>NC_137173.1:32514169-33714169 GCF_951804945.1 Podarcis cretensis | reverse complement strand
GAAGAAAAGCCGTGGAAAGTGCTGCCTGAACATGTGGGGGTAAAGAGCCAGTCATCGAAGTACTCGGCTGGCATGGGTCTATGTGGGAAAAGGGCATGGAACTCGTCCTTTAAAAGAGGTTCGTCTAAAGCGTAGTCCGGCACCCACCCACTGGCACTGACTGGTGCACCCTCTCTGACTAGAAAGTATTCTATTCCCTCTTCCCCCCATCTCGAGTCCAGGATCTCTGTGACCTCGTTGAGTGGTTCGACCCTAGGCGATCCCTCCCTCCTAGGTGACTCTGTGCGTGGCTGCGGTACTGTTTCAGACTCCTGAAACCTGTGCGGGGCCTTGTAGGGAGTGAGCACCGACCTATGAAAAACCGGGTGGACTCTGGAACCTTCGGGGAGGGCCAGTCGAAAAGCCACGGGGTTGATCTTAGCCTCCACCTGGTATGGTCCTAGCTGCCTGTGCCCTAGCTTCTTCTTGGCCAACGCCTTGGTTGGCATCGCCTGGGCCGCTAACCACACCCAGTCCCCCACCTGGATGTCCTCTCCCACTCTTCTGCCTTTGTCTGCCTGCACCTTATATGCTTGTTTGGCTAGCTCCAAATGTCTCCGCAGCTCCTCGTGCACCTCTTGTAGTTCTGCAGCGAACTGGTCGGCCTCTTGCGGCTCCCCCTCTCTTGGTGCTACGAACCCCGGGAAGGTCCTGGGATGACGTCCATTGTTCGCGAAGAACGGCGTCACCCCCGTCGACGCATGCTTCGTGTTGTTGTAGGCAAACTCCGCCATCGGTAGGTAGTCCACCCAAGCTGTGGGTCGCTGATTTGCATAACATCTCAGGTACTGCTGCATGATCGCGTTGACCCTCTCGGCCTGGCCGTTGGTTTGTGGATGTCTTGCCGACGCTAGGTTGATCTTGACGCGCAGGATACCTAGGAGCTTCTGCCAAAAATTGGAAATAAACTGGCGCCCCCTGTCGGACAGGATGGCCCGCGGCAGCCCATGCGCCCGGAACACGTGGTCGATGAAGAGCTTGGCGGTCTGTTCCGCCGTCGCCACCTTCGCGCAGGGAATGAAGTGCGCCATCTTGGTGAACAAGTCCACCACCACCAGTACCGCCGTCTTGCCTCTGGAACTGGGCAGGTCAGTGACGAAGTCCAGCGCCACCCTCTCCCACGGTTGCTGTGGTGTTTCCAGTGGTTCCAGCAAGCCCGCCGGCTTCTGGTGTACTGGCTTGGGTGGTAAAGGGTCTGTGCGTTGCAAAAGCGCTGGGGACTGCTCTACAGATTCGCCTGGCTGAGCCCCAGCAGCTCTGCTTCCAGCCAGGCACTGTCGTTTCCCTGAGGTTGCTCTGCTTGCATCATTTCTGCTGCAACAGTTGCTAAAGCTGCAGTGTGTTTCTGCAGCCTCTGGGGACACTCTTTCGCCATGTGCTGTGCACTGTCGCAAATGTAACACTTCCTGGTCCCTCTAGGAGGCTGTGTCTTTACTGCACCGGAAGCTGGGGCTCTGGCTGTTGCTTGAGCCTTAGCACCACCAAGTTCCATGGGCTCCTCCCCCTGCCTTCCCAGTGGCGAAGGATGTGACTGACTGAACTCCCTGGGGATGAAAGAAGACGTCCTCGCTGGTGGACGCACCTGACGTTCTTCCTCAGTGTGCCAAGGACGTCCCTCGTGCCTTATCCCAATCGCCAAAGCCCTCTGCACAAGCTCCTCCAGGGTCTGGGGTCTGTCTCCCCTGGCAAGTTCATCCTTAATGGGACCGCTGAGCCCCTCCCAGAACAAATCCCTCACAGGTGCACAATCCTTCTCCCAGCTTAGCGCAGTCAGTAAAGCAAAAAATCTGGAATGGTACTGACGCACAGTGGCTTTGCCTTGCCGCAATCCAAAAATTTCCCTGCGTGCAAGATCCACATCTACAGTTGACTGGAAGCAGGCATCCATTGCTTTAATGAATTCATCTGCATCGCGGCGGGCAGGGCCATCTTCACGCCACAAATTGCGCAACCAGTCTCTGGCCGGCCCATGCAAGTGAGAAACAATAAACCCCACTTTCTCCTCCTCATCTTTAAAGTCATGACGAAGCAAGTGCAATGCATACAAAACGTCTGCTCTGAAACTGGGGTAGTGCTTCAGGTTCCCATCGAAGTGGGTGACTAGGCTGCCCCCCCTCCGTCCAAGTCCAATCCCTTCTGATCTGGACCCTGGGAACCCTTCCCTGCTTGCACGTTCCCACCTGGTTTGCAGGTCCTGGCAGCGCTTCTCCAGTTCGTCATGCTTCTTCTGAGACGCAAGGACTGCAGCAGTGAGTTCGGAAACTGTAGTTCGCAGAGCTGTCAACTGCTCCTCCGCACTCATGGCTGTCACCGTTCGTGAGCTTTGCAAAAAAAAATTTTTGCGTTCTTTGGAGGGGACTTACTGTCAGAGCCACCCTGGGTCCCAGCTCACAAGAGACCAAAGTCCAGTCCAAGTTATATACAAAAGGTTTTATTGAAGATCATTGTCGTCATTACATCCAAACTCCGTGGCTCCACATCTGTTACCCTTAGATGTTAGAAGTCCCCTCTGAGTCCGTCCCTCCCCTGCACCAATTTAAGAGGCTTGTGCTGCTCCACCTTTTCCTCTCCTTCCTTTTCCGCAGGGTCTTCCTGCCCCCCTGTGTTCCCTCTTTCCGGGACTCCCCAGAGGCTGAGTCTTCTCCTGCCTGCTGCCCCCTCCTTCGTGCTTTAGCACCAGGCTCCTCCCCAGAGCTCTCCCCACTTCCGCGCGCCTCCACATTTGAACTTGGCGCGCGTACGTTGCTCCTGACCTTCCTTTCAACAGCCACACTGCTCCCGGTACTGCTTTCCGCCCCTTCCGGCAGGACGTCTTGCCCCGATCTCCTTCCCCCCTCTGCTCCTTGTTCTGTTCCTCCCGACACACTGGTAACTCCACCCTCTTCACTCCGTTCCGGTGGAGAAGCAGGTCTCGATCTCCAACTCCCACTGGCGGTTCCCCCTACGTTCCCCTGCTCCTGACTGCTTCCCCCTTGGGCTCCCCTTGGCTTGACCAGGGGGGCTCCCTTTTGGGAATCCTCCGATTCACTGGAGGGACTCATGGACCATCTCGGGTCATTGTCGTCCTCTTCCTCGTCAGGCTGGAATCCTTCTCCCTCACTCTCGGTCTCCTCCCTCCTCTGCGCCTCTCTCCCTGAACCCCTGACAGGTGGTATACAAATTGTGGTGGTGGTGGTGATGATGATGATGATAAGTGGTGCTTACTTCTTAGTACTACTTACTACTTAGTAAGTTTGTAGTACTTATTACTACTTAGTGTTACTTACTACACAGTAAGTTTACTTAGGATTGCAGCTTTCATGCTGAATAGTTCTAAATTTTGGAATTAATTAGATTTTTAAATTAATACATACAAATTTTTCCTAAATCTACACACAAACACAACTATACACATATGTATGTCATACCTGCTAAGAGAGACTATGGCTCAATGATAGAGCACATGCTTTGTATTTAGAATCCCTTATTTCAATCGCTTGTGTTATGAAAGGCAAAACTCCAAGAGACACTGCTAGTAGAGCAGACCATACTGGGCTAGATGGGCAAACAGTCTGATGGTGTTAGGCAACTTCCTATATTCCTATCCAATCACAAAAGTTTTCTAGATATACTGTACTGTACTGTACTGTACTGCACTGTACTTGCTGGCATTTGTAACCAAAAATACATTGAGACATGGAAACATTAATGTTGCACTTAATAATAGTGAGAGAGACCTGGTCTTTCCTCTGGGGTTGGGGGCAGGAGGGTTCAGTGCAACTACAAATAATTGCCATCAAGTAAGCCAGGACAAATTTGTGGACCTCTGTCTTCAGGTCAAGTTTTTCATGCAGTCCAAACTACAACCAATACAGTATCTCTCTTTATAATATTTAGTCAACACATGCTGGGATTTGGTTGGTGATCTGACAACCCATTTGGTTTTCTGAGCCACTTTTGATACAGGTCTGGTGATAGTAAAACTAGTTGTCTTGGGAGTTAAAGTAACTTCTAGACTATTCCAGGTTGTTGTATAATCTGTGGATGTTGGAGGGATGAAATGAAGACACAGCAAAAGAGATGAAGGATGCAGATGTTTAACTTTCCACCAGGGGTCCTCCTGGCTGGAATGGTTTGTTTACATGTAGAAAGGTCTAAAGTCCTCTTAAATCCCTTCCTTTCTAGATGATGCTACCTATTTTTTTACAAAGTCCTACATTTACTTACTTGTATTTAATTTTAATCCCACCTTTCCTCAAAATTTTTACCTTCATCTTAGATTTACGGCTAACAAAAATCCTTTCAGACTAGATATGCAGAAATGAGATTTAAACTTCTTTGTTGGACAAGATAACATACAGAAGACTAGTAATGAAGGTGTTTTCATGCTATTGTATTATGAAAACTGATAATCCACTTCTGTTCGTATGCTGTAGATCACTAAATGTTGCACTGGAGGCACAATGACGTGATTTTTGTTGTTGTTGCTATGGAATGACTTCACTGTAGCTTGAAAGAACTGACATTTTACCATGGTAAAAGCGATGTGTGAATTGGTCTTGTAATTTATTAGTACTGATATGCAGCGTTCCCTTAGTGCTTAATACCACACATTCCATGCTTGGAACACAGGGTGAATATTGTCTTACCTTATTTACAATATTCTGGTTATTTAAACACTCTCTTTACCATAATAGAACAAAAATCTTGAGTTTGCAAATAGGAAAAAACCAGTTATTTACTGTTTTAGGGGATTAGTGTTCTCAGTTTTGTTGAAAGTTATTGTGGACATAGAAGGCCAGTTTTTGTTAAGCTGCTGCTGGAAATCTGGTAAGAGTTAAAGAGCTAAGAATTACGAGATATGACAGCATTCTGTAATTATTTTTAGTTTATCATCCCTTATGTAAGTGCTTGCGGGCTATGTATTCTCACTTGTGTCATTAACATGTTCATTAGTTAGAGGTGGAAAGAGTGAGAGAGCCATTAGAGAAGAATTGTAGTTAAGATTTCATTTGCGGTATGGAGCTGTGGCAGGAAGTGCTTGGGTTGCAGAAAGCATTATTAATAAAAAGAAACATATTTGGCATTTTATTGCAAATCCAGTCCCTTTGAGCGGAGAGAGAAAAGGTTAGCCATCTTCTTCAGCTCTGAATTGGTTTGCAGTGCCTGCTTCTGATAGCTTTTATCTTCTGGAGTAATTTCCTTGACCATTCTAGTTCTTGACGCAGTTTACCTTTATCGTGGATATATACCACAGTCTTAATTTGTAAACTCATTATAACATACTTACATGTGGCAAGGAGAGTTTTACCACATCCTTGGGCTTCACCAGAAAGCAAGGGCTTCAGAGAACTGATAAAATCCTGCTCACCATTTGACTGGATACTGTGGCATTCCCTGTGGATTTGTACTTAATTCTAGTAAACTACCACTCGCTAAATGGTAATCTGTATTCACCTTCCACCCAAGTCATCCAAGTTTGCAACATTCCTGCGAAGGGCAAGGATTCCTATGGTGAAAAGGGACCCCCGCCGCCTTTGCGCACAGGTATTTGCACGAAGAGGAGGCATTGTGGACATCTTGACAGCTGGCCCACGGCATGCTTATTAGTTGCTCCTTTACTGTCCACTCCACTTCCTCATCTTCCCAGCCATCTTTCTTCCCTTCTGCAAGCGCCAAACCCTGTCCCTTCACTGAGCCCCAGCCTCTCCAGATTAGAGCTCTCCAGGGACCTTGTCTTTTGAAAAGAGGAAAAAGGGAAAAAGGGAGGGAAAAAGAAAGAAAGAGAGGGAACAGAAGAATGAAAACAGACCCAAGGGGCAATAGTCCCTCGAGCCATCTCACTGCATTACAATGAATATGGACTCTATTAAGCTCCGTTCTGCCTGTTAGCGTTTCCCAGGGCAACACAGCTCCCATATGGCAAGCATGCAGCAGATTAGCGTAGGCCTCTAGGCCTCATTGAAGACCTGAGGCTTGACTGGCAGTTGAACTCCCTCCCCCCTTCTCCTCACACTTGACACTGCCTGTGTTTATCTAAAGCGGGGTGGGGGGGGGCATTTGGAAGGTTATTGTCCGGGGCAATGAGAGATAGGAGAGGGAATAACTGAGCCAAGCTGGGAAGGAAGAAGGAACATGGGAGGGAGTGGGGCTGGCTGGCCAAAGGAGGGAAAGAGGGAGGTGAGAAGGGAGCAAAAGGAGATAGGAAGGAGGGAAGGTTGGAAGGGGGATGGCAAAACACTTCATAAATATTCAGGAAGGATGCTGAATAGGGAGAGGAGAAATAAAGCAGATGGAATTCATGTTAAAGAACAGCCACAATCACCCTCCAAAAACAAGAAAAGAAAAGAGAACTGCTTTAAAGGAGCATAGGGAACGACGTTTATCCAATTAGCAGGGTTGTCAAATTGAATTTATACAGAATTGAAGGGGGGGGGGAGAGGAGTGAAAATTAAGTGTGTGGGGTTGGGTGGGGAGAGAAATATATAGAAGAAAGGAAGTGCATCTCTCCCCCCCCTTCCCACTCTAGTAAGGAGATTTTATCCTTTATAGGGCTAAGGCAGTTTCCAGAGTGTGTGGAAGGCGGGCAACGCAAGGGGTAAACTGACTATTCCATTTTACTGTGATCTCACTTTGGATAAGAGGGTAGAAAGAAATGAAGCATGATGCAAGAACGCCAGCATTGCTTTTGATTAAGGCCGCTTTGTACCTGAGAACGCTATGAATTTGGGACTGGGATATTAAGTATATTAGATTATCAGTGGAAGTCCCCTATCATACACAATTGTGATAGGCAATTGTCGCTTTAGCTGGTGACATTGGTTTCTGGGTTGCAAGAGAGCATTCACGTGCCATAATTACTTCAGTCCTTAGTCTATAAGCAAGGGAGGGTCTCAGTGGTAGAGTTGCATGATGGTCCTAAATGCTTTCAGTTTTCAATTTTCTTGTAGACTATCAAAACAGCTAGAGAAGATTTGATTATATGAATATATGTGTGTTAATACAGATACACTGACTAACATTGAAACATAATTTTTCTGCTTTTTATCACTTGGTCAAATGGGCAACCTAATCTGTAAATTTCCAGGGCTGTGGGTAGCCACATTAATCTGTTGCAGCAAAATCAACAAAGACCCTTGTGACATGTTAAAGACTAACAAATGTCATCATTGCATAAGCATTTGTGGGCTTCATCATGAAAGCTAATGCCTTAATAAAATGTGTTAAGCCTTTAAAGTGCTACAAAACTCTTGGCTGTTTTTTCTCATAGAAATGTATGTCTTTGATTTGTGATTGTGCAATACAGTACAGTAGGTGTGAAGACCTGGGAAAAATAAGAGTTTCCACCTGTTTTTTTTAAAACACCTGAGCTTTCACATCTCATTCTTCCCCTCCTTCATTGTTACTTTTTACATTTTGTCCTACAATACCCACCAAATTCAAGAATTGTTAACAATAGCAGCATGCATTCGTGGTCTATCTGTAAAGCATAGAAAACACCAAAATTATATATTTATTCAAAAGTCAGTTATGTGAAAGAATACAGCAATACCTATTCATTGATCTCTTACTGAGAAACAGCTGTTGTCAAAAGCCCTATTTGGGTGTTCTTCGTCATGCAATTATAGTTCTGTGAGGAGTGTCAGTGGGCCACGCTAGATGGCTCTGACCCTACTGTTGTGTCCCCTTCATCACCTTCCACACATTGGAGGGTGGGGAAAACTGAATTGGGGAGGCTGCTCTATGTGTTTAGGCTCGCTCCATGATTCAGAACTCTGCTTGGGCAGATGCCCTACATCAGACCTTCCCTCTTCAGTGTGTGTAAGGTGGTTAGGGAATCATGATGGAGGGGCAGGGCCAGCAACTGTTGTCCCACTTTTCCTCTCACTCAGCAGTAATTGCAGAAGGGAGAACACCTGAATAAGGCTTAAGTTTCAGGAGATTCTCTAAATGTCATAAACCTTAAGCTTTCACTAAGAAGGATTCACATTGTACTACTCACATTTAAGGCATGTTTCCCCACCCCCAAAGAATCATGGGAACTATAATTTGTTAAGGGTGCTGGAAACTACAACTCTATGTAGCGTAAACTACAATTCTCAGGATTCTCATGGGGGGTGGGGACAAATGTGCTTCAAAGGTATGGCATGTATGCAGCCACAGTCTCACCTCTATGGGAGAAACCATAAGTAGCAATTTAACAGCTGGTCTTAATGTGGTCAGTTAATGAGCTATTCCATAAGTATTTGTGTCACTATTCTGTGTGGGCTTACTTGACCTATGGTCATGACCTATTGTCCTTAACATATATGGAAATGTATGTGTTACTGAGATCAATGAGCTATTTTTTTTCCAAATACTGTACATTATTTTGTTCTTCTGAAAAAATGCCCCATGCTTTCCCCCTTCACAAATGAGATGCTCAAAGCAGCATAGAAGAAAACATAAAAGCAATAGTGATCCAACCATTAAAACAAAAAATGAAATTAAACCTGTAATCTTAGTTGATTTGCAAGTGACCTACTGTAAATCTTGTCTTGCAGATAATCACTTATTTTAATTACCATGAGCAATGATGCAGACTAATTGTTTTGTATACCTGTAGACAAAACTAATTCATGCAAACAAAAAATAATTAGAGATTACTATATTCAGATCAAGAAGGAAGCCTAAAATGTCCATTTTATGGGGTCTGATGTTCACAACATTTAAATTGTGTATTTAGCTTGGCTTTCCTGTTTCTAAAATCAGTCTTCAAGAGTGGCGTATCTAGGGCTGATGTTATAAACTGGTCTGCCACCTCAGATTCCTTGTAAATGTCACCAAAGTGGAGAAGATTAATGGATTGGTTTACATCCTTGGCCTACACTTTTTTAAAAAAGCTTTCTTTTCTATCGTTTTTTTCAGCCCTCAGAAATGGGCTGAGAGCACATGACTAATTGTGGGCATGCCTTCTCTGCAGCATCCTGCTGCTGGCTGGCCTCTATGACAAGAATGGGACATCATTTCTGGTTGGGTTTTTTATCAATCCAGCCTAATACATGGTCAATATGGAACATAGTTCAGCTTCGTAAATAGATTCTCTTTGGTACCTGACAACAGGAACAAAAGTGGCAGAGTCAAGACTATCTTGTTTGGCAGCCCATTTAAAACCTAGACTTTCCTAATGGAAGTTTTGCAATGTCTGCTTATTTTCCTGCACGATAAAATACATAACTCGTGCACTCTTCCCTTACATCTTTTCTCATTTGAAGTAGTTCAAAGGTGAGCAAGATATTAACAGTTAAAAGGAGTAGTCATTCTTCTTCCCCCATGCCGTAGCCTTGAAGTGTTTCTTTATTTGTTTCTGTCAAAATTGTACCTGTGACTAAGCAGGGGCAAAAACTGAAAAGTACAGACTCTTGGTTGTGTTTTATGCAGTGGGATCTTACCCTTATTTACTCATAAGTTCAGTGGGAATTACTACCAAATCACTTCTCATAGCATCACAGTCCAGTTCACTCAGCTTGTAGAACTTTGATACGTCAATCCCTTTGACTGAAGACCTGGCAGAATTGCAGTTGCCCTTAGACAGGAAACCACCTTACAGGCTTTGACAATTCTGCCTGCCTGTCTGAATTCCCTTTTCATTTCTCCTTTCCCCAAACACCTTCTCCCTTCCCCCATTGTCCTTCATCCATTCCTCGAGTTGCAGCAAAAGGCTTGCTCATGCCCAGCAGCTGAAACATGGGCTGTTTTTCATTTAGGACCCTCCTCATAAATTTCAGATGGTGTGGTAGTAACAAGAATTGCTTGGCTGGCCCTTATTTAAGCAGCAGGGGGTCTGGAGCTGCAGGCAGCATTTCCTCAATAAAACCTTCAGATTCTAATCAACAAACACCTCTATAGCTGCCAATGTTACTATTATAGGACTCCCTCAATCTTCCTTTGTCTCTTCCTCCATCCCTCTTCTTGTTCTCCACAGTGTATACAGATTTTTCCACATATACACACTTTTGAGCAGCATGGGGATAGGTAATGCTGATGATATTAGCTTTTACACCTCATGCATCTGATTCTCCCCCTCCTTAATCTCTGCCAATAGTGTAGTCGTTGATTTAATGAAAGTGACTTCCATGCCCCCAGTCCACGGACAGGAAATTGTTTTTAACCTGAAGGGAAATAATTTATAAAAACAAAGTTCTTACTTTTCGTTTCCTCTAATCCATTGTCCCTGTTGCACCTTTACTGGTGGGATAATGAAGGATTCAATCCAGTCAAAGTTGAGAATTTTAAAGCTCCATTGATTGAATGGAAGAGTGAAGCATGGGCTTATATCTCTTCCCTTGGAGTTAAAAATGACTTTAAAATGCTTTACTTTGACAGTACCATGCTCAAAGTAAAGTCTAAATCTAATTTGACACTGCCTTTGAAGTCAGTGGGGTGAGGATTCTAGCCTGAGTCTGGATGCATTTATATTGGTCTGGTTTTATTTTATTTTTAAATTCCTTTCTGCGGTATGTGAGCACTGTGTCTATATAGTATCTGGTGTATCCTTGTGTGACAATTTTCTGTGTCTCCTTTTTACCATAATTTCTCCCCAAAAAGCTTTTCTTTTCCTGTTTTTTTCTCTGTATTGTATCTGTTTGTATTAAGAAGAGCCCAGGGGCTGAGGAAATCTATTCATTTGTCTTTCTGTTTAAACCAAAATATTTTTTATAACCACAGCCAAGTAAAGAGGTAACAGAACTTGGCAAACAAACTATTTAAGCTGCACTTGATCGGACCTGTTTTTATTTTATGTCCTAAAAATATCCGTAATAGCACATTAGTTCACTGCGATGTTTCATTTGTAGTGGATTGAGTTTATACAATGGGAGCTAAGCAGGACTGTGTTGTTCACATATTAATGTTACTACAAATGAAAGATCTTCTGCAAGGGAGTGTGTGGTGGTGGTGAAAAACAGTCATATTGATCACTACCATGAGTGTAACATGTGAACAGTGCTTATGTTCTTCCACCGAATGCTTAAGTATGGTTGCAGCTCGGTACATTGACAATCCATAGGCTTCTATATGCTTAGTTTACATGAATTTGTTGTTCCAAGAGGCAATTACTGCTGCTAACTTCAAGTAACCAAAAGTCCACTTGTTTAAATACTCATCATTTTTATCAGACACTGCTATTTGCAGTATAATTGTGGCAGTTTTCTTGACCCTCTGGCTATGAGACCTTCTGGATCTTGTACTGAACCATTTATTGATTTGCCGACATCAGAGAAGATAAATGTGCACCGCGCTGCATTCATGTTTATGACTTCCTCTTGTAAACGGTCCTTGCAAAAGAGGCGATAAGATCGGAACCACCTAGTTTCTTCACCTCAAGCTGCCTTCATGGCAAGATGGAATGCCGCCTTCACTTATTAGGGTTTAAGAGGCACAACTATCCATGTTTGCCTTTAAATTTGTGATTCCATCCTCTGAGGACTAAATGCTGACTCTGGGTGTTGATGTGTGTCAAAAAAACTACCGGTATTCTCTTGACTCTTGACTAACCTACTATTTTATCTCTTATCTCCCTGTCATCCAGGGCACCTCACAAAGCTGAATTTCCACCCTTAAGTCCTCTGGGGCAGCTTATGGGAACTTCACTTGGCATCTTTTGCTCCAGACTCCTCTGCATGGGATGGCCATGATATCAGAGGGGGAAAGACCAATGACT
Organism: Podarcis cretensis; assembly: GCF_951804945.1. NCBI lineage: Eukaryota > Metazoa > Chordata > Lepidosauria > Squamata > Lacertidae > Podarcis > Podarcis cretensis. The sequence goes on along the minus strand of NC_137173.1, from coordinate 33,702,450 downwards.
GCTATCATCTGTTTGCTCTTGGCATCTGCTGGTTGCATTGCAAATTTGGGTGAGTGTCCTCCCCCCCCCCCATTTCCCCCTAATAAATGTTTAGGGAAGCTTTTAATGTTTGATGTATTACAGTATGTTAATATTTTTTTGGAAGCCGCCCAGAGTAGCTGGGGAAGCCCAGCCAGATGGGTGGGGTATAAATTATTATTATTATTATTATTATTATTATTATTATTATTAAGCTGCTGCATTTTCAAGGACTCAACTTTATTTCCATTTTGCTTATGGATTGGTCCTACTTCTCAACTTTCAAATGCTGCCCTCCCTTTAATCTTTTTCTGTAGCCTTATTTTCAGCCACTTAGGACTGCTTTCAAATCCCAAGTCAACATTTGAGAATCATTGCTGAGTCATGAAATTTGCTGCTCACCTGGAGTGAGCAGCAATTGCCTATGGGTGAGGAGCCAAATGGCAAACCCACCTAATTCCAGAAGTGGTATACCTCTAACCATGAAGTGATGGGGACAAAATAACAGAAGAGGCCTTTCTTGATTTATGAGATTTCCAGGGCTACGGTATATCCCTGTTAAAAACAGAATGTTGTCCTTTGATCTGATTCAGCAAGACAGTTCTTACATTCCACTTTGTACTGCTTTTTTACTTAGTCACCATAGGACAGTACTTTGCTTCTCTCACTATGGAAGCAGAGTATTACAAATGTTCTCTATGTGTACTGTCTCTCCTGAAGTAGAGGGCAGGACAGAGAGAGAGAAGGCAGCTAGAGTAGTGTGTGATGGAACATGCCTTTACCTACATATAAAGCCACATTAACTCAGCATGGTGCCCTTGTTGAGAATGAAGATCTATATCCCTAAGGTGAAGTCTCAACAGTTGAATGTGATGTATTCTTATGATCTTACTAATAAGTAACCAACCACCAAATGCCAATAGCCTTCAACCTGTGGTATCATCTTGTTCTATTTTTATTGAATTCTGTTCAGAATGGTTAATGCATGACAAGCCTAAGCAATGTGACTGTGATTAGAATGTTGATAGCTGGTACCTACAGTATTAGTAGATCTACTTTCCTTTTGTAAACCAGTGTTCATGAGGATTTCTCAACTGTCCTCCTTTTTCAGGTCAATCTCGTCAGGTCACCGTGCAGCCTGCTTCTGTGGTCCAGAAGTATGGTGGCTTGGTCAGCTTGAGGTGTGTGGTTGAGCCCTTGACTGTAAATGTGTCCTGGAGACTAAATGGAAAGGAGCTGCTTCCCTCAGATGACATCCTGGGGATCCATATTGATCAGAGATTGCTTACCGTGGCATCCTTAAACAACAACACAGTGGGCCGGTACCAGTGCATAGCCCGTGTGCCTGAAGGTGTTGTTGCCAGTGTTCCAGCCATGGTAACATTAGCTAGTGAGTAGCTTTGCTTCTTTTCCTCAATGTACAACGCATTGTCTTTAGTTGCCTGATTCAGTGCTAATCAGATGATCTAAGCATCCTTCATTCTCAGACATAGGATATATTTTGAATGTGAATGCTGGCCTCATGCTGGGTTACACATATGCTTCACCACAAGCCTCATTTTGGAGTGAAGAAGAGCGCCTTGTACTTGTCTGACCTCACACAGGCACTCCCACAAATAGGACTAAGTAGGATACTCAGATTGGGATGCTGGCATTGTTTAAGAGTCAAGAGTTCTAACATGGCAAGCCCACAAGGTAAATGCTATTATGTGTATGAGTCATAGGACAGAACTGCCTAGTAACCTGTCTTGACTAGTATCAGGAGGGTTCCCTCTTCAGGGCACCACAGGGTGTGGAGGGAAATAGAGAAAGGAGATATGCCTCTAAAAGATTGAAGGAGATACATTTGTGCAAAACAGGGGCTGGTTTTGTTTCAAAGCCAAGAATTATTGGCTTGTCATCAAGATATTAATCAGAAGTGAAATGTTTAGGTTGGGCCGGGTTAGAGAGGGAGAATGGAACAGCAGCTCCAAGGCTCCATGGGAGGGGTCTGCCATTGGGTTGAAGCCTTTTGGGGATTTGAAGTGAGCTCTGCAGTTAGATTAAGTTTCGGAGAGTGCATTCCAGAGCAGAATGGGGGCTGTGTTTTGCTTGTGGGCTCATAGAGGAGGGGAGTGAAAAGGTGGATGAGATTACTCAGAGCATGGTTTGCATTTAACAGGGACTGGGAAAGTGCTGCTTGCTCAGCCTCTTAGCACAGTTGTTTTGCTTATGGGCCTTTCTAGTGTTCCCTCAAATGTTTTTTATTTGGACAAAGCGGTCATTGTTCAGCCTACCTGGCTGATGGCTATCCTTTCCAGCCTCAGTGAATGAGGGGAGTCAGGCTTCCACAGCAGAGCTTCTAGTAAATCTCCTTGAACATCCATAAAATCTGGTCCACAGATCCAGCTTGCTTTTCTAAACTGTTGCTGTTGAAATAAAACGGTTTTAATTAAAATTAAGAAGACAGCAAAGTTAGCTAGTGATGTTACATCACAAAAAGGCCATTTACAATATTCACTTTCAGAAGTAGCTATAGTTGGGAATAATATGTGATTATTAAATAATCTTGTATGTAAAAACTAAATGAGGCTGGTATATTTCAGCACAATGTATGCTGTTTGCTAATAATAAATGTAGACTGTGAAAATAGTATGGAAAAAAACCCAGAACACATATTTTCCTAGATTCCACGTGAAATAATTAAATTAGAAATGTATGTTATTAGAGAAAAGTGGAGAAAAGTAACTACCAAGAACGTGATGTCAGATGTCCAGATTCAAAGTTTCCAGTGTACACAGACGAGGAAGTAACACCTGTTTTTCTAGAGCTTATGTGAATTGGAGACACATAAAATTTTCCACCAAGTCACTTTGAATTTGAGCCCATTGATACAGGCTAAACTTCCATACATATTTACTGGAAAACTCCAAGACTCGCCAATCCTGCTTGCATGCTACATTAAGCCATAGTTAAGAACAAGCTGTGATTGAATGTGCAGTGTGCTCATGCACACAACAGCTAAATGGTTCTTGCCCCAGTCCTCCCTTGCTGCCACCATACCACTAAGAAACAACTCAGAGTCTGGCTTGTCATGACATTTGAATCCAGACCATGAGTAGTAACCAAGGTTTGCTCTTGGTTTAGTGCTTGTGGTTTGTTTATGGGAAACAAACCACAAACCTGGGTTCAGACATCACCATTCTAGTTGTTTCCCAGTGTTGGGCAGCAATACTACCATACTCCCCCTACTCTTCAGCCTGGCTTAAATTTGTACATTGTTAGATCATGTGCCATTTCAAACCAGGTTGACAGGAAAGAGTTGATTTACTATGTAACCATATTGCCAGTATGCTTATGTTGAATTGTTAGTGAAGAGTCTGTATGTTACAGGTTTTGAATTATTGCCTTTAAAACAATAGTTTAATGTTATCGTGAGTGTTTGTTCATTTGTTGTTTTGCATAAAATGAAATTTGCTTAAATAAAAGATAATCACAATATTTTCTCTTTTATGTATGAAAGGAAGAGGCACAACTGGTAATTTTATTCCCTACATGTATGAAGTGAACACTGACAGACTGAATATGATAAGCTACATAATATGCAAGAAGATCTGTTATGTCTTATCATTTGTAAACACAGAGATAGTCAAAAGATATCTGTTCAAAAGATGCCCATCCAATTTCTGTTGTATTCTAGTTGCTGAACATTTGCTCCACGTGTTGTTGAGAGAAGGCCGTGAACACAAATAGGCAAAATGCCTCTTAGATATTGAGAGAGCTGGACAGGTAGGCAGCAGAAAGGTGGGCTTATGTGATGCAAGGTTTAGTGGCAAAGTACATGGTTTGCATGCAAAAGGTTGCATATTCAGTCCCTGGTATCTTTAATTAGGGCTTGGAAAGAATCCAGTCAGAATCCTGGAGAGCCACTGTCACTGTAGACAATTCTGAGATAGATGGACCAACAATCTCACTTGGTATAAGACAACTTCTTGTGTTCGTTCTTTCGGGGAAGGATGCTGGAGTCATTGAGACTAAAGGTGTAAAGGGAAAGAGCACTGGCCTCTGGCACCAGCCCTCCAAGGAAAGTGACACATTGGAAAGGGCAAGACTAGCCTAGCCCCAGTCATCAAACAGAGAATGAGTAGCTGCAAGAACCTGCTCTCCTGCACCAGGAGAAGGAAGCCTGCTGTGTCCCTTGGGATTGCACAAGTGAGGGAAAAGTCACCCTTATCTCTGCCACTGGCCAGAGCAACAAGGGCTTGGTTTTGTTGCAAGCTGCCTTGGAAAATGTTAGTTTGAAAGGTGAAGTATACTTCTGGATGCAGAAGATAGGCAAGGAGAGCAGTACCTTGTAGGAACCCTGAGGATGCCCTAGAACAGTATGTGGTGGAGAAGTTTCAAAAAAATTGAGGAGTCTGTTGGGGTTTAGCTGAGAAAGAAGTTGCAATTCAAGCCCAATGGAGGTTGTTCAGAGGTATTCAGAGTAGGCATCTGGGCCCATTGTGGAAAGAGAGAAGCAGAGGGACACATAAAAAGAGAAAGGGGATGTGGGTAGACATCCCTGGTTGTCAAACAAAGATGGATCTAAAAGAATCTTTATTCAGGATTCCTCCCCTCCATTTTTTTTTTAATTCTCCTTTGGTTCTTGGAAGGTATGTTAGAGACTATATCTCCGTCTTAAGGTTTCTTACGAGGTTTACACATCGCCCCTCCTGTTTCCCAAAGGCACCATGTCTGAATGGGATTATCCCTGCCAATATTTTTGACATGTTGGCAGCTGAACTTTAGCCTTGGGATATGCCTGCCTTTAGTGCAGAGATGCTGATTGACACCCTTGAGCTGGTCCCTGCTCAGGCTACTTTGGAGAACTAGTTGAGACTAGCAGTTAATTCCTTTAGCAGATTTTTTTAAACGTAGAGATAAATTGACTATTGTTATATAGTCCTTGACAGAGGGAAGGAAATGTGGAAATGGTAGACTTGTTAAAGCAACAATAGAGTTGCAGTTGCTCATATTAGCTAGTGAATGTGTGCAGCCGCTCCCAAGCAAAGATAAATACAGGAAAATAATCTTCAGACATGGCAGTGTACATCTTTTATTTGTTGCAGTTATATTATTCATGAAGGAAAAATGTTGCATGTGAACTGGCATTCTCTGATAAATACTACCTGTTTCTGACTCTGATGGTTGCATAGGAAATCCTGTGCACAAGGACAGGGATGCTTGAGAAATTCATTTGCTTCATATTCCAAAGTGAACTGACCTAATCGGTACCCTCCTGACTAATGCAGCACTCTACATTTGTTGTATTCAGTGTTGCTTGAATCCTAGTTGTTTTCTGCCTCTGAGCAAAAATTGGAATAAAAGACCCCCAAACTAAACACACAAATGGAATGCTAGAAGGGTTCATTGTAGCCAAAGTACAGAAGGATTCTCTCAAACAGTATTTTCAATGCAATGTCCCTCCTTCCGAAATGGATCTTTTGCTGCCTCCAACTAGCTAGATTGAGAAGAACCCTGTTTAAAACTGGCTGGATTCACGTAACAAACCCTTTCAGCAGAAGCCCTGTGCAAGGACTTCCACTTGCACATTGCAGTTTCCCTCTCTTCCCCTATGTGCCCTATAGAATGGGCTCTGGTGGCAAGTTATGAGAACCCCCAGAACATTCCGGTCGGCGCCAGCGCTTAATGGCGGTCCGAGCCTCGAGCTCCGAGGCAGGACTGCTCCGTTAGTTCGGGTCTTACCCGCTACGGCAAGCGGGGGACCCCTAAAATCACAGGCGCGGAGCCTGTGAACAAAGGAGATTCGGTGGGCACCCTTTGCGCCCCCCGGTACTGTGAGGGAGCCTTTTTAAAGGCTTCTGAGCGGCATCGGGGTAAGCGCGGTGCTGAGAGTCGTCACCCAGCTAGCGGAGTGAAGCCGCGTCGCCATGAGCGGAGAGCGCCGATTCCTTCCTGCAATTGAAATTTGACCACAACACCCGTGAGTAAGATTGGAAAAGTAACGGGACTTTAAAAAAAAAAAATTTGGCTGAAAACGGGAAAGGCAAAAATTAAGGAAGTCTGCCTCCCCGGAACTGCAGAAGGAATAAAGCAACGAAAATCAAGCTGCACTTAAAGGGAACCTTTCTAATTTTTTTAAGCTGTCAAACTGACATCGGACTTAAAACCTCCCCCCAGATTGGCAGGAGAAGGGGGGAAGGGATTGGAACGTTGTTAACCTGCTGGAAAATTAATGGACAATTAAGACCTTCCATTGCCAAATCCCCTGGGGTCGGGCTGCCCAAACAAGACACCGGGACGTGGACTGTCAAACTTTGAGAAGTGGGGACTTGTTTGCAAAAAAGTTATCGGACCTTAGATGTACTTTGCTGCATTTTGGCCACATAGAAAAATAGAGACATTACAATTTGGATATTGGAAACTTTTGGCTACTGTTATACTTCCTTGCTTCTTTGTTTTCCTCTATCTCTGCCATTTGGATACAATTGAATGCTCCCTCTAGAGGGCTCTATCTGAAACTGTTGCACTTGAAAAAGTAACAGTGGGATTTTCCACTTGGGAATCAACTCTGTGAAAACGACCTTGAGGATATGAGTGCCCCTACAGAAGAGATAGTAACAAGGCAGAAAGCAAAACAATCTCACAAGAAAAGGGCCTCTATATCAGGAACTGCAGCTGTGCAGGAAAAAACACCAGCTTCTATGGATCCTATGACTCAGGCTCTACTTAAAATAAATCAATCCCTGGAAGCATTGACAAAACTTTCGACAGAGAATTCTAAAAAATTAACAGAGTTGACAACAAGGTTGGATGTGAATACGGCTAGTGTTGCATCGAACACAGATTCTATAAATAGATTAATTCAGGAAAGTTCAGAAACACGAAAGATTGCAGAAAGTGCAAAAATAACGGCTGAAGAGACAAGGGAAAAATTTGGGCCTATTATTAAAAAAGTGAATGAGCATGATGCAGCCCTCTCCTTACTGGAACTTCAACGTAAAGAGAAGAATTTAAAATTTAGATTGGTGCCTGAAGGGGAAGGGGACAACCTTGTGAAATTTCTCACAGAGAACATCATAACTTTTTGGCAGGAGGAATGGGAGGAAGATGAGGAACTTGAGATAATATCAGCCTTTCGACTGGGTAGAAGGCAGGACAAAAAACCAAGGGACTGCCTAATTACATTGAGATCAAAAGAAGAAAGAGATAGAATATTGAATTTGCATTATCAAAAGGCATTGGTGATCCAAAATTGTCAGATACAGATTTTTAAGGACATTCCTAAATACATTTTAGAGGTGAGAACATATTACAAGAGTTTAGTAGACCTGCTGAAGAAAAACACCATACCATTCAGATGGGAGTTTCCACAAGGATTGTCCTTTAACTTCAATGGAAGGAAGATTAAAATAAAAACAATTCAGGACAAAGAACTATTTCTAGAGAAGTACCTGGAGGATCTGCAGAAAGGAACCGTGGAGGAGAGGGAACCACCCGATATAGCAAATTTGTCATTTGGACTTTCATTACCACCATCGGAGGAAGAGCAGAAGCTTGGAGCAGTTGGAGGAACAGCTACCTAAATACAAAATGTCTCTGCAACTCCTTAGTTGGAACTGTAATGGTTTGAACCTTCCTCGGAAAAGAAGACAGGTTTTTCACATTTTGAAGAAAGAACAATTAGACATAATATGTTTGCAAGAAACCCATATTGCCAGGATACACAGGAAATTACTAATAAATAAGAGACTCGGTCAAGAATTCATCTCATCAGACAAAGTAAAGAAAAGAGGTGTGGTGATCTATGCAAAGGAAAAGTTGGCTCCAAAATTAATATTTAAAGATGAACAAGGAAGATACCTGGCAATTGAAATACAAATTCAAGGAGAAAAGATACTAATTGTGGGAGTTTATGCCCCAAATGAAGGGAAGGCTGAATTTTTTAGGAAGTTGCATGAGACATTAGTTGACTTTTTAGATTATAAAATCCTAATGATGGGAGATATGAATGGAGTTGTCTCAACAAACATGGATAAAGCACAGAGACAAGTGATTTCGAAAGAAGGGAGACTACCAAGGATCTTTTTTGAAATGACTGAAACAATGGACTTGATTGACATTTGGAGAACAAAGAATCCTTTAGAGAGAGAGGGAACTTTCTTCTCAGAAGCAAAAATGACATGGACAAGAATAGACCAAATTTGGATTTCTAGTAGTCTGGCGTCAAGAACAAAAAAAGTAGAAATCTGCCCAAAAACGTGCTCCGACCATAATGCGGTCAAGATGGAGATGAAACTAACAACAACTGGTTCCTTTAGATGGAGAATGAATGACACCCTATTCAAGGATGAAGAGATCCATAAGAAGGCCCTTAAAACATTAAAAGATTACTTTGAGATCAACAGGAAAACAGATGTGGAAAAAAGAATAATTTGGGACGCAAGCAAAGCCGTGATGCGAGGTTTCCTAATTCAACAAAATTCTATTAAGAGGAAGCAACAAAATGAAAAGAAGGAAAAAATTTTAGAAAAAATAAAAGAAGGAGAGAAGAAGTTGAGGTCCAAACCAAAGTCCCATGAGATTTTGAGAGAAATAAAGTTTCATCAGATGCAATACATGGAACTCATGAACCAACAAATAGAATGGAAGATAAAGCAAATGAGACAAAAAACTTTTGAATCAGCGGATAAATGTGGGAAACTTCTGTCATGGCAATTGAAAAAAAGGCAGAAAATGAATACGGTAACAAGTTTAGAAATGGATGGAAAGATTATCCACAAACCCAACGAGATTAACAATTGTTTTCAAAGCTTTTTTAAGAAATTGTATGCACAAGGGCCAACTAACGAGCAAGAAATAGAAGAATTCATCAGAAAATACGGTTTACCAAAAATCTCAGAACAAAGTAAAAGGATTTTAAACGAGGAAATAACAGAACAAGAAATAGAGGGTGCCATTCAGAATATGAAATTGGGAAAATCACCAGGACCAGATGGCCTGACGGCCAAATACTACAAAATGCTGAAAGAATGGCTGATACAACCATTGAAGGAAGTTTGCAATGAAATTTTGAAGGGGAAAAAGGCACCTGAATCGTGGAAAGAGGCTTTCATCTCACTTATACCGAAAACAGAGACTGAGAAGAACCAGGTTAAAAACTACCGCCCTATATCTTTACTCAATGTGGATTACAAAATTTTTGCAGACATTTTGGCAAAAAGATTGAAAAGAGTGTTGGCAGAAGAGATTCATAAGGACCAAACAGGCTTTCTCCCAGGTAGACATATGTCAGACAATGTGAGGAACATTATAGACATTTTGGAGCTGCTGGACGTTGACATTAATAGGAAAGCAGTTTTGATTTTTGTGGACGCGGAGAAAGCCTTTGATAACATTTGTTGGACTTTTATGAAAAAGAATCTCCAAGGGATGGGGGTAGGACAGGGTTTTGAAAACGGTATAGGTGCAATATACTCTCAACAAAAGGCCAAATTAATTGTAAATAACGTGGTAACAGAAGAAATACTTATAGAAAAAGGTACACGACAGGGCTGCCCAATATCCCCTTTGCTTTTTATATCGGTCCTGGAGGTTTTGTTAAACATGATTAGAAAGGACCAGTTGGTTAAAGGAGTTCAGGTCGGAGTTAGACATTATAAATTAAGAGCATTTGCAGATGACCTAGTATTGACTTTGCAACAGCCAGACACTAGTACTAAAAGAGTATTAGAACTAATTGAAACATTTGGTCGAGTAGCAGGTTTTAAGTTGAATAGACAAAAAACGAAAGTGTTGGAAAAAAATTTAACAATGGAAGAAAGAGAGAGTTTTCAGAATGAAACAGGTTTGGAAATTACAAAAAGGGTAAAATACCTGGGGGTAAACTTAACATCCAAGAATGTGAACTTATTTAAGGATAATTATGAAAAATGTTGGTCAGAAGTTAAAAAGGATCTGGAAATATGGTCAAGGCTGAAACTTTCCTTGTTAGGCCGAATCGCTACTATTAAGATGAATGTATTGCCTAGAATGCTGTTTTTATTCCAGACGTTGCAGATTGTGGACAAGATGGACTGTTTCAAGAAGTGGCAGAAAGACATATCAAAATTTGTCTGGCAGGGCAAAAAGCCCAGAATTAAATTTAAGATTTTAACTGATGCAAAGGATAGAGGGGGGTTTGCCCTGCCGGACTTAAGACTTTATTATGAATCAGCAGCCTTCTGCTGGTTGAAACACTGGCTACTTCTTGAGAATACTGACATTTTGGATCTGGAAGGGTATGACAATAGTTTTGGTTGGCATGCATATTTATGGTATGACAAGGTAAAGGTGTATAAAAGTTTTAAAAACCATATTGTAAGGAAAGCATTGTACAACGTTTGGATTAGATACAAAGATTTGTTGGAAAGTAAAACCCCTAGGTGGGTGTCACCAATGGAAGCTAGGGAAGTAAAAAAGCTTAATATGGATTCTAAATGGCCAAAATATCATGAGATCATAGAATACGATGGTGAAAGGGTGAAACTTCAGAGTTATGAGAAACTAAAACCTAAGGTTCGAGATTGGTTGCATTACTATCAGATAAATGAGACGTTTAAACAGGACAGGAAAATAGGATTTCAGAAAGAGAAGTCAAAATTAGAGACAGAATTGTTGGAACCCAATACTAAGAATTTATCAAGAATGTATAACTTGCTGTTAAAATGGAATACACAGGATGAAACGGTGAAATCAGCTATGATCAAATGGGCACAAGATATAGGTCATGATATCATGTTTGCTGACTGGGAACAATTATGGACCACCGGTATTAAATTTACTGCATGTAATGCTTTAAAAGAAAATATTATGAAAATGATCTACCGGTGGTACATGACCCCAGTCAAGCTAGCAAAGATTTATCATTTGCCTAATAATAAGTGTTGGAAATGTAATGAGACTGAAGGCACTTTCTACCACCTTTGGTGGACCTGCCCAAAGGTTAAAGCTTTCTGGGAAATGATCTATAATGAAATTAAGAAGGTCCTTAAGTGGACTTTTCCTAAGAAACCAGAGGCCTTCCTTTTGGGTATGGTGGGCCAAGTGGTGTTAAGAAAGGATAGGACTTTCTTTATGTATGCCACTACAGCAGCAAGAATTCTACTGGCAAAGTATTGGAAGACGCAAGAATTACCTACTCTGGAAGAATGGCAAACAAAGGTGATTGATTTTATGGGACTGGCTGAGATGACGGGCAGAATCCGGGACCAGGGGAAAGAGACAGTGGAAGAGGACTGGAAGAATTTCAAAATATATCTTAAAAATAATTGTAAAATTGAGGAATGTTAAGATGTCAGGGGGTAAGAAGTAAAGAATTGCAGCAGTAAACAAAAAAAAAAACCTAAGAAATATTTACGAAAAGGAATTAAGACAATGGACTTAAGGGTTGCTAAAGAATTATTAAACAAGGATGCAGGGATGGGGAGGTATGGGGAAGTCAAAGAAAAAAGGTTATGAACCGATGAGTATGAAGTTATATTGTGTTATATTGCTGTTTATTATCTGTGTGGAAAATTAATAAAAATTATTATAAAAAAAAAAAAAGAGAACCCCCAGAACAGCCTATGGCGGGAGGAAGAGGGGTGGGTCTGGCAAGCTGCAATGTTTTTTGTGAATGGAACGTTCAACACCGCACAATGTTGAATTTCAGCATATAATTCTTATCAGCAGACACCTCTCAAAACTGTAATTGTGGCAAGATGAGGCAAGAAAAAAGATGATAAAAAATGTGGAATTCAGTAAATATGTAACTAGCATATTTGCTAATATAATGAAAGAGGGCCAGTTTTAGCATAAGCAAGAACAACTGGCTGTTCTAATTAACACCAGGTGAACTTAGCATTGTATATGAAGAATTCAAAGAAGAAGAAGAGGCAGTCTGCTTTGCAAACAAAATTCTCTTGAGTATTACCTAAAAAATCTACAGTTTTGTGAAGCATCCTTCGTTTTCATTTGGATGCTCCATTCTGAATATTAAGCTATCAAAGCAGCCTTCAGCTGGAGCTGGACACCTGGGTGTTAGCTTTTTGCAAAGTGGCAGTGGGCAGTGACCCTTGCACAGAGGCATCTTTGGGGACCTGGGGGCATTTGCAGCTGTCTTTTCAACAACAAAAAACCTCATTTTTCATTTTGCTTCTGTCAGGGCCTCTAATCTGATAAGTCCCTTGATACAGCTGTTGGCTCCATGTTGAAAAGCCATTTTCACCCTCTAAGAACTTCCAGGGTAAAATTACAGCGAGGGAGAGAAGGAAATGAAAACATAGGACTGTTCCTGGATTTATATAACGGTGATAGTAGACATGTGAGGAGATAAATGGAATATGTGATACACAAGTTTGGAAGGCTGGATAGGATATGTATATATGCAAGGTAGGGAAGGATGTCTGAAAGATGTGTCTTTGCATATGGGGATATGGGTTTACAGTAGAGAGCAGGGGAGAGGCTGCACATATACAAGTACACGTAAAGTACATTTGTGACAGTGGCACAGGAACACAGCAGCTGAGAACAGAAGGAGGATATGTTTTAGGTATGTAAGAAAGGTGGAGATAATGGAACTATGAACTTACATGGGGTGGAATTCAACATCTTGCTAAGGTCCAACTTCCAAGAGACTGATCTACAACCACTATAAAAAAACTTTGGGAAGCCAAGGTTGTTCAGCTTTTTTTTAGGAAAGCCAAAGTTGTTCAGCTTTTTTTTTCCTTTTGGGGGGCGGGGGAGGATCCCACGATTGACCAGGGGCATCCCGCAATCGACCAGTAGATCACCATCAACCTGTTGGACATCCCTGCACTAGAGGGTCTCTGTGATCACTTCCATTGCATAATGACTTAGCAGAATCTGGCCCATGATGTTTTGTGGGTGTATCAAGAGTCCCAGTCTCCTAATGTTCAAGGCACCAGTCTCTGTGCTGGTTGCTGCTGGGCTATATGGACTTGTAGGACCAGCATGACTGCACAACCACTGTCACACCAAAACAGCAACAGTCAGTTTAAACATCTGCAGTAGGACGTGGCTCTTCTCTCAGATATTCTTTGTTCTACGCTATTATAGCCATTTCAACTCAAAGAGGTTTGCTTACGTTGTATATGAAGTGAGTTAGCAATGCAGCCAGAGTTTAATGGAAGCCAGGCAAAGTGCTCCACCATTCTGTATTCCTGTAGCTTAAATGTGGATTACCAGTGAAACATATCATATTCTGCTTTGCATTAAAAGAGGCTTTTAGTCATTTTCTTTTCCTGAACTTGCATCTTTCCACAGTAATCCTTTGCTGAATTTGATGTAATAATATATTTGGAGATTTGGTCATTTTAATTATTTTCAATTTATTTCCCCCCCAGGAGCACTTCTTTCTGTCTAGTACATTTTCTTCTGCCTAATGTTATCCATCGTAGGATTTGAGTCCTTCAGAAACTGGGGACAGAGTTAAGGGGGATTTGCAAAAATCACCAAATTTGGGCAAGATGGATGGCAACTAACTAAGTAAAGAACAGTGCCAGTTTAAAGGAATATGTTATCTGGGACCGAAGGCAAACTAACAGCAGATGTTCTTAATTTTACATTTCAATTCAGTTTAAGAGCTCCTTGGCTTCTTATATATAGAACACAGATTTCAAGTTCCAAGCAACATCAGTGTAGTGGCTGGCAGTTTTTCTTTATGATTGCTCTGTTTTACTCCAAAGCTCGTAATAACACACTAGGCCTTTTTGTTGTATATCTGTTTTCTTCACTTTGGCTTCTCTCCCCCCCCCCTTCTTCTTCTTCTTCTTCTTCTTCTTCTTCTTCTTCTTCTTCTTCTTCTTCTTTGCAAAACCAAACAAAAATCCTGAAGCTGAGTTGTAAAGTCTCTTGCTAATATGCAGTAGTAATTACAGGCAGTTTTATCTGCTAGCTAAACTGTGGGGAACTGGATATGGCAGGTGGGCAAGATATTGATCTACCCCCCCCCAACCCCCACAAACTATTTTGATAGGTAGGCCACTAATCCAGCACTTAACATCCCCATGATGCAAGGTAAAATGTTTTTCTTCAGCCTATATAATTTGGAATTGTATTGGGCAAAGGCTCAGGGTTTTTTTTGGGTTTTCTAGCTTAAAATTACAGGTGTGGTGAAGGCTAGACTCCGTCATACAACTCTTCCCAAAAAAAGTGGAGCTGTTGCTATAATTTACTATGACCCTCTTTGCATGGCACATTAGATCATAGTTTGTTTTTTATGTATAGTTTAATATGAATGCAGAGTGGGCTAGTGCACACTGCTGGAAAGTTCTTGCTCTGCTCCCCTGCTACTGTGCTGTATGTAAATAAGCCAGAGTCTGGCTTGTTGTGACGTCCAAACCCATGCTTGTGTTTTGTTTTTCTCCAAACAAACTATGAATAGTAACCAAGCTTTGTTCTTGACATACTGCTTGTAGTCTGTTTAGGAGATATAAACCATGATACTAGGTTTGGCCACTTCGACAAGCCAGACAGTGGCTTGTTTTCCCTCTTGTGCTGCAGTGTGCAGAGCAGAGTCCACTTACACCATTCATGTTGCTGCGTGTACACATTAAGCCATAATTTTCTCTCAACTGTGATTTTAAGTGTGAACCAGGCCTATACAATTACAACTTGCTTTCTCAAGAGACAGTTGAAGGCCAAGAGGACAGAGCGTTAGACATAGACCTGTGCTTGTTTTGTGTGTTTCAGATGAGCAGTTATACGGTATATTTAATATTAGCAACATATCCCATGACAAGTGAGGTGGCTACATTTCCCCCCACATGTATGGAGAGGCACAACTGAAATAAGATTTCTGTGCATTACCAACTGCACATGATATAGCTGGCAAATCTTGAATGTGTGAATATCCCTGTTACGCCATATTACTGTTTAAAGATGCAGGCATACTCTACCAAGTTGCACCAGTACAGTGGTACCTCAGGTTAAGAACTTAATTCGTTCCAGATGTCCGTTCTTAACCTGAAACTGTTCTTAACCTGAAGCACCACTTTAGCTAATGGGGCCTCCTGCTGCCGCCGCACCACCGCCTCACGATTTCTGTTCTCATCCTGAAGCAAAGTTCTTAACTCAAGGTACTATTTCTGGGTTAGCGGAGTCTGTAACCTGAAGTGTCTGTAACCCAAGGTACTACTGTATCATAAAAGTGACAGAATATTGATGTGGAAATCTGATCTTCCTATAGATGAGAGATTAATTTTCTCTGTTTTCCTGTTGGGGAATTTGAGGGCATGGGGAAAATAAAGTGACATAAGTAAAAAAGGTAGCAGAGACGTAAATGCATTTCAGAAGATAAGTCATGAATCTTTTTTATTATGAAAAAGCCATTCTTACCCTTGTGAAACTGAGCTTGGGTTGCTTCTTCCTTCTACAAGCAAACCTTGTAATAGCAGAAAATGTTTTATATTCCATCTACAAAGAAAGTTGTTCCCTAGTGGCTTGGCTTGCAGAAGTGTTGGGCTGTCCTTTCTCTGCTCATTGGCCGAGACGACTTTGGCTGTTTTTTTGTTTAAAGCTCTGGATCTGCTTTTGTGCATACATATCCTTTGCCAGTAATTTTGGAGCCTTTGCCTTGGCTCTGGGATTCAAAAATGGCTGTGATGAATTTGGACCACCAGGAGGCACATTAATTTTTCCTGATTCTATTTGTATTTTGTTGATCAGATAAGTGTGTGATGTCAGCAGCCAAGCTTTCAAATCTCTTTTCTCCCACCACTGTTTTCTGTGTCTCCTAACATTTTGTCCCATGAGAAAGAGAAATGGGAAAATAAAGTCAGCACCACTCTCTCCTTAATTTTTGTCCCAACGATATCTTGGGAGTGAAGAATTAACCTCCCATCTGTCTGCAATACCCAGTGGAAACATGGCTCTCCCTTTCCAGCCTGCCTTTAAAGAATTAATCACTTTTCTGAAGTTCACTCCTTTACACCTTCTTTTTACTTTTATTATTATTATTTTAGTTGCATGATGCCAAGACATTCCTGAAGCATTAAACATGTTTGCTGCAAATCATTTTTATGTCTTTGTTAAGTCTCTCCCCTCCTTCCCTTCTTGAATCCAGGCACTAGCACGGAAATATTCTCCTGACAGCTAATACGTTTTTCATTTGGGGAGGCTTTTTGCCGTGCTGCCAAGGGAGCTGTTTTTTATTTAAAAATGTTTTTGAAGCAATATTGCTTTAATTAGCCTGTTTGAGAAATTTCATGTCACTTTTCCATAAGCGTGGGTGGGAGAACCTTGGAGCCAGAGCTGTCTTTTGCTGTTGGAGAGCTGGTATAAATCCCAGAGAAAGAAAACATATTTTTCCACTCTTCCAGTCTGCCAATAGAGACTTGGCCATAGTTTTCAGTTCACAGGCTGTTCTAGTTTTTGCTGTCCCGGCTGCCTGAATACTTGCATTGATCCAGTCCAACTGTAGACAGCACACCCTCTCACTAGCACGGGTCATATGAAAGAAGTCAGGAATCCTAGGCTACCAAATCACAAACTTTGCAGGCAAAAATCACAGACTCCAGTCTTATGAAAATGAAGGGCTTATTTGTAGTTTTCAGGCGAAGGTTAAAATTAAGAACTGGTGCAGTAAGGGGTATTGGTGTAGCTTTTCTTATCGTAGTGCTTCAGTGAAGGAATACTTGATATCTATATCTTGTGATATTTTCCCTTCAGTTTAACTAATTTCTTGATGTTAAGGAGTCCTTTTAGCCTTTGGACCTGGCAAACGTGTTTTTAGAGCAGGGCGTGATGCAGCACAGAGCTGTTTCTTTCTATTTATTACATTGTTTCTCAAAATTCTTGAATTCGTACCGCCTTCCAAACTTACAGCCTCTAGATCAGAACCAAATGAATGTGCAGAGAGGTCCTTGCTCACAGTTGTGTGCATACACCCTGCTGCTGCACTGGGGTAGTACTGTATATACTTGAGTATAAGCTGACTTTTTCAGCACATTTTTTATGCTGAAAAAGCCCCCCTCAGCTTATACTTGAGTGAGGCGGGTGGCAGCAGCGGAGAGACGAGTGGCCCAAAAGGAGCCCTTTCTCGCCGTTGGTCCCACTGCTGCCGCCCACCTCTTGCAAGGGCAGGCACAGGAGCCGTGGTTGGGAGAGGCATTGTACTGTGCTGTGCCTCTCCGAATCGTGGCTCCTATGCCTGCTCTTGTGAGCAGCAGAGGTGGCGGCGGAGGGACGAGTGGCCCGAAAGGAGCCCTTTCAGGCTGCTCCTTCCTCCTCCTTTGCTGCTGTCGGCGGAGGAGGAACGAGCAGCCTGAAAGCAGCCCTTTCGGGCTGCTTGTTCTTCCTCCGCCGCTGCTGCCACCACCAGGTTTCTGATGTGGTGAACAGGCTTATACTCGAGTCAATAAGTTTTCCCAATTTTTTGTGCTAAAATTAGGTGCCTCGGCTTATATTCGGGTCGGCTTATACTCGAGTATATACGGTAATTCCACACAAGCATTAGGGAAGGAGTAGATCAGGAGATATCTGACACCCTACTGAAGCCACAGTCATAAGCATCTCCTTCTGAGCTCTCATTTTCCCATATCATAGTGGGATGATGGGGTAGAAAGGATGCTGTCAACCTCACAAACCCAATGTGGATCAGGGAGGTTCCACTGCTAAGAGGGCATTTGGTTTAACTCAGGGCTTGGCAGTTTGAGGAAGATAGCACTACAAGAAACCATGAGGACTAGGTGTGAGTTCTTTAATTAAAGCCAGATTAACAGGATCCCACATAGCTACTGGGTTGAAGCATATATTTGCCACAACGATTATGCCACACTGAAGGCATTCCAAGAAGGAGTGCTGTGGGCAAAGGCTTCAGTAGTTCATCTTGATATTTCCAAACATAATAGTTATTTTGTGCATGTTTTATCATTAGGAGATGTAATATGTATCAAACAAAGGCCCTTTGGATGGGCTATGCCTGTGACTCACTTGATAATTGTAATCCCATACCCAGAACTGGAGTCCCCTTTAACTGTTTTCTGCTTTGGAGTCTTCAGTACCTGCTAACAAACTAGCGAGCCACTCTCAAACACCCATGACATATTGGTAGATCCTGCCTCACCATTGGGAATCACAGTTCTAATACCACTCATTATATGTAGGTCACTCAGGCCCTCATTGCATTGCCCCACGGAACTTTGCATTGTAAGTCCTTGGTAAAGATGGCATTGTATCTCTGAGATACTGTTATGTTTTGCTAGATAAGGAAAGGGGTTTACTAGGGGAAGAACCAGTGAAATAGAAAGTTGTTATTATATGACAACTTCATGAGAAGTTTCAGTTTTGGGCACCTGATTCTTGAAATCCTGTGCAGATGGTTAAGAAGTGTTCAGACACAGTAATAGAGAAAACAGCAGGGAAGAGAGGAAGAAGGAAGGCTGAGGTTGTTGGGGGTTTTTTGGCTGGTTGTGGTGAGAACTTGTGCAAACATTCCCTCCTAATGGATTTCTCAAATGTACTGGCAGGCAGGCAAGCAAAGGCAGGTGTCATGTCAAATACCTTCTCCAATGAAACTTGATCCATCCCTCTTGATCTGGTATACTCATTCTCACTTTTAAAGGACCTCTTTGTTGGTTGTTTTGCTCCTAAGAGCCCAGAGCATAGTGCAGCCAACTAGTTTAGCAGACAAAGTAGACCTCAATAAGAAACCTTTCTCTCTCTCTCTTGCTCTCTAATGTTAATTTTGCAAGTATATCTGAAAACCCATTATATTTCTCTTTTTCTCAAGGTTCATAACAGTAGAACATTAGGACAAGTATTCTCAACAATTACAATTTGATTACAGACATACAAAGCTGAATAACTGTTCCCTGTTGATAGGGGTTTCTGTTTTGAACAACAATGAAGTTTTAAGCTTGTTTATTATGGTTATGGCAATGCACTTTGAAACTGACTCCTCCTTCATAAAAGTCTCGGTTTGTTTTGAGAACTAATTATCTGTTCCGGGGGGTTTGCGGTAGTGGGCTAAGTTTTTATGGAATATCCTAGATTGCTTCCCACACTAGCAGTTTAGGGCAGAATTGAACCGCCTGATTTGCCTTGTTGCGGAGTAGGTTGTAAGGAATGGAGGTCTCCAACTGCCCAGGCCAGAACAGCTGTGTCAGCCTCCACCTATGGAGTGACACTAGCATCACTCTGCCAGCACATAGCTCCCCATTCCAAATTGATTGTTTGTGTATGTGTGTTCGGGTGCTAAAAGGGCTTCACCAGATAGTAAATTGCAAAGCAATGTATTTGGAAATCATATGGTCATAATGGATAATTTCAATAATTCTGCTGACCTTTTTGAAAAAGAGATCAGCTCTAGTCTACACTCCTATTTGATGTGGCGGAGAAATTAGATAGTTATAAGAATAAAGAAAACAGAAGATGACAAGTGAAAAATCAGTTGGGCTGTTCAATCTGTTTCAGTTAAAAGTCAATCAGTCAGTCAGTCAATCAATCAATCAATCCAGAGGCATTATGATTTGCTTAGTGGCATACTGCCTTTGCCCAGCAACTGCATACGTACATCCATTGTACACCATGAAAACAGGACCATGCCTACAGGAAACTCCCCAAATGACTCCTGGAGACACAAAGGCTGCACTCTCAAGCACACTTGCATGTAAATCCTATTGATATCAGTGAACTAGGTATCACATTGGCAAAAGCGTCGTCCTACCCACATATTATCAAGGTGATGGGAATATTGGAGCTATTTGCAAAGGGGAGATTGGAAGACAGATGGCAGTGTGGCGTAACTCCTCCTGTGCATCCAATTTCTATCCTGAAAACATCCCACCCAGGCCATGTTTCTCCTGCCTAGGCTTGTTGTGGAGCCCAGATGAAGAAAAATATTTAAAACTTGACATTTAAAATTTGCTGGACTGAATGTGGAGGGTGGGAGAGGAGAGAGGGAAGATTAAGTACCCTCCTTGTCCGCCTGCACTTCTTACAAGTAAGCATTCTACAATAGTACAGTATTGCAAAGGAAATGGAGAGCTTAGAACCCCATGTTACCTTCCAGCATGCAGTTTGTTCTTTATTTCTAGGTTTAAGATCAGGAGGTTAGGAAAGAATGAGCACTTGGGGCATAAGAAATGGTCATATTTGAGACACCTGCATATGCTATGGTTCTTGGAGTTTTTTGACAGTACATGAGATTGTGATATAATCTCATGAAAAGGATATAAGCTTCCTCAGTTTGTAATAAATGCAAATCCTTGAGCATCCCCCCTTGTGATTCTTTTTAATCTACTTACATTGTCCACCACTGTTACTTTTCTCCCATGTGTGTAGCCCAGCAGTTCAGCTTTTAACAGATCCTGTTGCTATCCTCTTAAACAGATCTCAAAGACTTCAAATACGATGGCCAGCATGTGATAGAAGTTGATGAGGGAAATACAGCTGTAATTGCCTGTGATCTTCCTGAAAGCCACCCAAAGGCCCAGGTTCGCTACAGTGTAAAACATGAATGGCTGGAGGTCTCCAGAGGTGAGTTGTGACTGACTTACAAAGGAAGAGAAACTGGAATTGGTGTCTGCTTTATATCTCACTTACCTTCTAGTCAGTTTTTACCCCTCTCTACACCTTTTGACTGTGCCTTTTGGGCTGATCTGTACAATCATTTTTCTGAGTTCTCTTAAGGGCTATGGCTTTCTGTATAGTAGACATGGTTTTTCATGACTCCACATTTCGGTCCTCACCCAGGAGCAATTTCTTGACTGTCCTGTAACTTTCTTGAAGCACTAAAAATATACCTGTGAAAGAAATATCTGAAAGCTGGGAAGTGCTTGGAGGATGAGTGAATCCCTTATTTTAATAATAAAACCAAATGATGTCCTAATTATCATACCAGGTTTGCCATGAGAATTAAAGCTGATTTTTTTTTTAACTCAATCTTTTTATTCCATTTTTCCAACCACCCACCATTTTCTTTCTCTCAATCTTAGCTGGAAACTTCTTCTGCTCCTCTTATTATTATTCAATAATGTTCCTTTTGTGTTTACAGTATGCTAGAAATTGTATAATATGGCTGTTCCCTGCCTTAGGAATCTCTTGCTCCTTTATCTTAACAGATAACTATCTGATCATGCCATCTGGGAATCTTCAGATAGTCAATGCAAGCCAAGACGATGAGGGAACTTACAAATGTGCGGCCTACAACCCTATCACCCAGGAAGTAAAAACATCTGTGTCTAGCGAGAAACTCCGTGTGAGACGTAAGTCACTTCTTCCAAATATCTGGGTTCACTGGCTTCAGGCTGTCTTAAGGTGGTGGTCCCATTTTGCAGGTGCCACCAAATGCAGTCCTTTCTTAAACTGCACGTTTTACACAAGCCCTTCATATTTGAGAGCTTGCTTTCTATACAGGAGTGTTAAATTCAAAGTATCCTCTTGCAGTGCAGGTAGCAGTAGCTTATCTCACAAGCATAAGGCTTCATTGTACATTTTCTGTTGCTTTTGGTATTATATATGGAGTGATGAAGTTGTTGATAGCAGAGTTGGTGAAAT
The DNA here is from genome assembly GCF_951804945.1 of Podarcis cretensis. NCBI lineage: Eukaryota > Metazoa > Chordata > Lepidosauria > Squamata > Lacertidae > Podarcis > Podarcis cretensis. The sequence continues at coordinate 33,680,910 of NC_137173.1, read as the reverse complement.
TCCAGTTGGTGAAACTTCCTGTTTAGTGGCTTTTTCACCCCAATAGGCTTTTCTGCTTACATAGTGCACCTTGTCCTGTTCTACAAGACTGTCTTACTTTTGTTTCACTGATTTCTCTCTTGGCACTAGGCTCCACAGCTGAGGCAGCTCGCATAATTTATCCCCCAGAGGCTCAGACCATCATTGTCACTAAGGGTCAAACTCTAATCCTTGAATGTGTGGCTAGTGGGATTCCACCTCCACGTGTCACATGGGCTAAGGATGGCTCCAATGTCTCTGGCTACAACAAGACTCGATTCCTTCTCAGCAATCTCCTAATTGATGCAATCAGTGAGGAAGACTCGGGGACCTACAGTTGTATGGCTGACAATGGCATGGGTGAGGCTGCGGCAGCGTTCATTCTCTACAATGTTCAAGTGTTTGGTGAGTACAACTTCATTTTCCTCCCTCTTCTCTCCTGTTAGACCCAGCAGCTATAACCATGGTCTGGAGACTGCTCACATGGTCATATATTTCAGAACTGGTTTTGAGGTGAAATTTAATGCTCACAAGCAAAATCCCTCCAGTTTAGATTTCACTCAGGGGCCTAACTCCTAATAACTGCCTAAGTAAGCTTTGAGGGCAGAGCCAAAGCTTTGACTTTCCAAAAAAGAGCCAGAGGATTAAAACTGAGTTATTTATTGAGGCACAGTAATTCTAGGCGCACAAACATAAATATAATCAAAAGACAGAAAATTGTATTCAGTAACTAAAAATGTTCTAAGCTAGATGGAATGTGCTGTGAAAAGCAGTCATGTGCTTTTAGCTGAACTGTAATTTAAAGATCCTTGGATGAATTTGGTCCTTTGAGTCTCTCACAAATAAATTAAAGAGATATCAACATATAGTATGCCAAGCTAAATGATCAAGCAAAAAGACAGAGGCATTTCCTTTTTAAAGGAAATAAATGTCTGGGCTATAAGCTAATGCAGGCTAAGTAATCCCTGGCCAATCAAGAAGGCTGCTTCATCTACCTGCATAATAAGCCCAATTTGATAGGATTACCTGGTGTACATGCATATAAAAGAAATACAGAAAACAGGCAATTGTTCTTGAAGGAGTTGATTTACAGAATTCAACACATGAAGGTTTTACCTAGGTCCTTTGCTCAAGAACCTGTATCAGGGAGCTCTTGGAAGAGATTTAATTAATGGAGAGGTCCATTAGTTTTCCAGTCTAGAGCCTGTGGTCGTAGAAGAGCATAGTGACTGCCCATCTGTCGTGGATGCTTGAGCTGAGATTCCTGCCTTGCAGGGGGTTGGACTAGATGACCCTTGGGTCCCTTCCAACTCGTAAGATTCTATTATTCTATGATCTCCTAAAGATTACTTTTGAAATACATGAAGGATCTACTTATAGGACACTTAATGGCTGTGCACAAGAATAAATAGGTTTGGGTATTGCTGTCTTCATAAACCCTTTTATAACACAGCAACATAGGAGGATAGCTACAAATATTTCAGTTCTGCCTGTTTCAGAGGTGAATGGTCATTCTCACACCTGAATTGTAACTCTGTTTCCTTTTCAGAACCCCCGGAGGTTGTCATGGAACTATCTCAGCAGATCATCTCATGGGGTCAAAGTGCAAAGTTCACCTGCAAGGTTCGGGGGAACCCCCAGCCATCAGTTGTGTGGCTGCGTAATGCAGTTCCTCTCTTCTCCAGCCACCGAATGCAACTCTCTCGCAAGGCCCTACATGTCTCCAGTGTGGGGCCTGAGGATGAAGGGATATATCAGTGCATGGCAGAGAATGAAGTTGGGAGTGCACAGGCTATGGTTCAGCTGAGGACTACTGGGCCTGGTAAGTCCAAAGTGAAGTTCAAAAGGTTCATATAGGGATAATGAAATAATAATTGTAAAGCACTTTGAACAGCAAACGTAAGTATAATAATGTTGTTGTTGTTGTTGTTGTTGTTGTTGTTGTTGTTGTTTATACCTCACCCATCTGGCTGGGTTTCCCCAACCACTCTGGGCGGCTCCCAACCGAATACAGTGGTGCCCCGCAAGACGAACGCCTCGCAAGACAGAAAACCCGCTAGACGATTTTCCCTATGGGCTTGCTTCGCAAGACGAAAATGTCTTGCGAGTTCCTGCGGGTTCCCCCCCCCTTTTTTCTAAGCCGCTAAGCCGCTTATCAGCTGATCCGCTAAGCCGATAAGCCGCTAAAAGCCGCTAAGCCACTAATAGCGCTAAGCCGATAAGCCGTCAATGGGCTTGCTTCGCAAGACGAAAAAACCGCTAGACGAAGAGACTCGCGGAACGGATTAATTTCGTCTTGCGAGGCACCACTGTATTAAAAACACAATACAGCATTAAACATTAAAAACTTCCCTAAATAGTATCTCATTGCTATTAGTATTAGGGGTGTTTCTGTCTATACATGGGGCTGCTCATTCTCTGTTTATGCCAAGTCATGCAGCTCAAGTTAGTTTCTGATCTGGAAAGGAACTTCCTGAGATTCCTACTTCTCAGATGTGTGGCTTTCAGAGTATTGGAGAAATGAACCTGAACACATGCAGGTTGTATCTTGAGTGGGTCCCTCAGTACTTAGGGGGAAAGTTGCTTTCCCTGCATAGCTCTGTTTCATGGACTGAGCTTCTTAAAATTTTTATCTGTCCATTCACTTATGTATTAAGTGTCTGAATTACCCTCCACACTTCAGCTGCAATAGCAACACTAAAAGCAGCTTACAAAAATCAAAATATTTGTAAAATTTCAGTGCTGAAGTGATAAAATAGGTGATTGTGACAAACATGACAGATGTCTCTTTTCTGACACCCTCTTTCTCTATTGTTTGTTCATTAGAAACCCCATTCTCTGCCAAAATAAAACTGCACAAATTAAAATTCTCCAACTAGAACATAATTTGTAAAGGGACTGAGTCAGATGTATCTAGAATTTAATGAATTTAACATACATACATACATAACTTTATTTGTATGCCACTCTTCCACAGTTCAAACCATGCTCAAGGCGGGTTACAACATGAACAAAATATAAAACTACAACATAAACAATAAAAAAAATTAAACAGGCAGAACCAAACTGAACAGTTTCCACAGAAATTACAAGAAGATCTAAAATAAAAATACAAAAAAACCAACAGCAACAATTCCCCCCAAAATAAACCCCCCTAAACAGTGCCTCAGGCCAAGAGCTTTGTGGCTGGAGTCAGTCTGGGCCCCACCCTCCCAGGCCAAGTGGGAAAAGGCCTGCAAGGCAGGGAGCAGGTCTTCCAGGACTCCCAGCCAAGATGCTCTCATTGGTGTCACTCAGACAGCATTTGGATTTTGTGTGGACAAGAGTAGGCTGATGTCTAGTGCACCAAAATCCCAGGTGCTTAGAACTTCCCCTCTGGCTACCTAAAGCAGACTTTCTATTTTCTAAAGAAGCCAAAAGCCTATGAAAAAGTTAGGCTTGTTATGTTAAGAGGAAGAAGCTAAAGCCAACTGAAGACTCACGTAGTAGTTTATAGCCGTGGGAGACACAATGCAGGAATGGAAACTTACCCGACTTGATGGGTGTTATTCTACTGCAGTGCTAAGAAAACCCTAATAAGCTAGATACACACACACACACACACACACACACACACACCTTTTCCTGATAGTTGGGAGTAAGTGGGTATCAGTTTTAAGACATGTGTTAGTGCTCCAGCATTTGTTCAAAACATCTCTCTTGCCTTCTAGGAACAACTCTGATGCCACAGCAAGGTTCTGTTGCCCATTCACCTCAGTCTGCCTTGTCACCTACCCTGCTTAGCAACAGTGAAAAAATGCTGAAAGACAAAGCAAACTTCCTAAGACCCAGGCCCACGACACCATCCATGTCTGTTCAATGTACTACCAAAGAGTTGGTGTCTCCAGCTGAGGCCCCTGTCATCCTTAGCTCTCCCCGGACTACTAAAACGGATTCATATGAGCTGTTGTGGAAACCACGGCATGATGGCAAAGCCCCAGTCCTCTACTATGTTGTAAAACATCGCAAGGTTAGCACATTCCTTTTTAACTGATTTCTGATAATGATGCTGAATTACAATTTCTCTGGAAAGCTCTGTTTAGCTTACACTTTCTTGCCAGTTTAGGTAGCAGCAGCCCATCTTTTGGATGGGCAGGATATTTGTCCAGTGTGCGGTCTCTGAATTTCAGTGAGTGATAGCAGCATAAGGAAGTGGGTGCTTTGGTGCAAGTTTGAGATCAGCATGGGAGAGAGAACTGCAGAGATGTATGTATCAGTGAACAGGAGCAAACCCAGGATGTACATAACCCTGGGATTATGCATATACTTTACTTAGTCTGGGGCATTTCTTCCCTCTCCCACTACCCTCCCTCCTCTTTTGATGAACTTATCCTTACCATAAGACAGATTCCAGTCAAGTAATGATTCCAGACCATCATGGTATCTTAGCTTGCTGCATGTACCTTCCTTGCTTTGTTCGTTGGTTGTGGTCTCTCTTTTTTCAGTCGCTTCACCTGGAAGGCTCTTGGGTCAGAGGGAGTCACCATGGGTCACTGCACTTAGGACTAATATGTTTCCAGCACAGAGCAAATTCTCAGCTGGAGATTCTTGTATCTTAAAGGTCTTTACAGAAGGAAACTGTTCCTGTTAACCCTGCTATCACTTTCATTTGCGTGGCTGGTAACCAGACAGACACCCTGAAATGGGCTTTATGTAAAGGAGAAGCTGGGTTTAGCCAAATTCTGAATAAACATGTTTATATCATAGCTCGTTTCAATAAATCTATTCTGACATGTGCTTACTTGAGGTGTAAGTGCATTTCAGAGAGTTTTATCCAGCTAAGTCATACTCAGATATGACTTATGGAAAACAATGGATAGGGCTAAGTAATGTTAATTCATTTCAGTGGATGTATTCTGCATTGGATACCATCCAGTTTATGGAGTGCCCATGTGTACTACATGTGCTAACTAAATAACCTGTACTGCTTAGAAATCTTTTAACTAAAGATGGCACTGAAAACTCGTTAACCCTGTGCAGCTTTGTTCAGCACATCCACAACACAAATTATAACATTGTGATTACATATTCCTTGGGAGATGGGAATAGTGGTGAATGGAGAAGTGGTACCTACCTCATATGTCAATTGATTGAGGCCGTTAGTAGCAGTGGGTATCAAATACCAGAATTCAGTCATTTGCCGGTAGACAAGTAGTTCTGCTCATTTCAGATTGCAGGTTTGTCTACAACTATCTGTGATAAATATGGCATGGTCTCATTTTCCTATTGGAGGCAAAATAGGATGTTCCATTTTCTTTTTTAGGACAAAATTGTAGGGTTGTTTCCAATTCAAAGAAGGCACTGTAGCCTATAAGTGCCTTTTACCAATGGAATGTGAGGATGATAGTTTTCAGCGATTCTTCATCCTTTTCCAGTCCCCTATGTCCCCACCCCCCATCTGCTCCAGGTAAGGGGATATTTGCAAAAAAATGCCTCCCTCTTTGTCACATTCACGGAAACTTTCACTGGAGCTAAGAGCCTGCAGTGAGTGGAGGGACACAGTTGGATACAACCTGTAACTGTTTGGTAAATGCACAGGTGCACAACCTGTGTCGCTTGCAGCTGCTAAGTAAACGTTGGAGTTCTCTCCCTTGAGGGTGTTGATTTCCCCCCTCTAATTCTTGATGATACAGCTCTGCAGCTGACTTTTCTTTCATTGTCATATGGATATTTTTGGACTGGGAAATAGCTAATAATCTTCATCTTCTTCTACTCAGATAGAAGGGCTGTAGTTCAGTAGTTAAGTACTTGTATTGCATTCAAAAGGTTCCAGGTTCTGTAGTTCCCAGAATCTCTTGGTAGGAGAGAGCCATTGCCAACCAGTGTAAACCGTTATGAGCTAGATAACAGGCAGCTTCCTGTGTTACTTTATTCCTATGTTATCTCATACCAGTTTGCCAGTGATTATTTTATATATGCAGCACACATGTTTAAACAATTTTATTTTATAATTCTCAATTGCTATTAGCAGGACTTCCTGTTACAACATGGAATTACAAAGGGGTTCCTCTGAGTGGCATCAATTTAATAAGATCATGCTGCCAAGTAGCTTAATGCTTCTGAGAATTTACTTGTCATAGCATTCTTGCTGTTGTCATTACTACTCAAATCCAAACTGCTCTTGTCAGTATGCATGACACTTTGCAGAATACAAGCCAATCTAAAATTTACACTGGGAAAAACATAAAGGAAGGGGAGGAAAGGGGAGGTGGGTTAAAAAAATGAAGCAATACAGTAATGCACTTGTTTCAGTTGCATTTCCTTAGGCTTCATTTCTGCTTGTGCTGTAGTGAGGAGCAGATGGGGCTTATCAGCCTGGAAAAGTAGCCCATCTAAGAGAAGGAAAACTCTGATCCTAAACCTCTGTTGCCTTGTGGGATATCTTTGGGAGAAAACGGTTAAGGAGTAGACCGAACAAAAATCCAGAATGGAGTCCCTAACACGGTTGAGTGGCGCCTTCTATGCTTCCTTCCAACAACTCCTGGTGCCAAGCATATTGCTCTGCTTTCCTTTGGACCACATCAGCAAGGCTGAGAGAGCAGGGGTCTTATCATCTGCACAGCCCATCTTGCTTGTGCCCTGGGGAGGTCACTTGGGTGCTGCTAACACAGCAGTTTGACTTCATCCCTGCACTCTATTGTCTCTCAAGACAGACAGATGCCAGCAACAAGTTTATTTAGATCTTGCTTTGGCTAAAAATGCTCAATAACCCTTTTATCCATAATAAGGTGAAGGTAATTGAATCCACTCATAGGTGTGCTTGTTCCTTGTCCTTCAACAGGTAATGAATTCTTCAGACAGCTGGACAGTCATGGATGTCCCTGCCAACCAGCATCATCTGACTCTAATAAAACTGGACCCAGGAAGTTTGTATGAGGTGGAGATGTCTGCCTACAACTGTGCTGGAGAGGGGCAGACAGCAATGGTGACCTTCAGGACCGGTAAAGATGTAGTACTTTCCCATGAGTTGTAAATTCTCTCCTTGTCCTGATGCTGAAGGCTTTGTCATTTAGAAATTTGCTTTCGTTAATAATAATAATGTTAATAAGACACAGTTACATCCATGGAATGTAAGCCGCCACAGAACGTTGGTGAAGTTTACCATTCAGAGCAATAAGACACTAAAAGTTTATCTCATGCCATCTTTGCTATTTTTGTCTTGCTTAGGACGTCGACCCAAACCAGATATCATAGCCAGCAAAGAGCAGCAGATTCAGAAGGATGACCCTGGTACCAGCTCTCGGAGCAGCAACCAATCTGACAATACTCGCCTGTCCCGTAAGGCCACTTTCAGACTGGCGGCAGAAAGGGTTTTCTGGCTCTAGAAGTCTGATTATTCTTGGGGGAGGAGAGCTAGGAAAGATGGTGGTGTGGATGAGAAAAAGACAAGCCTGGCACAAGCAACAGGGAGGGAGTTTGCTTATCTCTGCTGCTTCTGTCCAGTCCTTATTAGGCCATGTTGCTCTTCAAAGTCGGTTTTACTGGCTACAAGCACCTATCAGACAAACGGTCTAGTAATATGATAGTGAGCGAATCATAGAATCGTGGAATTGTAGAGTTGGAAGGGACCCTGAGGGTCACCTAGTACAATCCCCTGCAGTGCAGGAATCTGAACTAAAGCATCGATGACAGATGGTCACCCAGCCTCTGCTTAGAAGCCTCTAAGGAAGGAGAGTCCACCACCTTCTGAGGGAGTCTGTTCCACTGTCAAACAGCTCTTACTGTCAGAAAGTTCTTCCTGATGTTTAGTCAGAATCTCCTTCCTTGTAACTTGAAGCCATTGGTTCAGGTCCTGCCCTCCAGAGCAGGAGAAAACAAGCCTGCTCCATGCTCCATGCAACACTTCAACAAACAGTGATTTGATTATGATTGTTACGGTGGGAGGAGCCTTGAAAAAATATGCAATTTCAAGAGGACTCTTTTTACCGAGTCCAACTTGTCCGTGTGTGCACCTTTATTACTATTAATTAAATTTCTACACTGCCCTTCATCCAAGGATCATTGGGTGGTTTACAATATAAAAATATATACCATGGTAGCAAGAACACCTTTTCTCTCCCCTTCTCCAATTGTCTTCTCCCTCTCTCTAGCACACTATTTCATGTTGCAAGGAAAGTTCACTACAGCCCAGCTTTCCCAATCTAAAACTGGTTGTATATCTGCTAATGTTGTTCTCCTTTTCCTTACAGCTCCCGAGGCTCCAGATCGCCCCACCATCTCGATGGCATCTGAGACATCTGTCTATGTGACTTGGATCCCCCGTGGAAATGGAGGCTTCCCCATTCAGTCATTCCGAGTAGAATATAAGAAACTGAAGAAGATGGGGGACTGGGTGCTGGCCACAAGTGACATCCACCCTTCTCGTCTCTCTGTGGAAATTGCAGGACTAGAGAAAGGTAGGAGATCTTCTATTCCCAGCATATAGGCTTCCTATGGTCCTTGGAAAGACTTAATAGTGGCTTCATATCTTGCCTGCTGCTACAGAAACCATTACCCACGCCAAGAAGAAAAGGTCATTTCAGAGTTGTCATAGTCCTCTTCTGGAGAAATGTGAAATTCTGCAGATGCTTTCTTTAATCCTGAAATTATTCTGCTGAGAATAAAAGCTTTGAATCACTGTATCCATGCAAAACTACATATTACCTGCAAATGTATCTAATGGCAGCCGAACAATTCTCTTTTTTTCACATGGAAAGCTACTGCAGATGGGTCAGTTAGGAACAGAAACGTGTGTGCATGTGAGTGGAAGTTTAACCCTTTCCCTGCTTGCTGTTTCCCCACTTCAAGTGGAACAGATTGCCTCAGGAGATGGTGGGCTCACTGCTGGAGTTATTTAAGTTGAAGCTGCCGGGGGTGGGGGCGGTGTCCTAGATTAAGCAGGGGATCCATCCCTAGTCCATGGGTGTAGCCAAAGGAGGGCAGGGAGGGGCAGCTGCCCCCCCCCAACCAAGTAAATCAATACAAAATAACTAACTGAGGTTCTTCCCCTCTAACATAAAGCCTGGCTACGCCCATGCCCAAGTCTACAGTTTTATGGCTCTACAAAGTCACCCACTTTGTATCTTCCCTCACTGCAAGATTTCAAGCCTTTGTTTACCTTCACAAATACAGTTTTGAAGAAATGGCAGGAAGTAAAATGGTTAATTGTGTGTGTCCTTGTATCCATTTCTCCAAACTTCCACCCTAAAGCAGCTTTTCATGCAAAGACAAAAGCCATAGACCAACTGTTCTTTACACTTGTTGGCATGTAGCGTGTACATTAGCATTCAGTCTCTTCTGTGCATCTGAAGTAAGGTAGCAAATGTGATCTCTTGACCATTCAGACCAGGTTAAAAAAACACCTGAACCTTTTAAAAAGCAGTCATTGTCTGGGGCAGCAAGATTAGATTTTTGCTGCTATTTTGTTTCTTAGTTCATTAGGTCAGGAAACACCATCTCTGAAGTATGTCATTTTGCCACCTGCTAATGTGGAATGTCTGACTTTTCAGGAAGAGATGAACAAGGAAAATACCAAGGTCAGAGGTCTGCTCACTTTTCTCCTGCATTGTTTCTCCATTCCATATTCTAGGCACATCCTACAAATTTCGAGTGCGAGCATTGAACATACTGGGGGAGAGCGAGCCAAGTGCTCCATCTAAACCACATGTGGTATCGGGCTACAGCAACCGTGTATATGAGCGCCCTGTCACAGGGCCATACATCACCTTCACGGATGCCATCAATGAGACCACCATCATGCTGAAGTGGATGGTAAGCAGGGGAGGCAGGAGCTGGGACCAGAATTCAAAAGATAGGACAGGATTTTTTTTTCATCTGTAGCAAAATGTGCTCAGTAAAATTGCACAGGATTTCTTATTATTTCTGTTAACACTGCTGATACTAACTAGTGCCAAATTTTAATTATCACTACTTTAAGTTTCTCTGTTGCTTCCCTTCTTCTACTCTATTGTGCTGGACACTTACAGTGTCACTGTTCTGTGTTTCAATACTCAAGCACACATTTGATTTTATTGACTTTGTGGCTTAGATCATTTATGTTCATTGCATTTCAGTTAAAAGTTCCACAAATGAGCAGTATTATTCCTCTCATATATACCCACCCATCACATGTAGCACTTTCCAGCCTCTGCAAAGTCCACATAATAGCTTTCATATTGGCATTCATTTTGAAACAGAGGTTCTCAAACTTCTACAGAGTGGTCTTTTTTAGCTAAAGAAAAATAGACAGTGCACTATCTGAAACACAAGTATGTGTCTTTATAGCTTGTACATTTATTCCCCAGTTTGTAGCAATTGTGGGAAAGTTTCCCATTATTTCTCCTGTTCTCCTACTGCAATATCCTATGCCTGGGAATAGTCAGTGTTAAAAATGTTTTAAAAAGTTATCAAACTTCTTATTGCTAGTAGATTCTCATGCATCAGCCCCAAATCATCTCTATTTTCCTGCCTGTGGGAAAATCCATTGCAAACAATGGATTCTGAGTGGTTAATATGAACACAACAGCAGGAAGAAGGAATGAGTAGGCAAATGATAGATACATAGAAAAGGGGAAGAGTAGAAAGAGGTCCCCTTTTCTATGTAGCTTAATGGTAGAACACTTGCCTGGTATTTTGCATGCATATATGACAGTCTCTGGGTAAATCCCTGACATCATCCACTAACGATTTCAAGTGGCAGGGCTAGGAAATAAAACTGGTAGTGATATACTGCCGATTAGTATTGACTGTACTGGGCTTGATGTATCTCTGCTCATATGCAGTACAAAATGAGTAGTGAGCTGAAGATTGACAGTGAGAAATAGTGGCCTTCTTTAAGACCATGTATCTGCCCTACAGTTTTGAGAACTCCTGTTTTAACCATCAAGACAGCAATAGGTTGTAGGCACAAATTGCTGGATATTCCCGCCCGCCCCGCCCCCCCATATCTTCCACTAGAGAGACGACATACCCAGCAACTTGTCCCTAGGGCCATAACTCTCTTTTTGGTGAAAGTAGGAGTTCTATCACAGTGATAATTATAGTGCTATCATATCCTATGCTATCATAATGGATTTTTTAAACTTTTTCCCTCACCTGCCAAATAACAGTGTTCAGGGCTGAAAGAACAAGATATATAGTTCAATTCATCATATGATGAGAGAGAACATCAAAGTGTACCTTGTGCAAAATATTTGGGTTCAGCTCTACTGAGGATCGCAATACTGAAGCTGAACAATGCTCTATTCCTTAAAAAACCTTCACAAATACATTTTGCACTTGGCTCCACTCATTACCATTATTTTGCTGTTGTCAGATCTTGGTGTTCCAATACACACTGAAATAAATCCCACAGTCCAGAAGTCTGCCCAGTCCTGCCTTATTCTCTGCCTCTGCAATGAACACTAACACTTTTGTGGTGTAGTGGTTAAGAGCAGTGGACTCATAATCTGGGGAACTGGGTTTGATTCCCCGCTCCTCCACATGCAGCTGCTGGGTGACCTTGGCTAATCACACTTCTCTGAAGTCTCTCAGCCCCACTCACCTCACAGAGTGTTTGTTGTGGGGGAGGAAAGGAAAGGAGAATGTGAGCCACTTTGAGACTCCCTTCGGGTAGTGATAATGCGGGATATCAAATCCAAACTCTTCTTCTTCTTTTGTTAATTTCTGCCTTTTGCTCCTTTCTATAGTACATTTCAGCCAGCAATAACAATACTCCAATTCACGGTTTTTACATCTATTATCGACCAACTGACAGTGACAATGACAGTGATTACAAGAGGGATACGGTAGAAGGTAAGGGTACACCAGCTGGTTGGATCCCAAATGTTAATTGCACCAAATAGTCTACTGAGGGCCTATCCACACTTACCTTTTCTGCCCTTTTCCCAAGGCACAGTCTGCACTTTAAAGCTCCATATCCAAGTGCCCTTTTTTGCCCTGGAGCTTTCCTCATGAAAACTCGCCAATCTGCGTAAAACCCAAATTGCCATTTGTTGCGCTCCAACTTTAAAAGAGCAACTTTTTGCAAGGAAATCTTTGGGACAAAAAAAAAAGGGGAAAAAAGAGTGTTCTGAGTCCCCCACTGCAAAGTGTTTTTATGAAAAGGGCTTCTCAGTTGAAGCTGTCTGGGTGACTCACTGGGTTCCTGTGAAGATAAAATGGAGATGGGGAGCCATTGAGCTCCTTGGAACAACAGAAGGATGTAAATATAATAAACAAATCATTTGCGTTGAGAGGAAAGGCCTCTTGGCTGGGTGGTGTGAAGATTCAGCTACTGTACTTCTGACTAGTCACAGCGATACAGAAGCCCTTTCAGTACTATGTCCCCCTCCCAGAGAGGTTCAGAAGGTGGCAACACAAGAACGGGCCTTTCCTGTGGTAGCTCCCCACCTGTGGAATGCTCTCCCCAGAGAGGCTCGCCTGGCACCTTCATTACATGTCTTTAGGCGCCAGGCAAAAGCATTCCTCTTCAACCAGGCCTTTGACTATTAAATAATCTATGACTTGTTATTATGATTGTTTTATTATGCTGTCTATTGTAATGATTTTTATTATTTTTATGATTGGTGCTCTGAAATGTGTTGTTAAAGTTGTACACCACCCTTGGATCTTTTGATAAAGGGTGGTATATAAATTGAAATAATAATAATAGGCATTTCCCAGCAAGTGGGGGGGGGGTGGGAATTGTGTTTGCTGTTAACTGTCCCATGTCTATATTGCTGTGTGATAATACAGTGATCCGTTTATGGCATTGGGATAGAGGTGTGAATAAAAGGAAAGTGACACTTGTGTGTATGTTGCTTCCTATTCAGGTGACCGGTACTGGCATTCTATCAGCCACCTCCAGCCAGAGACTTCATATGACATTAAGATGCAGTGCTTCAACGAGGGTGGGGAGAGTGAATTCAGTAATGTGATGATGTGTGAAACCAAAGGTAACTAGTCCAACGCTATATTCAGGTGTCTCAGATGCTCCTCCTCCACTTTGCAATATGAATAAGCTTGTGAAGAGATCAGGAAGTTTAGAAATATATTATCCATGGGTGATTGTAAGATACGTGTGAGAAACTGATTAGGAGAGCAAATGATATGAAACTAAGGAAAGGGGGGGAGTTCTGGTGATAAAAATTCATTCATTAACTGCAGAATTTGAAGGATAGGTATAAGTCCCCCCCATTGGTGAAAAAAGTGACCCAACTGGATATTATGCAGTAAGTCAGGAGTGGGGAACCTTTTTCCTCCCATTCCCTTCTGAGCCATCTTATGGCGGCCAAGTGCCAGCATTGGGCAGAGCAAGAGGCAAAAATGGGCTGAGCAATGAATCCAAACTAGGTTCATAAACTATGAAGAAGCTGGAGGCTGCCTTGCACCTTCGCTACATATCTTTAGGTGCTAGGAAAAACGTTTCTCTTTTTGCAGGCCTTTGACTGCTTCAACAGGCTATGGCTTTTTAAATTGGGGGGGGGGGTATTTTGTTTATTACTACGTTATGCATTTTTATGTGATCCTTGGATGAAGGATGGTGTAGAAATTTAATAATAATACATTGAGAGAACCATGTTGATATTGAAAGACTGGGGTGGGCATGGAGGCTGTGTAAAGATCTTAACTATGCTTTTCTTTCTCTTGAAGCTCGCAAATCTGCAGGAGTGCCTGGTCACCTCCCACCATCTACAGTATCTACGATACATCACCCCCAACCCAACAGTGGCCATAATTTCTTAGGGGCAGGGGCCATGGTGGCTCGCTCCAGTGATCTGCCATACTTGATTGTAGGGGTGGTGCTGGGCTCCATCGTTCTCATCATTGTGGCATTCATTCCATTTTGCCTTTGGAGGGCTTGGTCCAAGCAGAGTAAGTGACTTTAACAAAAGGTACCTGTAACTCTGAAACAAAGGGCACACACACACAACTTTGACTGGAGGTTATGGGCTATAAGGGAAACCAACCCAATTTCATTATATTCCTATTCACAGGAAATGTTGCGTGAATAACTCATCCTCAAATAACTTTACATGTGCATGTGATTAAATTCTGACTTCCCAAAGTCATTTCATGAACATAACTGTCTGAATTGGCTCTGTGGCCTTCAAAAGCCCACTCATAACCAAGGCCCAAAGATATTCTATGCTGTCCTCAGAATGTTTTTTCCTGTTTTCTTTCTCTTCCCCAATGGCTATTGTCTGCAGTGTTTCCAGTTATGGCAGCAGCTCATGTTATGTCTGTGTTCAGTCTTTAACATGTATATTATTTTGTCATTTCAGAGCAGAGCATAGATCTGGGTTTTCCTGGTGCAGGGCTGCTGGTGTCCTCTTGCCAGTACACCATGGTTCCCCTGCAAGGGGTCTCCACTCCTCGAGCTAATGGGCTGCGTTATGCGAATGGCGTGCATCTGCCAGCACACCAGGGAGCCAATGGCCATTTCCCCTCAGCTACAATTGGATATCCCAGCGCAAAGTCACAGGATTACAGCCCAGATGAGGTTCAACAGGTAAATATATTTAGCAACAGCAGGGGGTGTTGAGTGACTTCTTTATCTCCTTGCCCTGAATAATGGCTCATTGCAACGCCCAATGCCTAGTGTTCTGTTTCTGCCTCAGGAGGCAGAAGAGGAAGGAAAATGCTTTGCCAGAATCTTCAGTTCCTAGACTAAAATTTATTTAGATATTATATACCCTGCTGACTAACCAAAGTTTTCAGCTTGACTTACAATATATTTAAAATGCAATAAATTATGGCAGGGCAGCTATACTATTTATATAAGCTTTCCCCTAGCGTCCACTGTTCCAGTTGCCACTCTGCAGCTGAATCGTCACATTTGGAAATGGCGGCTGAATCAGTCAGATGTTAAGTTCCTCATATGCCACGGTTTCTTCACTGGACTGTTGCCAGTGTTCCTTACAACCACAGCCTCTGGGGGCAGATGCAAAGGTGTTATAAGCCTTCCTCCCAGAATGTAAACCTGGAGAGGTCAGTCTTTTTTTTAGGTCTTTTGGACAAGCGGAAAATTTTGAACCTATAGATTCTGAATATGACAGAATAAATAGCATTTGAGCATCTAACTGGTTATTAATGAACCTTTTAAAGCATCACATCCTTTAAAATGCAGTACATAAATTCCCCACGGCTATAGAAACAGGTTTCAGAAGCCATTTGTATGCAAAGGCCCAGAGAAGCAGTAATCCTATGGTTCTGGGTCAATGTAGAGTCCAGTTCCCTAAAGCAGCTCAGTTTTTATAATCCTAGAAGCAGTAATGGTTCTGAATATCTAAAGCTGAACTCCTTTGGCATAATCCCATGCATTGGCTTTAGAATCTAGACACTTTAATTATCTTCTAAATTTTTCTTTTTCTAACTTATTTTTTTATTCTCAGCAGAATGGAACCAATGCGTTTCTGCAAGGGAGGGTGCTGCAAAATGGAAATATTCCAGCTGAACACCAGAGGTATGGCTCTAGCTATCAGGCTTCATGTGTAATGGCAATATAATGTCACAGAAATGATGGAAATGCCTCTTATGTCAGCATTTCTGTCATGCAAGATTATTTTCATTAGGGCTGTAAAAAATCAAAGCTCATACCACGTTTTATTTGGCAATCTGTTCCCTTAAAGTTTTATAGAAGTGAAATCGGAAGTCCTTTAATTTCATGGTACTGATGGCACAATAGGACTGATTCACTAATTGCTTTTAAACTGAGGCAGACAAACAAATTTATTTTATGGTAGCAGGCCTGTGTGTGTATAGGCTCAGTGCAGATTAAAGAACATCTCAGAATCAGATTAATGACCTAATAGGTAATTATCATGTATCACCAATTTAGTGAGATATAGCCCCACAATTCTGCTCTCCTGCCTTTGTCATAGCTCATGATCGTTACCCAACCCAGTTAACCCTACCGTAACCCACCAAAATCAATCACCTATCATACCTAGTCACTGTCTGCTCCAAAATACATGGCAACCTCATCCTCTTGATAACCTCTGTGAAATGTAATGCTCAGTAATCACAACACAATTGAAATTGCATACTATATTGTTGTGTAAGATTATATCCTACTGGAACCTAGAACAATGAGCATGGAAATGAACGTATGAATTCTGCCAAACTGTGTCCTTTTTCAGTTTCTTCAATTTTGTATATGAGGAAGTTAATCAGAGGATAATTGAAGATGATGTCCTCAAATTGCTTTTTCTCTGCAACTTAGGTCACCTAGTCCTGGACCAGATCAGAATTCTTTTCTCTATGGGCTTCCAGATGACTCCACACACCAGCTGCTTCAGCAACATGACAATTGCCATCATCGTGAACAATACCTTGACCTGTGTCACTCTGTGCCGCCAGGCAAAATGGGCAACTCCACTAAGGAAATCATGAAGGATCCTGTCTTCCATACAGGTCAGTGGGACATAAACCATGAAAGGATATTTTTGCTCCTGTTGCTTGCTATGCATTAACCTTTGGAGGAAAGTTGCTGCTTTCAGCGCCGAGGGCCTTCTGGCGGTTCCCTCACTGCGAGAAGCTAAGTTACAGGGAACCAGGCAGAGGGCCTTCTCGGTAGTGGCGCCTGCCCTGTGGAACGCCCTGTGGAACGCCCTCCCACCAGAAGAGAACAACAAGTACCAGACCTTTAGAAAACATCTGAAGGCAGCCCTGTTTAGGGAAGCTTTTAACGTTTGATGTATTATAGTATTTTAATATTTTTTGGAAGCCGCCCAGAGTGGCTGGGGAAGCCCAGCCAGATGGGTGGGGTATAAATAATAAATTATTATTAATAATAATAATAATAATAATAATAATAATAATAATAATAATATTTCTAAATCTAGGGCAGGACCTTGATGTGAAAAGCAGAGAGAATGGTAGTCATGGACTTTCTATTCAGTTAAAGTTCTGCATTATTTGCAAGTTATATATGGTGGCATATACAGAAACTAATGTTCAAGCATTTGAAATATACGGCCTAGAAAGATAGATCCAATATATCCAACTGGAGCATATTCAACTTTCCAATGACATTGCTGTGCTTCCAACCCAAAACTGCAAGCATCTATATCAATTTTAGTAAATGTCAGAGAGTGAATTTTGATTTGGAAAATGTCAAGTATTTTATACTAATGCAGGCTTCTTTCACACAATCATTTTTGTGTTAGTGCGCTGTGGGTTAAAGCCTCAGCGCCTAGGGCTTGCCGATCGAAAGGTCGGCGGTTCGAATCCCTGCGGCGGGGTGCGCTCCCGCTGCTCGGTCCCAGCGCCTGCCAACCTAGCAGTTTGAAAGCACCTCCGGGTGCAAGTAGATAAATAGGGACCGCTTACCAGCGGGAAGGTAAACGGCGTTTCCGTGTGCGGCTCTGGCTCTGGCTCTGGCTCTGGCCAGAGCAGCGATGTCACGCTGGCCACGTGACCCGGAAGTGTCTCTGGACAGTGCTGGCCCCTGGCCTCTTAAGTGAGATGGGCGCACAACCCCAGAGTCTGTCAAGACTGGCCCGTACGGGCAGGGGTACCTTTACCTTTACCTTTAACAGAAATGACTGCATGAAATAACAGTGTAGCTCAGGTCTGAAATGTCAAAAGCCATTACCAAAGGCTTACTTGGCATTTACTAATATGCCTTTTGCTGGCAAATGGAATAAATCAGAGTAGAAACTTGTCATTAATTGGTGATTTTTGAGAATTTATCAGTAACTGGCAGAATTTGCAGACATTTTCCACTGGCATCACTTTTACTAGAAACTCTTAGCATTTCAGTATATGTCACTTCATTTTTTTTATATTTTCAGTAATACAATCATAGCTTGCTATCTGACAAATTGTAGTAACCCTTCTGGAAGATCTCCAGAACAGGGGTTTAAGCTCTTTTGGATTTTCATAGTGAATTTCTTTCAAAGTGTTTTGAAGAATAGTGGTATCTGACCAAGGACACGCTTTCATTGTCCTTCCTTGTCTTCCCAGATTCTGCCTGCTGCCTTGGTCTAGTACCAGTTGAAGACGTAGAGAGGACAGATTTCTGCCAAGATGAACGACAAGTGTGGCCCCCAAACACAGTGGACACTTGCTTGGCCGGAAGCACAGAGAAGCATCTGAACAGCCTGCCGCTGCATGTTCCCTTAGAGACACTTCCTGGCACCAGTTAGGGAACTAATTGCCTTACAAAGACTATTCTAAACAGAAAAAGGGTTATTTATTTTTGTATTACATCTCTATTTATATATTTATGCACTTGTAAATAGATGTGTATCTGCCTTCTATAATTACGCTGAAAGAAATGGCATCATGCGCAAGAGGTGATAAACTGAGGCAACAGCATGTACTTCCATCAGATCACGACTTGGAAAAGGCAGCTTCCTACTCTCAGCAACAGAATAAGCACAAGGGCAAGAGCTGCATTCTCCAGCTGCAAGAAGGTGTCTCTAAATGGTGAGATTATGGGAAAGGGTCTTTACTTGCCTCCCAGCAGGAGGAATCTCATTGCAGAATGCTAAAGGAAAACAGATATAAAGTAGGTACCATATTTATCTGCATTAACAAGCAATATATACAAGCACAGATTCTGTGATAGTGTGCCTATATAATGAATCCAATGCCATGCTTCATCAAGTAAATAAAGACTGTTTCTTCCCTTTGACTGAACTTTTATTTAGGTTCCTTATACTTAGGTAAAGCCTCCTTTCCTCATGTTACAGTCCGCTTAGCATTTATTTTTCAACAAACACACACCTCATTAAGATCATGGACAACACTAAGGAAGAAAGTTTAGCACTCAAAATGAAACATTTTAAGCTTCTGGTTTCAGTGCAAATTTAGGGGTATTAATGTGATCAGCTTCTAGTCTATAGGAAGATGAGTCATCTAGGACATGGTTTTTACCTATAACCATTTCATTAAGCATCATGAATATCTACTGGAGCAGAAAGCACATCATTTGAAGCAATGCTGAGTTCAGTACAAAGTATAAGGTGAACAGCTCCAGGGCTGAATGAGGACATCAGAACAATTGCTATATTGACTCAGATTTTATTGTCAATCTCATAAGTATTTATCAACAACACAGTTCCAGGTTGAAAGTACAGATATGGAGACACATCTGCATCAAGATACTAATTGCCCAATTAGGAGGACAAGGCTGTATATCCATTGTGCCTGATCTTGCATATATTTGGATCAGGAAGTAAAACATCTATTTGAAGACTTTAAGACAGCATAGTTAATTGTGCCCTCCAGATGTCGGCCTTCATCAACCATGACCATTTGGCCAGGCTGCCTGGGTTGACCAACACCATGTCCCCATGTGCCCAAAGCCAACGGGGTACAGTAAGTAAAAAAGATAGATGGGGTTGCTACTATTTTCTTAATAGTGCCTCTTGTGCCTTTAGCAGCCATATGAAAGACAAATTCAAGAGCTGCAACTCCGTCAATGTATCAAATCACTGAAGGCAAGGAAAAGTTTCAACATTCTGCCTGGCCTATGCTATTAAAAGGTCCAGAATTTCCACCAAAAGGGGAAGAGCTTTAAGACCAGGATACATCATATGAAACTTAAATCTCAAGGGCTAGCTTGCTAATTATTCTCATGCAGTAGGGTTGATATGCATAAAAAATGAGAACAAGGGAACGACATGAAAAGGATTTAATCCAGCATCCCACCTTGAGGATATCCAGGCTGAGATGGTGGAAAGATGCGGCCATCCTTCCTGCTTAGGAGAGTGATTTCTTCTTTCAGGACCTCAGCTTCTTGGGCTTGTAACTGGACCAATGCAATCAGCTTCTCCTTCTCCTCAATATCTGATTTGCGAGGCCCTTGGAATTCTGCTCCCTGAAGAAACAAAAGCCAAAAACTGCCCTCAATCACAGACGAAACAATGACATTACTTATAGACTCCAGGTACAGAACACTTACAACACTTTTGATCGTAATACTACCAAGGAGCTCACTCCCTTCTTGATGCTGGGCAAATTACTTTCTCTGGTGATTGGTTTGTGTCATTCCTCTCACCCAATGTGGTTTAAATGCAGGCACACATTCAATACGATGAATAAACCAGAGAGAAAATGTGGGTCAGGTTATTGAGGAACATGAATAACACCCTCCCTAGGTAGAACAGAAGCTAGTAGGGTCAGTTTACAGTTATAACCTCTAAAGCAGCCCGAAATTTTTTTTTATTTGGCTTGCTAGTCAGGAACAAGTGATCAAAGCAGCACATACCAGGTTATTCTGTAGTGCGTCCAACTTAGTTTCAAGTGTCATCTTCTCCATACAAAATGTGTTCATTTGCTTCAGTTTGCCAGTATTTTCTTGTGTCACCATCATCAACTCTTGACGCAGGTCAACAATTTTATCCTGCAACAGAGCAAAGATTTGCTGGAGTGATAAAAATATGAAAGCAGAACTATGGGAATGCCATGGTCTGGGACCTACAGAGCCAGAGTAATAGCAGCCAACAGGTCAAAGAACAACGGGGGGAGGACGGGGAGAAGAGGGACACATGGCTTGAAGAGCTGTTTAACCTTGGCTGTCATCAGTTTTTTGCATACTAGCCGAAAACAAAATTCATCCCCATTAGCAGTTTTGAGTTAACAGAAGCATTGCCTTAGCAAAACTGGCTCCTACTGTCCTCTGGCTCTCACTGCCCTGGATAAATTATTGGCCCTCTGGACATTAGCTGGGCTATCACACTCTACTTGTGCATAGAAAATAACAGCAGTAAGTAAGGAACCTTGCAAGTGCTTGTGATTACACTCGAATTACAAATCCTAGATTTGAGGGCCTGGAGTTTTGCATATAAACTCCGTCTCTCTTAATCTCTGCAGTAGAGGAGTTCCTGGGTTAGCAATTCACCATGTTTCTGATTAGTTCCAACAAACCTCATTCAAAGCCACAAAAAACCTGTTGGCATCTGATAAAGAGAATGACATGTGTTTCTGCAAACACCATGAAGCATGTTACAGAACCTGCAATTTTAAACTGTTGTCAGCTACCCTCCTGAGTGTTGCACAGGCAGTAGAAGGCAGGACCAAAATCTTTTTATACATAATAAAATACTGTGCTGGGCTCTTGCCAGCAGGTTGGAAGTAAAGGTCCTTCATTTTTCTGGGTGTTCTTAAAAAAAAATTTTCTTCCCCACTGACCAAAAACAAGCAAAGTGAAATAATTGGGACTGAGCTACATCCACTCGAGCTGGCTTAGTTCAATATCCTGTATGAGGGTATCTTGGGGGGACCTCACACCACAGCCTTCTCCATGTCTTTGCAGGACATGCTGCCAATCCACCCCTGACATAACCTCTTTTTCAGCCCTACGGATCTGGGAGCTGACATTGGTGGGGCCAGGACTGCAGAAAGGGGAATTAAACATTGGATAGCTCTCCCCGACTTCAGGGCAGGAGATCCAGTGCTTCCTATGGCCCTTGTGATCCCCTATCAGGGGCCAAAGATTGTGGGCTAAATTATATATTGCAAGTGGTTTGGTGTGGAGAGGGCAGTTCTGTCTCAGTCTTTGCACAGACACACCGAAGTAAATTCTACAAGCTTCCTAACAGAAAGGGCACAGTACCAAAATATAAGATAAACGATCCCTCCCTTTAAAGCTATCCCATTTTTTGAAAGAGTATCCTGAATTGAGCTTCTGAACGGATGATCTGATAAGACTTCAGGGTAAGAGTGTTCTACAGTTTTGGGACAGCAAGCAGGAATAATTCACTGCACATTCTTGTTCTAAATTCTAGGATGGGTGGAATAGTAAAAAAAAAAAAAAGGTGGGGACTATGAGATGTAACACCTTGCGCGCGCGTATATATATATATATATATATATATATATTGGATTTATTAGATTATAGCAGTTGTATGGTTCTGATGTGCCAGGAAACATTTTCATAGCACTGCATACATGATTTTCCAGACTGAGCATTTGGATAACTAATATACCCTTCCTTTGTGTGATACTTGTCCAGGATACCTCACTCTTTGCTTGACAAGTGTATCTTCTAAATAATGATGATGCAATTATCACATTGCCTTCTGCCTCTTAACCAGGGTTTGAACTCTTTCCTGACTAAAAGGCAATTTTCATACAGGAAATCCTCATGTTACATGTCTATTATCTAGCCCTACCCCCTGGTCACACTTGCAAGTCACCTGGCTGCATCACAGTGTGATTTAGAACAAGTCTTACCTCCCATTTTCTTAATTCTGCAGCATGAGTTTGCTCTTTTTCCATCATCTTCATTTTGAGTTCTTCCAGATTTGTGTTAACAGAAAGAGTCTGCAGGGCTTCCAAGTTCACTAATCGGCCAAATTTCAGCATCATCAGCTCATTGCATTTCTCTTCCAATCCTGCAAGATGAGTTTAAGGCCTTTGTATTCTCCCTAACTTCCTTTTTTAAGATATGTATACCCACACACACAGAATACTACTGTGCATATTCAAAAATCCAATTCTAAACATTGCAGCTCGTGGTAGCACAATCTGTGGGAGTGTGCAGGTAAATTAATTTGCATTGCAACAAAATAATGGATGAGGTGGCTTCGGAGAAGTTCTTTCCATCTCCAGAATACCACCAGAAAAGGTGGGTGTGGTTATTCTTTTTTGTACCAGATTTATAAAATACTTCAATCCTACCAGAATGTTAGCTGTTGCGATCTTTGCCGCAAGAGTCATCCACAAGTCATCTGCTGCACTCTCAAGAAGTCTTTATACCCAGCCCTGTGCAGCAATAAGCCATCACTGGCACAGCAGCAGTGACAATAACCTCTGAAGTGGCCCTGACATGTCCCAAAGTTGGCACAGCATAATATACAATCGCACTGGGGAAAGGGTCTATTCCTATGCACTGCTAAGCAAGCTAAGCACTGTTTGGAAGGATCATTTTCTCTTGCATATGACTGATGCCCTTCTTTAGGTATCTATACACCATCAGAAATTAAGTGTGTGCCCAGCTTATGGAATGCTCTCTGCAGAGAAAATCACCTGGCACAAAACTTTGTGACTTTAAGGCCCTGGGCAAAGACTTTTTTATCAGCTCAGGCCATTTTAAATGACGATACTGTCATTTTTCTGTTTTAAGCTGCTCATCCTACCTGCTGTACTATTTTTTTATTTTGGGGGAAAAAACAACCCACTTTAATTTGTAAGATGCCTTGGAAGGCCTTTTTTTTTTAATGAAAGGTAGGATAGAAATGTTTTAAATAAAGGAAGAAACAAAGCAAGTTGAGCAGTGCACAGGGTGAGGTCTGCAAGGTTCTCAAGTGTTTTACTTCCCTAGATTCATTTCAGGTTCACAGCAATTCTTTAGGTTGCTTCACACATTGAGTTGGGGAAAATAAATGTTTTCTCACATGGGCACACACCACGGGGAGGCATGGTCAACTGGGAGTTCTCAGTAGCATGCATTCATATTGCACATGTGTTTTACATTAGAATGCTACTTTTTCACCATGTATAATATGGATACACATCAAATGTCTCTGTGCAACATTCAGCTCTCATTTTTAGAAGTAGGAAAAGATACACATTTCTTCTGAAACTGAGGCTTTGTGCCAGTCCTTTCATTTGTAGAAAGAAGCTAAGGCACTTAGAGTATACCTCCCAAGCAATAATTGTCAGTCATGTGTGATATGCAGAGAGGAAAAGCCTTCACACACCATATAAAAAGAAACTGGAAACCTAGCACACACTCACGGTCAATCTTAAGCATCATGTCCCTCCTGTCTCGAATGAGCTGTTTGTGCTGCTGCCGGGCCTTCTTATAGAGTTCTCTCTGCTCTAGTTTCTCCTCCTGCAGGACCATGATCCTCTGCTGCAAGTTCACCAAAGACTGGTTGGTAAACACCAACGACTGCGAGAGGTCAGGGGGGATTTCTCCATTTGAGATATATTCCACCTGCCAGAAATAACCACAGACTTATAAACGTCTCTGG
Organism: Podarcis cretensis; assembly: GCF_951804945.1. Taxonomy (NCBI): domain Eukaryota; kingdom Metazoa; phylum Chordata; class Lepidosauria; order Squamata; family Lacertidae; genus Podarcis; species Podarcis cretensis. The sequence continues at coordinate 33,656,962 of NC_137173.1, read as the reverse complement.
AGCAGAGTGTGTGGCATTGTTGCATCTATGAAATTCTTCAGAAGTACACATGGCACTCTTTGCCCATGAGCTGTAACCCTCCAAGGCTACTTAGGAGCAATAGGGGTCCATGGTGGCAGGGGGAGCAATAGGCAGACAGCAACTCCTCCCTGGATAAAATGTAATCCTCAGAGTTCCAGGTTTCCTTTTAAAAGAAAGGGTAAGTTTTTGGCATTTCCAGAGCCTGACACACAAGACAAGATGCACAGGCACCATTCTAATTGTTTTGTGATAAACTAACCAGTAGTGATGTATGGAAGTGAGAGCTGGACCATACAGAAAGCTGATCGCCAAAGAAATGATGCTTTTGAATTATGGTGCTGGAGGAGACTCTTGAGAGTCCCATGGACTGCAAGAAGATCAAACACATCCATTCTGAAGGAAATCAGCCCTGAGTGCTCACTGGAAGGACAGATCGTGAATCTGAGGCTCCAATACTTTGGCCACTTCATGAGAAGAGAAGACTCCCTGGAAAAGACCCTGATGTTGGGAAAGATTGAGGGCACAAGGAGAAGAGGACAAGATGGTTGGATAGTGTTCTCGAAGCTACCAGCATGAGTTTGACCAAACTGCGGGAGGCAGTGGAAGACAGGAGTGCCTGGCGTGCTCTTGTCCATGGGGTCATGAAGAGTCGGACACGACTAAACAACTAAACAACAACAACAACAAACCAGCTTCCAACTTTCAGTGTTTTATCCAATGAATGAAGCCATAGCAATGATGGACGCTGAGGAGAGAGCCTAGTCAATGAGACAAAGAGAAGGCTAGAGTGAGACACGCTTTATACAGACCAGGAGTAGCCAATGTGGTGCCTTCCAGATGCTGTTGGATTACAGTTCCCTGAAGACCCTTGGCTTATACTGGTTGAGGCTGATGGGAGTTGTAGTCCAGCATCTGGAGGTGACCATGTAGGCTATCCCTGAGCTAGACTCTGGGCTTGCTTTTTAGTCTTTCCTGCTGGTCTTCCCTGCCGACCATAGAAAACAATCCAATGCCTACTGCAACTCATTGCATAATATTTTGGTTATCAAGAAGTCAAAGTCAGAAACAGGAGCCCCGGTTGATTTGTTACCTGGTGAAGTTTTAGAGGCACAACTACATAGAGCTCATTCAGTCTCTGCTGCTTCTCCCGCTGATAGGCCTCCAGTTCCCAATCCGCTGCATCTAGGCTGGCTGCTACTACTTTCACCTTAAAAAAATAAAATAAAATAAAAATCCAAATTCAAGCAGCAAGACCTTGCCATGAAGTCCTAAATCAGCATGAAACTGTGATGAATATGAGCTGCAGGGTCCAATCCGTCCATGGTTTCATGAAGAGTTGCTTCACATGATCCTTTTGGGATAGAGAACCATGGGCTAAATCAAATAAAGTGTTGTAGTTCTGCCCTTGGCAAAGGACTCATGTGACGGGTTACCCGCCGTGGCCACATCCCTCAGCAAAACCAGGCACCAAGAAATGGCAGGATTCCTGTTGGGTTGAACTGGAAAGAAGTCACTGTACCTTCTTGGCCAAGAAATCATAGTCTTTTCTGACATTTTCAACAGTTTTCTTTTCCTCCACCAAGGCCTCCTCAATGTCCAGCCGCTTCTCTCGGAGCTGGAGTGTGTTTTCAAAGAGTGCCTCGTCACAATCTGAGAAGAGAAAGAGTCCAGATTAAGCAAACTGCTTTGATTTTTTTTTGTACGCTTCGGGTTCGAGCTCCATGTTGGGCAAACGATTCCTGCATTGCAAGGAGTTGGATTGGATGACCTCATGGTCCCCTCCAACTCTACAATTCTGTGATTCTACGCACAACCCATGTACAGCACTGACAACCACCACCCCAGGAAACATAAGAATCTGCCTTATACAAAGTCAGAGCATTGGTTCACCTAGCTCAGTATGACCAACTCTGACTGGCAAAAGCTCTCCAGGGTTATAGACTTGGGGAATTCCCAGTTCCACCTGTATTTTCCAGGAATGGAAGCAGAGCACACACAGAGAGATGCGCACATCAGCAGTTGTGCCAGTTCACCAGAGCAAGGTTATTCTCCCTGACAACAACTGATTTGATTAGCAGTGTAATGTCAGAAGGTGGGATTTCTGAGATTGCAAGTTCTCCTCCAAGGTTCATGGAGACAGGTTGCTCAGCAATATCTATGTGTAAATAAGTTGATTCAGAAACTGATTTACAAAACACAACTCTTGACAAATAGGAATGCATCAGCCCCAGTGTAACAGGCCTGTTTATCAGGGACTTGTGATAATGAATTACCTAAATCTGCATAAACAAAAATAGGTCACTTGCAGTTTTTGTGAAGATTTACAAACCTATTTTTGAGAAATCGAAGTCTGGTAACGGGACATTATTGCTTCACACCATTAGATGGCAGCAGAGGGCTTAGACCAAAGTTTGAGCCACTAGGGATTCCTATACAGATAAGTAACACTTAGAAAATTAAAATTCAGTAAGTGTGTGAAATTCTTCCCTGGGGCTTCCCTGTCCTCTCGGGAAAAGACATCAAGGCTTCATATCATACATAAATTGGTATTTGTCTAGTGTTAACTCCTTCATATTGCTAACATACCAGCTACTATATTAGCAAAGCCACCCTAAAAATCCAGAGCTACTATATATATCATAAATATAAAGGAGGCTGAGCTTCTGGAATGTGGCCTGTTCTTGATATTCTAAAGTTTACATATAAGCAAAGCAGATAGAGGAGATGGCCCACACAGTAGCAGCATCTCCTTAAATCTCAAGTGAATAATCTCTTTTCAAAGGCTGATACACAGCCATTTCCAAAGATTAAATGAAACTTGGCATTAGGAGGAGGAGGTGAACATGACTTACTTTTTGGACAAACAGAGTCATCAAAAACTTCATCCTCAGATCCCGATTCTTCCTCATCACTCTCCAAACTAGACTCTTCATCGCTCTCTTCCTCACTCTCTTCATCTTCATCTGGAATAAGTAAATGCTATTGTCACACAGGCAACTCCTGTTGAAGTAACACAGCCCAGAGAGCAAGCTCTTTCATCACGGGGGTCACCAAGGTAATATTCAGAGAACACAATGCAGCCATTAAAATGGCAGAAGGAAGTGTCCAATACCCGCTGCTAATCACTGATCAGGCAGCACAAAGCAATTTGCAGAACCAACAAAGCCAAGCCAACTCATTGGCTTCTGTTAGAGAGGACTAGATTGAGGCTAAGGCTGAGATTACAGGGTGAATACACTGAGCAGAGGTCACAAGGTGGGACACGCATAGTTTAGTTCTGCCTCCACAGGAATGTAGAACTTGGTCAAAAGGTATATGGGGCAACATCGACATGAAACAGTCTTTCCTACCTCCTTCGCCTTCCACTTCTTTCTTCTTAACACGCTTGATCCTCTTCTTTAGGACTTTAGTGAGGAAATTAGCAAATTTGTTGTTTTCCCCCAAAGACGCTTGGAAAGTGGCATAAAGGATCTTCTCTCGTTCCTGGAGCTTTGCAATCTCTGCTTTCTTTTCCTCAATTTGCGCAAGATAGCTATTTAATTTGTGCTTCAAAAAAAGAAAAATAGCATTTAAACTCCACATGAGCAGCACTCGACACAACTATTGCGGCCTGCTTAGCTACTAGGATGCAAGGAGGTCTTATCTGTAAGAGAGGACAGAAGCACTTTTCTCCCCTGTCTGATGAGGCTCCTCGGCCAGCTACCTATAGGGCAGCCATCTGGGAAAATCATAGAATTGTAGAGTTGGAAGGAACCACAAAGGTCATCTAGTCTAAACCCCCTGCAGTACAGGAATCTTTCACCCAATGTGGGGCTTGAATCCATGGTCCTGAGATCAAGAGTCGTATGCTCTACCAACTAAGCTATCCTGCCTACAACTTCTTCCACCTGTGCACTTTTTGGGGAGCAGAAGTCTCCACTGATGAGAGCTGTCCCTATCACATCTAGAATGGCCCTTTAAAACCAGCAGAGGAAGGTCTCTTATCAGGAACTTCAAAACTGTACAAAGCCTTTTATACGCCATGCATACTTGCATTTCCTCCTCCTCACTAGAAAGGCTGTTGACACGTTCCTGGAGAATGTTCTCATGTTTCTCAAAGTTCTTCAGGAGAAGCAGCTCTTGAAACCAAGTGATGTGGCGTAGGTCAGCAGTTTTCATCATTATGTCCAGCTTCAGTTTTTGGTGACGAAGAAGGCGAAGCTCAGCATCAAAGGTAATCATGAGCTCATGAACCTGGAGAGAGTGTTAAGTCAGATGTAGCACTTAAAAAAGGAGTAGAAGAATAATGTCAACAATGCTATTATATTAAATAAACAGTTTTAACTGTGCCTTGTTACTAAATTAATAGTTTCCTGCAATATTGTTGTCATTCTAAAATAGTAATCAGTGAGGCTAAAGAACAGTCTGAAGCCATTTCCTTCCAAATTGACATTTGTCAAAAAAAAGGCAAGTATCAACCTAGGGATTCAGTTTTTCGCCTACTTCTGAAGCATGCATTCTGACTGGTGGCTGGGTCAATAGTATAAATTCTCCCAGGTTCACACAGTTCACTGATGTGGGATTAATCGGAGATTTGAACATGAAAATCCACAGAATTTTTCACAATTGCTGACATAGTTCAACTTTACTTTAGAAACTGGATAGCAATGTTACAATCATGATATGCTAAATAAAGGCTAAATACAAAATTCTCCTTGCTTTCATATTATCATTAGCAGAAGTGGACCAGTTGCCGGACATATCAAAGCGTGCAAAAATTTGGGAAATTAAAGACATTTTTATTTTGAGAAGCTTTTCCAGCTGGGTGAAAAGGCATTGATTCTGTAGTGTTTTTAAACCTACATTTCGTTGCATGCAGTTTTGGTACCGTTTTAAAAGCTATTTTTAGTTGGTTTGTGCAAATTAACTTGAGACCAATAGGAAAAGGGATCCATGAAGGAACAAATTTAGAAGACTTCACTTGGGAGCAGATTACGCCCAGTCAGCTTTGAAATATTTTCTCTTACCCTCTTGACCAAAACCTCTTGCATATAAATGTTCCGAATCTCCGCCCTCTTTGCGATTTCCAGTTCCAAGTCTGTAGGCTCCACTGCCTCAAACTCAAAAGATTTGACTGTCTGCGCTGCAGTTCCAGATGCTATTTTCATCGATTTCAAACTTGTTGACCGCATGGCAGCTTCTAAGTCCTTTGCTGAAGGGGCACGATAAAAGCCTCCTCCGAAACCCCCTAGACCTCCGCCTTCTCCTGAAGGAGCTACTGGCACCGTGTCCTTGAGCCTGGCCCGCTCTTCCAAGTCATGTTTGAACTTCATGAGCATTTCAGTGTCATACTGGAACTGTTTCTCTGGAGTCTCTTCAGGAAGGAGTTGGGGAATTGGAGGAACAGGGACATGTTTGGATGGGTGGAGAGATGATTGGATTTTTTTCAGTTCTTGCACCACACACTGGATCTCTTCAATAATAGCCACCTTGAGGTCTCGGAGGGACACGATCCATTTGTTCATTTCCAGTTTCTTATCGTGTATCTGAAAGGAGGAGGGTTAGAACAGGCTTGCATTAAGGAACTCGCATTACGTCAATATTCAAGAACCCATTCACCAAGACACTCTGCTTCTGCTCTTAATGCTACCTAAGCAAAATAATTTCAAAAGGAGACTCCAGTGTGAAACTGCTGAATTGCAGTTCATCAAAACACTCAACTCAAGCCATTTGGGTCTGAATAGAGACAAAAGTTTGCTTTCCAACTACAGATGTTCATTTGCTCAGTATGCCAGAGTGATTATTTTATCATCTATAACTGCTGTTGTATAATGTCGCCATATTTATTTTGTATACATTCTAACTCAAATTGAATTGTCACTATCTGTACATTTTGCATTCCATTTCTATCTGATCTCACCGCTTACAACCCCCTCCCTATTTCCCCATGTGTATATATATATATTGCTACAAAAGAGGATCTGAATAAGTAAGTGGACTCTAGTCCATGTAAACTTATCCCATTATTAAATTTGTTAAGTCTATAAAGTGCTGGAAGACTGTTGGAGTTTTTTGCTGTAGCAGACTAATACAGCTACCACTCCAGATATTGCATTAAAGATTACTGTTTATAGTACAGAGGCAGGATTATACAAGAAAAAATTGGGGGTGTGTGGATCCTGTATTCATTCATATGGTCGCCCTGTTATCTCACTCACCTGCCTCCTTTAGCTCAGTCCTAGAAGTATTAATAAAAATAACTACTACCTACCAATCCAGGCCTCAACTTCACACCTGGACTTTGGCCTGCCAGTTGTGGCTCCCTTCATCCAGTTTTCCATTTTCTTGCTCTCCATGATCAGGCAGCATTTAGTGGGGAGGCTTTTCCCCTAAATATTTTTTTAACTTCTGCGGAACTCAGGCTTCCCCCAAGTCTGCTAATACTTCTGTCTAGTGCATGGGTGATACGATTTGAAGTAAAGAAGCAATAGCACTCAGAAAATTAAATCAGGAATGCGATGATTTAAATTAATTATGTTATGGTTTTATTTGTTTTTTAAACTACTTTTGAGTTCTTTCTTACAATCAAGTGGTATATACAATCAAGTGGTATATACATTTTATGAAATTATGAGGGGGGGGGGTTTCTGTGCCTTCCAGTGCAAACGCAGAGGACAGAGGGAATCACACAATCCAAAGAGAAGCAGAATCTACTTACAGCCACTTCTAAAGATGCCAACTGATGAGTTTTCTTGTCAGCATTCATTCTCATGTGTTCAGGAATTTTGTAGTTAGTAGCCGTTTTCAATTTGAAGTCCCCCATATTCTGTTGGGCCTCTTTGATATTTTCTACATCTTGGGGGTCCTCATAGTCATCGCTTGGTTTGCTCTTGAATCTGACAAGCACCGGTGAAGATAAAAGCTATCAGCCCAACATGCTGCATCAACTCACTCACTTTATAGCGTTTCATTCATCAAAGAAGCGGCGGCTCTGTGACTGCCCAGCTCTCATCTCATGCAGAGGCAGCAGGAAACAGAATGAAACCCTTTTATACTGAAGGGAGGAAATACAAATGGCAACAGGGAAGAGTGCTGTTGTACTGAGCTCCTGCTTCCAGCCTCTCCATAGGCATCTGGTTGGTCTGTAAGATGTTCTAACTCCCCTTCCTACTAATTCATATGGAGGCATTACTGGAGAACAGACCTAGAAGAGGACTAAGCCCAGAGGGGATGATCGGCACCAGCCTGACCCCTGCCAGATCTGCTCTCCCAGTAAGCAAGTCTGTCTTTCTTGATGTAATTGCTACCTGCCTGCAAGTAAGAAGTTTGTCTAGCTGATTGCCAGGGTGTGTGTGTGTTGCTGGCTGAGTGGATACAGCTGGGTTGTGGGTGTGGTCAAGAGCCTGCCTTATAATAAGGACAGGCTTTGCCACTAGCAATGGGGTCACTCCTTTGGGTCTCCACTTTGAGGAGGTATGAGGCCATATACCACTCCACATGATCCTACCGTTATACCACATCATTTTGAAATTTTGAAGTAATATGGGCCAGGTATGGTTACTATTTGTTTATCAACAACATCCATCAACAATGAGCATTTAAAAAGTATTTTCTTTTCTTTTTTTACTCTGACTCACAGTTCATCCCATTCATCCCTTCTTTGTTGGATCTTAGCTTTGGCTCTGTCTGCTTTTTCAATAATTTTTCTAAGTTTCTCCATTCGATTTTCAACAATGCGGCTTGCCACTGTGTGTGGGTGCCCCTTTTTTGGCAGCTTTTCTGAATCCACTTCTTCTTCACTAATAGAAGCCTGGGTTGGAAATTTTGGCTCTGCACAAATGTGAAGACAAATAAAGTAACATGCTTCTGTCCATATCATTCCTCGCAGGGTTGTCTTAGTAGAGTGCTGCATTTACATCCACTTTCACAAAAATGTTGTTTCATGGGAACAGTTTCCAAATTCAGCTTGCTGAATACCAAACTGGAGCTGGCCCCAAGGAATTTCCTCGCGAAAGTAGGTTTTAAATGACACCTTCTGATATTTCCTGCTCTTTGCAAAGGCTAGTGTGGTAGCATCTGAGGAATTCTCACTAGGGCCCCTCAATGTTGGAAAATGCAAAGCCACCTAATTTTCTGTGCGCAGGAGGGACTTTGCCCCAGATTTTATCTTGTGAACCACCCTGAGAGCTTTTGATGAAAAGCGATATATAAATCTAATAAATAATGCCTAAACATTATTTCAGCATTACTTTAAATGTTAAGAGAAGCCATTGTAATAATCCTTCCATATAAAAACACCACCACCTTTACTAGTTGCCTTCAACCTAAGCCAAGGAACAAATTCTCCACTTTTCTGGCGGGTGAGAGTTCCAGGGGCAACACTTTATAAGTTGGCTTCCTTTGAAGGAGAGAGCACTGGAGGCTCACAACATAGATTTGGTTTATTAACAAATAGACAAAAGGCACCTAAATGGAGGCAAGCAGCAAAGCCATTGGTTTATCAAGTAGCAGATCGGCTACCCCACATCACATCGCCAGAGAGAGGCAACCTTTATCTGAATATCCTTTTAGCCTTCTGCTAACTTTGTGCTTCTCTCTGCCCTTCTTTTTCTATACACAGACAAACATACATACAGCTTTTACATTAGCACCCTCATCCTAGCTGGTGTGTGTATGTCACTTTCTAAACTCTGACAGAATTCAAACACTCCAACAATTTCCTAGCTCCCATGGAGGAACTATTCATTAGCCACTCCTTAAAAGCCATTTCCCTTAAAAAATAAAAGCAAGGTTTCCTAGGCACTGTTAATAATAATAATTATCTACCAGCCTGTGATATACAATCCCATGACAGTGTTCCACATGTGTCAGCACTATATAGAAAAACTAAATAAAAAGTATGGGTACGGTCGCACAGCTGGCATGGAGTCTGCCCTCAATAAGCACATACAGTACAATTTTGACCGGACAGCACTTTTGTATACATCAGAGTGCTAAAAGCTAACAAGTCAAAGGCAGCTCTACCATCTGCTCTGATAAACTGCAAACCCGGTATATTTCTGAAGAACCAGTGACCTACTTGCTTAGGCACTTGCTACTCCACTATATTAAAAAAAAAAAAATCACAGTATTTCACCAAGAAGAAAAAGAAAGTATTGTGCTTGTGGAGGAAACTATTGACATTCAATGCAATGTGGGAAACTCTGTTTTTGAGCAGCCTTAGGGAACTGCTTTTTGAAATATAGTGCGAGGATACCATCTGACAAACCCTCTGGTATAGAACCATAACAAGTAAAATAAGATGAAGGCTGTGGGAAAATATATTATCTTATGGTTGTGATAGTTCTGCCACAATGTTTTCAAACCCTTACTGGCATCCTTTTGGGTCTCTGTCCTTTGGTCTGTGTCTTTTCCTTTATGGTCATACTTGCTCTGTCGTCTTTTCGCTGCTTGACTTTGTTTACTGACATTGTACAATTTTTCTGAGATCGACAGCAGTCTGTACGTGGAGATTCGGTGGTTGCTTCTCATGGCACAGACCACAATGGTGTCATATTCCAAACTGGCCCGAAACCTGAGGAATCAAAGAAAAGATCTAATTTTTTAAATGCCACATTTTCTGCTCCATAAAGTTGTCTCGGCAGGGATCAGCCAAGCAGCAACAGCCTCTATGCCAGGGTCTAGAAACCATTTTTCTGTCAAAGGCAGCATTCCCTCCAGGTTAATCAGTCAAGGACTACATGGCAGCTGCTGGGAAGGGCTAGAGCTAAAATTAGATGCAGTTTGCAGCATCTCTTTCTCTATGCCACCCAAAGAACTCCCTTCCTGGTCTGTAACTGTCAGCTCAGATCCCTTTAGTGTTTATATGCGAAGTTAGGGATTCTTTGCCTCAATGTGCATCATCACTTTACACTTGCTTACAAGTGTATCAACCTGGTGTGATACAGCTGTGAATAAGGCAGATTCTATGTTGGGGAACTTTAGGAAAGGGGCTGAAAATAATAATAATAAAAAGATATTTGTCTAATAAAGGTAAGGGTAAAGGATCCCTGAGAGTTAAGTCCAGTCAAAGGCGACTCTGGGGTTGCGGTGCTCATCTCGCTTTACAGACTAAGGGAGCCGGTGTTTGTCTGCAGACAGTTTTTCCGGGTCATGTGGCCAGCATGACTAAGCCACTTCTGGCTCAACAAAACACCGAAACCAGAGCAGCGCATGGAAACGCCATTTACTTTCCCGCCGGAGCAGTACCTATTTATCTACCTTCATACAAATCTATGGGTGTATGCACTTGGAACACCATGTACAGTTCTTGATGTTGCACAGCTGGAAGAGGGTCAGAAAAAGGGCAACCAAAATGATGGAGGGGATGCAGCACCTACCCTATGAGAAATGGTTACAACGCTTAGGTCTTTTTAGTTTAGGAAAAAAAGGAAACTAAGGGGAGACATGATAGAGCACGCTTCTTCAACCTCAGCCCTCCAGATGTTTTGAGACTACAATTCCCATCATCCCTGACCACTGGTCCTGCTAGCTAGGGATCATGGGAGTTGTAGGCCAAAAACATCTGGAGGGCCGAGGTTGAAGAGGCTCCTAAAATTTCTGGTGTGAAGAAAGTTGACAGAAGTTTTTCTTTCTCTTCCATAACACTAAAACTGAGTGAGGGTCATCCAACAGAATGGTGGGAGATTCGGGACAGACCAAAGGAAGCACTTCTACACAGAGAACATAGCTGAACAATGGAATTGTTGTAGCAAAGGCACAAACTGGGTGACTTTAAAAGGGGATTAGGCAAATTCATGGAGAATAAAGCTACCAATGGCTATCTGTCTTGATGGCTATATATTGCCATGAAGGACGGTATACCTCTGAATACCAGCTGCTGGGCAACAGGAGCAGGAGAGTCCCCAGGTCCTGCTGCTCTGCCTCCCATAGGCATCTGTTTGGCTCCTGTGAGAACAGAACACTGGGCAAGAGAGGCATCTGGTCTAATCCTACCCCGTTCTTCTCTTATGTTCTCAAGCAAAATGAGTAATACCAGAAAGACTTCAGTTTTCAAGGAAAAGTTTCCAGCTTTTTATAAATAAAACAAAAACTTTGCTTAAATATAACATCTTAGCAAATGAAGAATCTCTCCCAAAATTTGAGGACAAGGGGAAATGGCACTTGCCGATTCTCTACTTTCTGCAGCCCAATGCGATGTTTCTCCTGCTCCCAGGCCAATTCCTTTAGGACGAGCCGGATCTTATGCGCGGTCTTTCTGTCCATCTCTGCACGGATTCTGCGGTCCAACTCAAATTGCTGCATATTGAAAAAGTAGCATTTCATTTGATGGTGGTTACAGTGACGGTTTGTTCGTTTGCTGGATGTCTATTCTGCTTCTCAGCAGCGCTCCCGGATGCTGGGATGTGATGGATCATGATGGTCCAAGGCAGAGATGGGGAAACTGTGGCCCTCCAGATGTTGTTGGACTCCAGTTCTCATCGGCCCCATTGAGAATGGCCAATGGTATGGGATAATGGGAGCTGAAGTCCAAAAGCATCCAGAATCAGAGGTACCCCAGCATCTGTTTACAAACAAAGGGTGGCCCATCCCATTTCATCACCTGAGGCAAAACAGGACTCTGCTGATCCATGACCATGTTGCTCCCCACCCCCTTTGCCATCACCAGAATGTACCTCTTCTCCTCCTGAATAGTTCTACCAAGTACAAGATTTCTGCTCCTGTGCTAGATAGATTGTGATTTTATTTTGATCTTTTTGCAAGCAGGTTTTTAGAGCCTTTTGGAGCTATAGAGTGCGATAAACGTATTCTAAATAAAATGAATGAAGAAATAAAAATATTGGTGAAATCCTAACTGCCATCAGCAATTTGCCTAATTTAGGAACAGCCAGTCAGCAACCTTCACAATATTTTAAAGCAGTCATAGTTGCACCACAGCTACCGTATTTTTCGCTCTATAGGACACACCCGACCATAAGACGCACCTAGTTTTTAGAGGAGGAAAACAAGAAACAAGAAAGCAAGAGGGAGGAGCGAAGAGGGAGGGAAGAGGCTTTGCCTGGCTATCCCGGAAGCCAGAAGAGCAAGAGGGATCGGCGCGCACTGATCCCTCTTGCTCTTCTGGCTTCAGCGATAGCTGCACAGCCTGCATTCACTCCATAAGACGCACACACATTTCCCCTTACTTTTTAGGAGGGGAAAAGTGGGTCTTATAGAGCGAAAAATACGGTAATTCATTTCTCTACTTCCAAACTGTTCCCAATGATGTCCACTTGTAAGATTCAGTGTTCAAAGCAATCACCTGAATGTATTAGTCAATCTCTACATATACATGGAACCAAAGCTAAATCTTGTAGTTCTTAATCTGCTTTACACTTTACATGCATGGTAAAATGACATGAATACCCTCTTAATTTACTGGTATTCAGTGTTCCAACAAGCTGTTCCTTGGGGAGTACTGGGCTAAATACTTTAACCATGGTAAAAGGTTGGAACCACCTTTATAGGACAAAGCAATTCAAACACACTATGAATCTGAAAACTATCAAGGCTAAACTAAGAAATGCATGAAAAGCACAACTGCAAAAAGCAAAACAGGCATTTTTCTTTTTAAGAAAATAGCAGGCTTCGTTGTTTCAACTATTGGGAGTGAACTCGGAAGCAGTCGGCTCACTTTTGGCTGGTTGTTTTATTTAAATTGCAAACTGACCTGAGCCCTTAGAATAAAAACCATAATAAAACAAAATAAACATTGACCCATTACAAAAATACAAGCCACACTAAGGCATTAATTTGTACCTCTAAAGAAAGAAAAACCATACATACTGCTCTGTGAAGTTGCATGTGAGATGGCAGCTGACGGTTCATTTGGAGCAAATTCTGAAACTCCTCCCTTAGAGTGCTTAGTTCTTGTCTCTTAATAGATTTCTTCTGTTCTGCTATCCTCATTATATAATCGTGTTCCTTTTTTTGCTTCGCATTTTCAATACTAGAAATATGAGAAAATAAAGAGAAGATGGAGCAGTTTAAACCTAAACTCTGGAAGTGGGCCTACAGAAAAGAAGAACATTTCATTATGTAATAAAGGTTTTTTACAGCAAAAATTACACAGCTTGGGGTCCCCTGCAACTCTACAATTCTATCTACAAAATATCCAGTTTTGCGATATTTGATTAATAAGCCTCTTTGGGACAGTGTTGTATAAACAAATAAATTTGTATAGAACTGAACTATTAGATGGAGCTACCAAATGAATGATTAAAAAGCTGACAGAAGCTGCACCACAATTATCCTGACAAAGCCAACAGTGGCTTTTGAGGTGGGTCTGAAAGCTTTATGCATTAAAGAACTGTTTCAACAGAGTAGAGAGTGCTTATCTAGAAGTCATTTATCTAGAAGTAATTTATACTGGCATCCCAGGCACCAATCCAGAAGTGAGAGAGATATTTGAGGGAATAGCTTTAGCAACATGACTTGTCAATAGGCCACACCGGATGAGGGTGCACTGCCATTTCAAAGAGGCTCCTAGTGAAACCCGTTCCTCATGAGGGATTCAGAAGTAAAGTCTATCTTTCGGCAGCTTTACCTATAGGCAGTAGGATCCTCAATATCTTCTGCTGGTCTCTCTCTTTCGAGGCCTCTCTGTGGAAGAATGTAATCAAACAATTGATGGCACTGTCAACAGTTGGCATGGCTGTTCCTGAAGTTAGGCTGGAATTGCATGCAGCTCCTCACAAGCACAGTACTATAATTCATATAGGACATAAAAGACACAATGGTGTCTTTCTAGCAATCAACCTCCCCGCTGCCCAACCCTAAGGAGACTGAAACAAATGTTCATCAAGGAAACAGCTGAAAGTTTCCCAATAATTGTGCACTTAAAATATGAAGTAAGGCCTATCTTCCTGGCTGTTACTTACCCTTGGAGAGGGCACCTTAGCCTTTAGCACTTTCTTAACCTCCTCAGCTGAAAGGATGTTATAAGTAAAGATATTGCCATCTGCTCCACAGGTCACAAGAAACCGATCATCAAAACTTGGGCAGATGCCTTGAATTTGCCCATAGTTATTATCATGCATGCTGTATGACCAATATCCGGCTATATTGTCCTTTGAGAGCCATTTCTCGTGGAGAGCGTAGATCCGTACTGCTCCATCCTGCATGCCACAGATCATTAGCAAGCCAGTGGAGCTGTGGAAGTAATCAAAACGTAGACAGCTGAGGGTGATTACTTTCTTCACAATGCCCTGCAAAATGGATATCTAAGGGAGCAGTCCAAACCCAAGATCTACTGGTATGTGCAAGTTAGGATCCAGAAATTCAGGCTCAGACAACCGATTCCTAGCACAGCCAGGCAAGGTTGAATCCTGGTTCAACCAAAGATATGCCAGCATAACACTCACATCCAAGCTCAGCCAGGATTTAGTCAGCTGAGCCAAGATGGACAAATTTTACATGGCTGTAAGCCCTGAAAAATGGGCATTCTGGGGAACTAGTGGGATGTGACCCGGCAGAGGGACTTGTCCTGAATCCTAACTTCCATTCAGCTCAGCCACATAACCTGCCAACTTGGCAGGACTCATGCTGTTATGAAGAGCAGTGTATGTCAAGCTCTATTTCAAAGATCTGTTTTTCCACTGCCAGGCTTGCACCAGCTGAGCCAGCAGTAGTTCTGCTCTTGAAGAGAATTTGGAACAGCTCAATTGAAGGCAGTGTAAGTTCTACTTGGCTCCAATATTTAGTATTGTTCTATGAACCCTAAGAAGGCCCGGCTAATGTGAAACATAGAATCATAGAGTTGGAAGAGACCACAAGGGCCATCGAGTCCAACCCCCTGCCAAGCAGGAAACACCATCAGAGCACTCCTGACATATGGTTGTCAAGCCTCTGCTTAAAGACCTCCAAAGAAGGAGACTCCACCACACTCCTTGGCAGCAAATTCCACTGTCGAACAGCTCTTACTGTCAGGAAGTTCTTCCTAATGTTTAGGTGGAATCTTCTTTCTTGTAGTTTGGATCCATTGCTCCGTGTCCGCTTCTCTGGAGCAGCAGAAAACAACCTTTCTCCCTCCTCTATGTGACATCCTTTTATATATTTGAACATGGCTATCATATCACCCCTTAACCTCCTCTTCTCCAGGCTAAACATGCCCAGCTCCCCTAGCCGTTCCTCATAAGGCATCGTTTCCAGGCCTTTGACCATTTTGGTTGCCCTCCTCTGGACACGTTCCAGTTTGTCAGTGTCCTTCTTGAACTGTGGTGCCCAGAACTGGACACAGTACTCCAGGTGAGGTCTGACCAGAGCAGAATACAGTGGCACTATTACTTCCCTTGATCTAGATGCTATACTCCTATTGCTGCAGCCTAGAATTGCATGGGCTTTTTTAGCTGCCGCGTCACACAGTTGGCTCATGTCAAGTTTGTGGTCAACCAAGACTCCTAGATCCTTTTCACATGTACTGCTCTCAAGCCAGGTGTCACCCATCTTGTATTTGTGCCTCTCATTTTTTTTGCCCAAGTGCAATACTTTACATTTCTCCCTGTTAAAATTCATCTTGTTTGTTTTGGCCCAGTTCTCTAATCTGTCAAGGTCATTTTGAAGTGTGATCCTGTCCTCTGGGGTGTTAGCCACCCCTCCCAGTTTGGTGTCATCTGCAAATTTGATCAGGATGCCCTTGAGTCCATCATCCAAGTCGTTGATAAAGATGTTGAATAAGACCGGGCCCAAGACAGAACCCTGTGGCACCCCACTAGTCACTCTTCTCCAGGATGAAGAGGAACCATTGATGAGCACCCTTTGGTTTCGGTCAGTCAGCCAGTTACAAATCCACTGAGTGGTAGCATAGTCAAGACCGCATTTTACCAGCTTCTTTACAAGAATATCATGGGGCACCTTGTCAAATGCCTTGCTGAAATCAAGGTAGGCTACATCCACTGCGTTCCCTTCATCTACCAGGCTTGTAATTCTGTCAAAAAACGAGATCAGGTTAGTCTGACATGACTTATTTTTCAGAAATCCATGCTGACTATTGGTGATCACAGCATTCCTTTCTAGGTGCTCACAGACTGTTTGCTTTAATGATCTGCTCCAGAATCTTCCCTGGTATTGATGTCAGACTGACTGGGTGGTAATTATTTGGGTCCTCTCTTTTCCCCTTTTTGAAAATAGGGACAACATTTGCCCTCCTCCAGTCTGCCGGGACTTCGCCTATTCTCCAGGAATTCTCAAAGATGACTGCCAGTGGTTCTGAGATCACATCTGTCAGTTCTTTTAATACTCTTGGATGCAGTTCATCTGGCCCTGGAGACTTGAATACATCTAAACTAGCCAAGTATTCTTGTACTATCTCCTTAGTTATTCTGGGCTGTGTTTCCTCTGCTGAATCATTTGCTCCAAATTCTTCAGGTCGGGCATTGTTTTCTTTATCGGAGAAGACTGAGGCAAAGAAGGCATTGAGGAGTTCAGCCCTTTCTGTGTCCCCTGTTTGCATTTCACCATCTTCTCCTCTGAGTGACCCCACTGTTTCTTTGTTCTTCCTTTTGCTACGAACATACCCATAAAAGCCTTTTTTTGTTGCTTTTAACCTCTCTAGCAAGCCTGAGTTCATTCTGTGCTTTAGATTTTCTGACTTTGTGTCTACACATGCTGGCTATTTGTTTGAATTCCTCTTTGGTGGTTTCCCCCTTTTCCATTTTTTGTACACATCCTTTTTTAATCTTAACTCAGTTAAAAGTTCTTTAGATAGCCACCCTGGCTTCTTTAGGCACCTTCCATGTTTCCGTCTCATTGGTATTGCCTGAAGCTGTGCTTTTACTATCTCCCTCTTAACAAACTCCCAGCCATCATGAACTCCCTTTCCTTTTAGTATTACTGTCCATGGGATCTCACCCAGCACTTCCCTAAGTTTTATGAAGTCGGCTTTCTTAAAGTCAAGAAATTGAGTCCTAGTATGCTTGGCTGCTCCTTTCCGCTGTATAGTAAACTTCAGAAGAGCATGATCACTCGCGCCTAATGATCCTTCCACTTCTACCCCACTAACCAGGTCATCAACATTGGTTAGGACCAGATCTAAAATGGCTGTTCCTCTTGTTGCTTCTCCCACTTTCTGGACAACGAAGTTGTCTGCAAGGCCAGTGAGGAATCTGTTTGACCTTATGCTCTTGGCTGAGTTTGACATCCAGCAAATATCCGGGTAATTGAAGTCCCCCATTACTACTATCTCCCTTCCTTTTGCATGCTTGGCCATCTGTTCCAGGAAGGCATCATCTATGTCCTCCGTTTGGCTTGGGGATCTATAGTAAACTCCCACAATGAGGTCCCTGTTATTCTTTTCTCCCTTAATTTTGACCCAAATGCTCTCACTTTGGCTTTGAGGTTCTAAATCTTGGATCTCTTCACAGGTATACACATCCCTGACATATAACGCCACTCCTCCTCCTTTCTTGTCTGGTCTGTTTCTCTGAAATAGATTGTATCCCTCCATTATTACATTGCAATAGTGGGACTTATCCCACTAGGTTTCAGTGATGCCTATTATGTCATATTTAGTTTGCTGTACC
The DNA here is from genome assembly GCF_951804945.1 of Podarcis cretensis. NCBI lineage: Eukaryota > Metazoa > Chordata > Lepidosauria > Squamata > Lacertidae > Podarcis > Podarcis cretensis. Next base: position 33,639,404 of record NC_137173.1, on the reverse strand, counting down.
AAGAGCTCAAGCTCATCTTATTTCCCATGCTTTGCGCATTAGTGTACAGACATTGAAGTCCATTAATCATTCCCCCGTGTCTCTTATTTAAGGATTTTTTCCTCCCACCACTAGGTCTGCGTGCTGTTTGTTCCATTTGGTCTATGACATTTGGATGATCATCTTCATCAATTGATAGACTCCTACCTTCAGGAGCACTGTCTCCCTCCCCCACATTAGTCAGTTTAACGCCCTCCTGATGAGGTTTCTGAGATTTTTGGCAAAAACATTCCTCCCAACCGTTGTGAGGTGCAGCCCATCGCTTGCCAGAAGTCCATCTTCAAGAAACTGCAGCCCGTGATCTAAGAATCCAAACCGTTCCTGTTTACACCATTTGCGAAGCCAGCTGTTCACTTCCACTATTTTTCCCTCTCTCCCTGGGCCACGTCGTTCAACTGGGAGGACAGATGAGATGACAATTTGTGCATTTAATTGCTTCAATTTCCTGTCCACAGCCTCGTAGTCTCTTTTGATCTTCTGGAGGCTGTTGCTTGCAGTGTCATTGGTTCCCACATGAACCAAGAGAAAGGGGTATTTGTCAGTGGGTTTTATGATTCCTTGCAGTCGTTCAGTGACACCTTGGATCTTAGCCCCGGGGAGACAGCACACTTCTCGAGACATCTTGTCAGGCCCACAGATCACTGCTTCTGTTCCCCTCAGTAGGGAATCCCCTATCACCACTACATGCCTCCTCTTAGGTCTGGTCGGGGTTCTTCCGTGAGCTGTCCGTTCCAAGGTCGCCTGCACATTCCCTGAGGACTGACTTTGCTGCTCGTCTTCATATACCTGATCGACTGTAATGAGGGAAAGATCCTCAAATGGAGTCTGCTCTTCGTCTTCCATGCTAGGGGAGAGGGCCTCAAAGCGATTGTGTATTTCTAAACAATCAGAGCGAACCCTGGGCCTCCTACTTCTTTGAGTCACGTTTCTCCATATATCTGGCTCCTGTGTTGGTGAACTAGTCTCCTCCTTGGTGGAGACGGTGTGCTCTGTTGCTTCCAAGAAGAGCTCCAGCTCTCTAATTCTTTGGAGCATAGCTACACGTTCCTCCAGTTGCTGGACTTTGTCTTCTAAGAGGGCAATCAACATGCAATTGCTGCAGGTAAAGCTGCCTGCAACCTTTGGCAAGATGGCAAACATTGCGCAGGAACCGCAGGCGACTGCAGCTGTTCCCTCACCCTCCATCTTGAGAACGTGTCGTTGGGGGTGGCTACAGCGGTCCTCCATCATAAAAAGCGTGAAGACAGGACAAATAACTACCCCCCAAAAAAAACCTAGGTCTCCCCCAACAAACGTTTGAGACTAGCTCCCCTAAATCTAAAAGATGGATCAAACTGCGCGCGCCACTAGGCTGTCCTGCAAGCTCTGATAAGCTCCTCCCACAGCTAATCACCTGCCTCAACAGAAAGCCTGCCCCCTCTGACCTTTGCACAGGGAGAGCAGCTAATCAGCCACAAAGAAACACACACACAAGAAAACCCTTTTTGCTCCTTCTTCAGCTGCTGCCCTGCAAGCTCATCCAAAGTTCTAGTAGGAAAAAGGTAATGCTGGCAGAGGTCTTTTCTGCAGCTTTTGACTAATGGATTGGAAAAAAATCACAGTGTTTCCTCAATACTAAGGGAACCATTCTAACCATTTGTGGTTGCATCCACACTATACACTTAAAGCATATGGCTTTCCCCAAATAATCCTAGGAATTGTAATCACCCATCACAAAGCTACAATTCCAATCACCCATCATAAATTACAGTTCCCAGGATTCTCGGAGGGTGGATCTATGTGCTTTGAATGCATGGTATGACTGTGACCTGTGTCACATTCTAGGATTTTACCTTAAAAGGGTATTTGAGCAGAACAGGTGGGTTGGAGGTTTCTGGAGCCTTTAACATCTCTTAAATCCAATTCGAGTTACACATAAACGGATGCTTATGAACTCTTTGCATACAAACTCACTGCTATCTTCACCACTTTGACTTGTGGCTCCTCCTGGCATCAGCGTTGTCCAGTGGCGGAGCAAGCCGATCGGGCGCCTGGGGTGGCATGCATGCCCTCTGCCCAGGGGCGAGGCCAGTTGCCCACAGAGGCACCATGGGGCCTCCAAGGAATCTGTTTGCCTCCTCCCACTCAGCTGCCCTATAGCTGAGGGGGAGGTGTGGGCAGACCATTTGGGGCACCCAAGCTACCTCATCACTCCCAGGAGAGACATGTGACTCGGGCACATTGCAGGCCCCGCGATGAGCGCCACCCAGCATTTTGCCATCCCCCTCACTGGTGGCACCTGGGGCGGACCGCCCCTACCGCACCCCTCTTCCTCCACCCCTGGCGTTGGCACAGATGGACAAGGGATTCATTATTTCCAACAGGGCGGCTACCGCTGACAAAAGCCAATGCACCGCAATGGCCATACCATCCCACCCTCCTCCCAATCCCTTGTTTCTCTCTCTTCCATATAGATACATACAAAAGGGTATCTGAATTCATCCCAACCATCACTTCATTCACCCTTGCATCTTGGATCTTGCACCTGGGGCCTGCTCTACCCTGATCTCTGCAGAGAAGAGGCAGCTCCTCCTCGAGGATACACATTTAGTGGGGGACCAGCTAACCCAGTGCTGCAGCAACCCACCTCTATATCTGCATGCATGTAATATACATATACATAGCATATACATTATGAGGGAGAAAAGAGAACCATTGGGTCAGTGGGAAGGGGCCCCCTAGCTAGTCTGGTGCCACATTTGCTACTGGATGTATGGAAATCATTTCAATCTTTTAAAATCCAAATGCTTGGGCTTTTATAAAGAAGGGTATAAAAAGGGGGAATTTATTTATTGTCCTGCTATATGCCCTGACCAGGATGCAAAACTAACAGCTTAAACTAATTCAGTATGTCTCAGTATGTCTAATAGTATCCCATAATATTTCCTCAAAATACTACTTTCAGGGGGTCACAGTCATGGAGCGCTAACCAGCCTGCCATTATATCAAGAGATCAGCTCCTGCAAATATATACACAGGCATATAGTCTATAAAAGAAAAACAAGCAAACAAAGACCAAGTGTTTCACACTTATTTTAAAAACCCAACTCAACCCATGAAACCAACCAACATACTGTAAAAGCTGCATTACCAAAACACAATCCGTCTAATGGCAGTGTCTTCTGTATCTTCTAAATGAATATAGGCAAAAGGTTCATCTTTCCGAGCCTCGGGTTCTTTGTCGCCTTGCTGACGAGAAAATGCACAGTGGAACAGGAATCCAGTATCATACTCTCCCTAAAGGAAACAGTGAGTTATGAAGAGTTGTTAACTTTATTTCTTGATTCCTTCTTTCTCCTCTTCTCCCCCACCCCCCATTAATTTGTTACAGTTTGGAAAATTCCAGGCTAAAACTTCCTCCTTTCCCAAAAATGGTTTCATCATCAGTTGTATTTCATACCATACTATAGGCAAACACACTTCATTTCTACCTCCAGGTAAAGGGCTTCTTTGGAAAAATAAGCCTGCAATTCTGCTTAAAAATTAAACAAACGATGGGGAACAGCACTAGAATGAAAAGAAACAAGAGTGAAAACTATGCTTGCATGTTTAAGACACATCCAGAATCAGCATGACATTCTTGTATCTTGTGGTTTTTACCTTTTGCATTTTACCATTTAGATTTTAATCTCGCTTTGCATCTGAGGTTGGCAGGAAGCGTGCCAATCAAAATTGGCAATGGGAGTGATGCCACTATTGAAGTCCTGAGAGATTGCTATGCAGCCCTCTATGTGAAACAAAAAAACTCAAACCACTTTCAAATAGAACTGAGACCAAGGTGAAAGCGTACAATGTGAAAAGCCAGCTCCTTCGGCCATTTAAGCTGCATTCTCATTATACTATAAAAGAAGGGAGAAACTACTCTCCTCATTTTGTTATCTGCGAAAAAGAAAGAAAGATTGGCTTACCAACGACAACCAAAACTTCCCTGGCCGAGAGTAAAACCCACACAGGATGGGGCTTGGAGTCTCTGGGATGTAGATTTCAGGCAGTGGTTCCTCTTCTACAGCTTCTTCCTGTGGAAATTCAATTTCTTCCATTGTTTTCCCCTCATCCAGTTGCTGCTTTATCCACTGCTGCTTTGCTTTCTCCTTCTCTATTCTCACTTTTTCTCTGCGTTCAAGTTCCTCTTCAAGCTTTTTAAAAGAGCCAGTAAAATAAGAGCATTAAAAAAACAACTGTGTTGATCACACCAAAATCCGTTCTAGTCCAGCATCCTTCTCCCACGGACAACGTCTGCAAAGCCCACAGACAGGACTTCATTCACTAACTCTCTGTGTGTGTGTTGCTTAGTTATATCTGTTTGGGAATTGAGAGCAACAGCCCACATCTGCCATTGTTCTTTAGCGGTTGGCATTCAGAGGCAAGGCCTCTCTGATCCTGGAGGCAGACACATTCATAATCAACACGTGCAGATCCTAATATTTTAGGAAATAATTTCTGCTAGGCTACAAAGTCCTTAGCTGCAGTCTTACATCCAGGACCACAATAACTAATGAGCTCAGCATTTCTTACTTCAGTATTCTATCTTTCCTTAGGATTGCATTTCCTTATTTGCATGTGGTGCTTTACCAGAATCCGAGATTTTATGCTGCAGAAACGGAAATACTGTGTAGGCAAGTCTTTTATCCTATAGGTGGTTGCTGCGTTGTAATTCCCAGGGTCTGGAGCAGGAACCTGGACAACAATGCCGTTCTTGCAGAAAATAAGTAGCGTGCTCTCAGGCTACAGAAGAAGGACATGAAACACAAGTGTCAGGCATGTGTATGGTGCTGAGTTTTGACAGTGATGGTGAAACATTCTTATGTTCTTAAAAATAGGTCAGAGCTCAGGGACAACTGTTGCCATAATGAAGCACAAACATAGTTGTAAACAGGAAGGAATGGAAGCGGCAGATCACCCACCACTTCCCTGATGGCTCATGTTGGCCAAAGTGAGAGGTGCAGAAAGTGGGCATTATATATTTCTCATGCAGATTTTGAGATACTTTAAATTTCACCCAATGATGCCAAAGTGGGGTGGGTGGGGGTGGGGATTAGTTACCCCTGCTCCAGGCTGGCATAGAAAGGGAGTTGAATCACTGGGGCATTCCCAAAGAACAGAGGGACCTTGGACCCAGTCCCTGCCCTGCCCCAGAAATGCTTCATGGGAGGGGAGTGTTAAATGCCATTTACTGATGACAGCATAACCATCAATGGATAAACACAGCATTGCAATGTGTTACAACACAAATCATGAGATGCAAATACTACGAAAAACACCGCTACTCACATGAGAAAGAGGAGACCACTGCAATGCCTGAACAGGCCCTGGGACAGAGAGGAAGCCAATTGGCTCATATTTCTCTTCAACATTAAAGAAGAACACAGTTTTATCATTACTCTGAGAAGGAAAAGACGGAAGAATGAATAAAGCCATGCATTCCACAAGAGGAGCCATGCTATTCTGCTGCTACAAAGAACAGAGTCCCACCACAACACAATCCTCTGTTTTAGCATCAACCTTGATATACAAAAGCTGCATCTAGTGTTACAAGGATGACAAGGAACAATTAATGAGTACTCTGTGGGTTCGGTCAGTCAACCAGCTACAAATTCGCCTAACCTTGTTCAACCTACATTTTTACCAACTTCCTCGTGAGAATATCATGGGGGACTCTGTCAGAAGGTCTACTGAAATGAAGATAAACTATGTCCACAGCATTGCCCTGATTCACCAAGTGTCTCATTCCATCCAAAAAAAAAAGGGGGGAGGGAAGAAATCATATTTGTCTGGCATGACTTTTGAGAAACCCATGCTGGGTCTTAGTAATTGTAGCATTCTTATCTGCTCTAGTAAATCATCATCCAAGTATTCAGTCTGGCTTGGCGATCTATAGCCAATACCCACAATAAGGTCAGTAATGAATCTAATTAAGAGAAGGGGCTTTAAAAAAACTTTTAAAAATCAAACAATTCTTACATAAGAAGAAGATATGGTTTAAAAGCACAGAACATATCCAAAAACACAACACTGATGATTTTAACACGCAAAATCAAATCTAAAACTTTCCCATGAATCCTTAAGGAACGAGCCTTTCTTTTAAAGTCTCAGCCAAATGTTCTCTCTGAGCTGGGCCTCAAGGGAGCAGAGAAGAAGCTAAGATGATGTGAGAAGCAGAGGTGTCAAAAAATCTCCTGAATAATTCTCTGAACTGACTCATTATACACTGAAACTTGTATGGATCAGCAAAAATCTCTCATTTCAAAAATGTCTTGGACCATAATTCTTAGGTAATGAACAATCTGAAGTTCAGTTTGATCATCTACATCTCAGCATTTGCAGCAGTAAATTTCCACTAACATTCAAAACAAAACAGTTTTTAGGTTTGGTTGAAACACACCCCCGTGGCAAGCAATTCTCCATTACGTTCATAGGCCAAAGCTGTTACTATAGTAGTATGAGGTTTGAATGCCTGCTTCAGACGCAAGGCTGCAGGCGCTCCTTTGTCCCGTCCAGATACAACAGGAAGTCCCTTTGGATCGAAAAGTTCAATAACGCGTACAACGCCATCTTGAAAACCTACAACCATTATGCCTTTCTTGGGATTTACCTTCAAGAAAACAGAATAACATTGCAATTAAGAGCTAATTTAAACCCTGCCCTATACATCGTCTCAAAAATCTATGTAAAGTATGCAATTGTTTGTACAGAGGGAAAATAAACCATGTCGTGAATAGCATTTTCTTCTCAAATACCAATACTACACTATTTTCTTTCACTGTCGCCAGAAAACTCGGGAGGGGGCGCAAAAAACAAAATCCATAAAAGTTAAATGTTTGCCAAATAATAAATATGAAAACCCATCAAAACAAAACTGAAAATCTCAGATGTTATGTACTACAACTTGCATTCACCCCAGCCAGCAGACCTCTGCAGCTCAAAACATCTGGAGGACATCAGTCTGGGAAACTAGAGGAACAGGAATGAAGAACAATCCAGACAACCTGCCCCTCAATCTCATTATGCTCCATCTTAAGAGATGGGCAGTATAAACCATAAGCCATTTGTACATTAAAACAGCTAGGCTCCAGCCATGGATGTCCCCATTCCATCTTGCACCATCATCCACATACTTCCTCTTTCTATCTTGCACTACTTACCACATTTGGTGCCCAGACCATTGCTGTTCCTCCCTGTTTAAACTTCATCTCAGTCAACTGCACATTGTCAATGAAGTCAAAGACACGAACTGAACCTGCGTTAGATGGTTAACGGGATCAGGATAAGAAGGAGGCTAGATCTCTGTTGCTTTCTAAAATTTAAGCCACACATTTTATGTGGGGGTGCTGAAAAAACAAAGAAACTACACCATTACAAGTGATCTGTGGATTATTCCCCAAACGTGTCTACTTAACGTAACTAATTTTAACCTTGAAAACTGAGTGTGGGAGGAGTCAGAAGGAAAAAGATATGTACTTACGGTCAAGACCAGTGGTGGCCATGATGTAGGTGACTGGAGATACACACATGGCTTCTATCTTTCCTGAATGAAAAGTAAAGAGGCATTCTGGATCATGAGTCTACAGGGGGAAATAAATAAAATGGGTTTTTTTTTCAGAGACCTGTTTGTAAAAGTATTTTAAAAGTTTTGTGTAACAGGGTCACCTAGGGACATATAATTAAAGCCCCTCTGAAAATTTGATCTCTAAAATGCATTGGACATTCAAACTGGGGTTCCTAGTTTTCAATCTAGGGCACAAATTGAAGATCAGATAAACAAAGACAAAAAACACTGATATTTGTTAATGGTTTTTAAACAGTGCTCTTTTTCTTTTTAGAAAAAAAAGTTGCTGGCGCTCACCATGAAGTTATTACAGCATGTGCCACACTTTTAACATTTTGGGGGGTGGGAGGTGCTGGTGCTGCACACCCTTGAGTACCCCCAGAAGAAAGCACCAGTTTTAAATCAGTATACTTTGTATTTTCAAGGAGGAAGCATCAGTGGTGCCTTATATCTGTTCTTTTGTAGACCTTGTTTGTTGAACGCTTAGGGCCAAGCTAATAAGACATGAAAGATCTGACCGGATCTCCCGCTATGTTTTTCTGTTCCTGAAAATAGCCAATGGGAAGCCCAGATTGGATTGGAGCCAAATTACATCCGCAGAAACAGCGTAAAGTCTGGGAGGGGGGCTTTAAATACAAAAGAGGGGGAAGTGGGTGCCTCACCTTGCATGAATACTTTCCACTGAGGCAGCAGCACCATTGGAACCACAAACAACTAGTACTGACATTTTTGAGACCATCTTTTTCAAAGTAATAAACTACAGAAGCTGCACATCATTTAACAATAAAATATTAGCTTCTATTTAACTATCAGGTATAACTCAAGTACAGTGGAGGGATGATTGAGGGGCGAAAGCAGGGGAACAAAACAGAAAGGAAAACTTACAACATTTGTGAAACTCAAATCAAGCTTCCAGATGGCTCCATTGGCATCCTAGAGAAGAAGAAAAACACACTTAGCTTTTGGCTATTACTTCAAACAGTATTTACATCCCTCTCCCAAAGACATTGGCTTGGATTCAGAGAAATTTAGCTGCACTTTCCCAAGTAAATCAACAACTAATTTGTCCCACGTCACTGTTTTTAAATTTTTTGAAATCATACACAGCAGGCACAAGGAGGCCCGACTAGGACAATGGTGCACAAGGGGCTTAGCCTTTTCTCCCTGCCAACAACAATCAAGATTCCCATCCCTGTAGTGACTATTCTTACATCCTAGTCGTGCCAATGCGAGGTCCCCCCTTAGGGTTAACAGGAACTGTATAAAAGGAAGTGAGAAGTGAACACTCAGCCTTGCCCTTCCTCCAAGCTGCAAGGTCTGGAATAAGATTCATTCAAGCCCCTGGAGTTTTATTCCTTCCTTCCATTTTTATTTTTTGTTTTGCCTGACAGTGGTACTTTCCTAGTTTGGTGGCTGGTTTTTTGCTTTGGCTTCAAATGTTACCATGACATCATCACATCCTACACATGAAAAAGGGTTGTGTGCACCACTGAATCAGGGCACACATTCTCTACTGACTAATGCGCATCCTAAAGGATAACAACACAATCCTATATACCACAGGGGAGGACTAAAACAATGCTTACCTGAGCATACCAAAATGGTTCTCCACGTTCATGAATTTTCACCATATAGTTCAGATTTACATTTTTGCCAACTAAAAGTTCGTTAATGTGTTCCACCTCTAGCAGTCCAGTGTCATCCACAATATCAGCTGTATCTATTGTTTCAAAATCCCAAACCTTCATGGTGTTTGGAAAAGAAAATATTATCTATTGTTGCCAAATGCCAGTACCAATGCATTAAATGTGAAAATTTGGATAATATGAGCAAACCTAAGGTTAGGAGCAGTTCAAAAGGATTTTTCATTCACATGTAACTGATGGGAAGGGATAGTTTAAACCTGTCTCTCCCTACCGTGCTTCTTACAAAAAATGGCCTCTTGAAAATGCTATCTGGATTTCAAGGGACGCCTCAGTTGATGTCACTGGTGTCAACTGATGTTTCCCTTCAAATGCAGAAAGCAGTTTCAGAGAGGCAACTTTTGTCAGGACTGTGGCAGGGAGAAAGTTGAATTTCCCCTCCCTCCCCCATATTTCTGAGGCTGTGCAGGCTCTACAGTTGCCATTTACACAAGAAACAACAGGCACATTAACCAACACATCTATTTGGGTTCTTTTCACTGTGCATTCTTTATTATGCGTGCTCATGTCACTATTGGGGTAGTCATAGGTCATCCCACATTCAAAGCTATTTGTGCCTGCAAAAGTTTTAGGGTAGCCATAACCGCTTTAATTCCAAGCTATGCACTTCCTGCAACTTCCTATTTCACAACTGCCCTGGTGGGTTTTTTGTCTCACTTTTGTTGTGCTATTGTCTCTCTGACAGCCATCATGTGGTCCAACTTGGGAAGCATCACAGAATTGATCAAGAAGGTAAAACCATCATTAATGCGCTACTATTGTGTCAAGAACATGTTACAGAATACACCATCAATCAAATAAGATATGTTTAAGTTCGAAAGAAAGCCTTAGCAAATGAAGAAGGAAGTTATGTCTCATATGAATGGCATTTCTCAAAGGCAGAGGTCAGCAAACTTTTTCAGCAGGGGGCCGGTCCACTGTCCCTCAGATCTTGTGGGGGGCTAGACTATATTTTGAAAGGGGGGGGGGGAAATGAACCAATTCCTATGCCCCACAAATAACCCAGAGATGCATTTTAAATAAAAGGATGCATTCTACTCATGTAAAAACATGCTGATTCCCGGACCGTCCGCGGGCTGGATTTAGAAGGTAATTGGGCCAGATCCGGCCCCTGGGCCTTAGTTTGCCTACCCATGCTCAAAGGTGTTGAGCACATTACATGATGGGCTATGCTACCCTCTTTCCCCAAAGACAGGAAATGCAAACAGGACTTTGTCAGTATACAAGTCTGCTCCAGGCCAAGACAGGAAATTGATTGAGAAGGAGAGATGTGACTAAAGGGCAAAGACCTGTCTGCACTTCCTGTCTATGGGCACAGGAGGGCAAGCTTAACTCACTACCTGTTTGTGTAGGTACTCTGATTGTGAAATAACCAACCCAAGCACACTTATAATAAATCTCATGAAATATTCCAGCAGGAATCTCATTAGTAAAAACCAGTGGTCACTGTTAATAAAAAAGGTAAACAACCCCTGGACGGTTAAGTCCAGTCAAAGGAGACTATGGGATTGCAGCGCTCATCTCACTTTCAGGCCATGGAAGCCAGTGTTTGTCCACAGACAGCTTTCCGGGTCATGTGGCCAGCATGACTAAACCGCTTCTGTCACAATGGAACACTGTGACGAAAGCCAGTGCGCACAGAAATGCCGTTTACTTTCCTGCCACAGCGGTACCTATTTATCTACTTGCACTGGCATGCTTTCAAACTACTAGGTTGGCAGGAGCTGGGACAGAGCAATGGGAGCTCACTCCATCGTGGGGATTCGAACCACTAACTTTCCGATCGGCAAGCCCAAGAGGGAACCACTGACCTTCCGATCGGCAAGCCCAAGAGTACCACCCACGTCCCACTGTTAATAGTTTGATACAAAGTGCAGAATAGTAAACAGTACCATCAACCCATGAATAATCCTGGGTACACTCAATATGTCTCTTCTTTATACACTTAATATTTAAGAAAACACATACCCCCCCCCCCAAAAAAAGACTTAGGAAAATACTCACCCTAATATATCCATCTGATCCAACAGTGACCACCTCTCCCTCATCCAGAACTAACTGATTAATTGGGCCGTTGTGGCAATTTTTACGGCCAGGCCGACAAAGTTCCACTTTTATGAGGCCCCCTTCCCAGAGCAACAAGTTGCCCCATTCTGATCCTGAAAGTACCTTTCATGCAGACAAAACAGAATGCATTAGTATTTTGTCATATTGATGTATATCTGAAAAGGGATACAGGGAAGGACACATTACGTTTGAAGTAAGTTACATCCCAAGTTTTCACAGACAACAGATACATTTGCTAGGAAAATGGCAAATGAGGCATGTTTATAAGACCAAGGCTGCAGGCACACCATACATTTGAAGCATGCTTCCCTCTCAAAGAACCACGGGAACTGTAATGGGAATTGTAGCTATGTGAACGGTAAACTACAGATCCCAGGTTTATTTTTTTAAGGTTTTTTTTTTTTTGCAATGTTTTGGAACAATAAGTTCAGTGATAATGTCCAACCATATGCTGCTTTCTAACTGCTGCAATAGTATTTCTTTATGCTCTTTATCTTTGATTTATTTTGTTTACAGCTAAGTGGTTTGCCACAAACCATAAGAGGGCTGGGCACTGCATTATACAAGGATGTGCCTTTAAAAACAATTCAGAAATCTCAATTACTGCAACTATTGATCGATATCAGTCTATGGAAACGTATCCCGCCAATTCTTAAAAGTATCCACTGTTTACCAGCTGCTTTTTAAAAAACATCATTAAAAACAGAATAAGCTCCTAATCATTTTTAGAAGCAGCAGACACTGGATAGGCTATGCCTTTTCACACGCAATGTCCTGTAAATTTGGGTCAGGGCAAATGTGAATAGAGAACAAAGGAGCCCATTTTATCATACAGAAAAGTTTGAGAAGTTAGAAATGTTTCTCACCTTCCCATCTGGCAGCTCCACATATCCTTCAATGTCTGTCAGTGCTGTTTTTCCAAACCTACCCAGTGCTCCTTGTAGTTTCAGACCAGTGAAAGTAAGCGCCATCTTCCAAAACCTGGTCACATAAAAATCAAAGCTCTATAAGTGTTTTTGAGGGGTTCTTTTGGTCTTTAAACAGACCATTCTCAACCTTTCACATGCACTAATTGGCTGCATTTTGGTGCAAACCACCGTTTAGTGCTATAGGGTTGAGTCTGGGACAGGGATGAGCAAACTTTTTCAGCAGGGGGCCGGTCCACTGTCCCTCAGACCTTGGGGGGGAAATGAAAGAATTGAGGGGGGGGGAATGAAAGAAATTTTTTTGGGGGGGGAATGAAAGAATTCCTTTGCCCCACAAATAACCCAGAGATGCATTTTAAATAAAAGCACACATTCTACTCATGTAAAAACACCAGGCAGCCCCCACAAATAACCCAGAGATGCATTTTAAATAAAAGGGTACATTCTATTCATGTAAAAACATGCTGATTCCCAGACCGCCCAAGGGCCAAATTTAGAAGGCGATGGGGCCGGATCTGACCCCCCCTCCCCAGGCCTTAGTTTGCCTACCCATGGTCTGGGAGGTCCTTAGGACTGCATATTCTCCCACTTTCCTCTTCTCCTCCAGCACAAATGCAAGGAGGAGCTCTCATTTCTGTTTCCAACTAACCACTGCTGTTACTTGTTTCGACTGAACTGAGGTTAGTGCTAATTACAATTCAGGTACGCAACCCAGGATTATAAGCAATGAATGGTTTGAAGGTGGACTGTTTCTAAACCACTGGTAAGCCTAACTACTTATATTCATTCAGATGGAATGAGCGACTGGTTAGTTGAAAATGAACATGAAAGCTTGCAATCTCCTCCTTGCTCTTATGCCAGAGAGCAGGGTAAAGGGGAGCACACAAACACCCAGGCTCATGCATGTAAACCCTAAACCAGTTTGGAGTTATATGTGAACCAAACCAATTTGTCTGTGGGAATTATAGGCACAATCAATTGCAAATTTATGCAGCTTCAATTGAAATAGGTGGAATTTAAGAAGTCTCAACTGTGTTGAGTATAATAACTATAGTACAGGTGGACTCTGACATATGTAATTTATTCACATAAGTGGATTTTTTTATCTGGGCATATAAGTGGTTTTTAATCCAGACATGTATCTTTATACACTTTGGTTTATTTAAGTTAGGAGAAGGATAATTCTGACATTGTCCAGAGCACATTTTATTTGTGATATTGCCACCCATTGCCCAGCCACCCCATTTTGCCTCTAATGACACAGAATTAGGTGAGCTATTCCCCCTAACATCAGGGAACAGCTCAGTTTATTTTGTGGTCATCTGCTGCGTGCTCACCTACTGTTCTGCTGCTTCAGTTCTGGCAGTGGGAAAGACTATAAGAGTAAGGCTTCTCTTTCTCTCCACCTAGTGCTTCCACAGCAGGAAGCCAGGCATGAGGAGCACCGTGTAAGAGTACTGACAAAACTACACTTTCCAGTGCTCCTAGCTCACTGCAACAGCATCATTGAGCACCAGGAAAAGGGTGCTGCGCTCAAGGGCAGCCAATTACACAAGAAGCCAGTCAACATGGCTGCTTCTTTTCCTGCTTTCAGAAGATATTCACGGCATTTCAATTGTCTGAAGATTATAAATAACTATATTACAACATGGAACAAAAATTAGGACACTGCCAATCCAGTGCAGAAGGCTAGCTTGCTTTTAAAATAAACAAATAAAATGCACGTCATACCCACAATGTTTTGGGGCAGCTAAATAAAACTTGGTCTTCATTGAGTAACAGGAATATTTTAATACAGATAATTAAAATTTCATGTATAGTTAAGGTAGGTACAGCTTTCTAGTGTGATGCATTTACCGATGAAATATTCCTTTTAGTCAGCATGCATGTATGCCCCTGTGGCATTCTAGTTCCTTGAGATAAAACTATGCTACTTGCTGGCTTACTTTATGTGACCTGAACCAGATGTGGTGAGTTGCTCTTCATTTTCTGGAGAAAAGGTCACTCTAAAAACATCTTGGGAAAATGCTTTCGATCTCAATACAATCTTTTCCTGCTTCCAGTCCCAAACTGTTAACATATAGTCAGGGCTGCTCCCAACTGTGGCGATCAAAGTACCCGAACGATTAAAGTCAGCAAATGCATAGGCTTCTTCAGTTCCACCTGGAAACAGGGTGATACAGCAGGTTTCTTAATGCAATATAAATGTTCAAGGAAACATACCAATGTGCTAGCCAATTAATTAGCACATATTGTAAATTATTATTTTTTTAAGTAAGTAAGAAACAGATTTCTTATATTTTAAATACGTTTAAACAGTACAAAGCAACCATAAAATAAAGAACAATGAAGACAGTCTGTATGAAGAGAGAGAGAACAAAGCCTTCAGGTGATAATCTACCCTAGAGCCTTCAGCTCTTGTAGAAATTCCGAGTCCCAGATACTAGTATATACGTCTGTGTGTGTGTACTAGTATCTCTCTCTCTCTCTCTCTCTCTCTCTCTCTCTCTGTGTGTGTGTGTGTGTGTGTGTGTAGTGTGTGTGCATCATAAGCCTTTCCTTTTCCCCACAATGAGTCATTTCACACTGCCAGGATACTGAAATCACATCTAATGTAAAAGATACCACTGAACTGATTTGTCAGCTTTATTTTTTTATATATATAAAAATCTCAACTCAAAATATATTATAAAAAGAAAAGCTATTGAACTGCATTTAGATTGCAGAGTGATAGGCACCTAATAAAAAAATAAACCAGTAATGAAGGATAGAATTCCTTTCTCATCCTTCTTTCAATATTTGGCCATTTAGCCATGCATCCATTGCTTTTTCTCGAACATGAACACAGAAAAAGGGAACATAGCATACGACTCTGCAAATAATAATGCCAATTCTTCTTAATCACTTGCAGATATTTAAAAGAAAGAGAGTGACTACTTACAAATCTCCGTGTATTCATACAAGAAATATCAAACAGAAAATTGCTTCTATTTCTGTGACCATTAATTCTTCTGCATGAATCTGAAATTGCGAGATGGCTTATGTTTTAACCTACCTCGTAATACTCTGTATGGCCTTAAGGAAGGGTATTCATAGATAATCATGTTTGGCTTCCATCCTTTTTCTCCTACTGCAAAGTAGGTTTTATTAGGATGTACCTAGTAGAAGCAAAGACCTTTTTCACTCTGCATTTATCCAGTAAAGTAATGATTTGCTGATTTAGTTCATTTGACTTCTATCCCACATTTCAATCCAGGACAGCCAATGCAGTGGCCTCCAGATACTGTTTGACTACAACTCCCATCTTTCACCACTGGCCATGTTAGCTGAGGCTGATGGCAGTTGTAGTTCACCATAATCTGGAGGCACTGCCTGAAACAAATATGGTTGCAGCTACCCCTCTGGAAAATGGCAGCATATCCTCAACCCCCATACTGTGTTCCACCAAGACTGCAAGTCTTTCAGAGTCTAAGGACAGAGAGAGAGGTGCAATAGCTTGGGAAAACAGTGTCCACTTTGTTAGAGCTTTTCTTTAATCCAAGATACCTTGTTACTGCCTGCATAACATTTGAAACCAGCAGTAGCCTAAAAGGAACGAATATCGATAGGAGAGCCTAGTGAGTATGCTGCTATTATAAAATATATATTTATCTCATACAGTACAAAATTAACTCAAGTCTTAGATAAGGGCAATAGCTAAATGCACTACCTAATGTGTGAAGAACCGGCCAAAATATTTCTCAGATTGAAAGAGAGATTCTCATAATCCAAGAGCCCTGTTTATTTTCCTACTAAGGAAGATCTCAAGCAAAATACTTTACAAGATAAAACAAAAATGACATACCGTGATTACTCCAATCCCTCCACCGCATGTGCTTCGGAGATATTTCTGAGATTTCATTAGCAAATTCAGCAGTACGAGTTGGTTGCCAGCTATGTAGAGGAGAGTGTAACTATCCAACATCTGAATGTTTGCCCGTCTAGTGCAGTCATAGCCAAAAGAGTGACTGCAGAACACTCACTAAGGAAAAGTGATGCCATCACGGGGTTTATTTTGACCATGTAATAACACTACCACCAATAAAAATCCAGAGGTCTCCTGAAAAGTGCAATGCACTGTATTGTAATTGTATTGGGAACACAATAGGGGCTTTTTATATAAATGAGAGAAAAGAGCTGAAGCTCTAGAAAAAATGTAGCCCACCCATCCTTTTAAATATTTCAGGCTTAACCATATTGCCAGTGTAGGTCCCTGAGGCCCTCAAGTACTGTGCAATTTCTAAACATTTTCTATTAAAGAAAAGGCAAAAGGCAAAAAAACCCGTTACATAACTGAGAGAACAAACCACAGCAATAGTGCAAGGTTTGTTATTTTGCCAATCTGTTGGGAAATACTGGGGAGGATGTAAAATTTCTCACTAGTATGGCCTTATTATATTGTTACAGGCCACTCCAATCCCTGCCAAGCCATGCACGAGATTCCAGAGGTCTTGGCCCCTCAACCAGGGTCTGCGCTCCTTTGGAAAACTGAAGACGTTGTGGAGGCTGTCATAGCTTTAAGAAATATGATTTATTCTCATATTTACACCTGAGTTTAAATGGAGGTAACCCAGATCTTACAGCATGGTCGTCTGAAGAGGGTCTTGTTCCCCACCCCGTCCAAGCAGTGCAATGATGGAGACAGAGACCTCTCTATCAGCCTGCCTTCAGTCAGTCAAGATGGATCTGTCTTTTCCCCCCTCTTTCTAGCACACCTTGCTAAAAACAGTCTTTTCCTGTCACCTCACACCCAGTTAACCTGGCAACCTTTCAAATCCCCAGTCTCTGTTCACACCTCAGGGCAGGGGGAAAGGATGGTTCTCTTGCACTGCCAATGACGCTCAATTGTTTCTTAATGGCCATAGCTTGGCCAGGTCTTTTTTTGCATTGGCTAGCCCACGAATTCCTCTGCAGCTTGTATTTCTCCCTTCATATCCCAAATAATCAAAATCCAAACATTTATTGATTTATTAGCAAAAGTGGATACATGAGACTGAGCATGTCAAGCGGAATGCCAGAATCTGGAGTCACAAATGGTAGTGCACACAACTCCTCATAGTTATAGTAGAAGTTTTCAGAGATTTTCTTCTCTACCTTTACTTTCTTCTTCTTTACCGGTTCTGGTGGCTTTTCAAGTTGTATTGGCTCCACTTCCTCTTCCTCTTCTGGTTTTCAAAAACATCAACAATAATTTTATACATGTACACACACACTACATTTCAGTCCACAAAGGCTGAAAATAACAAGAAAGGCGTATAATTTTCAGACAGACAAGATAGTAGCATTTGTGGCCAATTATAAAGTGACTATTGTCATCTTTGGGCTGAAGGACAGGACATGAAATAAATAAATAAATAAATAAATAAATAAATAAATAAATAAACTCAGAGCTAGCATAGCCATTGTGGTCAGTTTTTAAACACAGAGGTTGAGCTGTCCTGTCTTGCAACCAAGAATTTCATCCTGCCTAAATCCCAAAAGTTAGTTCTATATTTAATCTGATCACCGTTGCATCTGATCACTCACACTGGCCAGAGTAGAAGGCATGGGGAGTGTGTCAATTTTTCTTTCTTTCTTTCTTTCTTTCTTTCTTTCTTTCTCTCTCTCTCTCTCTCTCTCTCTCTCTCTCTCTCAGCTGTGCTAGCTGCGGGCTGACACAACTGAGAAGTTCATGGATCAGGGACCTCAGAGCTGTGGACTCAGTGAATCTAAGGCCTTCAGCCTCCTGCCCAAAAACCAAAATGCCCCATTTCAGACTCACCACTGGCTCCCACCAGTGGGAGAACTGGCACCAGCAGCCTTCCACTTGCTAGGGAAAAGCTTGGAACTCCATGGAAAAACCTATCATCACCATCAACACTTCTCTTTGCCAATGGAGGCTGGTGAGAAGGCAACTAGGCACCATCCTAATTGTACCCCATCCATCAACATGGAGGCAGTAGGAATGCTCTGTCAAACCCAAAGATTGCTAGCAATACTTGCCTTCATCGCCATAGCCTTCACTACCTTCTTCATCTTCAAATAGCTTTTCTTCTTCCTGAATTACATGAGATGGGGTCTTTTCTGCACACAGAAAATTATGTTACTTTCCACTCTACTTTATTTAAATACATATGCTATAATGTTTTCCCTGTTTCCCTAAAATCAAATAATTAACTGATATCAGAAGAGCCATCTGTATCATGGAGCAGAAGGTTAAATTACAAGATGCAATGAATGCTAACGCAGGTAAGTGCTAAAGCAGTGACAAAACAAACTCCCAACAGGGGCTGCCCATAAAATGTGCCACACTGTGAAACCAAATGCTCTACCAGCTGAGCTGCTTTACTCAAGCAGCTGCTAGGTTTAGGACCTGGAGAATATAAACTTTTTTTTGGAGGAAATTCCTAAAAGAAGAAAAGCATAATTTTAAATTAGATAAATGAATAGATAATTAACATACTGCATATATTCTGGTCATGCCCAATAAGAAGATATTTCTGGATAGCAGTATTAATGGAAACTGAGAGTATAACAGGTTATGCCTTAGCAGTAAACCCACTTTTAAGATACATAAAAGATACTGTCCTTTCAGAAGATGGAAAAATGAAAAAGTACCTATTAACTGAAGTTTAGGTTGCATACACACCATATGTTTAAGGCACATGAGCTCCACCAAATAATCAAGGCAATGGTAGTTTGTTAAGGGTGCTAGGAATTGTAGCACAGGGCAGGATAAAATTACAGTTTCCAGGATTCTTTGGGGAAAGTCCTGATTTTAAATGTATGGTGTATGCATAGCCTTAGTTACAACTGGAGGGAAACTGATGCTCCTACACTAGATGCATGTTGGAACAAAAGATCTTAATTTCACATACAACCTCATAGGGTCTGAATTGGAGGGAAAGGACCAGGAGCAAGACCTTAAGGTCATATTAGATAGCTCAATGAAGATGTCAACCCAGTGTGCAGTGGCCATAAAGAAGGCAAATTCCATGCTAGGGGTCATTAGGAAAGGAATTGAAAATGAAACTGCCAATATCATGAATGCTGCTATACATATTGGTCAGGCTTCCTCAAACTTGGCCCTCCAGATGTTTTTGGCCTACAACTCCCATGATCCCTAGCTAGCAGGACCAGTGGTCAGGGATGATGGGAATAGTAGTCTCAAAACATCTGGAGAGCCAAGGTTGAGGAAGCCTGATATTGATGGTGCAACCACATCTGTACACAATGAGTACCATTTACAGTTCTGGTTGCCTCATGTCAAAAAGGATATTGAAGAGCTGGAAAGGGTTTAGAAAAGTATGCATGGCATGGAGAAAGTGAAGAGAGAAAAGCTTTTCTCCCTCTCTCATAACACTAGAACTCAGGGACATCCAGTGAAGCTGGATATTGGAAGATTTAGGACAGATAAAAGAAAGTACTTCAAGCAGCGCATTGTCAAATCACTCCCCCAGGAGGCAGCGAAGGCCACCAACTTGGGTGGCTTTAAAAGAGGACTGGACGAATTCATGGAAGAGAGAGCTATTAAGGGCTACAAGCCATGATAATGCTCTGCCTCCACAATTGGAGGCAGTAATGCTTCTGAGTACTAGTTGCTGGAAACCACAAGAGAGGAGAGTGCTGGTGTGCTCATGTTCTGCTTTCTGGTTCCCCACAGGCATCTGGTTGGCCACTGTGAAAACAGGATGCTGAACCAGATGGGCCATTGGCCCAGTCCAGCAGGCTATTCTAATGTTCTTATGATGTTCATGATGGCTGGATTAAAAGAGTATGGGAAGTGGTAAAAATGGTGATACAGTGGTACCTCTGGTTAAGTACTTAATTCGTTCCGGAGGTCCCTTCTTAACCTGAAACTGTTCTTATCCTGAAGCACCACTTTAGCTAATGGGGCCTCCCACTGCTGCCACGCGATTTCTGTTCTCATCCTGAAGCAAAGTACTAAACACAAAGAACTATTTCTGGGTTAGCGGAGTCTGTAACCTGAAGTGTATGTAACCTGAAGCGTATGTAACCCGAGGTACCACTGTATCGGCAAACATCAGTATAAGAGAAGAAAGACAATCAGATACCGTATTTTTCGCCCCATAGGACGCACTTTTTCCCCTCCAAAAATGAAGGGGAAATGTGTGTGCGTCCTATGGGGCGAATCCAGGCTTTCGCTGAAGCCTGGAGAGCGAGAGGGGTCGGTGCGCACCGATGCCTCTAGCTCTCCAGGCTTCAGGAAGCTATCGGCAAGCCTTGCAAGCCCAGCAGGAGTTCCCGCGGGCTCACAAGGCTTGCAGGCAGCAGCCTGCAGCCCAGGCGAGTGTCTGCAAGCCTTGCGCGCCCGGCGGGAGGTCCCGCCGGGCGCGCAAGGCTTGGGGCAGCAGCCCGAAGCACGCGAAGCCCTCCGGAGGTGCCCCGTGCTTCGGGCAGGTGTCCGCAAGCCTTGCGCACCTGGCGGGAGGTCCTGCCGGGCGCGCGAGGCTTGGGGCGGCAGCCTGCAGCCTGAAGCATGGGGTGTCCTCCGGAGGGCGCCCCGTGCTTTGGGCGGGTGTCCACAAGCCTTGCGCACCTGGTGGGAGGTCCTGCCGGGCGCGCGAGGCTTGGGGCGGCAGCCTGCAGTCCGAAGCACGGGGTGCCCTCCGGAGGGCTCCCCGTGCTTCGGGCAGGTGTGCGCAAGGCTTGGGGCTGCAGCCGCGGCTGGGGGGGGGGAAATAATTTTTTTTTATTCATTTCCCCCCCAAAAAACGAGGTGCGTCCTATGGGCCGGTGCGCCCTATAGGACGAAAAATACGGTAACCAATTTATTGAAAGATGTAGCCCCTTTATTATACTGGTGCAATAAAACACAGGAAAATCCAGATCCATATAAACTGTAAAAGCACCATATATTAAAAAGCATGGGAGAGGGAAGAGATGTAAAACAGGTTATAGCATACAGTGGTACCTCAGGTTACATACACTTCAGGTTGCAGACTCCGCTAACCCAGAAATATTGCCTCAGGTTAAGAACTTTGCTTCAGGATGAGAACAGAAATCGTGCTCCGGTGGCGCGGCGGCAGCAGGAGGCCCCATTAGCTGAAGTGGTCTTCAGGTAAGAACAGTTTCAGGTTAAGAACGGACCTCCGGAACAAATTAAGTACTTAACCCGAGGTACCACTGTAACTTTATTTCTCACTGTAAAAAGATATATGTTGTATGATACAATGTGTTTTTTAATATACTTTTTATTTGCTTATTGGTTAAATTTTGGGGCCCTCGGGGGCTTGAGGGCTGATTCTAAATAAGTATATAATATAAGGACAGATTTAAACTATTGATTTTTGTCCTTTGACACCTAAACATTGAACAGTAAAATTACAGAACGACCCCCTGGAAATGTTTCTCTCCCAAACACAGAAATCACTACACATTCTTATCTAGCACAATTTGAATGTGCAAGCAATACTTACCATCAGCTATCTTCTTTGCTTTTTCCTTCTGTTCCTCTGAAGGTGACCCCTTTCCTTCTTCTGAATGTTCATTCTGGCCTGCAAAACAAAATCATAAAGTATGGTGGATCTTCCAGCTGGAAGTATTGGGGCAAACTGAAATGTAAATTTCTCATGTAAGTTGGCAGAATCATGCCACGCTTGCTTCATTTGTCGCAGCAGTTTTTATATTATTGCAGTTTTATAAGAGTATATATTTAAAGTAGATGAATAAATAAGCAAATTAAGTTAATTTGGATATGCAGAAGATATTAAAAATAAATAAGGAACAACAGAAAGAGGGGGAAGGAAGTCAAGTTTTGAAATGTTAAAATGACTGTAAAATTAGTGAAATGTGTAAACCTAAAAAGCAGAAATAAAATGTAAAATAAAATAAAATGTATGTTATTGGAGACACCTATCCCGGTTTCTTCTTCTGTCCTGGACTACTGCATTTTCTTACCTTACAGCCTGTAGAGGGGAAGAATATTTGAAAGTTCTCTAAAACAAGAACAGAACTGCTTCAAGCCTCAGCGTTTCTACATGAGAGGAAACTCGAAAGCTAACAGCTGCTGGCAATAATGGATTGAAACCAGAAAGCGGCGTGAGCAAGCTTTCCTGTAAATTCACCAGAACACTTCTTCAACTTGGATGATGCTTTGCAAAAACGTGGGGGGGGAGGAGGGGCATGTTGAAATTGCAGTCCATAACCCCCCGAGCGCCCCACTCCCTTTGGCGCCCAGCTTGAAGAACCCTGGTGACCCCGAAAGCTCGCGCACGACTTCGTGACGCTTCAGTTTTGCCCTGGAAAGGTATTTCCCCGACTGTTTCTTTAAAGTGTGCCGTACTAGTGGAGTGTTGCCAACGTTACTGAGAGCAAGGGGTAGTTTCGAGGGGAGCCCCGTGGTGGAAAGTCTGGGAAATGGCTGAAGGCGGGAAATGGGGGTACCTTTTGCGTCTTTCGCCTCCTGCTCCCCCTTCGGCTCCATGGCAGGTGTACGCCGGTTGCTAAGCAACCGAATGAAAGGCGCGCCAAGATCCCTGGGAAGTTGAGTTCAAAACCTGCTTAGGCTCAGAGCGCCTGCGCAGCAGCAGTAGCATAGTAAGAAGTAACATCGATTAGCAGCTTGCTCTTTTTCTCCCCTCCCCCCTCCGATTACTCTAATATAATAATATACGCTGCTGTGCACAATAGAGACAAAGCTACAGATATTTAAGGAATTCCAGGGGGGAGGGAAATATTTATTTACTTTAGTTATTGCCATTTGCAAATGTATATAACGGGTAACATCGGTTTCTCTCCGTGCGTGTGAAATCGGGGAGTCCTATTGAGTTCAATGGGCTGCCTCCCAAGTGTGCCCGCTTCATTTAAAATAATGAGGATCGCGCCTTTAATAACTGCATTAACAGGGCAAAAGAGTTTTTCTTCCTGGGGGTGGTGGGGAGCTTTCCCTGCTAACTTTTAATTGTTACAATGCCTGCCAACATAGTTTTTCTGTGTGCCGAGCAGAAAGTCTGCCGGTGTGGCTACAGCGAGGGGAAAAGACGGCACCTGCTGAATTTCCTCTGCGGGGATCTTCCAAGAGGAGCAGGGAAATATCCATGTTATGTGGTTGCCAAATGAGTGCCCGTCCACAGCTCTCCATTTTCTAATACCTATTTTGTTTTATTGGTGGGACAGCCGCATTGATCCAGAGGAGCTAATATCTGCCTGATCCTATATACAATTAGGTTCCCTAAAATCTACATAGGATCGAACTGTTGCAACGCAATATATGCCTGCTTAGATCTGACCCCAATATAATTTAATAGAGTTTGCCATGTCAAAGAAAACTTTCCCTTTTTTTTCCCCTACATGTTTGGGGGGGTTATTGGTTCGTTTTGCTTTTGCTCTTGTTTTTATTATGTATTTTGTGTGTTTCTATCTTGTATTTCTAATGCTGTCAACCCCCCTGAGATCTTCGGATGAAGGGCGGAACACTAGTTTAATGAACGATAATAATAAAGATTGTGTTTTCTTAACGACGCTTGAACAATGCAGCCCACTGATTTTAATGAACGTGGGCGCACACAGGCAAAACCGCCTGGTTTTTTTTGGGGGGGGGGCGCTCATTCATTCATTAAAAAAACTTGGGTGTTAAGGCAAGCTTTTCTGAATATAGAACTTACTTCAGAGATTAAACTGCCAGGGGTCATCTGGCTTGTACAAACGAAGTTTCTTCTTCGCTCTGAACTCGGAGAAATAAAAACGAGAGGAGAGGCCTGGCAGGTAGCGAGCCAGGAGGCGGGACCCGTCCTTCCTTGCAGGGGGAGAGGCGAAGCACCTGCCGGAATGCGCCTTAGGGCGCAGCTGGAGGAAATGGGAAAGCGCTCCAGCAACAGGTGCCGGGGGAGATCGAGCCGAGGGAGGAAGGGAGTTGCTTGCAGCGGCTCGCTCCTTTCCAGATAATACTAACAATAACAATAATCGTAAAAGGCGAGGCTTCCCTTCCCAAGCGGAAAAGCAAGGCCAACACCTCCCTGAGTTAGGAGTAGAGGGTGAGGTTTGTTTGCGCAGAGGGATCCGGCCGGTGGGCGGAGGAGGCGGCGCCATGGCCTGGAGCTGGCGATGGCAACACCTAGGGCTCTTTCTCGGCCTCAGCTGGCTCCCGACAGGTGAGTCGTGGGGGGCGGTGGGGACCGGAGCTGGAAGGGGAAAAGGAGCTAACTCCCGATCTCCGTGATCTTTCGTCTTTTCCTTGCTGGCGGCGACTGGTTTTAGTAGGCGATTGTCTCCTAAAGTTTCCTCCCGCCCGATTCCTTCCTGCTCCTTCGCTTGTTTACAGTACCTTCCTCAAAGGCAGGTCTCCGAGCTAATCAGGCATGTTTTAAGTATCTCCATATTGTTTTTATTTTGATCTTCTTGGTCCCAGGGAGGAGAGGTTGTAAAATTGCCCAGCATGTATGTGTGTGTGTGTGTGTGTATCCCCCCCTTTTAAAATCGTATTGCTGTAGTTGTAAACTTACATGCACACAGAGCGGATACATATGTAAATAACTTTTGTCCTCCACAAAAATACAAGTAAGAAAAGGTGGAAATCTATGTACTAGCTAGCATTTGGTGTAAACAGTTTAGCCACAATTCTATTTACTGTACATATATGTAAGCATGTGAAATGTTCACTAGTTTATCTCCCCATTGCCCTCCTAGATATTAGGTGCAGCATACCGTACTTTAAATAAGATGTTGATTATTATCAATAGGACTGTAGCTCGGCTGCTTTGGAGGAAAATGCATGTACAGTGCAATGTGTAATGGCAATGAATTAGACTAGATGGAAGTATGCCTTATTGGTTTCAGTAAGGTTTACTTCCTGGTAAGTATAATTAGAACTGCAATCTAAATATATTTCTCGTGTCTATAATTCAAATGTAAATTATATTTTTAAACAAGTGTCTTCACATTCTGTCCTGTATTAACAGTTCTCACTTGAACACACAAAATAGAAGTTACAGCCATGCAGCCAAAGATAGGTTGAGCCCGGTCCTAGTTTAATTTATTCCCAAGTAAATACATTTAGGATTGCAGTAATAATGTCACAGCCACAAAAATAACCAGTATGTGCACTTCTTAAGCCCCTGGCCATTCATTCTTGTATAGGCACTTCATTCCAACTAGGTGCATTCCAACAAGTGTGTTTGAGTAATTCTATCTAACACAGTGTTTATATTATGTTATCTCAAGTACTGTTGATATCTTTGGTATTCTTAATGCCTTGAATACTTTTCTGGTATTATCGTGTATACCTATGATAGGGAAAACACAGGAGTCTGGCTAACCTAATGTGTATTTAAAAGCTGTTTAATAGTATTAAATAATATAGCGATAGTATTAAATTGTATTTGGCTATAATTGAGTTTTTTTTAGATTTAACAACAAGCCTTTCTCTCTTTTCCGCTTATTTCCTTCTTGGTTATGTTTTGTCTAATGCTGTATATTGTTTTCTTGATAAACTATTCTACTTTTCATAGACTGTTAGCTGTCCCAAAAACATTCATGTTGATAGTGTGGAATTAATAGTATATATCTTATTTTTGTGGCAAAACCTACACACAAGCCTGCAACCTCCCTATTGCATGAGTCAGGAAAAAATATTTGTACTCTGTTAAATTCAAAGTGCTAGAGAAATCTCCACCCTGATTTATCTATTACAGTGGAATCATGTGTGTCAACTCACAAGTAAGAGCCATTAAATTCAATGAGTCTTGCTCCCAGTGATAGGATTTCAGCCCAACGTATGAGTTGGGGCAGGCTATTTTACACATATTTGATACACATATTAGCACAGTTGCTCATGAGATTATTATTATTATTATTATTATTATTATTATTTATACCCCACCCATTTGGCTGGGTTTTCCCAGCCACTCTGGGCGGCTTCCAACTGAATATTAAAAACAGTACAGCATCAGACATTTTTATAGACCTTGAACCACTGCTCTGCATTTAGGGAAAAGGCCTTTTTGGAACACTGAAGACTGGAGTCAAGGGTGTGTGTTTAATAGTATATTTTAATTATTATTACCCACCCTGGGACCCTTAGAGTGAAGATTGGAGGAGGAAATTAATAGTAAAGCTCTGTTTTGCAAGGGCTAGCGTACAGGCTCAAAACTAGCATGTTTTCAAAAATATACAGGTGCACATCATGTGTAACCTAGGGATATAGCCTAGGTAGTAGAATGCCCTTGCAAGATACAATGGTACCTTGATTTTCGAACATTTATGAACATTTCGGTTTTCAAACACCTTAAATCCGGAAGTAAATGCTTCAGTTTTTGAACACGCCTCAGAAGTCGAACATGCCACGAGGCTTCCGCTGAGTGCAAGATCTTAAGGCCTAGCTGTCAGCTATTGAGTTTTTGGTTTTCAGACGTTTCAGAACTGGAACGGTCTTCCAGAACGGATTATGTTCGAAAACCAAGGTACCACTGTACTTGGAAGCAAGCAATAGATACAAGGCCAGAGCTCTTCCAGAAAATGAGTTCTTGAAAAAGTTGAACAAAAAGTAGTGAGGGCTGTTCCAAAGAAGAGGAGAGATTGGGGATTGTTAGTACCAGGGTAAAATCCAAAAAGCTGGTTGAAAAGGGAAAGTTTTCTTTGACATGGCAAACTTTACTGAGTGGACATGCTGGAAATGGCATGTGAGAAAGGCATAAGAGGTGCAAGAAGGACACAGGGCTGTAGCTCAGTGGTAGAATGTCAACTTGGCATGCCAAAGATCCCAGGTTCAAACCTTGGCTTCTCCAGATAGAGCTGGGAGACACTCCTGCCTGAAACCCATTGGGAAACCCCAGAAGAAAAGGCTTGCTTAGTGAGTAAAACATCTAATGCATGGGTAGGCAAACTAAGGCCCAGGGGCCGGATCTGGCCTAATCGCCTTCTCAATCCAGCCCACGGACGGTCTGCGAATCAGCGTGTTTTTCCATGAGTAGAATGTGTCCTTTTATTTAAAATGCATCTCTGGGTTATTTGTGGGGCACAGGAATTCGTTCATTCCCCCCCCCAAAAAAAAATACAGTCCAGCCCCCCACAAGATCTGAGGGACAGTGGACCGGCCCCCTGCTGAAAAAGTTTGCTGACCCCTGATCTAATGGATTAGCAAACAAAGACTCACAAAAGGGTGTGCTGGTTTGGGTTGGGTCTTTGAATGGATTGTTTCCAGGTGAACAAAAGAAATGTGACCACCGTTTCCTGTTTGGCAAAAGGAAAATGAGTTTCAGAGTAGAGTTGTAGCGCACACTGTAGAGTTCTTTGTTAATTGTTTAATAGTATACTTCTTGTAGAGACTCTGAATGCTCACGTACGCTTCTGCTTGTCAAGTGCCCAGAAAGCATGAGTCCAAGCAGTTTTCTGTTCGCCCTTCTGCTTTCTCAGGGAAAACCCCACTCCTTAGCACTGAAACACAGCTATCTGCGGAAAACCAAATTGACCTTCACTCCAATTCAGAAGTAAGGAGCGCATTTTCCTAGGTGAAAGCGGAAGTCTGGATTAGCCCTCACTCTCAGGGTTTTCAATAGCCAATGGATTAGCGATGTAACATTTCTTTGATTGAAATCACCCCATTATATGAGGGATCCTTGTGCTCCCATTTAGTTTCACTGGAGGGTGTTGGTGGGAACTTTCGTGTACATTTTGTCCTAATTTGCTTTTCAGATTACTCTCCCAGGCAAAATTGAGACTTTTAAGGCACAGCGCTCATATAGGGATATGCAAGCATGCTAGTTCCCTCTGGCATCAAATGTGACTGAAATAATCAGTTTCCTGTAGGTTGGATATGGATCTTCTCTGCTATAGCAGGGAGTATAAAGTTCCAAACATAGATTTCCCACAGACTTGGCCAACCTAAAGAACTCTCATTCCCCATTTGTGAAACCATTATGCCTCCCCTCCCCTTATTGTGAGAGAATACAAGGCCTGCCCTCATCCCAACTTCTAAGACATCCTGAATAAAGCTGTCGTTTACACAGCTTCTTCCCTATGACATTTCTTCATCTATCTTACACTTGCTCCTGCTGCTGGTAAATTCAAAGTTTATGGCACTGCTGTCTTCCAAAGCCCTATCAGATCCAGAACTAGGAAAAAGTAAGTCCAGTGGGTACAGACCAGATGCAAACTGTAGACTATGTCTGCACAGTCACACAAGTAATGAACCAGTCCTTTGAAAAACTTTATGTAACTTTATTTTTTTTAACTAAATCTCTGTATACTTAGTTTGCTGTCTGCATTGGTAGATTTTCCCCCCTGGGGCATAGGGGTGCTTTTCATATGCTTACTGATAGCTGTTGTTCATGTTCTTCATTGCAGGTTGCTTCTCCATCCTGGTGACTGTGCCAGTTGCTGAGCGATACACAACTTTATTTGCCTCTGTGACCCTCAGGTGTGACTACAGTACCTCTGCCCCACTGCAGGATGTGCTAGTTACCTGGCGCTATAAGTCCTTTTGCAAGGATCCCATCCTTGACTACTACAGTGTTGGTGAGTGCCACTGATTCTTGCGGCCACCACCAAGGATTGCTCTCCACACACATGAGAAGAGTCAGGAAGGAGGGAGGGAGCCCCAGGGGAGACAGTTGTTTGACTTGTTGTTCTCCAGAGCCAAATAATGGGGAAGCTGATCTCTTCGGTCTCTGAACCAAAATGGATGGAGTGATAGCTAGAAGATGCTGCTTTAGGAAATGACTGCTTGTGCTTTCACTTTTAAGACACTGTGTTATCTTTGGAATGCTTGAAACCCTAGAGCATGGGTAGGCAAACTAAGGCCTGGGGCCCGGATCCGGCCCAATCGCCTTCTAAATCCGGCCCGCAGACGGTCCGGGAATCAGCATGTTTTTACATGAGTAGAATGTGTCCTTTTATTTAAAATGCATCTCTGGGTTATTTGTGAGGCATAGGAATTCGTTCCTTTTTTTTCCTCCAAAATATAGTCCGGGCCCCCACAAGGTCTGAGGGACAGTGAACCGGCCCCCTGCTAAAAAAGTTTGCTGACCCCTGCCCTAGAGGGCTCTGTGATTTTAGGAAAGGGGGCCTTTCACTTTCAGTCATGCTCTCCTTTGGCTCTAGTACTTTCAATTCAAAAGGCAAAATCTGAAGTTTAAGACTAATTTCTCCTCTAATACTGAGCTCAACCAGAGAGTGCCGACAAATTCAGGAAGAGGATTGAGACTTGTGTTGCACTGCACTTTGGCCTGTAGTCTGACATGGATGAACCCCAGCCCACCTTCTAAGTTGGGGGGCAGGAGGGACTGTCTTTAACCTCACACCCTATTTTCAGAGGCACCCTAGAGCCAATCTGGAACTTGTTGCGATATTGGAGAAGGGATTATATCCCACACTGAATGAGGAGCAAAAGTCCCTACAGTCAGTCAAAAATGTTGGCAGGCTATCAAGGCTAGCCAAAAGTTGTGAGCCTTTTACCCATCATCCTTCAGTCTGGATAGGCTTAGTGAGATGCTCAGAGTTCTTGCAATTTGAACCATAATTTATAGCTTTCACTATTGTAAAATTAGATTAAAAGTATTGGGTTTCCAAAGCATTGTTTTGGTTATCTGTATGGTCTAATGTCCACCAATTTTGTCTTCCCTCTTTGTGCCAAATCCTGATAGCTTATCCTTGATTCAGACTGTGAATGATGGGCTTGCCAACTTTTTCCAAATATATCCCAAAGTCTCATCCCACATTGTTTCCCCATATGCCCAGCAAAGTTTGCAGTTCACATAGCATCAGAGCTTGCTGTCTCCGGAAGTTAATTGACTCTTAGGTAATTTCTCCTCTCTACCACCATAATTTTTTTCTGTTGTTACCACTTATAAAGGAACAGGTAATCAACATAGTGTGAGCTTTCCTCACTGGAATTTTAAGGAGAACTATTATGAATTTAATACTTTGGATTTAAATAAACTGGCATTCATTTTGTAATTCATCCCCTTTGTTTATTGCAGCCTATCAAGCAGGCCTAGCTATTGGCCAGGACCCTTCCAACGACTGCAATGACAATCAGCGGGAAATACGCATTGTTGCTCAGAGAAGAGGGCAAAATGAACCTGTGCTTGGTGTTGATTACAGACAGCGGAGGATAACCATTCAGAACAGTAAGACCATTTGAGCAGTGACTGGGAAACTGTGGCCTGTAGAGGTCTCATTAGTGCTAAGGAAACACAGCCTTAAGCAGCACAAAGTACCGTATTTTTCGCTCCATAGGGCGCACCTAGTTTTTAGAGGAGGAAAACACGGAAAAAAATATTCTGAATAAAATGTTGCACTAAACTATTTAAAGCAGCAAAGTGCGCGGCTGCTGTCCGCTTTGCTGCTTTAAATCAAGCCTCAGAAGAGGGTAGGAAGGGGAACCATGGCTTATCTAAGTCCAGTTAATAATGCTGAGCCAGACTTATGGCCATAAGGATTAGCCTGGCCGTCTCAGTGGAAATCTGGGGAGGCTGGGGTGGGCTTTCAGTGGTCAAAGTGTGGTTGTGTCTTCCTGCCCGGGATCTATTTCCTGCCGTCTTTCCCCCCTGCACCCCCGCACCCTGCTTCGAGGGAAGGAAGCGGAGCCATGGATCCTCTGCTCGCAACTGCAGTGGATTCCCTCCACTTTGAAGCAGGAAAGTGGGAGAGGAGCTGCTTACATGAGTGTAAGCTGCTCCCCTCTCACTTTGCTGCTTCAAAGGGAGCACAGGAGGAGGGAATCTGCTGCAGCCGCAAGCAGTGGAGGATCCATGGTCCCTTTCCTTCCCTCCTCCGTGATTGCTTTGAAGTAGGAAAGTAGGAGAGGAGCTGCTTACACAAGTGTAAGCTGCTCCCCTCCCACTTTCCTGCTTCAAAGCAATCACGGAGGAGGGAATCTGCTGCAGCTTCCCCCACCTCCCGCAGAAGCCGCACGCTCTTTAAAGGGGCTGCGCAGCTTCTCCTGGATTTTCTGGGAGGTGGGGCGATTCCCCCACCTCGTAGAAAAGCCCTCAGGAGCCGCGCAGCCTTTAAAGGGGACGCCGCTCTTGGGGGCTTTTCCCCAAGGAGGGAGAAGGGACTGATGCGGCCAGTCAGTCCCTTCTCCCTCCTGGGGAAAAGCCCGCAAGAGCGCACGAAGCTTGTGTGCGGCTCTTGGGGGCTTTTCCCGCCTGCCTCCTCCCTGCATTCGCTCCATAGGACGCACACACATTTTCCCTTGCTATTTAGGAGGGGGAAAGTGCATCCTATGGTGCGAAAAATACGGTAATTGTAACTTATGGAGGTGTAAATGACTCGGAATGCAGTTTCAGCTCTCCCAAAGTCTGTTTGCACAATAATTTTTGCAATTCAGGAATGTGCTGTCATGGTATGAGAATAATATCACCCAGTTGCCTACTTTCACCATGCTGTGTTTTTTCTTCATAGAAGCAGATCTCCTGATCAATGAAGTGATGTGGTGGGACCATGGAGTATACTACTGTAATGTTGAAGCTCCAGGAGACACAAGCGGTGACCCAGACATAGAGGTCAAGCTCATTGTTCTCAGTACGTAGCACAGTTCTGTTTTTTAAATTTTATTTTAGAGTGACCTTCTCTTCATTTTTTTTTTTACCATTTATGAAGTTTTAGAGAACAAAGCATGGAGCAAAATGAGCCATGCTCTGATCCTAAAGATGTTTACTTCCAGGGTTATCACTTATTTCAATCCACATATTAAAAGGGGAGAAGAAGACACCAGCAATTCCTGATCTTGTGTTGCTGGAATGCAGCCTCTGGCCCTTCCGAGCACTGGCATTCAGTTCTCAAAAGGCTGCCTTCAAAAGGCTACTGCGAGATAGGAGGACATTATTTCTGTATGCAACTGCTGCAGCAAGGATCCTACTTGCAAAAATCTGGAAGGGAAATTACAGAGGATGCTCGGGTTGCAAACGTGATCTATGCGGGATGCACGTCTGCAACCCGCGTCTGCGCATGCAGGGGTTGCGATTCAGTGCTTCTGCGCATGCACAAAGTGTGATTTAGTGCTTCTGCGCATGCACGACTGCCAAAACCCGGAAGTAACCCATTCCGATACTTCTGTGTTTCGGCAGTCCGCAACCCGAAAAGACGCAACCTGAAGCGGCTGTAACCTGAGGTATGACTGTACATACCGACAAAGGAAGATTGGCTAAACAAGCTTTTAGAATTTATTGATTTGGCAAAACTAACCACAGTAATAAGATATTAAACAAACCAGAAATTAAGATCATGATGGAAATGGTTTGAAGAATATATAAGCTAAAGACAACATGCTAATATGTGCTAAAAACACTGTGCTAAAGACAACATGCTAATATGAAGTTGATTCAGAAAACAAAATATTAGTTAAATAGCAATACTAAAAATGAGTTACAAATTGCCATATAAATAAGAATATAATAAACATAAGAAATGACAAACACTAGTGGAGGGAAGTCACGTAGGTGTAACATTTATGTTTGTATTTTTGTATTGTTGGTACAGTGGTACCTCGGGTTAAGTACTTAATTTGTTCCGGAGGTCCGTTCTTAACCTGAAACTGTTCTTAACCTGAAGCACCACTTTAGCTAATGGAGCCTCCCGCTGCCGCCGTGCCGCTGGAGCATGATTTCTCTTCTCATCCTGAAGCAAAGTTCTTAACCCGAGGTACTATTTCTAGGTTAGCAGAGTCTGTAACCTGAAGCGTATGTAACCCTGAAGCATATGTAACCCGAGGTACCACTGTATTTGAATGGTTGTAGTTTTAATGGTGTGTACGCATTGTATGTAATAATTTTTTTTTTTTTTTTTAAAAAGGCTGCCCATTATGCAACGAGCCGTTGGACTGGGTTTCTCTACCCCTGGAATAAACAAACAGTTTTTGTTGTTACGTCTGAATGCAGCACTTTGTGTGAACGTCATTCCTGTTTTGGATGGGCTATCTTGTGAGGGAAGATTGCAGAAAGCTTCCTTTTTGGTGCAGGAAGCTCATTGTACAGGCATCTAGTAACAAGAAAAGCAAAGTGATGGGGGATGATAATAGGCTTGAATGTCCTCTTTCCCCCACCAGATTGGCTGACTGTCGTCCTTATTGTCCTTGGTGGCCTCCTCCTCCTCATGCTGATCGGGGTGTGCTGGTGCCAGTGTTGCCCTCAGCATTGCTGCTGCCATGTGCGCTGTGCCTGCTGCCCAACTCGCTGCTGCTGCAATGAGAAAGGTAAATCGGAAAGTAGGCTGTCTGCCCCTTGCACTTGTTCCCAGGGAAACAATAACAACAAAACAGGTGTATTAAATCCAAAGTTATTTTCGTACACGCTTTAACAACAAGCAAGCCACTTGGACTTCCTCTGTGGGATTTGGGGTGGTCGTGGAGGGGGAATACTGCTCAGTTGGAAACCTGGCTCTGCGTGTTATCCAAAATGTACACAAATAGGAGGGCCTTCATAGTTTCCTCCAAGTAGTTCAAGGTCATGTTTTATCCTCACACCAAGCCTGTGAAGTAGATTAGAATAAGAGACCATGAAGCTCACCCAGTGAGCTTCATTGCTGCCTCAGGTTTTGAACCCTGGTCTCCCAGGCCCCTGATATGAAATTCTAACCACTATGCCCCATCTCTGACATCCCTTTCTGCCATTTGCATTTACTCTTCCAGCATGTATAAATGCTCTCTCCATGGAACATGCTGAAGTAGGCCATAATTTTATGTTAAGGGCATTGTGTAGGACAGAGTTTGCTAAACTTTGGGGGCCCATGGACACATTTGTGAACCGGAGAAACAGTCATGAAAACCTTGTGCATTTATTAATTTCCCACCTTTCAGCAGCACAACATGCACACATAAATATAATGCAAACTACTCTATTGGCTACAATTGAATGCTCCCTTCGAGCCTAATTTCATCAGGGGGAGTAGAGTCTGTGGGCGCCAGGGAAGTCCTCTGCCAGTACTACATTGGCAAAGCCCTGGTGTGAAGGAATTCAGGATTATTGTACTTTCAATGTTAGAAAATTTAGTTTCTCCAGAGTAAATATCCGTCTGAAATCAAAATCACACATTTGTTGTGGACAGACTGTATTGTTTCATGCCACCCCAATCTTGGAGTGCTGCAAGATTCCAGGGGTTCAAGGCATTCTAAATCAAGCAAGGAGGAACCACCCTGTCACTAATTTTGGCTTCCAATATTGCTATTCTATAAAATGGAGAGAAAGAAAAAGATCTTCAGAGTCCTTGAGTGCACCTGTATAACATCTGTTGCTTTTTCTGTCCTCCAGTGCTGGAACGACATCAGTTTATGAAACAGGCTCAACAACTTTTCCCATGGATGACGCACCACTCCCAGTCATCTTCATATCAACTAAACCCATTGCTACAGAGAGGTAGGGCTGCGTCTACAAGTCCCAAGGGAGTGAATATATTACAGCAGTTTAATGGCTTGGATGCTTGTGGTTTGGCTTGATGATGATGCTTTTCCCAGAGGTGAAAGAGCATCAAAGGCTACCAACCCAGCTGCTCAGAGGTGGTGAGATTCAGGGCTGAGCTTATTCGTTACACCGGCGAGTGGAAGCATGTAATCTGGTATCTGTAAAGACTTTGCATCTTGTTTCCCATAGTGACAAGCCAGTTGTTTTGGAGAAAGCCCAACAAATGTTTCTGGGAAATCTACAACCCGGGGGTGAAGAAGAGAAACCTCTCCCGTTGTTTTGGGGGTGTTTCTTTTTTCGTCCATCTGCAAACCTTGAAGTTTCCCAGGCCTACCAGTTCCTCTCTTTTGTACACGAATGGAGCAGCCCTGGGCTCCATGAGGATCCACATGCACAGAATTAGATTTCTATTTGCGTTTAAGAAAGATTGCCCCTCTGTGGATTTCTTTTTGCAATCCACTTTTAAAGCCATCTAAGCTATTCGTCATAATTACATCTTGTAGCATAGTGAACTCCACAGATTAATTAGGCCTTGTGTGGTGATGTACTTTATCTGTCTTGAATCTACTGTCATCCAATTTCATTGGGTCACACACACACACACACACACACACACACACACACACACCGAGGGAGAGAGACCACTTTTCTATCCTAGGCAAAATTTTACAAACTGAGTTGCTTTTGTTTTCTAAACTAAAATGCTCCAAACAATTAGTGTTATTTATTAAATTTATATACAGCCCTTCACCCAAAGATCACAATATGGCTTTTTCTCCTAAGGAAGGCTCTCCACTTGTTGATTCCTTTGCCTTCCATTTTTCTGCACTTTTTGAAGCTGTCTTTTTGGCAATCGGGTGATCAAAGCAGGTACTTGCCAATGAGGTCACGCCCACTGTATATACATTTGGAGCAGACTAAGTTTAAACAAATTGATCTGCTGCTACTACATCTAGTTTGAGTCTCTGTCTTAATGCTAAATTGGAAGCTTTTACTTCTGGGCTAGCAAATCTGTCTCTCCCCCCCCCCCAAGATGTCCTACTTTCATCAGCCGAAGCCAGCATGGCCATTGGTTAGGGATGATGGAAGCTGTGGTCAAGCAATATCTCGGAGGGACACAGTTTCCCAGTCCCTCTTGACCTGGCTTTCTCTCATGGCAGGTGTCTTTCTTCCCTCTACCCACCTTCTGTTCCATAGATATGTCTCTGCAGAGCAGTCAGCCACGGATGCCTCCACTTACCCAGTTGCCCTCCAACAAGCTCTTGGAGCAGCTTGAGTCTGAGGTCAGGAACCTTGGCGTTTCCCAGCCCATGATACCTCCGCACCGCGTGGAGAGCAGTCGTCATCCTAGCATCCTCTCCTCTCTGGGCTCAGAGATTGTGGAACGCAGAGTGATCCAACTGCCTCCCATCATTGAGCGCATCCCATCCTCCCACAGAACTAGTGGTTCGTCACGACCACGGCGGTCGACATATGCCTCGCGACCCCGGAGCCAGGCGAGTGACGACGAGAGGGAGAGGAGGAGGAGGCGCTTGTCTTTGGATGAAGAAGACGATTCCTACTCCAGTTACGACCAGGAACTCCGGAACAGACCTAGAGACCGCATAGTCGAGAGGCAGAGGGCTGGCAGCCATTATGACAGGTCTCGGAGTTCTAGGCCAGACTTATCTCCCATTTTGCATGGTAGGAACAGTTCTGATTCATATCCTGAGGAGGATAGAAGGGAGCGTTCCGCACGGCATCCCTCTGACAGAAGGTATTCAGGGCAGCGGGCTTATCGACCTCTCAGTCAGAGGAGCAGGGACTCTTATCGCCAGGGCCACCGCCGCCGCCATCGCAGCTGTTCTCCACCATCCCGCCGGGAGTCGTGGAGTTCATCTGATGAGTACGAGCGCTTCCAAGGGAACAGCAGGCGGCATCGCCGGTGCCGCTCTCCAGACTGGCCAGAGAAACCCCCTAGTTACCGCTCGGTAGAAATCATCCCAGCCAAAGGCGACAAAGCCAGAAGCCTTGCAGAACAGCATTCGGTAAACTAAGTGTGACAAATATTCTCTTTCATAATCTCATGGGTTTGTAGCTTTGCACCCTGCTGCAGGCTACTCTCTGGCAGAGGCTGAAGACAGGAACCATACAGAAAGGGATGCCTTGTGCATTTGCACAGGGCTGCTTTCTAAAGCTTGTGCCCCTGTTCAAAGACACGTGAATAGGCTCAAGAGAAGCATGGTCAAGCTCATGGTTATTTCTGAGTGAGGCGAACCAGGCCCTGCTTGCCTCTAGCCTACAAACGCTGCTTCTTTCCTTGCCCTGACAAGGGCTCAACAAGTTACCAGGACTGGGGGCATGGCAGTGGGTAAGGAAGGGAGATAGTGGGGAGGTGCTCTGGGTGGGGGCAGGGAAGCCATCACGCTTGAGAACAGAGAAGGTGCTGCATCATTTACGCCATTGGGGTGCTTTATCCAGCTAATGAGTGTGTGGGAGCATCCTTTCTAGCCTAAGAGCAAATAACAAAACAAAGCACTCCAGCCAAGAAGTTTCAGATTCTCTTCTTGGCCAGCATGGTGTTGCTATTCTGGTCTGGGGCATGGTTTGAGTTCTGGTTTGAGTTCCATGCCGCCGCCACACCCCCCCGCCCCCCGGGCTGGCTTTTTATTATTTTCCCAACCTGGCTGCCACTTCTGCATTGCCTTCTTCTGCTGCTGCCCCAACCCTCCCTGGTAAGTTGCTGAGCCCTTGCAAAGAAGAGAAACAACAGCGCTAAGTAAGACCACCCAAGCATTTGCATGGAAGCACAGTTGTTGTTTTTGCAAGTGCTCACTTGGAGCACGTGAAGAAATGGAGCCCCTTTTAAGGCAAACGGTAGGAAAGCCTTGTGCGTCTTTAGAAAGGAAGCTATCAGTGGTGTTTGTCTGGAGCATACTAGTTAATCAAACATTGATATGGCCCGGCCCTGTCGATGAGAGTCAAAACTGCACGTGACTTGTCTCATGTAGTTCTCCTCCTAAGAGAAAAGTAGTGGTAGTTGTGGTTTTCACAAGGAGCAAACAAGTGGGCAGGGGTAGGTGAAAATCTGGATTAGAAAACTAGCATTAGGGTCAGACCTGGATCAGATACCTTTCCACTGCTGTCTGATCCGAGTCAGGGGCTCCACATTAGCATTTTCAACGGAACCTTTTTATGCATTGCAAATTATACATGCAGGCAGCCCAAAGGTTTATAGCCCCCACCTCCTAATCTAAGGCCCTAATCTGAATCAAGCCCCCACACCAACTTATTTGTAAAAAAAAATAAACTGTGCATACTCCAAAAACAAGACAAAATACCTTTCACACAGAGGTGGAGCTGTGAGACTAATATCATGTGCAGCTTCGTTTCCCAGCTGAAGGAGGAGAAGACACCTGCTGTGAGATGAGAGGGGCAGGAATGGTATATTCCAGCTTGATTCACCAATATGTGATAGTCATTAATATCCAAAGTTGCATTGCTGCAAACCACCCTTCTGTATTGCATCCATCTTCAACCAGAGGGGAGCCTCATGAGTGCTAATGGCCCCAAATAGCTTGTACAAAGGTTCAAAATTTTGGAGCTAATTAACAGCATTCATCGTTCAGATGAGCATCATTCAGATCCAGCAGCCTCAAATGAGACTGTGGTTGGGTTAGCCCAGTAGGGAAAGTATTGCTGTTTAACAGCCTGGGAGGGAGGGAGGGTGAGTATCAGTGACCTGTTGCGCTGTTCCCCATTATGGCTGCTTAACAGCTGCTTACTACCTTTCTTTTTCTCTTCTAGGAAAAAGGCAGTTCTCGCAGCGGAAGAAGCGTTGTCATTTAGCCTTTTCTTCCTGCTATTGTAAAAAAAATGTCCGCAAATCAAAACAGTCATTAGCTGTTCAGTGTAGCAGCCAACAGGAGGAATCTGTTTCATCTCAACCACCTTCAGCCTGGATTTCCTCATCTTGGACACTTTGATTTCCAATGCAGTTCATGAAAAAGCATCGTTTTGCTGATAAAGCAGGAATGAGATGGAACTCCTTTTCAACAACATCTAGTTCCCGACATCCCTGCTCTAGGATTTGCTAGACAGTTGGCTTTTAAAAACACACTTTGTACAGGAATAATTTGTACAAGATTTATTGCTTTATTTTTGTATCTTGCAACTGCATACCCAATACACCGAAAGTTAATACATGTTGAAATTAACTGATTGCCAATGGCCTGACTCAGAGCCTGACGAAAGTAGCCTTGGATTGCATCAGACTTTGCAATTTGATATTTACATGAACCGGTTACTGAATGAACTGTACAAGACAGCTCAGTTGCTGAGCAATGTGAGCAAACAGAAATTAACCAAGATAAACATTCTGAGGATTTGGTATTGTAATTCAGGTAACTCACAACTTACGTGCATTTAACTTAAGCACATTCAGCTTTACACGGTTGGCAATTAATAATAATAATAATAATGGGGGCGGACGTCCAGGAAAAAAGACTTTGGCAATCCCACCTGGAATTGAACCCAACGCGTTTTGGTTATATGTTATTTTAGCTTTACACGCTATCCCTGGAACATAACCCCCTGTGTAAGTTGAGAGTTGCCTGTACATTGATCACCACTGTACATTAGGACCTAAGGCCTGGTTTATAGATGCACTTTCATCACTTGATGGCCAACAGATGAACAAACTCCCATTGACTTGTGTTCAAGGAGACTTGTGTGAGCCGTGAGACATTTTTGATGGCACAAGGCAGCCCTGCCAAGTTCTTAGGATTTTCTTGTCCTGCAGCAGGCCTCCGTTCCCCCATCTCACAGCATGCTAAACTAGCAATCTTCCACCCTCTCTGGAGTGGCTTAGGGAGGCAGAAGTAGAGGGGGAGCCAGGAGACCTCCATTGTACCAGTGGCATCCCACTATTTCTCCTCTGGATCCATCCCATTGAGTTTGGCTTGAGGAAAAATGGAAGTTCTTTTCTAGAGCCAGAATGGTGCTGTGACTGCAGTGCTGGACTTAATGCCATGGAGACCCAGGTTCAAATTTCTAGTTGGTCCCCAACACCTAAATCACCTTTGGCCACTCACTTCCTCTCAGACTAACCCTTCTCACAGAGTTGTTCTAAGGACACAAGGGGTGTTATAAAGTATGCTGCTCTGAGCTCCTTAGACGAAAGATGGGATACTAAAATACGTGTGGTATCATTCAACAACACAGGTTATATGACATGGGGAACAGGCTCAAATCAAAGTAGATAAATGTGATGTTTTATTAAAAAAGACTTCCTAAGGAACCCTTCTTTGTAGAAGCTTCCTCTTTTCAGATGATGTATAGCGGAATGAAAGGTGCCTATAGCAGATATTTGCAGATACCAGATCGCATCCAAATGGAGACTGAAGGTTATCCATTGCGTAATCATTTGATTTTTTTTAATCACAGAAAATAAATGTGCACCCAGATAACTGGTGTGCCACTAAGTGTAAAAAGTAGCTAACAAAAATGTTTGTTCTGTTTATCATTTAACTTCTGTAAAGTGCATTTACCTGTTTTCTGAAATGTAATTGCATCTTCTACACTGTACTAAATGTGAAGTAGATTGTTAGAGACTATCAATTATATGTAGATTTAACAAGAGAACAGCTAGTCAGTGATTGGTACAATGTGTGTATTTTCCTTTCCTTTCATGTTTTTAAAAATATATCCTGGGGGTTTGGGGGGGCGGGTTGGGGGATTACTACACAATAGTTTTTTCTTTCTTTTTTATCACTTGAGCCAGTGATATGTCACCTCATGATATGTCTGGGCTTCTAGGAAGAAGGAACCAGATGACCACAAGGCCCAGTGCTAGCACCTGGCAACTTGAAGCAGTTGTTGGGACTCCAGTAGCTGGCAGGCCTCCCCCATGCCTGCTATTTGCGTCTTTGAGCCACCATTTCAATTTTTATATTTTTAAGAAACAAAATTTGAATTCCATTTAAGAGCTTTGATTTACCGTTAGGTGGGTGTTACTGATTTTTAAATGTCAAATAACAGCAAAAAGCACAAAAACAAATAAACAACAACCCAAAAGGAATACAGGGTATTGACAAGAGAAATAAAAAATCAGTTAAGTGTTTTACAGCAAATATAGGGGCTGTCCCGCTTTTCACTGCAGTTGCCATCCTCACATACCCCTTTGCCAACCGCCCTTCCCTCACACCTCATCAACCACTTTCCCTTTACATTTTACCCATCCCCTCATCTATTCCCCACAACTTGCCCTAGCTCCTTCCCCAAGCCCCACTTGCTTTTAAAGGAGGGGAAAGTAGCATGCTGCAAAATGTATTTGGAGGGCTCCGTCAGGCCCCCAAACTTGGAGTTAGTGGCCCCTGGAGTAAAGGGTTAACTAAAAACTTTTACCATGTGATTCATCAGATTGTTTTCCTTGGGACTCCACACTTCTGTACCTATCTATTGCAAAAGAGCAGATGTGGAGGAAGCAGAGACCTATGACCCCTTAAATACATCTATATGAGACTAGTGAGTCTGCTTTGCTTTCAGAGGTGACATCAGCCGCTGCCAGTAAGAAAGGTGAGTGAAAAAAGACCTGTCTGTATGTATAATGCAGATCAGTTAGGGGAGATATTGAACATGATACATTTCAAGAAATTTGAATGTGGAGTGCACCATTGTACTATTTTTCATTCAACAATATGTCTTGGGTGGGCTGTGGGGATATTCTCCAGTACTGTACAGGGGAACCTTGGTTTTTGAACGTGCCCGCTGCCAAATGTTTCGTAAACCGAACGCTGAAAACCCGGAAGTGAATGCTTCTGTTTTCAAACACGCCTTGGAAGTCAAACGGCTTCCACGGCGTGTTTCTCAATTTTCACCATAGACTTTGCTGACAGCCCTTTGATCCTCGGTTTTCGAACGCTTCGGAAGTCAAACGGTCTTCCGGAACGGATTACGTTCAAAAACCGAGGTACCACTGTATTTGTTACAATTTTTGTGCTAGTACAGTACATACAGTAAGTATATACTTGTTGGCCACTGATTTGCGATTTTGTTAAGCAGGTGATTTTATTACTGATTTCAGGCTGTTTGTCACCATGTTATTTTTTTTCTTTTTTAAAAAATGATGGCGGTATAGAAAAATAATAACATAAATAATAACAAGAACTTGCACAAACAGATCCTGTGAACGGGTGTGGCAGAAGGAAAAAAGCAAATAGAAATTTGTAGCTGATTTCAGCAGTGCTATGTGTATTTGATTATTGGTCTCTATTCAAGTGTGGCGGTAGTGTCGCATTTTCCTTACAAAATACTGACAGAGTGCTTTCTTTGCAGCACTGTACAACTGTAGCATCAGAGTCTTCTGAAACAGTGACCTAGATCATGCTTCAGTATAAAGCTTGGGCTGTCACTCTGATCCTTCTCCTTGCAAATACCCTTACTGGTAAGATCAAAAGTGCTTTGATATGGCTTCAGATATGCTTTGCTTGCTGAATATAGGTTCCTGCTATCACCATACCCGGTTATACTGTTGAACTAAACACGAGTCAAAAAGTCATTGGGAAAAGGGGGGATAATCTAGAGTTCTTCATGTATTCTACAGCTCAAAGTCAAATAATTGCAACTCCAAATACTCCACTGTCCTTAGACACTGGAGAGAGTATTTATTATTAAATCTGTCAAATGATTAATTACTTTAAAAATGTAGTTATTCATCTAGTAGGCTGATTCATTTAGGTACTGAAAGGGCCACATTGCATTTCTTTTCATCAGATACTGTGCATTTGATGAATGCTGTATCTTGCCATCCTATACAAGATGAAACCCTAGTCCCAGGGTTTTGCTTATGTGGAGGTTTTCTCATAGACTGACAGACACGCCCGATCAATTGGGGCAACTGGTTTGAGTACAATCTTTAACTCACAGTGAAAATGTTAGTGAATTTTGTCAGCTAATAAATTAAAGCTTGTGGCTTTAAATTTTCACCCCCACCCTTTGCTCAGAAACAAATTCTGCATAATAGCAGATTCAGAAATGTCGTAGTGCAAGGGATCTATCATTCCCCCTGCCTATGCTATTTATGGATCTTGACAATGCTGTGTAAACATGTCTGTGTACACACACACACACACACACACACACA
This sequence comes from Podarcis cretensis, assembly GCF_951804945.1. Classification (NCBI taxonomy): domain Eukaryota; kingdom Metazoa; phylum Chordata; class Lepidosauria; order Squamata; family Lacertidae; genus Podarcis; species Podarcis cretensis. The sequence continues at coordinate 33,596,586 of NC_137173.1, read as the reverse complement.
CACACAAAAGATATGTGCCTTGCTTCTGAAGTTCTTAGGCAATACCTGTATCCAGCTGGACACTAAATTACAGAAGAGAATTTAAATTCATTTTCCCCTCCCCTCCCCTCTGCAGAAGTTGATGCTAAAGCCATCTCAAAGAGGCATGTCCGTAATGATTGGATGGTCATACCTGACGCAATTGCATTTTATGTGTTCGATGCTGTGAACAAAGTGTCTCCTAAAACTGCTGAGTTCTTGTATGGTGCTTTCCAGAATCCAATCATTCTTGAGACAAGGTATGTATGGTGATGATGACACATTTCTGTCATTGGTGGCGGTGGTTCAATTGTGGAGGTTCAAGCTACAGGAACAAGATTATAGAAATAAGCCAGCTTTACAGTGAAAATATGTACTTGGAATATTGTTAAGTTGTGGGTGAACATATCAGATGACACAGCGATTTCTCCAAAGCAGCTCTTTATTTGTAAGCTGGAACAGAACTGAACTGAAGGGCTCAGTTGCTTATATAGAGCTCCAGAACCTCGTTACTGTAACAACTTTCTAAAACTATCCAATCACTGAACGTCACTTTCGATCCTTCATTTGCATAACTATCTACAGTATCCCCCTGCTGGCCCAGGGTGAGAACTTCAGTACATAACAGATATATTTCTCCCCCACTAAAGTGTGGACAATGTGTGTTTATACTCGACTGGCTTACAAAAAAATGCTACATGTGCAAACTTTTCTCTTTCAGCATTGCACTGCTTTTGGCTAAGGGTATTGGCAAACTCCAGTGGGTGGTATAATTGGTAGCTTACTGGCAGAGGTGGGATTCACCCACTGTGTGTTTTGCCCATCCTGGGAGGCCAGGTACAACCTAGAACCTGCAAAGCACTTGAAAGTAGGGATGGGGGACAAATTCAATTCAGTTTAAATTTAAAGCCAAACCTATCAAATCCACACTTTCCAGAACAGTGCAGTATGCAGACTGAAATACTGCTAACCTTCAAAACTCCCATTTTGCAATGCACTTCTCCAGCCAACCAGTGCCTACAAAAATGCATATCTCAGGGGAAAGTGTGCATAAGAATGAAGGTATTAGTGAAAATAACATACAAAAAATGTGTTATGTTAGGGAAAATTGCTTCCAAAAATGTGTGCATTAGTCAAAATGACATATAAAAAATGTATGTGTTGGGATAAATTTTCACTAAATTGCTGGTGAATTTTCATTAGTTATTTTTTAAAAAATTGCTGCAGAAATTTGGAGAACTGAATTTAAGATTGGAAAAATAAGAAGTTGAGACAACTGCAGTTAGCAGGTCCTTCCATCCATACCAGAATGGGTTTCATATGAATGCCTGCTACCTCCTCCCACCCCATCTTCAGGCTGCTACCAGATGCAGATAGGGATGGCTCAAACAAGAGCCTCCTCCCTTGCATTTTTTTGTCATCCGGCCTGGTGAAGAGTTATAGTGAACATAAAAGCTTGTTGTGGCATTCTGGTTGGCTTAATAAAGTATAAGAGCCGTAGAGTTTCCTGGGAGCTCTGAAGAACATAGATGACCCTCTATAAACCGAATGAGGGAGCAATATATTTTGGGAGGGTTCAGGTTGTGAAGCTTCCACCCATGTCCAGCCTATATATGTTTGAGCCATAAGCCCTGCATCACAAAAATGCCACAAGCCTCCAGTGCCTTCCTCCCAAAGGAAACAGATTTAGAGTATGCGGTGAATCCCTGGAGTTCTCAACACTCAGAAAAATGAGGAAAGCATAAAAATACTGTGTATGAAATGTCATCTAGCATCTCATCATTACAGGTTTCTGTTTCCTTGCAGGAACTTCTTGATAAAGACAACAACTGAAATCAATCGAGCATTTCAACAACTGGTGGAGAATATACATGGTTTATGGACAAAGGAAGAAGCAGAACCAGCACAGCACTAGGACCTAAACGAATCCGTGGAGTGGCCTCTTCCTTGTATTCATCAGTGGATCATAATGTGCAGAGGGTTATCTTGGTATAGTTTTTATTATTATCATTGCATTTTATACTGTATATAAAACAGATACAATTATAACAGCCGACAAAAAATTAAAGATGAAAAACAAAACTATAAAATAGGCATATGGAATGAGTAATTAGACATGAGTTAAATTAACAAAGTCCAAGTAAAGACTATCAAATTTACCAGATCATTAAGTTTAGTTTCAGATTTGCCAGGCTTGTGATGAAGGTTATCTTGAAAATGATGCTTCCACTGTATATGTCATAAAGGAATGCCAAATCATATAAAATGTGTCTGGAGGTTCTAGCACTCATCGAAATCTCAAATTATGCTTGATTTCCTCCTTTATAGCTATATTCTAGAGTGAATGGTACCAAGCGTCCAGTGTAAGATTTTGGGCTGTTTTCCACTGAATTGCAATTATTGTTTGTGCTGCCGAGATCATATATAAGACCAGTTCTTTTGACCGTATATTTACATCATCAAAAAATCTTCAGTCACATGACTTCCAGTGCCTCACGAAGCATTGCAAGTCATGTCCAAGGCTTTGCGGGGCCTTGGAGGTGGAGTCTGAGGTCTCGCAGGGCCTTGGACATGACTTCCATGGCTCCCAGGCACCGCTGCGGAGCTCACAACGTAATGTCATGGCTCAATGTGAGGTCAGGATGTCACATTATGTCGTAGACCGCTGGGCACCCATAATCTGGGGCCCATGTTGGCACCCCTGGATCCAACAGAAGTCAAGCATGGCTCTCTCTCTCTTCCCATTCTGCTTCCAACTTCTAACTTTTAGCTCTCATAACCCAACTCTCACTCCTGGCCTTTGTCTTTGTAAATACTAGCAGTTTGGGGAGAGGGTCCCACCTATTTGTCATCTCGCACAGAGCCACTTCCTTTGTTACCTTAATGACCCATACATCAACAATTACCTCATCAGGAAGTTAGCCTGGCTTTTCCAGGAATTGAAATTGGATCCAGGAATTTGAAAGGCGCTCAAGCATACAGCTTATGTCTCCTAAACTCAGAACAGTACAATTTAGAAACAAATCCTTTTCCCTCTCTAGCCACTGTGTTTAATAAATTGTGTTAAGGGTCTCAGAGCTTGTGTTTTTACATGTTCCTTTATAATAAAACTATTAATTTGATGGAAATAAATCCAGTTTGTGTTATGATTTGACAAAGTCAATTTTATTTGGTTACTAGCTATAGGTTGATAATTGGTAATAGAAAACTTGTAATGTGTATAAACTTTTGGATTTGCAGTATTCAGATTGCTTCTCTCTCCCTTGCTGGAAAAAAATCTGGGTGAGTTGATATTGGAATTACTGGGGGGGGGGGGAATAGGTGCAAATTTAGGTTGCCTAGTTTTCCATATCTGAATAGTACAATTAGTAAATGAATTTGGTATAGAGTTTATTGGATCTGGTTTAAGATTCTCCTTGCAAGAAATGTTTAGATAGTTTGATTTCCCAGTGTTTATTCGGTTTCTCTTTGATTATATATCATAACCAGCTCAGTTGAAATGCAGAGTAGTAGAAATATAAATTAGGTATACCCCATCCATCGAACTGAGCTCTGCAAAATAAAAAGTATTGATTTAGTCTAGGTTTTTTTTCTTTTGCAAAATAAAATTATTATTTTAAGTTGGTATGTTTTCTCATACCAGAGGGAGAAAGTAGCCATTCTTCAGCAATGGCAGGTTATGAAGTCTTCCCAGAAGTCAACAATCACTTTGTGAATCATCGCAAGTAGTACAGCATATGTGCAACTCTGAACTCTTTGGAAGAAAAGTGTGCTTTTAAAAATGAAGTAAATAAATTGAATGCCTCCACATAATAAAATGTTATCTATGACTCACAATTATTAGGAGCCACTAGATCCGGCAGAGAATTTAGCAGTTTCCAGCATCTCCTGCAACAGCTTCCTTTGTGAAATGTGCTGCATGGCTGTAGAAAAACCAAATTAATAATGAATACAGTGTCACTTACATCTGTATACAGGGACCTATATTTTGGTCCTGTGAGGCAAACCCTCTTCTGGATACAGCCCACAAATCAGTCAGAAATGTGACTGAAAATCTGCCTTGGGGAACTCTTCAGTCAAACATTTCTTTGAGATTTCCTTAAACTATAAAATGACTTTGCCTCAGGTGTGGCTTTTTTTTAGTACTTGAAGGATTAGTGCACAGCATTTTTGTTAGTTTAAAATCTGTGGTGGATTCACCTTTTAATCCATTTGCATGAGTCACAGCATATTTCTTCGACAGTAAAGGGAAAGGACAGTTTTGGGTAACTCCTTCTGGTGTATTGTCATCAGTACAGCTACTGTATGAATCAAGTGAATTTTACATTCAGCAGGTTAAGCCAATTCAGTATTGGAAAATTTTGGATATATTATTTTGCAAGAATGATGCAAAAGCTGGTCTGCGTCGGTCTTTGTGTGAGGAAAAAGAAATTCTCACCATTATGAATGTTAACTGCACTATCCAGATCCATTTGCTTCATCAAGTACATCTTCATTATACCACTGGTTCATGTTTTGCTCGCTTCATGGAATGATCTTCCTTCCTGTGTGTTGATATGTATTGCTTTGGTACGGGACTTCTGGGGAAGTATAGGAATGGTTGCATACATCAGGAAAGGAGCTCTATGACAGTTAGGAAGTCCCTTCCGCTTTTCAATTTTCACTCCTGAAAATTAAGCTGAAATATGCCCCACCAGCTGCCACCTGTAAATGAGGTTGTGAAATAGGGAAGGTTTGGCTCAGTCCTAGTATTACCCTGGGCTGTCTTCAAGACATCAAAAGAGTTTGAAGAATGTAGAGACACTCAGCAAATCTGACAGGTCACTGCCAGAAACAGTTTTCTAGAACAGCGGTAGTGTCCACTGGGCCAGTTCTTCAATGACAGGTGAATCTAGACCAGCAGATGCATTCCTAATTTCACATTTGCCTATGAAATGTTACAGTAATACAGCAACACTGCCATCTTTGAATCTTGAAAGTTTTGCAGCAGCACAAATGACCGTAGCAATATTATTTTAAAATACTACTTTACAGTGTACACATGTAGTTCACTTGTCGTGATGAAAAGGAAAATATTGCACAAGAGGCTTCTCACTAAAAAAAAATTATTTGAAAACAATTATTTTTGAAAACAAAATTTCTTTGAAAACATTTTTTCATGTTTTTTTTTTTCCTTTGGGAAAGGGGTGTTTTTCCAGTGTTTATTATCATGTGGCATCACTAAGCTGCATCATGTAAGCCTTAGGAATTGGATCACTGCATACCTCACCCATTACATTGCCTGACCTTACTCTTAAGAAAATGTCATTCTCTAGTATTATTTGCAGTGTGACAGTCAAAACACTCCACAAACAGGAATTGTCTATACATTGTACACGCTTCCTTCAGAATATTGTACAGAAGTAACTACCTTGATTTAATCTGTTTTAGTCTTAAGAAGGACTGAATTATGATACACCATAAAGTATAAGAAGACAGATTTCACAAATGGAGTAAGTAGTGTAGGGGAAAATACTGCACTGTATATATGTACTTTTAAAAACTTGTCTATAGATTGGCATTTGCTATTTTAGACTTCGGATTTTCCGCTAATGTCCTTATTAAACGGCAAACTACCGGTATGTTTCTTGGTGATATACCAAACTCTTGCTGCCCTGTGGCTACAACATTCGCGTTCACACATATGCAAATTTGCCCATAAATAGAATCCGATTTAGCAGGCTTCAGTTTGTGGTAGAAGAAGTTCACCACATTCAAAAGGCAAAACATCAGTTACTTCCACTCTGACAGCAACATCGAGAGTATTAATCTGTTTGTTTCACCAAGTTGTTTTCCTTAGTAACATATTTGACTGTTTAAATAAATGTGTGTAAAGCCACTATCACTTGCCAGAAAGTAAGTACCGTTGATTTTAATTGCTCAAAATATTTGTGTATGTGTGCGCTGGAATTCTTTCTCAGCAATTAGTCTGAGCAATATCATTATCAAGATGAAGAAAAGTGACACGTCTAGCATGTTTTCACAAACCATACATTAACCAAGAGCAACCACACATGGCATAAACATCAGGGAAGAACTTTGTCAGTTTGGGAACCCATGATCTACATGTATTTTACCATCACTTATCTCTACCCTGTTTTACCCTACAAAGGAATGCTTAACAAGCTAGAGGTTAAAATATAGGAAGCTACTTTATACCACAGCAAACCATTAGTCCAGGCTTCCTCAACCTCGGCCCTCCAGATGTTTTTGACCTACAACTCCCATGATCCCTAGCTAGCAGGACCAGTGGTCAGGAATGATGGGAATTGTAACCCATCTGGAGGGGCGAGGTTGAGGAAGCCTGAATTAATGGTCATTCTCCTGGACTAATCTAGCTCAGTATTTACACTAACTGGTAGCAATACTCCCAAGGTTTCAGAGAAGAATCTTCATCAGCCCTACTATGGATTCCAAAGATTGAACACAGGAACCCATTTTCCATAGAAAATATGTATCCTATCACTGAGCCACAGTCTTTCATTTATTTAAAATACTATGTCTCATCTCTTAATCATAAGGACTCCTGAGGCAGCAAACCGGATAAAGACACCACTTTAAAATCACTAAAAAAAAAAATGTAAGCAGATTAAAATACCCAACAAAATTAAACAATAGCTGTAGCACCAAAATGTATTAAAGCCTGGGTGGGGGTAGAGGGAGCAGCATCTTTAGTTTATTTCTAAAATCAATAGGGAGTCTGGTAAGAGGCGGATTTAGGGGAGTGCAGCCAGTTCGTTCACACTGGGCACTGAGCTGCAACAAAGACTTAGAACAGAAGGTGAGAGTCAGGGGTGAGCATTGAATTTTGGTGTCACAGAGGGTGCCACTGAAATTTGAAAGCCCAAAGTCTGCCACTGATCTGGTAGAACATTCCAGAGGCCAGTTTCAGAGGCAAGGGGGCACAATGGACAAGGCACTGTTACTAGTTGCTGCACACCTCACTTCAGAAGGTGAGGGAAATCTGAGAAGGTCCTTTGAAGATTATTAAAGATCAGGCTATCTTCAGATAGCCTGGTTCAAAGCCATTTAAGGCTTTAGTGTTCAAAATCAGGACAATTGGACCCAGGAACAAAATAGTAGCTGGTTGAGAGTCTGGTCTGACCTTAAACATTGGTAAGATCTAGATACAAATTCAAATTCGAGTCTTCTGAATGCCTATGTAGCAAAAACTGCACCATCCACAAAGAAGAAGGGATGTATCTGCAGACACAGATTACTCTTAGGGTGGGAGGGGTGGACTAAAAGGAAGGAACCCCCAATCAGGTCTAGCAAAACTCAATGGCACAGAACGTTGAGAAGAGTGACAGGGTAAAAACCTGGGTGGGAAAGATGTCTCCCAATGTCAGTTGCTGAGAATCACAGTTGGTGATTCCCTCATTCCCTCAATGGTCTTCCCTCATTGACATCTGTTTGGACAGTATAACAACAGGATATTGCACCAGAGGAGCCATTGGCCTGATCTATGTTCTTAGTATGGAGTGGCTAGAGCAGAACACACAGAGATGAAGAACCATATCATTCTATGGACAGGTGATTTCCTGGTTCACACTGTGAAGTATTGTATGTTCTCAGTAGAGAAATTAAAGAACTGAATGTGGCTGGGATTGATCACAAATGTATCTACCCTACACACATGAACCTCAAATAAGAAAGGGAAAGAAGAAAAATGGCCAATGAGAACTGAGAATGTTCAGTGTGAATGGAATATTGACTGGTTTGGGAGAGGAGGAAAATCAGGCTGTGTATCCATTACCATTTACTCCCACTCCAGTGCATGCCCCCTGCTGGTGTCTGAAGAGGGCTGCACATGATGTGGGCCACAAGTCATATGAATCCTGCAGTTTATTGAGAAATACTGCTGTTTGATATACTTTCTCTCAATCCAGCATCTATCTGATTTGAAAACAGAAGCTATGATTAAGCTGTGGTTTGTATGTTTTAGACAGCCATTGCACATGCTCAGATGAGAGCTTCAGTGAACTGGAGTTTGATGTGGGGAAACAATCTGGTAATGGGCACCAGCTGATATTTGTTGAAGGTTGCTGGGAATTGAAAATCTATGAGAGATAAACTACAGTGCCTCAGAATTCTTTGACGGAAACAATGTGCTTTAAAGATATAGTGTGTGCACAACCTTGTTGGTAGCATAATTTAATAGTAGTTTTCATCCAGATCCAACCAATTTTCTATGCAGGAAGCACTGCTTGAGGAAAAATCTGGCACAATTATGTATGGTGATTTTTTTTCACTGTCTCCTGTGTGAACGGCTCAATCCACGTTTCTCTGCATCTGTAATACTGAAAGCTGGGTCTGCCAGTTAATGTTGCCTGTGTTCCAGATAATGGTGCTGCTTATTCAGTGTTTGTGAGATCTGTAAAATACGTGACCATAGAAAAATTCAAAGGTCTGTTTGCACTTGCCATGGACAGAGATACAGGTGTGCAGAATGCTTGATCAAGTCAAGTTGCTTTGATGGCTTGAGCTAAGCTGACAGAAAGAAATGGACCCATGCCAACTTTTATAGAATTTTTTACTGCCAAGTATACTGCCTTAAGTTTCATGATGGAAGAAAAGTGTGAGGTAAAAATGTACTAAATACATCCACGCCGGAGATTTAAAGTAGCTTAACCATCAACTCTTCTTCCCAGGGCACTCTGGGAATTATTGTTCTGTGAGGATGATAGAGGGGTCTCGTAATGATTCTCAGCACCCTTGACATATTACAGCTCTCAGGATTCTTTGGGGGGAACCCTGACAGCTAAGGTGGCATAAAAGCACTTTACATGTATAGTGAGGATAAGCCCACATGCAACGCTTACCTGGGCTCTTGATTTAAAAAAAATAAATCTTGCTTTTGAATAATGAATAACTGTGAGAACAAACCTATCGTGCAATGAGCATTTCCTTAACTGGTAGAGAGATGAGTCAGTTTCTACAAAGAGATGTTAGAGACAGCTCACTGCTTGGTAGCAACTGACTCAAATCAAGCAAACATTTTCCCACTACCCTTACAAACGTGCTGAAAACTCAGTATAACTCAGTATACAGCAGCTTGGGGGAAGCCCAAAAGAGTTTCACTGACTTTTTAACCCCACACTTTTGTCCACATAAAAATGTGTAAGGCATTCCCACTGTCTAGAGCAGTAATTTATTTTCACATTACCATATGAAAGGTGCTCTCGGATTGTGCAGCATAAGAATAGCTAAGGAGATGAAGACTGAATATTTACCCCTCAAGTAGTTATTCCTGGAGGTATGTAATTTCACTGGGGTGGGGAGCTCTTTAGAAGTTAATGTGTGTCTTTGTTGGGGGGGCTCCTGATTATTCTGTTATGTGGGGGGCCCTGTCCTTCTGGAAAAAAAGAATGTTGATGACAACTAAATGGGGTGGTATATTAGAGGTTTATAAAATGAACACACAAATAGCCCATCGGCTAAGTGTGTTCAGTGGCCATAGAATGTTGACTGACTCTTATAGGAAAGTGCCAAGTTCTACTTGTTTGTGTTATTGGTCCTCCCCACAATTATCAACAGCAACAAATCAGTTTGCCTAGCACAGTGCCAGCCTGAAGAATTCATTTAAAACCACTGATCAAGTTTCATTTCTAACCTAAAAAACAACAACAAAAAGCTATTTAGTTTCACAGCTTGGTTTTACTTTATCTCAGCCTATGCCACATAATCTGTTATCTTATGTCATCAACATAAATAAGCATTATTTCCTGCCTGCTGAAAAATTGGGGGGGGGGGGGGAGAGCGTATTTGGTCTGAACACTTGAGGCTCCCATCCGAAGTATATTTACTTGCGAATAAGTCCCACTGATGGAAATAGGGTTTAGGAAGTATGATTGGGACTGGACTTTGTTAGAAGTCACCTTGTGTACACCTTCAAATTTCTTAACAGAGTTGCGACATTGAAAATTGGAAGTGTGTTATGTACAGAATAACCCCAAAGCACTAGAGAGGCATTGTTGCACTAAATAATTTCTTCTATCATGGGGGGTTTAATGTCACCCATCACTAACTTTGCTACATGCCCTCATCAAGTACTTTTTCCTAACTGGAGAGTGTCAATATAAACGGTCTCTTGCTTGCCTAGTTGGGGGGGGGGGAGAAAAAACCCTCTAACTTTTGCACAGATAGAATGTAGCCTATACAAAGGTAAAGGGCACTCAATCATTGCGCCACTCACTTTTGTCGCTGCCTCTGACAACTGGTGGCATCATCTCCACCTCAAGGTTGCCCATAATGGGATGCAGGTATCAAATTGTTTGCACTAAAGCTTGCTAGGAACAAGTATAATTGCTCATACTAAAACCAGGTGTGATCCAGATCTCTCTCCATACTTAAGTGAAATACACGAGTTCCTTCATAGGTGGAAAACAGAAATAAAGGTAAATTGGGTACTCCTTACATTAACAGAGGTAGAAGTTAATTTGAGGTGGTGTGCTAGGTAAGAAATCAGTAGAAGCCAATTTGGTTAGCAGTTGGAGGCACTGGTCTCACCGAAAGAAGTCTATTCTTTGGGTGTTATGCTGTTGTTTTCCAGCTTGTAGAGGTTGGAACCCCTATTTCTCAGTTCCAAATACAGAATTCTGTCTCCTACACAACACTAGCAAGGTCTAGTAAATCTGTGTAAAAAATTATGAGCTAGAACTCTGCATTATGAACCACATCTTCAGCAAGTTGAAGATCCAGAATGTCTTAAAGGGGGATAAATAATGCCATTTGAAGTAGGTGTGTGTGTTAAAATAGAAAGGATATTTTAATTTAGTTTAACTAGGATTATTTTTCATCATGATCATATTAATATTTTTAGAAATCTTCTACCCAGCAAATGCAGTGTTTCAGTTATATTTTATTTCAAGAGAAGAAAAGTAAATTCACAGTGATCAAATGAAATCAACATGTACACTTTTTTTAGTTCATATACTTAATTGTTTATTCTTCTTAGTGAAAAGAAAAATGCCAGTTTAAAAAACACACTTTAAAAATTTACATTTGCAAAAAAAATCACACTGATTTCCAAAGTTAATGTACAAATTTCTAAAACATGTTCACCTTTCCTAAAATTTCAAAAATTAAAACTGCTGTTGAAGGGAGGCAGTGTTCAGTCTCTGAGAGGCAGATACGGTAAATTAAACAGCGTAGTGCCTGGCATGCTCTGGTCCATAGGGTCACAAAGAATAGGACACAACTTAACAACAATAACAATTCTTGTTCTGATGGTAAGTTGAATGAAAAAACATTAAAGAAACTCAATACTTAAAATTAGTGGTGAGCATAGGCGTCTTTTATTCTAGAAATCAGTTATCCTCAATCATGAGTCATGCATGAGATCAAGAGAAATATCTAGTACTGATCTCCCAGCAACTGATCTAAGTCAACAGATTATAATTGTCTGAAGAGTTCTTGTGCTGAATAATTTTTATTCTTCCTGTGAAATTCTAACTGAATTTCCAATACTTATTGTACCATTTTACACAAATGAGAATGAGATTTACAAAAGGAAAAAATATTTTATGTATATATTTCTTTAGAAATTCTTTCAAAAACCCCTCTAAAATTATTATAACAGCATTATTTAAGGTTGTCATCCTATGTAGTCTTATCACGGCACAATGCAACTTACATTTTCAAGTATACATAGGATTGTGTTAAACTAAAAGTTTACACGTAATAGTGCAAACACTGAGAGTTGAAAATGCAGATAAACAAAAAAAGTATAGATTTTAAAAGAATCCTGAGCAATTCAGTATTATAGCATTTAACAAGAAAAGATGCAGAATATAACAAAAAATGCATTCTAAACTAATTTTTCTATGTTAATAAGATTTTATAAAAGAGGCAGGTATGAAATGGTTTGGTTGCTCTGAGTTTGTAATATTGTACTTCTTATGGAGCAGCAGAATATTGACCTAAGGTTTTCCACGGTTTGTTTCTTAATGGTTGGTAAGCCTCTTGGTGTAATTGCCAAATAACCTTCAAGTCTGCTAATATTACAGACTATATTCCAATTGAACTTTGTAATTGGCTACATGGTTTAAGATAAGAAACATGCCATTTTATGAAATACAATTTACTGTCATATTACAGTCAATTAACTTTTTTGATTTGTTCTAATCTTTTCATTTTCTTACATTTCCATTACCTCTTGATCTTACTCTTGACATGGAGACACTGGATCTTTCAGAATTATGACTCTTGTCAGAATGATACTGACCTCCTCCTCTTCCTAGAAACATCTTCCCTGTGGGCAAACGCAGTCAAGGAGTAGCTAAGGCGAGTGTCTGAGCTATCAGAACTGGTTCCAAAGTTGTTGGCCTTTGTGCACGGAGTTATACATTGCATCACTGCCCTACGGATGTAGTCATCAAACAAGTAGTAGATGAAAGGGTTTGTGCAGCTGTTGGCAAACGCAAATGGGCCACTCAGTTCCATACCGATATGGGCAACTTTGTAGGGAAGGCAGAAAGGTGGCTTCAGTTCCTGGATAGCAGACATCAGAGCTACAAACTTAAAAATGTTGAAAGGAGCCCAAGATAAAACAAAAATGATCACTACAGTGAAGACAATTTTGATGGATTTCTTCAGCTTTTTATCATGTTTTCCAGATTTCTGATAATGCACACAGAGTTTCTTGGTGATGGAGCAATAAAAAGTCAAGATGATGAACAGAGGAACAAAGAATGCCAAAATCAGAAGCAGCAGCGACCCAATCCGGTGAGTGGATGTGATTTCCTTGTCCACACAATATGTGCTGTTGTCATATCTCCTCAGCTCTCTGGACAGAAGGGTAGGCAATCCAAGTAGGCAGGAGAGAATCCAGACACAAGTGCAAAGGATGATGGAATACAGCTTTGTTCTGATCCTCCTAGCCACTGATGGGTACATGATTGCCAGGTACCGATCGCTACTCATGCAAGTAAGGAGAAAGACAGTGCAGTACATGTTGACTGAGATGGTGTAGGAGCTGCCTTTGCAGAGAAAAGCGCCAGATCTCCAAAGTCCCGAGGTCCTCTCTTTGTCTACCCAAAAGGGTAATGTGATAAGGAATATAAAATCAGACACTGCCAAGTTGACAATGAAGATATCAATTAGCCTCTGAACCTGCCGTTTGAAGATTAGTGCTCCTATTAGAAGGGCATTGCCAGCAATCCCCACCAGGAATACAATGGTATAGAGAGCAGGCAGGAAAATGTGTTTGTAAGGCAACTCCACAGCTGAGCAGTTATCTTCAGGAGGATCTGTGTAGAAATAGTAATCATAGCTAGAAGTTGATTTCTCCATCTCAAAAATGATTTGTGCGAAGAAGCTTTCAGCACTTTTATGTTCTTTTTGGCACCACAGATGACAGTTCTCTTCTTTTTTCCTTTCAGTTTATTCCAGATGATCAGAAAAATCTGACGTACAACCTATCAATCTCTGACTAGGTATTTAAATGTCTAGCACAGAATGGGAGGGCCTGGTTTGATTTGACCAACCAGCATGCTTATACAGGCAGCTTTGATCGTAAAATATGGTAGGGTGGGTTTCCTTGAAATTTTGGGAAGTGGGGAGGGGAGAGGTTTAAGTTTCTTTGTAAATACAATTTATTAGTTGAGGTTTTTGAGGTTATAGATGGTTAGCAGAAGTAAGAAAGTGGTGAATTCAGTTCGTCAGGGTGGGTTGTTATTTAAATAACCGTTAGTTGTCTAATCTGTGTTTCTAAACTTGGGAGGGTTACACTCCCGCAAGCTTTACCAATTGACATGTTGCTGTTATTTGAAGAATGAATGTCCAACGCCTTCTCAATTCTGACAGCAGCAAAATCTTGCATACAAAGATGTGCTTTAAAACTTCTACCTGACCTTTAATGTCAAATTTTATTCTGTATTGCTCTTAAAAACAGTATCTTGCCCCTATATCTTTCCTGAAGCGTTTAAACACTCTTTTCTTAACCTCAAGTTTTGGTCCACCCTGTTAGCGGCAGAACCAGAAAAAATATATATCAGGGTCACAGGAGAGGGAAAATGAATTTATGGGATGGTAGAGCTTTGCCCCACAGATTAAGACTTCTCATTGAGAAACAGAAGGATATTTTGCATTCATGCTACAATCATAAACAGATTTTATTTGAAAAAATCATATTCATTTTTATGGCTTTCACAAAAGGATGCTTAGGATTGCAACCTTGTTTTAAACTCTGTTTAATTTGTATGTGAACTGTCTTTTCTTTGAGTAACCATAGAGGGAGAGACTATGGCAGTGGTTCTCAAAGGGTGTGGTGTGCTACAGTTGTGTGGCAGAAGAGGATAGCAAATGTGGCAGGAAAATTCAAGGACAATCAAAAAAACATTTAAGCATTTCAGTGTGGCATACTATCAATTTCGGGGAGGGGGTATACAACCAGAAACAGTAACCAATGCCTTTATTCAGGAGCACTGGTTATTCTTCTACAGTTCTCCATGACATATTGTTGTGAACAGAGATTTTCAATTGTGAGAAATATGAAAGATCAGAAAATAGAAGCTTTTTTTTGTCGACAGAGCTATATCTAGGCCCCTTGCACCTCTTGGCAAGGAAGTATATCGGCACCTGCTCCCCATTTGCACAAGCAAATTTTTAGAAAAACAATTGAGAATCACTGGGCTACTTCTCTACAGAGCCATCTATGCCTTTACTTGAACTATGCTTCATAGCAACTGGGGACACATATGTATTGTAATTTGTTACTCCAAGAATGCTCCTTTATTGAACCTATCTAAAAGTTCTAGACAGATTCCCAAGAAAATTGTAAATAAAATTGTGCCAAGGTAAAACCTGTTATGCCACATCTCCACTTGCATTATCAGGGAGATGTCATCTCTATTCCTGTCATGCAAGACTAGCTAGATTATGGTAAGCATATGAGTACTCAGTGAAAGCCCATCAAATTCCAAAACATTGTAAGAAGATAAACCCTAGCAACCTGGTATGTGTCATTTCACTCTCACACTGAGTTCTCTGAGAGCTGAAGAAAGAACCAGCAATCAGCAGTAGAACACAGCTTTGGAGAGTATGGTAATTCTCTATATGTATAGGTCTCATTGAGCTATGGGCCTTGCTCTTAGGTAGGGATGAATGAATCTGTCAATTTTGGTTTTCTTTTTCTTATTTTTACTGCCTTAATTTCAGCTCCACACATTTTCACACTAGTTTGCAAAAAAAAAAAAAAAAAAGGCCACCAGCATTTTAATGTGAATTTATCCAAATGCAGTACAGTATATGCTTTTGTAAAATAGATTTTGCCCAATATCCCCCCAACGTAATGCATTTTATATATTATATGTGACTTGATTATATTATATTGTATTATAAACTTGGTAGGCACGAGCTTCAGGGGTGTGGTAAGTAACAACAATTTTAAAGCATTCTATAAACATATTTTATAAGTGCAATAAAGTGACGTCTTTTACATGCCAGTACAGTTGCCACCTTAAAAAAACAACACAACACTGGCAGAGTTCCTATGCCAGGAATTCAACAGGTGAACATGTTTCCAAAGGGATAAGAGATGCTTGTGTTTTGGTTACAGATAGGTAGCCGTGTTGGTCTGCCATAAAAAGGTAAAGGTAAAGGTACCCCTGCCCGTACGGGCCAGTCTTGACAGACTCTGGGGTTGTGCGCCCATCTCACTCAAGAGGCCAGGGGCCAGCGCTGTCCGGAGACACTTCCGGGTCACGTGGCCAGCGTGACATCGCTGCTCTGGCGAGCCAGAGCCGCACACGGAAACGCTGTTTACCTTCCCGCTGGTAAGCGGTCCCTATTTATCTACTTGCACCCGGAGGTGCTTTCGAACTGCTAGGTTGGCAGGCGCTGGGACCGAGCAGCGGGAGCGCACCCCACCGCAGGGATTCGAACCGCCGACCTTTCGATCGGCAAGTCCTAGGCGCTGAGGCTTTAACCCACAGCGCCACCTGCCATAGTCAAAGCAAAATAAAAAAATTCCTTCCAGTAGCACCTTAAAGACCAACTAAGTTAGTTCTTGGTATGAGCTTTCGTGTGCATGCACACTTCTTCAGATACACTGAAACAGAAGTCACCAGACCCTTCTATATAGTGAGAAGGTGGGGAGGGGTATTACTCAGAAGGGTGGTGGGATTGGGTGATTGGCAGATAGCTATGATGAGCCTGTTGACGACTCTTAACGACTGCAATAGGTCTTACAGGAAAAAGCAAGGGGTGAGAAGGTGAAAAATGGCTTTGTCATGTATAATGAGATAAGAATCCAGTGTCTTTGTTCAGACCAGGTCTCTCCATGGTTTTAAGTTTGGTAATAAGTTGCAATTCAGCAGCTTCTCTTTCCAGTCTATTTCTGAAATTCCTTTGTAATAGAACAGCTACTTTGAGATCTTGTATAGAATGTCCTGCGCGGCGGCAACTGCACGCTGAACCGAATTAAGAACTGAAAGCAGTTTGTCCATTGAGAAGCACTACAGCCCTTGCACCCAAGAAGTACCGCCGCCCCCCGCCCCCCACCCCGTCAGTGTCACGGCTACACACGTTTTTTATTTAGGGCAGTTTTAGTTTTGAAGCAAAAAAAGACCGGGGGGGGGGACACCCACCATTCCCACTTCGGCTAACGCGAGGCAACCTCCCCGCATTCCAGCGCCTTTGGTCAGCGAGACTACAATACCCAGGATGCAAATGGAAAGCGCCTCTCCTCCCGATCTCGGGCCAACAACAAAGCGCTTCCTACCTCGGTTTCTTAGCGGAGCGCCGCCGTCGATGCGGCCAGAACTTCATTTCCCAGGGTGCCTGGCGGTCGGGGGCGGATGAGCGTCTCCGAGGGAGGAGGAGGAGGAGGGAGGAGGAAAAGACCCCTCCCCCGTCCCCAGGCTAAGCGTCGGCCGAGGGTGGGTGGTGGAAGCGGCGCCGTGGAGTCGGGAGGAGGATGGGAGGTGAGTATGGACGGGCCCGGCTCCCTTCCCCACCCGGAATTCATGAGTGGGATGGGGTTGGGGGGTAGGAGAGGGTGTCGGGAAAGAGTCCATGGAGGTGCGGGAGACCCGTGGCTTATATTTTGATGGGCATCTCCAAGAAGCAGGAAAGCCATCTGCCCACCAAGCACACCCTGCCCGCAACGCTGGCAGCTTCAGCCCTGCAGTTCGACAGAGTCTGCAGGCACCTGTCCATTATTATTATTATTATTATTATTATTATTATTATTACTACTACTACTGATAGCGATGATTATGTAGTAATAATCACACCCCCCCCACACACACACCCCTAGATACACACTCCCTGGTATGCGCATCTTGCCTCCAAGGTGCAGTGCAGTCCCGCTTTATTCACTAGGGCTCACTCCCATTTTAGCATGCATCAGACTGCAGCTGTGGAGTTATGTATATAAGATGAGGATGGAGGAGGGGAAACAGAGAAAGGTGTGTGCCTGCGGGCCTTTCACCCCCCTTCCCCTCCACCCTGCCCATGAAAAAGGGATTAGGCTTCTGCTTTGGGAAATCTCTCTTGTTGTCAGCTTATATGTGTCTACCTGGGCGAACGTCTCATTTCTCCCCGGTATTGTAGCCTGAGATGATGCTCTCGCTGGTGGTCGTGATCCCTCTTGGTACTATAATTGAGGAAAACAACGAAATCGGATATGAATGGGCTTTGTGTTCCTCCCCACTGACAATCTGTGCCCTCGGATGCTGGTATCTATCAAAGGAAGTGTTGTTTCCACTACCCTTGTAAAACTCTGGAGCTAACAATGGGATCATCCTAACAAGAATTAGCCAGTGGATAGGACCAGTCGCCTGACCCTTTTTTGAGCCAAAGATGTGGCAAGATAAAAGTGCTGTGCTACAAATGGTCTGGTTTCTAATTATTTTCTCATTTTCCTAATATATTTTTTAAAATCATTGTTTCCATATTTCCTCTTTATACATCTTTACTAGTAAGAATTGAGAAAGGTTTTGGTTAAACCTCAGTGTGAGAATGTATACCCTGACATCTTAATTAAATACAAAGTGATCTTATCCCCGGCAACTCCTAAATTTAAGACAGGCAGACTTCATAAGCCAATCTTGTCTCTTGGTGAAAATCCATAGTACATATCCTATGCTTGTTACATGCTCAGCTTTAGAAATACTACTAGACTGTCCTAGGTTTGGGTATTGCCTCCCCAATTTGTTTTGTTTTCCCTCAATCAAGATTGTTGTGTTAAAGACAAAATGTGATTGTCTTGCACCAGCCTCAATTTGCTTCTTTCTTATCCAAATAAAATAAAACAAAAAGCCGCCTTTAACAACTTAAGTACCCTGAGGACACTGTTGTGAAAATAATACTTGTTAAAGCTGCTGAGCTACTCTTCAGTCCTGATTTCTGTAGGAACACCGAAGTATTCACCTTTCAGCAGAGAAAGTCTCCACACCACAAGATTTTTCTTGGTGAGATAGAAGGAATGTTTCAAACAATCAAAATTCCTTATTTGGCATTAAGATTTATTAAAATGAATGGGGTCTATTTCCAAGTAAACATGTATTGAGTTGAGCTGCCAGTTGAAAATATGTTCTATTTGAGATTTATTCTGTTTGTGCACATGGGGATATTATCTGAACATGAATCATGTGGAGGAAGTACTTTGAAAACTTATGGTACATAAGTTTTTATAGTAGTGAATGTGACCATTTCTGCCAAAAAACACAATGCTGCTCTTGTTGGAATACAGTATATGTGTACTGCTGATTCATGTGCCATTTTTGCCACATAATTGGGGCCTGTTTTGAACCCATTACAGTTCAAAACAATTTTGTCTACTGTGATATAATTAAATATGCCCATTTGACTGACATTGGGTGAATGCCAGTTAGTAGTATAATTGCACAACTTTGATTTTCCTCTATCAACATCGTCTTAATGACAATCTCTATCTCGATTGGATAAACTTTCCAATAAACAGCATGATTGACTTCAGCCTGGTAGCACAGGTTTGTGGCAATTAAGTTTTATTCATGGTTTTGAGTCTGTGGCTGGTGGTCCTTAGGTATCCCAATATCTTTGATTTAATCTTTTTAACTTTCTGCCTAAGCCACTGGGGAGCTTGTTTTTTTGACTCTCTACTTCTTGAGCTCGGATTATCTCTGCTACTAATTTCATCTAAATGGTAACATTTTTGTTTCTTTTCTTTTCTTTTCTTTTCTTCCTGTTAGTGTTTTATCATTCAGTTTTTACTATCTTCTAAATATAAAGTGCCTTTTGCAAACCTTATTATTTATGGGTGTTCTAACTGTGACTTCCCATTCTTTCTCCTTTTTCTGTACACCAACTTCTTCTGTATTAATACGGTAAGCTCTGGCCGCCTCCAGCCGTCATCTGTGTGCCCATATCTTCTTAACCACCTGCTGCTTTGCGCAAATGCTTCTTTCTTGAGCACTCCCTTTAATTGTCTCCATAAGCTCCACACCATGCTCCAGGCTTTCACTTGGTTCTCACTCTTACTTTCTTCTAAAGAACACATTGCAAACTAAGATAATCCATAAAATAGCCACGCTCCTGAGTCAGCTTGCTGTCCTGTTTATACTGTGATTATTTGTAAGTTCTTTGCTACTGGTAATACTGTGGGTGAGTTCAGATGCAGCAAAACCATGGCATTAAGAGAATGTCTCTCCTCAATCCTTGGGACTCTTATGCTCCTCCTTCCAGTGCAATTGCAAGGAGATTGAAAGCATCTACTTCCATTTTATTTTAGCTACAGTTTAGCTGCAGTCGTACCTTGGTTGTCGAGCACCTTGGTACTGTACTCGTACATTTCGGCTCCCAAATGATCAAAACCCGGAAACGAGTGTTCCAGTTTTTGAACTTTTTTTGGAAGCCAAACTTCCGATGCAGCTTCTGCTATTGTTTCCGGCGCACCTGCGCAATCAGAAGCCAACCGGCAGCCTTGGTTTCCAAATGTTTCGGAAGTCCAACAGACTTCTGGAACGCATTCTGTTCAAAAAGCAAGGTACAACTGTATTTGGAACAGGCCAGCTTCATAAACTGTGATTTCAAGTTGCTTTGTTTCTGTTACAGTTTGCAAAGGGACTAGACAGCACAAGAAGCTGTGTTTAAACTAAAACAGAGCTAAAGCTTCTGTACTTAATTCCTCTTCATGACAAGGCCAAAGGGAGGGAGCTTATGAGTCTGAGATCCCCTGATGCATTCTCTTAATACAAAAATGAATGCTAAAATACGTTTGAATAAAAACTAAGGAAACAGCTGTGACCGAGGAAATTGCAACACTGACATCTTTGAAAGATACTTGAGAAAAATGAGAGAATTTAATAGTGTGTGTTTTTACAGAGACACTCCACATTTTTGTGTGTTGTATGTCCATATGAGCTGTGAGTATGGGCATTACTGGTTCAAATCTCACCTGCTAGAAACACAGTAGGTAGCTTTTGCAAACCTTTGTTTATTCCCCCCGTCTACAAATTAGGGAGATAAAACTGTCGTAAGGAGGTAATGGAATTGTGTTCAGCCTTCTAAAGTACTACATAAATGTTATATTGTATTATTTTGTTGGTTTCCACTTCCATATTTCAATAAATAATTATCATATCCTCAGTTTATCATAGTCACAGCCACCAGCTGGAATGCGACATATTTCATTGTACAATATTTTTAAAGTTGTTATTTTACTATTAAAGTCAGTCTTATGAAGCTTTACAGGGAAGAACAGAAAATGTAACTGATTACATGTATAGAGCAGTCTGCTTGCATCTTCCTCTGTCTTAGGATGGGTGGCTCAACTGATGGGTCTGTTCAGAAGATCACTTGTATTGACTGCTTTTTCTACATGGATGTTCTTCCAAATCTCTTAAGCCCTGCATCCATTTTCATACATCAAGTTCAAGATGCACAGCATAATATTATAGCAGTAACAGTTTGCAACTCAGAGGTACCTGATTTGAGCAGACAGAATTAATATACAATTGTGTGTGTGTGTGTGTGTGTGTGTGTGTGTTTATTTTAATGATTTTAACCTCACTCATGAGACTCCAAGGCCACCAGAACAGCTTGCAAAGATCAATGATAAAAGTCTTTCAGGTTTATAATCTGAAACGTGACACAAAAGGAAAAAGAATAGAAAGGGAGGAGGAAAAAGCCAGACTCTTTTTTGTTTGTTTGTTTGCTTTGTTTTGGGAGTCTGTGGTTTTGGGAGTGCCTGAGTTCTTGTGGCAATAATCTGGAATGGAACCATGTTAATCATTTTGTTTTCTGGTTCAGTCCTTTTTTATGCTCAACCCAGATACAGTTCAATGAGTAGAATTTTACAGGAGGGGATGTTCTGAAGTTGCTTTAATTGCTAAATTGAACAAATGTCGCAAGTAAGCAATGAAAGGAACAGCTGGCATACGCATGTGAAAGTGGTTGGCTAGAGCCAGAAAAACACGTGTCTTCCTAACTCAGTTAAATTTCATGTTTGGGAACTTTCTGCTTTTTACTCTTTTCAATTGCAGTTGAGACACTATGATGGATAACCGTTTTGCCACTGCTCTGGTAATCGCCTGCGTGCTTAGCCTTATCTCCACCATCTACCTGGCAGCCTCTATTGGCACGGACTTTTGGTATGAGTACCGCAACTCATCGCCACCCGAAAATTACAGTGAAGTTAAGGCCACTTGGGATGATTTTACTGGTGAAGATGAAAAGTCTTATACAGAAGCTCTCTTTCGATGGAACGGCACCATTGGACTATGGCGGAGATGCATCACGATGGCTGAGAACTCTTACTGGTTCAACTCACCAAGTAAACCTACTTCAGAAAGTGTCTCTAAATGCATCTTTCTCTTAGTGCCATTTTCCTGAGGGATCATTTGAATGCAAAGCACTGGTGCATGAATAAATTGATTAGGTTATTGGGTCCCGCTTGAGCAGACATAGCCCTCCCCCCTTTTTTGTTAGTTCTTAGTTTTAAGATGCACAAATTTGCCTGAGAGAGAACTTTAATTGTATCTTCTAAGCAAGTACCTCCATCATTTAAATTTAGGCTTGCTATTAGGACCTTAAAATTATTAGTTTGTCTCTGAAGTAGTCTATCAAGTCTTCTGAGGAAGTGTCTAATAGTTTTGAGAACATTACCAAGTTAAAAAAGTTGGAGATCAGTGCCAGCTGCTGAATAATAATGTAAGAGGAAGTGTAATACTTAGGAAGTTAAGTACCAGAGTTGGGCAACCTGTGAGCTGCATAATAATAATAACAATAATTTTATTATTTATGTTCCACCCATCTGGCTGGATTGCCTTACTGTAACCTTTGGCCTTATCGTTTGCAGTCCTTGCAGCTGCCCCCACCCTCCATCCAGTGTCTTCCTTCCTTCCATTCCTCAGCATCGTTGTTGTAAATCAATAGTTTTGATAGTGCCTTAGAGGCTATAAACCTATAACCATAAACCTGTTCCTCCTTAAATTGCTGCAATATGCTTTGTTGTATGGGGTGGGGCTGCCGAACTGTGATGTCACAATGACATTGAGAGACTCCTTTTTTTGCCTGCAGAGTTTGACACCCAACCATACAGGCAAATGCACAGCCTGCAATGCACCTTTCAAAGTGTTCCACAAAACTGGCAATCAGCTGGTTGTTGGGTCTTGGGAAGCCTCTTTGTACAGGGCTTTGCAGGTACCTACATACCTCACCCCATTTGGCTGAGCCAGGCCTTTACCTACTCCACACCTGACATCATACATGGCTTCCGGTGGGCATGGCTTGACTGAAACGGCCTTGTGGGCCAAATGGTGAGGCCTCACAGGCCTCTTTAGGCCTACAGGCTGGAGGTTCCCCACCACACCTAGTTAACCTAGATATATGTATGCACGTGAATGAAGAATGACAGTCAAGCAAAGCAGATCCTAATAAAGGTTATTTCTTTTTTCATTTTGGAAGCTGAGATGGTCACAAGGTGCGTCAGTTTTTCCCTTTCGGATCAGTTCATGGAAAAATATAAGGATCCTGGGAATCACAATAGTGGCAGTGATCTGAACCGGACCTGTAAGTATTTTTTGGGTTTTGTGTAGCAGATAAAATGTATCTGAGGCTGCAGTCCTCTGCCCACCTTACCAAAGAGTAAGAGCCATTGAACCTGGTAGGACTTGCTTCTGAATAGACATAGGAATGAGAAAGACTCGAGACATGTTTTAACTTGGCCATAAGACATGTTTGCCTTCATCAAATGTGGATAAATGGAAAGTATGCTACTTTGTCAAAGTTGGCCAACTGTGCAGCCCTGTGCATGTCTACTCAGAAGTAAGTTCCACTGAGTTGAACGGGACTTACTCCCATGCAAAGTATGTTTAGTATTGCAGCTCAGGTCATTTATGATGCTCTGGTAATTTACTTGGGATTCTTTTATTTATATATATATATATATATATATATATATATATATATATAGCATAGTCTTTCATTTAGCAGTTATACTCTGCAAAATTCAATGTTTTATTATGTGATGTATTTCTGTACTGTTTAGTTCGGGGGAAAAGCTAGAGTTCTTGGGCTCTGCCACAATTAAGTAACTAGATAGTAGATTGAACTACTCTCCGTTTGTCTTGGAAACAATGCATTTTGCACCATGCGATTGGAGTGAAAGGCCCTAAACTTGGAACATCCCAATCATGTTCCTCTCCCTATTTCCTTTAGATCTTTGGCGCTTGCAGTTCCTCCTGCCTTTTGTTAGCCTTGGGCTGATGTGCTTTGGGGCTCTCATTGGGGTCTGTGCCTGCGCCTGCCGCAGTCTCTACCCCGCCATTGCCACCGGAGTCCTCCACTTTCTAGCGGGTGAGTCCTCTTGGCAAACTTCATCCCATGTATTCAGTGTTGAAACGTGAATATCTTAACACAGTGAGCCAAGAATTAGGTGCTGTAAGTCTGACCAAAACATACTTGCTGCTTCTTCTCCAGGTTTGTGCACGCTGGGTTCAGTTGGCTGCTATGTAGCTGGAATTGAGCTGCTCCACCAGAAGCTAACCCCTCCAGAAGAGGTGCAAGGCCAGTTCGGCTGGTCCTTCTGTCTGGCCTGTGTCTCAGCACCCCTGCAGTTCATGGCTGCTGCCCTTTTCATCTGGGCTGCGCGTACTAACAGGAAGGAGTTCACGCTCTTGAAAGCATACCGTGTGGCATAACGGGATATTTTCATTGCTTCCCATGTCTGTCTTTTCCCCGTTTTAATACTTCGTTTTTGCCCCCCTTACCCCCTGGCTCTTCCTTTTTATTTTATTTTAATTTTGTTCCACAAAATGCATGAAGTGAAATGGCCTGGGGGGTTTTAAAATTAAAAGACCTTAGAGGCCAATTACCAGGAATAGCACTTTCTTGCCAGAGATCTGCAGGGTTTTAACAAGTTTCTTATCTGTTTGGGGTTTTTTTTAACTATAAATTTTGATGACATGTCTTTGTTGTTCCCAGTGCAGTACATTTTTTCACATCTAAACCTGATATTCAAAAACAATTAACAGGGTAGTGTAAGCAGGAGAAGGAAGATTTTAATGACACTAATTTTGGCAGTACTGTATGTGTGTTATGACCCACTAGAAAATAAACCAGTGCAACCTCTTTCATAAATGTAGCAATAGAACTTTGTTCTAGATTGTGATACAGTCTTTCCCCCCTCACTCTTAACGCCTACCGCTGTATCCCTTTCAACCTTTTTGGCTTGATTGTTGTAATAAGGTTGGTAGCCATGAGCTTTCTAAATTAAGTGAAATGATGTCAACATTTGTTTGTTCCATTTCCCCCCCTCTCTCCTTGTAGTAGGAGCTTCTATTACAAGGTGTACCTTCTAATTTGACTAATGTAAGCGTGTATATAAATCTGACTTTTAAAACCCTTTATTTATGCAATGCAATACCTTATTGGATTTTTGTATAAGTATTATTCATGTCGCCTAAACTAAAACTTTTGTTTAAAAAATAAATCTGAGCAAAGCTCGTGGAATTTTACTGGATTTGTATGCAGCTGATGAGACAGAAAAATGCATGGAGTACAACTGAAGCTCTGTTTCCACTAAGAGAATCTTGACATGGACTTCTGTCCAAATTTCCATTTTTATGCATGTTTAAAAACATTATGGAATGGGGGGTAAGGATATGTGGAAGAGGAAAAGTTTGTTGGTCTCATTTCAAACTGATACTAATATAAAACAGATGTGGTACACATTTTTTAAGGGATCCGCACAGTGGTTCTAACTCAAATTAGTCCAATTGTGTGTTGTGGTCATTGCAAATAAATAGGTAATAATTAGATCCGCTGGGAAGAGACGGTGGGCCAACCTTGTAGGTCCAATCTAGATTACGCTATTCGTTTGTATGCAGAATACATTTCTCTATTTATGCATCAAGGGATTTTTAAAGGTAACTTTTACAAAACATTGGGGAGTGAAAGGAACTTATGGAATTACGCTTGTGTCATGAATGGTGGTAGGGATACTGGCCAATAGGCTTCTATGACATTCCCACCGGCACCTTTCAGATTACGCTTGACTTGGCAGTAATAGCACAGGGAAGAGGGTTTTGGGGATGGCATTGCAATCTTGAACACGGGGAATGTGCCATCCCCACAACGAACAGAGAAGTAGCACTTGAGCCATGGGCATCTGGATTGCCCACAACATACGAGTAACCAAAGAACTTGCATGTTTATGTGATCATACAAATATTCCCTGAGGCTCAAAACTGGCTTGTCCTGAACATCAACACGTGTGCAGCTAACTTGCAACATGCTTATTTTACTTATGTGATCACAGCTTTGCACAGGTGGGAGGAAATAAGCAAGTAAATGGAGAATGTCACCCTCCCCACCTGCTCAAAGCTGCAATCATGGGTTTGGGAAGGCAGTGCAAGGGCTCTGGCAACATCCTGGAGCCCTCAAGCCTCCTTCCCGTAGCTGGACAAAAACTTACCAGGCTTTGGGAAGGAGGTTGCGTTGCTGCCAAAGCCCTCCCACCACCTACCCAAAGCAGAGCAAGCAGCCCTTCACTTTGCAAGGGACTCAGTTCCAGGAGTTCCTGGTTTTACGTCTTTTTGCGTATATTCTTCGACCCCTGGAACCTAACCTTTATGAGTTGCCTGTGTTGGGCAAATGCTGTGTTTCTCCACCTTATTGAATGAATCATTTGAATTGCTTTACATATCTGTTTCATTAGAACATGGAGAACAGGAATGGCAGCTTGTTCAACAAAAGAAGTCACCCCAGAAATGTATCACTTCATAAGTCTGCATTTCATTTCCTAGTCTTTGCATTGTTAACATGCAGCTTAAATGGATACTGCAAGCCCTCAGCCATCAACCCTTCGCTTTCCATGTGATATGAGAATCTTGTCTCTGCCCTGTGTTCATACTTTCTCATATAGCCAAGGAAAGGAACCTGCACAATCTCTGTTTGCCCAAAGTGATATTTTAGTAGCCGCCTGTGCAGCACACACACACACACACTTTTCAAAAAAGGGAGGGGGTCCAAAATCAGTTTGTAAAATGGTGTGGAGGACTTGTGGTTCGAAGAAAGTAAGTAAAATTTATACCAGGCATCCCTAAGCCTTTGAACGCACTAAAATAGCTCTTTGAAGCCCACACTTGAACAGGAAATAGTTCTGAGCAGTCACATTTGATAATGTTAACCTACTCCTCACCCCTTCAGCTGAGCCCAGTACTTGATCTTCCCAACAAACTTCCCAAAGTCTTGTCACCTCTTCAGAGTCATTAGAATTATATATTTAAAAAATCAGCATTACAAAACAGAGCAGGAGTCAGTTTTGAGGAGACCGTCAACATATTTATGGAGACGTTTGTGAAAGCCTAAGGGCCGGATACTTTTTTATTTCATTTTAAGGGCAGATCAGTTCCTCTGAAGCAGCATGTATCTGAAACTAGAGGACCTCACCATCTAATTGTGTGCTGCCTTTCCATAGTTGACCATGCTCAAGGCAGTTTACAACATGAAAATAGTTGCATAATTACAGAAATATAACAATATAATAAATAGATAACAATATTTTGGTATTTTACAAAAAAAAAAAAGTTCAAGGTAATAAACAAGTCTTGGAAGGCTTCTAGGATGGCTGACTGATAATGATAATGATAATAAAATGCTGATGCCTATGAAGAGGCTGTGTGTGTAAAGCAAGGTTTCAAGCCAGGACAATGTCAAGCACATTGAAAACCGCATGATCCAATCACAGACATATACTCTTGATCTTTGGAAAGCCAGGATGGGTGGGTCGGCTTGAGGTAAAACTGAAACATTGCTGCTATTATAATGCCTTAATCTGTGTTGTAAGTGGCAAAACACTGAGAAGGGTGTGTATGTTGTGGTTGCTGTTTCAGTATTGGAAACTGGCCTCAAGCGGTAGAAACTGTGCATAATTTATTGGTTTCAATCCAGCTAAAATTAGTTGTGACTAATGGTGCACTTCCACGCATGCTTACTTAGAAGTCCTATTGTGTTAAATGGAGCCTGGGCAACAGGCTGCTATGCTCTTTAATATGTGCCCTTTCGGAAATTTGGATCCCAATACCTATTCAATCGCTCCCTGATAGAAGATCTAAGTCCAAGAGTGTATTTCATAGCCCAAAGTGATGCTGCACCCATGGAAAGCATACAATTCCCACTTTAATATTGTATTTAATTTTAGAGGCTGATACAACTGACTGTAAAAGAAATAGTACTATTTGATGATAAATATAGAAGGTCTGACTAAAGCAGTATGGGCCTTACTTCTGTGAAGACCATTTTTCATTCCCATCTGTTTTATTCATATATTCTCTTATTTTATCACTTCTTTCCTATGGTGAAAGACTGTTGAAGATACCTAAATTTAGTTTTATGAGGGGAATGACTGAAAAGAGATTATACCTTAATTACTGTAAACTGAGCTGCTCTAATAGTTGTTTTGGTTTTTTTAAGATACCCTCATTTTGTCACCCCTGTATCTCACACATGGTATCTCTACCTAGTACTTCATCCGTCCTCTTAATGCAGCTGATTAAGTAATCTGTTTCCAGCCAAATCCCCTGTCACAAAATGGTTGATTGTCTTTAGATATTGCAACTGTCATCTTCCTGCACAAATACTGCTACTCTTCTGTATTATGAAGCATGTTACTGGAGACTGGAGAGACCTAAGATGATATCCACCCTTAGCTATGCTCTAAATAGACCCACTAAAACCAGTGGGTCTACTCTTAGAATCATAGAATTGTAGACTTGGAAGGGACCACCAACTCCCTACAGGAATCTTTTGCCCAACGTGGGGCTTGAACACATGGCCCTGATATTAAATGCTCAACTGACTGAGCTGTGCCAGAGACTTAGGCTGCATACACACTAAGGTGTACCTTTGAAGCACATTCCACACCCCACCCCACCCCCCCAAAAAAAGAATTCTGGGCACATTGGTTGCTGGGAATTGTAGCTCAGTGAAAGGTAAACTGCAGTGCCTAGAATTCTATGGAGGGAAACACACTTTGAATGTGCTTTAAAAGTATAGTGTTTACGCAGGCTTAGTTGACTATTGCTCCTACCATTTATTCCGATTTTGTTCAAATGTTGTTACTGATTATATCGTTTGTGAAGAGGAGAGGGCTGGTTCACAGCTCTGTTGTTTTTTAACGTACGTATAGAAACCACCAGAAAATATCTGCAGGGTTAGTACATCAACTACAAACATAAAAGGAAGTGGTTAAGTGAGTAGTATTTAAACACAACACCTTCTTTTGTTGACAGAAAGCCTGCCTTGAGCAATTTGAAGGGCTCAGTGGAAGTGAAAAAAAAAGATGGAAGATGCATCTCTATCTTGCTTCTAGAGTTGCATCTGAGCTGAAAGGCCTTTTGATAGAAATTCCATTCGTTCCGTAGTTTTGGAAATATTGCGGTCTATTTTGTAGGCCATACGTAAGTCTCACTATGTTATGTGTGTTTGATATATATCCAGTTTTTAGCAAGAGTGTTCAAGTGTTCACAACATTTATATAATGCACCAGATAAAACATTAAAAACTGAGGGTTGCATCCAACTTTAGCCCCACCTACACCAAACATCTAAAGAACTATCCTACAACTTTGAGCCGTCATGGCTTTCCCCAAAGAATCCTGGGGTCTGTATTTTGTTCAAGGAGTTAAGAGTTGTTAGGAGACTCATGTTTCCCCTCACAGAGCTACAGTTGCCAGTGTTCCCAGAGAAGATGAATTGTTTGTTAAACCATTCTTTCAAGGTCACTCTAATGTCATTTTATTTGTACTCCAGCAAGAGGCTTCATTCCACTATAAAGGTCTCTTGTTTAGGTTTAGTCGTTGTCTGAGGACTATCCCTGCCTCCGGGTCTGGTCCTGACCAGATGGATACTAGAATCAGCAAGGGATACCCACATGACCTGAAGGTGCTGCTGTGCAATGCCAGGTCAATGATTCATAAGACCACTGCCATCCATGACTTGATCATGGATGGAGGACTTGACCTGGCATGTGTAACAGAGACTTGGTTGGATGAAGCAGATGGGCCTGTCCTTGCCGCCGCTTGTCCACCAGGTTTCTCTTACGCACAGCAACCCAGGTCATGTGGGCGGGGAGGGGGGGTTGCAGTGATTTTTAGGAAGTCATTAGTTTGCACCAGGCATCCTATTGGGAAGACCCAGTTTTCTGAGTGCATGTTCTGGAAGTTGGGCAATAGGGGCAGTACAGGATTCCTTTTGGTGTACCGACCTCCCCGCTGCACCAAGGACTCCCTGCCCGAGCTGCTTCAGGTTGTGGCGGATGTTCTCCTGGAGACACCTAGCTTGGTTGTCCTAGGGGATTTTAACATCCATGCCGACACGAGCTTACAAGGGGCCACTCGGGACTTTGTGGAAAGCATGGCCTCCATGGGACTGTCCCTGAATAAGTCTGGCCCAACCCATAGCCGCGGACATGCCTTGGACCTGGTGTTTACCTCTATGGATGTTGGTGATCTGACACTAAGTAAAAGCGAAACGAAAGAAGTGCCATGGTCAGATCACTTCCTGGTGCAACTGGACTTCTCTGCGACCCATCCCCTCTGCAGGGAGGTGGCACCGATTCGGATGGTCCGCCCCCGCCACTTAATGGATCCAAATGGTTTCCAGAGAGTGGTAGGGGATGCTTTATCCCATGTTGATGGCCTTTCAGTCGATTCCCTGGTGGCCCGCTGGAATGTGGAGTTAACCAGGGCTATTGACTGTTTGGCTCCGAAGCGCCCTCTCTGATTGCATGGAGCCCGGGCAGCCCCGTGGTTTTCCACGGATCTGAGGGCAATGAAACAATCGTTGAGACGGCTAGAGCGCCGGTGGCGGATAACTCATTCCGAATCTGACCGGACACAGGTTAGAGCTCAACGCCGAACCTACCAAGTGGCGATAGCGACAGCGAAGAAGACTTTCTTCACCGCCTCTATTGCATCTGCGGAAAACAGCAGCAGGAGACTTTTTCAGGTGGTTCACAATTTAGCGGAACCACCTGCAACATCTGGGCCCAGTACGGGCCACATGATCTCCTGCAATGATTTTGCAAAGTTTTTTGCAGATAAAATTGCTCAGATTCGGGAAGAAGTAGACTCCACCATGGGAGCAGGGCCAGGGCGGGAGAGTGCTAGAGTCCTGTCTAGTCAAGTTGTGTGGGATCAATTCCAATCTGTTACCTCTGAGGATGTGGACAGGCTGCTTGGACGAGTGAAACCAACCACCTGTCTCCTGGATCCTTGCCCATCCTGGCTTATAAAAGCTAGCCGGGAAGGACTGGGCGATGGGCTTCGTGGGGTGGTGAATGCTTCCCTCCGTGAGGGAGCCTTCCCAGACCCGCTGAAAGAGGCGGTTATTAAACCGCTTCTTGAAAAACCATCTTTAGATGCGGCCACAATGGCCAATTATCGCCCAGTCTCAAATCTTCCATTCTTGGGCCAGGTGATTGAGCGAGTGGTTGCTGAACAACTCCAGGCACGCCTGGAAGAAGCGGACCATTTGGATCCCTTCCAGTCGGGATTCAGGCCTCATCATGGGACTGAAACTGCCTTGGTCGCACTGGTTGATGATCTCCGGCGGGCTAGGGACAAAGGTGAGAGCTGTTTCCTAGTTCTGCTGGATCTCTCAGCGGCGTTTGATACCATCGACCATAACATCCTTCTGGACCGTCTTGAGGGGCTGGGAGCTGGGGGCACTGTCATACAGTGGTTCTGCTCCTTCCTCCTGGGCCGTGTTCAGAAAGTGGTGGTGGGGGATGACTGTTCAGACCCCTGGGCTCTTACTTGTGGGGTGCCTCAAGGTTCTGTCCTCTCCCCCATGCTTTTCAACATTTACATGCAGCCACTGGGAGAGATCATCAGGAGGTTTGGGCTGGGTGTTCATCAGTATGCGGATGATACCCAGCTCTACCTCTCTTTTAAATCAGAACCAGTGAAGGCAGTGAAGGTCCCGTGTGAGTGTCTGGAGGTGGTTGGAAGATGGATGGTGGCTAACAGATTGAGGTTGAATCCTGACAAGACAGAAGTCCCCCTTTTTGGGGGGACAGGAGGCGGGCAGGTGTGGAGGATTCCCTGGTCCTGAATGGGGTAACTGTGCCCCTGAAGGACCAGGTGCGCAGCCTGGGAGTCATTTTGGACTCACAGCTGTCCATGGAGGCACAGGTCAAATCTGTATCCAGGGCAGCTGTTTACCAGCTCCATCTGGTACGTAGGCTGAGACCCTATCTGCCTGCAGACTGTCTCGTCAGAGTGGTGCATGCTCTGGTTATCTCCCGCTTGGACTACTGCAATGCGCTCTATGTGGGGCTACCTTTGAAGGTGACCCGGAAACTACAACTAATCCAGAACGCGGCAGCTAGACTGGTGACTGGGAGCGGCTGGTCTTGAAAGACCTACATTGGCTCCCAGTACGTTTCCGAGCACAATTCAAAGTGATGGTGCTGACCTTTAAAGCCCTAAATGGCCTCGGTCCAGTATATCTGAAGGAGCGTCTCCTCCCCCATCGTTCTGCCCGGACACTGAGGTCCAGCTCCGAGGGCCTTCTGGCGGTTCCCTCACTGCGAGAGGCCAAGTTACAGGGAACCAGGCAGAGGGCCTTCTCGGTAGTGGCGCCCGCCCTGTGGAACGCCCTTCCATCAGATGTCAAAGCAATAAACAACTACCTGACATTCAGAAGACATCTGAAGGCAGCCCTGTTCAGGGAAGTTTTTAATACCGGTATGTGACATTTTAGTGTATTTTTCATCTTTGTTGGAAGCCGCCCAGAGTGGCTGGGGAAACCCAGCCAGATGGGTGGGGTACAAATAATAAATTATTATTATTATTAAATTATTATTGTTGTGTGTAGTCCTTTCTGTTTCCAGTCTTTGCATTGTGTTTCTCTAGTACTGTTATAGAAATTCTGTTGTGTTACAGCAAATTTGAGATCCCCATCCTCTCATATGTGTTGAAACACTGCTAAAGAATCTTGTGTCCTAAACATGTGGTGGAATGTCACATTTTCTGCTAGTTCTTAATACTGTGGTTATACAAATATTGCAATTGCATGTGTATTGCATGAATTTCAATTTCCCCCAGTATGTTTATTTCCTCATAAAAATCCAAAAATCCTGGAATGGAGAGAGTTCATGTCTCCCTCAACATCTTCAGTGCTTCCAAAAGTTATCAAGGAAGGACAAAGAGATATAAGAGAAGTAGAATTGTAGAAATAGAAGCAGAAATCCAACCTCTGGTCTGTGCTACACTCTTTATTGCTGTTTTCCACTAGGTGGAAGCAGTGGTTCCCTGTCTGAAACCAATGGGCTAGAATATTTCAGCGCTTCTCCAAAATAACTTTAGCAACATTATAAACACTGGCCTAACTACATAAGACGTGGGATGGAGGTTTTTGGTAACTGAGGGATGTTGTTTTGTTTTTTTTAAGAGATTTGTCACAGTAGGCTAAGACTAGTCTTCACAGAATTCAATTTCATCAGTGTTATTTACTCCTGTGGCTCTGTTGGTATATGAGTTTCATTTTTATTTTTTTTAATTTTTCAATTTAATGCAAAAAGAAAAAGCAACAGACAAAAAAGCAAAAATACACAATTAAAACAAACAAAACAAAACAAGTATAGTTCCCATTTCTTATTTCCATTACCTTATATCCCGGACCTCCTCTCACCTCCACCTTTTGTATTCCAATTCAGATTCTTAATTCAGCAAATCCTTATTATAACTTAATATAACTTATTTTGACTTATTGTTCAACTTTTACATTACAGCTGGTAACCATTTAATTTCAGTCCAACATCATTTTAACATTCATTAATTTTGCAGTATTTCTGTAAATAGTCTTTAAATTTCCTCCAATCCTCTTCCGCTGACTCTTTTCCCTGGTCTCGGATTCTGCCGGTCATTTCTGCCAATCCCATATAATCGATCAGCTTCATCTGCCATTCCTCCAGAGTGGGTAAATCTTGTGTCTTCCAATATTTTGTGATAAGAATTCTTGCTGCTGTTGTTGCGTACATGGAAAATGTTCTATCCTTCTTTGGCACCAATTGGCCAACCATGCCCAGGAAAAAGGCCTCTGGTTTTTTCAAGAAGGTGTACTTAAGTACCTTTTTCAATTCATTATAAATCATTTCCCAGAAGGCCTTAATCCTTGGGCACGTCCACCAAAGGTGAAAGAATGTACCTTCAGTCTCTTTACATTTCCAACATTTGTTATCGGGCAAATGATAAATTTTTGCAAGCTTGACTGGGGTCATGTACCACCCATATATCATTTTCATAATATTCTCTCTTAAGGCATTACATGCCGTAAATTTCAAACCGGTGGTCCATAACTGTTCCCAGTCAGCAAACATAATGTTATGTCCAAAATCCTGTGCCCACTTAATCATAACAGACTTCACCGTTTCATCCTGAGTGTTCCATTTCAGCAGCAAGTTATACATCTTTGACAAAACCTTAGTTTTGGGTTCTAACAATTCTGTTTCTAATTTCGATTTTTCCACCTAGAATCCAATTTTCTTATCCAGTTTGTAAGCCTCCATTATCTGGTAATAATGAAGCCAGTCTCGTACTTTACCTTTTAGTTTCTCAAAACTCTGCAATTTCAATTTGTCTCCCTCTTGTTCCAAAATCTCACAATATTTTGGCCATTTGGACTCCATGTTAAGTCTTTTGAAAGCTTTAGCTTCCATTGGTGACAACCACCTTGGTGTTTTATTTTCCAATAGGTCTTTGTATCTTATCCAGACATTAAACAATGCTTTCCTGACAATATGATTTTTAAATGCTTTATGTACCTTAACCTTGTCGTACCACAAGTATTCATGTCACCCAGAGGCATTATTAAAGCCTTCCAAATGCAAAATGTCTGTGTTCTCAAGAAGCAGCCAGTCTTTCAACCAGCAGAAAGCTGCTGATTCATAATAAAGTTTGAAGTCCGGCAGGGCAAAACCCCCCCTTTCCTTTACATCAGTTAAAATCTTAAATTTTATTCTGGGCTTTTTGCCCTGCCAGACAAATCTAGAAATATCTTTCTGCCACTTCTTGAAACAGTCCATCTCGTCCACAATTTGCAATGTTTGAAACAAAAACAACATTCTAGGCAATACATTCATTTTTATAACAGCAATTCGGCCCAACAAGGAAAGCTTCAAATTTGACCATATTTCTAGATCTCTTTTCTCTTCTGACCAGCATTTTTCATAATTATCTTTGAATAAATTCACGTTTTTCGCTGTCATCTTAATACCCAAATATTTCACTTTCTTAACCACAGTCAAACCAGTCTCGTTCTGAAACCTTTCTTTTTCCATTGATGTTAAATTTTTCTCTAAAACTTTAGTTTTTGACTTGTTCAGTTTAAATCCTGCCACTTGACCAAATTCGTTAATTAGGTCTAAAACCCTTTTCGTACTAGATTCTGGCTCCTGTAATGTCAAAGCTAAGTCATCTGCAAATGCTCTCAACTTGTACTGTTTGGCTCTGACCTGTACCCCTTTAACCAACTGGTCTTTCCTAATCATGTTCAGCAAAACCTCCAAAACCGATATAAAAAGCAATGGGGAAATTGGGCACCCCTGTCGTGTCCCTTTTTCTATCTTGAATTCATCTGTAACCACATTATTTACAATTAATTTTGCTTTCTGTTCAGAATAAATTGCACCTATACCATTTTCAAACCCTTGCCCTACCCCCATCCCCTGTAAATTCTTTTTCATAAAACTCCAAGAAATATTATCAAAGGCTTTCTCCGCATCCACAAATATAAAAACTGCTTTCGTATTTATATTCACTTCTAATTTTTCCAAAATATCAATTATATTCCTCAAATTATCAGACAAATGCCTTCCCGGGAGAAAGCCCGCTTGGTCTTTATGAATCTCTTCCATCAGAACTTTTTTCAATCTTTTAGCCAAGATATCAGCAAAAATGTTGTAATCCACATTTAATAAGGATATGGGGTGGTAGTTCTTAAGTTGAGTCTTTTCAGTCTCTGTTTTCGGTATAAGCGTAATATATGCTTCTTTCCATGACTCTGGCGCCCTTTTCCCTTCCAAAATCTCATTGCAGACTTCCTTCAAAGGTTGTATTAAATACTCCTTCAAAGATTTGTAGTACCTGGAAGTCATTCCCAATTGCATATTTTGAATGGCACCTTCTATTTTCTGTTCTGAAATTTTATAGTTCAACATCAGTTTACTTTCTTGAGAGATTTTTTGTAATCCATTTGTCTTTTAAAATCTTTCTATATCCATTTCTTTCTGTGGTCCTTGTGAATATAGTTGTTTAAAATACTTCTGGAAACAGTTTCTGATCTCAATTGGGTTATGTATGTTTTTTCCTTCCACTTCTAGGATTGTGATAGTATTTAGTTTTTGTCTTTTTCTCATTTGCCAAGCCAAAAGTTTCCCGCATTTATTCGCCGATTCAAATGTCTTTTGTCTCATTTGTTTAATCTTCCATTCTATTTATTTATTCATCAGTTCCATATATTGTGTTTGATATTGTCAGAGCTGCCTCCAGGTCCCAGCTCACAGAGGACCAACGCTAGGCTGTAGTTATGTACAAAAGTCTTTATTGAGATTCAGCTTCCATTTTAAAGCCGCAGCGTGCAGCTCTACGTCCCGACCTTAGACCGGCGAAGTCCCGTCTGACTCTCCTCCCCTTCCACACCAGTTTAAGACCCTCGCCTTGCTCCACCTCTTCCTAAGTTCCTTTCTCCTCTGGGCCCTCCTGCCCGCTAGGGTCTCATCTTTCCTGGACTCCTCTGACGCTGACCCTGACGATTCTTGCCCCTCCTTCCGGCGGGCTTTAGGACCTGGTTCCCTATCCGGGCTACCTTCTGTGCCGCTCGCCTGTACCTTTGAACTTGGCGCGCGCGCCCAGCCTGCAACTTTCCTCTTGACCGTTAACTCGCTCTCCGATGGAGGCGTGGTCAACCCTGACTCATCTTCTCTCACTGGTGGTGCATATGTGGGCTCTGACACCTGGAACTCCTCCCCCCCACTGCGCTCTGGTGGGGAAGCTGGTCCTGATTTCCAACTGCTGCTCTGGGAGTCCCCGCTGGCCCCTTGCTTCTGGGGTGTCCCCCTTGGCTCGCCCCTTGCCCTGCCCATCGGCGCCCCCTTCTGTGAATCTTCCGATTCGCTGGAGAGGCTCATGGAATCTCTCGGGCTGCTGTCATATTCTCCTACGCTGCCCTCGGATTGCTCCCCCTCGCTCTCCATCTCTTCTCCTCCCTGCGCTCCCGCTGAGTCCCTGACATCCATCCCCCCCTCGAAGCCCCCCCTTCCCCCCTCCCTCTCTTCTGGCGTGGGTTCCGGGTGCTCCAATGCTGTGGGGGTGCATGCCGGATACCGGTCTTTCCCCCTGGCATGCTGCCAGTCCGTGACGGGTACATTGACGTCGCTCTCCTCCGCTTCCATCTCGTTGCCGGCGTGCTCGAACCCAGGATCCTCCCCCAACCCGTCCATGCCCCCTTGTTCCCCCATTTCCTCTGGGGAGTCTGCGTGCCAGGGCCCTCTGAGCAGTCCCCTGCGCCACTCCTCCTCGGGTTGAGTGTCCCACCAATAAGAGCGTTCCGCACCCAAGTCTGAGACCGACCCCTCCGGTGAGGTAGTCTCTGGAACCGTCTCCTCAGCCGAGGAGAACCCCTGAAACGTACTGGTTGAGAGTGTGGGGGTGAAAAGATATTCGTCAAAATAATCCTCCGGCATGGGCCTGTGTGGGAAGAGTGCGTGGAACTCGTCTTTGAGGTAGTGCTCCTCCACCGCATAGTACGGCACCCAGCTGTTGGCGCTGGCCGGGGCATCTTCCCTTGCGAGGAGATATTCGACCCCCTCTTCCCCCCATCTCGAGTCCAAAATCTCCGCCACCTCGTTGAGTGGCCCCGCCCTCGGCGACCCCCCTGTCCTGGGTGCGTCACTAAGCGGACTGGGAGCCGTCCCTGGCTCCTGAAACCTGTGAGGTGCCTTGTAGGGCGTTAGCACCGATCTATGAAAGACCGGGTGCATTCTGGAACCCTCCGGTAGTGTCAAACGGAAAGCCACTGGGTTGATCTGTGCCTCGACTAGGTAAGGGCCCAGCTGCTTGTGTCCTAGCTTCTTCTTAGCTAAGGATCTGGCCGGCACTGCCTGGGCCGCTAACCAGACCCAGTCCCCTACCTGTATGTCCTCCCCCACTCTTCTGTGTTTGTCTGCTTGCACCTTGTATGCGTGTTTTGCTAGGTCTAACTGTCTACGGAGCTGTTCATGGACCTCCTGTAACTCCTCTGCCAATGCCTCTGCTCCCTGCGGCTCCCCCTCCCCCTCTTTCTCTAAGCCCGGGAAGGTCCTGGGATGTCGCCCGTTGTTGGCGAAAAACGGTGTCACCCCCGTGGACACGTGTTGTGTGTTGTTGTAGGCAAACTCGGCCAGGGGCAGGTAGTCCACCCAAGTCGAGGGCTGCTGGTTAGCGTAGCATCTCAGGTACTGCTGCATGATGGCGTTGACCCTCTCCGCTTGTCCGTTGGTCTGCGGGTGTCTTGCCGACGCTAGGTTGACCTTGACGTTCAGGATTCCCATCAGCTTCCGCCAGAAACTCGAGATGAACTGGCGCCCCCGGTCGGACAGGATAGACCGTGGCAGGCCGTGCACCTTGAACACGTGGTCTATGAACAGCTTGGCTGTCTGTTCCGCTGTGGCCACCTTCGCGCAAGGAATGAAGTGCGCCATCTTGGTGAACATGTCGACTACCACGAGTACTGCTGTTTTGCCCCTCGAGCTGGGCAGGTCAGTGACAAAGTCCAAGGCCACCCTCTCCCACGGTTGTGACGGGGTCTGTAGCGGTTCTAACAGTCCCGCCGGCGGTCTGTGTACTGGTTTGGCCCTTTGGCATGTGTCGCACCTCGTGACGTAATCCGCGACTTCTCCCCGCATCTTGGGCCACCAAAAGTCTCTGGCTACTAATTCCACCGTCTTTTCCTTGCCGAAATGTCCGGCGCTGGGTGCGTCGTGTAGCTGTTGCAGTACTGTCGCGCGGAGTTCATCTCCCGGTACGTAGATGGCCCCCTTGCGGAGGAGCAGTCCGTCGCGTATCTGGAACTCGTCGTCCTTCGCCGTGCTGCTGCGCACCTCCTCCATCTTGGATCGCGCGAAGGAATCTGTTCGCAGCTCGCGTCGTATCGCTTCCAGGTCTACGGTGGCTGAAGCGCATGCCCACGCCTTGGGTGCGAAAATGTGTTTGGCCGCTACCGGTGCTGCTTCCTCCAGATACTGCGGCTTCCTGGATAGCGCATCAGCCATGATGTTGTTGTCTCCGGGGATATATTCTATCCTGAAGTCGAAATCCGCAAAGAACTCCGCCCAGCGGATGTGTCTCTGGTTCAGGAACCGCGCCGTGCGCCAGTACTCCAGGTTCTTATGGTCCGTGCGAACTTGCACCGTGTGTTTGGCTCCGATGAGGAAGTGCCGCCACGCCTTGAATGCTGCATGAATGGCCAGCAACTCTCTGTCCCAGATGGTGTAGTTCTGCTCCGACTTGCTGAGTTTCCTGGAGTAGAAAGCACACGGCCTCCAATCCCCTTGCGGGTCTTGCTGCAACAGGACTGCCCCACTGCTCTGTCGGAGGCATCCGTCTCCACCCTCATGGGTTTGCTGGGGTTCACATGCAGCAGTTGTTCCTCGGAAGCGAAAAGACGCTTGAGTTTCTGAAAAGACTGCTCCGCCTGCTCCGTCCAGATGAACTTCTTCTTCTTGGAGCTGAGGGTGTCCGTGATGGCCGCCGTCTGCATAGCGAAACCCTTGATGAACTTGCGATAAAAGTTAGCAAAGCCGACAAACCTCTGGACCTCCTTCCGATTGCGCGGGCTCTTCCAGTCCAGTACTGATCGTACCTTGGCGCTGTCCATGGCGATTCCCTTGTCGGACAGCTTGTAGCCCAGGAAATCCACCTCCGTCATGTCGAACTGGCATTTCTCCAGTTTGGCGTAAAGCCTGTGCTCCCGTAGTCTTTGCAGGACTTCCTTGACATCTCTCTCGTGAGCCTCCTGCGATTCCGAGAAGATCAGAATGTCGTCCAGGAAGCAGACGCACTTCTTGTAGAGGAGCCCCGCTAACACGTGATGCATGAAGGCTTGGAAGCAGTGGGAGCCATTTTGTAAACCGAAGGGCATAACCCTATACTCATAGGTGCCCAAGGGCGTGAACATGGCCGTCTTCCACTCGTCGCCCTCCCACATGCGTATAAGATTGTACGCCCCTCGTAGATCCAGCTTGGTGAAGATGCGTCCCTTCCTCACCGTCGCGAGCAAGTCGTCGATCTTGGGCATCGGGAAAGCCGTGGGCTTGGTTTTCGAATTTAAAATTCTGAAATCAACTACCAGCCTCTTTTGGGGCGTGTCTTTTTTCTTCACAAAGAACACAGGACTGCCCCCCACTGCTTTGGATTCTCGGATGAATCCCCGCTTCAAATTGTGATCTATGAACTCCCTGAGCTCTTGCAGTTCGTCTTCAGACATGGAGTACAGTTTTCCGGTCGGCAGCGTTGCCCCCGGCAGGAGGTCAATCTTGCAGTCGTAGGGTCTGTGGGGAGGCAGCTTGTCCGCTTCCTTCTCGCAGAAGACCTCCAAAAACGCCTTGTACTTGTCGGGTACCGCTTGCAGCATGCCCAGTTGTAGCTGTGGGTCATCCTCTTGCCCCTCGTCCTCCTGGTTAGTCATGATGCAATGTTCTGCGCAGTAGGAGGAGCAGAAGGTCAATTTACGCTGGTACCATGCCAATGCCGGGCTGTGCCTGTCCAACCAGCTCATGCCCAACACTATGGGCGTGTCTGACAGTTGGGTGACGTTGAAGCTGATGACTTCGCGGTGATTTCCAATGCGCATCACCATTGGCGGCGTTTGCTGTACCACCTGTCCCCCCAGCAATTCTCTTCCTTCGACTGTCACTACTTTCAGGGGCATCGTGGCAGGCAGGAGCGCTATGCTATGTTGCTTGATGAAATCCACTCCTATAAAGTCTGCATTGCTACCAGAGTCAATGGTAATAGGCACTTCCATGGTGAGCCCATTGGGAAGCTGGAGTGTTGCGGTGAGCTGAACCACTGGTTTGCGCGGGAGGGGGTCTGTGGGCTGTAAGATTCCTGGGGACTGCTTCACTGATTCGTCTGGCTGGGCCCCAGCGGCTCTGCTTCCAGCCAGACTTCGTCGTTTCCCTGCTGCGGTTCCCTCTGCTGAGCTGCTTCTGTTACTTTTGCTGAGGCTGCATTGTGCTTGCGGAGCCTCTGGGGGCACTCTTTTGCCATATGCTGAGCACTTTCGCAGATGTAACACTTCCTGTTCCCTCTAGGAGGCTTCACCTTGGCTGCTCCTGGTGTGAGGGCTCTGGTCGCTGACTGAGCCTTGGCACCACCTATCTCCATCGGCTCCTCTCCCCCTCCCAGTGGAGGCGTGGATTGAGCGCGCGCTGAGTCTCTGGGGAAGAAAGGAGGTGCCCTTGCTGGCGTGCGTCCCCAACGCCCTTCATCTTTGCTCCAGGGACGTTCTTCTAGCCGCACACCAATCGTCAGCGCCTTCTGGACCACTTCTTGAGTGCTCCGTGGCCTCTCCCCCCTTGCGATTTCGTCTTTCACAGCCCCGTTGAGCCCCTCCCAGAACAGGTCCCTGACGGACGCTGAGTCTTTTTCCCATCCCAGCGCGTTGACCAATGCAAAAAAGCGGGAATGATATTGCCTTACAGTGGCTCTGCCTTGTTTCAAACCGTGAATCTCTTTTCTAGCGACATCCACATCTATCTCCGATAAAAAACAATCGTCCATTGCCTTAATGAAGGCTTTTGTGTTTTGGAGGGCTGGATCATTATCTCTCCACAGATTGCGCAACCACGCTTTAGCTTCTCCATGGAGATGCGTTAGTATGAAGCCTACTTTCTCCTGCTCATCTCTAAAGTCCTTCTCCAGCAACTTTAGCGCAAAAACTACGTCTGCTCTGAAGTTAGGATATTGCTGCAGACTCCCATCGAAATGCGACACCAGGCTCCCCCCTCTCTTCCCGAGCCCGATCCCTTCTGATTTGGCTGGCGGTGGCCCCTGTTTAGTCAACATTTCCAACCTGTTTTGCAGATCCTTGCAGACAGCATCTGATTCCTCTTCTCTCCTCCTTGCCGCTCGTATTTCTGCGTTAAGTTGTACCACGGCATCTTGCAAAGCTGCCAGTCGTTCTTCTGTAGTCATCTTGTGCTGCTTTTGTGAGCTCGCGAAGCACCAATCTTCGCCCCTCACTGCGTCCTCTCACGTTGCGAGGTTCTTTGAAATCTGAGACGGGACTTACTGTCAGAGCTGCCTCCAGGTCC
This sequence comes from Podarcis cretensis, assembly GCF_951804945.1. NCBI lineage: Eukaryota > Metazoa > Chordata > Lepidosauria > Squamata > Lacertidae > Podarcis > Podarcis cretensis. Next base: position 33,554,742 of record NC_137173.1, on the reverse strand, counting down.
CAGCTCACAGAGGACCAATGCTAGGCTGTAGTTATGTACAAAAGTCTTTATTGAGATTCAGTTTCCATTTTAAAGCCGCAGCGTGCAGCTCTACGTCCCGACCTTAGACCGGCGAAGTCCCGTCTGACTCTCCTCCCCTTCCACACCAGTTTAAGACCCTCGCCTTGCTCCACCTCTTCCTAAGTTCCTTTCTCCTCTGGGCCCTCCTGCCCGCTAGGGTCTCATCTTTCCTGGACTCCTCTGACGCTGACCCTGACGATTCTTGCCCCTCCTTCCGGCGGGCTTTAGGACCTGGTTCCCTATCCGGGCTACCTTCTGTGCCGCTCGCCTGTACCTTTGAACTTGGCGCGCGCGCCCAGCCTGCAACTTTCCTCTTGACCGTTAACTCGCTCTCCGATGGAGGCGTGGTCAACCCTGACTCATCTTCTCTCACTGGTGGTGCATATGTGGGCTCTGACACCTGGAACTCCTCCCCCCCACTGCGCTCTGGTGGGGAAGCTGGTCCTGATTTCCAACTGCTGCTCTGGGAGTCCCCGCTGGCCCCTTGCTTCTGGGGTGTCCCCCTTGGCTCGCCCCTTGCCCTGCCCATCGGCGCCCCCTTCTGTGAATCTTCCGATTCGCTGGAGAGGCTCATGGAATCTCTCGGGCTGCTGTCATATTCTCCTACGCTGCCCTCGGATTGCTCCCCCTCGCTCTCCATCTCTTCTCCTCCCTGCGCTCCCGCTGAGTCCCTGACAGATATAATTTTATTTCTCTCAGAATCTCTTGTGACTTTGGTTTTACTCTCAATTTCTTTTCCCCTTCTTTTATTTTCTCTAAAATTTTATCTTTCTTCTCATTTTGGCTTTTCTTCTTTATTGCATTCTGTTGAATCAGGAACCCTCTCATAACAGCTTTACTTGCGTCCCAAATTGTTATTTTTTCAACTTCAGTATTCATATTTATTTCAAAATAGTCTCTCAAGGTTTTTTGGGCCTTTTTATAAACTTCTTCATCTCTAAATAAGGTGTCATTCATCCTCCATCTAAAAGAGCCAGTTGTTATTTGTTTCATCTCCATCCTTACGGCGTTATGGTCGGAGCAGGTTTTTGGGCAGATTTCCACTTTCTTTATCTTTGGTGCCATCCCTCTAGTTATCCATATTTGGTCGATTCTGGTCCATGTCATTTTGGCTTCAGAAAAGAAGGTTCCCTCTCTTCCCAGAGGGTTTTTTACCCTCCAAATGTCCACCAAATCCATATTGTCAGTCATTTCAAAAAAAGTTTTAGGTAGTCTACCATTGTTGTTGACTACCTGTATTTGTGCTTTGTCCATATTTGTAGATGCCACTCCATTCATGTCTCCCATCAAAATTAAATTGTAATCCAAATGTTCCAGTAAAGTCTCATGCAACTTCCTAAAGAATTCAGATTTTCCCTCGTTTGGAGCATAAATTCCAACTACCAAAAATTTTTCTCCTTGATGTTGAATTTCGACTGCCAAATATCTTCCTTGTTCATCTTTAGAAATTAATTTCGGTAAAAATCTCCCCTTTACATATATCACAACTCCTCTTTTTTTAACTTTGTCCGATGAAATAAACTCTTGTCCCAATCTCTTATTAATAAGTAATTTCCTGTGTTGCCTCATTATATGTGTTTCTTGCAAGCAAATCAAATCCAATTGTTCTTTTTTCAATATGTGAAACACACTTCTTCTCTTTCGAGGGGAATTCAGTCCATTACAATTCCAACTTAGGAGTTGCAGAGCCATGATGGGATTACTTCGTTTCACCTCCCACTGCTCCAAGTAGTTGCTCTTCTTCTGTTGGTGGTGTTACCTTCTCTGGGCTAGGGAGTCCAAATGGTAGATTTACTATGCCCAAAATTCCTTTTTCCCGTGTTTTTGGCACTTCTTCTGATTCTGCTTCTTACTGAAGATGTTCTCCGTAGTCTTTCAGGAACTTGTCTTTGTCGTTTACTGTTCTTATTCTTATTTTCCTTTCTTTATATTTAAACGATAGGCCTTGGGGAAATTCCCACCTGAAAAGTATCTTATTTCTTCTCAACAGAACCACGAGGTCTCTATAGTATGTCCTTATATCCAAAATATGTTTTGGAATATCCTTATAGATCTCCACAAATGAATCTCCAATTTCCAAAGTTCTTTGGTAGTGCAGATTTAAAATTTTGTCTCTTTCTTCTTTCGTTCGCAGGGTAATCAGGCAATCTCTTACTCTGTTCTTTTTCTGTCGTGCCCCAATTCTGAAAGCACTCACAATCTTAAATTCTTCCTTTTTTTTTTTTAATAAAATTTTTATTAATTTTCCAATTTTTAACAAACACAACAAAAAACAACATGAAAACAAACACAAAAAATCATAATTTCTTAACCTTATTTCCATAAGCCTCGTTTCTCGGACTTCCCCATACCTTCCCCTTTTTGCATCCTTTTTTTTTTTTAACAATTGTTCAACAACCCTTTTAGCCAATTAAATATAAATTCATTCTTCTTTTCAATTTCACCCTAAACTAAGCAAAATTTGCCGCTGTAATTCTACGTCTTCCTCTCCCTTAGCATTTTAGCACTCCTCAATTTTATAGTAGCTCTTAAGATATATTTTAAACTTCTTCCAATCTTCTTCCACAGTCTCTTTCTCTTGGTCGCGGATTCTGCCGGTCATTTCTGCCAGTCCCATAAAGTCGATCACTTTCGCCTGCCATTCCTCCAGCGTGGGTAGCTCTTGTGTCTTCCAATACTTTGCTAGAAGAATCCTTGCTGCCGTAGTAGCGTACAAAAAGAAATTTTTATCCTTCCTCGGCACCAGCTGGCCGACCATACCCAAGAGAAATGCCTCTGGTTTCTTATGAAAGGTGCATTTAAGTACTTTCTTAATCTCATTATAAATCATTTCCCAGAAGGCCTTAATCTTTGGGCAGGTCCACCAAAGGTGGAAGAAGGTACCTTCAGTCTCTTTACATTTCCAACATTTGTTACTGGGCAAGTGATAAATCTTCGCGAGCTTGACTGGAGTCATGTACCACCTGTAAATCATTTTCATAATGTTTTCTCGTAAGGCATTACATGCCGTGAATTTAATACCTGTGGTCCATAACTGCTCCCAGTCAGCAAACATAATGTCATGACCTATGTCCTGTGCCCATCTAATCATAGCTGGCTTCACTGTCTCATCTATTGTATTCCACTTCAACAGCAAGTTATACATTCTTGATAAATTCTTAGTATTGGGTTCTAACAGTTCTGTTTCTAATTTCGATTTCTCCACCTGGAAACCAATTTTCCTGTCTTGTTTGTAGGCCTCCATTATTTGAAAATAATGGAGCCAATCCCGTACCTTGGACTTTATTTTCTCAAAACTTTGTAGTTTAAATTCACCACCTTCTTGTTCTAGAATTTCGGAATATTTTGGCCAATTAGTTCTCATATTAAGTTTCTTTACCTCCTTAGCCTCCATTGGTGAAAGCCACCTGGGAGTTTTATTTTCCAGTAAATCTTTATACCGAATCCAAACATTGTATAGTGCTTTCCTGACAATATGATTTTTAAAACCCTTATACACTTTAACCTTGTCATACCAAATATATGCATGCCAACCGAAGTTATTATCAAATCCTTCCAAGTCTAGAATGTCTGCATTTTCAAGAAGTAGCCAATCTTTTAACCAGCAGAAAGCTGCCGATTCATAATACAATCTTAAGTCCGGCAGGGCAAACCCCCCTCTTTCTTTAGAATCAGTAAGTATCTTAAACTTAATTCTGGGCTTTTTGCCCTGCCAGACAAATTTAGATATATCTTTCTGCCACTTCTTGAAACAGTCCAGTTTATCCACAATTTGTAGTGTCTGAAACAAAAATAACATTCTAGGCAATACATTCATTTTGATTACTGCAATTCGACCTAACAAGGAAAGCTTCAGGTTCGACCATATTTCTAAATCTTTCTTTATCTCTGTCCAGCACTTATCATAATTATCCTTAAATAGGTTTACATTCTTAGATGTCATGTTGATCCCCAGGTATTTTACACTCTTTGCCACCGCTAACCCAGTTTCCTCTTGGAATCTCTCTCTTTCAACATTTGTTAAGTTTTTTTCCAGTACCTTAGTTTTTTGTTTATTCAACTTAAATCCTGCGACCTGACCAAATACTTGAATTAATTCTAAAACTCTTTTGGTACTAGTGTCTGGCTCTTGCAAGGTCAATACTAAGTCATCTGCAAAGGCCTTCAATTTGTAATGTCTGGCTCCGACCTGAATCCCTTTCACCAGCTGGTCCCCCCTAATCATATTTAACAAAACCTCCAGGACCGATATAAAAAGTAATGGGGATATTGGGCACCCCTGCCGTGTCCCTTTTTCAATAAATAGTTCATCAGTAACCACATTATTTACAATTAACTTTGCCTTTTGCTCAGAATAAATTGCACTTATACCATTTTCAAACTTTTGGCCTACCCCCATCCCATGGAGGTTCTTCTTCATAAATTTCCAAGATATATTGTCAAAGGCTTTCTCCGCGTCCACAAAGATTAAAACTGCCTTTGTATTAATATTCACTGTCAACATTTCTATAATGTCAATTATATTCCTTACATTGGTAGATATATGTCTACCCGGGAGAAAGCCTGCCTGATCTTTATGAATCTCCTCCACCAACACCTTCTTCAATCTTTTTGCCAGAATGTCTGCAAATATTTTGTAATCCACATTAAGTAATGATATAGGGCGGTAGTTCTTGATCTGTTTTTTGTCAATCTCAGTCTTTGGTATAAGTGTGATAAAAGCTTCTTTCCACGTTTCGGGTGCCCTTTTCCCCTCTAATATCTCATTGCAAACCTCCTTAAGCGGCTGTATTATCCAGTCCTTCAAAGCTTTGTAGTATCTGGAGGTTAATCCATCTGGCCCTGGAGATTTCCCCAATTGCATATTTTGAATGGCACCCTCTATTTCCTGTTCAGTTATTTTCTCATTTAAGAGCAGCATACTTTGTTGCGAAATTTTTTGTAATCCATATTTCTTGAGAAATTCTTCCATTTCTCTTTCGTTTTCCGGCCCTTGTGCATATAATCTTCTGAAATACACAATCTTAAATTCTTCCTTCCCCAATTCCTCTTGCCAAAAATCTGTAAGTTCCTCTGTAAGAAAGTCCGCCAGATTCTCCTTCTCACTTTCAGGCACCGCTCTAATTCTCAGATTTTTCTCCTTAGCTTGCAATTCTATACAAGACAGTGCCAAATCGTGATCCTCCATCTTCTTATATGCAGGTAGAATCCTCTCCTCAGCAGCAGATGCAATCTGTTTTGCTTCCTCAGCTACTTTCCGAGTCGTAGCTGATTCCTCAATTAATTTTTCAATAGATTCTGTGTTAAAAGTCACTTTCTTTACCAGATCATTAATACTTGCTGTATTGACATCAATTTTTGCTGATGCTGCCACTACCTGTTTTTTTGTATCAACCACTTCTTTTGCTAAATTTTCCAAAGAGTCATTAATTTTACTAAGTGCCTGGGTTAATACATCGTCAGTTGACATAGTTTTTGATTTAGTCTGCATGGCAGCTGCTCCTCCTGTTACTCCCGGAATTGAAGGCCTTCGCTGATGGTATGTTTTGCCTGACCTAGTATGATATGCTGGGTCTAATTTATCTTTACCATCTGCCATAGCCTTCTCATAAAAATTCAAGGTCGATCCCACGCCAGGGAGATTTGTTAAAGGTTTGTTTTGAGAAGGAATTTTCCAGTGACGTAGTTGTAATTGCAAGAGAGGAATTTTCCAATGGCCTAATTGTTATTGCAACAATGTCACTTTCCTCTAGGGGGACAACTTCAATTTACCATCTTTAGCAACAAATGTAGTCTTTACAAAGCCCCCCTAGCCCTTCAGAGCTACAATTTCAGAGTCCCAAATAGCTACTGTAAAACCCTAAAAGGGTACTTTAAATTCAGAAGAAGTCCAGAAACACTATCTTTTTCGCAGAGTTACATAGAGTTCTTAATTTTCCCCTTCAAGTGAAGCTCCTTTCAAAAGGCAGTCCGTTTCCAGGGCTTTGAGACAGCGGATTTAATTTTCAAACTCCACCTTTTCATGCAGGAATAAAGCTTAAATCTTCCCCCCTCCGCTCCTGCAAACTCGGGGGGAGACCACTTTTTGGTGTTGGATTTTATATCCTTTCAAAGAAGAGTCTTTCAAGGCTTCCGCTTTGTAAGTCTCTTTGCTTTGTTCTATCTACAAGCAGGGGAAGCAGACTTCCTGTTTATACTTTCCCCTTTTGGCACCGAATTTATTTCAAATTTGTTCTCCAATTTAATTCAAAAAGCCTACTCATGGGTAGATCTTTTAGCATCCAATTGTCCAAGAAAAAGTCAGCGCTCTCCGGCCACAGCTGCGCAGCTTCACTCCACGAAAATGACAGTCGGCTCTCAGCACCGCGCCGCTCACTCCGATCCTTTCCGGAGCCTTTAAAAAGGCTCTTTCTCAGTTCAGAGGGGGTGCAAAAGGTGCCCGCTGAGCCCCCACGCTCACAGGCTTCACCCGCCTGTGATTCTCAGAGGTCCCCGCTTCGCTGCAGTAGCAGGACCCGATCTCGTGGAGCTAGTCCCTCCGGAGCTCGGAGGGAATCCGCCATTAGCGGGAGGCGCCAACCCGGAAGTCCCTGTTGGTATATGAGTTTCAGACAAGAAAAACACTATGGTCCCTGAAACTAGAAGTGAGGAATTTGTGGCCTTCCAAGTTATGCTAGACTCCAGCTCCTATGAGCCCAAGCTAGCATGGGCAATGATAATGGGAACTGTAGTCAACAACATATTGAGGGCCACAGGTTGCAAATCCCTGCCTTAAAACCTGTACTGTTTGAAATTAAAGGTTTGGTTGACACCTAAATATATTAGCTAAACGGCATTTCCATGCATGCTGGCACTCGTCACGGTGTCCCGTTGTGCCAGAAGCGGTTTAGTCATGCTGGCCCCATGACCCGGAAAGCTGTCTGTGGACAAACATTGGCTCCCTCGACCTGAAGGGAGATGGGCGCCACACCCCTTGGACACCTTTGACTGGACTTAACTGTCCAGGAGTCCTTTACCTTTACTTTTACCTTAGTAGCTAAAGTATTTATAATTAACAATCCTGGCTTTTTAAAAGTGCCTAGGACTCAGCTATACAGCTGCAAATAAAATGTTTTAAGTGTGTTTTAAGTGCAATACACAATGTGACACTAGATGGCGATGGTTTATGGAAAATTTGATGTATTTTTAAAAACGCTTTTTAAAAAAGCATTTTCAGAATGGTTTTTATATGTGTGTAGATTCCGCCCTAGTTTCATTTATGTGTTGTTTGGGAGCTAGAAAGCTGCCCTTTCTCCTGCCCACCTCTGTCTCCTTTGTAATTCAGAGAATGACTATTATTCCTTCACCGCTGTCCTGGGAAGGCTGTGCTGGTGAAGCTTTGACAGACTGTGGTAAGTTGAGTAGCAGGAGTTATTGTGGCATGGAAAATACTGGTTTAGGTCACTTCCAGGCAGGCAACCTGCTTATTGAGCATTCACCCTGATTTGTTTGCACAAGGTTTGTGTGGAGGTTACATGACGTCATTTATTTATTGAGCATTCATTGTGGTTTGTTTGTGCGGTGGTTCTACCACATCACATCAAGCAATTGTCACCTCACACTTTCTATTGCATTTTTCCATCACTTTTGTTTCAGCAAAAAGGCCCATCTTTTTTTATTGAGCTAATCTACTTTAATTGTGCAACGTGAATTTGCTGGAATGCGACTGATTCCCACTTGCAAAATAGCAACAATCTGGAAGCACCCTGTGTGCTGTTTATATTGAAACTTTTGGAGTTTACTTTCTTTCATCAGCCAAATCCTGGAAGGACAAAACTCCATGAATATTCTGCTTTCTTGGTAATCTGCTCTAAGAAAGAGAGCTCATTTTCTTTTGGAGATGAAGAATTTAGGGCTTAAATATTCTAATCTGCCTGCTGCTTTTTGTTTCTAAAGTGATGATAATCCAAGTACATGTGATTAAAATATTGGAAAGGGAAGAAAAAATGTAAGTATTTGAGTCTTATATTTTTGGTAACAGGATATCTGACCCACAATCTCTTCAGTTCACTTCTATAGTTAAAATGCCATGGTCTGCTTTTCCTTTATTTAGGAAAATGGAGGAAACCACAGCTGAGATGCAAGGCGAAACTAATTCACCCCATCTTGCATAGGAAATTGAGCGGTCGTATGGAGCTCTTTCTGCCACTCCAACCCTCAGACTGGAACAGACTGCTCCTCGCCCCACCCAGCTTGGCATGCTCCATCCATTTCAATTGCATTTTTTCCTGGTTTTCCCTGTTCCAGCTTCCTTCTCTTCCCTGGGTTCCTCCCGCACTGCAGCTCATTGCAAGCCTTTGAATCTCCTCCCCATTTCTCCTCCTTCCCTCTCTCACACAAACAAACAAACAAACAAACAAACACATGATGCACACATAATTGCCAGAGGGATAGTCTAAAGAACAAGTAAGTGCATGAAATTAGTCTGGGGACCACGAGTTCCCATCTGCCTTCCAGGCATAATTGTACAACACGGGGAGAGAGAGAGAGAGAGAGAGAGAGCATGACATATAACTCAATGGAGCTGTGCAACACCCCACCCCACATACTTCTCTCAGGCATTCATAGATCCAAGCAAGACTAATTTGCAGGCCAAGGCCTTGGGGAGCAGAGAGGGGCAAGCAATGGCAATTGCACTGTGTCCTTTGCACATCGAGGAAGAGGTGGGAGGGATTGCAGTTTCATTGTTGAAACCTCATGCTCATACATTCTGCTGGGCACTACTGCCCTTTGGTTTCAAGTGCTCTTGTATTTTTTAAAATCATTTTAGTGTCCAATATGCAAATAAAACCTCTAGGTGCGGTGAACCTTTGGGCCTCCAGATGTTGCCAAATTACAACTCCCTGGCCATTGGCCATGCTTGCTGGGGCTGATGCGAATAGTGATTGATTATTTGCTATAGTAGACAGCTAAATGGTTTATCCAACTAACTTAATGAAAAAAGAGATTTTGCACTTAAGAGGCAAATAAATAAATTGAGTTTAGTCCTGCAATGAATAAATGAGCTGAGTTTTGTTTTGACTTCTTTGTTAATCATTGGAAACCCTTGTTAAGTAGGGCACATTCTCTTCTTCTTTTTATTGGAATGTAGCAGGAGAACCAGTGGGCACTCCTGCTGCCGTGTGGTATACGCAGGACTTTTTCCTCTAGCCGGAACTTGCTGGAACAGCATTCTGGCACCTCTCAGCTGGGCCCCAGAAGTGGGGAGAGAGACCTGACCAGCCTCAGCAAAGCCCCACAAAGCACCTCCAGCCCTGGAGAAGACCCTCCTGGAAGCCAGAAGGGAACATTCTCTACAGGCTCTGAAGAAGGTCTCCTCACAAGCTGGAGACTCAATGGGGCTTTGCTGAGACTCTTCAGCCTCTCAGATGACGCACAGAAAGCTGTGCCTCCTCTAAACAAGCCCCCAGCTGCTTGGCTCACACGAGTCAGAGAGGCATGGGTGGAAGCTTGTTAGGTTGTTCATCTGAGGCATGGAAGCCTCTCTGCACTTCAGCTAAGCAAGCCCCAATGCTACTCTGGTTCATGTGAGATGGGAGGGGGGCTGTTAGGCTGCTCAGCTGAGGCATGGAGGCCTCTCTGTGCCTCAGCTGAGCAAGCCCCAATGATGGGGGCTCATTAAGCTGCGTGGAAGCCTCCCCTTGCCTCAGCTGAGCAGCTTCAACAAGCCTCTGGCTAATGAGGAGACTGCCCCTCACCCAGCCCAAATAGATCTTCTTTGGGCTCTAGGGTGGGTCTTCTGAGGGAGATGCTTTCTGGCACTTGTTTTCTCTAGAAATGTGTTTCCCAATGTGGGACACATGTCCCACAGCGGGGCAATTTGATTTTCAAGGGGGGCAATTTGAGAATGAGATATTAGCAGTGAATGGCCTTTTAGGCTTCCTTCACATGAATAGGAGTTCACTTTTTGGATGATAAGAATTATATGTCACGGGGGGGGGGGGACATCAGGATTTTAGAGATGCTTAGGTGGGGCATGGCCAAAAAAAGGTTGGGAACCACTGCTCTAGAAAATAAAGCACTGGGTATATGTGGAATTTGAACTCTTCATTTTCCCACTTCTCTCTCTATATCAGATTATGGGACTATGAGTTGAGCATAAGAATTCTGGGCAATAAAGGAAGCTAAAACTGAGATGAAACTGAAATGCACAAGGTTGTGATGACAGATTTTATTTTCATTATGCAGTAGGGCTATTCTGAGAGAGGTGAGGCCAGACTGGATTTTTGTTTTTGCTCGAGGCACTGTCCCTTCAACAGGGCTCATTTAACCAACACACCATTCATAAAGTGAGAGTAAGAAGGGAGAAACCCAAAAGGGGATACAAGGGGGGGGGGAGGAGGAAGGACAGCAAAAGATCAAGATGGAAAACCTGGAATAAATAATGGGAAAATGTTAGCAACTGTCTAGCTGTCACCATGTCTATAATCTTCCCTGCCTCTCATCTGAATGGAAATGAGGAAAAAGCAGGTTACCACAGGAGAGCTGGCACTGGTTCCCAGAAATGTTATTTATAATAATTTTGTTCCATCTTTTCTAAAAGAAGGAGAAAAATAAGATTCTGAACAACTAGCAAAATCCCTGAAAATGTAAAAAAAACCTATATTATACAATAAAAGGCAGATAAAACTCATAAAGAGAATTAAAAACCTAAAAAAGAAGAACATGAAGCAGTCCATAAAATTAAAACACAAATGCTTTTTTGACCCAGTTTTTTCACCTGCCTTTTTCACTGCTATCCAATAATTAAATCAGTTTTCACAGAAGAAATGTGAAAGCAAGGAATCCTAAACAAAACAGTCCTAAAAACAGTCTTGTATAAAATCAATATAAGAACAGGCCTAAAAATAAAACAGGAAAACAGTTTATGCCCAGTTCTGAATCCAATAAAAGTTCTACAAAAATTATCTCCTGCTTAACCTCAGTGGGAGAACCTAGATAAGAGCATCTGCTGACTATCCTAAGGACTGTGCAGGTGTGTGTGAGAGAGAGTTAGGGGACATTGGGATTGTACTGGATTCATTAGGATTCAAATTGCTGGAATAGCCAAGCCAGGTTCTGGATAGTGACCCCCAAAGTATGGGCCTTTAATGAAACAAAATAAGTGGCTCTCTGCCAGAGAGCAAATGGGTGTGCCTCCTTCCCTCCACTGTCTGGTAAATAAGAAAGACAAAAGCCAGAGATGATGTTTGTGAGCTAGAAGCCAGAGGCAATAAGCAGGCTGGGCAGCTGAGAGAAAGATTTCTGCTGGAATCCAAGGCTGTGGCTGGGGGAAGCAAGACCCTCTTGGGTAGGGTTACCAGACGTCCCCAGGTCCTGGGGACAGTCCCTGGATTTACAAATTCCATCCCCAGAATGTCCCCAGATTTGCAAATCTGTCCTCGGGAAATGTGGCAGTGGCAGCCTCAGCAGCCCAGAGCCAGCCTGGTAGCGCAGTTGGCCCTGGCTGGCTTCAGGAGCTGCTCGCTGCTTCCGCCACTGCCAAAGGGGAACCAGGGACATCCGGCGGTACAGATCTCCTGCCCCCTTCCTCCTTTGTTTTGACAGATTGGGGGAGGCTCAGGAGTCACGGGCAGATGGGCGTTGCCCAGGAGGGGCGCAAGGCATGTGATTTCTCTGCCAGGCAAGGTGCAAAGCCCTTCTTTTGCACCCTGTGAAACATAAATGTGCAGAGTTTTTTTTTAAAAAAACTGGGCAACAGCCACCTGCCCATGATTCCCGAGCCTCCCCCAATCTGTCAAAACAAAGGGGGAAGGGGGCAGGAGACCAGGGGAGGCTCGGGAGTTATGGGCAGGTGGCTGTTGCCCAGTTTTAAAAAAAAACTCTGCACATTTATGTTTCACAGGGTCAATTAGTGTGTTGAAATCTCAGGAAATTATAAGTGGAAGCTTATTGCTTCAGCTTGGCATTTGCAGTTGTTGGTTTTTTTTAATTAGAAAATTCCTGCCAGTGCCTATAAACTCAAATGCTACCTGGTTATAAAAGTTGGACTGTAGCAAACACAGCAGTGAAACGACTTGGAGGGGTCAGTTGAGGATGTAAGCAAACAGCTTAGGAAAGGAGCTCCTGGCTTATTGGCTGCAGCAAGAGACATAATTCCCTCCCGACAACCCCTCCTGAAAGGAACAACGTGCAAACAGAGGCATTGAGCTGTGTTTGCCAGATGTGTTCTTAGTAAGGTAAAGGTTCTTAGTGAATTGGGCCTTCCATCAGTCTCTGGACAGTGGGCACTTGAAAAGCAGAAGGAAGTGTCTCACCTTTAACTATATATATATACACACACACACATATATTTAGCTCTGAGAGTAGACCGTAGAGGAGCAGCCTTGTCAGAGTGTTTATACACTCCCACTCCTTGGCTCAGTTTGACAGCAGAACTACAGGGAGACTCTCTAGACAGTCAGGCTATGTGTGTCCGAGTAAAAGGGTGGGGGTCATTCTGAGTTGACCTCCAAATGGAACTCCGGCTGGTGACACTGCTGTTTTTTCAAGCAGGTAAGTACCAAATAGATGCCAAGCAATGTAGATGCTGACCTCATAAAAACACCTGTGCTTTTGTGCCCCCCTTAGTGCAGAGGTTTCATTACTGGGCTTTACAACATTCTTATCGACCAAAGCAAACAGCTTTTGGGCAGGTGAGTAAGCTTATCTTTTTCATATTGTCATCATCGTCCTGGAACTGGGCTTTCAGTGTCTGATTTTAATGATAACTGTGCATTGTTTGAGCATGTAAATAGTGCAGGCAAAACATGTTCCACTGTGTTTACAAGTCTGAAAGTTCATAAGTTCGAAAGTTTACAAAGTACTGTATGATAAAACTCCTTCAAATGGGTGGACTTATTTCAGTGCAGTGGGATTTGCACCAGGACATTGTTCAGGCTGTTATTAGACACTGAAAAATGCTCCAGTGGAATTAGGTCAATAGAATGGCTTGGTCTTAGGTGCTTTGGCATATTGCCAGGTGTCTCTCATATCTGAATGATTGTCTTTGTTCATGCTGTAACTATCTGTTTGCCTCTTCCCTGTACTTTAAACAGCGAAATGTGAATAGCTAGTTTTTATTCATCTAAAGTCCAGGGTGGATGGAAGGAAGGAAATAAAGCTCTTTTTATAAGGCCCCACTACAGAAGCAGCACACAGCAGAACTGAAGCATGTGAGACTGGTATTGCAAGGCCTTTTACTGTAATTATTTGAGGATGCCTATATTACTGCAGCTTAATGCCTGCCAGTGTAAACTTCATCGTGCCAGGAAAGTTGAGATCATAAGATCCCATCCCAACTGCCAGGCACATTTTTGTAACTATTTTGCTATTTATCAGGTAGAGTTACAAGAAACTGGGCCTGCTGGGCACAAAAGGATACTCAGCTTGGAATTTAACTACTTTGTAGCAGGAATGAGTGAGAATTGCATTAAGTTGCATGCTCTTTCCCTTCCTGTCAGCTCTTTCAATACTGAGAACTGAAGTTTGCAGTTTGTGTACTTTAATACTTTGTCAATCACCTTGAACGTTTATGCTGTTCTTATAGTACAATAATTTTCAGCAAGAAATTCATATATACTCCTTACTTCTATACATACAGATTGGGAGGCTTTTCTCATTTTTAAAAAAGTTTTTTTTAAAACAGACTTCTGTTAACTGCAATGTTTTATTTGTAACTAATATGTTTAGGGTGGACTCTCTGTGCCTTTAAAACCTGAATCACCTCACAGTTATGGCACAGACATTGCTGCTGTTTGTTTGTTTTTCCTTCTTAAGACAGAGCTCCTGCTTACACGTTTATTAAAATTAGACTTGAATACTGTGAAGTAGAGAAGGAATGCTACATTTTTTCAGAATGCATACTTGATAGCCAAGGAATGTATCAAAAAACAACAGCCGGTCTGTATTAAGACAGTAGTCTTCAGTTTGAGGTTTTGTTTTTTTGGCTTGGCAGTTGTTCATGATATTGTGTGTGTTGACGCTGGTTTGTGACCGTATTAATAAATTCATTCATTCAAATGTCCCTGTTAAATCATCCTGAAGTAGACGATGAGGTACACTGCCATTTTCCTCAGGTTTATAGTGCAGAGACACTTGTGTTTTTGAAGCCTGTTTAAGTCTTGGATTCAGCAGAATGCTTTAACCAAAGTGCCTTTGGAGTCTAAACATTTAAAGCCTATGCAATTTCCTTAGAATTGGCTATGATGAAACACATTTTCCATTTTGCAAGAACCAAATGTGTTTATATAATACAAATACATAGATTAAAGGAAAAACTCTAAACAACGTCAAAGAAGTTCTGTAGGAAAAAATGATGCTGATCCTGATAACGTTTAGACATATCTGATCCAGAATTCTGTGTGTGCATATGTAGTGTGCCCTAATACAGGCACCCGCATTCCACTTGTGCGTGACTACATTTGTGCAGGTTGCTGCAAAATAAATAAATATATTGGCCTTCCCTTGCACTGGGCAGTGGCCCCAATCGAGGGGAGGCTTGGGGCAGGCTGGGCAGCGGCCCCAGGCAACTTCCAAGCAGCAGCCCCAGCGGTGCTTGTGAGTCTTGTTAAGTTGTGGGTGAACATATCAGACGACACAGCGATTCTTCCAAAGCAGCTTTTTTATTATTTGTAAGCTGGAACAGAACTGAACTGAAGAGCTCAGTCAGCCTGGTTATATAGTGCTCCAGAACCTCGTTACTGTAACAACTTTCTAAAACTATCCAATCACTGAACGTCACTTTCGATCCTTCATTTGCATACAAACTATCCAATCACTGAACGTCATTTCGATCCTTCATTTGCATAACTATCTACATTATCCCCCTGCTGGCCCAAGGTGAGAACTTCAGTACATAACAAGTCTCTTTCTCGTTCTCTCCTCCCTGCACGCCCTCCCTATTAAAGTGGGTTGCTCCCCACTTTACGCAAGTCCACTTATGTGCGCAGGGGCCCAGAACGTAATCCCCGCATTAGTGGGGGGACGACACCTGTACATTTAAGTGAATGGAGCTAACCTGGAATGTCATTCTCAACTGAAAAGAATGGGAATGCAAGGCAGACCCTTGGTTGCAAAAATGATATGTGTAGAGTTGTATAACTTTTTGTGAGCAGAAGTGCATTTTAAAAATATTATCAATAATACATACATTAATTCAGAACTGGGAAAGTGTAAAGATGGGAAACTAGGATTTTGAGTAATGGTTTTTTTACTCAGATGCACTAAAATTTTACTTCTGCCTTTGCAGTTTGGAATAGTGTTCTTGGGAAGAACCATTCTGTACACAAAAGAGGCCTCCTTGAGTTATCTGGAGCCATAAGGTGTGGCACAAGACGATTTCCTTTGGCATATTTAGGTTATGGGTGCTACTGTGGCCCAGGAGGAAGAGGATGGCCTAAGGACAAAACAGACTGGTAAGGACATCAATGACATCCCCAAGTGTCATTCTTCAATTGAATTTGTCCAACCTTATTTAATACCCTTGAAATGATGGCAGGTTTAATTTGTGGAAGAGAAACTGTAGGAAACTATATTGTGGTTAGGGATGGGGCAGAAATTTGATCCCGTTCACATTTAAAGGTGAACCTACCAAATTCACATATTCCACAACAATAGAAGAACCAAAACACAGCTATCATTCAAGATTCACACTGCTCTGAAATTTGCAGTATTGGGGTAAAGCATCCATAAAATGCATATGTTAGTGAAAAATAACATACAAAAATGCATTATTTTAGGGGAAATTGCTTTGCATAAATGTGTATATTATGCAAACTTACATAGAAACATGTACATTAAGAGGTGGGAAATGCACTAAAATGATGATGAGTTTTCTTGAGGACTTCAAAAATTGGGGGAAATGTGTAGAACAGAACCTGAGATTTGAAAATGAGACACCAAATTTGACAGATTTGCCCATCCCTAATTATGGTAGCACAAAGCAGCAACAAAATCACATAGTGCTGGTGAGTGAGTAGTGAGAATAATAGGTAACATGATCAGCACATAACAAAACCTGCCCTTTATTATGCCAGATGACATTACCATGTTGCTAAGTTGAGAGAATGCAATGAGAGAAAAGGAATGTCGTGTGTCCTCTTTTAACTTGATTTGGAACCAGTGGACTTTCACTAGAGATAAATTTGATTTCTTTTTTAACCCTTGCTTCACTGAGAGAAGTGGTAGGTGTAATATTTGCATGCACCGCGCTCTTGTTGTTTGTTTACCAAATGAATGATTAAAGTAAAAGGTAAAGGTACCCCTGCCCGTACGGGCCAGTCGTGTCCGACTCTGGGGTTGCGTGCCCATCTCGCTTAAGAGGCCGGGGGCCAGCGCTGTCCAGAGACACTTCCGGGTCACGTGGCCAGCGTGACAAGCTGCATCTGGCGAGCCAGCGCAGCACACGGAAACGCCGTTTACCTTCCTGCTAGTAAGCGGTCCCTATTTATCTACTTGCACCCGGGGGTGCTTACGAACTGCTAGGTTGGCAGGCGCTGGGACCGAGCAACGGGAGCGCACCCTGCCACGGGGATTCGAACCGCCGACCTGACGATTGGCAAGTCCTAGGCGCTGAAGTTTTACCCACAGCACCGCCTGCGTCCCAATGAATGATTACAGAGGGATAAATACTTAATGTAAAAACTTAATGGGCTTTCCCTGAAACACTAGAAGTACTTGAAACAATATTGGAGAAGTTGAAGAATTTGAAGAATGTCTAGTTGAAGAATTTACCGTATTTTTTGCTCTATAAGACTCACTTTTTCCCTCCTAAAAAGTAAGGGGAAATGTGCGTCTTATGGAGTGAATGCAGGCTGTGCAGCTAATCCAGAAGCCAGAACAGCAAGAGGGATCGCTGCTTTCGCTGTGCAGCGATCCCTCTTGCTGTTCTGGCTTCTGGGATTCAGAATATTTTTTTTTCTTGTTTTCCTCCTCCAAAAACTAGTTGCGTCTTATGGTCTGGTGCGTCTTATAGAGTGAAAAATATGGTACTTCTGTATTGGCACATGCCTCTTTTTAAATCTTGGATGGGCCTTGAAGAAATGCTCACAAAATATAATGGGTACAATTCAATCTCTATTGCTTAAAGGTGCTGTCATGAACATGACTGCTGTTATGGCTTCGCAGAGGAACAAGGCTGTAACCCCATAATACGTAGATATAAATGGACCTGTAATGACAATACTGTGGTATGTGGTAAGGTAACAATTTTAATTTCATTGTATTTATCCATTTTATCTTGATAAGCAATGCATGATCTAGTGTTAGGGTCTACTAAGAGTAGACTTAAATCCACTGATTTCAATTCCATAGTTTAACTACACACAGTGTGAAGAAGTACTTCCTTTTTCTGTCCTGGATCTTTCAGCATTCAGCATTCAGCATTGAGGAAGAAAAACTTATCTCTATCCATACCCTATCTCTATACACGGATTCTACCCCATGCATAATTTTATACACCACTATCATGTCACTTACTCACTCTTTTCTAGACCAAAAAGCCCCAAATGCCTCTCCCCATATGAACAACCCAGATCCTTCAAATATCATCTGAGGACCTTCTTCATGTGCCTCCTACATAAGCAGTCTGGAGCATGGCAACACAAGAATGGGCCTTTTCTGTGGTGGCTCCCTGTTTGTGGAATGCTCTCCCCAGCGAGGCTTACCTAGCGCCTTCATTACATATCTTTAGGCACCAGGGAAAAACGTTTCTCTATAACCAGGCCTTTGGTTTTTAACATTCTGTGGCTTTTTTAATGTGTTTGTGTGTGTGGGGGGGTGTGTTATTGGTTGGTTTTTGTTTTATTATCCATTTTGTGTTCTCATTTTGTATTTTTATGTTGTGAACTGCCCTGGGATCTTTGGATGGACAGTATACAAATTTAATCAACAACAACAACAACAACAACAACAACAATAATAATAAATCTGACCATTATGAAAACTGTCCCTATCTGCTACCTGTTATTGTAACTGCTTTCAGAAATCTGAGCCTAAACTTTAAGAATGACTTACTTATTTTGATTTATAGTTTTATTTCCTTCCTGGTCTATCACGATTCCCAAAGCAGCTGCAATGAATAACGAATGTCAATAGACATTAACAATTTGTGGCTAGTTGTTCCAGTTTGGTGCTGTTATTACATTTTAACTATCCACCTGGTTTTTCTCTTTTTCAGATACAATGTTAGACAGATGTCAAAAAATCATATGCCAATGTGACAGAGAAGCAGCCAAGTGTTGGAGATCTGCCCCTTTTAACCGACGCTATGCCTTCTGGCCAAATTTTCTGTGCGGCCATATTTACCCTGTATGCAGTTATGGGAAATGTAGGCATTAAGACTACTTTATAATGGAAACCTTCAGTTTCGTTCCGCTTTAAGCTCTCTGTATTTTGTATATCATTCAACTAGACTAGCAGCTTCTGAACTGTGTATTTATCTTCAGATTTCTGGAAATGACAGATTAAACAATGACCTCTACACCTGTTGGTTGCACAGATTCATAGGCTTCTTGTTTTATCTTGTTATGGAAAACGTGCCCTACAAAAGTGTTTTTGAAATGCCATGCTATGATCTTTTAAAGAAGTGGTGCATACAGTAAGTCCGCATAACTACAGTGCATGTGCCCAAACCATCCTGGACCTCCACAGGTTCTTTGTGGTTGGTGATGCTGTGTTCCTATAAAGTGACAGTCCTATGGAACAGGAAGTGTAAGAGAGATACTCTAAGTGCAGAAAGGCACCATAAGATCCCTGAGTACAGCAAAGAGCTTTTTACTGATAGAGAACAGGAGGTTCAGCCATCTTGGCCACACACTGGCTTATTGTGTCTGGAGAAGATATAATGCTCAGTGCAACCACCCCCTTTATATGCTTTAATATAGTTTTCTTCTTTTATTTAGTAGTGAGGATGCTATTGTAAAAGGGTTGTGTGTTTTTTTTTTGGAAAAGGATGCTTATCTTATGACTAAACTGTGGTCACAATTTGAGGCATATATTCTAAAAGGATGGTAAAGCATTTTTATTATACCATTTTTAGGTAGGCTATAGAAAACACTTAAACAACTGACATTTTTGCTTACATTCAGAAAACTATATAGTCGGTGGCACATCTGGCAATTACTTTAACCATGCTGTCCAAGTTATGCTGTGGAGGAAGAAAAAAAGATTAAGTAAATAAACAATGAAGTAGAGGATATGACACAATATAATGCAACTAGGCATTTTACAACCCATTTTTCACAATATACATTTGAAGCACGTTCAGAGCACATTTTTCCTATCAAAGAATTCTGGGCACTGCCAAGGAAGCTGTGTTTCAAATGTACTTTAAAGGTATAATATGTATGCAGCCCTGTATGATCACAAAGTTAATATAGTAATGTGTTTGAGCTGTGCAAGCACTTCTGATTATTTGGCTCCACTGTAGGTTGGCCAAACCCTTGCCACAAATATAACATACAAGAGTAGCACAAAATTCATGTTAATCATGTTAATATAGAATCATTTCTTGTGTTTCCATTGGCCTTGTTCAGCTCTGCACCTTGAAGGGACCTTTTATGGTTGTTTTATTGGTCCTAAAAGAATTAGAATGGAGACAGCTGCAGCAACTCAATAACATCCAGATGAATTTAAACATGTGGCAAGCTTTTTAATCTGACTGTTCTGTGCTACACTTGGTTTCTTAGACGGAGAATCATGCAATAAGTCCTTGAAGTCAGAGCCATTGTAGCAGGCTTTGTGCTGCTACCAGCTCTAACACCATCTCAAGGACTATAATCTCAAAAGCTTTCACTCAGATTACAAACACCTATTGGTTTCACTGTAGCTACCTTCCAAGTAAGTATTTTTAGGAGTGCTGTCTTAATCTTCTCAGGGCAATTCAGCTTCTTCCTTGTATATTTGTTCATTCTGCTTCAAGAACGTTGCTGTGCCTGTTTACAGAACATTCAGACTATTTCCTCTTTAAGTGGGCTTTTTGTTTTTGTGGTGTATGTGTGTGTGTATGTACACACACACACACACACACGTGTGTGTGTGTGTGTGTGTGTATGTATACACAGAGAGAGAGAGAATTTGGCAAAACAACCCCAAATGCTTTGAAAATCGCTGAGCATACAGATATATACAGATAACAATTGTGGCGAACTGTTTATTTAATAAGAAAGCATAGTACTGTATGTCTACACATAGACAATAGCAGAGAGATGCGACTGCAGGTTTCCTCCATCAGCTCTTCTCAAAGTCCAGCCTCACTGCTACCTTTACCTGCCAATAGCAATTCCACGATTCCATATAGTAAATGCAGGGACAGGACTGGAGGCCTCCACCACTGGCTCAGCTGAGAGACCAATTTGATCAGGCTCCCCCTTCAGCTATCACCTTTAAGCAGTTATTCCATCCAGAGGTAGCCAATATGGTGCCCAAGTTGTTGGACTCCCGATAGTTGAAGTCCAGCAAAATCTGGAAGGTCAGCTACCTTGTATAGCAACCTTGAAGCTATCTATCATCAGCAGGTATAGCAATGGGAGAATTTGTGCTGCACAGCCTCTCCGTTGAGAGACTAGCTCCATCTGAGGAAATTTCCTCTTCTACACCATGCTTAAAGCTGCCCCCCCCCCCTTTGCAGCTGGCCAGACTTTCAGAAAATGAAGTGCAGAGATTTGCTTGTATCGTTGGATATATCAGCACTGGCGATCTCTCTTAGATCTCTTTAGTTCTTATTCAGTATAAAGCTTGTTTTTCTGAAAGCATTTGGCAACAAATATGCATTGCATCTATAATTCTGGCAAACAACTGAGCATTTTGCTGTCACCATACCTTGGTTCGACGTTGCTTTAGCACATGGAAGGCACTTCCTTAGCTGAGGAGTTAAAACTACTATTAGAACTAACATGCCTCCAATGCCAGCTGCCACCACACCAATGATTGTTCCAATGGATTCTTCTATGCCAAACAATCCTGAGGGGAAATGCACAGAGGCATCAGAAATCAATTGTCTTGAATATAGAGAATTGTAAGGAAAACTCAACGCACACTGGCTGGAAGAGGCTGCACTGAGAAACTGAAGGGGCAGATTTGGATCTATGTTTGCTAAACCTGTGAGAGGAACAACGAGAGACACTCTTGCGGTGTAACGTTCTGCATTACAGACTAGACTATTTTAGGTCCAAAATGACAAAAATATCTCCCTAGGAAAACTGAGGACATGCACAGCCTAGGGGCCTTTTTAAAATAGAGTGAGAAAGCCTAACAAATATATATATATATATATATATATATATATATATATATACACACACACACACAGAGCAAGAACCAATTGTGTGAGTTGGAACACAGTTTGAAGAGAGTGTGACTGAGGTGGGTTGGTAGATTATGAGTAACGAACTCCACCACTATTTAACATTCATATTGTGCTAATACTGAGCCCTGTTTCTATACAAATAATGTAGAATGCAAGCTGTCCCCATTCCAGGGACTTTACAATCTACATTAAACTGACAAAACAAGCATAGGACATTTATTCCTGTTAAGAATTTATAAATATTAGGCCTGTTACATTTCTCTGGCAGCAAACTCTGGCATACAGAAGATCTCCAGCCTGGCTCTGGCCTTATGGTCTGTGCCTTCCCATGTTTTCCTAGCAAGGTAATACAAGTACTACCAAGGTTTGTACTGGGAGTGGAGGTGAGTGGGTTGGAATTGCCATTTAAGTATCACCCCTGCCCCCCAGCCAAAAGAGGAAACACATCACCACAAAGAACAAAAGAAGGCGGACCTGAATTAGATGGTCATGTGTTAGTGTTTATGTACACATGCAAATTTATAAACAAGTGCTATAACTGTAACTGTATTTAGATGTTCTTAGAATGTTTTAATCTGTTTAATCTGTTTTAGAAATGTGATGGTTCTAGGTGTTGCTCGTGCGTAAGCCGGTGCAAACACCTGGCTATATTGCCTGAGTGAACCTTTTCTGTTCGGACAGCCACTCACCCGTGGCTGTCTCAATCGCTGGCAGAATCTGTCAGTGGGCGTTTCTTAAACTTCTTCCAGCAAAGAAGCTCTTTGACGCCTAGTCTCCTCCTACTCTCTCTGCGCGAAAGCCTTCTGCGCAAGGAGGGCGTGGGCAGCGGAGGACCTCTACTCTCCCCACTGGTCCCCGGCAAGGAGTCATGGGACCGCCTCATCGCTTCCCCCATCTGCCCTCCTTCTCCACTGGTGCTACGCTGATTCTCTTCCCCAGAAGAGGGGCTGCCTCTCCCAATCCCGGGACGCTCTCTGGAATCCCTCTGGATTTTGCTCTCTCCCTCCAGCACTGATGGCAGTTCCCTGACAAGAAAGTTCCTGTTTTGCTTTTTAAAAAAATTGTATATCTGTTTGCCGCCCTGGGCTATAAATTCAATAAATAAATAATTTGAATAGAAATACAATGCAGCTCACTGGTAGGGGCTGGGAGATTACTGTGGGAAATTGCAGTCAAACATAACTATGCACAAGTGCCATTTAGTGCTTGAATAAAGGCTGTAGAGCTGTGCTCCTGGACTCAGCTAGGTCGTGCCCACTTTCCTCTGGTTCCTTTTCCTCACTCTCTCTTCCATGTGAACTCACCACAAGAGGAGCTCACACCATGCGCTCGATAGCTTTTCTGTATTTTGTAACACAAGATATTTCTACTTGTGTTCTTCTTGCTGCTGCATGAAATAACACATGAATCTGACCATTGTTGGAATTTTGTAAGTAAAGTCTTTTAAAACTTATTTAACAATGTGGCCTGTTCATTGCAAGAAGGGCAGAAATGAGGAGCGCTCTATGCAACTAAATGAGATATGAAAAGAGTTTAATAGCTTATATCCCATGCTAAACTGCTGCTTGACTTTTGAGAGTTTAAACTCTGCTGCTGGGGGCTCTCTCCTGCTACAAAGTGTGTTAAGCCCCAGATTTTGTATTTAGGAACCCAGCTGATCCTTTTACTAATTACCCTCATGTGGGTCAGTGATCTACTTTCCACTGACATAATTATGACCACATGACCTGTGTGCTTGCTCATCCACTGTCTACGTGCAAACTGTTTATGGGCAGCCTCAAGGCTCCTGCTTAACCTTTGTATAGATTTTTTTGTCATCTTTAAACTAGTGTTAGACCAGACAAATTAAGGAAGCACTTGAAGAGGAGAGAGAAGTAGATGATTACAGAAAGGGTGGTGGTTCTAGATAGAAATTGCATGCCAAAAGATAAGGATGTACCAGAAAGGGGTACTAGGGGTACATACAAATGGAGAAAAGGTGGAGAGCTTAAAAAGTCAGGCTTATCAGCTTGAGGCAGAAAGTGTCATTGAGTCATGGCAAAAGCTTATGGCATCTCTAAGTTAAAGGTAGATGCTGAAATATTCTGCTAGAGCAACTCCTCTCTGAACAGTGAGGTATATAAAATGTATAGAACTTGTGCAGAGCACCTGATTTAGTAGACATCCCCTTTCCCAATGACGACGCTCAGAATATGTGACCGAAGAGTCTCAGTACTTTCACCAAGCTACTATTCCCAGGATTCATTGGTGGTAAAGGTAAAGGTAAAGGGACCTCTGACCATTAGGTCCAGTCGTGACCGACTCTAGGGTTGCAGCGCTTATCTCGCGTTATTGGCTGAGGAAGCTGGCGTATAGCTTCCAGGTCATGTGGCCAGCATGACTAAGCCGCTTCTGGAGAACCAGAGCAGCACATGGAAACTCTGTTTACCTTCCCGCCGGAGTGCTACCTATTTATCTACTTGCACTTTGACGTGCTTTCGAACTGCTAGGTTGGCAGGAACAGGGACCGAACAATGGGAGCTCACCCCATCATTGGGATTCGAACCACCGACCTTCTGATTGGCAAGTCCTAGGCTCTGTGGTTTAACCCACAGCACCACCCGCGTCCCCTCATTGGTGGTGAAAGTAGTATAAAACCACTATTAGGTCTGGCTTGGGTGTTGATGAACAGGTTGATATAATCACAACACTGGGGGGTGGGGAGAATTGAGCAGGAGGTACTTTTTAATCTGTAATTGCTGCCTTTCATGTGAAGTAAGGAATGTCATTGCAAAGAGTTCCGCTTCTGAAAAGCAGCCACTTCATAACGATTGCATATTCTCATTACCACCTGTCAAATGAAGTGAGATGGATGAAATTAATCAGGCTGTGACTACATTACAATGCCACCTTGATCATATTTTCAGGAAGCTTGGAAGAGAAATTCTAGGAAGAAATAACAAAAGTTCCTTTTCTGTTATTTCCCTAACATGTTTTCTGCTGTGAAAGCAGTGCCTGAATTTCTAAAGAATGTGTGTGCCAGAGCTAGTTCACACTTAGGGACTGTGGCCTGTGGCAAAACTGTACCTGTCCATTGGCTGGGGTAACGTGGCCCCAGTGGTGTGAAATGCCCTCTCTGTTGAAATATGAGGCTGTACCAGTGCTGGCATTTTTCTAGCTCCTGAAGTCCCATCTGTTCAGGCAAACATTCTTCTCAATTGAACTTGGGATTTGATGGTTTTAATTTTAAAAATTGTTGTATTGCATATTTTAATTAGAGGTGTTTTAATGTTACTGTGTATTTTAATTAGGGATTGGTTTTCACAGTTGTAAACTGTTTTGGCATATTAAGAGCACATAAACAAACAAAACATGTAAGTTGATACAGTGGTACCTTGGGTTAAGTACTTAATTTATTCCGGAGGTCCGTTCTTAACCTGAAACTGTTCTTAACCTGAAGCACCACTTTAGCTAATGGGGCCTCCTGCTGCCACCTCGCTGCCGGAGCACGATTTCTGTTCTCATCCTGAAGCAAAGTTCTTAACCTGAGGTACTATTTCTGGGTTAGCGGAGCTAGTCTGTAACCTGAAGCGTATGTAGCCCGAAGTACCACTGTACTCAAATAATTAGAGACGTCGGAAGCATGCCACTGGTCATACATTAATCACACAATGATGTGCATATCAATGCATCTACATGTATAAAACACTATTATGCCACTTTAACAATCATGGCTTCCCTGCAGTGAATCCTGGGAACTGTGGTTTGTTCAGAGTGCCAAGAGTGTTAAAAAGGTAAAGGTACCAGGAGACCCCTATTCCCTCCACAGAGCTAGAATTGTCACAACAGGTTAACAATCAATCCCTCTTCCCAGGGAACTCTGGGAGCTGTAGTTCTGTGAGGGGAACTCTCAGCACCCTTAACAAATGACATTTCTCAGAATTCTTTGGGAGAAGTCATAACTGTTTAAAGTGGCATAACAGTGCTTCTATTATATGGTGTGAATGTGGCCTTATATGCATATTATAATACAGACTTAAACTAGTTTCGTCATCATATCATCTCCCTAGGTGTTTGAAGAATAATGCTTTCGACAGGACTGAGCACCTTCATCGAGCCACAGAGCTCCCAGGATTCTTTCTAGGAAGCCATTCAATATAAAACTATAGCGTAGATATGCCCTATGGCTTGGCCATGCATCTGTCTTTTTTTTTTTTTTAAATGAGCAGCATAACACATCATGCTTTATTAGTTCATGACAGTGGAGGCAAGTCCATTAGGGTGAAGGGTGCACTGCCCCCTTTAAACTCAGTCAGCCCTCAGTCAGCCGCCACTCAGTCTATTTTGTTTACTGCTGTTATTGAGGCTCCATCTGCACTATATGTTTAAGGCAGTATAATACCACTTTAAACAGCCATGGCTTCTCCCCAAAGAATCCTGAGAACTGTAGTTTGTTAAGAATACAGATAGTTGTTAGGAGCTCCCCTATTCCCCTTAGAAAGCTACGATTCTCAGAGCTCCCTGTGAAGAGTGATTCATTGTTAATCCTCCCTGATAGTAGTAGCTCTGTGGGGGAACAGGGGTCTCCTAACAACTCTCCGCTCCCTTAACACTCCCCAGGAGTCTGGTGGGACTAGAGGGCAGTCATGATTGATTAAAGTGGTAGGATACCGTATAGTGCAGCTTGGAGCTAATTTAGAAAAGAAACGAACAAAACAAAACATTACCTAGCGCCCTGCGGATCCTGAGCTTTGTGCCACCTCCTGTCACCACATCTCCATTGGAAAGGGTCACCTGGCAGAAATAAGTGCCATGATCGCTGGTTGTCACATTTAAGATAGTCAAAGATGCATCGCCTTCAGATAAATCCCCTATCAGGAATGCTCTGGTATAGTTTGCCAATAAAGTGATGTTGTTTTCCATTAGGTCCCTCGACCCTTTTTCATCCTCCTTGTACCATTTCACTGTTAGGTTATTCAAAGATGAGCCATGGGAACTTTGGAACCGGCACCCAAGGGTCACCGTTTCACCCTCTTTGGCTTTCTCTCTGCTTGGACTCTGAGACACAGATGGAGACACAAGACTCACTCCGTATGTGTGAAACACTGTCGTGGGGGAAGCGGCAGGTGAATGGGTTGAGATAGCTCTGTTCTCCTTGGCTGCATTTCCAATGCCAGCATAAACAGCTGCAAAAGAAGAGAGAAAGACGAATGTTCTTGGTGAGACTTACAGAAGGTAGCGATTATTTAGGGGATGTGCGGGGTTCTGTGGGTGGGCGAACTGGGTTGTGTGGGGTTTAAAGGACTGGAAGCTCTGGCTTCATAGCAGATTATAGAAAGGGAGAGAGAATAGGTAATAAATAAAAGGGTGGGTATGTACTGATTTACTTTGTGAGTCTGGTGGCAAGAGATGCATTTTCAGTTGTTTCAACCATAATTCTGGATACGGGTGGTATACATTTTTGTACTAGTGCGGGGATTAGAATTAGTGCAGAAGGATTTCCCAACCATAGCTGTCAACTTTTCCCTTTTTTTGCGAGGAATCCTATTCAGAATAAGGGAATTTCCCTTACAAAAAAAGGGAAGCATTGACAGCTATGTTCCCAACTCCCCCTCCTGCTCCCATGGGTGCCCCCCCCAATCTACTCTGGAGGTTTAGAAGTCCCTCATTTCACCCACAATCCCCACATTCATTATTTGAATGTTGGAGGCGGGGTTGTTTGAGCACCCCCCCTTAACTCTGATTTTTTCTATCTCAACATGCATGTATTTAAAAAATGATAAATAAGCAGAACCAAACCATGTTTTTTTTTTAAATAATATTTATTAAAGATTTTCAAATATAACAGAAAAAGAAAAACATCCAAATTTAAAACCTAATTTTCATTGGCATCTTTCCAGGACTTCCCCTCCCCTCCCCTCCCCTCCCCCTCTTGTATCCCAATTCTTTCAAATAGATTCAACAAATTCTTACCCCAAATTTTAAAATTATTTATCATTGACCCAATTTAAAAAATATTTTCCCATCCCCTAAAATTGACCTGTTCCCTTCCACGAGTTCCCCTCTTTAATATGCAATACAGATTAAAATAAACAGAAAAATAGAAAAAAGAATAAAATGTAATTTAACACCCTTTGGATTCCAAATTTCCCTCCCCCCTTTCCCGGTTGCGTTCCCAATGTCCGTCAATATCTACTGTCATCCTGGAGCTCCCACATCTAAACCACAGTCCTTCACCAGTCCGCTTTGCCGTCTTTTTATTAGTCTTTGCCGTCTTTTGGTCATCTTTGATTTCACATGTCCAATCTTGGAAGGAGTCTATCTTCCAACTTTGTCCAGTTCTTGTTATTCTTGTTGTTCTTGTTGTTCTCTCTCCTCCTCTTTTTTTTTTTTTTTTCCTGCTCTCCTGCACAAATGTTCTAATTCCAAAAAGCTTCTAATTCCTCTGCAGAGGCTTTGTTATTCAGGAACAAAACATTACGTCAAGTCCCTTCCATTCTTCAATAGATAAATCTATTGTCTCCTTTAGTGTGTAGACCTCTGTAGACAAAATAGTGTTCCATTTCTGCAGTTTCCCAGGAGATAAAAAGTCCTATTCAAATTCGATGCCAACAATACTTGTAGTGTCCCACAGCTCCTCTAGAGGGATTATAGTAACTCAGTTTCCTTCCCGATCACACCCAACAGTCAAAGTAACTTATTATTCCTTGTTTTAAACAATTTATATCCAATTTGTAACAAATGTGACCAGCAAAGTCCTCGTAACAAAGTTCTCTTTTTGTTCTTCCGCTTTGACAGCTCATTTGACAGCTGTCAAAACCTCTATTTCTCCTCTCCCGGCGCTCTTACGGATCGTCCCGGGGTTTCCGGGGGGGTTGCCTTTTAATTCACATTCCACTTTTCTCCTCCAGCCCAGTCTTATAATTTTCCATCGCGAAGTTAATAATTTTATCAAAAAAAGGTTGCACTCGATCTTAGTTGTCAAATCCTTTGCTTTAGCTCCTCTACAACAGGGGGGAGGCTGACTTCCTTTTTGCACCTCCCCCGCTCGCTCCGAATTTAAAAAGAATTTTTCCCCTTTTTTAATCCAAGTTCCAATTACTCACGGGTTATTCTTTTAAAGTCCAAATTTTCAATGGAAGAAGTCAGCGCTCTCCGTCGAATGGCATGTGGCTTCGCTCGGCAGGGGAAGCGGAGGACTCACAGCACCACCACCCCCCCGTCACCCGCTCCGCAGCCTTTAAAAAGGCTCCTTCGCGGGTCGGGGGGGACGCAAACGGTGCCCGCCGAGTCACCATGCCCATGGGTTTCAGCGCCCATGGTTTTTGAGGGTCCCCGCGTCGCCGGCGCGGTAGAACCCAGTCCCTGCCGAGCAGGCTCCCTCCGGAGCTCGGAAGGAGTCCGCCATTCGGCGATGGCGCCAACCCGGAAGAACCAAACCATGTTGTCCATGAAATAAGTGTTTATGCACCATAACTCCTTCATATATGGAAACATATACGTTACTGCATTTGACTAAAGCTTTTAAAAGATCACAGATATCTAGCAAATCCATTTTAATTTCATGACCTTTGCTGAGGGGCTCAACTGTTTACAAAACCCTTTGCCCTGAAAGAGATCATTGACATCCAGCCATCTTTGGTAGCCTGTGAAGCCAAGTGGGGAGAGAGTAGCAGGTGCACTTCAAGAGAGGCTGGACCAAACAATATAGAAAGGAAGAATAAAGACTCAGTAAATACAACAAGGGTTTTTGCTATGGCAACTTGAGCCTGTGAATCACTGTCATGTGCCTAGACCGGCTATCTTAGCTTCAACATCCCACAGTTAAAAGGAAGACCTATGCATAAGCATAATTAAACTGGTTCACTTTTTTTAAAAATGCCCTTAGAATGATCATTTGAACTATCCTTATAATTTAGGTATAATTTCATTCCCTGCTTTATTTTCACAACAATGTTACATGGTATATCACAATTATCCTTATTTTGCAGATGGTGAACTGAGGCTGAGATATTATAAATAGGCAAAAGCCAGTGTTTTTCTTGTTATTGTTGTTTTATTGTCCTGGTACCAGATATGCAGACAGTGCAGCAACATCAAAACACAGGGCTTATATATTTGCAGTTGCCAAGCCCTTCTATAGATTCTGGACTTTTATTTTGTAATTTATTTCATAAAATGTATATATTGATAGTTAAAAACAACAAAGCAGTTTAGAAAAATAATACACTGAGATTATCAGTAATTTAAAAACCCAGTTAAAAACAACTGCTTAAGACATTTTTTAAAAATTAAAATAAACAATAAGTGAAAACCTAGATTAAAACACATGTCAACAAGCTACATATCTGGATAGACTTCCCTAAACAATAATGTATTTAGCAGGTGCAGAACAGAGGACAGTTAAGGGACTTGCTCAATGTCAATAGGCAAGGAGTTCCAAAGTTTGGGTGCTGCTACACTAAAAGATAGAGCCCCCCCCAATGTGGAATAAGTATTATGTAGGACTGGTAACTGCACCAGTTTCATAGATCACAGTTATATAATAAGATATATTTTTTTTACTTACAGAATTGCCTTTCTGTTTCGATTTAGCACTGAAGATTGGGTTTCCCTTGCGGGAAGCGGCAGGGCAAATTGAGGTGTGGATAAGCTCATGGCTTGGTGGGGATTCAAATCCTGGTTTCCCAGGTCTTTGTCCGATACTCTAACCACTATACCACACTGGCTCTTAACAGTACAACCAGCTTGATTTATCTGCCACCTTCAAATATCAAACCTGAAGTGTGTGTGTTTCAAGCTTTGCTGGAAGCCAAAGATTCCCATCTTTGGTTCAATTACCAGCTCATTCCCTGGGCTTCACTGTGAAGGTCGCCATGGAGGACTTGCTCATAACATTGCAAAAGGTTACTAGTTCACTTGTATTTATTTATATTGTCCTCCCGTAATACAAGCACACAAGAGTGTCCCTGTGTGCATCTGTGAAATGTTGGAAGGCAGGGTGTTGCTGGCATCCTGACATCTTTTTGTTTTCTAGATGGGACCGTCAGACACAGAATTTGGACAGTTCTTTGAAATCAATATGTGAAACCCAGCCCACCACCACCAGCATCGCCATTTCATCTTGGCACTTGCCCTTAGAGATGGCTGTTGCTATGCTTCAGAGTCAGTAGAAATCACAGCTGGCTGTAATTGTCCCTCCAGCTTCTAGTTGCAACAATCCTATCACAGTCCTATTTCTCCCTCCTCTGCCTGCCCACTTTTCCATGCCTATACATGCACAGCTTTTATTGCCTCCTGAGGTCACACACAAAGCTTTGGCCCGGTTGTACATTCCCCTTGGTTTCTGTTTCCTTCAACGCCATTGTGTCCTCAAGCCTCCATTTTTTTCATGCCACTGTTTATTTTATCCTACTTTCCAGCATTTACTAAACCCAGGCATTTGGCACCCTCAACCTATAACAGTATCAATATTCACTCCACTACTAATGCGTTAGACACGCAGGAGCCTTATTATCTTTGGATGTAGTCAGCCTGGGGTTGTATATCCAGGCAATAAACACATTACAATACTGTGTCCTCCTTAACTGATTTTGTGACAAATGTTTATGCATAACCTCGCAAGATCTCTTCAAATTGCAGGGTGAGGGAGGACGTAGAAAAAGTGTATTTATAGCAGCTCTCTCATTAGGGTTTGCAGTCAGTACATCACAACAAGAAGAGACATAAAGTCCTAATGATACAAAACCTGAGGACAAATTTGCCCAGCTAAACCCCTTCTCTACAACTCCCACATTATCTTTAAGTAAAAAGGCAACATAATTATAGCTGCTTGTTGAGAAGCAGAAATGGGGGGTTGAATTCAGATGTAAAAAGATCAGCACAGAAGCAACTTCTGTGCTTTGAGGATTTTTTTTTTTTAATGGAAAACTGCGTGCACCCCCCTTTTGTTTAAAAATCACCTTATAAAACGAGGCATCATAAATTATAGAACCATAGACTTAACAGAATGTGAAAGACTAAAGGCTGTCTATCATAATTACAGATGCATACGCTTCAACCACCTTTTACAAAATAGCCTATAGACCAATAAGAGACAGCCCAGATCACAACCTACTCAGACTGACTCTATGGATGTTTACTCAAAGCTATGTTCCATTGTGTTGAGTGGAGCTTACTTGCATCCCAGACAACTAAGTCTGCATAGGATTGCCCCCTTAGTTTGCCACAAGCAACTATAAGAAGAACCCACAGATCCCCTCTCCCTGCTCCAATCTCCTAAAAATGAAGGTAGTTCATTAGTCCAGTTACTTACCCAAACAGATAGAAATCAGAAGACGGGGCACTGCCCAGCTGTAGGATTTCAAATTCTGCTTGATCATAGCTGACAATGTATTCTCTTTGGTTTTGCCTTTGGCTCCAAACGTATGGGCAAAAGAAAAAAGATGTGCCTCTCTGCCTTTGTGTTGCAACAGAATAGGAATTCACATTCTGCCCAGTAAATGTCACACTTACTAAGGTTACCATAGCTTTGACATCACAGCTCTCTGTCTGCTGCCTAGAGGGTTGCCACTTTTGGTCTTCCTACAGTTATTTCATTGGGAAGCTGCTCTAATCTTTGTGAGGGAAGCTGCAGAGAGGGTGCTGGATAGGGAGGAAATTTTAAGAAGTGCCTTGGCTAAACAACCCAGAATTTGCACTTCACGATCAGGTTTTAGAATGACCGTCCTAAGATCCTTTGCCTCACAAATCCCCCATGAAAACAGCCAGCACTAATAAAATTGCTTGTGGCCCTAGTTATTCAGCAAGAATTGTGAAGAATCTTCCCCTGAAATGACACCAAATATGTTTTGAATGTCATTCATATTATCTGGATATATTAATATGTTGTGACTTTTGGTAAGCTTTTGTGTATTTTGTAAACCCCTCTAGTTTGGAAGGGAAAGTGAACGACAGTTATTTTTAATAAATACATTCTACTCCTCTTGTGCAACTTTTTTCCCCAGTTACTGATAAAACAGATTGTTGATTCTCTATGACTAATTTAACTACATTTAACTTAATTGCCACTGGGGTTTTTGAAAACTGCCCAAACAAACTTGTGTGTTGTCAGGGAATAAGAATAAATAGTCTCATGACCCATGGGAATAGTTGGACTTAACTGTGCCATGCCTAGAGTCTGTTTTCAATTTCATGGCTTAGCCCTGGGAAATGTAATGAAAAAATGAAAAAAGGGTATGTAGTCCAACAGCTGGGGTGTCACAGATCTCTTGTCCCTAGCAATGTCCCATGCTCCTAGCAATGTAATATCTGTAGTGAAAAAGACTAGGTTTTTTTCCCCTTAAAAAATAATGTCAAAAATTAGGGGGCTTCATATACATGGATACATCTCCCTCCATCTTCTTAAATCTGAATCCCCCAAAATAGGGGACGTCCTATACATGGGGGAATCTTGTAGATGGAAAAATATGGTATGTTTTTCTGCCCTTCCCTGTGCTCAGAGACCGGTTATCTCATTTGATGAGTTGTTTCTTGTATTGTTGATAACAAGGGTGAGAAATTCAGCAGATTTAACGTATGCACAGGTAATTGAGTTTGGTGGTTTACCTGCACTGTCATCCTAAATCTTTTCAGCCTACTTTTACCAACAGAAGCTAAAAAGGCACATGTGACGATATCTATAAGATTGCATTACAGGGCTTGTTTTCAGCCAGAACTCACCAGAACTCAGTT
Organism: Podarcis cretensis; assembly: GCF_951804945.1. Lineage (NCBI taxonomy): Eukaryota > Metazoa > Chordata > Lepidosauria > Squamata > Lacertidae > Podarcis > Podarcis cretensis. Next base: position 33,521,645 of record NC_137173.1, on the reverse strand, counting down.
CTGGCACCTCTCAGGTGGGCGCCATTGCCATTATAAGAGAACAAGGGTGAAATATACTCAGAGTCGCAAAGTGATTTCATGCTCTTTATTCAGCTCATAGTGGTGAGGAGGAATGAATGAATGTCCCCTCAAAGTATCTGCTTTATATACATTATTTACACAATGGGCTGCACATGATTGGCTAATTCTGGAATTCTACTGTAAGCCAATCAGGTTGTGGATTCACTTATATCTGGAGCATGATTGGGTGGTTCCTGCCAACCAATCATACTGCTGCATTGTTCTAAGACCAATCAGACTGCTGCATTCTGAATCCTATTGTTCTAGGACCAATCAGACTGCTGCAATTTGGATCCTATTGTTCTAGGACCAATCAGACTGCTGCAGTTTGGATCCTATTCAACTCAGTACATAACAAAGGGAGACATTCATGGTGAGTTCTGGCACATCTTTGTCTAGAAAGCTGGCTTTGCATATCTAGTGTAAGAGGTCAGGCCCAAGCAGAAGGCAGGAGGGCTGGAAAATAGCGAAAGGAGAGGAGACCTGTTGTACATAGTTCTTCTTACCTGATCTTTATTAAACAGAGAATACTACAAAAGCCGTTGCAATGTATTTTTCATCTTCTCTGCTTTGTTTCCTGCATTCTCAATAACATGAGACAGAGATCTAAGCAACTATGTGTTCAATATTTTAGATTTGATTCAATAAGACTCATGCTAGCATAGAATGGATCTATTGTCATGGCAACAGGGCAGATTACCACCATTAAATATAATTGCTTTCATCCATGTACCAGCTGATGATCTAAACAAACAAACAATTTAAAGCAGCCTTCTCAGACCTGGTGGTTTCCATATCCCATTATCCCTAGCTAGTGTGGTCAGTGGTCAGGGCTGATAGGAGTTGTATTCCACAGCATATAGTAAGGGCAGGGTTGCTACGGGCATACGATTTGGACTGGGCACAGGTGGACAATCTTCTGCCCTCGGCCTAGTAACTGTATGTGCTTTTGGCAAGACTCATCTATCCCTTATGGCTCTCCTTCCTTGGAGCTTTTTAAGCAGAGGTTGGATGGCCATCTGTCATGTATGCTTTAACTGAGATTCTATTATTCTAATAGCTGTCATTATTTGATGGCAACAATATACCCTGCTGCACATGTGCAGATGCTCTTCCGTTCTACTAGGGGTGCCAACTTGAATAAAATATTGCGGAGGCCCAGGTGAGCCCTGCCCTGCATAATTGATCGTATGACGCAGTGCGCACACACCATTTGAATGGGAACACCCATCAACTTTCTGGTGGCCCGGCCTGCTCAAATATTTTATTGTGGGGGCTGAAGCCCCCACAGTCCCTAGCAGTGGGCTTCTATGCATCCTACAAATTCACAAGTGGAGCTCTAGCTCTGCAAGAACAGATTTCGAGGTCGAGGAAGAAGGACCCCACATGTTCTTGCTCCCCAGGGATGGGGAACACGAAGGGTAGAAACAATGTCTATACGAAGGGGTCTGCTGCCAGCATAGAATAGAGCAGCGAGCTATTATATCCATGCTTGTTACGAAAAGCAGAGACTGGGATTGAAAGGGCACGAGATGCTTGCTTTGAGCATTCATGGCCACTAGAGAGAGCTGCTGGGTTCTCAGCAACCCTATTGTAATAACTTTGGAGCTCCCAGTGGGCTCTTCTGGGTTGTTTAGCAGGAGCCCACAGCAGGTAGTGAAAATTCAGCAGCCTCTCAGCACATGAGAGTGCACCATTGAATACCAGCTTCTGGAGAGCCCTGAGTCTGCATAGACTCTGATATTCCAGCTTCTCTAGAGCATCTACCTTTTGAGGCCACCACAAATAGTGGCAGACCTGGGTTTCAGCCAGCCCTAAGTTTCCAATTTGCTGGAAACATTTCAGTTTTATTATTATTATTACTTCATTCTCTCTTTCACACAAACGCCAACATTTCAGGTCCAGATTTATATTGTAAGATTATTAGCAGTTCAGTTATTTCACAGTCACCAACTCTTGTGACTTGAGAGACTTCTGGCAGCACACTTTTTGATAAAGCTGTGTGAATCTCAGCTTTAGTACAAAAATATTCTAGCTCTAATGACTGCATAACGGGGGGAAAGAGCCATCAGCGCTGGAAATTAGAACAAAAATGTGAACTATAAACACAGGGAGGAGTAATAAAAATAAAAAGAGAAGAACCTAATCTGGAACTGAAAATCTGATAACATTGATAGTTTTTACTTGGACTTTATTTTAACTCATGCAACTATCCATACTATGTGCCTTTATAGTTGTGTTTTTCATCTTTTAATTTGTGTCAGTTATAATTGTTCTCTCTGTTTGACATACATTATAAAATTAATTAAATAAATAATAAATATTAGAAAAAAAGAACCTGCTTTGTTAACAAGGAAACCACTGGAACCTCGCATCACTTGGAGATTGTAGCGGTGAAACAAACAATTTTTTTTTTACATTTTAAAAAACCTTGTTAACATATTACGTTCCTGTAGGTGGCTCTGTTTTGAAGCACATGGAACTCAAATGCAATGCTGTGGCTGATATAAAAGGTAAAGGTAAAGGTACCCCTGCCCGTACGGGCCAGTCTTGACAGACTCTGGGGTTGTGCGCCCATCTCACTTAAGAGGCCAGGGGCCAGCGCTGTCCGGAGACACTTCCGGGTCACGTGGCCAGCGTGACATCGCTGCTCTGGCGAGCCAGAGCCGCACACGGAAACGCCGTTTACCTTCCCGCTGGTAAGCGGTCCCTATTTATCTACTTGCACCCAGAGGTGCTTTCGAACTGCTAGGTTGGCAGGCGCTGGGACCGAGCAGCGGGAGCGCACCCCGCCGCAGGGATTCGAACCGCCGACCTTTCGATCGGCAAGCCCTAGGCGCTGAGGCTTTAACCCACAGCGCCACCTGCGTCCCGTGGCTGATATACCACGCAGTAAAATACATATAGCATAGGTTGAACTAGCCAAATTATTTTATTGGTTTTGTCTTTTGTTGTGGTTTTATTGTGCTGTAATGCTGTATAGTGTGTCTCCTTGGTCAGAAAGGTGAGCTATTATTTTATTGGAAATACACGCTAAATAAAGGATATCATTTCAGTCTTCGGCGGGTGGGGGGGGGGAGTCTGCTCTTACTTATGTAGCACAAGAGATATGAACAGGCTGGGGGGGGCGGGAACCTAGGTGTGCAAAAGTAAAAAAAAAAAATCTAGTAAAACAAAACGAAGGGAGCAACTTCTCTCCGCCCCACCCCAAAAACCAAGCCAGTGAGGACTGAGCCTCTTCAGTAGCCACAGAATGCTGAGTGTCTCTTGAAAGTGGATTGGGGGGGGAGATAAAATTGAATATGAATGAAATAGAACCACTACTCTGCATTGTATTGTCCCACTTATATATTACTAATAGTGACCATCTACACATGAGGGAGCATGGGCGGGGGAAGGGGGATTTTGCATCAAAATCAGTACAAATCAGAGGTTCTGCCCCCCCCCCCAAAGTCTGCCCCTCCTAACAAAAATCCTGGCTGCGCCCATGTCAGGGAGATATTGCCAGACTTGAGAGAATACTCCGCTCATGAAAATGCCTCGACAACACCATCTTTCAATGTGTACACTGTATATAAGAGAGTGAGAGAAAGATGATATTCGTTTGTACATATGGTTGGGTCTTAAACCCCCCCCCCCTTTGAAAAACAAACCTTTTATTCAAGGGAAGGACGAAATCCCAGCCATCCTGGTTCTTATTTTTGTCCTAAATAATAAAAAATATCGCACACTCAGTAAGTGCAACTTTTAAAATTCCCTCGCAAAACCCTTCCAGTGTAAACATCTCCACAGCACAGGGCAGCTCGGCCAAAGCGTCAATGGTCGGACAAATCGCCTGCTTCGAAAGGAGCCGGCACTTCTCATAGCCATAGGCGAGAGAAACTCATTTTCCGCGCGCCCTCTGTGTATTTTGCTTAATGCTGCTGGCCCTTTAAATTGCTGGGGAGAGAGGCGTTGCAGGCAGCCCTATGGTGCTAATTTTTGAGACAACCCGCTTGCAGGTTGCATCTTCTTTCTTCTCTCCATGGTAAGCGTTGCGATCTTTGCCCGTTGCGATCTTTGCCACTTGTGCTTCCTCTGCTCCCCCAACCCATTTTGCAAAAGCAAAATTTAATAGGCTCTTCAGTCTATTAGTGGATGGCTGCGGACTTGGAGGTTTCAAATAGCGTCCCTGTATTCAGAGTCCTCTCCTGCCAGGTGCTTCTTTTTTGTTCTCTTGCAAACTGTCGGTAGTCGTTGCTGATAAAGTAGGTAGACGTTTGAGGTCTAAAAGTTTCCCCTTTTGAAGGGAAAATTTGCTGCTTGCTTACTCCCCTTAACACCCGGCTATGGGTCACGGGGTTTTTCTTTCTTGCCCAACAATTTTTTTTACTTGGCAGGAATTCTGTATCTTTAAGCAAAAGGGCTCAAATTTCCTGCCATGCAGATCCAGTAATAGGAAGAACTTCACTTGTTGAACTTCTGCCTGTCACACAGCTGTTAAATGGTGCTGGAGTCCTGGAGGGGAATAGAGGGAGGAGCAATCCTAATATGCACATAAACCTGTTTTAAAATGCTAGTTCTTAAGACGTTTTGATCCTATAGATTGTGTAAGCTATGTGTGTTGTAAGCCAGCCTGTAAAGGAGGGCTAAAAAACTCCATACCTGATAGGGCTATGCTTTGTTCTTTATTTTTTGACCACCCGCACCCCCCTCAGCTCTGGAGTGTTCTGAGGATGCTTCCACAGAAAACATTTACAAATGAATTTAAAATGAAACCTTTCACTGCCGTTATTAACTTTTGTAAACTTCATTTACAAAAGAAGTTTAAAAGTAAACATTTGTCAGCCGTTACCATGTGGTTGTCCTTTCGCAAATACTATTGTATAGTGTTATAATGCTGGTGCATTAGAATACGTTTTTATATACAGTGGTACCTTGGTTCTCAAACTTAATGCGTTCTGGGAGTCCATTCAACTCCCAAAACCATTCGAAAACCAAGACATGGCTTCCAATTGGCTGCAGGAGCTTCCTGCGCTCAAGCAGAAGCTGCGTCGGATGTTCGGTTTCCGAAAAACATTTGCAAACCAGAGCACTTACTTCCAGATTTGCGGCGTTCAGGAGCCAATTTGTTTGGCAACTAGGCCATTCGGGAACCAAGGTTTGACTGTATAATACATTAAGAATCCTATTTAAGCTGGGTGAAAGCTGATTTTCTAAAGAGCACTGTTTCTCTTGTCCACCCTTGGGATCTTCATATACTTTCCCTCAAATATATTTGTTCCTACCAACTCCACTGTTTACTCATAGAATCACAGAGTTGGGTTTGAACCCACAAGCCTGAGATTGAGTCTCATGCTCAACTGACTGAGCTATCTTGGCAGTCTTTGGTCAAGAGTCTTGAGGCATGATGTGGACCAGCATACTTTACTTATATATAGGTCCTGTAGTGATAATCCTGTGTGTTCCTTTTCAGTGTCAAATTTATTTTATGCTATTTACATATAAAGGGTATTGTACTGCAGTTTTCATTTTTAAATAAACACTGAATTATGGCTTAGTAGTTCCATATATTTTTTCCTCTCTAGCACATGCAAGAAAATTAAAAAAACAGGCATGGGGGGTGTGACCTGCTTCACACCCTCCTCAAGTGTTTCTGTGTGGTTAGAATATGCCCTTGACTTTTGATAATGCTTTTTGTTCATTTGGATGGAGGACAGAGGGATATGAGTGTATGTGCAAACCAAACTACTGCACAAAAATAAAAGCAACTTTTGTTGCTCCGCCCACTTTTGTTCTGGCCCCACCCACCACTTGCTTAGAAGGGGATGTGGCCATTGGGCTGAAAATCTTCACTGCTCCAGAAAATTAAACTCCCAGACTCCAAAGCTAAGTATTCTCAAAATGGTGGATATTGATGTCAGAGGGTTAGCTTTGCTGGTTTTTAAGGCGAACTTAAAACCTTCTGTGGTCAGCTGAGTGATCCTGCTCTGCAGTAGCAAAGTGAGAGAGCACATACCTTCTGGGAATGGGGGAGGCAAACACTTGCCCCACATAAAAAGTTAACAAAATAAAGGTAGTATTTCTTAGTGCTGTGATTATAGTCTGATCTACACAGGCTGTAGAATGGGCTAAAGTTTGTATCACTTCAGACTGTAGGTAGGGAATCATTTTTTAAAAATACACCCTCACACAAGCAAATTTCTGCTTGCGGGAAGGAAATTACTGAACCATCTTGTTTGTTTTCTCCTTGCAAGTAGTTAAGACACAGAGCATTCACCCAGGGCACCACCACCCCACCAGTAGTCTGAAGTGGTACAATCCTCTCAAACACCTTTAGGATTCTGCAGCATGTGTCGGCAAAGGGGAAATGCAGTGGATGTCCAGGGCTGTCTTACAGCAACACTGTGAGAAGCATTTATAGTTGACAGTGAACATGCTGTCTGGAATGGAAAGAGAGGATGGGTAGAAATAACTTTCCCTCCAGATATATCATATAGGAGTTTGAGTGCTGGTTGAATTAGTGGAACCTTAACTGAAAATGCGAAGCCTGTGTGCAACAAATGAAAGGCATAATGTGCATGCAATGAACTAATCAAGGGGCAAAAGACTTTGAAATGCTATAACCTAATTAGACCAAAGTAGATTGGAAATGTTCCTTCCTTGTTCCTCATGGCTTATCCACAGCATTAGAGGTTTAGCTAGAAATGCTGTATTTTACTCCAGTTTATTAAGCTGCACACTTTTATTCCTTGTTCACAGGCACTTCAAGAAGTGGATCATGGCCTTATCAGTCAGCTGTTGGTGGACTCGGAGGAAAACCTTAGTGTGTGTACAGAGAAAATTCAAGCCTCCCCTCCATACAACTGGAATACTGACTGGAGCTTTTGGGTAATTCCATGGGTTCTCTGTTATGTGTGAGTGATCTGTATTCCAAGACAACCTGCATTCTATAACAGTTTGAATAAGCCAATCCCTTCTTTCAGCTTGGGGAGATTATAATGATCACTGTGTGTATGTTGACTTGAAGAGAAGTGACCTCACTAATGTATTTCATACTGAGTCATCGACAGCAGCACTGTAAGTTTGCAGGGCTTGCTTACTGATTTATCTTGTACATTAACAATCTAGAGTTAGTGGTGAGCAGTGAGGTGGCCAAGTTTGCTGATGGTACTAAATTGTTCAGGGTCATTAAAACAAAAAGAGATTGCAAAGAGCTCTAAATGGCCTCTCTAAATTGAGGGAATGGGCAGTAAAACGACACATACAATTCAGCATACACAAGTGTAAAGGGTTGCATATTGGGACACAAAATAAATCTTCCATTTCGTGTATATGCTCATGGTACTGGCTGTGCCTTACTAGGAACAGCACCTTGTGGTCACAGTAGATAGCTCAATGAAGATTGAGTGTGCAGCAGCTGTGAAATGGCAAATTTCATGCTAGGGATTGTTAGGAAAGGACTTGAAGATAAAAGTGTCGATATTATAATGCTGTGTTACACAAATCTATGGTGCAACCGCATATGGAATACTATGTACAGTTCTGGCTGCCTCTCCTCAAAATGGGTATTGTAAAGCTGGAGAAGGTTCGGAAAAGGGAATCCGAAATGATCAGCAGGATGGAGCGATACTCCTATGAGGTAAAGTCGAAGTGTTTGTAACTTCTTAGTTCAGAGGAAAGGTAAGTAACGGGTGACATGGTAGAAGTTTATACAAATATGCGTGGCATGGAGGAAGCGGCTAGAGAAAAGTTTTTCTCCTTCGTAACACTAGAACGTGTGGACATCTATTGAAGCTGAATGGTGGAAGGTTCAAGACAGATAAAAGTACTTCTTCACACAGCCCATAGCCAGACTAGGGAACTTGCTCCCACAGAGGCAGTGATGACTACCAAAGAGCATTAGACAAATTCATATTAGATGAGGCTATCAATAACTTCTAGCTCTGATGGCTGTGCTTTGGATCCATAGCTGGATACATTAATGCTTCTGAACTCCACTTGCTGGAGGGGAGAATACTCTGATCCTGCTTGTGAGCTTCCCATGGGCATCTGGTTGGCCACTGTGGAAACAGGATGCTGAACTTGACGGACCATCGGCCTGATCCTGCAGGCTCTTCGTATGTTCTTAAGAATATGGAAGTTTCATAAGGCCTCTCTTGAATACCTTTTTATGCTGACAGGCCTTTGCGGCTGTTGGATTAACTAATCACTTTAATAATTATTTGTATTGTTTTTTCAAGGTATTTTGTGTTTTATCATGGTACACCATGGTGATATTTTATGATATGGTGGTATAAAAATACTTTTTTAAAATAAATAAGTACACTCCAGTGCTGTGCCACTGGACTTTATTATTATTCAGCAGTTGTAGTTGCTGCTGATTAAGAAACAAAACTACAAAGTTTAACAACTGTGTGATTGGTGTAAGTGTACAAAGCCAGGGAAGTGGGGTCGCTGACCCGGACTGCGAATCTGGTGAGGGGAATCATAGAACTGTAGAGCTGGGATTTGGAAGGGACCCAGATGTAGGGATCTTTTACCCAATGTGGGGCTCGAACCCACAACCTTGAGATTAGAGTCTCATGCTGTATTGACTAAGCTGTGCAGAGGGAGGAAGGGGGCTTTAACCCTTTTCTCTTAGTGCATCCTTAATTTGGGATTGGGGAGGCACACGGGAAAGGAACGATTCTATTCACACCAATAAAAACTTCTAGTACAAACAGCAGGTGGAAGTGATCTGCTTAGAAGCACAGGGGGCAAAGGTTAAAGTTCCTGGATCCCAGATGTTCCTGGATCCCAGACTGGATTGGTCACTGTACCTGATGTTTACACTTAAAAGCTATTCACCCAACTGCTAATTTTGTGAATGGTGTCATGTTTAGTTTGGCCTAAGAAGTCATAATTTCTAAGTGGCTTAAGTCTACAGGCTAAAAATCTCTCTGTATTAAAATCCATTCTACCTGTAAACTGTGAAACAGGGGAGTCCGATCACTTGGGCAATTCTACTTGCTCACCTGCTCCAGGCATGGAAGCATTATCTGAGCCATCCTTGATTACAATTTTAAATTATTAATCATACTCTTGGCATAGGAAATTTGAGTCAGAAGTTAAATACCCGAGCTGATGAAGTGAATCAGCTGCTGAGCTGAGATCTTTCGTCGTATGCTAGATCCTCAGCATCACACAGCATTCCCTCAGCTGGAACCGCCTCACCTGAGATCCACAGATGAAGGGCAGTATACAAATTTAATAAATAAATATTTAAATAAATGGCTAGTAGTGGAAACGTCAAATTTTGCTCTACAGATCTTAAATCCATTATACTAGAGTTTAGCAAAACCATTCTTTCTTGCTTCTGTGAATTTCTGGTGGAGCCTTGAAGCTCTGAACATTAGGCATCAAACTGTGGCGGCAATCCTAAACATACTTATGAGGCCTGTTGAACAAACACACCAGCCTTTTCTGAGTTGTTCTTCCCTGATAGTCTTACAATTGTGTGATGGGAGAATGAGACCATGCCCCACCCCTGCTATTGTGTCTTCATTGGTCCTGCCTATTCACCAACCACATGCTGTGGGGGAAAGTCTGAAGTAGAGGGCCTGCTGCAAGTGCCCAGCTTCCCTGTGCAATTGGGGCTGCAATCACATGGTGGTTTATTCTGTTTTCACGACTTCTCCCTGATAAGTTCCACATTATATCTGAGCGTTCACACGACATGGAAGTCTCTTCTGGACCTATAGTGGAATATAGTGCAAGTTTAGTGCTAATTTCTGTGTTATTTACTTACAGGGGGGAAGAACTGTTTGCAGATACGGAAATGAGTGGTAAATTTGCATTATATTCCACTGTAGTTCTGGAAGTGGGTTGTACATCATGAGATAGCTCAAACATAATGTGGAAATTAACAGGGAAACATTGTGAAAATGAATTAGACTGCTATGTGAATGCAGCCTTAGAAGGGTGATCATGCAGCGTTCCAAATCACGGGAGTCTACATTCATATTGTAGCTCCCTACTTCAGACCTTCAAACACGTGGGGACAGGACTAGTAAGAAGACAATAGAGGGCAGGACCATAACAGGGGCGGTGCCACTGAGTGGGCAGACTTGTGAATGTGGCTCCTCTACACATGTTTATTATCGCATGCAAGTACAGTGCTTGAAAAGAACTACTAAGATTGGCTTCTGAGTAAATAAGCATAGGATTTTATAGTTGGTGTGATTTCATTCTAATTAAAAGTGCTTTGGGTTGACACACATCAGAGAGACCACATCAACTATTCTATTCCTTTTTCTTTTTCAAAAAATGCCCTAAAGGGTGGTAAACATGCAAATTTAGAACAAGGAACTGAGATTTAAGTTTCATTTCTGTATGCCTGCCAATAGTGATTCTTGAGGCCAACTAGCAGGAAACAGATTTCTGCAGGGAATGTTGTTTTCGGCTAATCTGTATAATGATGTAGAAAGGTAGGACGCAATTGTTAATTAAGCCTTAGTTGTTGGGCTGTGAATATTTCCATGAAGCTGTAATTGCACCTCTAGAGACCTTTTTTTATTGTGGTTAAACCCAAGTAAGAAGAGAACCTGGATTCTCACAGATTTCCCCCCAGGGCTGTTGGTTTCGACTAGATGTTGCTGGGAAACTTGGCTTGTAAATTCACTAACGTTACTTAGAGAGAATCAGTGTAGATTTCCATAATATTATTTTAGCAAAAATATCAAAAACCAAAATTCCTTGTAAAATCTTGAAAAGGTTTATCATTGATAAAAACAGAAAACATTTATGGCAATAAAGGTTGAAGGATGTGCTTGCAAGTCCAAAAGACCACTTTTCCTTTGGTGGCTTTCATAATGATCAGCTGTTGAGCCTGACTCTTTTGTAATGTTTCTATGTTTTTAATGAGTGATTGTAATGTTTATATCTTATAAGCCACCCTGTGTAGTGCATTTACACTAGAAGGGTGCGATAATAATGCCTTAAAATGCCTTAAAATGCTTGTATGCAGTAGAGGCCAAAATTGTTCTAGTATTAAAATATTTATAAAACAGTTAAATGAGAACATCCATCATGGATGCATTAGCTGAGATCCCTGTATTGTAGGTGGTTGGACAGGCATAGGCAGACTTGGTCCTCCAGATGTTTTGGAACTACAACTCCCATCATCCCTGACCACTAGTCCTGTTAGGGATGATGGGAGTTGTAGTCCCAAAACATCTGGAGGGCCGAGTTTGCCTATGCCTGGACTAGATGACCCTCTGGATCCCTTCCAACACTATGATTCTATGAAAGGTGGGTTAGTAACTTGTGGATTTTGCAAATCTGGCTTTCACAGTGGGAGACAAAGAGTTCTGTGACAAGTCTATTGTTTTTCCTTTTAAAAAAAATAATAATTTGGAAAGGTGAAGCAGAGTAGCTCTCCTTGCACTGAGTATGGTTGGTTCATGATGCCCAGTCATTTCACAAAATTAAGCATAGTATGTTAGTCCAAAACATCTGTAAGCTAGCAGGCTGGTGAAGGCTGCTGTAGGCATGAGCCAGATCAGGTGGCAACATACCTCACTTAACACATTAAGCACTGCAACCCACTGTAATTGTAGTGCACTGTCATTTTCTGTCATGTTTTGCTGTGCTAATTAGGTGTCTCAGTAACACCTGGCAGGGTTATTCACAGCTGACTGCGACCTGTTCTTGCATCCTGATTCATAACAAACACGTGAATGATATAATTGCTGGCAGCATGCTCTCAAACGTTTAAAACAGTTGACTTTTAACTCCCTGCCAAACAGTGATCTGGCATCTTAGGATAAGCACAGATCTTCCCAAGTGTACTCCTGTTCATATAGTTAAGGGAGCTGTGAAAGCAACAACAAAACCGTACCTCTAAACCCACTGGACCATGTTTCTAAACGTTGGCATGCTTGCCACAACACACACCTCAGCCCCATACAATGGAATATTCTCCCAGTGGATTTGATGCTGATTCGCCCTTAGAGGATATACTCTTCTTTTCAAGGTAGGTTCTATCAGACTTCCCAAGATTACTTAGTTTAAAAAATCAAAAGATGTCAGGGTTTCTGTGAGTAGTTTTCTATGTGCATGGGTCTTTTTGTTTGTGGGTGGAAAAGCCTAAATTAATCTGAGCTTCCACCTATTAATGAAGTGGCATAGATGCAGTTTTAGCACCTCAACAAGAACTAAGTAGAAGAGTATAGAAGAATTTTAAACTTATTGGATACTTGTTATGAGTCTGACTGAACTGAACCATTAGCTATATCTGATGTGTGTGTCCCCTATTCAGACTGCTTTTTTAACAGCACTGTATGCCTAGCTGCTGCTGCTGCTTGTTTTTCCTAGCAAGCATTATATGAAAGTTGAAAGGCATCCATCCTATTAGTTCAGTTAGGGGTTTTTGGTCACATTGTCTTCTAGTCCAGTGTGTACTTTGAGACAAGAGTAACCAATATCTTATGGGAGAAGATGAAGGGAGGCACAGAACACACTAAGGCCTCATCTACAATATAAATTTAAAGCATTATACCACTTTAAACAGCCATGACTTCTCTTAATGAATCCTGAAAACTGAAAAAGGGTGCTGAGAGTTGCTAGGAGCCCCCTACTCCTCTCACAGAGCTGCTATACCCAGAGTTCCCTGGGTATTGACTGTTAAAAGAGTCTGGGAATTGTAGCTTGCTGAAGAAGACATAAGGGTTTCCAAAGAACTCTCAACAAACTACAGTTTCTAGGATTTTTTGGGGCCTAAATCTCTTTCATTGAATTGAGACATTTGAAATGCTCCTTCTAACAGGTTGACAGACGTAATCTAACTTGACTAGAATGCCATTGTGCATATCAATGTGCTCAGCTCTTTTAGGATTGATAATTAATTTTTAATATAAATTTATTCTGTGATATAGTGAAGCAATATTGTTGGAAGGATCCCAGAGAATTGTGCCTGAATGTTAAATTTATCTAGCTTTGAGTACATAGCATTGGTTACAGATAGCATTAGAGAGGAGCTGTTTCCATGGAGGCATGGGGAAAGCATAATTTCAAAAACCTGCAGAAAAACAGTGGCCTGGGTTGGATAACCCTTTCCTCCTGGATTTCTTCCTCTGTGCAATGCAGGAGCAAAACAGTACCCTCCCACCTTGCATACCGGGTGTGTCTGCCCTGCAGGCTATACATGCACAGCTATAATGTTTAAATATAACATAACACTTGTTAGAATTCAGCGTGTGAAGGCCAGCTGAGTTCCCACATACATTATGAGGATTGACTGTGCAATTTGGACCGACACACCTTTTCCCCCTGCTAACATTACACCCACATGTAGATATCTAGGATAGGTGATTTGAGAAGGAAGGAGGAATCCTGATTTCCAGCACAAATACAAAGATGATCAGAAAGCATCACCTGAGTGGAGCTGCATTTTGTGAAGTTTGTTGGAACAGCCTTATTCTATCCATGTTTCCTCAAAACAAGTCTCGCTGAGTTTGGTGGGGCTGACTCACCTCTGACTGTATAGAACTGCACCTAAGTCAGGATCAGTACTTGGGGAAATCTCACCAAATTCACTGTGTGACGTGTCTCTTTGTCAGATGCTGTGGGAGATAGTGGTCAAAGAGTTGCAAACAACACTTCATATGGCTCTGGGCATATAAAGGACAAATAGCTGCAGAGGGTTTATATTTCTGAGGTTTAATGGGAATACAAAAGAATGGGCAATAATGTATTTCTCAGAATACATTTACAGTACATGGCTCAATAATACAAAGGAAGTCACTCCCCCAAATAAGCAAGCATGGCATAGGTACAGGAGAATATTGCACAAATGCTGCTCATTGACTTCTGCTGGGTCTGTTCTGACCCCTCTAGTATATCTGTTTCTCTCTGCCAATTAGCAGGACATTGGAGAGAGCTTACCTCTGGATGTTATGTGTCTTGTGGTGATTTAATTCCCATCCTAAAACTACAAGATGTCAGACAGACAGATACACACACACACACACACACACACACACACGTATGTATGTAAAGGGACCCCTGACCATTAGGTCCAGTCGTGGACGACTAGTGTTGCGACGCTCATCTCACTTTATTGGCTGAGGGAGCCAGCGTACAACTTCCGGGTCATGTGGCCAGCATGACTAAGCCGCTTCTGGCGAATCAGAGCAGTGCACGGAAACGCTGTTTACCTTCCTGCCGGAGTGGTACCTACTTTATCTACTTGCACTTTGACGTGCTTTCGAACTGCTAGGTTGGCAGGAGCAGGGACTGAGCAACGGGAGCTCACCCCGTCGCAGGGATTTGAATGGCCGACCTTCTGATCGGCAAGTCCTAGGCTCTGTGGTTTAGACCATTATATATGTGTGTGTGTGTGTGTGTGTGTGTGTGTGTGTGTGTGAGAGAGAGAGAGAGATAGAGAGAGAGAGATCCAGAATTGCCTGCTACATAAACCATGATGAAAATAAAGCCAAGAAAACTAAAGCAATTGTTTTAGATTCAGTTCAGATAATACTCATACATAAAAGCATCAACAACAAAATCACCCACTCCTAAGTATTTAAGAGTTTTATGCTGCCAGGCAACGATGAAAAACATCTTAAATGTGGGTTCTTTGTGGTTTTGCTTTTGCTTTTAAGCACATTTGATCTCAATTAAATGTTAAAAATAATTGCTACAGTATAGGCGGTTAGCATAATTTGAGTTGGTTTTATTTTCACCATAGCGTCTGTACTTGGCATGAATAGGTAGCCCATTGCCCTGCAAAATATAAGTGCACAGCTTTTTAAGTTGTTGTGTGCCATGTGGTTATTGTTTCTGTATATCAAGTGAAGGAACTTTCTAAAACAGGAAACATTTTCTAGTCTTCTTAAATAACTGTTTTCTTTGGCTTGCAATAAATATATATATATATTAAAGCATTTTTGCTTTTTCCCCTTAAAAAAACCCTAATTTATGAGAAACAGAAACCTTATTTCTTCAGAGCTAGAGAAGCTTTATGAAAATCATGGTGCAAATTACGAGGGTGGCGGAAGCAAGGAGATTCTGTACATGATTAGATCACAGCGGAAGTATGATCAGCCGCCCTGTCATAACACCAGTGCTGCCAGTGTGGAGCACTGGGTATTGAGGCCTAGATGAGTCATTGTAGAAACACTATTTTCAGATGCCTTCTATCACCTTCCCAATCAGTAGGGAAGTGATTGTTAAGTATTTACAGATGTGGTTAAGAGTCAAAATACGGATAAGGCAGGATGCAGATTTATTGAAAAGCTCCTTTACATGTCTCTGTGTGTTCATTCATACTTTGGTTTGGGAGGCTGTTGAAGGATTGCTTTACTTATCTGGAAGAACAAGTTTCTGGGATTTACTTGAGTAACTGAACCTTATACAAAATACATATGTGGCCTGGTACTCTTTGCCACTCAGCATCATATGAAAAAACAGCTAATATGTGAAAAAAATTATATCTCAGGCAAGGTATAAGGCTTCAGAAATGTATTTCCTTTTTCTACCAATGAGAAGTCGTATCCTCCATCATGGAGGGCACGTGTTGCAGTGAGATCACTGTAAGCTCCCTCCCTGTTGTGGGGTGGGACCGTTTGGATGGCCACAACACCCCATTGGTTGCCCCACTGTTGCTGGGGCAGAAATTTGGCTTGTTGGGATGGCTTTTGGCTGCTGAGGGGCTATTTAAACTGCTGCATGTCGCTGGAGAGTTTCATTTTCTTGCGACGTGCAGCGGGTCAGCCTCCCTCCTCTCCCTATATTTAGGGTTGTTCTTTTGGCCTTGCTATGCCTGTCTAGGGGTTGTCTGTTTTGGAGCAGGGGCCTGGTAGGAATTTTGCCATTTGGCTGATTGGTTGGTGCCACTTGGTTTTTGCCTACCGTGTATCAAATCGTCACAACTTTGTAAGGTTGGCAGTTAGGCATTTAGTTCAATGTTTTGCGGAGGGGACCTGGTTGGTTGTGCCTGCCCCTCCATTGCTGCTGCTAGGGAATTCCATTAAAGGAATCCAGGGGCTCGCCTTGCCTTTGTCCGAACCCTGTCAAGGGGCTAGGGCCACGCCAGACCCCCTGGGAGCATCTGGGGTGAGCTGTGAGATCAAATCCAGCTTCTCACTCCCCCAGGATGCTTTCCCTTACTGACATATGGTGGTGCCCAGTGTCAGTCCTGTTCCTGCCACCGTGCAGGTTCAGGTAGTCTGGAACCAATGCCTAAGCAACCGCTCAGATGCTGTAATCAATAAAGTTGTGGCCAAAATTAATGCCAAAAACCTTAAACTAAAATCTGTGTCTATTGTGTCTTTATTTTGGGGGTGGTTTTCGGGGTCTTTACACGCAATTGCTTTGACAGGTATAGTCAGGTACAGTGTTAGATTTTAAAGCTAGGAGCTAAATGGCACCTTAAACCTAGGTTATGGGCACAACAACAGAATGCCCAGGTGCACTTTTACTGCATTCTTGTATGTTATTTTCACTTACATATTCATTTTTATGCACAGTTTTATCCTCTTTTGTAAATAAGGGTTGGCTGGAGAACTGTATTTCAAAATTTGCACATTTTGAAGGATGGCTGCCTTTCAGTTCTCACATGGTTTCAGGAAGTGGGACTTTAAATGCAAACTGAATCAAATTTCTCCCCCAACCCTAAGCAGTAGTCACCCAGCCGCTTCCTCTACTCCCCATAACATCAACCCTTGGAAATGGTTATAAATAACAGTTATGGTTTCTCACCACCACCAGCAAGCCAACAGACTACCCATCTGTTCACAGTGGCTCCAAGAGGCAGAAAAGAGAGAGGGAGTGCTGTTTTGGCAATATTTTCTTATTACAGTACCATAGAGTTTGGGGAATGGGAAGATGAACTATTGTTCCTAATTCCTCTTCTGCTGTTCCTCTTCTATATCCTGTGAACAGCATCTTACGTTTCCCATTATCCACGTAAGCTGTTTACTCCTACGGTCAAACTACACATTATGCTTAATGTATACCATGCAGCTATGTTTCATCCTTTTCTTAAATTCAGCACAGATGTGTGTATGTGTATTGCCCGTTGTTATTGGGATTGTGCATTGGGAAGGAAGAGTTCACTCCCATTGGTGAGAAAGTATGTTTGAGCACTGTGCCACAGTCCTAAGACTGTTCCAGTCATGCAAATTCCCTGATTGTGTTGACAATCCCAGAAGGGGAAAACAAAAATCTAGTCAAGTGATTTTGCTTTGGGGCATGATTGAAAAATTAAGTGTGAATGCACCTTTTAAAATTCCAGGAGCATACTGGTCCTTTGCTGACATCCTATCTTCTTTGTAATTGAACTGACTGACTGGATTGGTATGCAGACTTTAAGATCTCTGCATGATGGAGAATTCTTAAAAGAACGGAGTGTTGATTTCTGTCTTGATAAGCAAGATGTTGAGCTGTTGCATGAACAAAAAGAAACTAGATGAAATTATTATGAAACATTTACTGACTGGCAAGGATTTATTTATTAAGAGATTTTTAAACCTCCTCCCACAGCAGTCTCAAGGCTGTTAAATTTTTTGTTACACACCACCCCAATCTCAGAGTTGTGCGACGTTCCAGGTGTGCTTACCCAGGGTTTGTGTTTGCTTCTGAAAATGAAGCGCAGCACAGACTCTGGTGTCTTTATGATATATGGTTTATTTACACACATATACAACCTGAGTCCATGATGGAAGGGTTCTCAATATTACACTCCAAGAGGGTCTTGCTTCTCCCATAGGCATAGCCCTGGATTCAAACAGACATCTGCCATGGCTGGGCCTGCCTGCAGCTTTTCTTCAGCTTCTAGATCACATAACTCATTTGTCACATCATGGCTCTGAACCCTAAGCGTCTAACCTAAAGTACTTGGCTTCATCTCTTGAAGAAGAGGGGCCTCACCCATTTGATGTTTCACACCACACAGAGTTCCTCTGATCCTCTGTAGTCTTATTAATGGGCCACCAGCCCAGGCAATTTCCTCACAATGAAGTTAGCCAGCTTAGTTAACCTTTCAACACTTGTCTTAATTAAAGGATTAGCAGTGTCAAGCACACCTTAATGCACAGGGTCTGACTTAACGCACCTAGTCTTAACACTCCAAGCACGGATTAAATTCTAACACCTACTGGACCCAGATCACATGACGGTACGTGGTTTGAAACAAATATGCTCTCTCAAGCCCACATCCCCATCAGAAATGACAAAGGAGGCATGTACCCATCCTCAAAATTTGTCATGAAAATTGGAAGATACGTGGAGACACCTTTTAGTAGAAACATGAAGTGTTCTATATTTCTTGCAGTGGACATGCCAAAAAGTCATGGAGGTTATTTGTATTGGTATAAATGATAAAGCCCCACATTACTACTGTTCTGGATTTGTTTAATTTTTTTCTAAACATGTTCCAGATCTTCTAAACCTTTGGAAACCTTTATATTGTGGTGTTATCGTTTCTGTAGTTGCCAGCTTCCATACATCTTTATGCCACAAATATATTTTCAGGCATTCTGCTCTGGATAGCCTAGCAGCTGCCAGCAGCCATATTGCTGTTTTTTTAGATTGTAATCTTTGAGATTTACCAGATTGATCATTGAGGCTGGGAACACTGCAGAGCACACTAGTCTAACTGTTTAGTAGAATACCACCCATCCTTTTTTCTTCCCCTATCTGTGTGTTGTGTGGGCATTTTAAAAAAAAATGTGTCTACAATTCAGTGACTTGGAGCCAGGGTTTCTAAGATACTCTGCAATGTGACCTTGAATGGTTTGTTTCTCTTGTGTACCTGGTGAAGTAATACCATTCTCTTAAATACTACAGTGTTTCGTTAATCTGAATCTTAACAAAAATGATTATTGATGTTGTGTCATCTGGCATAAATGTTTCTGAAAATTAGTTTATTTGATTATACTGGGAATGTTTTCCTGGTCTGATTGAAGGCAACAAAATCTCACCTGCCCAAACACTGCACAGTTAATCTGATTTTTTTCCAACATCTTTCTCCTTCAGCCTCTACAAGTAACAGGGGGGCTGAGCCAAAGACTGGGACATAATCACACTAATGCCCAGGCCTCTGTCTGCCATTAGCCCTCTGGAAGAGTGCCCTCTGCTTAGGAGACTATCCTCTCCAGAGCAGCTCAGGGGAAATGAAGAGGAACAGAAAATGCATGTAAGTAGAACACACAGGCCTGGTTCTTCTAAAGCTTGAAGGATAAAGATGTTTCAATTCAGCTGATTCTCATCTGGATGTGCAGCTGGCTCCAGCGAAAAAACATTTTATCTGAGGTGAAGTTGAAGCTCTTTTTATAAATGGTGGATCTGCGGCGGCTCATTCACACACCTTGATATTGTGGTCACAAAATAACAGCTATGCATATATTAAGATGCTATAGTCCCAACTAAGCGCTGTATGAAGCTTTTGCTGTTTTCCTGACTTTAAGCGCTTTAATTCCAACTGAAGGAGAGTATCTTAATTGTCCTTCCACCACAAACATGCCTTTTGTACTAAAATATCATTAGGCTTGGAAAAAGCAGCATGTGGATTATGCTGAAGAATACAAGACACAAGATAAAAAGCTTTGCGTATTTAAGATCCTACACATTCCACTGCTTTTTCCACGATTTTAAGCTATATATCTTTTCTCTTTGTCTTAGACGTTGTATCTTCTGCTTCGAAACAATTGCATTTTTGGTAGTCTTTGTTCAGTTTATGGGAAAACAGTCATAGATTTATACACCTGCAAGCGGTTTGTAGATGAGGCCTGGTGTGATTTAGCAGTGCTGAGGCTCAAGGGATTTAGTTTGTGCAGTTTTAGCTTTGAAAAGACTCCCCCGGAGTGCTGATTTTTAGCAGTGTTGCTTTGGCCTGAGTATTGTGATAATCTAAGCGTGCTTGCAGAAGTTTTTTGTTTACCCAGGGGCAATTACGGTGAATCGGCTTGCTAGTGGATAAATCCTCTTTGGTGTTCCAAAGGGAGCTTAAAGAACTCTAAAATGATGTATATCTCACACGATGACCTGCAAGAATGAACAGAATACATGCAGCATCTATATTAATCCTCTGCAGTATTAAACATAGAAGAAAATTAGTAGGACCTGGCCAGTGTTTGCCACTTATTCTGTGAGATTTCTGGCTGAATCGATTAAAGCAGGGTGGGTGGGATTTGTGGCCTTCCTGGTATTGAACCTCAACTCCCATAAGTCCTAGCCAGCAGGTTCCTAAGGTGAGGGATGATGGTAATTTCAGTCTAGCATCATCTAGAAGAAGAAGAAGAAGAGTTTGGATTTGATATCCCACTTTATCACTACCCGAAGGAGTCTCAAAGCGGCTAACATTCTCCTTTCCCTTCCTCCCCCACAACAAACACTGTGAGGTGAGTGGGGCTGAGAGACTTCGTAGAAGTGTGACTAGCCCAAGGTCACCCAGCAGCTGCATGTGGAGGAGCGGAGACGCGAACCCGGTTCCCCAGATTACGAGTCTACTGCTCTTAACCACTACACCACACTGGCTCTCCACTAGAGGTCCACAGGTTCTCCACTTCTACATTAAAGATGTTGGGTGGAATTCAAAGTAGCTGTTAGAAGATTGTTCCATCAGTGCAAGTATTTCTGCATGGCTGTTTGGAACACTCTCCCCTCTCCCCCCCCCCCAAACATGCTGTTCTGGGTGTTCTACTGACACACACACACCCTGAGCTGGGAAGAGGGAAAGCCTTATTGCACTAGTGGGACTTGCTGTGCTGGTTTCTAACAGCACAACTATTTAGTTGAATCTTGCCCATCATTTTGCACCAATACTCTGAAACAGCTTAGCTTAAGGAAGGGGGGGGGAGTGAACTAGGTAAAAGGTAAAGCTGGAGTGGTGGATCCAGAACTGGGCCATACGCTTTAGACCATTTTGAAAGCAAGGTGAGGACCACCTGCCTGTTAATTACGGATGTTGTATGAATCATAGGATGCCAGGTGACTCTAAAGTTGAAAGCCATGGTAGCAGGCACAGGCACATCTCCAAAGTTTGTTCTAAAGTCCCACATCTCTGAGATCAGAGGTAAACCTTTGCTTTTTCTTTTATATTAAAAAAGCAGTAGTAGAAGCTTATCTTAATTGGATAAAAGTCTTTGCTAGTTGCCTTTTAAAGAGGAGGTAGAGGCTTTTTGTACCTGCTGCCTTTTTTCTTGTTTGCATCTTCTAAAAAAACTAGGTAGAGGCTTATCTCCGATCTTAGCACTGTGGTCTCACGGTGCCAAGACTAAAGATATGAGTTCCCTTATTGCTTACTTTAGCACTTTGTGCTTATGGAAATAGCAGATCTCAGTGCCTGATGTCATATGGTACCACGTGACTGGCAGCTGGGTGCCGTTTGCCCAGAATGGCCTTGCAGGTCAAATCCAGAGGCCTAGTCTTTGGGCCAGAGCTTCCCCATGCTAGGGCACAAGGAAGGGAAGGAGACTAGTTAGGTCCTCATGGAATGTCATTTTCTGCCAGGGGCTGAGCTGCCGCTTCCAGAATCCCAAGTGAGGTACTAACTTGCACATGCTATTTCTACCAGGGAAGGCCTCTATGACCTCTTCTTATGCTACCTTGGAAATGTGGGAGTTGCTACAGCACAGCTCCTTTCCACTGCTCCTTTCCACACCTTGGAAACAGTCTGAGATGTCCTGAGCCACATAGGCGGAGTCTTTATCTCACACCCACATTCTGTGGCTTTATCTCACATCCACATCTCAGCCTTGTGCACGTTTCTACAGATGGAAGGCAGCCAGGATTCCAATAGCAGAGTACAGCTGCTTTTGCATTTTGCATTAATATCTATGATACGTTCAGACTGCTATATTTCATAAGTGCACATTGCACAATGAGATGATAACAGTAATTTCCTTTTGTGTTGTCTGTTAAACCTTGGGTATGGCATGCAAACTCAATGTACAACTTCATGGCTGGGATTCAGGGGGCGTCAGAACTTCAGGAGGGTTTCTGCCAGATCAAAGGGAAGGCTGGAGACTGGGTTGTGCTTAAGGCGACAGTGCATGGTTAATTCACTGGGTGTGGACACTGTGCACTTGCGTTAATTCTGACACTTGTTTTTCTGCAAGGCTTTGATGATAATAAAACACAAAAACCCCTTTTTTTCTTGAACCTTTTCTTTTTGCAGATCTCAAGCTCCACTTACAAATATAGGAATGAGGAATTTAAGAGACAATTCTCGCACCTGCCAGATTTGGAAAGGCTTGTAGTAGGTAAGAGGGAAACGTTCCATCCTATGAGTGGAGCTACAAACTGCATTTTTATATTTAAAGCAAATTTGAACCTTGTAACCTGGAAACGTAATGCCAAAAATACTGAATGCTTTGTTGTGAAGAAAATTAAACAACTTAAAGGACGCCTTCCTTGAAGCACGCTTTCTGAAATAAAATAATAATAATAATAATAATAATAATACAGTGGTACCTCGGGTTACATACGCTTCAGGTTACAGACTTCGCTAACCCAGAAATACTGCTTCAGATTAAGAACTTTGCTTCAGGATGAGAACAGAAATCGGGCTCCGGCAGCGCGGTGGCAGCAGGAGGCCCCATTAGCTAAAGTGGTGCTTCAGGTTAAGAACAGTTTCAGGTTAAGTACGGACCTCCGGAACGAATTAAGTACTTAACCTGAGGTACCACTGTAATAAATTTATTTATACCCCACCCATCTGGCTGGGTTTCCCCAGTATGTAAACTGAAACCCAACTGTTATTTGAAATTCACACTTTTCGGAATTTTGCGATGCACATTCTAGGGTAAAGTGTGCATAAAAATGTCTACAATGATGGTTTATATTAGGAGAAATTGCTTTGCAAAAATGCACGTATCTGACCAAATTGAATACAGAAATGTCTATATGCTATTAGGAGGAATTAGCACTGAAATGCTAGTGAATTTTCATGAAGACTTATTTTTTTAAAAAGGGAACTTAACTGATGTTAAGAAAAATGAGAAATGGAGAGAAACCAAAACTGACATATTTGCCCATCCCTAGCCTTGGATCTCTGGACCTTGCCATAATGTTGAAACATTTTCAAGAAGTTCAAACAGCAGATTAAGAAGAGATCTTGGGGGGGGGGGGGGGGCAGTCAGTTTCCAGTTCATTTGTACTTGCAGAACATCTTCTTGCTAATTTCATTTCATTTGTGCCTTACTTGCTTGCCTTTAATTTCTCTGTGCTTGAACAGCGCTGACATTTTGCTCTTTAATCTTCTGGATGTATTTGCCTTTTGTTCTCAGAATGTTCAACAAGGCCCTGCCCTTTCATTTCATCCCTTTGCAAATCCTCCATATCTCCCTTGTGTATTTTGCACAGCTTTCAAATGCGCCCATGACACAAGCTAACTTGATCTCATTTTTAAGACATCCTTACTGAAACATTTTCTGAAGTTTTAAAATAGCCCATATCCAATAGAGAATTAGTATGGTCTGTAGTAAACAATTCCACTTTATTCTAAAATTCCAAGCTGCCGTTTGCACTGGTGTAGGAAAGCAAGCAAGCAAGCAATTTGGCTCTTTGTGTGAGGCATACTTTCCATATGACAACCATTCTGAATTTGAAGAGTAAACAGCCGGATTAGGCATGGGCTGCACTCAATGCAAGTTAAGGACAGTGCAAAGTCATAGTATTGTATTCAAAGGAAATGTTGTTATTCATTAAAATGTTTCCTACTCTGACCTTAAAGCTTTACTGTATTGCACTCTACAGCAGTATCAACTGTTATTCTCCAATATGTGACGCGAAGTCGGGAGCTATTACATATGATAAAAAAGGAACAAAACCTTTTAAAGAATAAAGAATGGGAGGAGAGCTAGTACTTAATCTGAAAAAAGGCCGAAAGCACAGTTCTCAATGACACCACGCCCTCTGTCCTTGAAGCCTTCCTTCTTACTCCTAAAAGTTGAAGCTTAAGCCGGCTAAAACAGATATGCTGTGAATAGGAAAGCAGATTACCCCAGATGGAGGTGTTCAACCAATCCTTGATGGAACTGCACTTGCCCTGAAAGACCAAGTTTGCAGCTTGGGTGTGCAGCCCCCAGATTGTGGGGGCTGAAGCTGCTTCTTATCAGCTTCAGTTTGTTTGCCGTGAACCTATTAAGAGATGTTGGGCCGTGCCACAATTATTCATGCACTAGAGATTGCCAGGCTAGACTACTCCAAAGCTTTCTACATGGGCTAGCATTTGATAGTTTAGAAGTTACAACTAGTACAGAATGCAGCTGTCTAGCTACTGGGGCCAGGAGGTCAGATCGTGTTAAACATATACAGTGGTGCCTCGCAAGACGAAAAGAATCCGTTCCGCGATTCTCTTCTTCTAGAGGTTTTTTCGTCTTGCGAAGCAAGCCCATTGACGGATTAGCGGATTAGCGCTATTAGCGGCTTAGCGGCTTTTAGCGGCTTAGCAGATCAGCTGATAAGCGGCTTAGCGGCTTAGAAAAAGGGGGGGGGGAGGAAAAAAACCCCGCAGGAACTCGCAAGTCATTTTCGTCTTGCGAAGCAAGCCAATAGGGAAATTTGTTTTGCGAAGCGCCTCCTTTCGTCTAGCGGGTTTTCCGTCTTGCGAGGCGTTCGTCTTGCGGGGCACCACTGTACTTACCCAATTGCACTGGTTACCAGTGTGTTTCTGGGCCCAATTCAAAGTGCTGGTGATGACATTAAAGTCCTAAATGGTTGGGACCAGGTTATATTATGGACTGCATGCACACACATTAACCTACTCATACCCTCATACTACTCAGGTGCCTGTGAAATAGGGCTGCCATATTTCAAAAAGAAAAAAAAACCAGGTTTTCTTAGGGAAACCCCAAAGTTGTTGACAAAGCACCACATTTTGGAAATTCCCAAGGATGTCATCTCTACCTTTGAAATCCCGGTGATGTCCAGGAAAATCCAGGCGTATGGAAGCCCTATTGTAAAAACTATTAGGCTTGCAGGTACATAGAACACTGCCTTTTCTGCGGTGGTCTCCCAGTTTTGGAATTCTGCTCTGAGTGATGTTAGGTAGGCCTTTAACAACTTTTAAACAGCAACCCCCCCTTTTAAATCATGCCCTTTTAAGGTCAACTTTTGATGCTGAATTAAAAGGACTGCTTGCTCTGTGCTAGTTTTGTATTCTATTTTTTGATGTAATTGGCTTTCAATGCTTGTAGTGCTTCGTTTGTATATGCTTATTGATTTGTAAACTGATTTGTTAGGCAATTTGGCCTTGAGAAGCATATAGAAGCTTTTAACATACCGTAGATAAATAAATTAGAATGCATAGCGTTTGGAAATAATTATTCCTCAATGAGAGAAGCACTGTCTGCATAGGGAGAAAGCCTGTCCCACTCAGAGCTAGTGCATTTGATGGAGAGGCTCAAATTATTAAAGCAGCCTTTGAGTCCTAATCCCTGAAAGTTTTTGTTTTATCTGTTCAGATTGCCAGGTTCCAGTGATACGGAGGCACTTTATTTTGGAACAGGTGGTGGCAAAAATGTGTGGTTTTTGGATAGCAGTAGACACTGATGCAGATTTATTCATAAGTTTCTACTTTTAGGGCTCAAGTTCAGTGTGAAGTCTGAACAATTTGTAAAATGGGCAGGGCAATCTGAGCTGCAAGAAGCAAGCCTGATTTATGCTGGGGTATATTATGCCTGTGTAATTTACCCCCTGAAGGACAGGGGCTACTGATGGCTGAGGTGGCCTGAGCTTAGCAGAGGGAAAACAAGCCTTTTAAATAGTGTGGTGTAGTGGTTAAGAGCAGTAGACTCATAATCTGGTGAACTGGGTTTGCTTCCCCGCTCCTCCACATGCAGCTGCTGGGTGACCTTGGGCTAGTCACACTTCTTTGAAGTCTCTCAGCCCCACTCACCTCACAGAGTGTTTGTTGTGGGGGAGGAAGGGAAAGGAGAATGTTAGCCACTTTGAGACTCCTTCGGGTAGTGATAAAGCGGGATATAAAATCCAAACTTTTCTTCTTTTTTGCCAGTGTCACTTCCTGTGGGTGACCGAGCTGAACAGAGTTTGCAATGGGTTACTGTAGATCTCCCCAGTGCTTTTCTCCTCAGGAGGTACTCAAGGGTACACGGTACCAGCACCTCTTTTTAAAAGTATGGCACTTGTTACAGTAACTTCATGGTGGGTACTGGCACCTGTTTTTCTAGAAAAAAGACACTGGGTCTCCCCTTGCCTCTCTCCCAGAATGGCTCTTTTTAGCCTTTGCTAATCCCTTAGTTAGGGACGCAGGTGGCGCTGTGGGTTAAACCACAGAGCCTAGGACTTGCCAGTCAGAAGGTCGGTGGTTCGAATCCCCGTGACGGGGTGAGCTCCTGTTGCTCGGTACCTGCTCCTGCCAACCTAGCAGTTCGAAAGCATGTCAAAGTGCAAGTAGATAAATAGGTACCGTTCCGGCGGGAAGGTAAATGGCATTTTCGTGCGCTGTTCTGGCTCCCTCGGCCAATAAAGCGAGATGAGCGCCGCAACCCCAGAGTCGGTCACAACTGGACCTAATGGTCAGGGGTCCCTTTACCTTTACCTTTAATCCCTTAGTTGGGATGGATCACTTAAACTGGCATACATCCATCTGAGCAAGGATGAGGAATTTCAGCTGATGTAGGCCCAGCTGAGCCTCGACTCAGCTGGAGATCTGCCTATTCCAAACCTGGCTCATCCCAGCAGATCTTGGGTTTGGATTGCTTCCTCAATCTGCCTGTAACAGGAGGAAATTTTTTAGAACTGGGTAAATCTTGGTATCTTGAGGAGGGGCCAGAGTTGGAAAGCAGAATATGTGCTTTGCAGGGTTTCAGTTTTAAGTTTTATTCTCTTCTCTCTCCATGTCATGATCCCTGTGAAAAATGCCCATACCTCAAAGCTGCTGTTTTCTCCAGGAGGGAAATTGCCATTATTAATGCCATTATTAATGGCTGTTTCCCTCCTGGGGCCTACAGTAACTTACGTGTGTCTGTGTCTGACATCAGGACCATGGGAATGGAGGGAAAGGATGTAACAGAGTTTCATTCCTGCTCCTCCCAGCAGCTGCTATTAAAAATAAAAGAGGACACATTAACTGCATTCACACATATAACATTAGGAGCAGTTTGGCCCTCAAGTGTGTAACCTTGGAAAAACTGGTTCTGGAAGTAATGATGTCACCAGCTTCCAGTCAATCTTTTGTTGCAAACTGGCAGAACCAGTTTCTGCTCAATTCATTATGGGAGAGAAGATGTTATACCTAAATAAAACCTGGTGAATGCACTTCCACAGTGAGCTCACCTTTTAAATTATGTAAGTCTGTGGGCATCCAGACTACGAGCAGACAACATTAGGCTTAACCTGATGACCATTCTGTAAAAGAGCAGAGTCAGATACATCACTTCAGATGCATTTAAGTTTCAAGGATATCCCTTTTCCAGCACAGAAATGCCTTTTTTCCTCAACCTGTTTTTGAAGTTTTGCCAAGCATGTAGGTTTACTGAGGAATGAAGCACATGTTAATTTTCCTCACATCTTAAAATAGTTGTACGCTGTTCTTTAAAAGGTTTTTTTTCCTGAAGCTGCTCAGAATATGAAATGCTTCAGGTATCCCTCTGACAAATGAAGAAAATTTCCTTCATTTCAACAACCACCCACAAGATACTTAAAGCTGCTTGAAGTTCCTTAGGAGCACAACATTGCTGCTAAGCTAAATCATGAGTTTAACTGAGCTCTGTTAAAAAGATACACTCTTTTATCATTTCCCTTTTTAGATTATGCCTGTGCTCTCCAGAAGGATATCCTCCTTCAAGGACGCCTGTATCTTTCTGAAAACTGGCTCTGTTTCCACAGCAACATCTTCCGATGGGAGACCACAGTAAGGCCTCTGTGTGTGTGTGTGTGTGTGTATGTGCATGTGCCTGCAATGACTCCTCAGGACTGACCCTACCATCAGGCATAGTGAGACAATGACCTCGGGCAGCAAAATTGGGATTGACCTACCATTAGGCAAAGTGAGGTGGCTGGCTGAGGTGGCCTTGCTCTTCCTCAAGTGTGGTGATAGATGCTGTCCCATTGCCAATGTTAAAGTGATATTTAACTGCCAGTTTGACTGGCTTCTGGACATGGGGTGGGGGAGGGACCCACCTTTGCCTCAGGCAGCAAAATGTCTTGGGCTAGTCCTTACTTTCCTAAAGTGATCTGTACCCCACTTTTTATTGTGCCCAGAATTCTCTGCCACACCTAGAAGGTTCTGCTGCAGACAAGCTGATATAGAAAAGGTTCCTTGTGGTTAGCAAGTCTGAAAACCAATGTTTTACATACTATGACATACTATTTCTTTATAGCTTTCGTCTGAGGTCTTACATTGTTTTACTTCATGTGTGTTCTTGAACTTCAGATTTCTATCGCCTTGAAGGATATCACCTTCATGACAAAAGAGAAGACAGCTCGGCTCATCCCAAATGCCATCCAGATAGCAACTGAAGGGGAGAAGGTGTGATGCTCTTTAATTTATTCTTTACTCTTTTTCTTAAAAAATGTTGAACTGTCCTGGCTCTTGCCCAGCACACACAGACAGAGATTCTTATGTGTAAGGGGGGAAAATAGATATTTATTCAAGCATGTAACAGTACCAGCTAAGCAGCAGACACACAGTTCAGGAGTTCAGGAATCAGACAGTTCAGGAGTTCAGGAATCAAACAAGATGCTAAGAACTGGATGTAAAAAATGATGATGCCCCAATTGTTTCCACACCCCACAAGCCATGCTTTTAAAGACAAGGCGCGGCAAGCTCACTTGCAGGACTTCCTTGCTTTGTGGGAATGTCAGGATTGCAAATGCGTGCTTTTCTGAGGTGGGTGGATCTGCTGTCATCTGGATCCCTCTTGCATCCTCCTGATCAGTTGCTGCTACCTCCTAATTTGTCCCCCTGCTTATCTAGTTTTGCCTCCATTCTTTACCTGGCTGAGTTCTACATTGGCAACACTGACACTAAGGAAGAGGAAAGTGACAGCCACTGCAACCCCCTGGACTCAATATAAGTGGGGGCTATCTGAAGTTAATGGGGTAGTGCCCCATTTGTCCTGATGACCTATGTGGCAGTAAACCCTGTTGAGCTTAGTGGGACTTATTTCTGATTAGATTTGTATAGCATCTCAATGTAAACATCTTATGTTGTTATTATATTTATAAATATACTTCTCATCCTGTAATATCTGGATGATGAGCACACACAAGAAAACCATAAAACAATTAATTTAAAATACACACATTTTTTAAGCTAAAGTGTCATCCCAGCTACTTTTTAGGATCCCAATATGGATACAAGCATATAATAGTGATTTGTAAAAGATACACTCAAGTTTCTTAAGACATATCCTGGGGCTCCCAAGTTCAATCAAGTATGAGATGATGTGTGAAGAACTAGGTATACACATGATGGAATATTGGGTGTGGGATAGCACTATAAAATACTGGTTGTGTTGCCATTTCCATTGCCAACCTTTGAGTCTGCTCTCTGACTTACTTAAGGATTCTTATAAATCCAGAGGATTCCAACTCTTACATAGCAAAATCAGATATATTGGTATTGACTTGGGACCCTTGTATAATTCAAGTGAGCAATATATTTATTGTAATATTCAAACCAGATTAAGGGATATCGAAAAACAAAACATCGAGTCAGCTGTAAATAAAATTTGCTCCCTCAAGTTCTATGGTTTAAATACAACAGATAACAAGGTCACTTATATCTCAAAATTAATAATTCCAGTCCAAAGCAGGCCTTTATGTTAACACGACTGAACGTTTCCCCCTCAGCTTTTGTCAAAGGCAGATATTTAAATATCCCCAAAATGATAGACATCATTTGAATGTGCTGGACACTGTAGAGCATATCCTTTTCTACTGTCCATTGTACAAACATGTGCTATCCCCCTTTTTGGGTAGTCTAACACCATGGCACAATGAAAATATCAGATTCTATCTGTCTGACGTTAACATGGAAGTAACTGCAAGGGTGGCTGAATGTTTGTCAATAGTATTATTGTCAATAGTATTATTTAGCGGGAAGAAATCCCAATTAAAATCTGTGTCATTATATATTTTACATGGCTGTTTTATTAAGTTTTATGATGACCTATACTTGTAATGCCTAATAAAGGTTTGGTGAAGTAAGTAATTAATTTAAGCACAATTTAAAAAATGTATTATGCCAATCAAAACAGCTCAGCAGCAGCGTCAGAAATAGTCCTTCTCAATAACGGACCTCCCCCAAATGCCTATGTGAACAGATGTGTGTTAAGTTGTCCTCTGAAATCCACCCGGATGGGGACAGCCTTATTAATGGAAACAAAATCCAACTGAAATCATGTACCCTTAGTTCCATGTATTTTCCTTGGGATGAGGATATGCAACATTCAGATCATTTTACAAATTGTACACGATTGTCATTTTTCTTTGCAGTTTTTCTTTACTTCATTCAGTGCCAGAGACAGAAGCTACCTCAATATCTTTAGATTGTGGCAGAATTCGTTGTTGGAGAAGGTAAGCTTTGATATGCTTGGGAAATGTCTGCACTGGCCATTTTTTAAAATGCTTGAAATCTAACATATATTGCTAGTTGTTTGCCCTTGCACTCTACAAGACTTGCATTTGTTAAGTTATGCATTCTTGAAAAATTAGCACTGGATATCAAGTGCATATCAAGTCCCAGCGCCTGCCAACCTAGCAGTTCGAAAGCACCTCCGGGTGCAAGTAGATAAATAGGGACCGCTTACCAGCGGGAAGGTAAACGGCGTTTCCGTGTGCGGCTCTGGCTCGCCAGAGCAGCGATGTCATGCTGGCCACGTGACCCGGAAGTGTCTCCGGACAGCGCTGGCCCCTGGCCTCTTAAGTGAGATGGACGCACAACCCCAGAGTCTGTCAAGACTGGCCCGTACGGGCAGGGGTACCTTTACCTTTACCTTTATCAAGTGCATAAGGGTGCTTGTGTGCAAGATTGGTGTGGTTTAGAACAGTAAAGGTGACTAGATGTTAATTTTAAAAACATTCAGTGCAAGATTTGTCACAATAAGAAGTCTATACCTGTGGCAGGCAGTAAAGTCAGTCTTGAGATGATAGCTGGGGTAGGTACCCTGCCTAGTGCTCTGGCCTTCTTGGTGATATTTGGTTCATAAATAAGAGCTAGAAAAACATAATGTCATGGGGAAAGGGCATAAATGGAAGTTGAACATCTCTACTATATAACAGGGTTGGAGAGAAGGAAGGTAATGGTCTTTAGTGCTTGTAGGTTCTTGAGAGCCTTATGTTGCATTACTTTTTGCATCAGATTAGGTTTCGTTAGAGAGTGATTTGCCTTCACACGAGGGCACGTGAGGGCAGTGTAAGCCCAAGGCTCTGAATTGTGTGCTCCTGTGGGTTAAAGCCTCAGCGCCTAGGGCTTGCCGATCGAAAGGTCGGCGGTTCGAATCCCTGCGGCGGGGTGCGCTCCCGCTGCTCGGTCCCAGCGCCTGCCAACCTAGCAGTTCGAAAGCACCTCCGGGTGCAAGTAGATAAATAGGGACCGCTTACCAGCGGGAAGGTAAACGGCGTTTCCGTGTGCGGCTCTGGCTCGCCAGAGCAGCGATGTCACGCTGGCCATGTGACCCAGAAGTGTCTCCAGACAGCGCTGGCCCCCGGCCTCTTAAGTGAGATGGGCGCACAACCCCAGAGTCTGTCAAGACTGGCCCGTACGGGCAGGGGTACCTTTACCTTTACCTTTTTATAATGCCTACCAAGGTTTGGCATGAGGCCTGATGTAGTTCTGCTTTGGGATGTGGAGAGATCTTAGTCACACACAAAAAAAACAATCATAACAAAAGCATATTGTGATCTATAAGGATATGAAAAGAAGGGATAGGAAATCTTTTTCAGCCTGAGCATTGTATTTCCCTCATGGGCAACCTGTTGTGGGCCACATGTCAGCAGTGG
Organism: Podarcis cretensis; assembly: GCF_951804945.1. NCBI lineage: Eukaryota > Metazoa > Chordata > Lepidosauria > Squamata > Lacertidae > Podarcis > Podarcis cretensis. The sequence goes on along the minus strand of NC_137173.1, from coordinate 33,489,650 downwards.
GTTAAGCCAGAGGCCAAAACAGGTAGAGCATTAGATCATGTGACTCTTAACCTATGTAGCAGGGATGGGGAACCTGTGACCCTCCATATGTTGCTGGATTTCAGCTCCCATCATCCTTGACCTTTAGCCAGGCTGGCTGGGGCTGTTGGGATTCCAATAATAACCTAGTGGCCACAGGTTCCCCATCCCTGCACCATACAGTAGGCTGCATTCCAGCCATGGTTTCTGTGCACACACCAAAGGTCAGAGGTCAGAGGTTTCTATGCATACATGTCTCCTCCAGAAAAGCAAGGACAGGCAAAAGCACCCAAGGAGGCTGCAGAGTTAGGGCTGCTGAGAGGATGTGGCCTAGAAAGAGTCCATGCATGGCCCCTGGACTTACCTGTTACCAAACGTAATCGTTTACAAGTGAGGGATTTAGGCATATTTATTTTAAAAACTGAATTGAATCCTTAAACAGGTTTTGGTTTATTCTAAAAATATTCTTAGAAAGACTTAAACTGCAGTTCTAAACATGTTTAGAAATGCCACATGGCACACTACTTCCATAAAATAGGTTGTTTCAAGTAGCAGGTGGAAGATGACATGTTGAAGTATTCTCTCTCACGTAAAAACAAAATAAAAACCCAAACTTCTAAGCTTCTCTTAAGCGTACTAGTTTGTTCAGGAATTTATTTATTTTTAATACAGGAGAGAATTCAAACACACTGGCCACATTCAAACATCATGTTAACTTGTTAGGTGGGATGAGAAGGAGCTACACTGAGCCTTGTGTTTCCATGCTTGTCAGTGTAACATGACAACGAGAAGATGGAAAGCTATTGCTTGCTTTTGATTAGCCACAGTTTAATGTGTCATCCAAACCCTAAACTGAATCTGCTTACCCATTTGGTAAGGTTCTGAGAAAAGTATTTAGGAGAAAAGATAGCTCTCTTGAATTGGTGAACAAATCCACTGTCTTTTTTGTGAAGCAGCTCTTCTCTTGTGTTTGAAATACATTGGGAATTAGGTACTTTGTGTGTGTTTTCTTCTACCTAGATCATCCTATTGTAAGTTTTCCATGTATTCTTTTTTTTTTTACAGCTGTTGGATATTTTTAGGTGTTTCTTGTTCACCCATAATCTTCCTGTGATTGAGGGGATTCCCCCCTCCCCCCGACTACTGGCCAGCTTTAGTGTTTTGGTTAGAGAAACTGAAGAGAACTGACACAACAGGATTAGACAGCATTCCTTTTAATACCAGGTGCTGTAAAACAGTAGCGGGACCCAGAGGCATAAGGTTGCCAGTGTGAGAAACAAGATGCTGGACTAGGGAGATCGTTGTTTTGGTTCAGCATCAGGTGTTTGGTAAGAGCGTCGGGGCTCTTACATTCTTAGCAAAAGATAGCTCATGCCTGCGGAGTTGCATATGCAACTGCAGAGGTATTTTAATGCTGGATTCACGTTTTTGAAGGCTGGAGGTATCTTCTCACAACCATAAAGGCTATAGACTTAAGAAACATCAACAAAAGGAATTCCTTCCATAGCAAGCAAAGTTAAATGTGTCCAGGGAGAGTGGTTGTTACCAGGCAGGCAGGCAGACACACACCTCTACTTATTGTGGGTGGAAGGCATATATATAAATGATTGTTTTCATCAATACAAATTTAATAAACTATTTATTTATTTATTACATTCTATACCTCTCTTCATCCGAGGATCACGGGGCAGTTTACAATTTAAAAACACAAAAATTCATAACATAGTAACAAACAAAAACAATTATCCCTCCCCAACCCCAGTTTAAAAAGCCATAGATTGTTTAATTAGCCAAAGGCCTGGGAGAAAGGGAATGTTTTTGCCTGGTGCCTCAAGGTATGTAACATTTGAAAGGCCTCTAAGATAGCAATCAGCCAAAGGCCTGGCTGAAGAGGAACTGTTTTCGCCTGGCGCCTGAAGGTGTATAATGAAGACGCTGGCCAAACCCCCCTGAGGAGAAAATTCCATAAACAGGGAGCTGCTGTAGAAAAGGCCCATTCTCATGTTGCTGCCCTCCAGACCTCTTGTGGAGGAGGCACACAAAGAAGAAGGCACACAAAGAAGGGTCCAGGTCAGTTCATATGGAGAGAGGCGGTCCTTGAGGTATTGCAGTCCAGATCCATTTAAAGCTTTATAGGTCAAAACCAGCACATAGAATTGGGCCCAGGAACTAATTGGTAGCCAGTGCAGTCAGGCCAGGATGTCATATGCTTGAACTGTCTTGCCTTAGCTGCTGAATTCTGAACCATCTTCAGAGGCAACCCTATGTATAATGTGTTGTGGTCATCTAACCTAGAATTTACCAGAGCATAGATGACAGAAGTTAGGCTATCCCTGCTCAGATAGGGACATGGCTGGGCCACTAGCCAAAGCTGATAGAAGGCACTCTGCACCACTGAAACTTCCTGAGCCACAAGCAACAGCAAAGGACCCAGAAGCACCCAAAGCAAGCTATGTTCCTGGTCCTTCAGGGGGAGTGTTACCCCATGAAGAGCAGGCAACCTGCCATCTATCTGGTCTAGGGAACTGCCCACTAACAGTGCCTCAGTCTTGTCTGGATTGCGCTTCAGTTTATTCATGATGTCCTGTACAGGGTTTCACAATCCTGAATCTGCAGTTTTCTGGAAGATGAAGAGTTTCACAGCAAATGCTGTTATTATCAAATTATACAGCAAATGCTGTATAATTATTAAATTATCATATAATAAAATCATAAGCAGTGTGAATCTTTAATCACAGCAGCTGCTTCGCCAGCCTAGAAAGGAAGGCAAGTTGAGGGGCAGACATGGCAAAGGGTGCCTTGTCAGTGCTTACTGGTCTACTCTGGAAGGGTCGGTACCGGTTTGCTTTTTCAGAAGTGGCTGGGCTTTCTGGGCCTTCTAGTCAAGTGTGATTTCCCCCTCTATTTATAGCCTGCACTCCCCGCCCCCCTAATGTATGTGCATGTTAGTGAAAGGGTTAAAGAGAAACCTGATAAGGAAACTCTGCCCAGGAATGCTGTCCGTGTTCTTTCCCTGCAACAAACTGTGGCTTGACCGGCTTTGAGTGGAACTAATAGCAGCATTAGTGTACTAAGCAGCCTTGGAAGCAGCTCCCCTGAGATAGTGTTAGAGACTTAAGGCATTTTTAAATGAATTGTGCACGAGGAGCAGAAGATAAAGTCTTTCAAAAGCCGGGTAACCACATCTGTTTTCCTGTCTATCCAGGTGTTCTGCGGTGGGGAGGCACCTACTCGATAGATTCTTAGGAATCCTGAGCCGTATGTTTTCATATAACCTGCTTACCTGTTTTCTTAGTGGGAGGGCCCCAGGAACTGAGCAAAGCACGTCCCACTTCCAGTTCTGAAAACAGACCTGCCCATTTTTCAGCAGCTTGCAAAGTGCCTATAGTAGGAAGTTACATAAATGCAGCTCTTTCTCTCCAGCGCTTTCCTTCATGACCTCTTGATCAATCCAGGTTGTTTGCCACTATATTGCGGAGGCATTTGTCTACGGGGGGTGGGGGCAGTGATCTTCCTTTTTATTACATTCTACTTGTATAGCCTGGACCAGCTTGTAAGCCATGTGGCCATGAGAGGGTTATTCGGCACTTCAGGAAATCCTGAATATTATGCAATGATTTTAAACCCACGGGAGGTTGTTGAAGTGCTCTCTGCCAACTTTTCCCCGAAGATGTGTCCAGTTTCCTGAATGCCACTCTGAAGTTGCCTACATTATGGAACTGCAAATGTAAGGTTTCATTTTCTTTTTGTGTGGCAGGTTGCAGGTGAATGATGCAGGGAGAGTGGGTTAAGTCTTGCGTGAAAAACCTACTAATCTTAAATCTGTATTCTTCTGAGGGAGCATTTTGTGTGTATTGGTAACTTGTGAATATATTATTTGACGGAAAGTTTTCTGCTATACATTCTGACTTACGTGGCATGCTTGAGCAAATATTTTCTACTGGCTTCATATGAATGGCAAATACCGTAGTTACCATTAATTCATTAGGAAAGCTTGAGTTCTTGTGGTGAATGAGTTACACAGTATAGTTGGAGCATAAACGTGAGTTTGCTTGTCTGATTCTTGTTAGTGGGTATATCACCTGATTAGAGTTGGGATTTAGGGGGGGAGAACCTTAATATTCCTTTAATGGGTGTAGCTATTTCCTGAATGACCAATTCATTTACAATGGTGGCATCTATGACCAGTGCTGTGCACAAGGGGTGTGTTTCTGGAGGTGGGAGGAAAAACCCCCACACAATTTGAATAAAGCCAGGTAGAGGGAGAACTTGGTGAAGCATGCACAAATAGTTCTCTAGGGACTTGCTGTCTGATGAAGGAATGTCTGTATATTTGTAAATCAGGGTCAGGGGACTTGCGATCCTCCAGATGTATTGGGGCAGCTCCTACTAGCTCCAGCCAGGATGACCAGTGGGAGTTGGAGTCCAGCAACATCTGGGGGGCCACAGGAGGTTCCCCACTCCTGTTGTAAATAAAATCAAATATTAGAAAGCCAATCCTAGTGCTATTACTACTCTGAGTTCTATGCATGGAACAGTACATTTCCATGCCCTTCTCACTTTAGTCGTTTCAGAGGAGGCCTCATCAGTGTTGTACATTGATGTGGTATGAGGGGATAAAACTGGGATAAGTTGTCTTGGGAAATCTGAGACCAGCTGCTTTATGTTAGCAAAAGGGCCTTGATGGGACATGAGGAGTAGGGAGACTGCGGCTGGGTGAAGGACTTAAAAACCCTCCCATGTGAGCAGATGCGCTCTGTTGTATCTGTCACTAAATTTCCCATGTCCAAAGGAGGCTAAATTCTTTTGCTGTGCCCCTGGAGCTTTTCGCTGCTTGAGGAAGTGGGGAGCACATAACAGTATGGTTGGTCATTCATCTGAGATTCTCTCAGTTTACTTATCTTCAAAACCAGCTGCCTGTACTTTGACTGCGAAAGACCCTTGATTGTACAGTAGCTGTCTTGCCTTCTTGGAGGGCCAAAGTTCATTTGAATGGCATATCAGTTCTTCTCAACAATGCAAGTACAGAGAAGACAAGTATAATTATTTTTAAAATCTCATTTCCTCCACATTTTGAGAAGCATATTTATAGAAATGGCAATACTTTTAATAGATGAAATGGAAAATATATGAATTCATTGGTTACAATTTGCACAGGGCAGCACCTACAGTGGGAAACTCAGAGCTCTCAGGTTTCTCAAGATTGCTGTTGTTTTTATGAAACTTATAATACAGCTAAAACTTTTAAAAGCAGTTTAAAAACAATTTTCTAAAAATAAAACTTCTTAAAAAACCCAATAACTCACTCAGTAATTCCAGTATTGCCAGGAAAAGATCTTTCTGCCACCAAATACCTAAGTAAACAGAAATGTTTTTAGATTCTTCCTAAAAGTTAACGAGAGAGACAGACATACCGTACCTCACTACCTTGGGACTATGTATGCTAGGACTAACATTTTGAACTATGTATGCTAGGATTAACATTTTGAACTGAGTAGCGCAGTGTAAGCCATAGCTAAATCATAATTTTGCTTAGACTGTTTTGTGGGAACAGGCTATTGGGTGTTTCAGTTATTTACCACAGCAAATGTGACCGCCACGTGAAATGTCAACTGGCCCACACTCAAGGTCATATAAACAAATACGTACAGGCAAAGAGGGATAAAAAAATAATGGCGAAAAAGGGGAAGAAAGCATAGGCCTCATGCTGCTTGCCTCCTCTGTTAACGTCTGAATTTAGAAATTCTGGAATGTTTGGTATTGGCTATGTTACAGAGTTTAGTTTCTTTAGAACTGATGTATTTTGAATGAGTGCATTACAGACTTGTGACACCTTTTGTTATTTATTTACAAATATACAAGCAGAGAATACTGGTAGCAAATACAAGGCTACGACAGGCAGCTAGTCTGCTAACCCTGTATCCCTGTGTCAGAGAGGGACCCTGTACCTCCAGATTCTCCCCCCCCCTCTCTCTCTGTGTGTGTGTGTGTGTGTGTGTGTGAGAGAGAGAGAGAGAGAGAGAGAGAGAGATCTTCTCTCCATTTAAAATTCAAATCCTAGCTCCAAACTTTCTCGGCAACTCTTCTTATTTATTACATTTATAACCTGCTGCTATTCTACAATGAAACCGAAAGTAGCTTAATATAGATTGTAGGCAGTCTCCAATCTTCATCCTGACCAGAGCCCATGGTATGCTTAACTTCAAAAAGATTGTCGCATCATGTGCTTTCAGACTATTCCCTTAACTCTGAGAGCTGTCGTCTTCCAGATTCTGATTGGTACTATATTCCATAGGCCAATAAAAGCCTTCTGGCTATCAGAAAAAAAACAAAAACCACATTTCTGGTCATTAAGGACCATTGAGATTCTTTAGTTAACAATCCTGGCCATTCGCAGTGAACAGAAAGTGCAGTTCACAACGCTATTGTGTCACATCTCAATGAGACGGAGGAAATCTTCTATTTCTCCTAAGCTAGGAGAAAGCATATTTGGAAAGTTTTTTAATGCTTCTGATGTTTGTCAGTAAAGGTAAAGGTAAAGGTACCCCTGCCCGTACGGGCCAGTCTTGTCAGACTCTGGGGTTGTGCGCCCATCTCACTTAAGAGGCCAGGGGCCAGCGCTGTCCGGAGACACTTCCGGGTCACGTGGCCAGCGTGACATCGCTGCTCTGGCGAGCCAGAGCCGCACACGGAAACGCCGTTTACCTTCCCGCTGGTAAGCGGTCCCTATTTATCTACTTGCACCCGGAGGTGCTTTCGAACTGCTAGGTTGGCAGGCGCTGGGACCGAGCAGCGGGAGCGCACCCCGCCACAGGGATTCGAACTGCCGACCTTTCGATCGGCAAGTCCTAGGCGCTGAGGCTTTAACCCACAGCGCCACCTGCGTCCCTGATGTTTGTCAGTAGTTAGGTACAAATGGCAAGCGTACATATGCTTTAGTGAATTTTATACCACCCTGTGTGTCCTGCTTTAACATTAAACATGTAATCTTAGTACATCATTTCAAGGTAGGTTTGTGAATATGTTCTGGCAAGAGAGGAGACAAATGAGAAAACAGTTCAGTGATGGCTAATTCATGATCAACGTAGGATCTGATTTTTTTGGTTAACGTAGTGAGCTATCTTTGACTCCTGTGTTTGAGTTGGGTAACTCTACATTGCTTTGGTTCACATGCTATTTTGCTGTTGTCACTATGCTTGGGGCCTCTTCAGCAGTTGAGTGAAGAAGCCACTTGACCTGTAGACAGCTGGCTAAGAAGGGATTGTGGTATTGTTGTACAACTAATGTCAGCTGAGAGGATGCAGCTGTTCACAGCAGTTAAAACGACTTGGAGAAGATTTTTTTTAAAAAAAAAAATTTCAGGAATTGGGGTGGGAGGGGGCAAAGACTATAGTGGTCTTGGATCCCAATAGCCATAAGGAAAAGTACCGGGAGTGTACTATCTTAAAGATAATTAATCTATAATGATGGGTTTGTATTGTTAGTTTTATGTTAGAGTTGAAAATGGGTGTTAGAACGGAAGCTCTGTTTCACTTTTTTACTTAGAAATGCAGCTAGATATACTGTGGATCATAGATTGAACATTACTAGCAACTGGGATTATTTTTTTTAAGTGAATAAGAGCATTTGTTACCTCTGCTTAAATAGGGTATAACTTTAAAAGACAAGCCATCTACTGTGGTTACCGACCAAGCGTACTTAATTTTTTGTTTTGTGTTTTCCAGAGACTGACCAAGCAAGAATTCTGGCAGCTTGTACAGCAAAGCTATGGCTCTGAGCTCGGTTTGAACACGGAAGAAATGGAAAACATTTATTCTTCATCAGAGGAGAATGGACAGTCAAGGTAAGAATATGCTGCAGATTACCACAAAGGAAGGTACATATTATTGGCATCCCATTTTATACAAGTCATTTGAAAGGCTACTATTGAATGCCCATAGAGTTTTGCTTATTAGTGGTGTTTTCATTTTTCGGCACGATACTCTTCCTATACAGACATAAAGCAAGTATAACTTCTATTTTGCCCTTCTAATTCCGAGCTAGTTTAGAGATTACCATTTGCCTGCTTAGATTGATGAAAAGGTTGTATCCGCGGTGATGCTGGCTTGCGTGTTCAAGCAGTAGCAGTAGCAGCACACGTGTTGCCGGTTGGATGCCAAAGTATATCAGGAACTATTAGTGCAAACCATGCAGCAGTGGCACTGCTACGTGAAGGTGTTGCATAGGGTAAAGAGCATGTAAATGTTAACTGGCTTCCATGTTTTTTTGCTACAGGGGTAGAGGCCTTTTGGCAACTTGCATGGGCAAACTGAAAAGGAATGTGTGGAAGTATGATGCTAAATATCCAATGGAAGGTGTTTCCAAGGATTTAGCATATTCCTTTTCGAAGGTGCTATTTTTACTTGTCTTGGGGCTGAGGCTTACCTAATAAGATCATGTATACATTTAGCAGCTTAAGTGCAAGATCTACTTTATCTGCTCAGGTTTCGTGGGAAGAGAAGGGAACTTCATCTTTCGGGTGTCCTTTGTGGAAGTTGTTTATACTATGGATTCACTGAGTGACTGGACATCTGTGTTAAATCAGTTTTCTAGTCGAAGAAGCTCTAGGAAATGTATGGGTATGATTCCTTCTATTAGTCCCTCTTGGTGTGTGCATGCATAGGCACATGTGCATGTGCACACACACACACCCAAGCACATGAATTTTTGCTTCATGTACGGTAACTAAAACAGTTGAGTTCCTTTGGCTGCAAGGGCTTGAGCAGACGTTAACTTCTATCACATCTGTTGTTTCACAGCAGCTTTAAAATGTGTTTTTGCTTTAAAAAGACGAAGCCTACATCCCTTATTTCAGCTCTTGACAATATCAAGAAGCTTCCTTGTTTGTAAAAAATGTAGTTTCTGTAATATTACAGCATAGTAATTTTTGTTGCATCCTTCACAATATTGTATAGAAATGTCTTAGTACTTTTATATACAATATTGTGGTGAAGGGTAGAATGCCAATTATTCTCATCTTTAATGATGCCTATAGGCCAGCCAGCCTTCTTCAATACAGTGCGCTCCAGCTACTTTGTACTACAATTTCCATCAGTCCAAGCTAGCACAGCCATTGGAGAAGGCAACTATAACCCTTCTGTTTTGTGTCTGTTTATGTCTGTATCCCCACATTTGGGGGGTATGCATTAGCAACCCTTAACACACAAAGATTCTAGAGTCAAGCTTCCAAGAGGCTCACAATGCTGTCCTTCTTGCAGATTAAACACATTTTTCAAAGGCTTGCTTATAGACTTTCTGCTCCTTCCCCCCCTTAGCCACTGTGGGGCAGCAAGAAATTCCTGGGTCTGAGAAGGTTGAAACCTTTCCTCTCCTAGTTTTTGGATCAACATTTAGTGTTGGCAACTTTTTATAAGGAAATGATGTTTCTGGTGAACATGATAACCACATTGAAACAAAATGCTGTCTCAACTTCTCGTGCTATGGGTGCTAAACCACCAGAACCGGGGTATTATACTATACCACTCCTAGGACCTCAGGAATCAATATGACTCCGTTTTCTTGAGTGCAGAGACAGCACAACATGTTCTTGAGAGTGCTGCTAGCTAGGAGGCTGCTGTGGATCACTGGTAGAATCAAGGACACTCAGCAATGGTAAAGTAGAGACACCATGTCTTTCATAACCCTTGACACCATCCCTACTATTTGCATGCATGGGAATTCCAGGTGACAGTATCTAATCTGTGCTGCTGAATATTACTGCATGCATGCCACTTTGAATTCACATCCTCTTAAACTGGGTTGTGCTTCATGCTACCACTTTAAGAATCGAGGATCTGGGCCAGTGACTGGTCTCAAAATATTTTAAGACTTCTGTGCCATTGCAGTCCACTGATTACAAAGGTTTGACAGAAATGGACCAGAGAGTACAGAAGTGGGCAGTAGAGAGTGCTGTGTGCATATTGCTTGTACTATTTTGGCCACATCAGCTTTGGTTTATTCAACTGCTTCACCTATCAAAGAGGAGAGAATAATCCAACACGGAGGCAAGATCCTGTACTGAGATGATGAGATGCCTGCATCTGGCAGCTTACTGTAGTACATAACAACTGCTTTTTCAAAAGCGATCCATCCTTCTAAACTGTAGCAAACCACATAGGATTCATGACTCAATTAAGCTAGACAAACACAGTTAGTGGCCTGGTAAAATGCATTCTACTCCAGTGCCTAATTTGGAGCCTAGTTTTGACTTCCTGCTTTACTTACAAGGACAAGGGATTATCCTTCTCCTTGAAAGTTTGCCTCTGTGTAGTTTCGGCCAGACAAACAATGGGACATTTTCTTTATTTGCTAATCCCTTATTGAGGAAATTCCATCATAGCCTTCAATTCCATTAAAATCTATTTTTGGTACTATATTAATTGATGGCGAAGCCTTTCAAGCGGAGGGCAAGCTGTGATTTTCTTAAGAGAAAATCCTTGGTAAGCCTTTTAGGAACCAACAAGGGTAGTATCTACATTCTAACCTAATGTGGACTTGAGTACCAGCTTTCTCCTCTAAGCATAACCAATTTAATTAATAATAGGGAGATGGCCCATGATCTTGATGTCTGGAGGACATTATTTCTTTTTACCTGGATTATAAAAATCTGCTGATGAAAATAGGAGGAGCTGTATGTTTGCAATGCCCTGGAACTGTGTGAATTACCTTTGCCATCATCACACCATTTCCTAGTGAAGTGTGAACTAACAACAGCATTTTCTCCCGGCCAGTGTGGAGGACTAATGGGGTCCAATGGATTCCTGAACGCCCTGGTTTTCTTCTTTCCCAATGGATTGAGCTGGCAATCATGCTGAGACTCAACTCTGTTGTGAAAAAGCGAGATGCAATGAGCCATCAACATGGTTGTTCTCGGAAATTTGTTCTGCTTCCTGTCTTGCTATGGGCAGTGATGGAAGCTGGGTCATGGCTAGTGTGGAAGTTGCGGAAATCTCTGTGTAAAGTCAATCCAACAAAGATGACAGCTCATAGTTATGCTTACTGTGTGACAGTGAGATTGGCAACGAATAGTTATCTAAAGTAGGTGAGAGAGACTAACTGCATATTTAGGCATCTATAAGGAAGCACTTTGACATTTGTCCAAATTCTGTCCTGATTTTAATCTCCCTTGTCGATATCTCATGCTGTATATGACTGCACAAAAGATGGTTGGAAAAATAAGCTAGAGGTAAGGAACTCTGTGCTCTATTCATACAACAAAGCAGCATTAATTTCCATCTTCATGCTACACAAGTTAGTTGCACCACCTTTGACAAAGTCTGAAAAGCTGATATTTACTCAAAAGCACAGGAAAAGAAATGAAGTAATTTGGCAGTAATAAGACTAGATGTCTTAAGGCTGAAATGTTGCACTTGCCACATTGGAATTCCAAAATGGTAAAAAGTACTAACAATGTATGTGAAATAAGTGTAAGTTAACTCTGCTGCTATTTTTGTCTCTGGCAGATCTAGCCTTTGTGACGAATCTGGGGATAAGGAGTCACCTAAAGCAGTTGGTGTAATTCGAGAACCCATTGCTCAGATACTTGAAGTTGAAACGGAGTCTCTTAATGGAAACATACGGACAGAAGTAAGCTATGAAGGAGTCTCTGTACCCCCCTCTCTCTCACCCTCAGTGTACAACACTAGCAGTGTTGGGGGAAACAGGGTAATCAGGCTGACTACGGCTTTGCCACGTCCAAAGCCCCTTTGTTTCTCCGACATGCCCTCAGAAGGTATCCTATGCTACCTTTGTAGCTGGTATAGTGAATTACCGTATTTTTCCGTGTATAAGACTAGGATTTTTTCCTAATAAATTATGTCAAAAATTAGGGGGCATCTTATACACGGATAGTGCCGAGGCCATTTTCTTAAATTTGAGTCCCCCCAAATAAGGGGCATCTTATACATGGGGGCGTCTTATATATGGAAAAATACAGTATTTCACACTGTAACCAATGAGAAGGGAAAAGAAAAGGTACTTCTCAATCTTCCCATAGGAAAACAGTAGGGCAATAGATAGGGTGATTGCTCTTCTAGTGCATCTCCCCTGCTCCCACTCCCACAATTCGTTGCTAGAAGTTGTCTTATAAAAGTATTTTTGAGCAACTTGTGGTAGTCCTGTCCTCTGCGCCCCCCCCCCCCCAGGTTTGAAAGGGAAGCAGAAATCTATTTATCTATTTTCAGCTGCACATCATGCACTGTATATGAACACTTAATGAGCTTACAAATTTGTATTGGAAATGAATAACAACAACAATGGGATCTTGACATTGTCCTTGGTAGATTAAATCTTGTTCTGATTATTGTGGCTGTGTATGCAATTTGAGTTGAGATGGGTGGGAATACTTCACTTCAAGGCATGCTGATCGTTCCCATATAATTAATTTGAAATCCATATTTTTTTGCTCGACACATTTCAGACTGCTAATTCTGTTATGATATGTAATACCCATATCTGCTTTCACTCCCACATTTCCCACATTTCCCTGGCATTTGAAATCTCTGAAGTTTTGTTAACGACAGATCTGAAGTACTCTCATTATCTTAAAAATATATCAACGTTCTGTTGAGCAAATAATTCTAATTTCGTATTCACAAAGTTTCAACACTAAGCAAAATGCAGTAACAATTAATTTACTTCAGTAACTACTGCAATAATTAATATTTATATAACATTTTCCCCCACATCCACTCAAGGTGTTTCATACATATTTATTATAAATATATAATGGAAAGTTTAAAAAGCAGAGCTGCTGTTAACCCTTTTAATTTCAGTAAGTTTTGCATGGGAACTCTGTGCATGCTCCATTGAAATGAACAGATTTCAGGGCAGCGGTACTTGGTGCACTGTATGCAGACATCCAAAAACCTGTTTTATAGAACCTGTTACGGAGAATGCATATTTTGGGGGCTATGTGTTCAAGAGTTCTTTCTGCTGGTCTTTTTTTTTTTTATCAGGAAATTGTGAATAGTAGTCCCAATACAATTTTAACTGTAACTCCTTGTAAAATAAACATGATGGACTATGTGGATGCTCTCTTTCACTAGGGCCCTGAGTTAGAGGAATTGCACTGTGATAAACAGGACAGGAGGAGTTCCCTGCTTCCTTCAGAAAGGAAGCCAGCTGATGTAGCACAACGCAAATTTTCAATACAGTCCCCAGATCTAAATGAGAACTTCGCTCAAGAGAAGAGCAGTGCGTCAGAAAGCGATGAAGAAGGTAAATCATTTCCATTTCATAAACAAAGTCCTTAAAACCTGGTCCCAGGAAGGGATAGCTAAAGTAAACAAAGGGTAATGTGGAAGCATGAAATCCAAGGGTCTGCTGTACATTTACGCCATTTATTTCCAGTATAGGTAGTTGTTGATAGGCGGGCCCGTCCTGTGACCCGACTATGCTAGCAATTGCAACTCAGATAATGTCATTGAAGTCTTATGCACTCAAAGAAGCATTGATGAAAGCACAAAAACTGCATTTAAGACCAAAGGTAGAGTAGCACTACCAACAACCATTCCACTGTTGTTCCTGTCTGCTGTATTACTAACCATTACTAACCTTGATGTTGGCTTCTGATGATGCCCTCACATTATTCATTCATCATTTTATTTGTACGTCACCTTTCCATTCTTAAAATTGTGCTCAAGTTGACTTGCAACATAAAAAATTGCATAATTACAAACTTAACAAAGGTAATGGTAAAGGACCCCTGACAGTTAAGTCGAGTCGCAGACAACTCTGGGGTTGTGGCGCTCATCTCGCTTTACAGGCCGAGGGAGCTGGCATTTGTCCGCAGACAGTTTTTCCGGGTCATGTGGCCAGCATGACTAAGCCGCTTCTAGCGCAACGGAACACCAAAACCAGAGCAGCGCATGGAAACGCCGTTTACCTTCCCGACAGTGCTGTGCCTATTTATCTACTTGCACTTTTTGGGGTGCTTTTGAACTGTTAGGTTGGCAGGAGCTTGGACCGAGCAACGGGAGCTCACCCCGTCACGGGGATTCAAACTGCCAAACTCCTGATCGGCGAGCCTGAGAGGCTCAGTGGTTTAGACCACAGCTCCACCCATGTCCCATTAACAAAAGTAGTCATAGGCAATAAATAAAACACATCAGAATGTTTTGCCAGTCTCTTTGCATTCACACCAGTCTTCCCCAACCTGATGACCTCCAGACATTTTGGACTGCAACTCCTATCATTCTTGACCATCGTCCATGTTGGCTGGGAGGTGAAGTTCTGAAAGCTGGAGGGCACCAGCTTGGGAAGGCTGATCCACACAACCCTCCCAACTCCTATAAATTTGAGTTACTGTGTTGCTTGGCTATATTGACATAAAAAGTGAGATTGGCAAAGACTGAAATGTCTTGTTTCAATATTACATTTTGCAAATGGTACATCTGTCACTTAACGGTATTAGTTGCCACAGAAATCTGTTGCTTTGGAATATGGACACTTTATTTTTAACGTAGATAAGATTTGTGTTGCACAGGCAGGAAGGGTTTTTTTTTGTTAGTACTTCTGATTATTTTTCAAAAATGTTTGAATGATCTCTGAACTAAAATGAATATGCAGCGGTGCCTCTGGATACACACACCTCTGGTTGCATATCCTTCAGGATGCGAACCTGGCAAACCCGGAAGTATTTTTCTGGGTCTCATTGCATCTGCAGAAGTGGCACCCCCGGTTGCGAATTCCTCAGGATCCAACCAGAGCTCCGGAATGGATCCCGTGCACAACCGGAGGTACCACTGTATTCTAAATGTAAGAGGTGTTCAGTTTTAGCTTTCACTTCATTTTCACAGCCATCCCTCTATATACAGCTACAGTTTGGCAGTTTCTTATGTCCTCAGTCTGATGTTGGAGAGAGGCATTCAAGGCTGGGCTGTCTTTTTCTTCAATTTGTTCAGTCTGTGGCTTCTTCCTTCAGGACACTTCCTTCAGGAGTGTTGCTGAGAAACTTTGCCTTGACCATGTGGTTGGGAGCAATTAAGAAAATAACCTTGTCCACACTGACATCCAGGTGCTGTGTTTGGCCTAAGATGAGATGGTTATATTTCTAGTTACCATGTGCAAGGATTAGCTTTTTGTGTGCCCAGAAAAGTAAGTGCCACTTAGCTTTGACATGCCAAAAGCAGAATTCTGCACATTCAGGCAGGTGTGTGCGACTGATTAGCCTATACTGGGGGTAAAGGGAGTGAAAGGCTATATTGCATTTCAAGTCGTTCAAGTTAGTTTCCAAAAAGTGATAGGAAAAGATAGGAAAAGCTTTTAAATATAGCTACGAAACACTCACCCCCAGTTAGCTGAAATGAAGGGTTGTATGCAATGGTGTCTCTTTGCTGAATGAAAGGCACTTTGATCAAGCAGAAGCTGCCATCAACAAAACAGCAAGGCAGTTTTTGCTAATTTCCCCTCAGTCTGCTCCGGAGAACCCTTCAGAACAGCATGGGAGGTGGTGCAGGGAAAGGGAGAATCAACAAAATCCACAATTCCCATTCTGTTGATGAAAGCCTCTGCTAAATCAAAGAGCCTTCTGCCAATGAAGACCATTTGATGCAATCCATATTGTGTCGTCCACTGAAGGGTTATTAGTGAATACTGTTTTTTCCTACATGAGTGCCCATTGACAGGGGTCACGGGGATATAGGAATGCAGTGAGTGTGCACAGGCTCAGTGTTCCCCTGGGGCCATTATATAGGTCTCCTTTCTGCAAGCAGCTGAGCTTTTTATAAGGGTAAGCATTTTTTTTTAAAAAAAATGTGTAACCAAAACAGCAACAACCACCCAAGGAATATTATTTGCAAGATAAACACTGAACCTTGTCAGGAAACATTTCCTTACCTTGTGGTTTGTTCCTTTTCGTTTCTATACTGCAACACACCTCTCTGGCAGTGTGAGCAACTGCACAGAGCGAGTAATTGCTTGTGATTAGTGGGCTAAGAGGCATATCTCTATATTAAAGTTTCCAGTGACATGTGCACCTTGTCATTATGAACGTACTGACATTCTGTACCTTAGTACTTTTAAGTTTAATTTCCTGATTTTGATTATAGTACAAAAGTGTTCTTGCCCCATTCTTTGCTAGTTTGAATAGATATACTTTTTTAGATTCTAAATGCAGTGAGCATGACTCTGTAGCAGCCAGAACTGTAGATCATGTGGAAAATAAAACACTTTTCATTGTGTTCACTTGCATTTATCATGTGGGTCGATGTTTGCCTCTAATTACCACGCCTGGATATTTTAGGATATTGCAGTACTTGTCTATTGTTAGTATAGAGAACATTGCACCATCTCAGATTCCTCTCTGTGGTATTTGCTTTCAGCAGTCATTACTGTATGGACTCCACTGCACAAGCACCACATCTCAGTTATGTACTGTAGTCCTGATTTCTCTCAGTACTGGGGACAAGATGAAGGATACTCTTGCTCTTCTTTGCTTTTCTTCCCTCATCACCAAAATATGTTAGGTCTGACTTACTTTTACTTTACTTTTGGAGAATGAGAATCAATTCAGTAATTATTTATTCACTCTTAAATATTACACACAGTGCTGCTATCATGCCATTTCGTGTATTCCCTCTCACACTCTGTGTGTGTGTATGTGAAAAATTAGCTGCCATAATCTTTTCCCACATCAGCTTAGAAATCATCGAAAACAATACGAAACATATAAAACGTAAACAACATAATTGTAATAATAACATCCTTTTTAAAAAAACAAAACACAAATATATCACGGCCAGCCATAGAAGTCTAAGATTATAAATGAAGGCTACTGCCTAAAAACAATACTTTATAATAATAATAATAAAGTTTTAAGAGTCCATCTGAATACTACCAAGGAGTGGTATATCTCAGGGAAGGGAGTTTCATAGCCATGGAGCTGTTGCAGAAAAGGTCCTGCCCCCTGTCCCTGTCAGCTTAACCTTCCTTCCTGGTGAGCAAATGAGGCAAGCCCTTGTAGCTGTTCTCAAATCCCTGGCAGGTTCATATGGATTTAGGCAGCCCTTTAGCTTGATTCCATATACACTATTGTTAAGGGCGTTAAAGGTAATTCACAGTACTTTTGAGCTTAATTTCACTCTGTCTCTGTCTCTCTTTCCCCCGCCAAGCTGAACTGGCAGACATAAACCTAACAGAGAACAGAGAGTAGCAATCCTCTTGCTGTGTTTAGCACAAGAGTCAGTTACCAGGTGTCTTTCTCTCAAAGTCTTGAGCCTTGGTGTAAGATGAAGGAAATGCTTCTTTCCTCTAACGCTTGGTATCATGTGTTGACATTCCTGCTTGTACACCTGCATTGGGTGCGTTTAAGCTTTATCTGTTCATGTACGACTCTTCTTATGTTCTTAGTAAGATAGCAGATTGTCTCACAAGTCTACTCTAGAGACAATTTACTGTTCTAGAGTGGTGTACTAAATTTGAATTTTGCAAGAAATGTTTGTTTTCCTTTGGATATGTTTTCCTGTGTTTTGCCACCTGCTTGCCTAACCTCTACTTTGTACACTTTCCCTCCCACAGATGAGGAAACATTTCCTGAGAGCGACCTCCATGGAAAACTCTTTATTAACCGGGTTTTCCGCATTGGTGCAGATAGGCTGTTTGAAATGCTTTTCACTAATTCTCATTTCATGCAAAGATATTTCAGTGCCAGAAACATAACAGGTAAAGTATTATTCCTTTTAAAATTTACATTGAAATAACTTTATACCTTTTCATGGAAAAATCAGTTTGTTTATTTGGGACCAATAGGGTCGCCATGTCGTTGAGGTTTCCAGATGTATGGCAACCCTAGGGACCAACACACTGGGATCTGAAACCACAATTTGATGCTGGTTATTCTTATGATAGTTTTCTCTGTAAATTACCGTATTTTTCGCTCTATAGGACACACTTTTTCCCCTCCAAAAATTAAGGGGAAATGTGTGTGCGTCCTATGGAGCGAATGCAGGCTCCTTGGCTTCAGTGATAGCAACGCGAAGCCTCCAAAGCACAGAGGGAGTGCTCCCTCCGCGCTCCGGAGGCTTCGCGTTGCTTTCGCTGAAGCCTGGAGAGCCGCCTGAAGCCTGCGGAGCGCAGCACGAGTTCCTGCTGCGCTCCGCAGGCTTCAGGTTCCTTTCGCTGAAGCCAGGAGAGCAAGACTCTCCTGGATTCAGCAGAGAGGGAGAGCTGCACATCGCCCCCTCAGCCAAGCGGGAGGAGAAATGGAAGGGGCTGAGCATAAAGGGAAATATTTTTTTTCTTGTCACCCCCCCCCCCTCTAAAACAAGGTGCATCCTATGGTCCGGTGTGTCCTGTAGAGTGAAAAATACGGTAAACACCTAGAATTCTCTCCTTCCTTGAGAGCTTTTCCCACTGTCGATGCTCCTTCTTTGCAAGCAAATTCACATTTTCCAGGAAGCAGTGATGTATTTTTGCCTGTATCCCCTTCAGCTGATTCATGATTTTCTTGTCCTCTTGGGCTGCTATCAACGATGACAAATTACATCACTTCTTCTCCCTTTGTAACATGCAGTAAAACCTACTTCTTTCATATTTCTGTGTTTCCCTACCCCCACTCCGCATAAGTGGCCACCACTGGGGAGAACAGAGAAATGTGCAACAAAATGATGTCAAGAAATAGAAAAGTCTTAGTATAAATTACAGAGGGTTGGGTTAGGGAGAGACCTTGACATAGGCTATCACTATTGACAGTAAATCCAAGCTCCTTATAATGTGAGTTAGAAGGATACATATTGCAATCAGTGACCAAAAACTCATTATTGTTTATCCGAAATGACTATATCTTGATGGCTGCATATTTTAACTCATTTTACATAGATGGAGATGCAAGGTGTGAGACAAGTTACCTATGATTCCTGGGTAGTTTTGTTTCCTCCAGTCACTTTCAACATTTAAGGATTATGATGATATGTGTAAATGGCTAGACGTGATTGATTACATATTTTGGGTCTAGATGCTGTAACAACCCCTTGGAACAGAGACATTGGAGGCAATCAGTTGAGGACCATGACTTACACTATTGGGCTCAACAATCCACTTGTTGGAAAATTCACAACTGCAACAGAAAAGCAGGTACAAAACTCTGTTGCGGGTTATTAGTTTATGCCAAGTATGGAAGTTGCCTAAAACACCAAGTTTATAAACGTGTTGGATCCTATAGCAATGGCCAAATGGGCAAAATACGTAAGAACAAGAGGAAAGCTTAATAATGGATCCATTTTATTGACAAGTGAGCATGTTTTATTGAATTTTGTAGATTCAAGTTAGTATTGCCGTATCTTTGTTTCAAAATGAAGTAAAGGGTAATAATGAAATACTTCAATAATCAAATTAAGAATACCAGTTTAATAGTTTATTTTGAAATAGATTATCATATATGTATATCTCAGCCTATATATTGACTGGGATTGTACGTAATACTAAGACAGACCATGTGTATGAATG
This sequence comes from Podarcis cretensis, assembly GCF_951804945.1. NCBI lineage: Eukaryota > Metazoa > Chordata > Lepidosauria > Squamata > Lacertidae > Podarcis > Podarcis cretensis. The sequence continues at coordinate 33,470,150 of NC_137173.1, read as the reverse complement.
AATGAGTGTGCAGGTACTCGCAGCAAAAATCATGGCCACATGAATTCTCCCCATTCCTGCTACTGCTGTGCATCCCAGGGCTAAACCATGGTTTGGCTTAGCATTAGATTTAAAACTGGGCTTATGGTTTGTCTTGCTTCAGACAAACCATGAGCTGTAGACAAGGTATGTTCTTGGCTTACTGCTCATGGTTTGTCTGGGAGAGACAAACATTTGTTCTGACATAAGGCTAAGCTACTTATTTGTACTTAACCATGGTTTGTCTTAGTCAGGCATAGGCAAACTCAGTCCTCCAGATGTTTTGGGACTACAACTCCCATCATCCCTAGCTAACAGGACCAGTGGTCAGGGATGATGGGAGTTGTAGTCCCAAAACATCTGAAGGGCTGAGTTTGCCTATGCCTGGTCTTAGTGTTGCATGCAAAGCAAGCCATTGTGTGATGACATTTTAAGCATGCTTTTGTTTCAGCTGTTTTATGTTTATTGCATGCATAAAAACATTGTTTCAGTTATTTTCGAACTATAATCTTAAAAAACCTTCTTTATTTTTTCTAATAGGTCCTGCATAAACGGAGCCACAAAGATCATTGCTATCGGATAGACACAGAGGTGGTAACACACGATGTACCTTACCACGATTACTTCTACACCGTGTATAGTTATTGCATTGTTCGCATGTCCAGCCAGAAGTGCAGACTACGGTGAGGCATTTTGCATTGTTCAATGGGGAAACTGGAGGCAGTCAAAAACGACTGCACTCAATATGGTAAAACTGGTTCTTCTGCACGAATTTCTTTTGCACAAATTCCCTTCCCTGTTTACTTTGGTAGTTGGAAAACGATCTGTTGACAGAATCAGGCGTTTACTTGTTTCTTTGCTTCTATTTTTGCCAGGGGATTGAACATACCTATAAACATGTGTTGTGAGCTTTCTCCAACTGCCTTTTCAGTAGAGTTCATCATCAAGTTACAGCTGGCAGTGTAATCTATAATAGCCTTTTAAAGCCAGTGTGTGTGTGCACTCGAAAGTGCAGTACAGTGGTACCTCAGGTTAAGAACTTAATTCATTCTGGAGGTTCGTTCTTAACCTGAAACTGTTCTTAACCTGTAGCACCACTTTAGCTAATAGGGCCTCCTGCTGCCGCCGCGCCACCGGAACACGATTTCTGTTCTCATCCTGAAGCAAAGTTCTTAACCCAAGGTACTATTTCTGGGTTAGCAGAGTCTGTAACCTGAAGCGTATGTAACCTGAGGTACCACTGTACTTTGTTCAGCATAGAGGTGTTAAGTGACCAAGTCTTCTATGCATTTCCTCCTTTTGGCTACCGGCATGGGTGAAGAAGGTGTTACCTAGTGACCATGCCTTTGCCTCAAGTACACAGCTTGCTGTTTTGAGTTGCAAAGACTGACAGAATTGCTCTCATAGTGGGTGAAAAAGCATGCCTCTGTCTTTAATGTTCCTTGTATTGCAGTCAGTTGCTAACCGTCTTATTCTTTTTGCTGCAGGATCTCCTCAGATGTGAAATACAGAAAGCAACCATGGGGGCTTGTCAAGAATATAATAGAGAAAAACACATGGGGTGGGATAGGAGAAAACTTTAAGCAACTTGGTAAGTGCCGTGTCTGCTCCTTGCTGATGATTCCAAATTGCATTCATAGCTGTGATATTTGATAGCACTGCATAGTTCTATGTGGTGGTGCGATTTGCAGGATTTTCACAAGAATTATGCTTAAGAACAGTCTTGGACCTTCCCAGCTTTTAGAAACAGTTTAAAGACTGTTTCTTAACTTTATTTATTACCTTTTGGTAGCCTTCCAGTAGATGTGTCTGCTCTTGAACACTGCTTATGCAAGCATGTCGAGGTGACCGATTGAGTACCATTGGATGATAAGGTCAAAAATGAAGCATCAAAACTCTGCATTAAGTTGTTCATTTGTCTTTCATAGTATATCTACATCATGTCATTAGAACACTGTTATTTCACTTTTAACCAACTGTTTGTGATAACCTGGAAGTTGGACAGTAGCAGAACCTTATTTAGGCTCTGATAAATTATTTCCCATGTACCGCAGTAAAGCATTACTTGTTGCAGGTAGACCAGCCTGCTCATTTTTATGTGTACAGTGGTACCTCTGGATGCAAACGGGATCCGTTCCGGAGCCCCATTCTTATCCTGAAGTGAACACAACCTGCGTGTGCGCAGGTCATGATTCACCGCTTCCGCGCATGTGCGTGACATCACTTTGAGTGTCTGCGCGTGCGCAAGCGGCAAAACCCAGAAGTATCGCGCTCCGTTACTTCCGGGTCGCTGCAGAGCATAACCTGAAAATGCTCAACCTGAAGCACATTTAACCCGAGGTACGCGGGTAGCGCTGTGAGTTAAACCACAGAGCCTAGGACTTGCCCATCAGAAGGTCGACAGTTCGAATCCCCGTGATGGGGTGAGCTCCCGTTGCTCTGTCCCTGCTCCTGCCAACCTAGCAGTTTGAAAGCACGTCGAAGTGCAAGTAGATAAATAGGTATCGCTCCGACGGGAAGGTAAATGGTGTTTCCGTGCACTGCTCTGGTTCACCAGAAGCGGCTTAGTCATGCTGGCCACATGACCCGGAAGCTGTACGCTGACTCCCTCGGCCAATAAAGCGAGATGAGCGCCACAACCCCAGAGCCGGCCACGACTGGACCTAATGGACCTTTACCTTTTTATGACTGTACTAATAAACTGCCTTGTGAATGCAGCCTTACTCACTGTTGGTTTCCCCACTCCCTTTTTAAATAAGGCCAGCACCTGATACTGTTTTACTGGTTTGTCTCTCCACGTGACTTCTTGAATGTAACATTTGGGTTTCCCAATGCATCATGTGTTTCCTCCCCCCTCGCCCCACTCCGATTAAATACCACCTTTCAAATATCCTGGAAAATGTCAATATAGAGTGTTGTGAATTTCTGAGTGAAAATAAAATGAAAACTGAGTAAGAAATAGGATGTTGTTCCATTACAGAATCGGAATTGCTAATGGAAGAATATGAAATAAACAAACCTGTAGAGGATCCAGTGAAACTTGGTGTTTTGAGGAGGAGGAGGTGGACTTTACAAAGGAATGTGGGAGAGATACTTCCTAAACGTTCTTCACAGTACTCTTCGGGGGAGACGGGTGCACCTTCCCGTGGTGATGGAGGTGGGTACTACAAGTAGGAGTATTTGTTTTGACCATTAACTTAAGCCAAAGGAATTTAAGGGATGTGCTCGCGTGAGAGCCACACGTTATATAGCACCTCTGCATAGCTCATTCAGTTTCATTGCCTCTCCAAATATGGCATCTCTGAGGTACATGCAGGCCGGTACAGTCAACACTAGGGTGGTGGTGTCGCAGCTTACACACAGCTCCTATGCAAAGTTGTGCCTTTTCCTGCAGGTACTGTCTCCAATGCTTCCAGGTTCAGTGCTATAGTGCTGAACTGTCGGTGTAGGAAGTGGCTGCACAGAGATGCCTTTGGAATTATTATTATTATTTGAAATAATTTTTATTTGGTTTTACAAATATAAAATTATAACAATACAAAATGCATATCCATATTCGGAAATTTCTCCGAATCTCTGTACTTCCCACCTTCCCCGCCGTGGGTCCTATTGTCTACCTTTTCAACTGCATATTATTCAGTAATCCATATTTTAAGTCGCTCCATTTTGTCCATAATATTTGCTACATCACAAGTGTTATTGCAGTCCTGCTAATGTTTTCATCTGCTTACAGTGGTCTCCCAGATAGGTTACAAATTTTCCCCATTCTTTATTAAAATTTTGGTCTTCTTGGTTCCTGAGCTTTCCAGTCAGTTTTGCCATTTTGGCATATTCCAAACAGCTTAATTTGCCATTATTCCCTAGTAGAGACTCTGTCTTCTTTCCATCTCTAGGCTAATAATATTCATGCCGCTGTTGCTGTATACATAAAAAGTCTTTTCTGGTCCTTTGGGATATTGATATCTACAATTCCTAATAGAAAAGCTTCTGGGGTTTTTTTTTATAAGTTATTTTAAACATTATTTTTCAGTTCATTTTATATCATTTCCCAGAATGCTTTTATTACCTTACACGCCCACCACATATGATAAAAGGTGCCGCCTTTTTCTTTTGGAAATTTCTTTAAGACTAGCTACTCGTTTTTACAAAGCATCCTATTGGTAAATACAGTGTATTTTATTTACTTTGCAAAGAATTTGGTTCACATTTCAGAACGTCTCAGATTCATTAGTCTTCAGCTACTTAATGTGTGCTTACAGCTGCCTTGTAGGATCTGTGCAAAATATGCAGATTTCAGGACAGGGGCGATTAGACCAGCTTTTTTTTTCTTTGCAGTTTGCACAACAGTGTATTTGAGATTTATCTTCCAAATGTCATTCACAAGACACTACTGGATGACTTTCATTATTTACGCCTATGTATGTGTTAGTGTTTTCCTTCCATCTTCTTACCATCTAAACCTTCTTCTGAAATCAGGCTTAGTTTCATTAAATTTTTGGGATATTGAAACTCGTCTTGTTGCACAATTGCCCTTTCAAAATTCCATATGCTAGTCAATTGCATATGATCATGTACTGGCTGATTTAGAAGATAAATGACTATTTTGAGGAACATATGGCACAGTTTAGTGTTCCAAGAAGGGTGAATGAACTAAACGAAGCAACTTTAAATGAGTCTAAACTGCTAATGCATAGCTTCATTCAAGGAAAGATAATACAGAGAAAAACAATACAGAGTGTTCTGCAGAAACCTTAAAACTGTTTGATCCCTTTCATTATTTTAGTAGTTTTAAGCCGCCTCCTAGATTTTTTAATCAGTCCACTCATCTGTGCTCCAGCTTTTCAGATGAGAGTGTTTGGGTCAATACATACACTGCAATTATAATGCACACTTGCATGCTGGATCACGAAATCTGAATTTTAAAAAAGGTTTTACTCAGTGTTATACTAAGTGATGTGGGGAGGGGGTGGCAATTCAGTTTCAGGGAAAATGTATACACTCTTAATTGCATCCCTTACCCTTAGTGGCTACAAAAAATATTGTACTCAAATATTTGTCAAGATAATAGCTATTTGTTTTAATGGCCATGGGGATGAAAGAAAATGAGCTCATGAAGTGTAGTGGAAACTGGTGATGCTACTTTCTGGGATCAAGAAAAACCTAAGTTGACAAGTGAAAGAGAGCATGCAGTGCTGATGTCATTCTGTAAGTCTAGTGTGTGCTTCATACCTCACCTTATCTTTAGGATGGCAATTAGATGATAAGTCCAACTGCTAATGTCATGGGTGTGTTCTGATCTAATGCCTAACCTAGTTTGTTACCCTGGTTTGTATACAAGCACCAGCCCTAGTTTGCCTGTTTGGACAAAAAAGGCAAATTATGGTTTGCTGCAAATAACAAAAAGGAGGAGGAGATATTGGTGTGCAAGTGAGGAGGAGTATGTTGACCAGCCAGAGACTTACCAGCACTAGTTGTAGAACACCAAAGTATAGAAATATCCTGTGTGGGTATCACATGATTTCCTGGTTCTGATTTGTGAAATCTTAATAAGTGTGTTGCCTATGGAATTTATCTTTGGTCATAAATTTCTTTCTGTAGCTGATGCATGATTTACTTTTCCTAGTCTCCACATGCATCAAGGATATATTGGAATACTGCTTGGGATGATTAGATGGTTTTTCTAAGTTAGTGTCCTAAAGTAGCTTCCCTTACTGCCACCTCTCTTAGCGAATTGTGCACTTGTGTGGTATCAGAACTGTGTGTACATCAGCTGTAACTTGTGGCAGAGGTTGCACAGGGGCCTCATTGTGTAACCATGACAGAGAAAAACCAGCTTACCGGGACGTAGGCTGGAATTGTGAGCAAAGGCAAGTAGAAGAATGGGCAGTGGACAGGTATGTGCACAAGGCGGAATCAATCTATATGTAGCAGCCATCATGGTAGAATTCTGAGATTAATGCAAGACTATTCTTACACTAAAAGTCTGCCTATTACATTGTAGTGGTGGATGTTTCAGGCCCTTTACGACTCTGGAGGAGCTTCCATTGCAACAAGAATATCTGCCTACCATACTTCTTGCTGTGCATGTCAAATAAACACACTCTACATTAAATTTGTATTTCGACTGCAAACATGAGCAGCATCTTTCAGTTCAGAGAAGAACCAGAACTGCTCCACCATTGAGAAGGGGTGGGGGAAAGTCTTCAGAAAAGATGCACATTCAGGTGAAGTTAAACTAGTTTAAGATGGATACAGTAGGCTTAATAGTTGCTTTTCTTGCCTTATAGGACCAAAAAGGAATGCTACAAATAAGACCATCACCATCATAGTGGTAATGAGCATCTTGTAAGTACTTTTTTGGCTTTTCATTTGACTTCATTTTTCTTATGGCAAAACATATTGGGGGAAACATTTTTCCCTGGTGGCATTTGAGTGAATTTCATGGAGGTTGATTTTGCAGAAAGGAGCTTTCCTAAGCCATTGTCAAATTAATCCCAAGTTGCTCACATTTTTAACATGCAGGATACTGACATATAGGTGCAAGTGATGAATTGGCTTCAGAGGAAACATATCCTGGTCACATACACATAATCCTTTGCTGGTTTGGCAGGTGGAGACAGGGAGTCATCCTGACTCCCAGAATCTTTCTGTAAGATTATAGGGCAGCCTTCCTCAACATGGTGCCCTCCAAATGTTTGGGGGAGGATTGCTTGGAGCTAGTCCAAAACCCATGGAAGACACTAGCTTGAGGAAAACTGGATCAATGAAAGTCAGGGACCCTCTCTGATCCTCATGTTTTCATCCCAGTGTGTCTGCATGCAACTCCAGCTCCCCACCCCCGCTAATGATTTTCACATATATTGTGACTGTATGTGCAGCAGGAATGGGGGAGAATTCAATTCAGTTCGCATTTAGAATGGAATCTCCCTAATCCACACCTTCTGAAACAATCTGAGAACTGAAACACAGCCATTCCTCAAAATTCAAACTTCTTCACATCTTCCAGTACACTTGTCCAGCTAAGTAACGGGTGCAAAAATGCAAATACAGGGGGGGAGGGGGTGAATTAAAATGCATATATTCATGAAAATAACATACAAAAATGCAGTGTGTTAAGGGAAAGTGCTCTGCAAAAATGTGAATATTAGCAAAAATGGTAAAAGGTAAAGGTAAAGGGACCCCTGACCATTAGGTCCAGTCATGGCCAACTCTGGGGTTGCCGTGCTCATCTCGCTTTATTGGCCGAGGGAGCCGGCGTACAGCTTCCGGCTCATGTGGCCAGCATGACTAAGCCGCTTATGGCGAACCAGAGCAGCGCACGGAAACCCCGTTCATCTTCCCACCGGTAGAGGTTAAGATGAGAGCTTGTGGACTAGCCTCGATCTCCCTGGTCTAATGTAGTTTGAACAATGCCAACGCTCTCTCATGCTAGCTCTCTTTTCAATACACATTTTAAAATGAGAATATTATAATTTATTTTGCCCAGTGAAAAGTCTTAGCCATCTTGCCAAGGTTGTCATGAAGATGATCTTTCCTCTCTAATCTTACATGCTTTACCCTACTGGGGTAGTCTCTGTAGCAGGGGTGGGGAATTTGTGGTGTTGTACTACAGCTTCCATTGGTCCTGACCATTGGGCATAGTGGCTAGGGCTGATGGGATCTGGAGTCCAGCAGCCATCTGGAGGGCCACAGTTTCCCCATCCTTGCTGTTTAGCCTCTTAACTACTGTGATGCTATAAACATGAAACAGAAAAGTTGATAAAAACAGCCTGGTTTCTTTCTTTCTTTGCAGCTTGCTCCTACTGGTTTTGCTAAATGTGACATTGTTCCTCAAACTGTCCAAGATTGAACATGCAGCTCAGTCGTTTTACCGTGTTCAGCTTCAGGAAGAAGGATCTGTAAAGTGAGTGGATTTCTCCCCACCCCACCCTCATGTTCAACTATGCCTCATTTGTCAAATATAAGATACCAAAACAAAGCAAAACAAAAAAAGTTTTGCTGACTTCACAATACAGAGCTGGTGTAGTTTAGAGCAAGGGTCGGCAAACTTTTTCAGCAGGGGGCCGGTCCACTGTCCCTCAGACCTTGTGCGGGGCCAGACTATATTTTCTTTTGGGGGGGGGGATGAGCAAATTCCCACAAATAACCCAGAGATGCATTTTAAATAAAAGGACACATTCTACTCAGGTAAGCCACCCCCCCCCACGACTCTCCCCTCCCTTCTCCACAGCACTGGACGAGCCCCAGTGGCTGCTTACCTGTGTCTTGCAAGCAGCAGGGGCTAGCAGTGGTGGGATGGTGCGAAAGGGCTCCAGAGAGGGGCTGGCAGCAACAAAGCCTGAATTGAGCCTGCTTACAATGGTGGCCGCTCGAGAGCTAACGCTACTGCTGCTGGCACCAACAAAGCCCAGCCACCTTGCTCTCTGCTCTAGGCAGGGCAGGGAGAAGCCAGGAGAAGGGAGGGAGGAGGCGCCGCCAAACACACGCACTGGCACAGCCTGAACGATCAGATCCACGCGGCGATTCATGGACCATCTGTGGGCCAGATCCAGAAGGCAACTGGGCCGGCTCCGGCTCCCGGGCCTTAGTTTGTCTACCCAGAGGCTAAGAGGGCCAAGAAGCACCAACTTCAAATCTCACTTTAGACACCAGTGCATTAGGTGGCTTTTGGGGAAGCTGCTCAGCCTGTGTTTTATGGGGAATGGGGAATATTTTTGAGTCCAAAGGCTGCATTCTCTTATGGGGAACAGAGGCAAAAGTGGGTGAAGCAACAAATACAATTCATTCATTTGTACAGTAGGTAAATTCAGAGGTGTCTATAAACACTGTCCAGGCAATTAAGACATTATTACAATTCAGTTCAAGGACACAGTCCAGCCATGCAAGAGCATCTGAGGAGGGCAGGGGCGTAGCGTGGGAGTGGGGGCTGTTGGGGTAATTACCCTGGGTGCATTGGGGGGATCACTGCTCACACTGCCCTCTCTGAGCCAGCCCTGCAGTGTTTTGCAAGGCTGGGATCTGATCGGAAAACATGTACATAGATCATGGTAGTAATGTGTTAATTAGGCGAAAGCAAAGTAAAGAATGCGACTACATTCTTTAAGGCAGTGTTTCCCAACCTTGGGCCTCCAGCTGTTTTTGAACTACAATTCCCATCATCCCTGACCACTGGTCTTGCTAGCTAGGGATGATGGGAGTTGTAGTCCAAAAACAGCTGGAGGCCCAAGGTTGGGAAACACTGCTTTAAGGACTGTAAGGCAGCGACTTATCCCTGCATTTTCTCTTCTCAGTTTAGCCTTTAATGTGGCATCAAGAGAAAAAACTCACCAGCAGGACAAAGATCAAGTCCAGCATGTCAAAGGAGTGCTGAGGGACTCCATAGCATTGCTTGAACAGGTGGGTGTTGCTGTTTCTATTATCTGGTCCCTGTACATGTGAAAACGAAACGTGGGATGTGTGAAAAGGTTACTGCTTTGCTAATAAAAGAATTAATAAATCACTTCCGTATTTGGATGCTATGGCCTTAGGCTTTCAGGTATTAACTAGTGAGAATGGGGTACAAAAAACTGATTGAGATTGCTTGAGAAAGAGAATATTAATATTCAAGAGCTTGAGATAATTCCAGGGCTGCTATGAATATTTAAGAACTAAGGAAGCTTTGAAGTTTAAGATTTGCCACAATGTATGTTTGTGGCATGTGTGCTAATGAAATGGAACAATAGTAAAGGTGACCAAGAGACAGTACTCCTTATTAAAAAGAACTTTCTTTGCATCCCAGTAAAACTTACAAAGGAAACATGTCTTTAAAAACTATATTATTTAAAGAATTGCAAGTTCTACTGAATGAAGCTCAACAACCTCATACACATATTTCAGATTTGGTAAGATGTAGATTAGAGAATGGGCTTAATTCTTTTATGTATGAAAGCAGATACAGTATGAGAAAACCCATGTCACTCTGTTGCCCATAGGTACTTCAGAGTAGATTCTGCTGCTGCTGCTGCAATCATAGAATCTTAGAGTTAGAAGAGACCAACTCTAGTCCAACCCCTTGCAATGCAGGAATCTCAGCTAAAGCATCCATGACAGATGGCCAATCAATAGACAATTTTGAAAAATGATTATGCTTGTTGTTACATGTTACATACAACTAAGGGTTCTCAGGTTTCCACTAGGACATCTCTAGGTGGGTTGTCCTCTAGTTCATTTCTGGCATTCAATTTAAGTAGATCTCTTATGACTTGTGCCTAGTTGTTTGGGTTCCCATCCCTTAAAATACAGTTGCAGTTCATCTGTAGTAAGCACTCTGTTAGTACATAACTAGTAGTGTGGGGCAGGGTTGGCAACACAAAGGAGCATTTTTGGGCAGCCTCCCAAGTGCAGCTGATGCTATTTACACTGCTGCCCTGACGCCCATTTTCCAGAGCCCAGTGAGCACTGGGTCCTTGCCATTTTAGTTGCCCACAATCATCCAAAGTTGACATTACCACTCAGTCACATCGTAAGCAATTACAATGGCAGCTGTCTGGCACTCATTTTCGGTACCCAAATACCTACCTGGAAATAAATATGAAGAGAATAGACCACGTAATCCCATGGGGACACCAACAAGGGAAGGCAGCCCATAGTGAGGGTCCCCTCAAACCTGGAGCTGGTTCTGCTGAAAAGTAATTAGATCTCTTTTTAGAAACAATTCACTGCCTAATTCTTGTCGGATTTTATTTCTGTAGCTGAAGAATTCCCTTTCTATGCTCCAAAGTAGCTTTGATCACCTAAACAAGACCGACAGCAGGAAGCCTGAAAGCTGATGTCACCAAAGGAGAATGAAGATATTTTGTATTGAATGTGAAGCTGCTTATTTTTCTCACATTTCTGCTCACAACCACTTGCACACCGTAGAAATATATCTATAAAATGTGTTCGTTTTTAAAGCCATTAGCCTGTGAATTCTCCTGATCCACTTGACATCTTCTTGTGAGCAGTTTCCTGAACTGTGAATACCTGGTGTGAATGAGTAAGAACATTGTGTGGTCTGGTAATTATGTGATATGCAAATTGTAGGGGGAGAATTCAGCAAGCAATGTGATCTGTAAAAAAAGTAAAAAGTAAAAGTAAATTGGACTCACATCTGATGAGAAAATCATTAACATTATGAAGGATGCAGCATAGATTATCTTGTGGAGCTTGTAACACCCAGAAGTTCTCCATATGGTCTTTTTCCATATTCATGCAACAATTATTCAAAAGTAAGCAATTTTAAAGGTCTGTACATATGTTCTAGAAAACTATTTATAAATCTGAATTTTGAACGTACTGATTGTTTTGGTTGTGTGGGTCTTCTGCTGTACGAGTCGAAGCAATTCTACCTCTTTCTACCACTGTCATTTCACCTCTCAGGATTTCTCAGGAATTGTCCTTATATGTCAGAGAATTATATTCAAAAAATGGCCAGTCCCTGAATATTTTTAAATGGCAACCAGTGCATTAATCTGACTGGCATGTTGAGTCCATTGAGACTTTTTCTGATTTTAACATTTTACAGTCTTCAGGCCTGGGAATCCACTTGTATTTTGGTTGTGTTATATCTATTTTGTAGCACAGACTAAGACCTTAACTGTGTGACACGAGACGGGAATCACCTTTATCTGCTAAAGTTAAGAACAAGCTTGTAAGCCATTGAGGAACAATAGGCTTTCTAAAGTATACTTTAGAGTAGAACGAAGTAGAATGGTAGTGGCCCAAATAAGATTGTGCCTCAATCTGGCTGTGCTGGATATGTCTGTCTATTAAATGAAACTGACCATGTTTGTGACTTCTATTTTGGATTTTTTAATTTCCACTTGACGTTCATCAAAAGTGCCTTTATACCTGTTTGTATAGGAAACCAGCTTTAGCAGATGGACCTACCCAGGCTTAAAAAAAAAGCAAGAAGGAAGTACTGTTTATGTACAGTGCAGACAGAAATGTGTTGGAGCAATTTGTGTCAAACTACTACATGTTTTTGTAGTATGTGTATCTTTTTAAAAGCATAGGCATTGAAGTTATAAATTACTAGTCAGATTAGAGATAAATGAAGGCCGTTTCTGTGATGTCTCTTTAAATCTGATGTCTTGTGTGCTTTTTGTACTTGAAAGGAACACCACACTGATAACTTTATATGGTAAGAAAATGAAGTTGAAGATTCTGTATATAATACCCGGAGAATTATGTTAACCTTTCTGTGAATAAATATGAGAGGATTCATTAAAGTTGCCAGAAGGTTTGCTGTACATAAGTAGAGGCTGCAGAATGAGGCCAGTGGCTCATCTCTTCCAGCATCCTGTTCTCACAGTGGCCAAACAGATGCCCACGGGAAGCTGAAAACCAGACCCTGAGTGCAACAGCACACTGGCCACTTGTGATTTCCAGCAACTAGTATTCAGAGACATACTGCCTCTCACAGTAGAAGCAGAGTATAGCCATTGTGGCTAGTAGGTCTTGATAACCTTACCCTTCATGAATTTGTCTAATCTATTTTTCAAGCCATCCAAGTTGGTGGGAGCAAATTCCATAGTTTAACTATGCACTGTGTAAAGAACTACTTTTTTTAACTGTCCTGAACAGGCCTGGCTCACCTATGAAGTAGGGTGAAGCAGCTGCCTCAGGTGGTAGAAGCCCCTGAAGCAATGCCCCTATGGGTGCCTCACCCACTCTGCAGAGCAGTGCTGATTGCCAGTGAGATTTTGCTGAAATTTCATGAGATTTCATGGAGCACAAGAGATCTTGCCATAGATATTCTGCTGGAAGCCGCCCAGAGTGGCTGGGGAAACCCAGCCAGATGGGTATAAATAATAAATTATTATTATTATTAAATTGGCATTGATTCCAGCATGGCTTCTCTGTTAGTGGTGGGTGGTGCAGTGGTGATGCTGGCATGGTGGGAGGCATGGAAGAGTGGGCCGGCACTTCCCGTTTTACCTCAGGCGGCAAAACAGGATACTGATACATTTAAGGATTTTTTGGTTGGGTTTTTTTATGTTTTTAGCAATGTGCTCAAATTCTTCTTTAGCATCTCTTATTGGATGGTAGAATTTCTTTCACCAAAGTTTGTGTTGCTTTTCCTTCTCATTTGGAAAACTTCAATTTTCTAAACGAAGCCTTCTTGCCTGTAATAGCTTCTTGATTTTATGTAACTTCCTGAAGGTGGGAGCTTGGAGATGCGATGCACAACAGCCGCCTGTCATTGGATTAGCATAGCTATTATGGCTATGATTCTAAACATGGTTACTATCAAGCACTGAATTCAGTGGGACTTAACTTCCGAGTAAACACAGAATTTCACTGCATATCTAAAAAGGAAACAAAAACTCACTGAATAAAATAAAAAAAAAGCAAGCTATTAAATGACTCTCAGGCCAACCACCTTTTTATGTTTTGGGGTAGAGACCAAGCTAAACTGAAAACCAGGGCAGTTGACAAACTAGAATGAAATCAAATGAGCTGTTAAAGGCAAGCAAAAAGAATTGGGGTAGGGGGTGGGGAATGGGAAGTACGAAGGTAAAAGAAAAGCAAGTGCTTCCCATGGAATACCAGTACTGTATAATTGTACAGAGAATATATTGGGATGCTTTAGGAAACCTGGTTCTTGCTTGAAACAGTCATATAAATGAAGCTTCCGTCTGTCCTAGAGAACGTTATTGAGAGCACCAATCCTGAATTTCTAAAATCAAGCCCTACTGTGTAGAGCCAGGTGACAAGGTTCTATATTTCATCCAAACTGAAGGGCTGTCTTGTATTACAAGCAGGTGAAGGGAGGAAGCATGAGTCACTTGCATTTCCCCTTTTGCTTCTGCTTTGCAATATGAGAAGTTGGTCAGTGCTAATCTATTCCAGTTATTTACCATAGGTTATTACTGGCTTGGAAGTATCCATGATGCATACCGATCAGCACTGGCAACACTTGTGTTCATACGGTCCAGGACTGGTACTGTACTGACACATACACCATCAGGACAAATGGCAATTCAATTACCTGCTTAGGGAAAATGGTTTGCAATTAGTATTTTTTATTTTGCAAATCCAGAGCAGTTAGCCCTGTGCAAAGGGAAAATGCAAAAGGAGCAAGTTATAACTACAAATGCACAATTTTTGCCAGACCCTTTTAGAAAATAAAAATAAAATTAAAATAAAATAAAAAATTGCCAGGGTGGGGGGGGAGACATTTCCTAAAATGGAAATTAAAAAATAGCTAGTTTACAACATCTATCAGTGTGGTGTAGTGGTTAAGAGCGGTAGTCTCGTAATCTGGGGAAGCGGGTTCGAGTCTCCGCTCCTCCACATGCAACTGCTGGGTGACCTTGGGCCAGTCACACTTCTCTGAAGTCTCTCAGCCCCACTCGCCTCACAGAGTGTTTGTTGTGGGGGAGGAAGGGAAAGGAGAATGTTAGCCACTTTGAGACTCCTTAAAGGGAGTGAAAGGCGGGATATCAAATCCAAAACTCCTCCATCCTACAGTGAGAGAGCCAGTGCGATGTAGTGGTTAGTGTTGGAGTAGGATCTGGGAGACCAAGGTTCAAATTGCTGTTAAGCCATGAAACTTGCTGGGTGACCTTGGACCAGTCACAGTGTTTCCGCATAACCTACCTCACAGGGTTCTGAGGATAAAATGTGGAGGAAGAGAATGTATACCAGCTCCAGCTCTTTGGAGGAAAGGTAGAATATAAATGTGGCAAATGCATTGCTTGTCACAGCATTTATTTCCAAGGATTCAGACAAAGGACTTTCTCAGACTAACCTGGAGATCCCAGGGATTAAACGTTGGGCCTTCTGAATGGGAAAGCAGATGCCCTATGACTAACCTATAGCTCTGCTGCTGGGAATTAAATGGCACATTACAAAGGTGGCTGTTAAAATTGTGCAAATTCTGCTGTCAGCACCAGAAAAAAGGGGGAGCAATGAAGGAGTAAAGCTTATTTTTGTGTGGGTGAGTTTTGCCTCACATATTCCTGAAAGAGAAATAATGATGTATTTCATATTAACACTCGGATCCTAAACACAGTTTCTCTGAAATAAGTCCTAGTATGATTTTGATGGAAATTCTTTTCTCCAGCCCATGTATGCCAACCAACAGATACGAAGTGAGACCAATGGAACTGCTGATATATATAATAAATGAGATGCATTCTGAGTCTGTGAAAAGTGTTTTTTCTTTTAAGTGACTATAGGAGTTCAGCAAGGATGGGGGTCGTGCTACATGGTGGGGGAGGGGGCTAGCCACTTTTGAGAGGCCATTTTGACCCCTCCTTTTTTTATAAATTAGTTTTTCAAATATTTAAACGTCCAAACGCATAATTGGATCATTTGAGCACAGCATCTAATACTTCTAAAGCTAGCATTGAAACTTCATTTGCTATATCATATACCTATTCATATTAATCCAGTAGTTCTCAAAGGGAGGAGTGCACTGGTGTGGCAGGAGAGGGTGGCAAGTGTTTCAGGAAGATGCAAGGACAATAACGTTTAAACACTGCAGTATACTGTAGCATATCAAAATAATTGTTTTATACTTTCTGAATGCCCCATGTTCATATTATAGAGTAGTTGCCTTCCACTTAGATCATAGCCCACTGTACCCCTGACAACTTCCTCTTCTGGGCCTGGCAGTGTTGCCTGTTTTGTTAAGGACTTGCACTGATAGGTTAAATGACTGGCCACTTCAGCCTTTGTGAAGTGGCACAGCTTGTTATCCTAAACGTAACCCAGCAGTGTTTGGCACAGTTTTGTCAAACCTTCATTAATTCTAACTTCTACAAGTTTCAGGAATTATGGGCAACTTGCACCACAGACTCTGGTACCCAAAACCTGCAACATGCCCAAGCCAAGCATTGGACTCGATGATTTGCTTTGCTTCTGGAGATATAGGTGCCTAATTTGGGGTGTCCCAAAGCTGATGGTCGGGTGCCCAGTTCCTTTATTTCTATGACTCTTGTCACAAGGGTGGGATGCTTCAGGATCTTGCATTGTCAAAGGATCACTTCATATTGGGATGGAGCACGTGTCATTAAATTCTATTCAATAGTGATTCAGGGTAGATTCCAGTGTATAGTTAGCAGAGTAAAAACTTAAATCTGTTGCAGGATTTCCAAAAAATAGACCAGAGGCAATTGCATTTCATCCAGCAGAGCTTTACCATGCTGTCAGTTTGCCTCACATTTTCAGACCTGCAGGAAGGGTGGCTTGCAGTGTCAGAAGTGCACTTACAACTGAAAGGCAGCAACTCAAAGGTGGAGGAACTGTTTTGCATGCATTGTGTCCCAAGTTCAGTTCCCCACATCTCCAGGTAGGGCTGATAGAAACTCCTGCTTGAAAACCTAGAGAGCCTTAAGGCTACTTCCTTAGATTCTTCCTATGTCCTTCCTAGGAGTGGTCAGGTCACCTTTATTAGGGCTAGGCTGGCAACTGGGAAGCGGAAAACCTGGAGCTGGCCGCTGCCGTTTTGAGTAGAGTGGTACCTCGGGTTAAGTACTTAATTCGTTCCGGAGGTCCGTTCTTTACCTGAAACTGTTCTTAATCTGAAGCACTTTAGCTAATGGGGCCTCCTGCTGCTGCCGCGCCGCCGGAGCACGATTTCTGTTCGCATCCTGAAGCAAAGTTCTTAACCTGAAGCACTATTTCTGGGTTAGCGGAGTCTGTAACCTGAAGCGTATGTAACCCGAGGTACCACTGTACACGGTTTCTTAGGATCTGAATGCTGCCTCAAATTTTGTGTTGCAGTTTCTTTCCCGCCCTTTCCTCCGCCTTTCCTGAGCTGCTTCCCGAAGCCCCATCCAAACTTCGAAGGCGCGGCTTTTTTCTTCCTTGCAGCGACGGAACTTCTCGCATTCACACGTGCTTTTTCTCCCTCTCCTCCGCTCCCCCCGCGGGCATTGGGCAGGGCTCCGTGACGTCACGGGAGGATAGGAAGAGGCCGGCGTGCCAAGGAAGCCGGAAGCTGGGAAAACTTCAGGTCGCGCGGCGAGGTCGCTTAGGGGAGAACGGCAGGGCGCGCCCTGGATGCAAGGCGGGGGCAGGCGGGAGAGAAAAGGGAGGCGGAGCCTGCAGAGATTCCAACCAATCCTCGTTGGCCAAGGAGGAGCAAGTTGGGTTGGGGAGCTGCTCCCCGCCCCGCCCAACAAGAATTCCTTTTTTGCACCTTGATAGTCGGGAAGTTAGAACGCGGGTAGAAGTCACTGGATGCGCATCGATTGCAAACGGGTGGAGGAGAAGCAAGTTGCAGGAAGGGAAGAACCTCGCTGCTGCCTGGCGCTTGGTTACAGGTGTCAGGAGGAGTCTGGAGGGAAATCGCTGCGCGCCTGCCTCTCCCCTTTCGTTTCCTCCTCTCCCTCGGGTTTGCAGAAGGCTCTTTGCTGTCGCCTTGCCCCTCTGTCTCCGCTGCTCGTTTGCAAAAGTCCGCTTTGGGGAACTGACTTTAAGAAGAACTTCCCCTGGAGTTCCCTGCCCTTTGCATGCTGCGAGAGAGGTTCCCCGCGCCTCTTTTTTCCCTGCCCTCCGGTCTTTGCGAGGGCGGGAGGGGCCATTGCGGCTGCTGCTGCTGCCACCATGAAACGTGGGAGGAAGAAAGTTAGAGGTCCGGAGGCGGAGGATACCCTCTGCTGCTGCGAGTACCTGGATCGGAAGGGCCAGAGGAGCCACCTGGCGGCGTGTTTCTGCGAGTGCGAGGACCTCGACGAGGGCTGTGAAAGGTACGTCTGAAACTTTCACCCAGCTGGCACTTCTCATAGAATTGTAGAGTTGGAAGAGACTCCCGAGGGTCATCTAGCAGTGCAGAAATCTCCCAACACGTGCCCTCTCCCCCGACCAATTTGAAACCACGCCGGACCTTGCTTAGCTTTGCCAATGTGCTAGTAGTTAGCTTGTTGGTGGCTGCTCTGCTCGTGGCTTGAGTGAGATCTTTCCGTTGTGGCCATTGGGGTGGCCTTTAGCTGCTCCCTCCTCCTGTCTTCAAAGTTCTGGCATAAAAAGGCTTGTATTCAGGGTGTGGTTTTCCAGGTAAACTGTCCCTATTAAGAGTATTTCATCTGCTCCACATGTGGCGATTCTGGTAATCACTGGATTTCTGTCTGATCAGATGGCCACCTCTGTTGCTTGAGGTACCTTACAAAATTAATAATAATAATAATAATAATAATAATAATAATAATAAAATACCAGAGCTACTATGCCTTTAACAGCCCCATGAGGCACAAATTCTGAAGAATTGTTTCTTTTCCGTAGAGATGGAAAACCTTACCTGTTGAGTGCATCACATGCAACTCCTAAAGTCCTTCTAGAAAAAAATGGTGTAATCATGGGAATTTGAAAGAGTTTTTGAAATTGGCAAATGTCAACACTGGGCAGTAGTTTCCAAAAGTAAGAAGGAAAAAACAAACAAACCCCTGCTATGATAATGTTGGAGAGTAAGGGTTGCTTCTTAATGTTATTTTTTTTCTGGTGTGGCTTCCCTTGAAGGACACATATGCAGTGAAGCAATGCTTTGCAAGTGTTCCCTGTGTTATACTTGGTCAAGGTTACCCAGTTGGAAGTTGACCAGCTGTACTTGCATAATTTGGGCAACTTCCCTGCAAGAAAAACACATATGATTTCTTGCTTGGAAAGAGAACATTTCAAGTGGCCTTAGGCAGGCATGGGGGAACCGGTGATTCTGCAGATGGACTGTAATTCCCTGCCCACTTCTGTCTGGATCTTATGGAAGTTATGTGGAGGGGTTCCAGCCATTTTCTCCCACAATTGCTTTAACTCAACAAAACCCAGCACACTTCTCTGAGCCGTAAATGTCTTCCCTATTCAGTGTACGGAAAGTGGTGGGTGAACTCATGAGCTCGTGAATCCTTGTCTTTTCTATATCAGGGATGGGGAGGCTGCAGCCATTGGACTACAACTCCCATCATCCTTGGTGATAGGCCATGCTGCTTGGGGCTGAAGGGAGTTTGCATCCCCACAATGTCTGAAGGGCCATGGTGATTCCCACTCCTGTTCTACAGAGAGATTCTTTGCCAGGTAAACTGACAGACCAGACAAGAACAGAACTTGAGAAAGTTGAGGGCTAGTTCGCAGAACTGGATTTACTGACAATGGGATACACTCATCATTTTCAGATGAGCATTAAGATGATATGATGAGATGCGGCCCCACATAATACTACAGTGGTACCTCGGGTTAAGTACTTAATTCGTTCTGGAGGTCCGTACTTAACCTGAAACTGTTCTTAACCTGAAGCACCACTTTAGCTAATGGGGCCTCCTGCTGGCGCCGTGCCGCTGGGGCACGATTTCTGTTCTCATCCTGAAGCAAAGTTCTTACCTGAAGCACTATTTCTGGCTTAGTGGAGTGTGTAACCTGAAGCGTATGTAACCAGAAGTGTATGTAACCCGAGGTACCACTATATTCAAATTTCTGGGTAGAAACTGAAGAATTATGGCCATTTCACACATCCTTTTTACACTTGTCTGTATGCATAATAAAACAACCACATGTATAAGAAGAATATAAACATGTGCTCATCCCCAAGGGAGCTGACAATTGTCTGAAGCATCCCCAAACAGCTGTACCTTGGTGAGATCTGACACAAAGTGACAGAGTGACAGAAGCCAACACAAATGTATTTCTTGGTCTCTTCAGTCTTACATGAGCAGATCTCTGTGCTTTTCCCTAACAGGTGGCTGACTTGCAGATCTTTGCCCCCGGGAACTCTAGAGAGAATTGCAGACACCGTCACAGACCGCTTTCGCCTCCCGTGGCTTAGGGGGGCTGTAAAGGTCGATATCAGCCTCCTCCCGCCAATCATCCTGTTGCCTGTCTTCCTTCACATAGCAGCTTTGCACCTCCTCTTGGCTCTTGTCATTCTGATATCACTTCCTGTACTGGTGCTGTGGTATTACTACCTCACACACAGGAAGAAGGGCCAGACTCTCTTCTTCTTGAGTCTAGGGCTGTTCTCTTTAGGCTACATGTACTACGTGTTCCTCCAAGAGGTGGTACCCCGGGGCCACGTGAGCACCAGCCAGGTGATCCTTCTCACCTGCGGCTTAATCCTCATGCTGGTGGCCCTGTCTCAAGCCAAGAGAGACCCTGGCTACCTTCCCTGCCAAACGAGCAGTGACAAAGCACTTTGCCAAGGCGGCAATGTCAACAATAACAACATCTCAAACAGGAATGACTTGGAGAGCTCCAAGGGGCTTTACAGAGCAGCTGTGCCTGACATTGCAATGAACAGTTACCCTGAGGGCTATGCCAATGTGTTGGAAGCAGGGACAGGTGGGATCACAGCGGACTGGTGCACCAAGTGTCACTTGGTTAGGCCAGCCCGAGCTGGGCACTGCCGGATATGTGGCAGGTGTGTGAAGAGACTGGATCATCACTGTGTCTGGTATGTTCCTTGGAGTTTCAAGTTGGCTTTGACATTTGTTTTCTGATATCTTTGTTACTAATGAGTCATGGATCTCCTCTTGCCCCAAAAGGCCTTTCTGCTTTGTTTGGGCTCTTGTCAGTATGTTTAATTGATCTGCTGCAGAGTGAGTTTTGTGGCATGAATTGCATTCCCTGTCTAATATTTGCTCTTTCCTGCATTCCGTATCCTTTTTCTATAACCAGACAAGCTGAGGGAGTGCCACATCTCCCCAGGGGAACTTCATAATCTGTTATGCCACCCATCAACGGTTGTAAATGTTGTGATACATTAATGGTTTCATTTAGGGGGGTGTACTTTGTGTAGTGACGATGGGGGAATCATTCTGTAGTCAAGAGCAAACTTGCACACTTCACATTGGGCCAGTTTTTAAAACTATACTGCTCCTGGTATTTGAGAAATCAAAACATTGGGATGTTTTTTCCTCTAGATGTCTGGGCCAAAGGGAATGGGGGAAGAGTAGGTCAGGCCATTTAGAGATAGGTGGAAGAAAATGCAGTGAATAGTAGCCGCAGAGCTCTGCAGGGCAGAACCACTGGAAGTCACAGAATCATAGAATTGTTGAGTTGGAAGCCCCCCCCCCCCAAATATCATCTAGTCCAACTTCCTGCAATGCAGGAATCTCAAGTAAAGTTTGCCCAGCTCTCTTCTCATTTCTGATCCTTTGTTTTTCCAATTTCTTATAAATATCAGGGCCAGAAACTTGTTAAACCGTGCAAGTTCAGGCCTTTAGGATACTGGGTGTAGGTAACAAATTTCACATTTCATGTGTGAAAAGTCTGTTGGGGTGCAGAATATCCACAGTGCATAATTTTATAGCTTTCTACCAGCTAGTCTTAAGTGGTGCAGATTGTTGTATATTGGCTCTATTTACATAAGCTAGTTTGAAAACCTATTTTATATGAATCTTATCTGTTAGCCTGGTTTAGACATAATGCCCAGCCACGGTTTGGTGCCTAGCAAATGAGCCTTCAATGAGTCTCTAGCTCTTGTTCTCCGCCCCTCCCTCCCCTGCAGTGTACCTCTGGCCTCTTTTGCGGATTGAGGCAAGCCAACAATTGCCATTTTGTCCAAACCTGCAAATTGTGTTTGTGCTGCAAACCATAGTTAACTACCCCTCAGCTGGACATCAGAATACTTAATGGACACCAGAATCTGGCACCTTGTTTATCTTACACCACTTTTTTGTTAAAAAAAAGTTTTTCTTTTATCTCTTGGAGGATTAACAGCTGTGTTGGGGAACAGAACCACCAAGCCTTTATCCTTGCACTCTCCCTTTTTCTGCTCACATCAGTGTATGGGATTTCTCTGACTCTGGACACCATCTGTAAGGGGAAGGCTACCATCATGGCACTCTTCTACTGTCCTGGTGTCTATGGAGACTACAGGTGAGAGAAATACTCTGCAATGGGATAAGAAACTACTGATATGACCCTATGTCAGAGGGTCAGTCCTCTGGTCTGCCTGGCTTCTGCTATCTTGGCCCGAGGTGCATGCTGGGATGTTTGCTAATGTCAAAACCTTTGTCCTTGGGAAGGTTTGTGCAGCTTTCATAGATTGGCATGCTGAGGCACACTATTTTGTGCTTGTGCGACTTGCCCAAGTGACCATATGTGACACTTGTGGTTGAAACAAAGATAAAGTCCTGTGTTCCTTTTTTGGGTTGTTTTATTTTTGTTCTTTTGCATGGTCAGGTTACACTTTTAACGACAAAAAGCATAATTGCTTTCCGGGATGATGCATTCTGAACATTGTAGTGTTGTCCTCCTCCTCTTTGCATGCACAAATCCTAATGATTTCCAAATGCCCACTATCTCATTTCAGGTGCCCATATAGTTTTTTTCCTGTCTCTGACAACCATTGTTGTTATCTTCTTTCCTCCCTTCTCAGTATGTCTCACATTCCAGCTCAAGTGATATGGACTGTGCCTCCATATTGGCTTGCATGCCTTGCAATCTGTTTGTATGCAGCTATTGCTTCCTCTCAATCCAGCCCTGCTCCGCTGAAAGCTCATTCTGTTCTAGACACTTGATTGATTGATTGATTGATTGATTGCATTTATATACCAATTTTTTCTCCCAAGGAGAGACAATAACTGGCCAAAGGTCACTCAGGAGATTCAAACCCTGGTCTCCCAGGCCACATAGCTGTCAGCTTTTCCATTTTCTTGCGAGGAATCCTATTCGGAATAAGGGAATTTCCCTTTTAAAAAGGGAAAAGTTGACAGCTGTGATAGGCCAACATTCTAACCATTACACCATGCTGACTCTCAATGACTTGTGATAAATCTATGAGGGAAATGTATTTCAATCATCTTCTTCCCATCCCGTTCTGTCTTTAACATCTGTAGGGAATCTTAATAATAATAATAATTTTATTATTTATATGCCTCCCACCTGTCTGGGTTGCCCTAGCCACTCTGAGCGACTCCCAACAAAATACTAAAAACGCAATAAAATGTCAAACATAAAAAACGTCCCTATACAGGCCTGTGGGCCTAATTATGATAGTTGGTTTAAGCCACACCTTAAATCATGGTCACCTGTCCCAGCACCTAAAATATGACACTGTTTGTGGAGCAGGCAAACTTACAGGGTCAAACTGATTAGGAAGAATGGGGAGTAAGTGCACTTTCAATTTTTACTTACTACCTGGGCCCAGTTCCATACCCCTTGATTGAGTGCCATACTTACACAATTGGATGAAATTAAATACTCTCTGGTACAAATTACACCTC
This sequence comes from Podarcis cretensis, assembly GCF_951804945.1. NCBI lineage: Eukaryota > Metazoa > Chordata > Lepidosauria > Squamata > Lacertidae > Podarcis > Podarcis cretensis. The sequence goes on along the minus strand of NC_137173.1, from coordinate 33,446,952 downwards.
TGGATTTACTTGCTGTTTGGAATTGCTGCGCTATAGCTTGTGCTGTTTCACTGAGTGCAATCAAGTTTATAATTTGCGCAAGCCTTCCCATTTGAAATTAAGGGGCAACAACTGAAGAACATCTAAGCACAGGCTGTTTATTGCCCACACATATCTAAAATGGTGAATTTGGTTCTTCCCTCAACTAGTAGTGCTTTTACCATGGTAACAATATAGCTATATAAATTTCGTGGGCAAGGAGCTTTAATGTTGTGGTTGTGTAAAGGAAGAACTGTGGCCTTTGCAGAAGAGGTAGAGATGTTGTGGTATACAGTTCCCATCACTGATTATGCTAGCAGGGACTGATGGGCATTATGGTCCTCAACATCTGAAGGGCACTGTGCTGGCTACCCATACTTTAGGGATATTTAGATAGCATGCCCAGGGTGTGGGAGATCAGTCTGTAACCTGTAAAGAGACCATCTGTAACCACTGAGTGCAACCACATTGCTATGGGCATTTTTGCAGAGCAGAAGTATAGGGCAGAGAACTGGTTGTTGAGCTTAGCAATAATCAAATCCCAATGCTTATTACCTTATAGTAAGGCATAGCTCAGGCATATGCAAACTCGGCACTCCAGATGTTTTGGGACTACAACTCCCATCATCCCTAGCTAATAGGACCAGTGGTCAGGGATGATGGGAGTTGCAGTCCCAAAAACATTTGGAGGGCCGAGTTTGCCTATGCCTGGCATAGATGATGGACTGTTTGATAATGTTTGCAATGAAATGAGGCACTTAAGTGGGGAAATGAGATTGCAGTTTGCTGTGATGCAGAATCTGAGACGGGAAGGCACCAAAGGTTACTACTATTTACTCTCAAAATAGCATGTCAGTCTCCCCTTTTCCCTGTAGCCCTACAGCAATGCCCCTATTAAAATGGGTTCCTTGCTTTCTGTTTCCACCCCCTTCTAGTTCTGCCCTTTCGTTCACCTGTGTGTGGTACTGTACCATTGTAACTTCCAGCATGGGCTACATCCTTCTCATCCAGCTCTTGAACATCAGCTACAACGTGACTGAGAGGGAAGCTCGAATTGCTTTGAAGGAGAACACTGGGCGGAGGCTGTTATGGGGCATGGTGGTTGACACAGGCCAATACCATCGGGGCATTCTGCACAATTGGATCCAGTTCTTGACCTTACGCTCATCCGATCTGCAGTGCTCCACTGAAGACATTGTATGAAAGCAGCTTCCTATCACTCACATTTAGTTAACTGATCATCCACACCTGAAGTCATTAAGGGGACAGGTAGTTCTCATCTTTTAAGCCATATTTTAAGAGCAACGTTTTCTCAGAAACATGTGATATTCCAAACGCTGGGCACAAATGACCTTGTTATGGGGGGTGCCTATGTATGTTAGCCTCTTAAGCGCTCACCTGCTACCAGTTTTGGATTAGCATCTCAGTCTGCAGTTCTATGCGCTTGTGCCAATGGACTGTGTACATAGCTGTTTACAAGGATTATACACATTAACTGTCAGGAACATTCCTGACATTAACCTGGCAAAGAGGTTGCTGCTGTTGGGTTGTGGTGCTGAAGAGGTAGTGTATCTTTTAATTCTAAAGGTTTTGGAAACTTCATGTGCTTGTGCGGACTAATCTTAATGTACCACAAGGAAGTTCATCTGGCCATGAGCTTTAGTTTTGTGCTTGTCAATGTTGATGATGGCCATGGGTGGTATAAAAAAGGGGGCTGCTCTGCACTTCTACCCCCATGCAGAAAAAGAGCAAAATAGCAACAACCCCCCCAAAACCGACAAATGATGTTACTTTCCCACATATATCCACCCCAACTCTTTGCTTCAGTAGTTCTACTAAGTGCCTTTGTGAGACGTTTTCTTTGGAGCTGTGATTTGTGAGACTGGTGGATAGCATGGGTGGTTTTGTGTATGGTGTTCTCAAAACACCTCAGAGAAAGTATTTGTATTTAATGAATGTCTATTCTCTCCCCATCCCCCACGTCCATTCAGAAAGGTTAAAAATGAAATCTGTAATTCAGCGGTCAGCAAACTTTTTCAGCAGGGGGCTGGTCCACTGTCCCTCAGACTTTGTGGGGGGCTGGACTATATGGGGGGGGGGAGAACGAATTCCTATGCCCCAAGAATAACCCAGAGATGCATTTTAAATTAAAGCACACCTTCTACTCATGTAAAAACACCAGGCAGGCCCCACAAATAACCAAGAGATGCATTTTAAATAAAAGGATGCATTCTACTCATGTAAAAACACGTTGATTCATGGACCGTTCGCAGGCTAGATTTAGAAGGCAATTGGGCCAAATCCGGCCCCTGGGCCTTAGTTTCCCTACCCATGCTGTAATTGCTTAAAATAAACTCTTAAATCACTTGGATCCAAAAACTTAAAAAGCACAAAAACAATTGGCATTAGAAAGTACTTAATGAAAGAGAATTGAGGGAACCTATCACTGCTTTGCATCACATATGATCAACTATTTTAATTAATTATTTAGGATTCTTGTCTCAAGAGTGTTCCCATAAAAAGTCATTTGCTCAATCAGATGATTAGAAAGATTTAAGTTCCATTTAGATAGGATCACTGTGCAATAATGGGGCTGTAGGGCAGGTGGTCTCATTGAACTGAGATAATTGGTAGCCATGGATGTAGAAAATGATTTATTCTGCTTTTACATCTACTGCTTTCTGTACCTGGGTGCTGCAATCTAAAGCATCTGGAAGGTACCAGCTTAAGGAATGCTTGCTTGCTGCTGAAATTCAACTCATATAATGTTATATGTTACCAAGAGATAAAAGGCAACAGAACTGTTCTTCCAAACAAGGTGAGACATGATGTTTCCGTGCATAATGGTAGCATTCAACTTGGAATTGGAGTGAAGTGGGAATTAGAACTCTCTAGTTTCTTAGTTCTTCACATGGGTTCACTTCTGGTCAGTAAATGTACATGTTCCTCAGACAGTTTGAAATAGTTATATCTTTGGCTGAAAAAGCAGTGTGTGCTATATAACTGGAGACACTGGCTGAGTTCGGACCTTGTACTAAACCATAGTTTAGCATGGCTTCCGTCCAGTGGTGTTGAGCTTCAGGTTTGCACCCTGCTGCCCCCTGCAGGTGGAAGGAGATCAGAAGCTTTGCTTAAAAACTGGCTTCTTTCCTTCAAGCTGACAAAGTGGTTAATATTAACCAGTTTATTTGAACAAGCCAACTTGACAACAGAACAAGCACACAAGCATTTAACTGAAACAAGAGTTGTGTTTTGCCTTCTCCGTTTTTAGGGCATTAGTGGAATGCAGCAGATCATCAGTGTGTTCCCGCCTACCAGGAAGTAAAATATTTGCAGAAAGAGACTTGAAATGCACTCTATATAAAGGTTTTTCTCCCTGCTGGTGGTATGTAGGAAGTGTGCAGCAGGAATAAATTAAGGTGGGGAAATGAATAGAAGTCTGGCTGCATCATTATGGTAATCCACTGAGTAGCTACAGTGTAATACTGATGGTGGTGTATTATGCTGTTAAGACCTAAGATTGAGACATGGGCTATGTCTCAGATAGCAAAAGATAAAGAGCCTAGCTTTACTAGCCAAAGGGTAGCCAATGTGGTACCCTGAAGATGTTGCTGGCCAACATCCCTCATCACCCTTGAGACCCTGGCCATGCTGGCTGGAGGTGTGCTTTGCAAGGACTAGTTTCTTACTAAGCCAACGGTTGATTATACGTCTAGCATTCTTCAGGGAAGTTGAAAGGATTACCTTGGAAAAATAAAGCACATTTATATGAAGGAAATGTTGCCATGGAATGTGGCAATAAATGGACTCATGCAGATTTTTAGAGGTTTCTTAAATACTCTTGCGCATTGCAGCACATAAGTGGGAGGTAATGCCTACCCATTTTAAACTGAAGATTTCAGGGAGTCATAGAGTTGGAAGGGATCCTGAGGACCATCTAGTCCAACCCCCTGCAGTGCAGGAATATGCAGCTGTCCCACATGGGGATCAAACGTGCAACCCTGGTGTTACCAGCACCGTGCTCTAAGTAACCGGGCTATTTTTCTTCCTGTGTGGCTATGGTTTAAAGCTAATCTTCTGGACAGAAATAGCTTCTTTCATAAGTACAGTGGTACCTCAGGTTAAGTACCGTATTTTTCGCTCTATAACATGCACCCGACCAGGAGGAAAATCCGTAGGCATGCCACCCGTAGGCATTCCCTCCATAACACGCACAGACATTTCCCCTTACTTTTTAGGAGGAAAAAAGTGAGTGTTATGGTGCAAAAAATACGGTACTTAATTCGTTCCGGAGGTTTGTACTTAACCTGAAACTGTGCTTAACCTGAAGCACCACTTTAGCTAATGCTGCTGTGCCACCAGAGCCTGATTTCTGTTCTCATCCTGAAGCAAAGTTCTTAACCTGAAGCACTATTTCTGGGTTAGCGGAGTCTTCAACCTGAAGCATATGTAACCTGAAGCGCATGTAACCTGAGGTACCACTGTATACGGAAAGGTTGGAGAGACACTATTTACTCTGGAGGAGGTGCAAAAGGTATGTACCATATTGACCTGAATATAAGCCTCACTTTCCCCCCAAATTCTGACCGTGGGATGTTAGTGTGGCTTAAATTTGTGACCTTACAAATATTGGCTTTTACAATATCGCTGCTGAAACAGACATATGGTAAAACGGAATGGGTGTGAGTGCGGAATTTTAAGGGAATGGCTTATATTCACGTATTTTTTTTCTTTTTTCTTCTCCCTCCCCCATGAATTTTAAAGGTGCGGCTTATATTTGGGTGCGGCTTATATTTGGGCCAATACAGTAATAACACTTGGTTGGGCTATATCTAGTATGGTGCACAAGCTTCCCTTTCACCTGCTTAATCTTTGTTCATACTTTCTGTGCCTCACTGGAGGGTTAAGGGGGCTCATCTGAACAGAATTTCTTTTAAAAGCTCTTCTGTATTGTACAATTAGACACCAGTGAATTCTTAAGGACTCGATTTCCTGAGTTGCTGTCACAGTGGTGTCAAAGTCAAACCCATGCAATATGAAAATGCTACTGTGAGCCATGCTAGGAATAAACCTGATGCATTTATACTTTTCAGAATACATTTTTTTTGTAAAGGTGTCAAGTGACTGGAGCAAGACATCTAGATATTTCCTTCATCTCTTTAAAATGGCTAAGTAAAAATTGATTCTTCCCAACAGGCCAATGATATTTCAGCCTCTCCTTGTTTTTAATGGTGCTTTTTTCTTTCAAAGTAGATTGCTTTCAAGTGTCTTAAAATAATTTGCTACGAGAGCATTTTCTCTAGAGCAAGTAATAACTGCCTACTGTCCAGTGTCTTAATCATGTGTTACATGACTTTTAATCTTGATCTTGAATGTATTTAGCCTCTGTGGGGCAGGGTGATGCAATTACAAATGTTTTTCTATCATATTTTAAGTGACATTTCTCTTCCTGGAAGCCTTTATTCCTCTGCCAAGCTCTACTGTATAGAACTTGAATTCTATTTAAAAACCTTGCTGCAGCTCATGTTTTATCAGTTTGATGGCAGTGTGGAGAATATCTGAATTGCTTCTCTCTTAATTTTCCTCCAACCCCAGGTATTTGGGAAATTTTGAGATATTTTATTATGTGCCCTGCATTTGAGATCAGTCGTTACCACAGTTAAATAAAATTTTGTTTTAAAAGTAAGTGTTGAGTGATTGTACCCAGAGTTATAAAAAAATACTATTCTCTGGAAAAACAAAATACCATCAAATTTATTACGTGCCCTTCACTAGCTGGCCCCCTGGCAGGTTACAATGATTTAAAATTCAGAATAAAAAACAGTTAATACAAATAATCACAGGAATTGGGTGGGTCCTGAACAATATACAGTACATCTCAGGTGTCGGAGGCAAAGAGGTGCATCTTTAGTCCAAGACTGTAGTAAACCAAAACTGTTATGTACTTTAAACCTTCTGAATGGCTTGAAGGACCTTCTGAATCAACTGAAGATAGCTAAGCTGGTAATAAAGCAAAATCAAACAGATGTGTATCTTCTTCAGTCTGTTTACTTACAAATTTTGCAGAGTGGGAGAGAACATTAACAGATTCCTTTGGGTTACTCTTGTAGAAATTAAGGTAACAAACCCAAGATTGAGTTGATTTCTCTTTTGCTTTTTATTCTTTTAACCACCTCTACAGTCACAATTTGTGTGCAAAAAAGGACACACAAATTGAGAACAAACTAGCTAGTTTGTAATTATTCTGAGTGTGTCTTTTGTTTTTGCTTTTGTAACAAATCAGTACCTTAGCACTACAATTCAAATATCACCTCAAGTGGTATACTACTACAAGGGCTGCCCCTACTTGTCGGTTAAGATTTAACTACGACTGGTTTATTTATACAATATACTATAGGGTTTTATTAATGTGTGGTGCTGTGCTATGAAGTCTGAAGACTTGCTTGACTGAGCTGACAGAATGTTAATTAAGATTCCACATGACATGGGAGGTAAGTTATTGGACTTGGAATGTTTTGACATTCAAACTCTACAAACTGAAGTGAAAATCCAGCAACTGAGAGAGCCTCAAATGTACCTAGGAACAGGAGGAGTTGCAAGGGCAAAGTAGCTCTAATATCAAAACCTCACATTTTTAAAGGACGGAAAGCTTTCTAACTTATGAGGCATCTTAATTTAGTTTCCACAAAGTGAACTAGAACCCGTCACAGAATATCTGAATTTCCAATAACTGTTCTCAGCAGTGCTTTCTGTACTGCTCTTTATAGGTTATTCTTATATTCCTTTCAGGCACCCTTTCCTTCATTCTAATTGAATGTTCAATTTGTAAGGAATAATGGTTTGTGGATTCAACATCTCCCTACCACCACATCAGCGGACTTGCTGGCTGTGTGGTTAATTCAGTAGTGAGAAAGAGTCAGTGAGACAGTGGTTGTCCCTGCTTATTGCTTGTTCTTGTGGAGACACACACTCAATACAGGAGTTTGGGATAGCACAAGGAAGAGATTTCATGCTTGTGTCAGCAAATGGAGTTGCTCCTGTATGTTCCCATATAGGTGCTTACCACAGGGAAGCAGGCAAAGATGGGAAAAGGATTTAGTTGGAAAAATAGAAGTGCTGGCCTATACCAGCTTTGACTGCTACACTTTGATATTTTAACAGGAGTTCAATAGAACAATTCCTCTTGGGGAATAAGGATGGAATTCAGAGTCTCCACAAGCATTGCAGCTTGCCAGGCAGAATGATTCCCCCTCTGTTCTCCTAACCCCTGAAGCTAATCTCAGGAGGACACTGAAGGAGGGGAAAGCCCTGTGATGCAAACAGAGATCCTTGCGCAGGGCTTTCGTGGATGGGGCTTGTTAGGTGGAACCTCCCCAAATAGATTCTATCACACTGGACAGAGAAGTCTGTTTGCTAGAATGTCTGCAGATTCTCTGTCAACCTCTGTCAACCGAAGAATGGTGCGTGTGAACTCCTTTTCCCCCTCTGTCTTCTGGCCTGAAATGTCATGTTCGGAAGTCTGGCAGAATTTCAGCCACTCTCTTTCTTAGCTGTTTTATTCTCTCTTCTTTCTCCCTTTCCTCTTTCATCAAAGATGGGAATTGCCTCCAGGCCCTGAATACAGTCTGCATTATCCTCCTATATAAAAAAATTGTGAGGGAGGAAAAAACCCCCAAGGTAACATAATTAAAGAGAGACATGCATACATTCAAGGAAACACACATTGTATGGAACCAATTCCTCTCCTTTTTGACAATTTAGTCTCACATTATTTACAAAAATCAAGAATATAACCAGTTTAAAACATTTTGGTAAACTTCCACTCGTCGCCCCATTTGCACAAGGGCTTCTTGCACAACAGAACTTCTCCCTGCATGCCCCCCAAATCTGTTCTTGGGATTCCCCCAACTTTCTGAAGTAAATTTGGGAGAGAGTTCAGGGAAGGAAAGGTTTGTTATACAAGCAGAAGTCCTTGCACTAATGGGTTGGCTTAGTTTGATACATCCCATGGATTATTCTGGTAGAATATGGGCCCAGGAATAGGGCCTTTGTTGTTCACCCCAACAGAGTGGGCAGAGAGAAGGTATTGCAGGCCTTTTTCAAGGCCCCATTCCCTCACAGGCCACATACCTGGAGTAGCTAGAGCCAGAGCTGGTGATGACTTCAATTTTCACCGTGGCTACTTCAGACCAGAATTTCCAATCCTATGCAGGTTTACTCAGAAAGAAGCTGCACTGGGTTTGATGGGGTTACTCTCAAGGGAAATACACAAATGATATTTTTTGTACAATATATAACTACTGTATAGGCCAGTATAGCAACTGTTCTGAAAAGCAAGTGAAATCCCTTTCTGTCTTTAGTGTGCTATGCATACACACATATATGGAAGCATACCATAGGAGTATATACAAATGCTAGAAAGAAGGGTATTAATGGTTTAATACCGGTGCAGCTATTTTCCTCCTCCAGGCACTACAACACTTACTAAATGCTTTTGTATAAGTGTACTGAGAATATTATCAGAGCTATTTTTTCCATAGGAACTGAGTGCTGGGGAAGGAAATTCCATTATCTTCCTGTTCTGTTGGGAGGAAAGGCTGAAGAGTGTGTTGTTTTGTTTTGTTGTTTTGTTTTGTTTTTAAATGGACAGGTAAGTGCCTTGTTACAATAGTTATTCATCAGGACTCCAAAGCCATCAAGTTGTTCGCCAACAGAGAAGCAAACCTCCCTCCCTCCACCACCTTGCTCCTGTGGGGATCTGTGCCAGCAAGAGGAACAGCTGCCTGTGCACAGAGCAGAACTAATGAGAACTGGGGATAATGCCAACGCAGCACAACTTGGCTGGAACATCATCGCTGTAGAGGATTGTCACGTAAACTACATAGTTTACAATAAGTTAATGATACTAGCCATGCTCCTCCCTTTTCAAAGGGTGGAACTACACCTTGTAACAGTAAGCACACATCTCTTGTCAGTTTTATTGAAAAGTCTTCAACATGTTTTAGATACTATTTGTTTAGGGAAACACTCCATCTATGTAGGACTTCCATAGAAAATTAAATGTTTTTAATTTTAAAACATCAATCACTCAATTCCGTTAATCGGTTACTTTTATGTTATTGTCATCAGCCCTGGGGCTGGTGACAATGAAGAGCAATCCTATATCCACTTGCGTGTAGGATTGCACAGTAGGAATATTAGTTGTGTTTGTAGGAAATGTAGACTGAGAAGCAAGTAGTATTGAGCAATACCCCAATAACGTTACTGGGGAACCAGAGGAGGAAAGCTGCTTTCCTCCCTCCAATGCTCCATCTCCCCTACTGACCATCTTCTGCCCAACCCACTCCGCAACTTTACTTTGTTAACATTTTCCAGCTCGTCATTGCATTTATTTCTCCTATGAATTTGCTGCTTTCTCAGTCTCTTGCCTTTTGCTCTGGCTCTAAATTTTCCATTTAAGTATTTTTTTAAAACAAACAAACAAGCGAACTCAAGAGTCTGGTTCTTTGTTAGCTGCACTCGCATATTTTGGTCTTTGCTTCGTTCTCTCTCCTTTCAGGTCCCTGACTGCTAAGAATCAATCACATATTTCCCTTTTGTACAATTAAGTAGCATACTAATGAGAGCATTGATGGCAGCCTCACTGTGAGTGTTCATCTTTTTTTGGAGGGTGCATTCATTGTGTTGACAAATTTATGAGAGTCTTACTCTCAGGTAATAATAATTTACTACTACTACAAATTATTATTATTAATTTTTGTTGCAATTTATTTATTTAATGAAGAGAGATTCAGTGCACCCATTTTCAAAGAAGACGAAATAACAGAGAAAGTGTCCAGGCCTGATGGACTCAATCTCTGGACACCACTAGTTTCTGGGGCTCTCACCATCTCTAAATGCTGCAACTACAAAATATGAGAATCAAGAACCGCTTTGCAATCATTGCAACAAACAAAATGATGACAAGATATGAAGGGAAAAGGGCAAATAGCAATTGGAATAAATGCAGCTCAAGTGAAACATATAGTCTATTTATATAGTCACCTGTCACTATACTGATCTGCAGTCTTCTGTTTTCTCCAGAAAATACTCTTTTCCTCATTGAGTACATCAAACCAAGCCCAGAGGACCTTCTTCTTAAGTGAAGTTTCATGGAGCTTTTTTGCATTCTCTTCCAAAGTAGATACGTAATCCTTGTACTATACAACAAACACAAAGAAAGGAAGGGGAAATAGATTTCAGTATTGATGTTTTATACAGGCACACAGCAACACAGATGGGAAGGAAAAGCAAAAAAACAGAAGGCTGAGACAAGAGTTTTGAGTGGTTTGTGTACAGGAAAATAAGAAATGAAACTAATGTTTCAAGGATAACAATAGCAAAATGTTTTGTTCATGGTCTGGGCTCCCTGTTTTCCACTATTTCATGCAGGCACTATTGAATGTACAATTCAGTGTTGTGAGGATCTCAGTTTCCATTTTTTTTAAAGGGTACAGTCCTTTTCCCTGACAAGTGTGTAGGAGAGGCAAAAACTGTGGCTCCAAACTGAGACCTGCACATTAGGAATAGGAGAGCCACGTAGTTTTGTTCCAATGCAACTCCCAGGTACAATACAAGCACAGAGCAATGAGAGCAGGTAAAGAGACTTGGTCTTTCAAGTCCAGCATCCCATTTCCCACAGTGGTGAACCAGATGCCTTTGGAATGCTCACAAGCAGGAGATGAGGACGATAATCACCTTATCCCACTAGTAAAACCCTACTAGGAACTGGTTTCCTAGTAGCTTGCCTCTGATCCTCGAGGAAACATATAACCAGCATTACCAGCAGACATCAATAAGCCTCATTCTTCATGAATCCTCTTTTAAAGCTAATAGCAAAGTCCATAGTTTATAACATTTCCATAGTAAGTAACATTTTCTCTTGCTCACCATTATCCAGTTCCTGAAGGACCTTCTGAGCAGCAGACGGGAATAAAGTCCCTCAGCCTGAGCTACTTTCCCAGCAAGGATATCTTGCATATGATGAAGCCAGGCAAGCAGACACTTCCTTTGCAATCTAAAGCAATGATGCCTTTGTGCCACCTGAGCGCAAAGACCGAGGGAAAGAGAGAGAACTAGTTACTCCAGTGATTACCGAGGGGCTACAGCTCTGCTGCAATGTTACTCTGGCTTACTGTTAGAAGTCTCCACCATCTGTAACCTACATTTGTATTATTTCCACTCATGCTTTTCTGTTCCACTATAACTTTTCCAGAGCAAGCAACTGATCCTCTCCTTCCTTTCACTTTTACCTTGTAGTTCATCAGTATGAGTATAGCACGAGTGCTTATAACATGAGTAATACTTACAACATGATCTGGATCAGATTCACGGATCCTCCTGACTGTGTGAATGCATATGGCAATTATTTAATTATTTAGCTGCAGCAGAAGTGGATTTCCTGCACAAGCAGCAGGGCTTGGACTCGATGACCTTTCATCATCTCATCTACTTGAGAGTAAACCCTACTGAATTCAATAGGACTTATTCCTACAAAGACGTGATTAGAATTGTGCTGTAAACCCCGAGAGCTCAGTACAAACAGCATTAAAACCAAAGCCTAATAAAGCAGTAAGTAAAATACCTACTTAAGACATTAAAATGTAATACTGCATCGACATCATTCCACATGCAGCTGATAAAAGCCAGCTGGAAACAAAAAACCTGCGATTTTACAGATTCTACTTGATAAATTTGCACATGCTATGAGGAAAGTCACCTATAACATTATTTTTATGTGGCTCTTCCTGCAGTCTCCTCCTTCCCTTTAAAGCTCCACCCCAGCTGTTCCTTTGCTCTCTCAATTGAAATCCACTGATGCTGGATGATTTCCCACCGCCTGCACACCTAGGACCCACTTTAGTTGTGACTACAATTTGTTTTAAACTGTTTTTAATGCTGTATTTTATATTGCTGCAACCTGCCCTGTTCTGGTGAACAGTGGGTATAAATCTAACAACAACAAGGTGCCTGACAAAGTCAGAAGAGGTACAGGGCTGAGCTCCCGCTAAGTCAAACTAAACTAGAACTGCTTCAGAAACTTTGGCTTGATGGCGCGAATTTTGACTCTTTGATGGCAGGCAGAAGGCTGGCTGAAGATTAACCCTCAAGACATGGAGCCAACCTTCCTTTCTAGATACCCACTTTTACTCCAGTGCTTACCACCATATTTTCCTGAGTTTGCTGCATTAGTCTTTTCCAGGGCTCCAGCCCCTGCTTCTTCAGCAGGAACCTATCATAATGTTCCTTCGCTTTTGATAAGAGCTGCTGCTCCCGCTCCAGCCTCCTCTGTTTTTCCAATTCTTTCTGCAATTAAGGATACATAAGAGATCAATTCCTGGAGTAAGAATACCTTGTAAAAAATGTCCACTACTTTTAATTTGGGCTTGCAACTAATTATTAGCATTAATAGTGGAGTTGCTGCTAGGACGCTTTTCCAGACACAATCTTTTTGCTGGGCACACAGCACAGAATCATTAAAGTGCTCAATTGATGTTGCCCCAGAAATCATCCGCATTATAATCCTTTCCCAATACGAAGAGCACTTACCTGTAAGTTACCAGTGAACAGCAATTCTCACCACAACAGGTGCAATTATTACATATTTTTATGCAGGGATGGAAACCATTTTGAACGGACCACCAGTTTTTTATCTTTTTTTGTGAGACTGGGCTCACGCCCTAATCCGCGCTTGAACTCTTAGCTGGTGTCAGGGGTTGGCATTATTTGACACTTGTCAAAGCCCAAACTCTAGCAGGCGGACCATTCGCACCCTTGAAGGCCCTGATTCTGCAGCTTTCCCCTCTTCCTCATGGTTTCCTTGCCCTCTCAAAGCACAAGTACAGGAACAAAATCATGAAGCAGCAGCAGAATCCACCTCCACTTGCCTTGTCCTCTCCTCCTGGGCAATGGTGTGGATTGGGCCCAGAGGAAAAGGATAAATGAATGGGAAATGGTGAAGGGCCCACTCAGAGAGGTATCTTTCACAAGGCCTCTCCAAAAACCTGGAGCTTGCACTGCTTGAGCCCTAACCTACTGCCTGGCATCCTTGAAGCAAGGTTATACCACCACCACCAACACAATGCTAGCCCTTCTACAGGAGGTCATGGTTATCACTTCAAACAGTGATCAATAGTACAGCTCTGCAAGAGAACTGTTTATAAAATGGCATCCCCCCCCCACATCTGAACAGTCCTTTGCATTTACAGGCTGCCTTCTCCCACTTATTCCAAAGTGGCACAAAACAGCCATCAAGTGCTGGAACTGGGAGAAGCGAGCGCAATATTCTGCTCACCACTTTCTGCAGTCTTCGCTCCTCTTGCCTCTTCTGCAACTGAGCCTCCTTCTCTGCTGCTTCTTGCCTCTGACGTTCTTCTTCCTCGGCTTGCATCCGGGCCTAAAAATGGATAGAATGGAGCACTAGTTCACTTACCATGAATGGGCCCTTCTGGGCTGGCATAATGACACACCTGCTTGATGGGCTGTGCCAATCCACCCAGGCAGGGACCATGTGACTTGAAGCTTTAATATGTCATCTTCCCTCTGGTTTCCCCTCCAGCTTCTCCATCTGTGAGAAAGCTGCCATTAAGTAAGATCCAAGTAAGAAGTATGGACAGAAAATTAATAAGAACATCAAGAAACACCCACACCACTTAGTGTAATCTGTTCCCAGTGGAATGAGAAAATGAGAGGAGGCCTTGTGCTGGACATCTCACCATAGCTGTCAACTTTTCCCTTTTCTTGCGAGGAATCCTATACGGAATAAGGGAACTTCCCTTTAAAAAAGGGAACCGTTGACAGCTATGCATCTCACTATGCCAGCCAATCACCTGACACAATTAAGCAGAGTCTAAAATGGTGCTTGAGTTTTGAGCGACTAGACTGAACCACGCTGGGTCATAAAGGAGTGACCCCAAAGAGAGGAGCTGCTCTTTAGAGGCAGAAGAAATTAAGGCCTGCAAAGCAAGTAGGGGGTGATCTCGCGCTGAACCCTAGGCCAGCAGTGGAAGGGAGGGAGCATAAGTAGACCCTGTTGCCAGGGAGAGTTCTGCTTCCTGGGTCTGGAGCCTTGAGAAGAAGCTGAACCTCTTGAGTGAGAACACTTAGCAGCCTTTTCAGTCTTTTTCTAGTCTTCCTTCTGTGGTACAGAAAAAGGACAATTGCCTAGAGCACCTTTTGTGCCTAAGATAGTTTCTGAATTTTATTCCACTGAAATAATAGCCAGCAACAAATAAAAGCCCCAAATAATTTATTTTGGAAAAAGGAGAGGCATCTGCAGAGATTTTGGAAACCTGTGCTATTACAACTGGCTGGCTTTGACTGAACAACAGAAACAGAAATCACTGAACTTACTGGGCCATTTGAGGAGCTCTGGTAAATAGCAGACATTGCAATCCATGCCATTTAAAGAAAGTGGCCTCTGCTCCATGAGTGGAAAATTGTGTTTTCACGTGGTAGGAGAATTGGCTGTTTTGTACCCTCCTAGGTGGTGGGACAACAGCTAAGGCGGGGAGCAGCAGAACTTGCCTCTTTTGTCTGTTGAGTGACTTTCCTTCCAGTTGTAAAGAGCAGCTCTACAACTCATGGCAGGAAGTTGCTACGTCTACCTGAAGAATCGCTCTTGGTTCAGAGGAGCCACAGGAGGCAGCTTTGTGGCAGGCAGCATTTAAGTGTTGGAATGCTGAGCAGAGGCTTTGTTGGAAGGGTTCTTAGCAGCAATTCAGCTTGAAGCAGTTCTCTCAAAATGAGAGGCTTCCCCCCCCCCCCGCCCCCACTCCACTTGCAGGCACCACAGCAGCAGAAAGAATGAAGTTGAGAGGAGTGGGGGTGGGGGGAGGTAAGGAATTTTTTTATTTTATTAACCAAGCCACACAGCTTAAAAAGGGAACGCTGAGGGAAACAAATGAAGTACAAGGCAGAAGTAGGAGAGAGAGGGGCTACACAAATCTACTTGGGGGAAGGCAGAGATGAGGGAAACTAGGAGGAGGAATGATGATATATTAAGTCACATGATCCCTGCCTAGGCAAATGGGGACATACAACCCATCAAGCAGATGTCTCACATGCTGGTCTGAGGAGAATAAAGTAATCTAAATATATCTTATTTAGATCTCACCCATTCCCCACCTCTCCCAGGAAGGGCAGACTCCTCCCCACCCCAGCAGGAAGAGGCTGCATGGGGGGAAAGCATATGGGGATGACTTTCTTTGTGTGCCTTCTCATTCACAACGGTACCCCAACCCATCAAAAACCTTCCCAGCACAATATTTGATATTGAGGGGCTCTGTGTGTGTAAGTGTAAAGAACTCGTCACCATCATGTGGGCCCTGTGGAAAGCCTTGAGGGCCATGGATTGCTCACTTTGCTATATACAGTCAGTGCCCCAGGGCTATTAAGTTATGATACACACAGGAACAGGACAAGATAAATTATTCCTGTATCTTGAGGATCAGACTGGTGCATGCTTCAGTTTCTCAGAATAATGGCTGGACATCAGTCTCAACATTTGTTAGCCACAACAACTAGACGTTCAGAGATTGGATATTTCCAAGGTGTTAGGGACAAAGAAGAGGACAGAGTGATCACTATCCTGTTTCTCAGAGGCATCTGGTTGATCACTTTTGGAGACAGAATATAGAACTAAATAAACTAGATGGACTTTTGTCAGACCCAGCAGGTCAGTTCTTATATTGCTATGGAGCGTATCAATTTCAGTCTTTGTGTGCTTTAAATTCACTTGATTTTCATTTTTAAATAACAAATTGGACTTGGCCTTTTGATTTAGCAGCATGTTGATTAAAAAACCAACCAACCAACCAACCAACCAACCAACCAACCTGTATTGATGTTGCGCTCTTGGTTTAAGCCAGCATTCAACTTTACTTACCAACTTCTCCTCTTCTCGTTTTTTCTTTGCTTCTTCCAGTTCCCTTCTCCTTTCTGCACGCTGAATTGCTCTCTCCTCCATGGCTAAAGAATTGCACAATAAGGAGTACAACAATTAGAGCAAGTGAAGCACAGTGACACAAAGAACGCAGAGTTCCATTTACAAAATTGTGTCTGACTTGACCTGGTAATATCAAAGGAAAGAAAGTAAGAACTGCCATGTTGTTTCATCTAGCTCTAATTTGTCATCAGTGGCAACCTGTAAAATTAGCTGTTAAGTTTTAAGAAGATCCCAACAAATTAAATCTAACAAATATTTTTATTTTAAAGAACAGAAGGAATAGTAAGAAGTGGTTTATACACCCTCCTCTATATATTTCTATAATTTATATGTTGTATGACAAATTTCACTATGTATTATGTATGTGTACACTCAATTCTATTTAAATTTATTTATTAAGCAAAAATAAATGGCTGTAGCTCACCATGTTCCCCTGGCTTTGAAGAATTTGTCTCCCTCTTCTACATTTTCCCTTTCCTACTCCTTGTATGCCTTGTTTTTAGTTTCCATGTCCTGTCTCCCCCCACTTTTCTTTTTACTGATGTGAACCACTTTCAGAATGAGTAATTGTTAAAAATAGTAGTAAATGAATAAAAACACTCAGTCCCTGAAGCTGAGGGTTCAAAACCATGTGTCATACGTTGCTCAAAGCCAAGTGTCATATGTTGAAAGCAAAATGCCTCCAGTAAACGTGTTCCATATGTGTGTTGAACAATCTGCAAGCATAATTCAACGGCTGTGCACAAGCTCCAGGAAGTCACAGTTAACCCTTGCTTCCCATTACATGCATACTGGTAGCTACAGTTAATGGCTTCTGAACAAGCCAGGACTTGTAAGCCAACTTCAAATATGGTTTCATATTCTGACTTCTTTGGAACCAAAGTTCCCAAATGCACATAACAATTGGTTAACTGTGGTTTCTAAGTTCTGCTTCTCCACAGTGAGGACTGAAGGAACAGTATGCATGTGCACAGAACTAAATCTGATCATGTGAATATGACCCTTGCGACTCACCATGTCTGGGTTCAAACAAGTGCTGGGCTGTGTTACGTTATGATCAAGTATGTAGGGCCCTGAGACCCCTGAAATGGTGGTGTTTAAATGGTGGTATTTTCTCCATAACTACAGGTCTCATCTTTTACTACAGTTTCCTCTAAGTATCCAAGGAAAAGGCTCCAATAAGTGCAGAAGGAGAATCTACATCAAGAATATACCTTTGAGTAAGGGATGTGGTGTGGACAGCACTTTCAGGCTCCTCTTGCTTTGGATAGCTGGCTGGTAATTTTCTAATCTGAAAGAAAGTGAAAAATGAATGGACATGACCAATTTAAATGACCCTACTCTGACTAAAACTTAGCTGAGTATCACCCAATGGATCAATGGGCTGAATGGCAGGACTCAATACCATATTTTTCCTGCCTTTGTATAGCAGTGGCATCATTTCATGGGCAGCAAATCTAAGAATAAGCTTTGGTTACAGCTTGTGATTTTTCTAGAGTGAGGCAAACCATAAGGCCAGGGTTCAGATGACATCTTAAGCCAAACTATAGCTTGGCAAATAGCAATGAAGCAGGAGATGAAGAGGAGTAAAGCAGCCACAATCTCCTCTCCGGAAACCAGTGTTCATGCTAAACAGTAACTTGGCTTAGTGTTATTTGTGAACCAGCACACTATGTAGAACAAGAAAGAATGATAAGTAGTCTTAAATGGGGAGACACTCTCCCATCTCACTATGTAATGCAAAACAGAACAATACACATGGGCTTTGCTAATGTATGCCTCTTCATAATTTGTAAAGTACGCAGAGATCTTTCAAAGGAGTCTGCTATTTACAGCATTATAATCCTATATTAAAGCTATTATTAGGGGAAGGAATCAATTAACGCTACTCAAATAACAACAGAGGAAGAGAGAAGGATCAACCTGCATCATATTTGGCCATTTCACTCCCTAATGAGCTATCAGAGATGGACATTGTGTAGCCATCAGATAATTGGATCTTTATACTCTTAGCTCTGTACCTTAAAGACTCTGTATTCCTGTAAGTTAATTGCCTCTCTCTCAACTGCTTTCCTTCCCTAGGTTTTGGGGCCTGATTGTTAAGTGCCTTGGTAACTGCCGCGGCTTGTTCAGCTTCCTCCTTGGCCTTCTTTAGCCTCTCATTTTCCTGAAGTCTAAGGATTAGTTCTTGCTGCTCTTTGAGCTGTCGTTTCTGCTCTTCAATCAGCTGCTGCTGGAAGGCATGGCGGTGCTCCAGGGGACCCCTTAAGACAGAGGACATTTTTTGTTTTGGTGGTTCAAGATGCTGCAAGGAACTACTTGTTTGGTTACCAAACACTGCTCGATCTTGAGCATTTAAAGCAGCATGCTTCAGGGTGACTTGCCATGCCCATTTTGGCTGCTTTGGAGAATTAAGATCACGTTTTTGACTTGTCTCTGGAGAGCAAGAGTTTGCTCTTTCTACATTTGCCATTCTGGGATCATCCTGTGAACAGGGTATTGTAGCCACCTGGAAAGGGAGGATAAAGCCTACGTTAATTATAAAAATTAAGGTCTCAGTTCTCATTGAACAAACGTTTGTTATATGTTATATGAAGCTGCAACTACTTCCATAGCAGCTGATTCCATAGCCTGTCATCTCCTAGAGAAATATTATTCCTTCATGGTGTTTAGAAAACCAAGTTTCCCACAGTCATTTGCCTACAAAGACAGGAAAATTCTTGAAAACCTAAAAGATGGAAGACCGGGACCCTAAAGAATAGTCAGCAATGGCAGAAGGCATGTGTGTTTATTCGCTCCATGGTTGTTTTGAGAACTTCCAATAAATGCTCATTGAGGAATACACAACACACAAGTCCTCCTAGTGCACCAGACACAACTCCCTTTGATATTATACCAAGTTTGTCTTTACCTGCAATGCCTGCAATCTGTTCCTAGTTGTTGTTTTTCGGGTGGGGGTGAAAGAGGATGCAGGAGAAGAATCTTGCTAACACACCTCTGGCCTACTTGCGAGTTCTGCATTTTGTAACTATTGTTATTAACTATTTACTGAGCCTACTAGGTATGCATACCGGAGAATCTATTTACTTTCATAAGAAAGGGGGCAGGTGTAACTTTCCTGTGTTCGTAAAACTGCTCTGGAGACTTTGTGTTTGCCTCAGGCTGCTTGTTTGTGACTTGGCCCCCAAGATTCTACAGGAAGTCAAACTGGATAGAGGTCCAGAGCTCACACAATCCTTCCCTCTAATGTCCCTGCAACTCTGAAAAGAGAGTCCCTATATTTATTTGAATGCAAGAATGCCACCCTGGTTTTTTGTTTTGGTTTTTTGTTTTGTTTAGAATTGGCTATAGGAAAATCTGAAGGAATCACTTTATTTACAGCTGCTCCATTTCTTGATCAGTGAATGTAGTTCTGCCAAAGTCACTTTGAGAAGGGAGTTAGATGTGACAGGCCAAGGCTTTGTGTACCATCTACCAAGCTGCTTGAAATGGAGTCTCCTTGTCACAGATGCAGTTATTCATATTCCTCTTTTGCATACCTGATTGGCAACTGGGGGGCCAAATGACGTGACACAGGAATCCAGATGTGGCCCAGTTTAGCCAGCTGCCAATCTCTATTTTACATTTATTTGAAGTATTTATAGGCCCCTATTTGGAGAAGGGGTGGCTAACTTGTTGCCCTGCAAATGTTGTTGCCCTCCAACTCTCAACAACCCCACTCAGCATCGCTAATGGTTACATCTGGAGGGACAAAGATTAGCCATTCCATTTTAGGGCACAGCCCTCACATGGTAGCGTACAACAGCGAGATAAAATACACTGAGATACATTTAAAGCATCAAACGATAAAAATTCAGTACCGCAGGGAAGCAGGATCTTGAGAAACAACAGCATAAAACACTACTAATGAAAGGCAGACTGGAACATCTGAGTTCTGAAGGGGGTGTGTATTAGTTCCATAGGAAGGAGGTTCCACACTATGGGAGTAATGATGATGAGGTATGTGTTTGTGAGAGAAAAAGCACAATGCAAAACCAGTCTACCTCTGTAGGATTCACGGGTTGATCCCAAGCTTCTTTTGACTCATGAGTTCTCTTGACATCCTGGGAGCCGTCTGTAGCAAGTTTCCCCAGTGCCACTTCCTCTAACAGCTTTGCCATTTTCCTCCTTGTATCCTCTTTTTTCAATTGTAGTTCTCTCTTTTCCACCTCCGTTCGGCTCCAGCAATGCCATTCGGTAAAATAACGGTGCAAAATGCACTTCCGATTAAACTCTATAGCCAACTGTTTCCCCCTAAAAATAAATGTTCATTAAAATCAATTGCAAATTCCACAGATTAGGAGGATGTGTGTCTACCCCACTCTATTTTAGAATTTCAGTATAGATTTTAGAATGGTTGACAATTGATTGTATTACTACTGCTGTAAAAAGGTGCGTTAGCCAATATAGGCTTATATTATAAAATGTAGTATAAACACCAACAACTGGGAAACACTGGCTTGCTAGTGCTCCGATTGGAGAACAGCCTTTACCAAAGGTGTCATGGGATTTGAAGACGCTTGAACTCAGGACGATAGGGAGAAACACGCTAAGAGGAAGGCATGCTTGGCAAACCCTCTCCATGATCAACCTATGTTCCTGCTGTGGAAGGACGTGTGAATCCAGAATTGGCCTCCACAGTCATTTATGTTAATAGAAGACAATGTTACTCAGCTACAAGTGATCACCAAGGAAAGAAGAATATTATTGCTTGGTGTGGTTGTTGTTTTTTTAAAATACAATTACTTCTTACTAACTACTTAATATATTTTCCTGCTTGTTGTTTTGCAATCTCTGTTACAATCAGAGGCTGATGCTAATAAGAGCTGTATCAGCAGCATATTCCCCAGTTAAGGCATTAGGCCAAAGGTGGCAGATGTAATGTATGCAACCCGACAAAGCTTTTCTTCATAATGACCAGCAGCACTGTAAGCCTGAGTGGCCCAGATCAGATGCACTTTGCCTAGCTCTTGTTAAGTTAATGGATTCCTAATTTAGTTTCTGGGACAATCAATGGAACAATAATTTCATCCATTATAGATTTGACTTATCAAGACTTTGAGATCATGTTCATGTCAGAAGCCCAAAGAAGAACAGGGAAAACTAGAACTGAATAATATTTATCATAAGTCCTTTTGGGCTTGTTAAAGGAGCAACAGGAAAGCAAGGCCTTTATTTTTAAGCAGATATCAAACACTGCAACTATGTTTTACTCAAAGACCTATTGAAATTAATGGACTTAACTAAAGTCATGCTCATTAATTTCACTGACTCTTACTACAATTTAGTTGAGTACCACTCCATATTTCCCTGTGTCCACCTCTCTCTCCTTCCTCTTTTATTTTCCCCTAGGAAAGTCAGGCCTCCCCATTTCGCCTGCAACATGGGCGGGGTATAAATAATAAATTATTATTATTATTATTATTATTATTGTCTCAAACCACACAACCTTGTCCATCACCCAACGCTGCATGATGTTATCAGACATAAGACAGGTAAAAATTGTGGTGCCAAACTCAAAAGGAAGGCTCAGGAGCACACACTAGGTGAGCTCCTGGATCTTCCTTTGCAGCCAAGACTTGAATTCTTTTTGAATTCAAGCCATGGGTTCAAAGGAAGACTACTCCTTTGCAGTTCAAGCAGTAACTGCAAAGGAAGAACCAGGAGAGCACCTTGAAGTGTCAAGCAGCTGATGTGACTGACAAGTGGGTAGCCCCACCCACCTGTCAAAGGGGCCATGGAGAGTTAGCCACATCTGGAATTGGCCAGATCCAGTTCCACACCCCTGTCATATTTCAAATGTTAGTGCCACACGCAATGGTGGTGCTATAGAAAATAAAAGTTGTAGCTCCTGATTGAGCCAATCTTTTCATGAATCAGCGAGGAGCAGAAGAGCCTAAAAGCATGCCATTTTACTGTCTCCAACATCCATCCTCTTGTTGGTTGTTTTGTTTTTAAAGGGGGGGAGTGTTAAATGCTGCTACCTGTTCTGATTGCGAAGCTGGTTCTCCAGTTTTTTAGTCTCCTGCTCTAACTTCTGAGACCATGTGTAATCTCTCCAGGCTCGCAAGGTCTTCAGCTGGCACTTCCAGTCAGCAAGGGCCCTTGCTTTTCCCATCTTAATCCTGAGATCCAGAATAAGCTTGTACCAGGCAGAGAAATACTTCCGTAGGCACTGCATTGGGAATGGTTATGAAATCAAGTAACTATATGATAGCTTTCCTCTTTCAACAAACCTTCTAAGTGGAGATCTTTATCGCAGTTGGTCTCAGTACTGGATCTGAAATCGTTTTTAAAGAATCAGAGAATTGTAGAGCTAGAGAGGACCCAGAGGCTCATCTAGTCTGCTCCTTTGAAATGCAGGAATCTCAACTAGATCATACAATTTTTTGTATGTTTCAATTGCATTGCAAAAATTGCTTTGAGGTGCTTCATGGGAGGTTAATGACAAATGAAGTAATAATGTTCCATCACATCTACTGTTCTGATCCTATCATCTCCTATTTTCTTTATATTTTTAGGCTTCAGAGTTTTGCTGACAATGAAAGGTTGATTAACAGGAAAACAAACTTCTCTTTTCACACTTTGCCTTCAGAACTGACTTTACCTTTTACCTTTTCTAGAATATCTCTCTGTGTTACAGAACCAAAGGATTCTTATTTTCTCTCCCAAATTCACTTGTTATAACTTCTCCCTTATTAAAAAAACCCAAATTGAAAGAACTTTGGATTTTTTTAGAATAAATCTACTGCCTACCTCAACTTCCTGTACTATTACATGTGTTTTTCTCAAGTATCATCATAATTCCACATATCACTTATACTGTTCTATAGGAAATTGCATTTAACTGCATTTAAATTATTATTATAATTTAAATAATGCTTTAGGGGCTGGCTGCTTGGCTCAATAATTTATTTGCTATTTTCTTCTTTATTACAATCTAAAACACAACATTACCGTATTTTTCGCCCTATAGGATGCACTTTTTCCCCTCCAAAAATGAAGGGGAAATGTGTGTGTGTCCTATGGGGAGAATGCAGGCTTTCGCTGAAGCTATCCGCAAGCCTTGCAAGCCCCGCGGGAGTTCCCGCGGGCTCGCAAGGCTTGCGGGCAGCAGCCTGCAGCCCGGAGCGCCCTCCGGAGGACGCCCCATGCTTTGGGCAAGTGTCCGCAAGCCTCGCGCGCCCAGGGGGAGTTCCCACCGGGCGCGCAAGGCTTGGGGCGGCAGCCTGCAGCCCGGAGCACGGAGCGCGCTGCGGAGGACGCCCCGTGCTTCGGGCAGATGTCCACAAGGCTTGGGGCGGCAGCCTGCCGCCCGGAGCATGGGGCGTGCTGCAGAGCACGTCCCGTGCTTCGGGCAGATGTCCGCAAACCTCGCGCGCCCGGCGGGAGGTCCCGCCAGGCGCACAAGGCTTGGGGCGGCAGCCTGCAGCCCGAAGCATGGGGCGTGCTGCAGAGCACGCCCCGTGCTTTGGGCAGATGTCCGCAAACCTCGCGCGCCCAGCGGGAGGTCCCGCCAGGCGCACAAGGCTTGGGGCGGCAGCCTGCAGCCCGAAGCACGGGGCGAGCTGCGGAGCCCGCCCCGTGCTTCGGGCAGATGTCGGCAAGCCTTGCGCGCCGGGCTCGCAAGACTTGCAGGTAGCAGCCTGTTTTGGGGGCTGGGGTCGGGGGAAGATCAGGCTTCCCCCGCGCCTGGGGGGGGAATATATATTTTTTTCTTTATTCCCCCCCCCCAAAAAAAAAAATCTAGGTGAGTCCTATGGGGCGGTGCGTCCTATGGGGCGAAAAATACGGTAGCTACCATGGGCATTTTTTGGAAAGGCTCAGTATAATGTTTTTACTAAATAAATTGCAGCAGCGTCATAAGGCACACAGCTAGGAGTCACTAATTAGTGTGCACTGGCCTTCAAGAAAGTCAAAGCAGAACAAGTATTATTCCCAAATAGTAATTTACAGTACAATCCTATGCATTTGTATTAAGAAAGAAGTCTTACTATATTTCAATGAGATTTACTCCCTAATAAGTGAGTTTAAGATTGCAGCTTTGGTCTGTTGTTATGCATTCTCCCCTGTTTACTGTTCTAGCCTTCTCTTTAAGTGCACAAACAAATGATATAACCATGCACTGCCATTTTCAACACCAAACCTCAACAGTGCAGTAGCAGCCGCAAGAAAGGTTCACTCCGTCTTCCTGCATGAAAGGGGGAATGAAGGTGTAAAGGAGATTCAAAACCATCTGTGCACACAGCCAGTGTAACACTGTGTTCTATTTCCAGGTATAAACTAAATGGCTGGGTAGTTTTCACGGCAAATCTCAGCTCCTGCCACTCAACTGCTCACTATAATCAATAGTCTCGCTCTCCTCTCATCTTGTAAAAATATATATATTGGGATCTCAATCTTCAGTTGATCTAGGTCAGCCTGACACGGGGAGTTGGTTTCTCGGTTTACAGAGAGCTGACCCATGACTATCGCTGAGACACATCTGGCTCAAAGTGCTGAAAACAGATAATGAATGCTCTCACCTTCTGATTTGCAATGTCAATTTTGCTCAGCAGCTCCTGCATCCTGGTTTGTTTCTCTTTCCTTTGTCCTTCTATCTCACAATCCAGATGGACTGGCATGGGAGGCATGCTGACTTCTACCAGCCTCTTAATTTTTTTTAGATCGTACCTCTTTCTTTCCCTGAAAATAAAGCAATCTGTGAGAGGCCAGAGGCAACTGGTAGAGCATAAGAGGACTGTGATAGTCATCTCATGTCATTGTCAGCCAGTTCTCATATTAATACTTTTCTGTTACCCAACTCTGTTTGTGATCCCAGTTATCAAAATTCATTAGGTAATTGCTACATTTTTCTCTCTATCATATTACTGTATTAGTTGCAGGTCTCAAAGGAATATAATTCTGCTACCTGCAGTTAGGAAAGTTTTATGTAAGTATAAAAGTAAATCTGTCTCAGTGAAAAGTATACTGTACAAAATCAGTATTGTACATGCCACTTAGCTGTAGGAATCATAGCAATAGAAGGTTCTTGTGGCATAAAGGCAGCCAGAAGTTCACAGTACATAATCCCATTAGTCATGGGGTAGACATTCTAAAAGATGATGTAGAAAAACTAAGGGACAGATTCAACTAATGAGTCCCAATAGCAGAAGCCCACACAAGGACTTCCGCTATTGCAACAGGGATTCTTGCACCCCCCCCGTATGCCCCCCAACTGACTTTGGTGGGGTTCAGGAGAACCCCCAGAACAGCACAGAGTGGGAGCATCGTTCCATCTGGCAAGCTAAAAAGCTTGTGCTGATGGAACAAATGCCATAGCACTACAATAAATTCTTCCCAAGGATTCCATTCCTCCTAAAGAAGCAAACATCAGAGAATAGTCTTCTTGAGCCACCTACCACTGCAGAAGCTCCTGCAGTTCAAAGGAGCAGTTAAGGTGACCAAATATAAGGGACCCTCCATCTACGGGGATTTGAATTTTGCATGTGAAGCATGTTTGAGGCAGCAAATTGGTGCACGTTTGGAATATTTTCCCCTAGCCAACAAGTTCATATAACCAAACTGTCAGGGAACTGCCATCGGAGAGTCAGGTGGTGGAAGGGCTCCAGGAGGCTAGGAGACCCTCGGATGCTGAGGAAGGAACCAGCAGGGGGGGAGAGAGAGTTCCTGCAGAACTCTCCAAGATACTTCCAGTGAGAACAGCGGAGAAGTCTCAGGTCCTCCGTTGGGGACGCCCACTCCGCGCAGGAAACTGTCACGCAGAGAATCCAGAAGGAGAGTTTCCATTAAGGAACTCTTATGTTGGCGTAAATTCCGGAAGCGCCCACTGACGGATTCTGCCAGCGATTGAGGTAGCCATGCATCCATGGCTCCGCAGACTGGGAGAGTTTAGAAACTGATTGCATGAGTTTGAGAACTCAACCATTTACGCACAAGCAGCCCCTTAACCCATTACACAAACTAATCACCAAGAGTGATAATCTTCTTATAACAGCGTATGAAAAGATTCAAGTGGCCTTTTGGGGGGACCTAATAGTGTTTGCTCTCTGCTGTAGAAATGCTAAAATGTTTCAGTTGCAGTAATTTGCAACTAAGTCCCATTGAGCATGTTGTTGTTGTTTAGTCGTTTAGTCGTGTCCGACTCTTCGTGACCCCATGGACCAGAGCACGCCAGGCACTTCTGTCTTCCACTGTCTCCCGCAGTTTGGTCAGACTCATGTTTGTAGCTTCGAGAACACTGTCCAACCATCTTGTCCTCTGCCGTCCCCTTCTCCTTGTGCCCTCTATCTTTCCCAACATCAGGGTCTTTTCCAGGGAGTCTTCTCCTCTCATGAGGTGGCCAAAGTATTGGAGCCTCAGCTTCACGATCTGTCCTTCCAGTGAGCACTCAGGGCTGATTTCCTTAAGAATGGATGTGTTTGATCTTCTTGCAGTCCATGGGACTCTCAAAAGTCTCCTCCATTGAGCATAGTGGGACTTATTTCAGAATACTTATGAGAGCTGCATGATAGCACAAATGGACAGTTTCCTTTAATTTAATTTGTACAGTATAAGTAAAAATAAAAGGGCACACATGATATTAGGCCAATTTTTCATATTGCAAGCTCAGAAAGGGAGGAAAATCAGCTTTCCAGGTTTACAAATCTGAAGAAACTTCATGGTTTCCAGGAGCTGATGAAGCTTCACGTAACTTAGGAATGAGTTATTAAAATGTGTGGCTTATATATCATGCCTTTTTCCTCTCTCAGAACTCTTAAGTTTTATGCATGGGATTCCCCAAGAATCTCCCATCCAGGTTATGATCAGATTTAGACTTACTTCCACAAGTTTGCTCCGTTACACATTATCAGACTGTGTTCTGGTACCTAAAATGCATTTGACTGCCAAGTTCTTGTTTTCCTCAACTTACATTTTCCTGGTTTCTTCCATGAGATGGCTTCTTTCTACCAACTCTTTCCGCAGCTTCACCATCTGTTTCTGAATTTCCTCTTCTTCTCTCCTGGCTTTCAGAACCTTCTTCTTCTTCTCCTCTTGGAGTTGCCTCTGGGCCTCTGACATTGCCAATTTTTTCAGGGCCTTCTCTTGTTTCAGAAGCTCTTGCTCCTTCTGTCTCCTCAGCCGATTTTCTTTTACCTGAGAAACAAAATCAAGGCCAAGATCATATTTTGTTGTTTTAAACTACAGGACTATGGTATACAAATGGTTGTAGATGTGTTGCTTTCAGGGCAGCTACACCTTTGCCATGACTACTGTGTTTCTCCATTAAATCCTTCCAGAATACACCAAGGTTCAGGAAATCCATTGAGAAATATAACTAGAACCCCACTAATATATGCTCCCCAACACTTGACTGCCATCAAGGATGATAACTATGTGGATGACACAAGTGAAGTGCTCAGATATCTCCATGCAATCATTGCTTCTATAACTGGCAAATGTAAATAGAAGCCCTGGATACACTGTTATGCTGGAATTGGCCTCTGATGTAGTATTCTAAAATGCATAGAAACAGACAAAAACATCAGCACTATTCTTGGAGAACAATTCACCAGTAACTTCACTTGTACTACAGTAAAAACATGGCTCAGGAAACAGCTTACTTAACAAAACCATTTAAGAAACACTACACTATTTTTTACAACTGTACCTTACAATAGTAGGTGCCTTAAGGCTGTCTTCTCCAAATACCTGTTTATGCCTTAATTCCATGGTAATTCGTGGGTCTTTGGGCTTCCTTTTCTCCTTCAATTCTTCAGTTCTAAGGTTTCCCAATATACCACTGTCAACAACTTCACTCTGCAGTAGATCCTGCAGAATATCTTGCACTGTTGTATTTTCCATCTCATCTTCCAGATAACCATAAAAATCTAAAATACCAAGCAAAACAATCCAGAAATGGCACCAAACATTTTAAAGCATACCATTCTTTCATTTCCTGCTTGTGTTAAAATTCAGGTACCCTGGTTAGCAACAAGACATATAATGCTTTTACAAGTATGCAAAATAAGATATTTGGTATTTATTATCACTTGTTTAAGCTTGATATCAGTGAAGACCCAAACGACTTGATCAATATTAATTGATGAATACAGCTCCATCTGAATGTTACATTTGCTTCATGTCATGAACTGAGCCATTTTAATATCAGAGCAGAACGTACTAATGTAGAGCCAAACAACACTACAAACTTTGCATGACTTCCTTGGTACTTGAACTATAAACGTAGACATAAGTGCAAGGAAGTTCTATTCATTTTGACAATTTCCCATTAAATGGTACTCAATAATATCATTATACATTCTCTAGATCCAAGTTTAAAATTGAGGCAAGTTCTCACCATCAAATTTTTCATACTTCTGAAAGCCAGTGGGGGACTCCTGGGGAGGACGAGAATGAGCCAATGGATTTTCAGCAGAATCTTCTTGATCATCTGCAAGTTCCAACTTCAGTTTTGAATTCAACCAATCATTAAGGAGCTCTTGGGCTACATTGATGAAAGCAGCAATGGATGTTAATTGGATAAGAAGTGGCAACTAGAGCTGAAATTCTAAAAGAAAAGCAGCTTTACACTTCAAGCCTGAACACATGTTTTTGTATATCTTTTAATACTCTCTTCTTAGTTAAGTTGGCCTTAGATTTGTATTCTATTTTACTGTTGGTGTTGTTTACATTGGATATTTTATGGAGGGTATAACATTCAGTAATAAAAATTATACTAATCAGATTCTAATTTTTAATTTGTTACTTTACATCATTTGCATTAAAGCAGAGGTTTTCAAGCTTTTTGAGTTCATGGCTCTCTTGGGGGTTATCCTGTCGTTATTCTGTCTCTCACAGCTACAATAAACCTACCATTAAAATTATGGACTGGTCATTTCTTTGTCAGAGAGCAAATGGGCAAATTTAGCTGGGGATCAAATACTTTTCCTCCTCACTGTACCTAATGCAAGTCTTCTGCAATGTAGCTAAAAATATAGATATATTAATCTGGACCAGCATCACATTTAGGCAATACCTTCCACATATGCCTCATCATGATCTTGCAGCTGCTCTGTCGTTTCCAAATCTAGCACAGGGCCATGAAGTCCTCGAGAATAAGATGTCTTTTTTAAGGAAAACGTCTCAGAAACAGCAAACTCAGATGCTTGTTCCACTCGCTAAGAAAGAGAATGACAGACATATGTATCAGGAAGTGTTCATGCACACGAAAGCTTATACCAGAACTAACTTAGTTGGTCTATATGGTGCTACTGGACAATTTTTTTATTTTTATTTCGACTGCGTCAGACCAACACGGCTACCTAACTGAAATTAAACATTAGTCAGGGAGGGAGGGAATAGAGGGCACTTTAGATGTGTAAGGTCCAAAGTTTCTTTCCATGGCACCTTAGGTAGCTATTCCAATCAGAATAGACAATACTGGGGTAGGAAGACCCATTGTCTTACGTCATATAAGGGTCACAATCTCATAGAAAAAAATTTGCACAGTGAAATGCAGAGATTTCACTCACAGTTTACACAGTTAAGGCTACTGATACCAGCTCAGACCTGTTTGTGTAGCAGCTCATTAATCAGTATATTAAATGGATCCAAATACAAAGAGAAGCCACTAACTCCAAAACATGCCATACCTTGACACTAAGAAAGTACTGGTCTAATTTTATCCAGGATGATTATTCAGAAATTAATCCCACTGAGTACAATACGCATTACTTTCATGTAAAAAGGAAGAACAAAATAAAAAAATTCCTTCCAGTAGCACCTTAAAGACCAGGTGCTACTGGAAGGAATTTTTTTATTTTGTTTTGACTATGGCAGACCAACACGGCTACCTATCTGTAACTGTAAATAGGAAGGTTATGCATCACTTTCTTCTCCCTTACCTTAATCCAGTGCTCCACATTGTCAGGATCAAGTTTTGTCTGGGGGAGAAACATTACAATAGTTTAGCACTGAGCTAGCTATTAATATTAAAGTAAAACTAAAAGACCTCCGTCTTTGCAAGCCCCTAGATAGGTTAAGGTTGAAATCATCCTAAGCACACCTAAAGAGTAAGTAAGCTCTACTGAACTCTGAGACTTACTCCCTAGCGACTAGTAATCAGAGGCACTGTGCCTCAGATACTGGTGGCAGCACTGACTAGTAGTAACTGATAGCCTTAACCTGCATTAATTTGTGAAAGCAGACCAAACCGGGGGGGGGGGGGGGCTGATACACCTAGCATCAACCAGTTTCATTGCTTAATTATGTGTTGCATGAATACTTTGTTTTGTCTATCACAGCTCCCCCACCACTTAGCTTCACCATTAGTGTAGAGTCAGAGTGGGACCTGGGTGACTCAGCCACAAAGCTGCTTAGCCTAAACTATCTGGACTCCCTCAGAAGGTGGTGGGAGGTTTCTAAGCAGAGGTTGGTTGGTTAGATGGCCATCTGTCATAGATGCTCCAGTTGAGATTCCTGCAAAGAAGGGGAGTTGGACTAGATGAGCCTCAAGGGGGGGCGGGAATCCCTTCCAACTATACAATTCTGTGATTCTAAGTATTGTGGATGCTGTGAGCAGCTTTGAGCAAAGTTCACCATACAAAAGTGGCATACAAATACAGTGGTACCTCAGGTTACATACGCTTCAGGTTACAGACTCCGCTAACCCAGAAATAGTGCTTCAGGTTAAGAACTTTGCTTCAGGATGAGAACAGAAATCGTGCTCCGGCGGCACGGCAGCAGCAGGAGGCCACATTAGCTAAAGTGGTGCTTCAGGTTAAGAACAGTTTCAGGTTAAGAACGGACCTCCGGAACAAATTAAGTACTTAACCCGAGGTACCACTGTAGACAATTGTTTCGATCCTGGAAGAAGGCACAGCTGGTTGCTACACTGCCCACCTGCAGCCTACGATTCTACCCCACAGGGTTGTTGTGGGAAAGATTGCATGACGAGTGGGGGGAGGAACCATGTTCACCACCTTGAGCTCTTCGGAGGAAAAGGTGGGATATAAATGCAATAAACGGAGACCAGGCGAGAGCGAGAAGAACTCCTCTCTGCCTATTTCCCATCCAACTATAACTTCACGCTGGAACAGCTGCCTGGGTCGGCGGAGGCACAACAACTCTCATCCCTACCTTCTGCCGAGACGCCGACTGGCTGAAGCGCCGCCAGCGGTACAACTCAGGTCTGTGTCTCATAACCGCCATTGGCGAAGCTAGAGGCAGGCGCCTTCCTTTCTTCCTTCCTTCCCCGAAGCCAGCTCCCCCCCCCCAGTTTGCTCCGAGGGATGCTGGGAAACGAAGTCCTTTCCTCCCCTTCCTCAAGCGTGCGCCTATAGCAGAAGGCGAGAGCGAACTACGAGACCCAGGTTGCCGCGCGCGACCAGAGCGCGGCGTCCTTCAGCTTCGCCATGGCAACAGCGGCGCAGCTCCTGGACCCTCCCCAAGAACCGGCGCCTCGCGATGACGAAAGCCCGCTTTGATTGGTGAGCCGGGCGCGAAGGACCGCGGCGGAAGCGAGTGGCCGGCGCGTGGAGTTAAGCTGAGGTACCGAGTGGGAGCTCGCGCGCGACAGTGAAGCGCTTGTGGCCCAGCGGGAGCAGCTCCTCTGGTTTCGTTTAAATTGGGATAAGGGCGGCGGGTACCGTCCTGGACTGCAAGTCGCTTCATTTCGTTGCGTGGTGGGCGTTAAATGTGTGGGGCTCTTCCACCTCGTGGGGGATTAAACGGGCGCCTCGGGGAGAAGAAAGCTGGGCTCAGCCGAAGGGCTGGTTTCCTACACGCAAGGAGACCTCCTTTTTATTTGGAGGAGCGTCCTCCCCTGCTGCCTGAAGCAGGCGAATCTGGGATTCTGCCCGTGTTGATGTTGCATTTTTGAATGCTCTGCTATTATTACTACGTGGACACCTAACAAGTGCCATCCATTTACGTGGCATGTTTCCCACTGTATACATTAATATATGTATACATTAATATATGAACCACACGGAACGTGGCAGCAGCTGCTTCCTGGACTTGGAGGTGAAGAAAAGGCAGTTTTTCAAGTAATCAGTGCGACCACCGACATCTTATGTGTTCCCTTCACTTAAAGCACTACAGCAAGCAGTGAACTTCTGACTATCCTGTGTGTGTGTTGAGGGCTTTTTTGAAGAAAAGGTTGTGGGGAAGACAGAGGTGCATAAAATAATGTCTGATGTAGATAAAGTGGACAGAAAGATGTACCTCCCCTTTCATAATAGCTAAAACTTTAGGTCATCAAAAGAAGATAAATGCTGCTATAACGGAAAGAAAAGCTTGTAATGTTCCCCCATCTCTGTGCTAATATGTCCACAGGCAACTTTGAACTGGGGCTGTAGTATGAGGGAAATGGTTGGACTCCTTCCTGTGCCCTGACCCTAATCCATCTCTCTCTTTTTCCCTCCCACCCTCACATCTGCTTCTAGAAGCAGAAAATTACATTGAGAGATTAGCCATGACTCTCCAACGACATCGGCCCTAGGAGGTAGTTCAGGGGTAGCCAAATTTTTGGACTAAAACTCCCATCATCCCTAGCCATTGGCCATGTTGTCTGAGTATGATGGGAATTGTAGCTCCCCAAAACGGAGGGCACCACATTGGCTACCACTGAACTAGTTCACATAGAAATATGAATAACTTGTGCTTTGAAATGCTAATGTAATATTCAAAGTGGGAACTCACAGATCTTACTTTAGGGATATTTGTGCTCCATAGTTTGTTTCAGTTTATTATTTGTGACCTTTCAGATAATGTTGGACTGCAGCTCCCATCATTGACAAAGACTGGTTGGGACTGATGGGAGCTGACGTTCAACAACGTGTTGTGGGCCTTTTACATCAACCTTAGCACAGTCCACTACCAAAATAATACATCTTAACCCCTTAGTCAACATCTTTGCCCTTAGTAAATGATGAAGTAGGTTCTTGCTTGAAAAATGAATCTCACAACAAACATTCTAAGATGCAATTCTGTGTTCTTGCACACTTCTCATTTATTTCAGTTTCTGTTACTCAGAAGGATTTCCTAGTGATAATATCTTTGTCTTTATGCCGTAGTAGTTTAATATGACTACTGTTTTTACAAAGGAGGAAATAGATGTTCAAATTGTTTCCAAATGGATATTGTAAAAATTAGATAATTAGGGAAATAAAAAGATACTTTATACCTACTCAGACCACTGATCTAACTAGCTCAAGATTGTCACTACAGTGACTGGCAGCAGCCCTCTAATGTTTCAAACAGGGTTTTCCCCCCAAGTCCTATCAGGAGATGTTGGGGTTGAACCTGGGGTTTTTTGCATGCAAAGCATGTTCTTTATTATTGAACTATCTCTGCACATAGTTGCAAGTATTGCATGATAAATATGCCTGTGTGAATTTGCTACTCTTTTTCAGTTGTGTTAATGAAGATGAAATTTTGCCTCTCCAAAGTAGTTGGTGGCTGTCGTCTTGGCACGCTGACAAATCTTGGCAGGAAAGGGATTCAATCTATGGAGATTCCAGGTTGTCTGCTTTACACCAAAATGGGATCAGCACCACACCTGACACATGACAATCTACAGTTGGTGCAAGATATTCCTGTAGTTATACAACTTCCACTTCCAGCGTTGTGAGTGCATTTTTCTTCTGGTAAAATTTGGATCTATGTCATTTAGGCCTTTATGTGTAAAACAGCACCTTAAATTGTGCTCGTCCAGCTGTATGAGGGCCAAGGC
Organism: Podarcis cretensis; assembly: GCF_951804945.1. Taxonomy (NCBI): domain Eukaryota; kingdom Metazoa; phylum Chordata; class Lepidosauria; order Squamata; family Lacertidae; genus Podarcis; species Podarcis cretensis. The sequence goes on along the minus strand of NC_137173.1, from coordinate 33,413,194 downwards.
AGACTATCCATCACTAGATCATGTTTCTTTTGTAGTGTATCTTCGATTGCATAATGTTGTTGTTTTTTGTCCTTGCAGATGTGATAGAATCGGATTCCAACAGGGCAATCTTGTACATATCTAAGCAGTAGTAAACACTGAACTCTCTAGGACTCTATAGATAAGTGTGTCGTTAGGATTGCAACCTCAGACATGAATGACACAATGACTTTTAAGTCTTTGGGCAATATTGCATGACCAGTTATTGGTCACTTAAAAGCTGATTATGTATCACTTCTAACCACCTGACAGCAGGTAGCTTATTCGCTATGACCCTGTATGAGTCAACTTGCTGAATAGCTAATCAACTTCTGATCCACTTTCTGGCCTTGACTGTGGCTTGAGACTGCCCTTTTATTTGCAACTAAGGCATCTCTCCAGTCAATCACTGAGTGGAATTTTCTTCCTTCCTCCCAGTCAGGCCGCTACTTTGGTTAAATGAAATGTGAAAGAATGTCCACTGACTTGACTGGTCAAATCCTACCATTTTTCAATCTCGTTTCTATATATAAAGAGAAAACCTCATTTCCAGAGCTACCTCTGTTTTAAGACAATGTGATGTAACAGTTAAACAGTCAGTCACCTGTTGGTGTTTTGTGGATATCTTGTATAGACAGTTTATATGCAGTTAACATTTTATATTCAGTAGTGTGAGTTCCCTTATATACTCATTTAAAGCAAAACTTTACTTCAGTCATAGAATTCCAAAAATGATTTCACAGGACTGAAAAGGATTTTCCCCAGTGGTCTAATTTGTTTCTCTGTTTGGTTGCAGGGTAGAACTTCATGAGGTCTTGGCGGAATATAAAGAAGGAACTGGAAAGTTCATAGGTAATAGTATTACCGTAATACAGTGGGACGCTGGAAGATGGAATGTAATATGCAGTACAGTATTGGAAATTGTATTTGAAGTTGGATGGAATGTATTTGATTTAGGCAAGGATCACCAACACAGCATGTACAAATGGCAGTGTGCCATCAGTACCTCCTATGGCACCCATGAAAGGTTTTAGTAAATATCCCCTCATAAATCCACAATGCACAAAGACTGATGTGCCTGCTCAGTTCCTGTTTGCACTGGCTCAACCTTCCCTACATTGGGCATGCCGTGTTAAACATGCCCACATTTCATTGGACACCCACCCACCAGTTCTGAATAAAGGAGATGTGCAAAGATCTCTCTATGAGCAAACCATGGTGATGGTTGATGTAGGTGCCTTTTCCCCATTGGTGGGACAGCTGTTGGAGAGGGCATGCTTTTACCATTTCGTGGCCCTAGCTCTTTTTTTGCACTTTTCGATAATGGCAGATATGTTGTGCCCGACTCCCACAACAGCCATTTTGTGACTGGCATGCATGTCAAAATTACAGATGTGCCCACTAATCCAGAAAGTTTGGCAACCCCTGGATTAAGGCATAATAGTCCTGTAAGCCACTGACAAGCAGAGACTAGATTGCACTGTGCCTTTATATTCCACGATATTGATGCTCGCAAGTTATAGTTATATGTTTGTATAAGGAGCTTATTGCAGGCAGAATCAGTGTTGCACATGAGTGCAAACCCAGTTTGCTATTGTTTGTTTATGTGTTCACACATTGGTCAACTGATTTTCTATATGTTGGCCACTGCAACTGGTCAACCTGCCAGGAAGTGAGGACACTATGAAATAGATTTTAAAGCACTATATATACCAAAAAGTTTCTTGGAATCATAAGTCAGATTGAATTAATAATATCAGTTTAGCAGTCATGGAATATGAAAACATTGTGTATCTGGGGAGTTTTGAATGCGCTGCCATCATATCTTTAGTCAACTACAAGGATAAAACCCCTGACTTTCTTTTTGTAGAACGTCTAAGACTTTTTAAATGGTTTTTAAAGCTGTCTAATAATACCTTATGCAGCATGTTGATCACTGATGTGCCTTTAGCATATATTTAATTTGATAGAAAGCCCAGGAGTGTTTAGTAAGGCATTAAAGTTAGGTATTTTGTATATTAAAGTTAGGTATTTTGTATATTGTATATTGCAATAGCAGAATTGCAATAGCAGAGTATATTTGGGACGCAGGTGGCGCTGTGGGTTAAAGCCTCAGCGCCTAGGACTTGCCGATCGAAAGGTCGAAAGGTCGGCGGTTCGAATCCCTGCGGCGGGGTGCGCTCCCGCTGCTCGGTCCCAGCGCCTGCCAACCTAGCAGTTCGAAAGCACCTCCGGGTGCAAGTAGATAAATAGGGACCGCTTACCAGCGGGAAGGTAAACGGCGTTTCCGTGTGCGGCTCTGGCTCTGGCCAGAGCAGCGATGTCACGCTGGCCACGTGACCCGGAAGTGTCTCCGGACAGCGCTGGCCCCTGGCCTCTTAAGTGAGATGGGCGCACAACCCCAGAGTCTGTCAAGACTGGCCCGTACGGGCAGGGGTACCTTTACCTTTACCTAAAGTTAGGTAGCAAAGCCTGACAGAATTGCAGTTAAGCTGGGAATCTTAATTGCCCTACATTTCAATAAGGATCTTTAGCCAGAAGGACCTCTCTCAGAAAGTTCTGGCAAACTCTGCTCATTGTTATATTAAAAATGTTTGAAAGCAATCAGCGGTGCACTTAGGTATCTTTAGATTCTGGGCTTACTGAGCTTATCCCCTTCCCCCCTTTAGATGGCAACATGCATAGCTTTATTTATATCAAAATGTTGTAGGCCAGCCCCACTGTGTTTGGGGGCCTTCATACTTGTTCTTTTGAGTGGGGATCTGGACTGCTGCACCAAAGCCCTGCCCTCACATCACCGCTGAAAGCAATAAATGAGCTACACTTTGAGGCTGTACTTTAGCTTTCACTCTCTTATTGTTGCAGCAGTTCACTCTTTTATTTTTATGTTTGTTATCCTTTAAAGCTCTGTTCTGGGCTGGGGGTGGTTTTATCGCCAAGGAGGCTCAAGGGTCAGGTCCCCTGAGGATATCTGCGTAGAAGATGAGCAAGTCAGCTGTCATTTTGTCAGCACAGTATTAACTGCAAGGAACATTAATCAAATCAAAATCCAGAGCCTACATGCCACTATGAAGTTGAGCTTTTGTAGCTGCCACTTCCCCTCCCTTTCTCTCCTGGAAGGTGAACAGAGCTGGTCAGGAGAATATTATAGTATCTGGGGAAATGAATTGTCTGTTGTTTTTCTATTCAGAAATGATATGTTATATACACTCACAGTTGCTTATAAGCAATGTACAGTATTCAAAAGTTATCAGTGCAGGTTTCATAGTTTGTATATTAAAAGGCAATTTTTTTTTAACCATACATAGGCATGCCAGATTCAGTGCTATACTGTTCCCTCCATGACCCAGTAATCTGCTCCCCACCTGGTTACAACAACTGCAAGGTATGGTAGACACAATAACTTTCTGACATTTCAGTACTTAAATGAGCATAACAAGAGCTTGCTGGATCAAGCCAGTGGCCCATTTAGTTCAGCATCTCACAGTGGCAAACCAGATACTTATGGGAAACCCCAAAGCTGGACATGAGCACAGCAACGTTCTGCCCACCTGTGATTCTCAGCAATTGGTATTCAGAGACATAGTGCATTAGACAGTGGAGGCAGAACATAGCCATTGTGGCTTCCCAAATGAGCCACATGCAGTGAGGCTCTTGGGCTGCCGGCTCCAATCTTTCCTTCTAGCATTTTCATTCTGCAATCCAATATGCACTTCACTTGGGAGTAAATCTCACTGAATTTAGTGGGACTTACTTCTGAGTAAACATGCTTACAATTGAACTGTTTGGGAGTAGTGACAGCTGTAGAATATTTGCAGGTTGGGGGAGGCAGTTTCAGAATTTTTATTTTGCTTTATTTTTGGCAAGGACTTATGGTAGCAGGAAGATAATTATTGGTAGGAAACTATGACTGAAAGAGGTGTGCAAGGTCACTATAGAATCCTTTGCATCCAGTACCAGCACATTTTCACATCTGTTGCCACAACGAGGACTAGAAACCTCATTTAGAAACAAACAGCTAAATAAGTCTGAATGTGAGATTTTCAGGAACACAGTTTCTTGTCTGTGGAATCAAATTATATATACAACCGTTCAATAAGCATAAGACTGTGTTCCTTTTTAAATTTTCTACTTTGATAATATAATAACACAACTCCTTTCTTGATTTTCAAACCAAATTAAGCCTGGTGTTCAACATCCATATTGTTCTTTCTACCCTTTTTATAGGACCTAGAACAGAAGTATGGTAATTTATTTATTTATTTATTTATTTATTTATTTATTTATTTTATTTGTACCCAGCCACTCTGGGCGGCTTCCACAGAGACCAAAAATACACAAAAATGGCACACATTAAAAGCTTCCCTGAACAGGGCTGCCTTAAGATGTCTTCTGAATGTCAGGTAGTTGTTTATCGCTTTGACATCTGATGGGAGGGCATTCCACAGGGCGGGCACCACTACCGAGAAGGCCCTCTGCCTGGTTCCCTGTAGCCTTGCTTCTTGCAATGATGGAACCGCCAGAAGACCCTCGGCGCTGGACCTCAGCGTCCGGGCAGAACGATGAGGGTGGAGACGCTCCTTCAGGTATACTGGGCCGAGGCCGTTTAGGGCTTTAAAGGTCAACACCAACACTTTGAATTGTGCTCGTTCTATATATAATGTACAAATCTACTCCCCATGCCTATATAGTGCATTCTGATTTTGGAAGGATGTAATGAATACGGAAACATAACTTTCTTTTTCCCTGTATGGAAAAGTTTGTAATTGCTGGAGTAATTGCCCAAGAGAGCAGATGCTTGTTGATCTGTTCAACAGATGTCTCAAAGCCTAAATTAATTGAGTGTCTCTCTTAATTTTGAAATTAAGAATCAGCAAATGCATCTAAAGCAGTAAACTCTTGCTCAGTACAACTGCTAGTCTGCATTCACTGCATTTAATTATCTTCAGATGACTTTGGTTTGCAATATGTCCTGAGTGATGGCAGCTTTAATAACTCAACCTTTTGGGTCTACGTGATACCAGGGAGGCCCAGTGATTGAATAATCATCCATAATAACACCAACACTGGGTCAGAATACAAGGTTAAATGCTGCTGCTGCAATACAGCATATTATTATCAAATAGCACTATCAGTTTGCATGGCGCTCTATAGAATACAAGTCCTCGCCCCAAAGAGCTTGCAATTTATGTTGTAATTCAACACAGGGAAGGTGTGGAGTTAGGGGTCAACAGGAAAGCAGTGTGTTATTGAGCCAGTTAAACAAATTTAGGCTCAGTTACAGAAGGGCATGGAAACTGGGAGATGTGCTGAAGGGTTTGGTTTTTGTTTTTTTGTTTTTTGGAAAAGATGGGTTTTGAGGAGAGATTTGAGGGAAGTAAGGGAGGTGGCATCACACAGGTGTTCTAGGTGGTAGTTCCAAGTATATGGAGTAGCAAGGGACAAAGGACGAGTCCTTTGAGGGAGAATGAGACCTTCTGTTGCTAGAGCTAGAGGAATAAAGATCACAGACAGTCAAGTCATCAAGATGGGAGAAAGTGGAAATTTAGAAGATGTTCAGTGTAAGTGTATATAGGTTTGCAGCCTTAGTCACTCAAACAAACTGGAAGATAGTTTGGGTTATCTTTTCAAATAACTAAATCTCTTTACTGTGGGGAAGAGTCCATATTTCAAAATGTTGGGTGAATAATTCCTCCTCTGTGCACCTTTGAGATCTCCTACATTTTGGCATTACATCTTATCACATCTTTCTAATGTTAATTTTATTAGTTTTATAATTCTGTTGGTGAGTTTAGAGCAGATCTCAGAGGCTGATTCACACAAGTATATAGACATAACTTATGACAGCTGGATGTGCACTACCTCCATGTGGAGGGGTGCAAGAAAAGGAAATTCTATTATGACGGGACAGTTGTGCCCATGGAATGCACCTTCTGTTCATAGAGTGAGAACTTAAGGTCCAGACCACTATGTTATGTGAGCTGAAAAAAACTGCCTTTGGTGTGTTGTTACTGACAGTTCTTTCCATGTGGAAGTTATTACTTGATACAGGCATCACATGCTCATCCTTCAGATGATAAATCTGCTGATCATAGTTTAGAAGTTGGAATGACACTTTACAGAGAATCATAGCTGTCAACTTGCAGATTTGAAAATAAGGGACCAGCAGCCTCGAAAATAAGGGATCAGCAGCCAAAATAAGGGATTTTGCTTACCCGGCTCCTCACAATGCGCCCCTGAGGGGGCATAAGGAGAGACGGAGACGTGGCAGCTCGTGCGCGCTCTCTCACTCACGGCGGAGGACCCTGAGCTGCTGCTTCCCTCCCGAGCCAGGCGAGAATGAAACCCGGGAAAATTAAGGGACATCATCAATAAGGGACAGCAGCGGGACACGGTGCTGGAATAAGGGAGTTTCCTGCCAAATAAGGGATGGTTGACAGCTATGCAGAGAATGTGAAGCTACCACCAAAAACAGCAGCTCTTGGCATAGTTCCGCTCCATTCTCTTTGTAAGCGTCTAGGTTCAGCTGTTCATTTGTCGTGCTGTCATTAAAATGCACATTTCTCTACTTGTGCTTCACATCATTGGCTGTTGCTGACAGGAACGAGTAATGAACATATTGAAGTCAGGGTATGGGGCAGTTTAAACTAAGCATAAAGGAAATAGAAACTTGACTTTGAGGTACTTCCATTCTTAACAGCAATCAATGTTCTTTATAAAGTGCAGTTTTGCCTTGAGTTTCCAAGTGCATGAGAAGATGGTTCCATTAGCAAGATCTTTGTCACTCACTGATTATCTCCTAATCTCCCTGTTTAAACTCTCTCTGTTTGCTTGTCTCTGACAGTCAGTTTCTATATGGGGAAGTGGAGGGCGGGTAGAAATGACACCATCAAATTTCATGGCCCTCCAACGCGTTATTCAGCCAGACTGGTTCCAGTGTCTATCAGATGGAGACACGGTTGGAGAAGGAATATCTAAGAAGAGGGCCAAGAAGTCTGTGGATCGATCCCTGTCCTTTTTGGATGAGTGCCTCCAGTTGCAAGAGAAATCTCCAGTAAGAGCTAAATCTTTTTGAACCATTTCAAGTCTCCCACAACATGGGAGGTTTGGAGCATACGGTATATTGGCAAAATAGCTAGAGTAGTTCTGAAGTCTGATATTTATCGACAGAGTAGTCAAAAAGGTTCTCCCCTGCTCTAGTGAATACATTGAGGCACTAGTGTGTAGAACTGCTTCCCAAAAATGATATTTGCACTGCCATTTAGGCCTTTACTTAATTGGGAGCGGGGGAATGAGCTTTTCTCTTATGTTGGAAAAAACAAGTGTGAAAAGTTCTTTTATTATTCTGATAGTTCTTCATAAGGTAGTGGTAGCCAGGAGCTCTATGGTTCCTTGGCAGTAGGAAACCAATCTGCCACAGCCAGTATTGACTTTTTCTTAAAAAGTACCAATCTAGGGTGGAGAATCAGCCTTAAAATATTGGGAACAGAGTCTCAGGCTATTACATTATGTGTACTTAACTCTCATTTAAGTACCATGAAGTTAACTGATGTCAAGATAAGGGGGGAAGGACAAGGACAGTGATATGGTAATTATTTTTTTCTGTGTCCCAGTTCATTCATTTAACCCTTATACTCCACACTGGCTTTTTTCTTTCTTTTTGGTATCTGCCCCAAATAAGGCTGGTGCAACAGGGTAGTCAGTTGTGTAATCCTAACCATGTCCATTCAGAACGGACTCCTGTTGAATTTAGTGGGGCTTCCTCCAGGCAAGTAGGGGTTAGGATTGCAGGCTTAACTTGCCTTCTCCAGCCAAAGGGTGTATTTTTCTTACATTTATAACTTCCTTCCAAACTAGGAATTGCAACAGAGCTTGATAATTGGAGTTGTTGAAGGTGGAGATGTGTTGGAAGAGAGGCTCCGATCTGCTAAAGAGACTGCCAAGAGACCGGTAGCTGGCTTCTTGCTGGATGGCTTTCAAGGAAATTCCATGGCCTGGAAGACCAAACTGGAACTCTTGTCCGTGGTTACAGCAGAGTTACCAGAAGATAAACCCAGGTCAGACCACAGTGTAAATTTGATCAAAAGCCGCATAATGCAGATACTTGGAAAGTTCCTGGCTGATTATATCTCCAGACCACAACTGTTTTTATATGCTGTTGAAAATGAATTTTTCATAAATTATGGGAAGGGTGGGGCACTTCAGGCCATGAATCTAATCAGGCCTTCCAGGCCTCCCTACCTGCCCTAAACCTTATGATGTACATGTTATCTTTTGTTTATGTACCACTTTTTGGGTGGATCTCACAAAACGGTTTATGTAAGATTATTGCAACAACCATGAATATTGATTTTAAAGAGTGGAAATTGAAACCTTTGATATCAGGTGTGAGGCAGATAAAGTCACAGCTGAGCCAAAAGGGGGTTTGCAGGCAGATAGAAATTAGCATATTTCAGAGAGAGGAATTCTGAGTGCCGGAGGGGAATTGGCGATTGACATAAATTTAGGCTACAATTCATCATGATTCAAGAGACATTGTGTCCCTTTTCAGTGTCTCATGGCAGGAAGTTTGGCACCTCTCCCCACTGCTAATGAACAATTTCTGTCTTTTTTTCTGGTGGTCTTGTTTCAAGCTTTCAAAATAAGCAAGTGGAGGAGTGTTGCTTTGTGTTTGCCTGTGGTTTGGAGATCAGCATTTCATTGCAATTGGGAATTGCAATAGCAGAGTACTACCGACTTTGTTATCTCCACTGGCTGTGGAAGAAAATCACCCCAAGAGCTTATCAGGATCATTAAAAATGCAAAAACTGTCCCTTGGCAGTATATTCTTTTAATAAACTTCTTTCTTCCATTGGGAGATAACTGTTTTCAGCACTGGAAAACAGGCAGAGCTTTCAAATGAGATTTAAAAAAAGTTCATAAATTACTGGCAAAATACTGCAAGAGAGGTGACAGATTTTGTGGCTGTGTTCCACATTTTTCTGCTCCTTAAGGGCTGCGTTTGAGTAGTATTGAAGGAAGAACTGGACCTTAAAAGAGTAGAAAAACAATGTGGAAGGCACAAAATGGCAGGGGAATCAGCAGAGGTGTGATGTCACTCCTAATCAGTGGGAAGCTTCACAAGAAGCTTCCGTCCATGGGCAAAGAGAGCAACTGTCACCTCTTCTTACCCAAGCCCTACATTCCTTACCTGCCTACCTGCCAGCTGCGTCAACTTTCTCTGCAAAAGTTGCCCTCCCCTCTCACTATTGCATTCAGCCTGGAATGGAGATGGCTGGAGTGATAGAGGAAGAAAATCTGCCTGTCAAACTTTGACAGACATCAAGTTGTTTTTAAATTGGGAGTAACCTTGATTGCTGTTAGAAAGATTGTTGTTAAGGAACTTCAAATGTTAATTGCTTGTATAATAGCTATGTTAAATGCATAGCATTTTCCTTTCCAGGGAGCATAAAAATAAACTCAGCTCATGCTGTAAGTTTTCTGTGGCCTGGTCAAAAAAGTCATTACTAAAGTGACAATTTATTATGGTACTGTGCATTTTTCTAGTCATCTGCTAAATTTATTGACCTAGATTGACTTGTTCAATTGTCAGCACAGCCATTATTCCTGAGGGAGAGAAAAACCGCTGTTTTTACACCTCCCAAGTTTTTGACAAAGCTGCCAGCTGAATTTGTGGAGTCTAGCATTGCTATTACTAATAATAGCATATTAAGCATGGGTGACTCCATCTGAATTTTTGAGCCCCAAGGGGATATTATAGCTCTGGCTAATGGCAAAATGCTTTTAGGAAAAAAATTACTTTTGGTGAAGAAGGCTCATGTGATCTGGATGGCTTGAAGGAGAATGTGTGCAAAATGTCAGAAATGCAATTCATATTTTCTTGGGATGGGGGCATATTATTTAACCAGAGAAGTCCCAAAATGAAAGTAAGTGTACTTTACTTTCACCCTTGACTCCAAGAAGTACTATTGGCTCCCATTTCACAACAGTTTGGGACTGCCTACTACAGAGGGCCCTAAGGATTCAACCCTGCAGTCAGTGCTAAAACTAACTGGGTTAAGGTTACACACAACTAAAGCGACTTTAACTTAATGGTTTTTGGTTTAGATCAGTGAATGTGTGTTTTGTGTTTGCTGACCAGTTTACACAAACAAAAACTCACAATGATGTTTTGTAAACCAGGGATGCGAAATTTGTGGCCCTCCAGATATTGTTGAACTACAGCTCCTATTATTCCTGACTGTTGCCTATCCTGGCTTGAGCTGGTGGAAGTGGGAGTCCAACCACATCTGGAGAGACACACATCCCCCATCCCTGCTCTAAATCATGAGGCAACTGTAGCAAAAGCAATCAATCAATGTGAAATTAAACCAGGTAAAGGTAAAGGGACCCCTGACTAAGCCACTTCTCGCGAACCAGAGCAGCGCATGGAAACGGTGTTTACCTTCCCGCCAGAGCAGTACCTATTTATCTACTTGCACTTTGACGTGCTTTCGAGCTGCTAGCTGGGCAGGAGCTGGGACCAAGCAACAGGAGCTCACCCCGTCGCGGGGATTCGAACCACCGACCTGCTGATCAGCAAGCCCTAGGCTCTGTGGTTTAACCCACAACGTCACCTGCGTCCCCTTAAATCAGCATGTGTGGGAAATTGCAGCATTTTCAGTATCCAGGAGAGATCAGCTAAATAGAGAAACAAATAATAGTATCTCCTCTGATGTAACATGATTTTCAGGTCGCTAGAGCTGCCAGCAAGCTCTTTATTATATTTCCTCTATAACTGGGTAGAAGGTAACCCACTCATATGAACAAACTTAATGTGAATCCAATATTTATAGGTATTTAGAACTCTTAAATAGTTTTTACTTTTTCTCCCAATTGGATTTAATGCTGAAAAGGAAGGAGAACAGAATTTAGATTCTCACTTATCAAATTTTGACTATTTGTATTACTATTTGAAACAATACTGGTTTTGCCTTCATTTCACCTGAAGATAAAAGTTCCAGTGGAGAAATTCCCTGTTCCATTATATTATAGAGAACATCCTTCAGCCATGTATTTCTGTATAAATCTTGACAGATCTCAGAGTGCTTACTGACTTCCTGAAAGCCAAAGCAGACTTTATTACTTCTGGAAAACAGCAGTGCCCAAACCATACATGTTATAGATTTCAGTCCTATTTTCAGGCATATTCCTGTATTAACCACACCTGGGGACATGGGTATCACTCTGAAAAAGAATGAGCAAGCTCTTTTACTCCTCTGCTGGTGCACTGTATCCCTCTGATTGCCTCATATAAGATCCGGTTTTTTAATTGGAACACCTACAGTGCTATATGCACTGAATGAAAAGCTCTGTGAAAAAGAATCTTCACAGATTTCACAGATCAGTCAAACTGCTATGTGCTAAAACAAAATAAAAAAATTCCTTCCAGTAGTACCTTAAAGACCAACTAAGTTAGTTCTTGGTATGAGCTTTCGTGTACATGCACACTTCTTCAGATACACTGAAACAGAAGTCACCAGACCCTTCTATATAGTGAGAAGGTGGGGAAGGGTATTACTCAGAAGGGTGGTGGGATTGGGTGATTGGCAGATAGCTGTGATGAGCCTGTTGACGACTCTTAACGACTGCAATAGGTCTTACAGGAAAAAGCAAGGGGTGAGAAGGTGAAAGATGGCTTTGTCATGTATAATGAGATAAGAATCCAATGTCTTTGTTCAGATCAGGTCTCTCCATGGTTTTAAGTTTGGTAATAAGTTGCAATTCAGCAACTTATGCTATGTGCTAATTGAAGTTTACACTTTGCAACTGTTTTCCCCATCTCCACCTGAAAGGGAGAACCAACTGTATCCTGAGCTAAGACAAAGCATACTAGCCCGCAGCTCAAATATTAGCATGTGAACTCAAATGATTAAGATAAAAATTGCAAAGCATTTTGGACTATGAAAGGTGCTGCAGAATGATAAACAGTAGTCGTGATAATTCTTATCAATCCAAGTGCGTCTAGGGAAAGTGACTTGGTAAGCTTTAAATGCTGGTCTTGAATTAAATAAACGACTGCTCAAAGAAAAAGTACCTTTGAATTGTTGGGGTGCAAGTTAATTTGAAATGCGCTTTTAATATATTGAACGTGTTGCAAACAGAAGATAATATATGTTGTACCTTGCCCCCTTCTAAAAAATGTGTGGATCAAAAATATCAATAAATCTATTTGGCATATTCAGCCAGTCTGTTAGCTGCTTTGTTCAGGATGTTGCTGCCAACCTATAAAGGCCTATACAGTATACCTGAAGGTCCAGTATACCTGAAGGAGCATCTCCCCCCCCCCCCATCATTCTGCCCGGACACTGAGGTCCAGCGCCGAGGGCCTTCTGGTGGTTCCCTCACTGCGAGAAGCGAAGTTACAGGGAACCAGGTAGAGGGCCTTCTTGGTAATGGCACCTGCCTTGTGGAACGCCCTGCCACCAGATGTCAAAGGAAAAAACAACTACCAGACTTTTAGAAGACATCTGAAAGCAGCCCTGTTTAGGGAAGCTTTTAATAGCTGAAGGACTATTGTATTTTAATATTTTGTTGGAAGCAGCGCCGAGTGGCTGGGGAAACCCAGCCAGATGGGCGGGGTATAAATAATAATAATAATAATAGTTTGGGTTTTGCATGGCTTAAAAAGGTCTGTCCATGTTTCTTCTTTCTGCTGTGATGATTTTGCAAAGCCAAAGCCTCCACACAGACTTATTAGCTATCAAGCCAGGTTCAAGGTTTTGCTGCTGACATTTAGAGCCCATTGAAACAACTTGGGACCAGGATACCAGGCAGACTACTTCCCCTGATACAGACTAAGCCAATCTTTAAGATATGCAGAAACCCTGCTGGTCCTTCAATAACCAGCAGATAATCACTTGGTGGCATTGGGGAAGCAGGACTTCTTGGTGTCGGCACCCACACTCCAGAATACTCTTATTTACCTGGATTCTGACTTTTAATTTTTAATTGTTTGCTTTGTACACTGCTGAGTTTTATTTGTGATATACAGTTGCATTTTGGTCTTATATCCTTTTTATGTAGCCTAGGAAATTTTATTGAATGCTTGTCTTTTAGTTTTAATGTAGAACGCTGAGAGACTTCTACATTTATGTTTTATAAATAAATAAAATTCATCATTAAGATATGTTAGGGAGGTAAAGCTCTTGGGCCTCTCTACATCTGTTATTGAATTCAAGGCAATGGCTTTTTGAGGGTGGCTCCAGGGATTTTGGAAGAAGCTCTTTAATGAAATTCACTGAACTAACCCTACAGGCATTTGGAAGCGATATGCCTGATCATGCAAGGTGCTGAAACTGCCATTGTACTCTTCTCCTGCTTTTTGGGCTTCCTATAAGCATCTAGTTGTCCACTGTGTTAACAGGATGCTGGGCCAGATGGCCCTTTGGCTTGATCCAGCAGGGCTCTTCTTATGTTCTGACAGCCTTTTTTGAAAGTGTTTTATTCAATACCCCAAAAGCTGGTTATTTGAAATTGACTGTATTTATTATAAATATTGTTTATTGTAAATGAATTTTGTTCTTTTAAAGGGAACCCTCTTGGAATTTTAAGGTAAAATTAGGGGGGGGATTGTGTGTGTGTGTGTGTAATTAATAGATTACAATAAACTAAACAACCTTTGCCGCTATGTCTTCTGCAGACTGATTCATGGAATTGGCAGGCCAGATGAGGTGCTGGACTGCATTGAGAGAGGCATAGATGTTTTTGAGAGTTCTTTCCCTTACCAAGTGACAGAGCGGGGCAGTGCTTTGTCCTTCAGCTATAATTATAAACCAGATCCTGAAACAGCAGGTATTTGTCTTAATGGACTTCTTTTGTGTGAATTCTGGAATAGTTGCATTACTTTTTTAGTTCTTAGAAACAGATACACACAGTATTGCACTATTAATCACCTCCTTATTATCTGTACCTCATTTGACATCAGAAAAACAATAAACTGGTTATAACAAAAGAAATGCTATTTTCAGATGAAGCTTGACGTTGTAGTTGAGACCACTATTTTTTATTAGGTATAGTGTTCCTTATAGTCTATATATGTTACTGAGGCTTAGGATAGTTAGTGTTTTGCAGTGGAAGATTACAGTAATTCTTCTCTTCAGTCTCATCCAACTAGCAATGAAGAAATCAAACCATGACTTTAAGGAGCTCTTTTTCGGCTTCACCTTGCTTATTATTATTATTATTATTTATTTATACCCCACCCATCTGGCTGAGTTTCCCCAGCCACTCTGGGCGGCTCCCAATCGAGTGTTAAAAACAATATAGCATTAAATATTAAAAACTTCCCTAAACAGGGCTACATTCAGGTGTCTTTTAAAAATAGGATGATGATGATGATGATAATAATAATAAAATTTATTATTTATACCCCACCCATCTGGCTGGGTTTCCTAGACAGTAAATAGCCCTGGTTAACTCTGCATTCCAGTAGGCCACCAGGGAATCAGCTGAAAGGCCATCAACATGGGATAAAACATCCCCTACCACTCTCTGGAAACCATGGATCCATTAAGTGGCTGGAGTGGACCATCCGAATTGGTCCCACCTCCCTGCAGAGGGGAAGGGTCACAGAGAAGTCCAGTTGCACCAGGAAGTGATCTGACCATGGCACTTCTTTTGTTTCGCTTTTACTTAGTGTCAGATCACCAACATCCATAGAGGTAAAGACCAGGTCTAAGGCATGTCCGTGGTTATGAGTTGGGCCAAACTTATTCAGGGACAGCCCCATGGAGGCCATGCTTTCCACAAAGTCCCAAGCAGCCTCTAGTAAGTTTGTGTTGGCATGGGTGTTAAAATCCCCCAGGACAACCAAAGTAGGTGTCTCCAGGAGAACATCCACCACAACCTGAAGCAGCTCAGGCAGGGAATCCTTGGTGCAACGGGGAGGTCAGTACACCAAAAGGAATCCTGTACTGCCCTCCTTAAAAGGTTGCATATGTTATTAAACTTGCTTGTATGTTGTGTTGTTTTGTTTCCATCAAAACAGAAGTTCCTTAGATTATGAAGGACGTTTAGGGACTGTACTTTTTCTTAATCAAAAGATTTCAAACAGGGCTGTCATTCACAGACAGGGCAAGTGTGAAAATGTAGGCCCAAAAAGGAGCAGCAGATGGCTTTCTTAATGGGTTCAGGGTTGAGGGTTTGTTTCATGCTTTGGCAACTTTGAGCAGACAAGTATATCTTTTATCACATTTTCCAGAAACCTTACTTACAAAATGACAAGTCATACAGAATTAAAGGTGCAAAGGGGAAACACTCTGCTCCTTTTTCTCATTGAAGAAGAAGCTTTAGAGTCTCTCTGTGCTTCCTGGTAACTTGTTTGGAAATAGAAGATAGTCTTTTATTTATAAAAGAAATAAACCCACAACAATACCTAGTCTCCTTTCAGAATTTCCAAAGGATGAATAGGCTTCACATGCACCATAGACCCATTTCTCCACCCCAGTGATTTTATGAACATTTCAGTGTGCTGAGAACTTACAGATGGTATCCTTATGAGTCTCTCTTTACTACTGTGACAGTCTAAACATTCTGATTGAAATTCTTTCAAGAAGCTGTCAGGCTGTCAGGTCAGATGTGGAGTGTGGATCAGATGCAGGTCACTTATGAACTCCATCCAAATAAAAACAAGCTATTGAATTTGGTGACTTCACAGTGTGCAAAATGCAGTTCAGGCAGGATTGAATTTTATGGTTATTTAAGAATGGGAAAGGGAAGGCAGCTGAGCAACAGCAACGGAAATGCAGCAATTTGAGCTTCAAGTCCCCATCAGATTAGTTGGCTCCCTTCTACCTCTAAAGTCTTGTCACTTTTTTTTTACTACCTCTACTATATCATGATTATCTTTTAAACATTTTAAATGCCCATGTGGGTTTTAATGAGAGAGTCTTCTTGAAGTGTTTGAGACAGGATTTTTTTTAGTATTTATTTAACCTTATTAATGAAATACTTTGTGCTTCATTGCAGTCTTAAAAGAGAAAGGGCAAAAAGACACGAAGAGAAAAGAGGATGAAAAAACAGACAATGAAACAATCCACAGAGCTCAAGAAATTGCTTCATTTGAAATAAATTTAAAAGAAAAAAGGTATGTTGTTTTAAGAGTTTAGTTTGAAATGTCAGCTTCTGCAATAGACTACTTGTCTTGTTGCTTAAGGGAGAAGTTCTGCATTTACCTGGAAATAAACACTACTGAACATGGTGGGACTCGTTCTAAGTAAATATGCTCTTGTTGGCAAAGTTCTGAGTCTATTTAGGTTTATGCAATAAGTAACTCAAGTATTCCACTGTTCGGAGGTTTTGCTATTGGGAATGAGAAACAGCAGACTGAAATCACTCAAGTGTCAAACGAACATGCTAGTATTACTGTATCTCAACCAATAAATGGACAATTATAACAATTAATAAATAACCACCCCACAATGTCCAAATGCCAAACTAATCCTGGTTACAGGGAACCAGGCAGAGGGCCTTCTTGGTAGTGGCACCCGCCCTGTGAAACGCCCTCCCACCAGATGTCAAAGAGAACAACTACTACCAGACTTTTAGAAGACATCTGAAGGCAGCCCTGTTTAGGGAAGCTTTTATTGTTTGATGCATTACTGTATTTTAATATTTTGTTGGAAGCTGCCCAGAGTGGCTGGGGAAGCCCAGCCAGATGGGCGGGGTATAAATAATAAATTATTATTATTATTACTACTCAGTTTCCTGGGTAGATGAGTCAGCAATATCAGATGAGATCATTATCATTATTATCATTTGTTATGCACTTAATAAAAACATATCAAAGCAACTTCACAAGATAAAATACAAACAGATAAAATTAATTAAAAGCTAAGAAATTAACAAAAAGTACGTAATAAAAAATTCCTAAAATGCTCATCCACGAAGACAGCAAAAAGGACAAGTTCTACCCCACCCTGCTAAAATATCAGCACCACAGTACAGGCTAGCTTAGCTGCCAGTGCTGCTCTTAGGGTAGCAGTTTCTGATATCTGATATCTTTCAACTTGTCAGAGTTTGCTTTACTTTCTAACCGCTTCCCTCTATTCTTTCCTTTTCCTTCTTTGCCAGGTATTCAGCTTTTCATCACTCTCTTGTGCTCCTTGTCGATTATTTCCCCTATCCCCTTCATGCCCTTGTACCAATCATATTTCCTTAACTGACTCTCTCTCCCTTTTCTCACCATTCTTTGGCCCTCAAGTTTGCTCATATTCAAAGAGCTTAGGAACAGGCATTACGGGAGCCATGATTGGCACATGATGTTACAGGTGGCCAATGGTTAGAAAACATCCAGAATACCACAGATGTATACATTCTAAAACCAATGATTGTATAGCAAACTTACGCCCCCTTGAGTTGGAAAAAATGTTGAAAAAATACCGTACTTTTCGCACCATAGGACGCACTTTTCCCGTCTTAAAAACTAAGGGGGAAAGTCTGTGCGTCCTATGGAGCGAATGCAGGGGGGAGCCCCCAAGAGCCCCACACAAGCTTCACGCGGCTCTTGCGGGCTTTTCCCCAGGAGGGAGAAGGGACTGACACCGCCAGTCAGTCCCTTCTCCCTTCTCTAGAAAAGGCTTGCGCAACCTCTGCAGCCGGGGGGAGGCTGCGCAAGGCTAAAGAGGAAGCCGTGGCAGGGCGCAGCGAGCGCGATCCATCCCGTTCGCTGCCCTGGCTTCCTTTTTAGACTTGCGCGCCCCTCCAGCCGGGCGGGGGAGGCTGCGCAAGACTAAAGAGGAAGCCGGGCAGCGAGCGCGATCCATCCCGTTCGCTGCCCTGGTTTCCTCTTTAGCCTTGCGCGCCCCTCCAGCTGGGCGGGGGAGGCTGCGCAAGGCTAAAGAGGAAGCCGGACAGCGAGCGCGATCCATCCCGTTCGCTGCCCTGGCTTCCTATTTAGCCTTGCACACCTCTCCAGCCGGGCGGGGGAGGCTGCGTAAGGCTAAAGAGGAAGCCAGGGAAGCGAGCACGATCCATCCGCGATCCACCAGAGGTAGATCTTAACCCTTGCCTCACCTAGGAGCTTCTCTGGGTAGGAATCCCCTCAGCTTAAGTGGGGTGGGGGAAGTGTGGCAGGTAGGGGGGTACCTACCTAGACACTGAAGCCAGTGTCTCTCCGATGAAAATTGGGAGTGGGCATTGTGTGAAGTGGCTTGGATCTCCTGCCGCAAAACTGTAGGACTGTATAGAGTTGGGAGGGCCACCCGAGGGTCATCTAGCCCAGCCCCCTCACAATGTAGGAATCAGTGGCTTGGATCTCCTGCCGCAGAACTGTAGGACTGTATATAGTTGGGAGGGCCACCCGAGGGTCATCTAGCCCAGCCCCCTCACAATGTAGGAATCACAGCTAAAGAACGCCAGGCAGATGGTCCCCCAACCGTTGCTTAAAAGCCTCCAGTGGTGGAGACCCCCAACACCTTCCGAGGTCATAGAATTGCAGGGCTGGAAGGGAACCCCAGGAGTCATCTAGTCCAGCCCCGGTGGACAGTGGGCGCGATCCATCCCGTTGCGCAAGGCTAAAGATGCTGTGGAAGGCTAAAGAGGAAGCCAAGGCAGCGAGCGGGATGGATTGCGCTTGCTGCCTTGCCTTCTTCTTTAGCCGCGCTGGAGAGGTTTAGCTCCTGGTTGGAGAGGTTGCGCGGCTATGGATCCCGCTCGCTATCTTGGCTTCTTTGCTCTTTGGGGCTGGGGGGGTGGAACCCGGGCCTCCCCCGCAGCTCCGAGAAGCTCTGGGAGAAGAAGACAGGCTGCGCGCAGCCTGTCCATTGCTCTTTGGGGCTGGGGGGGGTGGAATAATTTTTTTCCCTTGATTTCCCCCTCTTAAAACTGGGTGCGTCCTGTGGTCCGGTGCGTCCAATAGAGCGAAAAGTACGGTACATCTCTTTTAGCAGATATCTTACTAAATGCTTTTGATGCTTTCCACATCTGTATGCACATCCTGGCTCTATTTAATGGTAAAGGTAAAGGTACCCCTGCCCGTACGGGCCAGTCTTGACAGACTCTGGGGTTGTGCGCCCATCTCACTTAAGAGGCCAGGGGCCAGCGCTGTCCGGAGACACTTCCGGGTCACGTGGCCAGCGTGACATCGCTGCTCTGGCGAGCCAGAGCCGCACACGGAAACGCCGTTTACCTTCCCGCTGGTAAGCGGTCCCTATTTATCTACTTGCACTTGGAGGTGCTTTCGAACTGCTAGGTTGGCAGGCGCTGGGACCGAGCAGCGGGAGCGCACCCCGCCGCAGGGATTCGAACCGCCGACCTTTCGATCGGCAAGTCCTAGGCGCTGAGGCTTTAACCCACAGCGCCACCTGTGTCCCTTTGGCTCTATTTAGTGCAGGGAAAATTAATTTCTTGTCAACATTTTAAAAATTAAATAGAAATTATGATTGCCTTCATTTTTCATGCTGTGCTTGGGACAGGCTAGAGGGATTAACTTATATTTTGTGAAAACTATCAAACCTTAAAGGAACTTGAACACTCTTGGCTGTCCACCCACACCAGAAATTACTGGGCTTCTAAGTTTTTGTTGACAGCAAAGCTCCAGGGTGCCTCTTGCCAAGGTGGTACTTCTGTAGCTCTCTGCCTTATTATTGTGGTGTATGGGTCTCCTGCTGTGTCCTGTAATGGAATGCAGAGAGCAGATAGATAGCAGCATTATCTTGATGAAGAAAAGGATGAGTCTGCCATTCACCTTGAAAGTTCATCCTGCCATAGTAATTGAAACCATAGCCATTACGTTTCAGGTTAGGGTGGGGCAAGGCAGTATTCGTTGTCAGGCTCCATAGCATTCCAGCTGAGAATCCCTACACCCACCCTGATAACTCATCTGCTAGCTGGTATTAGAAAAATACTTTGACACCCAGGTGATAACTCCATCTTTAGTTTCCATAGAATATACTGGTGCTTTTTCGATTGTTAGCCCCTTGGGACAAGAATCTGCCCTCTTATTCTTTGCAGTGCACTCTGTGTATAGAATACTTTTTGCTTTGCAATCAGACAGCGTCTCACAATGAGTGATTAGTGGCTGCCTCATTGTGCCCAATGTGTAGGGTTTTTTTTAATTGTGGGAGGCTTGCTTTATTTTTATTTTTATTTTTATTTAGCGTTAATATCTGCTCATTTTCTTACTTAGGTACCAGGATGACTTTGGCCCTTTAGTGAATGGATGCTTGTGCTACTGCTGCCAGAATCATAGTCGTGCCTACCTTCATCACCTTCTTGAGACCAAAGAGTTGCTAGCTGGTGTGCTGCTTATGATGCATAACTTTCAGCACTATTTCGGTTTCTTCTCTTCTGTGCGAGATGCTCTGAAAGAAGACCAGCTGGATCGATTGAGAGAGATTGTCAGCATGCAAGCACCTTGAGGCTAGAAATACATAAATAGTACACGGAGAAAAGAACCCATGAAGCAACAAGCTCCATATTTTGGCTACCATTAATCTCATGTCATCTGAAGCCCAAGCCTTCTGGAATCTTTTCCCCATTAGCCAACCAGTTGTAGCAAGGACAGCCTGATGTTGTTGGACTACAACTTCCAGCATCCCTACCATTGACCATGCTGATGGGAGCTGACATCCCAACAACATCCTCAAGGCACTACCTTGACTACCTCTGGGTTAAAGGAACAAGAAAACAAAGGAGATCACATTTCTAGAGGTACCCATTCATTATGTTTATCATCATGACTTGTGTCTGTAATCCTCAGGAATCCTAAGAACACTAGAGCTGAAGAAAAGAATATAAACTGTCACATGAATCTTGTTTAAAATGTCAGCTTGCATTGTGGGCTCTGACTTCATCCTCATAACCGGCTAATAATCAGCCCATTTGGGCTTTTATTTAAAATGCCTATGGGAAGAAGATGAAACATAGAAAAAATGACTTTGCACCTCTTTGACCTCTGGCTTGCTGGGCACACAGGTAATGTTTTGCAAGTGGGACCAATCCCCACAAGTATTTCATAGACTTACACAGTGCAGAACCCTTACCCTGCACTATGGCTTGTCTGTTTCACTCCACAGTTTTGATAAAAAGTCCCCAGAACAACAGCTGTTCTATCTTCATGGTTTTTAATACGCTTTTAACAATTTTCCTCTTGCAGATTCCATTCTCCCTCCCTGATTTGTGGCTGGCAAGGGGCATACCTTGATTAATGTAGCTGCACAATGTGTGGTAGTGCTTTGATGATATCAGAGGACATGGGTGCCAACACATGTTGGGCTTCTGTATCTTCTTGAGTTCAATCATGCTTTTTTATTGAGTGGAGTATTTAAACGTATTATTATTATTATTATTATTATTCATGAGAAACATCAGTAAGACACTTGTACAAATTTTTGTAATACTTCTGGGTAAGGCTGTTGCATAGAAGAGCATAGGCATTGAAACACATGGGGTCTTATCTGGAGATCTTTGCCTATGGTCCTGCTACTATGCATGAAAGATCAGGGTGTGTTCCCTCAGCAGTGTAATCAGCTTTGCAAAAACCAAGTGCTTGTGTGAAAGAATGGGAGGACTGAATCTAGACCCTCACCCCCCCCCCCCCTCTGCCAGAGCTTACAGTGGTGACCATTTTCTAAGGCAGGTGATTGGAATCTGATCCATCCCATATTGTTAGATCTCCAAGAAAGGATACTGCCATGCTGACCAGGGAAGAATGGCAGATCAAGTTGATGGATTATGCTGAAATGACTAAAATGACCAGAAGAATCAGAAATCAGGAAGACCAGCATTTTAATAAAGAATGGGGAAAATTTATAACTTAAAGACAATTGTAAATACCTAAAATTGTTAGTAGGATTGGAATATCACTTGTAGTTTAATGGTGAATTTTGGATGCAATGGAGAGAGAAAATATTTGAATCATTATAAAAGATGCAGGAGGAAATGATTAACAGTAGGACCCACAAAGGAGACGAGGGAATTCCAAGAGATTCTGTGGAATCTTGTTTTTATGTATGTTGGATATCTCACTGTAAAATTTTAATCTGAAAACCCAAATAAATTCCTATTAAACAAAAGGACACTGCCATGTTGAATTGGAAAGTGGGGAAGGTGCTAAACTTTTGTCTTTTGCTAACTGCAACTATCAAAATCTTTTAATAATAAACAAAACTTTTTTTTATTTTTGTCATTATCGATTCAGCCTCTTCTTTCAGTGGGTTGTTTATCTGAATCAGGATGTTTTGAATGTGGATCGGTGTGCTTTGATTTAATTGGCTCTTGAATATTCCATCCCCAAATTCTTAAAGGTACACGGTTTACCATGGTCTTGTGTTTCACAGGCTGCTTTTCCTTTTTCGTCAACTCTCCTAAAGCTGGTGTGGCTAAAGCTTGCTACACTTCTTTCTTCCTTCTCCCAGAATGGAGTGATGTTTGTGGAGACACATGAAAGCGCTTCATACATTTAGGAAGGAAATGCATGGCTGGTTTGCTTAAAGCAGATGTGCAAAAGGTGGCTTTTACAGGACTTCAGCTCAGACTTGTCCTTTCTCATTTTAAAAAGGTAATTCAGACTTTTCATGGTGGGACGCTTGACATACTTATTTTTTCTTACTGCTTGTTAACCAAGATCTCAGTGGTATTTACAGGGTTGCCAAGCAATCAGATTAAGATGGCATAGAGGCTATTACCTAGTGCCTGCTGGAGGAGGAATCATGGCTCCATGCTTAGAACACACACTTGGCATATGAAATATCCCAAGTAACAGTTTCTCATATTTCTGGTTAAAAGGATCTCCAGAAGCAGGACTGGGAAAAGCCCCTCTTCCTGAAACCTTGGAGAGCGGACCAAACCGGGCAAAATGGACTAAGGGTATAATATGGCATCATACATTCATTGCATACATTCAAGGCCACTTGAAAAAAATTCATAAAAATGTCAGGCTTACACTACCACTAAGCATGGCTTTAGAAACTGTATGCTAAACATCACTTCTGTCATGCAACTTCATGAATCATTTCTAATTAATAAAATTAACATCTTTGTGGGGGCACTTAGAAGCTTTTCTTAAGAGATGAGCCATTCTTACTTTGTTATTAAAGAAGCAGGTATGTTTCAGATTACTATCAATAATAAGATTGTACTCTTAATTGCAATTTTAAATTCTCTCAAATTTTTAAATGAAGCTTTTGTATAGAATTTCCTAATGATGCTACGTTCTTAGCATTGGTATATGTGTGAGAAGCGCTATGTCCCTGACCTAACTGTCTGACTTGAGAAGACAGTAACCAGACTTCAGACATGTTCTTTGGGTAAATTCACAACTGTGGCACAAGCATTCCCAGCCTTTCCCCTAGACTATCTCTATATCTTTTAATTAACAGGTGGTGTTAATGCTTCACCTGCTGACTTCTGCTGTTACTAGCTAAAAGTTGCTAGAATGTATACTGATAATTGCTGACTTATTGGGTGCTTGTGACTGTTTCTTTCTATGCTTTGAATTTCATAAAGCCTTATGCTCGGAACAGATATCCTAGGGCAGGTAATGCTTAAACAAACTTTCCCTAGCTATTTTGTAGTGTTCCCATTATATGTTCATTACCTGATTCTGACAGTGGGCACAATATTATTTATTTATTTATCACTGCAGGGTCCCAGGGCACATTAAAGCGCAACATGAAAACAGGCTTAAAGCGAATTGCAAGGCCGCAAACCAGAATGAATTGGGGAAATCAGCTTTCTCTAATGCTCCCAAATTACTAGACCTCATTATTTTGATTCAGCTTCCTTTGGCTCAGTGGCATTGAACTAATGACTAAGACACAAAGTTATCTGAGTAAGCCTGCCAGACAGGGACCGTGATTTCTATATTGTGTGTGTTGTCTAGTGTGTTGTCAAGACTAATTAAATTTCAGATAGCAATGGATATCTAACACAACTCTTCTAGACTGCCTTTAATAATTGAGGCCTTTATTATGAGCTGACTGTGAAGGGAGAGTTCTTGAGTTTTGATATTGCTGTTGTATTACATTATTTTTAATTATTTTAGTAAGCCTACATTTCAAAATGTTTTTAAATGGCTGTTTCTATTGCTGTTGTTGATTCTTAGTTTTATGGCTGTTATTGCATTGCATTTGATCCAATGAGTTGCCTTGGGTGGGCTGTGTTCCATAAGACAGCTTATAAATACTTCTGTAGTTTATTATTATCATTATTATTATCATCATTTATTTCAGATTTATAAACTGCTTTATAATCAAGGAATACCCAAGCAGAATATAGAAATGAAATATAAATAATTAAACTGATGATAATAGTGTTAGAAACATCAGTACCTATTTACTGCAGAAATAAAATAGACTAAATTAGAAAGGAATACTTGGGATGAAAAGAAGGTTTTCAACAGATGTAGAAAACAACAACAATGAGGCTCGCTTCACTTCTAAAGGGAGTTTCAGAGAACAAGTGACACCATGCTGAAAGTACATACTTGAACAGCAGCATATTTCACTGCAGAGGCGTGTGGTATTATCAACACAAATTCATCTGCAGATCTTAGTAACAGGCGTGGGATATAGGGAAAGAGGCAGCTTCTCAGATCTGGAACCATGTGATGGTTTATACATCACTAAAACCTTGAACCTAGCTTGGTAGCAAATTGGTAGCCTGTGCAATGTTTTCAACGTAGGTGTTCCATTGTCAATAGTTTCCCCAGAGAGCAATTTAGCAATGGTGTTTTAAGCTAGCTGCATCTTCTAGATCATTCAGCGCTCCATGCAAAGTACATTACAAAATTCAAGTCTGGAGATTACTGATGCGCAAACAGCTGTTGCCAAGGTGTCTCTATCCAGGTGTGGTCGTAGCTGTTGGCATACCATCTGAAGCTAGTAAAAGGCACTCCTACACACTGAAGATGTGAGAGCATCTAGTGATCAAAAAGCACCCCCAAACTGCACATCTATTCATTCAGAAGGAGCGCAACCCTATCCAGAACAAGCAACTGACCCATTTCCCAGACCCAGGACCCATGCATCTATAGGGACTCCAGCTTGTTGGTATACCAACAGCATCCCCAATCTTTCCCTGTGACCCAACACTAGTTATAGTACCCCCCCCCATCCTGATCTGTGACAGAAAGCTTTCCTAGTGAAAGAAATGTAATCCTTACAGATGGTTAGGCCCATGAATATGTCTAATCCCCTTTTAAAGAAAGTTGGTGGCCTTCTCTACCTCTTGAAGAAGTTAATTCCATAGTTTATAGGTAAAGGTAAAGGGACCCCTGACCATTAGGTCCAGTCGTGGCTGATTCTGGGGTTGTGGTGCTCATCTCACTTGATTGGCCGAGGGAGCTGGCGTACAGTCATGTGGCCAGCATGACTAAGCTGCTTCTGACGAACCAGAGCAACGCACGGAAACGCCGTTTACCTTCCCGCCGGAGTGGTACCTATCTATCTACTTGCACTTTGACGTGCTTTCAAACTGCTAGGTTGGCAGGAGCAGGGACCGAGCAATGGGAGCTCACCCCATCACAGGGATTCGAACCGCCGACCTTCTAATCGGCAGGTCCTAGGCTTTGTGGTTTAACCCACAGCGTCACCCATGTCCCTTTCCATAGTTTATACACTGTGTAAATAACAACTTCCTTTTCTCTGTCCATACAGCTTGATTGGGCTTACCCCAGGTGTCATGATTATGAGAGAGGGAGATAAACTTATCTGTTCATTTTCTCCACGCCTGTCAGAGCTGCCTCCAGGTCCCAGCTCACAGAGGACCAACGCTAGGCTGTAGTTATGCACAAAAGTCTTTATTGAGGTTCGGTTTCCATTTTAAAGCCGCAGCGTGCAGCTCTACGTCTTGACCTTAGACCGGCGAAGTCCCGTCTGAGTCTCCTCCCCTTCCACACCAGTTTAAGACTCTCGCCTTGCTCCACCTCTTCCTAAGTTCCTTTCTCCTCTGGGCCCTCCTGCCCGCTAGGGTTTCATCCTTCCTGGACTCCTCTGACGCTGACCCTGATGATTCTTGCCCCTCCTTCCGACGGGCTTTAGGACCTGGTTCCCTATCCGGGCTACCTTCTGTGCCGCTCGCCTGTACATTTGAACTTGGCGCGCGCGCCCAGCCTGCAACTTTCCTCTTGACCGTTAACTCACTCTCCGATGGAGGCGTGGTCAACCCTGACTCATCTTCTCTCCCTGGTGGTGCATATGTGGGCTCTGACACCTGGGACTCCTCCCCCCCACTACGCTCTGGTGGGGAAGCTGGTCCTGATTTCCAACTGCTGCTCTGGGAGTCCCCGCTGGCCCCTTGCTTCTGGGGTGTCCCCCTTGGGTCGCCCCTTGCCCTGCCCATCGGCGCCCCCTTCTGTGAATCTTCCGATTTGCTGGAGAGGCTCATGGAATCTATCGGGCTGCTGTCATCTTCTCCTACGCTGCCCTCGGATTGCTCCCCCTCGCTCTCCATCTCCTCTCCTCCCTGCGCTCCCGCTGAGTCCCTGACAACGCCGTATGTAGTTTTGAAATGAAAAGGCCATAGCTCAGTGGTGGACTATCTGATTTGAATGCAGAAGGTCCTGGGAATAATCCCTGGCATCTCCAGGTAGAGCTGGGAGAGATTGCAGTCTGGAATCCTGGATAGCCACTGCCTGACAGAGTGCACAACAGTGAGCTAGATAGACTGGGTATAAAGCAGCTGCTATATTAAAGACCTTCATAATTAAGCCTTGGGGACTGTCTAGAAATTTTTCAAGTAACAGCCATTAAAGTTCCTACTTTGGCAAGATGATAAAGCTTTGAAAATACTTCTGATGCACACAGAAGCTCAAACTTCAGAACATTTAAGAGGTATTAAGCATTTAAATATTCTCTCTTTTCTAAGTAGAGTGAATTTTGATTGACTTGTCTGCTCCCTTTTCAGTCAGAAGCTACAGAAATGAATCCTCATAAAGTTTAGCCATCCTCTGCCTTGAATGGTCATTTCTAAAATTGTTATTTTTAAAAAATGGGCTATGGGATAAGTGGAATAAGTGATTGCAGAGCCAGACTTAGAAGTCGAATCATTATACTTCGTTGAAGTTGTTGACTATCTACATTGCCCACCCCTCCCAAATTTTAAGATCTTACACTCTGATCAACCACATATTATTTTGTTTGCGTTTCCTTTACTATGCAAACAGTCATAAGCCAAAAACCTAATAACGTTAAAAGACATTTACAGTGGTACCTCGGGTTACAGACGCTTCAGGTTACAGACTCCGCTAACCCAGAAATAGTACCTCGGGTTAAGAACTTTGCTTCAGGATGAGAACAGAAATCATGCGGTGGCAGCAGGAGGCCCCATTAGCTAAAGTGGTACCTCAGATTAAAAACAGTTTCAGGTTAAGAATGGACCTCCAGAACAAATTAAGTTCTTAACCCGAGGTACCACTGTATACCTTACATTATGGAAACTATATAACAATACAGTTATACAGATGCAGAATATGCTACTATCAATTTATTAAGATCCATGGAACACACACCAACAACCCACAAATTCTGCGGTTTTTCACACTGGAAGTCTCTCTCTCTCCCTCTCCCTCTCCCTCTCTCTCTCTCTCTCTCTCTCTCTGTGTGTGTGTGTGTGTGTGTGTGTAATGGTTTAAAATGGATTTTGAAGCAATAGTCATTGTACCAGCTACCCAGGAATGTATTCCTGGGTACCTGTTTTCTGTGCAGAACATGAGACTAAAGCTACATATACGCTATGCTGTTAAACACATTTAAAAAAAAACCACACACACCCCGAATAATTCTGGGCACTGTGGTTGTTAAAAGCTGCAAGAAATATATTTAAAATTCAGTAATAATATAAAAGTATTAGAAAGGGAGTTGCTGGGAATTGTAATTCTGTGCGGACTAAACTACTGTGCCAAAAGTCTTTGAAGGAAGGAATGTGCTTTGAACACTAAATCCAGGAATAATGGGTATCTTGCACCCACAAACTCTGGCACTCACAAACTCACATTCATATATATATATATATATATATATATATATATATATATTCACACGAATTTTGCAAACAACTTCTGTAACTTTGCGAAATTCATGCAAAGATTTCGTGAAATCCACAAGAGTTTTCTGTGCTAATTTTTCATCTGTTGAGGAATACATGTAGAGGGAGGCACATGGAAAATGTTAGATAGCCATCTCCATGCGAGATAAAGACTAACTTTCCTAAAACACCGTTGAATGAAACATGAACACTGCCCCTCGTTCTGGTAATCTCAGTTTGAATACCACAATCTTAACAACTAAGATTAATGATAACGAATGTTATTTAGTCCAAAACCTCAAATAAATTAGCAGCATTATTCATAATCACCCAGTATTTTGCGTGTCATTCTCTGTTGCTTGCTTTACTCTTGCTTTTATTCTGTTGTTCGGTTTTAGATTTCATGTCTCTGTTTTATGTCTGCATCTTAGGGTTTTAATTTTTTTACTTGTAAACAACCTAGAGAACCTTCACTAATAATAATAATAATAGTAATAATAATAATAATAATTTTTATTTATACCCCGCCCTCCCCAGCGAAGGCTGGGCTCAGGGTGGCTAACAAGTAATAATAAAAACAAGTTGAATGAATACAACTTAAAAACAAGATTAAAATACAACATTAAAATATTGAAACATTAAAATATCAAAATGCAGCCTCATCACAGGAGGAGAAAGAAAAAAAAGAGGGGGAGGGAATCAAATTGGCTCCAAGCCAAAGGCCAGGTAGAACAATTCTGTCTTACAGGCCCTGCGGAAAGAAAACAGATCCTGCAGGGCCCTGGTCTCATGAGGCAGAGCATTCCACCAGGCCGGAGCCAGTGTTGAAAAGGCCCTGGCTCTGGTTGAGGCTAATCTGACTTCCTTAGGGCCCGGGACCACTAGGGTGTTGCTATTTATGGACCTTGAGGCTCTCCGTGGGGCATACCAGGAGAGGCGGTCCCGTAGGTACGAGGGTCCTAGGCCATGATCCTTAATCCTACTATTAAGTGGTATGTAAATAAATATTGTAAATACAAAATGAAAGTAAATATTATAGATAAGAGAGGAGTAAAACCTGGGCTCCATGGAGAAAAAAACAGTAATGCCAGAGGTCCCTAGAGGATGCAGTCTAGAAAAAATAACCCACACAATCTGAGGGATAAATAAGAGGACTAATCACATTTTGTTGGTTGAGGGCAAATAAACGGAATTTGAATCCTGGCAAGTTGGGGGCTCTGTGGCGAACTGGTTCCTGTATCCAATAAATAGGCTAGTTACCTGTTAGGGATGGGATGAAGCAGGTATGCAGTTTGAAGTTGCTCCTGGATCAGTCTCTGCTTCTTTGAGCATGGTTGCTTCAGTGATTACAAGTGCATTTACCAGCTTCTGCTCATATGGCACCTGCAGCCATTCTTGACCAGGACAGCTTGACTGCTTAAGGATTGCTGCAGTGCATTCAGCGTGTGGCTTCCCTTGGGCATAGTCTGGAACGTGCAGCTGGTACAGAATGCAGCAGACAGGCTGCTGAGGGGGGCACCCTCTCAACAGTATATATCATCTCTGCTAAGAGAACTCGACTGCCGGCCAATATGCTGCTGGGCTCAGTTCAAGGTTTTGCTTTTAGCATTTAAACTCCTGTACAACTTGGGCCAGGTTATGTGAGGGACTGCCTTCCTCCATAAACCCCTGTCTGACAATTGCATTACTCTGATGGGTCATTGTTAAGAGTATGCCCTATAGGTATGCCTTACAACAACTAATTGCAGCTCCTGTTCTTCTGAATTAGCTTCATATTGATCTCAGACAAGCACCTAACATTTTGGCTTAATTGAAAACTTGTCTTCCAAAGAGGACTTACCCTGAAAAGTGACTCAGCTGTTTTATATTGCATACTAGATGGAATTTTGTAATTTTTGTAATATATGTTCTTTCTTTTTATATTTCTGTTGTACACTGCTTCAGAAACATTTGCTGGGATTTGTGGTTTATAAATCCGTAAACAAATTTCAATCAGAATTTGTATCACAGGCATGCAAAGCGTCCACCCTGTTGCTTTCAGAAGCCCTTCCTCTTGCAAAGTTAGCATCCAATCTAGAACTTTCATTTGGCTAGAATTGATGTGTGCAGAGAGCAGGCCAAATGGCAGAAGTAATCGAAGCAAACTTCCACTCAAGCCACCACAGCAAATCTTCCAGACATGAAATCTTATTCTAGTAATAATCAGCTACCAACTTGGATTGGCTTGGTGCAAAGGCTGTCACCCATCCATCGCTCTGATGTGCAGGTTCATCTGAATCCACCTCCTCCTTTTGTTCACATTACTCGCCGTTGATGAAAGCAGAAGTTTGTTGCTAGAGAAGCCGCAGAGGTAAAGGGCAGGCCTGTTCTTCACAGATTAAAAACAACTCTGCCATACTGTTCAATTAGTCTTGCTCATAGTTGTGAGAGTAGGCCTATTAAAACTGGCAATGATTCTTGGGGTAGGTAGCCAAGAAAGGTCAGGCCCACAACACCAATTTGACAGCATCTTGGCTGTCTTCCAGACACATTCAGGTAATTATGTTAAGATCGATTTCATAAATTACCTTGTTGGATCTGCAGTATTTTTCTGCTCTCCCTTTCTTGGGGGTGGAAAGGGTGGGGGCTCCAAAATGTAAGCAATACAGAATCTTCATTAAGGGTTGGCTTTCAGGTTTGTGTGTGTGTAGCAAGATACCTGGTCCACTTACAGCAAACGTGCTCTGCTTCCTCCCTCCCACAGTTCTTAATTCACTTTCTCTGCTAGGCTCCAGAGAACCAGGAGAGCAATGGGGAAGGCAGGTTTGGGGTTTGTCCCAGGTCTGGGATTCAATTTGGTGCGCTCTTCAACCACTGATAGACGCCATGTCGTTGACTAATCAATCTACGTGGTACAACATTTATGCCTCTAATTTATCCTTAGCAGTTAATGACACATAATGTGTAAGCACATGCATGGTATATGTCCAAAAACTTTTTGCGGGGGAAATGGTGCTTTGGGATGGGGCTATTGACAGCAGAGAGGTTTAATCTTTCCCCTGCCAGCTATTTTCCTGCTTCAAATTCAGGTTCCCCTCAATCCCATGTAAATCATTCAGATGCAACTGATAAACTGCACAAATTTACCAGGTATGTTGCTGCCAGTTTCCAAGAAAATGCAACACTAGGTTTATTACAAAACAAAAAAACATTGTGCTATAGGTTTTTAGCTGCCACCGTATTTAAACCAGAGGGGCAGTGAGATAGGAAGGGGTTAATACAGGCCACACAGCATTGTTGAAGATGCTGCCCCATGTTTTGTATTTCTCTGCATTTCTCTAATGGCTTTAGAATGGCTGGGATAATTAACTATTCATCTTACTTTCAAGAGCCATTTTCTCACAAACACCAACATTAACACTTGCCAGTCCCAACCTATTTTATCCCAGAAAGGTCCAATAAGGCAAAACACCTCCAGGCATACAGAGAAAGGAATATTTAACTTGACTTAATCTTCATATTCATATGCCTACATGGTAGAAGCAGAAATAAAATTGACTAGAAAAGTGTCTCAGTTTACAGCATAGCTGTTTGTGTGAGCAAACAAATGTGAATTATAGTGAATTGTAATATATTTCATTGGCATAATCTGGTTCCCCAGTTGATAGTAAGACAGCAGACATTTTGTACAGCATGATGGGTGAACTGCACTCAGCTTTATTTAGAATTTATTCAATAATTAGTTATGCTCTTTCTCAGCAAGTATTGGGGGGAAATGCCTATTTTCTGAGACTCTGTTCCTAGTTCATAACATTGCTATATGCACATTGTTGGGGCTGTGCACATGTGCCTTATTGTAAACCCTCTTGGGAATCGTAATTCATAGTATTATAAAAAATCCTTCCAGTAGCACCTTAGAGACCAGCTAAGTTTGTTATTGGTATGAGCTTTCGTGTGCATGCACACTTCTTCAGATACACTGGAACAGAGGTCACCGGACCCTTATATATCATAGTATTATGTCATAGAATGCCACTCGAGAATGTAAAAACAAACAAACAAACAACACCCAAATCTGGAAACGGAGATTTAGATCTACATGGGGGTTCATAGAAGCCACATAAAACATTTGCAAATAACTATGGTCGGCGGTTCGAATCCCTGCGGCGGGGTGCGCTCCCGCTGCTCGGTCCCAGCGCCTGCCAACCTAGCAGTTCGAAAGCACCTCCGGGTGCAAGTAGATAAATAGGGACCGCTTACCAGCGGGAAGGTAAACGGCGTTTCCGTGTGCGGCTCTGGCTCTGGCTCTGGCCAGAGCAGTGATGTCATGCTGGCCACGTGACCCGGAAGTGTCTCCGGACAGCGCTGGCCCCTGGCCTCTTAAGTGAGATGGGCGCACAACCCCAGAGTCTGTCAAGACTGGCCCGTACGGGCAGGGGTACCTTTACCTTTACCTATTAACGCAGGACTCTCAGCTAAAGCATCCATGACAGATGACCATCCAATCTCTGTTTAAAAACCTCCAAGGAAGGAGAGTCCACAACCTCCTGCGGGAGAACATTCCCCTGTTGAACAACTCTTACTGACAGAAAGTTCTTCCTGATGTTTAGTTGGAATCTCCTTTCTTGTAACTTGAAGCCAGTGATTCGAATCCCACCCTCCAGAGCAGGAGAAAACAAGCTTGTTCCCTCTTCCATGGGGATAGCCCTTGATATATTGGAATATGACTATCATATCTCCTCTCGGTCTCTTTTTTTCCAGGCCAAACATACCCAACTCCTTCAACTGTTCCTTTTAAGGCTTGGTTTCCAGACCCTTAATCATCTTGGTTGCCCTCCTTTGCACATCTTTCAGCTTGTCAACATCCTTCCTAAATTGTGGTGCCCAGAGTTGGATACAGGTTAACAGTTCTATTAGCCTCTGCAAATTGTTTCAGCTGGTATAATAAATTGCACCTGTCTTTGTTAGTTTTTATTATTTTAGATTGCTCTATTCATTAGCCCAGTTCACATGTTAAATGAAAGCATAGCTGCAAACAAACTGCTTCAATGTGAATGAACAGTGTGTTGGTTCATGTTGCTGAAAAGTTATCACTCCACTCCTTCCCCATTCGTATTGCTGCCATGCTACCAGTAAGCAAGCAAGAGTCACCCAAATCTGGGCTTGTGGTTCATTTCCCCCAAGAAACCATGAACAGTCAGCCCAAAACAAAACTTATTAGTTCATGGAGGATAACATTATAACTGGCTACTAGCCATGATGGCTATCTTCTACCTCCACCTTCAGACAAAGTATGCCTCTGAGATCAGTTGCTGGAAATCACAAGTGAGGAGCGTGCTGTTGCACTCAGGTAGGTCCTGCTTGCAAATTTCCCATAGGCATCTAGTTAGCCATTGTG
This sequence comes from Podarcis cretensis, assembly GCF_951804945.1. NCBI lineage: Eukaryota > Metazoa > Chordata > Lepidosauria > Squamata > Lacertidae > Podarcis > Podarcis cretensis. Next base: position 33,379,794 of record NC_137173.1, on the reverse strand, counting down.
AGAACAGGAAGCTGGACTACATTGGCCTGTGACCTCATCAAACAAGAGTCTTTTCATGTTCTTACATTCTTGTAGATAAACACGCCACAAGCCCAGGTTCAGACGTCATGAGAAACCAGACTCTGGCGTGTTTCTTAGTTACGCAACAGGTAAAGAGGAGCAGACTTTTCAGCAGCTTGTACCAGCACGCTGCCTGCTCACAGTAAACCATAGTTCATTTTTAACTATGGCTTTAATGTGATGTGTTAAGCAGGCCATGGTTCAAGCCTAGGGTGAAATAAGGAATCTTCTGGTATTGGGCCTACATTGTGCAAGGACAGAGCATTACAACAGTTTGAACAGGTAGGAGCAGGAGCAGTCTGCCTTTATGAACCTCTTGGGGGAGATTACCCTATATATGCATAGACTTGCCTGTTATTAGCAGCAGACACTAATTTCTCAGGAGAACACCTGACATACTGACTGAGGTTTACTTTCTTGTGTTTAATTTTTGAGACTGCTTAGTTTGCAAAAACAGAGATGCCATTGCTCAAGCCTCCGTTGACATTCCAAGCCTCTGATTGGCTAGGTCCTACTCCCCAGTCACAAATATTCAATTTCCCATGGTGACATGGTCTGTCTATGCTGAGAAGCATTAATTATCTATGCCTTAATTACAGAGGGAGGCAGATGGGACCCGTCCCCATTACCTTTTCTGTAGACTCACAGGTTTGTTACACTTTTAAAAGTCTATGCGGACATACTTTGATTACAACAGTGAGGTGGTCTGGGGCTTGTGGATTTCATTCAGGGCTCCCACCTCTTTCACCATAATAATTATATAAGTAGAATTAATGCACTTGGCACATTAAACTGTTTTACATAAATTAAAATATGGTATTCCGCCTGATAACTATGTAACAGCCTCTAATACAGATCCTGAGATCTGATATTGCAGCAACACCAGAGAAACTGAGCACTGAAACTTTCCCTCTTTCTTGTAAAATAGGTTTCTTTTGCAAGGTGGGAATCAACCTGTTCGTTGTGGTGTAGTGGTTAGAGTGTATTACTAGGATGTGGGAGACCAGGGTTTGAATCCCGATGCAGCTCGCTGTGTGACCCTGAGCTAGATAGTCTCTCAGCCTAACCCACCTCACAGGGTTGTTGTGAGGATAAAAGCAGATAAAAGAATCATGTATGCCCCCTTTAGCTTCTTGGAGGAAAGGTAGGATAAAAATGTAATAAGTAAGAAAATGAGTAAGAGTCTACAAATACATTTAACACTTTTATTGTATTCATTGTCGGCATTCTTTTTAAGGGTTCTCTCCCCATGGCATCCATTAGGAAACAGAACTGAAGAGAATGTTTCCTTTCAACATTAAAAAGCAGAATCTAGTTAATTAATATTAAAAAGTACTTCTCAGAAGAACTGCAGCACGGGCAAGGGCAATGATAGATTGACAGGTTCAGGTGGCAAGTATATAAACATACCCAGCTAGCAATGTAGACAGTTTTGATCTCAGGCTCAACCACGAGCCTGAACAGGAGCACCTGAAGCATCAAGCCAGCCACTGTACTAGTAACTTTGTGAAATGTGTTGACATTACCTCAGGGAGAACATTCGGCAAAAGGAGCCAGATTCCACATTGCATTAGCCCTGAGTTGCTTCTTCAGAGAAGAGCAATCTAATGGTGAATATGGGCTCTACAAGAGTTCAGTGGATATGAAGTGCACACCTCAAGACTGAACTGTGTTTTTTTACTGTATTTCCCATAACACCAGAAGCCAGGACACAGAAAGATACTAGTCAGTCATACTGACTGATAGATACCTCAATAAGATGCAGCATGAAATCAGTCTAGCAGATTATTTCAAACTGAGGTTTTCAAAAGGCAGCTTCGTTATTTTCTACCCACGGTGCACATTCACAGTTTCAAACTATTTTATTCCATATTAGCTGTTTTGGAATAACTACCTCCTCTACTTTTTTTATTGACAGCCAACCAGCATAGATTAGAATCACTATTCCATAGACAAACATACAATATATTGAAAGCACTGGAGGGAAATCTGTTCTGTTACCTCTCAGGGAGTGTGGAGAAACTGGTGGTTAAAAATATGACAAGAAGTAATCATAGCTGTCACCTTTCAGATTTGAAAATAAGGGATCAGCAGCCTCGAAAATAAGGGATCAGCAGCCTCACCTGTCCTGGGGACAGTCTACGGGATATCTAACAATCTGGGATAGCAGTGGGAAGCAGCGGGAAACGGCGCTGGAACAAGGAAATTTCCCATAAAAAAAGGGAAGGTTGACAGCTATGGGTAATTAAACTGCCTACAAGACCAATAGTGGGGCCACTGGTCAAGAAGGCAGTTTTTGCATGTGTTGTAGAGAGAAGTGAGGGGCAGATGGGGCTCATCAACCTGGGAAGGTAGCCCATCTAGAAGGAAAACTAATCCTAAACCTCCACTGCCTCGTGGAATATCTTTGGGAGATGAAAAGGTTAAGGAGTAAACCCTACACAAATCAGGAATGGAGTCCCTAAGATGGTTGGATGGCAACTCCTGCAGCCAAGCTGGTGCCAAACATATTGCTCTACTTTCCTTTGGGCCATATCAGCAAGGCTGAGAGTGGGGTCTTGCTGTCTGGGAAGCCCAGGATCTCCATACACACTACTCAGGCTTGTACCCCAAGGAGGAAACGTTGGTGCTGCTAATGCAGCTGTTTGACTTCATACCCAGAGGCGCACTCCATTGTCTCTCGAGACAGATGGATACCAACAACAACAAGAAGTTACTGCCTCTCAAAGATGAATGTCTCATTCCAGTACATCTATTCCAAGAACGAAGATGTTTATTCAGGTACTCAGAAATATATGCCTTGAGAAATATATGTCATGAACAGACATCCAACCAAAATTATCTACACTGTATGTTTGATAAAAAGTCATATGGTAGCAACACAGTTTCAATTTCTGGCTGATCCTTTGCTTTAAGAAAGCTGAATATAAAACTCAATGTAACTGATAGCTCCCCCCCCCCCCACTTGGCTTGATTTACTGATAAAAATGGTTACACTAAGGGAATGCTGTTGCCCTGTGATTAACAAACAAAACACATTCTGTACTTGAATGACAAGTAAAGCTATGAACTTTCTCTATAATACTGTTATGAATGTGTGAGTGCTAGACACTTTTCAATTCCTGGACCCAGGAAGTGTTAGAATTTAATCAAGCCTCCAGAATCCCTAGACCCAATCATGCTTTAAATATAAGGCCAACTTCCTCATGAGCAGCAAGCAGAGGGTCATAGAGACACCACAGTCTCCGCTATGCCTCATTCCAAAAAGGAAACATGAACCGGGGGCTGGAACCCTCAGAATCTCTTAGCATTCAGAGATTGGGTATATGTGCAGCAATATATCCAACTGTTATAAGAATGAAATCAAATATAACAGGAGACAGGTTGGAAAATATACAGTATTAACTTTAAGCTTGGTTCTGTATCTATTTATTAAAAATGGTTAAGGGGTATCTGCTGCCTTCTGTGAATTTAATTTGCTGTCTGGATAGAAAGCATTATTAAAGTTCAAAAACATGGACTGCAATCCAGGATCAGAGCCTTGGTGAATGTATAAAGCATTGCTTGTGTACAATGTTCAGTTGTTGACCAAGTCCACACCCGCTAGCAAAAGCCACAACAGTGAATGAGCTGTATTTACATTCTTCTCCATGCCCTTCTTGGACTTGGACTGATCTTCTCACCTGCCCTGCATCTTTTGATGTTATTGTTTGATAGGCTGTCAAGTCAGCTCCGATTTCTTGAGCTGTTCTGCTGCTTGTCTTTCAAGTGAAGATGTTATGGCCACTCAGGATGCAATTGGCTTAGCTACTCTGATGTCACAAAGAACCAGGTCAGTCTTGGGCTAGGCAGCTAAGAACTAAGAAGAATTTTAAGAGCTTAGAATTGGCATTCCAAGATCCATGTGATACTTTTGTTAAATTAAATCAGATCTGTGCTTCTCAAATGCCATAAACTTTTTTTGAATTTTGCTGCAGATCCACTGAGCACTTCCAGAATCCTTTTATGGAAACACATACATTTTGTGTTTGTGGGATAAATCCCCCTTTCTAGGTTTTCACACAACAGAATAGCTTTTGTTCAAAAGGTGAATACTTTGCCAGTTTCCCTGAAACCACTTTTTCTCTACAACTCTAAACATGTAGCATACCTGTTTTCAACCTGAAAACTACTACCAATATAATGAAAGTCACAGTAACTGGGAAACGCTATTTCAATTGGAACTATATAACGCTAGCATATGGGCTAGCAAATATCCGGAATGCGGCCATGCTCTAGTCTTTCTGAAACGCTTACATAGGATAGCACCTTCTTTGACTGGGAAATCTCTTTTCCATCTGTTTCTGCTAATTGGTGGCCTTGCGGAATTCTTGTTTCGCATCATGAACTTGATGTTTTATGAATGTTGTGTTATTAATGTTGTTGGAAGAGGTTTTTAGAAGCTTCGTTAGTTGTTGATATTGTATTTTTGAATCTTTTGTATGAAAACTGTCTTGAAGACTTATACTGTGTTTTAAAATATTTATATGCCACCTTTCAGACAAGGAAACAATGTGTTTGTCCAGAGCGTTAAATCTTGAGGCTGCAATCCTATTCAGATTTACATGACTTATCAAACACAGTGAAATATACTTCCGATTAAACATGTTAATCCTTGGAAGTACCACTGAAAAACTTTGACTTATTTCCAAGTAAAGTGAATGTTGGAAAGAGTCAAAGAATATACAATGAAGTTTTAATGTATTAGCGTAAATCTAGAACGTTTGTTTTATTTTGTTGTGTGTTGGTAAAGCTGTTCTTTTTACTGTGTCTGGCATTATCTACTATATATATATCAATTATTTATAGTACTGAAATATAATTACTTACATTTTTAGCTGTTATTTTGGTGTGTGAAACCAGTTAACTCCAAGGAATCTTTGCATGTGTTATACTGGCCAGTGTGATATGTTTAGATAAATAGTAGTGCACAGATCTCAACTTTTTGAACTGTGTGAACTCACATTTGCTTTGTAAGTCACAGTTGGCTATGTGCAGCTAATGACTGTGCTATACTTCAAACACTGAGTGCAAACACATCAGATCTCTCTCTCCTGATCTCTCCTAATAGGAATCTCTTCAGAACTGTTCATAGTCAAATATATGCTACTTGGAGGTATCTGTGGCAGAAGGAGCCATACAGTTTTTTCCTTTCAAAGTGTCCTACAGGCAGGCACAATAATGCTGCATCCTGGAACTATTCAGACAGTCTCATAATGTGTGCTTCTCATGGATGCAAAACTTTAAAGCAATTTCATGGTTCTTTCTGTACCAGTGTCTAACACAGAACAGATGGATTCTGCTATTGTGAAAAGTATTTCTCTAAAGAAAAACCGATGCAAAAGTGGGTCCCATGTTGTTTTTTCCTCACTGTTGATTGAGAAAATCCTTTCAGGTGTGTTTATCTGCAACACCCACATAGTATGTAATGCTGTGTTGCTCTCCGAGTTTTCAGCAATTCAGGATCTTGAGGAAAGCTTTACGGAACTCATTGTTGAAGGTGGTGTAGATGACAGGGTTGAGGGCACTGTTGACATACCCAAGCCATGTGGTAGCACTGTACAACTCTGGGGAGATGTGGCAAGCTTTGCAATGAGTATTCAGTATGTGTGTCAAAAAGAATGGCAGCCAGCAGACTATGAAAGTCCCTAGAATGAGAAAGAAAATGAGATGTCACCATCACTTTGGCTCAGAAGGGCTTTGGCTCAATCTGCCCACCTGAGAGCCAATTCATAGTTCTTTCCATTATTTTCAGGGCATCCTCACACATAACTAAAGAAACATCTTTGAGAGTCTCTTGGCTATTTAGCCACGTGGAAATAATGATAAAGGAGGAAAGAAAGTAGAAGAGAAATATTTTAAAGCAAAATGTAGATTTACATTGAAACTGCAGACAACAAGCTTTTTAAGTGTAATTTTTTTAAAGCACTCTTCCTCTCTGTGGTTCCTCCAACCAAATTTGTAGCCTGCTGCAGCTGCTTTTGTTAAAACAAAAAACAAAAAACAAAACCTCAAACCTGTTATATATGTCTGCCATGTAATATTCAGTTGGGTCCTCATTCTTGCACAGCCTGTTCTTAAAAAGGAGCAAAAATACTTACCAAGAACAATAGCTAGCATTTGTGTGGCTTTCCTCTCTCTGAGCTGTATTGTCCGATGCTGCTGAGATGGTAGCTTCAAAGAGGTTGCTGTTTTGCCATTGTTGAGTTTGCGTACTTCTAAACTTTGTTCCTTGACTTTTGTCCTCACCTTTAGATCAACAACCTCTCTATCCCCTGTACTGGAGATGGAAACTTCGTGGCAGAAACTGCAATATTGCTGCAGTTCTGTGGGCGTCAGGGGCTTCTTCTCAGCAGGCAGCCTTTGGCCTGAACTCTTTAGCTGCAAACAACACAAGAGTGCGCTGGGAAGCTTCTGGTGCAAAGCTTTCCTTTCTGTATGTTGCTGAAAAACAAGAGGCCAACAAGAATCAGGAACCACTTAGAAAGATGGGGAGCTGCCTTAGACCAAGCCAGAACACTGGTCATTTTAGCATAATATTGTTGACACTGACTAGAAACATCTCTCTAGGGTTTCAGGCAGAAATTCTCCCCTGCCTTATCTGGGACTGATCCTGGGACCTTTGATATGCAAAACTAGTAGGGTTCCACTGACCTGTTATAAATCTCTCTCTCTCTCTCTCTCTGACACCAAAGTGTAATCCGAAGATCACAGGGCGGTTTACAATATAAAAACACAAAAATAGATAGCATAACAAACAAAACCTTATTTATATCTTGCTTTTTCCTCAAAAGAGCTCAAAGCAGCAGACTTGGCTTCCCCCTTCCCAGTTTTATCCTCATAACAACCTGGTGAGGTTACATACAAGAAATTGTGACTGGCCCAAGTTTGTCCAGTGAGCTTCATGGCTGAGTGGGATTTTAAATCTGAATTTCCTCAGTTCTAGTTCAACACTCTAAACTCTCTGTTATCACACTATTTCGCTGCTAGTTAGTATAAAACTGATATTTATAGTGTTGCAAATTGTATATGTAATTTCTTCCTTAGGGTAGGGGCAGTATATCTGATATTTAAAATACCTGTGCTTTAAATAATGCATGTTTCGACTGAAATTAGTGGTCAGAAACTTTATTCATAACAAAAACTAACCACTAAAGTGGATGCATCATCTCTTGTAGCTTTTATTGCCTGAGGTTGCACTTGCTGCAGCAGTCCTGATGACATTCTGTGTTCCCAACAGAGATATTTGATACTTTATTTGCTACCTTATGACACCCATTTAGGTCTATGAACCTGAAACTAGTAAATAAAATACTTGTTCCCAAAAGTAAGTAATAAAATTAGCAGTTCAAAGGCAAGTAATTTATTTCACTAGTGCTTGTTACCACATAAGTGAATAATTCCAGTAGAGCTGGAAATAGCTGATATGAAGACTAACAGATCCATCATTGCTCATGATTGGTAAACACTTTCAGCTGCTCCTCTGCTAATGCTATGCTCAAATTGGCTTTGCATATTCAAAACCCTGCAAAGTTGTTCTGAGCAGATATGGCCATGTCTTATTGCCCACTGAGCAGGGTGGGGTGGGGAAAAGCATGTGTTCCAACTGAGGGGTGAGTCTGACTAAAACAAATAACCAGAGAGGAAGAAATTAAGAAACCCTTTCCATTCTTAGAACATGAAAAGTGTGATTCTGGGTCTGACTAAAGGTTTACTAGTATCCTGCCAGAGGCCTATGGAAAGCCCACAAGTAGGACATGAGGTTAGGCAGAGTGAATGCATTGCAGAAGGCCAAAAGCAGCCCATGTGGTACCTCCAGGTGGGAGCTGTAGTCTTAACAACAGCTGCAAGGAAACAACAGCTGCAGTAGTTTATGGGAGCTGAGCAGACTCCATATGAGGAAGAGGCACAGGAGGTGCAGAAATGAGGCCTACATAGGCCTGTTGCAAGTCGATAGGGCTGTTTCTATTTCACCCCTTCTGGGCTCCAGTAGAACCCTACAGGCATACTATATAGAATATGACAGTTAAGGCCCTTTCTAAATAAAGCCTTTTTGTTTGTGGGTCATACCTGTTGTTTGTAGCAGGTTTTACCACTGTGGCTGCTTTGTTGTCTGGAGAGGACTCGCTTCCTTTGTCTCTGCCTCAGCACCATATAAATTCGGATGTAGAGCAGCAGAGTCACCAAAAATGGAAGATAAAATGACACCACAGAGGAGTAGATAACAAAGTTGGGATTGGATATGGAACAAATATTTGGATCACCTGAGCGAAAAGACACATAGAAAAGAGAAGGTAGAGTAACTTTCATGCTACATATTTGTGTGTGTGCATAATAAAGGTATGGTTCTTAAAACAAATACAATATGTTTTTGTTTCTACAAACTAGTAAGATCTAAAAAATGTAGTTTGGAGGCTGAACATTTTCCAGTAGCCATTTTAATATCTTCCACAGTTGACAGAAGTCTTTTCCAGCTTGTTCTTGGAAAAAGGGGAAGCTGAGTTCTTAAAGCCGTAAGCCGTAGGAGGCCCCATGTTTGTGTACAAAGCCTGTGCTTCAAGGTATTGTTACTGTATTTACCTGTGGTGTTGAAGCCAAAGAGAAGAGGGCAGGAAACGGCAAATGCCAACAACCAGACCACTGCTATCATAATGGACACTCTTCGGCAAGAGCTGGGCCCTGTGCTGTACTGATAATGAACAGGCATAACCACTGCAGTGTATCTGCAAAGTGAACCAACTCCAAAGCAAGGGTGATGAAGACGGAGGAGTTGTTGTACAAGAAATGTATAGGGAAGGGAAGGGAATTCAGAAACAGAGGAAGAGAAGACAAAGTTGAATTCAGAGTGGAAGAAAGTAAAAGAAGAGAAGGGAAAACAGAATAAATTCAATGATGCAAAATGGAAGATGAGAAAAGTGAAAAACAATTCAGTAGTAATAGCCAGAGATGAAAAAAAGCAAGTGGTGTGGAAAAAAAGATTGAAAAAAGAGTCAGGTAAGTCAGTATCTGTTAATGGTAAGAAGAGGTAGCGAATCAAAGACGTAGCCAATCATGACAAGAGATTTCTACAAGCAATGCTTTCTGCACACGTGTGTGTGTGTGTGTGCATGTCAGAGGATGTGGCCATGTGTAATGAATACCTGACTTTTTTGTTAATAAAAAGCAGCAGCTGGAGGCCGTGATTTTGAGTGAAGGTACAATGTCTAGAAAAGGGATTGTTAATCTTTTCCCATTTGCCTGCTCAAAATCACAATCTGTTTTCCTTTGTGTGGTTTCAGCATGGGCAGCACCAGAGGGGGGGGGCAAGTTCACCCCCATCAAAGAAGCTCACTCCTCACACTGCTGAACTCCTGTCATTAACATATACTGTTATTTTTCTTTCAGACATCTTAACATATGGAATGCAATTGCCCCCCGCCCCTGAAATATACTTTGCTTCTTCTGTGCCCCACCCCTTTTTCTGGTGCTGTCACTGGGTTTCAGATGCATGACTGGGTGGAATAAAAATGGCCAGTGCAGAAATCTTTTGTTCCCCTCCCTACTCCTTTTAAGTGAGTGTAAAAAAGGTTGAGGCGCTATTATATGTGTGTGCATGTAACATATGTATAGGCCTCATTCACACATTATGTTAAGCCAAGCTATGTGTTAACAGGACTGCATGAAATTGTTAGCTCCCAGAGATGAGCCTGCACCCACTTTGCTATCTGCCCCCTGTCTTTTTAGCACAGCATGACATGACAGATAAGTCAAGGTTTTTAGGGTGTTGTCCAAGCTGGGGAGGGACGCGGGTGGTGCTATGAGTTAAACCACAGAGCCTAGTACTTGCCGATCAGAAGGTTGGCAGTTCGAATCCCCATGACGGGGTGAGCTCCCGTTACTCGGTCCCTGCTCCTGCCAACCTAGCAGTTTGAAAGCACGTCAAAGTGCAAGTAGATAAATAGGTACCGCTCCTGTGGGAAGGTAAACGGCATTTCCGTGCGCTGCTCTGGTTCACCAGAAGTAGCTTAGTCATGCTGGCCACATGACCCGGAAGCTGTACATCAGCTCCCTTGGCCAATAAAGCGAGATGAGCACTGCAACCCCAGAGTCGACCACGACTGGACCTAATGGTCAGGGGTCCCTTTACCTTTACCTTTACCAAGCTGGGGATTGTGGTTAATGTTTCTTCTCCTAAGCCGTAAAATGTAACCATAGGACTAACCTTAGGTACAGATTGTGCTTAAGGAGGAGGGAACTCTGGGATTCATCTAGCACGTTTGCACGGTCCTGATATGCCATGGCTTACCATGATGTATGAACCAGGCCATAGTTTGCTATCACATCTGCTTAACTTTATGGTTACTCAAATGATTCCACGAGTTTACTTTGCTAACAAAGAAATAGTTTGGGAATCTAATGTCTGACACATACATAACACTATCATATGTGGCACAATTCTCTGACATGTTACGTGGCATGCACATATGTGGCACAATTGTCTTTCTACATAAATCCCTAACATAAATTCAACCCACTTCCCCATCTTAGCCCACCTGAGAACCTCCTATTTCTACACAGTTTACTGTTGTGCTCTTTTGTTCTTACCTGTCAATGCTGATAGCACAGAGATTTAAAATGCTGGCTGTGCACATCATCACGTCCATAGTAACAAATATGTCACAGCAAACACGGCTGAAATTCCAGACTCCTCCCATCACCTAAATATCAACCACAAAATGTCACTATTGGCATTGCACTGAATACTAACACACTGCAGTTGCTCCTTCCCATTAGAATTGTAGAATTGTTTTATATGGACTTGTTCGTAGCAGAAAGCTGTGTGGCTCCTAGGATTAAACTCATATATCCTCTTGCAGTTAGTCCTGCCTTTGAGAATTAAATGCTGCTCTAGACACAAATCTAGAAAGTGGGGAATGGATGTGGGGATATGTTAACTAGGTTCACCAGGATATATATATATATTTAATTCCCTCACAAAAGAACTGAAGCATCAAACCCTGCAAATAATCATTCAAGTTCACCCTTGCAGGTCCGGGGAAATCAACACCCAGGGTTAAACTAGACATGACACTAAATGTGCCATTAGGAACTTTGCCAGTCTCCCTGCCTGCCCCAGCTCCCTCCCTTACTTAATAGTAGGGGCAGGAAACCTATTTGCATTGAGGCTGCAGTGCACGGAGAGGTAAAATTTAGCTGATTCAGCAGCTGTGTTTGTTCAATTATTCATGGTGTATTTACCCAGTCTACGTTACTGTAATACATTGCAAGTGGAACTGCATCTCAAAAATGTTCAAAAACTGTAAGCGGTGCAAAATGCAGCAGCTAGATTATTACATGGGGCCAACTACAGAGAGCATGTAATCCAACCCCCAACCCCCAAAGCTTCACAGGTTGTCAGTTTGTTTTGGGGCACAATTCAAAGTTTTGGTATTGGTCTTTAAATTACCATGACCTGGATATCTAAAAGACCATCTTTTCCCTCATGAACCTGCCCACCAATTAAGATCTGTTCTGGAGGCTTTTGTTGTTGTCCCCCACCTCCTGGGCTCTGAAAGGATACTGAAAAGAAGGCCTCTTCAGCAGTGGCACCCAAACAGTGGAACTCCGTCCCTGGATATATTTAGAACCAGAGAACTTATTAGGCCAGTATTTAAAAAAAAATTTTTTTTTTGCACAGGCTGCCTGATAATTAATTAACCATGGAGGCTTTCCTCAGTGTCCCACCATTGAAACTTTATCCCCCATGGAAATGTGAGGCCAGGCCTTCTTGTCTATGGTTGTATCCTGGCTTTTAAATTCCCTGCTCCGTGATATTTGGCTGGCTCCTATGTTGGTAACCTTTCGTTAAAAGTATGGCTGCTCAAGCAAGCATTATGAATTGTTTTCATGTGTAATTTTATGATTCATTTTGTATTGGCTATTTTGTATTGGATATCAATAGGTTTTTTTAAAAAAATAGAATAAAAAGTCTGGTGCCTTCTTCACCAACTTTTAGACAATGGATAAAGGCCATGCTGTTCTCTCAGGCTTAATGGCTTTTTATGATATCTGCCTCCTTTTAATTGCCTGATCTGCTATTATTTTTAATTGAGTTGTTTGTCTTTTTGTTTTTATTGTGGTTTCTCATCTGCTGTTTTATTGTTTTCTTGTAAGCCAGAAAATAGCTTATCTCCTGAGTTTACGCCAATAAAACTTAGAAACGTGAGAAGTTAGGAGTCCAACGTTGTTTATTGCAAAGCAATAGGTTACAGTCAGATCGTTCCGCAAAACTGCAACCGTGCCTGGTGGTTCAGGCAGTGGTATTTATAAAATTTCAAACAAAGCATTTCAATTTTCACCAATCATATACATCATTACCTCATTTCATGTTTAAAACACATGCACAATAAGCACTGGCAATTTACTAATAATGAATAATAATAATAATTTATTATTTGTGCCCCACCCATCTGGCTGGGTTTCCCCAGCCACTCTGGGCAGCTTCCAACAAAGATTAAAAATACATTAAAATGTCTTCCCTAAACAGGGCTGCCTTCAGATGTCTGCTGATTAAGTTCTGATTCCCACTGTGTTCTGTTACATTTTGTTAGTGTGCATGTTGGGAACTTGTGTTATGTGTAGCCATTTGTGCCATGTAGCAACTTATGTTCTAGCTTTGAGCTGTATCTTTGTGATTCACATATTAGCTGTATTTCTGCCCCAATTTTTTTTTGGGGGGGAACAACTTGCAAGAAGGCTGATCGCCGAAGAATTGATGCTTTTGAATTATGGTGCTGGAGGAGACTCTTGAGAGTCCCATGGACTACAAGAAGATCAAATGCATCCATTCTTAAGGAAATTAGCCCCGAGTGCTCACTGGAAGGACAGATCGTGAAGCTGAGGCTCCAATACTTTGGCCACCTCATGAGAAGAGAAGACTCCCTGGAAAAGACCCTGATGTTGGGAAAGATTGAGGGCACAAGCAGAAGGGGACGACAGAGGACGAGATGGTTGGACAGTGTTCTCAAAGATACAAACATGAGTCTGACCAAACTGCGGGAGACAGTGGAAGACAGGAGTGTCTGGCGTGCTCTTGTCCATGGGGTCACGAAGAGTCGGACATGACTAAACGACTAAACAACAACAACTTGCAAAATCATCAGTTTCATAAAGTAACAGTCTACCACAACTTCTCTATTAGAAGCACACTCAAGGATTTACAGGGGTATACGTTATCACATTTATTGTGGCCCTTTGGGCCACTGCCACAGTTTCTTAGTATTTTTCATGTTTTATTGCATTTTAATTTGTTTTATTGTTAGCCGTGCTGCGGCATGACAGGGTAAACATACCTCAAAAAAGCAAGCAAACCCATATTAAATATATGAAATTATCAATGCTGTATGAAACTGCTAAACCACAGTTGTTCTCTGGTCTGCTGTGGGCTGTATGAGGGAGCAAGGGAAAATACCTCTGCTTGTTCTTGCCAGCCATGTACTGCATAATATTTAGAAATTGACTTCATGTGTTTCTGCATAAGTTCCAGCAGGTTTTATTTAGTATCCACACTCCTATTCTACAACAAGCCAGGCCTAGTCAAGCAGCCATGATAGATTCTGGTAGGCCTCAAGTCAAATAATTGTTTTACACCAAAGGTGTTGTCATAAAACCCCAAGGTCACAAGGAGAAGGGGACGACAGAGGATGAGATGGTTGGACAGTGTTCTCGAAGCTACCAGCATGAGTTTGACCAAACTGCGGGAGGTAGTGGAAGACGGAAGTGCCTGGCGTGCTCTAGTCCATGGGGTCATGAAGAGTCGGACATGACTATACAACTAAACAACAACAACAACAACAACAAAGCTTCATAAACTTGTGATTTCATGGGTTGCTGATTTCCTTCCTTCCTTCCTTCCAAACCTTTTGCTAGGGGGTGTCTCACAGCAGAGAAACTTCACAAAGGAAGACCACTCTTAATTTCCCATTAACTCACCATGAAATATGGATGGTCCCTTTCTCAGATGCTTTTATTTCAATCCACTTTTTTCATTAATTGCTGTGTCTTACTGGCATTTTTGCTGCTCGTTTTAAAGGGGTGTAATGGTAGACTCACATAAATGATTTTATGTGAAATAAGGCTATATTTATGTGAGGACACCTGTCCTGAAAGGCAGGATATAAATCTTTTGAATAAGTCTGGCAGGGTGCTGGCCTTCTCTTGCCTCTTAAATACACTACCTGCCCTGTGAAGTTGGAAGCTGTGAGAGAGGATACCACTGAAAAGGCTTCTCTAGATCATGGTGATATTTACCTCAGTATTGTGCATGAGAAGCCATTCAGCATGTAGCACTCAGACTGAAAGAGTGTTCCTGAGCCGAGAAAAGACCTAATTAAAGGCAATTTAAACTACAAAATGCTAGTAAAAGCCATGGGAGTTGTGCTTGCTTTAAGGTCTGTGGAAGTGCCAAAATGAGAGATCACTCTGCCTGTTACTGATTTTTCAATAGTAATAAAAACACTAAATGCTAATGAGTGGCTGAAACAGGCAGCATCTGTTCAGCTGCCCTTCATAATTCTATAGCCCTAGGTTTGATTTACTCATCATTATTCATTATTGTTCTGTTTCATGCACGCTTTCCAACAGAGAGGCACAAGGCTGTTATTAGGCAGAGAGAGATTTGTTGCAGATGCACATAAAAGGTCTGAAATTTCCTGTTTTGATATATATACAACAAAAGTCCAGACTCTCTCTCTCTCTCTCTTTTTTTGCATCCAAACATCATTTGATAGGCAAATACTACAATTTAGTCTCTTGTGTGCACACCTCTACTAAGGTAAAGGTAAAGGTACCCCTGCCCGTACGGGCCAGTCTTGACAGACTCTGGGGTTGTGCGCCCATCTCACTCAAGAGGCCGGGGGCCAGCACTGTCCAGAGACACTTCCGGGTCACGTGGCCAGCGTGACATCGCTGCTCTGGCTAGAGCCAGAGCCAGAGCCAGAGCCAGAGCCGCACACGGAAACGCCGTTTACATTCCCGCTGGTAAGCGGCCCCTATTTATCTACTTGCACCCAGAGGTGCTTTCGAACTGCTAGGTTGGCAGGCGCTGGGACCGAGCAGCGGGAGCGCACCCCGCCGCAGGGATTCGAACCGCCGACCTTTCGATCGGCAAGCCCTAGGCGCTGAGGCTTTAACCCACAGCGCCACCTGCGTCCCGCCCACACCTCTACTACTAGGACGCTAAATGTATAACATTCAGTCGAATAATAAATGAAACATACTAAAATGAAGAAAAAATGTCATCAAAAGCAATTAAAACCAAACTTTTTTTAAAAAAACCAATTTCTAATAAAACATTTTGAATCTACTGCATAAGTTGGTTTTCGGAACACTTATTCAAAAGCACTACATTAGAATCTGTCATGCAAGAGCTGTATTTTAAATTCAGCCAATTTGTGTGCAAGGTGGGATTATCCGAAAAGCTTAAATGTAAATAATCTAATTTTAATTTTTGCAAATAATCTAATTTTGTTGCCACAAAAAGATACACACCTTCAAAATGCACAGCTAATGCATAAATCTATTTAGGCTGCAATCTTATACCCATTAACCTGGGAGTAAGCTCCACTGAGTATCCACAGTAGTGTCCGCAATAGAGGGGGAATGACCACTGGGATGACCGTAGAGAGAAGAAACACCATGGTGCAACTGGGCGCCTTCATCTGTCCCAGCTGCAGGAAAGGATGTCTCTCCCATATTGGTCTCTACAGCCACAGCAAGCACTGCAACTCTCTAACAGTTTTGATTCCCCCACTCAAAAAAAAAGGGGGGGGGAAAGGGCACATTCCTCCATTGTCTCCTGAGACAGATGGATGCCTACCAACCGGCTCCACTGAACTCAATGAAACTTACTTCGAGTAGACATTTATAGGATTGTGCTGTCTATTGCTTGTAACATAAAGTGGCATAGGTAGAACTAGTGTGTTGAACAGAAATATAGGTGTTCCTGAGAATTAGTCCCCTGTCATCTGAAACACTGAGGAGCAGTGCCCATCTATTTTCCCTGAATGGCCTAAGAACACGAGAAGAGCCCTGCTAGATCAGATCAAAGGCCCATTGACCCCACCATCCTGCCAAGCAAATGCCTACAGCAGACCTTCAAGCGGGACCTAAGTGTGATAGCATTCTGCCCACTTGCATTTCCAGGTAACTGGTAGATAGAGGCATCTCTGTCTCAGGGTAGCCTGTTCAGATTACAGTGAATGCAACCTTGCCATCAAAGGCCCGTATAGTTAAAGCTATGGTTTTCCCAGTAGTGATGTATGGAAGTGATAGCTGGACCATAAAGAAGGCTGATCGCCGAAGAATTTATGCTTTTGAATTATGGTGCTGGAGGAGACTCTTGAGAGTCCCACGGACTGCAAGAAGATCAAACCTATTCATTCTTAAGGAAATCAGCCCTGAGTGCTCACTGGAAGGACAGATTGTGAAGCTGAGGCTCCAATACTTTGGCCACCTCATGAGAAGAGAAGACTCATGAGAAGAGAAGACTGATGCTGGGAAAGATGGAGGGCAGAAGGAGAAGGGGACGACAGAGGACGAGATGGTTGGACAGTGTTCTCGAAGCTACCAACCAGCATGAGTTTGACCAAACTGCGGGAGGCAGTGGAAGACAGGAGTGCCTGGCGTGCTCTGGTCCATGGGGCCACGAAGAGTCGGACACGACTAAACGACTAAACAACAACAACAACAGTGGTTAGGGTGAGACTAAAGTGGGGGACCCAGGTTTAAATCCCTTTCAGCCATGAAGTTTGTCGAATAGCTATAGGCCAGTCACTATCTCTCTTGTCTAACAAACTTCACAGAGTTGTGGTGAAAAGAAGAGGGTAGAGCCATTATGAGTTCCTTGAAGGAAGTGTGTGATACAGTGCAATGAATAAACAAATGAAGAATGCAAGCATAAAGGAGGAACCCACCAGATTTTAAAAGAATGGGCAGAAATCCATTCTTATTTACATCAATGCAGGTTTCAGCAATTCCACTGAAGCCAATACAATTACTGACAGCTGAAAATCAGATTAGAGACCTAATTTATTTTTTCATTATCTCAGCTATTTTTGCCTTCATTATATATAATTATTTTAATGGAATTTACTTCCATGAAAGTGTGTTTAGGATTGTATCCCAAGGCATTCAGCTATATCTTCCTAAAACACTTTTAATGGACTGAGCACTCTACCTAAATCTCTTCAGAAAGCAATTAGTCAGTGCATCATTGAAAAGAGAAATGCTTGATCTGTTACTGAGTGAAGAGTGATATTGCCAGATGATAGAAGCTCCAAACCATTGTGCAGCACTAGTAAGTGGAAACCCACTTAATTTGTTTGCCTTCATTTGTTTTCAGCTCTGCATTGTCAGAGGTATGGTAGGCACCTATGGAAATGGTGTTGTGCTGGTTGGTTGAAACATAACTATTTGCAGGGACATTCCTGAGCACTGATTTTTAGTACTATGGTTTCACCCAGTTGGCCCTATATGACCAACATATCCTGGGATATGTTGGTCATATAGATATTTCCTCAAGCTGCATAAGAAACCAACCTGATTAGGTGTACTAAGGATAAAATCTGTGGGAAAGGCACATGTTGGTGAAGAATCCAAAGTGGATTGCTGCCTGGCATCTGTAGTGTTGAAAGCAAGGAAGGCCTGCGATTAGGTCTTAGTAGCTCAACAAAGTAACATATTTTTAAAAAACAGCTTAATTCAACTGTATGTCAGCCCTTTTCATTTTTAGCCTATACCACATTTAGGAAAATGCATACCAGTAACCAGGTTTTATAGGGACGCGGGTGGTGCTGTGGGTTAAACCACAGAGCCTAGGACTTGCCGATCAGAAGGTTGGCGGTTTGAATCCCCATGACGGGGTGAGCTCCCATTGCTCGGTCCCTGCTCCTGCCCACCTAGCAGTTCGAAAGCACGTCAAAATGCAAGTAGATAAATAGGTACCGCTCCGGCGGGAAGGTAAACGGCGTTTCCGTGTGCTGCTCTGGTTTGCCAGAAGCAGCTTAGTCATGCTGGCCACATGACTTGGAAGCTGTACGCCGGCTCCCTCGGCCAATAAAGCGAGATGAGCGCCACAACCCAAGAGTCGGCCACGACTGGACCTAATGGTTAGGGGTCCATTTACCTTTACCTTTACCTTTAACTAGGTTTGAGTCATTCACAGCAGAACTACCAGATACATAGAATTAGCTAGGACCCTTGAACACTTAATTGATAGGAATATTGGCTTAATCAACTTTCTTTTAGCTTTGAAACACGAGATTTGTTATATAT
Source organism: Podarcis cretensis (assembly GCF_951804945.1). Classification (NCBI taxonomy): domain Eukaryota; kingdom Metazoa; phylum Chordata; class Lepidosauria; order Squamata; family Lacertidae; genus Podarcis; species Podarcis cretensis. The sequence continues at coordinate 33,361,383 of NC_137173.1, read as the reverse complement.
GCCATATTTGAAAGAATGGCATTTATTCCATGAGATAAATTACAGAAAGGTTATTCTTACAGTCATAATAGGTTTTTATTTTATTTTTTAAGTGATGAATCCCACAGCGATATTATTATCTCATCTGGGAGAAATGGCAGACCATTTGACACCTTGACTGCCGCCAGAAGCATCCTACAGATTGCTATATGAAATGCTTCCTTTTTGTAGGTGCAGCCAAGCATGGTTGTCATCCGAGATCCTTAACTGTTATTCACCCCTACTTAAAATGGGCTAATTAGGATTATTCTTAAAACAAATCAGATTTATTACGTGAGTATTGCAGGTGCGGATAACATGGCAAAACTGCATGGTTCACTGTTTTAACTATTGTCTTACGACCCTGAGTTCTCTGGACAAATACTCTCCATCTCCATCTGTTGTCAGCCACATACATTAATGCATGGGCGCTATTCTCTTGGATTCTAGGGCAGAATGTGCTATTCAATGGGCTGGAAAATTCATGGTCTGGAGAAAAGCTATTGGCAATTAGCTGAAGACATTTTCATCAAGGGCATGTGGACAAGTGATGTCAAATACACCTTTCAAGAAGGAACATCAGTATTCCAGCTGGGTATTCTTGCCTTTGCCATTCAAAGCATAATTCTGTCACCCCAGTCCCATAAATGCAAGCGATGTGTTGAGGCATATATTTGTAAGAGGAACTGTTTTTCCAAGTGCAGAAAAGTCTGCACTGTGGGAGGGCAACAGCTCTGTAGTACGTGTGGCATATGTGTGTTATTTATTTATTTATGTCACCTTAGCTTCTAAAATTAATTAAAAACCCATCTTAAAATCAGCTAGCAAGAAGCAGTGCAGCAACAAAATATCTGAATTATTTTATTGCACAGAATGTCTGTGAGCACTGAGATTGCAGTGTAGGTGGTGCTTCTGTTCAGATTGTGTCTATATTAGTATTTTCTGTCCCCTTCTTGGATCATATAATTCCAGATCTGTGGACAGGATGGGACTATTGGTATCTATTTAAAGAAAGTGTTCATTAATAAACAGTTAAAAGTTTGTAAACTCAACTCTGTTAAAATTATATGTTTCTACACCAACAATGCATAGACATGAAAATGCACATGGATATTTGTGCTTAGCAGCACTAATCTAACAATTGATACTCCTCTGTTATTCACTTTTTCCGCAAGACCTGGGCTACATTTTTCTTTTATGATTTAGTTATAAAACTAGAAGAAGCAGATAACACTCGGAGTCCATCACATGTGTGCAACAAAGAGGTTCCTCATGCTGTTTTTGTAAAATACGTAAGATACTTGGGTTGAAACAGTGACCTAGCCATAACCGAATGTCCACCTTTTCTGGTAATTTACCAGTTCAGTGTATCATCAAGTTAGGTCCCAGAGCCCTCTTTGTTGGATCAGTTTGGGCCCATATGATAACCTGCAGAATAATACAATAATCACACAATTTAAGGGTGGAGGAAGAAACAATATAGACCATGGGTAGGCAAACTAAGGCTTGGGGGCCGGGGCCAGCCCAATCGCCTTCTAAATTCGGCCCGCGGATGGTCCGGGAATCAGTGTTTTTATACATGAGTGGAATGTGTGCTTTTCTTTAAAATCCATCTCTGGGTTATTTTTGGTGCATAGGAATTTGTTCATATCCCACCCCTCCCCCAAAATAGTCCGGCCTCCCACAAGGTCTGAGGGACAGTGGACCAGCCCCCTGCTGAAAAACTTTGCTGACCCCTGATATAGACCATAGCTGTGGATGTTTACTGTGTTGTATAGTTCTTAATGGATGACAAAATTTGAGAGTATATTAATCATGCACAAATACTAAAAAAGAAAAGAAAAGCCATAGGACTGGCAGCCTAAGTATACTGACCTCTAGGTATACTACCCATGGCATCACCAAAGTGGCCACAAGCAGGTCTGCCACTGCCAGGCTCACCACAAGGTAGTTGGTGGTAGTTTGCAGGCTACGTTCCCTCAACACTGCCAGGCAGACTAGGACATTCCCAAAAACGATGGCCAAGATCAAGATGCAGTACCAGAGGGCGTAGTAGGCATGAGACTGTGGTGATCCAGGTTCTGTGGAGTTATCCTGCCAGTATGGGGCTGATACTGTAGAATTGGGATTGCTAGTGATTCTGCTGAAGGCTGTCATCATGGGATGGAAGATCTGAAAAAGAAAGACACTGGATGAACATTGGTGTGGTGCACCAAGAACAGAGAATCTGTTTATATTTTCATATCACTGGCCAAATTATGCCACTGACTATGAGTGAAACCCTACAAGTCATTCATTTGTAAGATTGCTCAATGCCAACGAACTACAATCTGGGGAAAAATGATAGTTGTTTAATAGTGCCAGGAAAAGCATTGGGGTGCTTTAGATGAAAGTTATGGTTCTGTACTCACTAGGTTCCAAAGTATTTTACTTTTTGAGTTCCTACTCTTCCTTTCTCTAACACCCACCCAATTCAAAGGAAATAGAAAAAGGGTGGCCACATTCAACACCAACATTCCTGTGCAGATTGTATTTTCAGTGTGTCTTACCACCCCAGATGTACTTTTCACATACCAGCCACAAAGAAGCACAATCACTATCATACCCAAGTGATCATGTGAGAAATTGGGGAAGGTGAAAGCACATAGAACCATTTTTGCTCCTTTCTACAAACTCTGAGGCCTGGAGCAAACAGTTGCTGGCAATGTTATAACTGGCCATGGGATATTTACTTAGGGAGTCCAGCAGGTTGCTCAGTGCCTACTGGAGATCAGTGCCCTGGGCAACTGTACGATTTTTCATACAACTACCTTTCAATACCATGCAGTGGTATAATGTGAGGAACCTGATCTTCTTGAAAGAGCCATGTGGAATTCACATTGAAAAATTAATCTGTGGGCATTAAGATTGATATGGGTGATGTTATCACCTTTGCTTTAGCAAAAACTGTCACAGGTTTCTCATTAGCTGTTCATTCCCAACAATGATTTGCTGAGAAACCAGTCTCCTTTACTGGGCTGGGTCCCATAAAGTCAAACTTAGTTCCGGACTGAACTACAATTAAAATCGACTACTTGCTGCTTTTTCTTGAGGGAATTTAAATTTAAAGTTCTGACAAAAATCTACTTGATTATTAGCATTCCTACACAGTGCTGAGTAGTTTCCAAGTAGAGAAAGAGGCACAGTTCCTGCACCATTGAACTTGCCTGATACAATCCTAGTCCAAAGTGGAATACAGCAGGAGGTACACTGCAGGGTGTTCAAAGTCTCTCATTCCCAATCAACCTCTGATGGTTCTCTGAAACCTATTGTGCTCCATTTAGCTTTGATATGACTTTTCCAGAGGTACTGATGCTATTCTTAGTGACTCAGTCTCAAGACAATTCCACAAAATAGACTGCCTCTCTGGAACTTTGCATCAGAATTCCATACAACTTTTATGATGAGCATCAGCTGAAATTGGGTCATTACATTGAGTCTCTTGTTATATTAGGCTATATAACACTAGTCCAGGGACCTATCTGCACTGTGCAGCATGCAACATGCAGATTTGGCCATTCTTGTTACTTTTTGTGGTACTCCAGAAGGGTATCTCGTCTTTACTGCACCAGTGATGATATCAGTGATGTACATGGAAGCCTTGGGGCATGTCTAGCATGACAATGTGGGACATGAGTTGGTTCCATACAGAGCCCAATACAGAATACATGTGTCCCAGTAGAACCCATAGCCATTGCAAAATCCTGACTTTCTGAGTATGTATGTAATTCAGCTGCAACTCCATTAGATTACTGCAATGCATTATAAGTGAGTCTGCCTTTGAAGGCAGTTTGGTAACTGCAGCTGGTGCAGAATTTGGAGGCCAGATTGTAGATGGGAGGTAGGTGGTCTGATCATATAATATTAATCCTGGCCTGACTGCGTTGCCTGCCGAGTCATTTCTGGGCTCAAGTCAAATTCCTGATTTTGACCTGTATGGCCTTAGTTGCCTCAGGTCACAAGTATCTTATGGACTGCCTCTCTCTGCACAAACCTACCTGGCCCCTCTGGTGCCTTTCTTTGTGTTGGGCCTTCACAGTGGTGACTCCCTGACTGTGGAGTGCTCCCACTGGCACCATCATTATCACCTTTTAGGCACCAGGCAAAGATGTTACTGTCAACCCACTATCAAGCAGATACTTTTCAGATATAGCAAGTTGAGCCTCTGCTTTTGCTGTATGAGTAAGACTACTATGGCAATGCTATTTGGCCTTTTTCTGGGCAATCTCAAGATACAAGCCAATGAATCCCTTTCTCACAATTTATCCCTCCAGGGCATGAATGATACACATGGACTTCAGAGCGTGAAGGAAGCTTAACCTGCTTGTGCCTGTCTAAGTCCCTGTTCTGGGGATAATTAGAGGTAATTTGATATATTTCCTCTTGGCAACATAGAATATAATTGAACTAGAATCCTTTGTCCCAGCTGGTGAGGCACGTTTGACAACAATAAGAAATCAAACCTTTAGTGTCATAGGCCCGGTCCTGTGGAACACCCTTCCAATGGAAATTCAGTGGGCACCTTCTGTGCCAACTTTTAAACACCTGCTGAAAACTTTTCTATACTGCCAGGGTTATGCAGGCCGTTAAGAGTACACCCCCCATAATGTTCTACTGATGCTTGCTTTTAATTTCTTTTTGTTTTTAACTTGCTTTTAACATTTTGTGATTTTATTGTTTGGTTTTACGTTTTTCTACTACTGTAACCTGCTGTGATATATTTTTATAACACAGTGGTATATAAATATTTATTTATTTATAAATAAAAATACAGCTTATTTTTATATGATGTCCCCTGGGCAGAAGGCTTAAGGACAGGGTGTTGAGATATTCTTGGCTAGGGATTGCTCATATGGACATTGAAGAAGAGCTTGAATAATGCATCCCTCAAAGCCAAGCATTTTGCTTGATGAAGCTTAAGGAAGGCAGGACTTTTCTTAGGGGAGGTTAAAGAGATAAAGCAACTCAGCGTGATGGTAGCAATGCTTGTGGTTTGGGGGAAAATCCTTCCTTAGAGAGAGAAAAATGTGGGCTGATTTGTGCAGGTTTATGGAGAGTTATTTCAGGGATCATTTCTTTCTTTTTTTAATGTATTTTTATTAAAGATTTTCTTGATTTACAAAGGTATGTGTAATGTCTCTCTCTCGTATTTTTTCCCCCATGTAACTTTAAAAAAACAAAAAAACAAATTGGTTTCATTTGTTGAGACATTAGGAAGAATAGGGGGAAAGAGGTGGAGGGGGGAAAGATGAGTGGGGGTGGGGTCGGTTGGTGATGTTTCTATTTTACTTAATATATGTGGGGTTTTGTGTCAGAGTTGCTTGTGCAGGTTCTCTGCTGTTCACTTGTGTTCCTTTGGTGGTGAGAGAGGTTGGGGTTGGCCTAGGGTGTGGCTGTTCATTTGTGGTTGGCTGTGGTGGTCTTTGTTTTCATGTGTGTGTGTGTGAGTGGGGTGGGTGGGTGTTTTGGATCAGGTTGGCCATATTGATTTGTATGCCGTTGGTGGATTTTTGTCATTGTCTTGTTGGGCTGTGTGTGTGATAAAGGGGAGCCATACTGGGGTGAAGGCGTCTTCTTCTATTTGTCCCCGTGTTAGTTTCAGTTTATTGGTTAATTTTTCTAGTAAGGCTGTTTCCCATACTATTTGGTACATTGGTCCATGCTTATTCCTTCAGGGATCATTTCTAAAAAATATTTAATATTCTTTAATCATGAATGCTGGATTGGAGATGCTTCAAACACATTGAGAAAAAAATAACTGCTTCCTTAACTGCATACAAGTTTGGAGTTAGGCTCAATGTTGAGCCTGAGCCTGTGATTTTATGATGGGATTTTTGCAAAAAAGCAGATCACTAAAATAGTCAAATCACTTCCTTAGGTAAGTAACCTGTTCAGTATCTGCTTTGTAATAAAAACTGGGCAATGGGTTATCACAGAAACCAATTAGCGAAAGGTGGCATGCCATTCCTCGCCAACCTCTGGCTAGAGGTGTTGTCATTAGTGTGTGTGTATGTGTGAAAGAGAATTAAAAGAAACGAGCCGGAAAGACACAGGGGTCTAATTTACTCTCTAAGAGAATTCAGAGCTATGACTTTGGTGCCCTGCTCAATACTTAATGGGGGAGCAAGATCTGCTGGAGTGTTGATGCTGTAAGCCTTGTATCACATGCTGCACTTGAATATATGTGTAGCTAAACTGTATGTCATAGAAACATTGTATGTCTCAAATGTCTCAAATGCCCTTAATTCCAAGGAAACCCAATTTATGCACTGGGACCCCTGAAGCATTTCACCACTCAGAGATTGGGGGTTGCATAACTATCTTAAGTCATCTGAGTTTGCTGCTAATGTTTTCTTCCTTGCTGCAATCTTATTATAGGCTGCACTTTTGTATATCTCCTGATCTGTTATAATGGCTTTAGTTTGAAGGACACAGCACAGTACAAGAGACTGGACTGTATAACTTTTTATATTGCTTTTACTTCCACATTTCTAAGATTTGATGCACTTACATTCTTATATATCTATTGAAATCTCATCACTTGGTGTATACAGCTGAATATATTAACAGTCTCCACTGACCATATTTTGTTAGGCATGATATGAAAACTCAGTTTAGTGGTTGGACTGTGTTGGGTATTTTCAGACATGGAAGTCAACACCTGGCATTGCAATAATCAATTTTCCTTTCACTGTGCTTAAATATGCATGAGTAGCCTGATCTTTGACTGAAATGGCTTGTCAAAATAGTAGTCTGAAACAACACATAAGGCTTATTCTGGTTTCTGCTTACAGTGCAAACCTCAAATGAAATTCCCAATTATTCACACTACATAAGATTCTGCTGTGAGCTCTGTTCATTGAAACAACCGTGTGCCCAATGCACTTTATAGCAACCAGCCTTGACATCAAAAGTAATTACTGAGTGACAATGGCTGTAATCATATTCCCAGTTATCAGGTATCATTTCCATTTGCTGGTTCCAAAAACAATCAATAGAACCCAAAGTGATTCCAAATGTGTTTTTATTGGATAACTGTGCCAAATGAGAGCAAGCTTCAGAACTAAAAACTTAGTGGTACAACTTAGTGGTACAAATTAAAAGCTTACTAACCTTCATCATTATAATCACAATCATTTGGAATCATATCTGTATTTTTCTGAAACTCCCCTATTTTCGTTTCCACTCTCCTTTCCCTTAATAGGTCATTCTCAATCTACTTCACCTATTCTCCTTTATAGCCCAATTTTTATGACTTTCATTCTTTTACTTCCTTTCAATTACAGAAGTTTGTGCATCTATTTCAAGGGCAAAACTCTGATGGAAATACCAGAATCAAAACAATTTTCTCAAAGGTCAGTGTTTTAGGTCATGTGAGATTATATATACAGCTTGAAAAATGTGTGTGGGCACATATACATGTGTACATGCATGTATGCACATTTGTATGCACACATACAAATGCATCTTTAAGTCTGTGTTTGCTCATTTCACCATTCTGGTACGCTAGATATTCAAATCCCTCAAATTATTTTAATTACAGCACCGACCTGAAAACAATAGCACCATTCTTTCAATATGACTTACTTTGTTGGGGCAGGGCTTTCTTCTTAGAAAAGTCACTTTTAATATATACAGGACTTTCAAACCCACAGCCTTTCTAACTGCTGCATTGAAGTGAAGGGGCACAAAACAAAATTATCTCAGGATTGTCAAGAGCTACTTTGCCAGTTATAGCAAGCGACAAACATCAACCTCCCTTCCACACACCTTTTTGAAAAGGTCTTATAGAGGGAGGAGAGTGTTTAAAATTAACAATCTTTACTACATTATGAAAGAGTAAGCATTAAAAAGAACAAGCTCTCTCTATCCTGTCCTCCAGGTGATAATGCACAGAATACAGTCCCCCTCCTTGAACCATAGGTAGTTTATAGCCTTGACAGGTTTATTCTTCTTCTTAGGCATATGGGTTTTCTTTCAGGCTGTTAGGTGTTTTGAAAGATTTGCAAAGAGCATAGGTTAAAAGCAAGAAATCTTACAAGACAGAACTAAAATGCAAAAGAGGAAAACAATGACTTACCCTCATCCGTCTGATTCAGCTCTGGAAGGATATAGAGAACATGTTAGATTCATGTGGCGCTGTAGCCATATGCCTCAGGGGAATCAAACTTTGCCCTTCCTGAGACATTGCAACTATGTAAGAATACAAGAAAAAAATATTCCATATTTGCCTCAGAGATGTAGGACAGTGATCTAAAAAGTCTTTACGTCACTTTGGACCTGATTTATATCCATACATTTCCCATATGGCTTTCTGAAGATCTCAAAGACCAGCTGCTTGGTGTCTCTGTCCTTGGTGCTGATAGAATAAGCTGCTGCTCCCTACCTCCTCTTCTCCCCCTCTTCATATTCCAGTTCTACAGCATCACCTCTCTGCCTTTCCTCTAACTTTATCAGCCTCTCTTACATACTGCTTGCTTTTCCTGCCAGTCTGTGCCTCTCAGATATCTTGGAAGCTGAAACTGAATGTCTGTCGCCTTTGTCTTATTCATGCTATCCATGTGTTGACAATTTCAAAATCCATTAGGTGGAATGTCATGCAGAATACAAATTCAAAACATTAAGTGTTCTTGGAGGTGGGGGGAATAGTTAAAGTGAGGAATAGTCTACTGATTGAACATTAGGTTTGGTTTTCACAGGCTGCTTGGGTTCCACAGACTAAAATCATACTGAGGTGGGCTCAGGTGTGAATCCAATGAAGATGCTGAACTCTTATGAATTCTGAATCAGTTCTGCATGCTTACCAAGCACAATTCAGATTATTTTCCATGGTGTTTTAAAGGGAGATGGCCTCACTGAGAAAAATGCTATCTGTAAAATCTTAACAACTGTTGAGGCCAGAGATTTAATATTAATGATGCTGTGTGGTAGAACATGTAGTTTGCATGTGAAAGGTTCCAGGTTCAATCCCCAGCATCTCCAGGTATGGCTAGGAAATATTCCTGCCTAAAATGCTGGATAACTATTCACAGACAATATGAGCCAGATGGACCGATAGTCTATATCGGTATAAGGTAGCATCCTATGGAGCACTTAATAATAATAATAATAACAATAAGCCTTACTTGTGAATGCAAGACAGTTTTTTCTTATCTGAATGTTAGACTAAAAATTTATATGGCTATATTATTCATTCATTCACTGTAAATTCAAAATATAACTTTAGGATGATTTGATTGAAGAATTTGCTTTTAAATTTCAGAATGCTTTTTGAAAGAGCAAAGACTGGCTGAAAAAATTCTTTCCATGATTAAATTGCATATGATACTTCACCCTACATGTAGCCTCATACCAGCACACAATGGATGTGTGTGTGTGTGTGTGTGTGTAGATAACACAACCATCAAGCTCTAACCCAAGATGCTGATTACATAACATCCAATCCCCATGTAATGTGATAGGGGGATAGTTTTGCTCAGGGGATTGCAGGCCCATCATACCATTCACTTTTCATTTTAAAATATGAATCTATGTGCACCCTTACATGAGACACAGAGAATGCACAGCCACCAGAATCTCATAAAAAAAGTGGGTGGGAGAAGAAAAGGTTGATTAGATCAGGGGTCAGCAACCTTTTTCAGTCGTGGGCCGATCCACCGTCCCTCAGACCATGTGGTGGGCCGGACTATTTTTTTTTTGGGGGGGGGAGGGAATGAATGAATTCCCTTGTCCCACAAATAACCCAGAGATGCATTTTAAATAAAAGGACATATTCTACTCATGTAAAAACAGGCTGATTCCCGGGCTGGATTGAGAAGGCGATTGGGCTGCATCTGTCCCACGGGCCTTAGGTTGCCTATGCCTGGATTAGATGCAGCACTACAGGAGGGAAATTTTCCACTGCTCTTTGCCACTTTAAAAATTAAAAGCAAATTTAGAATTTTTTTTCCTTTTTAATTTACATTTAGAAGTTCTCAAAACAGCAAGGGCACGGAACACATCATCAATGGCATTATACATAAAACTTAATAAGTGCCTAGAACATCTGTGGACAATTATAATTGTATTGGTTTATTATCCAAGAGAGGCATTACATCTTCCTGTTACAAAATACTCAGTACTCAGAAGGTCATTGTAGCAGAAGCATATCTGGAGTGAGTGTAACAAATGAATAGCCAATGTACATTCATTATGATGAAATGGATTGGGCAGAAAGTTCTTATGTGCAATTAAGAATCAGTTAGATCTAGGCTGGATCTAGACACATCAAAGAAGCGTTTCAGTTTAATAGCGTAAATTTAAACAGGGAAAACAGGTAGGGGGAAAACTGGCACGTCGCCATCTGGTGGCACAATGTTATATCACACATACAACGAATATAAATCACTTTTTCTGTACCATGGAGTCCATGGATTGGAAATATAATTATTGGCTAAAAAGTAGATATTGCTTTTAGGTTACATGCCAGAAAGGGAAATTTAATGAAAGCTAGAAATTGGAACAAATTTGCAATATCTGAAACAATAATGGACAAACATTTAAAACCACCTTACACTTTGGGGAATCAGATGCTAGACTGTTGAAGGTGAATTCTGGACTGCAGTTAGGGTGTCTGTATCCACGTGGGTGTCATATTTCTGCATGCCCCTTAATGTAAAAATTACAACAACTCTCCATGTAGCAAACCAGCATAGTCCCTTTCCTGGTGTGCTAGTTTACCACATGCAAGGAGCTCTTTACATGGAGGCGCAATTAAAAATATAACTCCCACCTGCAGTCTAAAGTGATAATATTCAGAATGCAACCCCCTCAACATACCCCCCTCATACTGTATAATGTGAGAACGGTTCTTAGTTGCCCGATTACAATGGATTACATATGGAGCCATGCAAACCACACATAGCAAGGTGGGAATCAATAAAAATGAAAATGTCCCAAATGGGCTTGAAGTGGACTCAACTTTATTGGCTGCGTTTCGTGGTGTTTGGTATGACACAGGGCAGGGATCCAGTCACTGGCTTGCTGGCCAATGTCAGTATTGAAACCCAACTGCTGGAATAATGTTAAAGGGAGCTGAATGATCTTCCCGCACCCAGCATGAACTACTATGGGTGTGGGTGTGTGTGCTTTTGCAGCCTGGACATGTGGAGTCCATCCCAACCTCCTCAGCTGGGGTTGAGTCTTTGAACAGGAACCCCAAGGCTCTTTAATCAATGTTAAAGGTAAAGGTAAAGGTACCCCTGCCCGTACGGGCCAGTCTTGACAGACTCTGGGGTTGTGCACCCATCTCACTTAAGAGGCCAGGGGCCAGCGCTGTCCGGAGACACTTCCGGGTCACGTGGCCAGCGTGACATCGCTGCTCTGGCGAGCCAGAGCCGCACACGGAAACGCCGTTTACCTTCCCGCTGGTAAGCGGTCCCTATTTATCTACTTGCACCCGGAGGTGCTTTCGAACTGCTAGGTTGGCAGGCGCTGGGACCGAGCAGCGGGAGCGCACCCCGCCGCAGGGATTCGAACCGCCGACCTTTCGATCGGCAAGCCCTAGGCGCTGAGGCTTTAACCCACAGCGCCACCTGCGTCCCTACTTAATCAATGTTAGTGTACATCAATAACCACAAAGCAAATGTTGCTGTGAGGAAGGGTAAATTCCTTCCCAGCCCCATCAACTATCAGCTACCCTCCATCTATTGCAACCAGAACAGCTTGTTAACATAGACCGGGGCAGAAAAGTCAACATCAACAGTACCAAAGCCACAGACCAGCCCTCTAAGGCCCAGGAATGGACAAAAAAGCACACTGTGGCACCAGTGAGCTCCCAAGGGTGGGGTTTTATTACACTACTGCACAGCTGAGTACCTACCTGCTGTGTGCCCATTCCAATCAGACCCACACTCATTCAAATCCACATGGGTGCACAACTAGGGTCCTTGTTTAGGAAGGGACCCAGGACGTGCCACCACAGCTGAGCAGGTATTTCAGCCTTGGCCTCTTACAGTTAAATGCAACACTAAGCCACATTGAGACCTAACACAAATGCATTGCTTCTTTGAGATACAATATTGTGATTCCAGAATAAAATCAAACTGAACCAAAAAAGTAGACTTCCTCGGAGATTTGATAAAGTTTTGCCTACGTGACTTTCCCAGCTGTATGAAATGGCATGTTTCTACTACTGTTTACAAACACTCTTATTAATCTCAGTTTTCACCAGCTGTGTTGCCAGTTGTATTGAGCAATCAGGTGGCATGGACTTATATTTTAAATAATAACATATGTAGGTGAGGAGGACAGTGCTTGGTAAAAAAGGGATGTGATGTATATTGCTGTTGTTCTATACTTGATCTTTGTCCTCTTCTTCAGCCTTATGGCACCAGAGTTTGTGCTTCTTTGTGAGACTTTTGTACTACAAAAAAAAAGTAAACAGATTCCAAGCCCATCTGAACATTTTCTTTAAAAGAACAGGTGTTCCAAGTACTATACTAAGTGTCCTAGCTTTAAGAATGTGCACTGTGCCTCCAACAGACGCATCAAGGATTTTGATCAGCACTGTGGCAATGTAGAGAGTCAAGAGCAGGAGAATAATGTGATGAGTTATTAATAGTTTACACAAATTATGTATATGAGCAGGTATGACCTAAAACTATCACCATCAGAAGTCTAAAGCCATTTGATGATAGGGGAAACTAGGCAGTCACAGTAGCAAAAAGGGATAGTTTGCTGGTAGTTCACATGGGACTATGCAGGGACGATATTAAATCAGTTTCGGTGGCGCAATAGTTGAGAAGGGTAAATGCCAGATCTAAAATATGTTGTCTTTAAAGGTAAAGGGTAAAGGGACCCCTGACCGACTCTGGGGTTGCGGCGCTCATCTCGCTTTATTGGCCAAGAGAGACGGCATACAGCTTCCGGGTCATGTGGCCAGCATGACTAAGCCGCTTCTGGCAAACCACAGCAGCACATGGAAATGCCGTTTACCTTCCCGCCAGAGCGATTCCTATTTATCTACTTGCACTTTGACGTGTTTTCGAATTGCTAGGTTTGCAGGAGCTGGGACCGAGCAACGGGAGCTCACCCCGTCGCAGGGATTCGAACCACCGACCTTCTGATCGGCAGGTCCTAGGCTCTGTGGTTTAACCCACAGCGCCACCCGCGTCCCTTTGTTGTCTTTAAGTAATGAATTAAAAACCCAGCCTAAAATAGGAATAATTCTTTGTTCTTAGTTTTTGTGTGTGTTATTTTCTAGAGACAGAAAGGTTTAAAGGTGTAACACTAAACTATGGTTTAGCTTTACATCAGGCTTCCTCAACCTTGGCCCTCCAGATGTTTTGAGACTGCAATTCCCATCGTCCCTGACCACTGGTCCTGCTAGCTAGGGATCATGGGAGTTGTAGGCCAAAAACATCTGGAGGGCTGAGGTTGAGGAAGCCTGCTCTACATGAACTAACTTATTCTTCTCCCGGTGTTGCACATTCCTTCTTTCTATCTCCTCTCCAGTATAACTGAGAGGAGGAGTTCAGAGGATTTTGCTTCTGCTTTTAGTTTACCACAATCCGTTAACTCATCTGCAATGGGTGGGAACTGTGATTAAGGACAGCCCTCGTCAGGGATTCTTCATCCAAGTAAACATACAATGGAGGGTAATGGGGATGAGTGTGACAGATGTGCTCCCCTCACCATTCCTGTTGCCCTCCTTGTATTGAAAGTGGAACTTCTGAAGCAGTCAAAACAAAATAAAAGAAAAAAAATTGAGCCTTCTGAAGCAGGGAACCCCTTGTACTGATGAATGTTCCCCATGTGTTTTAGACCCCTTAAATGGTCTGAATGGTCTAAATTATCTTAAATGGTTAAACCTCCCCCCACAACTCAGTGGGGAATGACAGGAATATTGCAAGGGGTGGATCTAATCCCTGTGTCAACTCCCTCATATGTCTACTCAAACTCAAGAAAAGAATGCTGAAGAGGGGATTAGCAATGGCTGATTTAAACAAGCCAACTTCATAAACCACAGTTTGAAGTTGACTTGGTTGAAACTAACCACGGTTAACGTTGACCGCAGTTAGAGAGTTTGGAGAAAACACCAAATCTTGGTTGAGCAAAGCAAAGCTTCCAAATTCCTCCTTCTGGCCATACAGGGAAAATAGATGGGACAAGGGAGTGCCCGAGTCCAGAAGTAGGCTAGATTTGTTCAAACCATGTTTTGGTGTTATGTACAAACATACTCCAAAGATGATTACATACTACCCAAGCTACCACTGTAGCATAAAAAGGTAAAGGTACCCCTGCCCGTACGGGCCAGTCTTGACAGACTCTGGGGTTGTGCGCCCATCTCACTCAAGAGGCCAGGGGCCAGCGCTGTCCGGAAACACTTCCGGGTCACGTGGCCAGCGTGACATCGCTGCTCTGGCGAGCCAGAGCCGCACACGGAAACGCCATTTACCTTCCCTCTGGTAAGCGGTCCCTATTTATCTACTTGCACCCGGAGGTCTTTCGAACTGCTAGGTTGGCAGGCGCTGGGACCGAGCAGCGGGAGCGCACCCCGCCGCAGGGATTCGAACCGCCGACCTTTCGATCGGCAAGTCCTAGGCGCTGAGGCTTTAACCCACAGCGCCATCTGCGTCCCTTCCACTGTAGCATAGTCTGTACTAAATTAGCTTAATGGTTTGTTTGCTTTTGGGAGGTTTTTTTTTTTTTTTAATTTTATTCGCTATAGCTTTATCTGTATTCACATATATGAATTGCACAAAAAGGACAGGAAGCGAGAGCTCTTCTCTATTCAGGGTTGCTCCCTCAAGGACAACGTACAAGGTGAACAGCATGGCCAAAGTTTTTAATTGCCTGCATTTTACATGCTCCAGGATTTAATAGGATCTTTAGCTGTCAAAGATGTCAGTGCATTTCTAATAGATTTAACAACAAAATCTGAACCGACAGTTTAATTCTTAATACAAGCTGCTTGAAGCTGAGGAGCAGTGTTACACCCCTGCAGTTTCTTGTGCCAAACAAAGGAAGAATATGTTGAATATTCTGCTTGGTTTCTTTTTAGTACAGTGAAAGCTTGGCTTTACCAAGACAGCTAATGTCTGTCCTGCAAAATCTCCATCCTTAAGAAAAGACTGGGATTTCCAACTGGTGCAATGTGGTCCTTTAGAAGCGACAATAAAAATTGTAATTGTGCAATACCTGTACTGCATTGTGTGCATTCTGATGGGACAAGACAAACAAAAGCTGGAATAGAAGAACCTTGCTAACACAGATTACTTAATGTGATAAGGTAATGGTTATGTCTTGTTGGAAAACTGTTCCACCTAAAATACTGCAGTCAGGTAATTGCAAGAGTCAGGATGCAGGCTCAGAATTCTGAAGAACTGGGATTTACAAAACTGGAATTCTCAATCGTGTTATCATGTTCAGCTAAACAAATGGAGGAGTGAAAATAGAAGGTGACTCTGTGGGTTGTTTTAATTCATGCAGGAAATCTGTGCCAGAACCAAGAATAGAATCCAACTTTTTTTACTCTTAAAACCAGCTTAGGAGAGTTGTGATTGGTGAAGTCAGTTTTAAGTATGTTGCTGGTACTATATTAGCTATGTAGTTATAAAGCATTTTATGTGAATTGGTTTTAATTATTTGTATTACATATTTTGTTTTGTTATATGTTACTGAGCAAAATACTGGGGGTAAATATATGTGTAATCACCCCTGAAGCTGTGGGATAGAACGGAAGAAACCATTTGTCAAGAAACGCTAGCTTATGACTGAAAGAGGTCTGAATGCCTGTCTTGAGGGCAGAAATATCTTTCTGTCTGGATTATGTGAAAAGCAGAAATGCTGACAAGGCTTTAGTCAAGCTAAGGCAATGCACCAGTGTGAAGAAGGTTATGTTATTATTCCACACAGGTTATGTTGTTATTCCACACAGCTAGCATAGGAGCCAACTCCCAAGGTCCTGAGGTCCCGTCCCCCCAAGTATTTGAGGGGGCTGGGGTCCCCCACAGTTGATGGGCATTGCCATTCAAATGATGTGCGTATGTTGTGTCATGTGATAGATTTATGCAATATGCAGGGCTACCATCCCCGTTTCCTCCCCCCACCACCATATTTTAAGTTGGCAGCCTTGGCAGCTAGTATCACTTTAACTCCTAAAACAATGGAAGACTGCTTCTGCAGGTGTTTGTCCCATGACCTGTTACTACTTACCCTATGATTGCTGGGTTGAAGTACAGTATAAAAATATCCAAATATTTAAATGGTCAAGGCAGGACAGCTTTCCCAATGGGCTTTTAAAAAAATCAATCACTTTCACTGCTCTTTTAAAAGCGGCATACATGCTCCTACTACAGCTGCCATTTACACCTTCAGTGAAAATGGTATATTTATTTTTCTAGCCATCTAAAACACCCAATAGGTATACTGAGCAAACCTTGTGATGTGCATGAAATGTCCTGGTAGCACTCACCCTTCTAAATGACAAAACACCTGATGCTTTGAGACTTGCATCTTCATCTGCTAGCTTGCTCCTTCTCTGCCTGGGCCATTTTTTGATCCTTTCATGTATTCCTGACAGATAAACAAGAAGCACAGAAAGCATACAGGAAATGATGGACCCATTTCCCTCACATTGGAAGTTACAAACTGATTCATGCAGCAGACTGCACGGCTGATATTTAGCATCTGATGCCAAAACAAATTTGCAATGTGGCCTATTGGAACCAAAGGGAAACCATATAAAAATTACTTTGTGTTTATGTGTGTATATGATAAGCTTCCAAACTTCATCAAATATACAGGTGAACCCTTTCATCACACTCACACAGCTATCTGCTGCTGTTACTGCCAGTGGTGGTTCACTGGTAGCAGCTGTGGAAGCTCAGGCTTAATGACCTGGGTCTGCACTAAGAGACAGCTGGAGTCAGTCAGGGCCTTGCCCTCCCAGACCAGGTGGAAAAGGCCTGCAAAGCAGGGAGTAGGACTCACAGCTGATTCCTTCTTAGTAATTTATGCCTCTTCCTATAGTCCTCTTCTCCTGCCCCATTCGTTCTAGGAACTCCATAAACTACTCTTTTGGTGGATTTGGCCATGTTAATTTCTGTCAGGAAATGATGAGATGGCAAAAGGGCATGCCTGCAGTATTGTGACCAGTCTCACCAGGTATGAATTATAATAATTACTTTTAGAAATTTTTTCTTAAGATGGGCTAACAAAATTTCAGGATTGTCTTTTAACCGTGTTGAGAATTACAAACAAACAAAAATAATTATTGCAATGATCCCAAAGTTCATGCTTGCTTGGAGAGAATGGAGCTACACCATAGCTTTCCCATCTTTTGAAGGACACAACTAATACATAAGGTAGCCACCCTATCCTCCTGTATCTCTCCTTAAGATTCAAGTGTTAGCATTGTGCATCTGGTAAAATGCCGAATGGTAACACAAGGCAGATGGTCACTGGAGACTTGTGATATTTCTCTAATTTATTCATTTATTTATATCTTGGGGTTTATTTAAAAATTGACTCACCAAAGCTGTGTAGTGAGAGCTTGCCCTATTTAAGTACATATTCTTTCTGACAATTCCTCTCACGCTCATCCCCCAGTTTCTACCGTTGCTCATGTTAATGTTTTTCTAAGATGAAAAGCTTTTCAGGGTATGGATTTTCTTATTCAGCCCAAACCTAGTATTTGCAATGCCTCCATTCTGAAAGAAATTCCCCACTGTTTAAAGGAACAAAATCCGCTTTATTATGTACAGTAGACCTTGCCATGCTTGGCTTTGTTTAATGTGATGACTGTAATAAACAGCATGGTGAGATCCAAAAGTTCCCCCTAAAATACAGCATTCTTTTGGCATTTGTTCCACACAAGTGAATAAAGAAACCCACAGTGACAGTTCTTCAGAGTAAACCTCTTGTATTCATGAGAAGCAGCTGTGCTCCTGGCTGGGGAGAAATTGATTGCCACGAAGCCAAGGTATTTGCATATGAACTGAAAAGGTGGATTCTATTGATGAAAACCAGGCCAATGAAACATCCTTTTATTAAAAAAACACCCCCTCATTTCTGCAAACACTACCAAGGGGAAGGTAGTTGAGGCGGGAACCGCCTCAAATATATTATCTCCCAAGTCTCCTGTTTGAAAGGAGTACAAGCAGGCTTTTGAACTACCGGTCGTTCTACATTTCTTATCTTTATAGAACCAACATAGCTACTAAATCTCTGACTGAAACCATTATTCTAATGAAATGAAACACAATTTTACGCAGCACAGCAGGTTTTCCACTGAGACACATTTACAAACTCTCTATAAAGCTTCCTCATTTTAAATATACCAAATCACAAAAACACAAATGGAAAGTTAAAAGAGTGGGAAGGAAAGGGAAAAGGGCGGCTACAGAATTGGTGCTATCCCTCTTAAATCATACTCAAGAGTAGACCCCTGAAAATAATTTGATTTACTCTGGATATGACTAATATTGGTCAATCCAAGAATAGTTCCTCCCCTTAAAAATGTGATTTGAGGAATCATAGAAGGGGTGGAGTGTGTGGAGACTGTAGGTAATTCAGTTTATCTACAAGATAGAACTGGAGTAATAACATTTAATCTGCCAAATGATGACGTCTCCTAACAGATGTTTATCAAATGATGAGATTTAACAAGTTGTCTATGTCCTTGATTCTAGCGTTTGGCTTTTCTTACAAAAAGGCCATCTTTCTCTGTTTGTAACATTCCACAGTACACTAATTCATTTAATTCAAAGAAATGCCACTGGTTTTGATGGAATCACTCATGAGTCAATGGGTGTGGGCTGCGTATTAACTAGGAAATCGAGATCTGGTGTAGTATAGTTGTTTTCTAATTTTGCCTCTGCCATGAATTCGTGCAATGTAAGGGAACCTTTTTTTTTTTTTTTTGGCCCAGGTACAGTAATACCTCATGTTACGTTTGCTTCATGATACGTTTTTTCAGATCGCATCCTGTGGCGACCTGGAAGGGTTACTTCCAGGTTTTGCTGCTTGTGCATGCGCAGACACGCAAAATGACGTCACGTGCATACGCAGAAGTGGCGTATCGCAACCTGCACGTGCGCAGATGCGCCGAGAAGCAGGTTGCATTCTATTCATGTTGTGAACAGGCCTCCGGAATGGATCCTGTTCGCAACCAGAGGTACCACTGTACATTCTTTCTTGATTGGGCGCTCTGCCCTGCTCACAAAAGAGGACACAGATTTGCATACATGCTGTGCCATAGGTAAATTTTCATTTACCTATGGCATAGCATGTATTCATTTGCAAAGCATGTACTCTTAAGCTACAGCCTTTCCCACTAAAAATTATACAATATGGTTGGGAAATATTGCAATAATAATTTATAACAATATTATGACATTCATATAAACATGTTAGAATCAAGCAAAAATAAACCAAAACTTAGAGGAACAAAAATTAACATCGTGCAACTGGCTATGAATACTATGATGTTAGTTATGCCCCCCACTCTGTCTCAATTCTTCATAAGTAAAATGGGTCTGTCTTTAAGAAGGGGGGGGGGGATAAGGATAAGGGAGATCAGGAGGACAAAGTGCTTCAAACACTATGCTGTGGATGTTACCCCTGAAGCTGGTTTGGAAGCAGCAGCAGAATTCTACAGCCTGGTTGCTATCAAGCATTGGCTACTAATATAACAACTGTGTTGAAGAAACTGCAATGGTTGCCAGTATGCTACCAAGCCGTCTTCAAGGTCTTACAATTAGTATATAATAAAGCCTTAAAGAACCTGGGGCCACTGTACTTAAAATACCATCCTATTCCTATACCTTGCAATGAGCTCCCTTGCCATGGGTTAGTACAATTGATCTTCAACTGGCAACAACACAGTTTCAAACCAGGCATGGTATTTCAGAAGACAGGGGTGGTCATAAGATTTGCAGCAGCCAAGTATCAGATGCCCATGCTTGGATAAATTCATGATTAAATTGTTAAAAATGAAGCAGTGTATTCTAAGAGCATTTGTGGTGGCTATTTATTATTTATACCTCCTAATAATTGCAGCAATGTTATCAGAAAAGGTCAAAGACCTGCATCTCTCTCTCTTTTCTGAGCAAAAAGAATTTGAGCCTTTGGCATTAGCATGCCCATTTTAGTGTTTATAGCAGCAACAGCAATACAAAAGGTCTGAAAATAGCTAGAATTTTGCAGTGTGAATTCTAGCTCACCTAGGTTTGATGGGGCTCTCTTTTATCAAAGTAAGGCCTAACTAGTTAAGTACCATGATTTAGCAGAAGCAAAGAGGTTTCGCTGTGTCATAGAATAAATGGGTGGGCCTTTCCCCACACTCCCCTCACCTAGCTGCAGTTTAGGAAAACATTAGCCAGAGTTGTGTGAGTGAGCTGAAAGTGCAGACTAGAAGCTGAAGAAACAGACATGTTTGCTTTAGGCTGGATTTTGGGTCTCGTCTAGAAACCTAAAGGGGAAGCAAAATCTCTGGGGATGTTAATGCTGTGAGCCTCTCATTCCTATGTTCTGGTTGTAAATATGTGCAAATGAAACCGTATGTCCTAAAGACACCACAGTCCCCCTTGACCTTCATTCTAAGGAAACTGAAGACTGGGTAATCACTAGAGCCCCTGGAGTCTCTCATCTCTCAGAGACTGGGTTGGCGTGTTAACAATACATTTGAGTTTTGCACTTTGTCTGTGACAAGGTGTTTGGCAAATTTTTCCTGGTATCTTGCATATGTTTGCTCCTCAAGTAATATGTGCCTTTCTTTCTCTTTGGCTGCTTTACCTTTCAATAGTGTTCTGTGTTTTTCGGTCCCAGTGGGACACCAAGTGGGCACACAGAGAACTGCAGGAAAGTAATTTAACAACCCAAAACTATTTCTTTATATGCAAGGAACACATTTTGGAAAACCCTGTTGGGTTTTTCCAGCCTTATGATTAAATATTTTGAAGCAGTTGCACAATGAACAATTAGCTCTTGTATATGTGAGTGTGGGTATATATATACACATATATATATACATATACATATACATATACATATACATATACATATACATATACATATACATATACGTATGTATGTATGTGTATGTATATATATATATATATATATATATATATATATATATATATAGCTATACATATATGTTCATTTTCTTTCCAGGACAGGGACTGGGTTAGTAGTGTTGCAAAGTAAGGTAAAGGTAAAGGGACCCCTGACCATTAGGTCCAGTCGTGACCTACTCTGGGGTTGCGGTGCTCTTCTCGCTTTATTGGCTGAGGGAGCTGGCGTACAGCTTCCGGGTCATGTGGCTAGCATGACTAAGCCGCTTCTGGCAAACCAGAGCAGTGCACGGAAATGCCGTTTACCTTCCTGCCAGAGCGGTACCTATTTATCTACTTGCACTTTGACGTGCTTTCGAACTGCTAAGAGGGCAGGAGCTGGGACCGAGCAATAGGAGCTCACCCCGTCACGGGGATTCAAACCGCTGACCTTCTGATCGGCAAGACCTAGGCTCTGTGGTTTAACCCACAGCGCCACCCGCGTCCCTAGTGTTGCAAAGTAGCTAGTATTTAAAAGTTACCTTGCCATTGGAGACGATGCAGCCATCCATGGCTTCTCTTGCTCTGCTCCTCATTGTTCCACTCACCCTCCCTGCTTGCAGGCTAGGAGGAGTTCTGCAACCTGGCAAACACAGGGCTTTGGGAAGAGAATTGGCACATGTTTACCAGCCTGGGGCCACTTTACTTGCAGAATTTCCTTACCTCATATGTGTGCATTCAGTGACCTCAATCTGGCAAACTGGTATCAGGGCTGGAGCAGCCATTAGGCGGGATGAAGGCACTACCTCAGGTGGGAGAAGCTCCTGAGGTGGCACCTCCAGTGGAGAAGCTGCTCCGGAAATCAGCACTGATGCTGGTGGTGCAGGCAGTGGCAGCAGGGCAGCACTTTCCATTTCTCCTCAAGCCACCACTGCCTGGCATTGTTACAGGTGGCACATACTTGTTTCACATCCATAAGAAATCGGTATTTTAGTGTGGCAGCACCTACAATTTGAAACTCCCTGCCTATGGACATCATTGAAGGGTGTCGGCACATACCTTGGAATAATGACAGGTGGCGAGGTTTTATTTACACATATATCCAGGTTGAACATTCCAACAGATGTTTCTCCCTGATTAGGTTTCTGGATCGTCTTACCTAAAGCCATAGCTTTGTTTTCAGTATAGAAATCAAAGCAAGCATCTGTGTATTCCCAATTTTAGGTGAGATTAGACAAGACTGGCCTCTTGCCTGTTGTTTTGCCCTTAGGACAGTGTTTCTGGGCAGGTGCACCAGACTCTGAGCTTTTAAAAAAGTAAGTCTCTAGCCCTCCTAGAAAGTAAGTTATGGGGCAAAATGTGCAGATACTTTCTAAGCGATTTCTATGAAATTAGTGTGATTGTGGTATGACCATCTTGTATATTTTCCCTGGTACTGAGGAATGCTTCTTGTTGCTATTAGACAGCAACATCAGTGTTTGTGTGTATGTGTAAAGTCTATACTAATTGATCTCCACAGTCAGGATCTGCAGGACATAGCTGACTTCCCATGGTAAGCGTGAGGTTGCCAGGGCTGACTGTCTCTCTAATTTTGTGTTATCACACTCCCTATGGCAGCCATTTTGTGTTGTGCTCCTCCCCTCCCCCAGAAGCTATTTTGTGACTGGCGTCCCCAGCTTTCTCTCAAAATTGAAAATGTGTCCGCTGGTTCAAAAAGATTGGTGGCTCCTGCTGTAAGATGACTGAGCTATTGTCCTCCTAACCCTAGGATGATGTGGCCTCCAGCCTGGTGATTGGGGAGGGCCTCCAAAATCATTCTCCAAAATGATATCTCATTAAAAACATGATAAAATAATTTTAGTATGATTTCTATTTAGTATTATTGGCCAGTTAAGTTTATAGTGGTCATGTGATTCTGTTGGAAAACACAGAACTAGTTGTGGTAAATCAATTAAGTGTTACTATTTACAGAAGGATAACTTGGGGTGAGAGGAAGGAGCAGCAAGTCAACATCCTGCCCCACTCTGAGGGGGGACACATTTGGCTTGAGGAACTGTGTGGCTGCTCTTTGTGTCAAGATTAAAAAAAATGAAGCCATTGTTTTAAAAATAGAGACCTGAACTTTATACGTTTGTTGAATTAGAGCATTAATAATAGATAGCACTTACATTCTGCTGTGGTATGCTGTTTACATTGGCTGCTGAAAAATTCTACTATAGTAGAAACTGCATAGATGGATGGTATTTTACTCTGAAATGATTCCTGGTTGCTACTTCCTTTTTGTAATGTCACTAGGTTTATGAAATGACTTTACAATGCCAACAAGGAGGCTAGCATCTTAGCACTGTGAGACTAATGTACTGATATCAGAGAT
The DNA here is from genome assembly GCF_951804945.1 of Podarcis cretensis. Taxonomy (NCBI): domain Eukaryota; kingdom Metazoa; phylum Chordata; class Lepidosauria; order Squamata; family Lacertidae; genus Podarcis; species Podarcis cretensis. The sequence continues at coordinate 33,337,914 of NC_137173.1, read as the reverse complement.
AAATCTCTGCTTGCTCCTGTGGCTTTAACTTTGAATCTCCTGGTGTCATATGACATCACTAGAATGACATGTGTGGCTCCACCTACTTGTCAAAATAGTCCACGGATTTCTGGATTCTCCCTTCAGTTAGGGCCTTTTATTTCAAAAGAATAGCCATTTATTTCAATAGTCATTGAGCCACACTACATATCAGCCTACTGGTAGCAGAGTTATGTAGCTTTTATACAACTGAGTGTTTCTTAGAGCTGATCACATTTTTATGTGGAAAGCTTTCCCATTAAGATGATGCCTATTTGAAAATTAAAATTGATTAGAAACAATTCTGCTCTGTATATTCATTTTCTTATGAGAAATTTCTAGTGAATTCATTAGATGTAAGTCTTGCCAAAGAGCAATGGGTTGGATTAAGTGGACTTTGAGAAGAATCAGCGATGAAAAGAAATAACCAAGTATTTGGCATAATGGTGCAGTTCCTGTTAAGCCGTTATCAATGTGTGATGGAATACTTTACCGTTAGTTCTTCTTTCCATACAGCTGACTTTATACTCTCTCCTTTTCAGAAGCAAATTCGCATCAGCATCAATACAATAATAGTGAACTTTGTGGTCTTGTGCCTATAGCAAGGTGTTGAAATAAGGCCAGCCATAGATGCCAATCCTGTCTTTCCAGGTCTCCTAGCTTAAAGAGTATTTTTTTTTGCTGTTCTTTTTAATTTGGATTTCTGAGTGACTGTAGGAAGAAGTCTATAATTTATATATTTTTAGTTAGTTGGCTGAGACAGGCTTTGCTGAGTGATGGACTCCAAGCCAACACTCCAAAACCATCCAAGTAACATGTTCTGTGTCAGCAGAAGGATTTCTGCTTGCGCAATGGAATTCTCTGCCCACCTGGGTGTGCCCCCTGAATCTGTTGTAGGGAGGGTTGGGTGTGGAACGAGCAAAGGAAGAGTTAGTGGGAAGAATCGTTGTGCAAGAGGAAATCTTTGCACTGATAGAACATGTGGATACCTCCCCTAGTTTCTTTACCTCCATGGAATTAATAGAACTTTCCCCTTGCTTGCTTTATTACCCTCAAGTATGCTGGCCACTGCAGCCTCGCCCTGCTTCCTCTGCTAAGGTGAAAAAGGTGCCAAGAGAAGGTCATACCATCGAAAGTGGAGTTGAGAAGTCTCAGGGGGCAGTAGAGTGGAGTTTTGCCTCCAAGGCTGTCCTGAAGCAGCAGCACTTACAGCAGCACATCCAGAGAGGAGCCTGTCACCATGACTCATAAGTGGAACTGGAGACACTGTTATTAACAGCCAGCATTGGCAAACATCCAGAGGGCACCGTGTTAGCTATCCCTGCTGTTATATCAGGTTCACTTTTGCATTGGAGTTTGTCAGTTTCTTATGCTGCTCTCCCCACCCTTCTATATACAGAGTCATACCACCCACCAAAAGGCTTCATAGTAATGTGTCCTAATGTGCTCAGGTGGTATGAGACTATCAGTTTAGAAGGCCAGGCTGAAAAACCAATTAGCTTCTCATGAGCTCTCCCTTAAGCAGTAGTCCTGAAGGAGATAGCAATACAGTACAGGCTTTAGCTTATGCTGGGGTTACATTCTGGGGATAGCACCTAAAGCCAAAACCATGTATCGTAAAAAAGCCTTTTTTCTTGGACGCCAGACCCCTTTCTATTTATTTATTTTTTAATTCCCAAGTGAATAAAGCTGAATACGTGCAAGTTAAATCCACATAAATTGTGAGTTACAACAAAATGTATGTGAAAATGCACTGTGTCCAGTGCCAGATTTAGGTTTGATGCGGCCCTAAGTTACTGAAGGTAATGGGGCCCTTTATATGTCCAGATGTCCTTTGTCAACAACAAATTGTCACTTTGTGTTGAATATATGCTATATGGTAATTTATGAACCTAATAGGTATCTAAAGCCATTTGCACATAACAAAATGTGTATTTTATCAAAGTAATTGTTGAACTGAAATACAATTAAGATTAAGGTTTTATTTTATTTGTTTTTTATCTTATATTTTGGAAATGAACATCCAGGTTTTTTTCCTTTAATTTTTTGCCCCCCCCCCCAAGAGAGTGAGGCCCTAAGCTATAGCTTGTTTAGCTTATATGCAAATCTGGCACTGACTGTGTCTTGTTGCTTCTCCAAGTAGTTCTCAGCTAGGGTACAGTATTCTAAATACTGGGGTATGAGTAGGGGCTTCTAGGTCCAAGAGCAAAGACCAGAAGTGGCTCCAAACTCTGTCCTCTGATGTAAGGGAAGGTTGAGATCATACTGAAGGTCATGGTCTTCTACAGTGTTCCATACATAATATATCCACAGGAAAGTTTTCATGTGAGCCAGTACAATAGTAAAACAACAGAGACAGCAATTTCTTTCTTTCTTTTTAATTATTCCTTCATATTCAAACTTCACAAACAGTGTGAACTTGTACAATACCTCAGAAAGTGAAACTTACAAAAAAAGTGCTGGTAACATTAAAAAAAAGAAAAAAGAAAAACCCAAAATAACAAACATCATTCTTAGCAACATCGATTACTCTTCCACACAAAACAGAAACCTTGTAAAATTTATTTCCGTATCTTTAAGGCGTAATACTTCCGTATAAAGTATATGCAAGAGATAAAACTTCACAGTATTCCAAAATGTCACAATAATAATAATATAGTATAATGAAGCGCTACAGTTAATTTTATTTTTTTCCTTTTTTCTGTTTTAAATAACAAATACAAGTCACAGGTAAATATACGTGAGAAAAATACGAGGCTAATATTAAATGGCAGGTAAGGATACTCTCACTGTAAGAAAAAACTGGCAGGATGTGTGTAGTTATTCTATATTTTAAAGCACTTGATAGAAAAGGCGTATGCAAGGTTTTTAAAAACAATTCTCAGTTTACTTGCTTTATAACTGACATACCATTTACAGAGTAAAATGAGAGAAAAAAAAGGAACTCAGTATTCCCTCAAAACTTTTGACCTGCTCGTCTCATTTTCTTAAACCATGTTGCACTGTATAAAGGTGTGTTTTGTGTTTATGTATAAGTACACTTACAGCCACTACAACACACTTTGGATTAGGCAGAAACTAGTATCTCCAGGAGAAGTATCTTTGCTCAAAAGGGATCTTGTCTTGAAGCCTTTACATTTGGAAATCATTGTTTTAATTTATGTAAAGACTGCAGGATTCGTCTTCAACGTAGTTTTTCCCATTCTCTCAGTTACTAATGATTTTGGGGACATTTCTTTGCCCAATGTATGAAATTATCCAGTCCTCAAACATAGAGAAATTCTAATGCTTTAAAGAAGCATACTAAAAAAGCAGAAAGATAGGGCAAGTTTTGAAATCAGCACTGGAATCATACATTATATAGTCAACCCTTCAAAATGCTGGACCAAGGAATGGGAAAACATGGGTAGAAGTTCACTTAATAGAAATATCACTGTTGTGTGTTTGCATGTGTGCAAGTGTATTGTCTTGTATGATGGCTTGTATGTGTGGAATGCTGTGGACACACGCAAGTCATACCTTGCTCCTGCACACATTTGTATATGTTAACAGCCAGCCATTCAGCTAACAGGTAACAGAAAGTCAGCAGATAGCATAACACATCAATAAGGTGCTCAAAGGAAAAAGGGTGGCTACCACTCTTGGAATGGGAAGCCACATTAAGGTGCTTCAAAAAGGTTTTTTTCTTAAAAAAACAAACAACTACATTTAGTTCAGAAATGTACAGATTTTTGCACATAGTGATTGAGAGCAAGGCCAAAAGTTAAGAGATTTCTGACATCTTCCATAAACAGGGGCTTTTTGTTACAGGTTTTGTTACTTTTTTGTTGGGTGGGTCAGTGAACAAAAAAAAACTAATCAAAAAGTGCAGAACCTGAACTGTGTCGTTTAGATTGTAATAGTTTTTGCCCAATCATTCAGTTGCTTTCATTTAGCACCGTTCCTTTTTCTTCCGGTTACAATCCATTCCTACTGTAGTTATTGTACATACAGAAAGGACCAAGTTACTTGCAAGTAGCTGTTTGTATTTGTGATCTGTTTCAAGAGTCCAACTATTATTCCTCTGCTGCTTCTGTGTTTGTGAAAAATCTGGTTTTGTAGCTGTGAAAAGGGAGGCTAATCTCCTCTCACACTTCCGGCTTTGTGTGTATGTGTGAATACATATCTGTAACCCCCTCACACATGAGAGTATATTATAACTGGAGATAAAGTGAACTGGGTTCAGACATTAGTGCACTATCTTTCCCCTGTGCATTTGAAACAGTCTCCAACTTTTTTTTTTTTAAAGTGCATTTAACATGAAATAAATTGGGCATTTATGTGCCCTTTGGAAAACACTTCAGAAGCGAAAAATGTCTGACTTGTGTAGATTTAGAAACGCCAATAGTGAATGGGTAATAGTAAGATCAAATAGGCAGATGTTCTCAGACAATTAATGTCTTTTCCAATATAGCAACACCATGAGTGACACAAAAAGGTGGAAGGGATTTGTTTTGAATTTTGGCATTTTGACTTTTTTTTTGGAATGAATTTGGACTAATAACAGCAGCAACAACAACAACCTGCCCATCTGGCTAGAATAGTTTGTTCAGAGCTCCAGTCACTTCTCCCCTTTCATCTGTGCCGATGTGACAACTTGGAATCCGACTTAGTTAGATTTAAAAGAGGACCTGGGTGCTTATGTGCCAACATCTATTAGGAATAAGGCACTGTAGAAATCTCAGCATCCTCTTTTTCTCAATGCTGAGATATTGCATGTTATATAGTGAATTCTTCTATTTCGCATGTGTCAAAAACAGGTTCTGGAAAAGGAATTAAATTTTTTGTCTTATCAGCACCAAAGAGCTCTAAATCAGCACCCTTTGTCTCTAAACACATGCACCCATACAGTTGAACAAGGAATACAGGGATACGTTTAATGATTAAAATAATATGGGATTAAAGTAACTTTTCTTACTACTGGAACTCCTTGTGAGTTTCTGAGTTATTGCATAGGAGAAGCTGTGTGATATCAGATTGTCCATTAAGCCACAATTAAATTATCACCACCCCCATTTCTGATATGGGGATCATATGTTAAATTTGCAGCATTCAGCTCTTAATTACTTAGGCAGCTAATAAACCCTTCCACCTCTAAGGTCCATAGTGATATGAGATCTTAATTGTCTTCTCTCAGACCATTCCCTGGTCACCAGGGTCTTCCTTTGGCTTTCCTTACCCATTCACAAACACATGAGATGACCAGGAAAGCATAGAGTGCAGCAGAAGAGTATGTGAGGAAAGCAAAGAGGCAGCAAGGCTCTGGACTGAACTGGATTGGATTATAATACGGGAAGCACAAAATTATAAAGTCTAAATATAATTGATCTCTAGGCTAAACCCCAGAATAAATTGTGGGTAAAAAATATTTTAATGAAAACACCACAAAATATGGGCAACAGCAGAACTGCCACTTTTAGTGTTACAAGTCTTAATAAGGCCACAATCTGGGCAAAAAGTGTGAACTCATAGTAGGAATTTTCACTGGGCTACAGTGGAAATGGGGGCAAAAATGCCTCAAGCCCTTTAGTGTTGGTTTTGGATAAGTTGTGTGCACAGGGATTACGGGAAATGTTTCTCTGGGAAGACCTAGACATGGATACAAACAGGGAGTTAATTGCCACAGCTTCCATAAATCATTTTACTGGACACTTTTTTTTGACAGCCTCCTATGTCTTTTTTTTTTTTACGTGTAACTTAAAAGACGGTCAGGAGGCTAGTTCTATTATAAAGCAGGAAAAGAAGGCACATGATTTACTCAGTCTTGGCTGAACTCAGGTTTGGAAAGAAGGAATGCTTTGCTGGAAGGTGGGAAAGTGCTCATTGGAGCAAGATGCTCACAGAAGAGTTCTGGAGCGAGGGGAACAATGGCAAGAGACTGAAAGAGTCAAAGAGGGGAGAAGAAAGGGAAGTGAAGGCGAAAATGAAGACCACTCTTTAGCTTTCTATTTGCTTGACATGCTCAGGATTTGGCAGTGTTCTATGTCAAGAATGGAAAAGATGTTGCTTGGCCTTGAACATAGCCCAGTTACATATCTCCAGTTTATGGTGTTTATGGTGTTATGACTGTTGGCGTCTCCCTCTTCCCTTCCTTCCTACCCAAAAAGCATTTCGATCACAGCTTTAGTCTTCCTAGTTTAAGCATTCTCCCTGCTTTCTTCAACGATTGACAATGCATGTAGAAATTATTGACCACCCTTGGGTTTAGCATCTATACTTTCTGTAATCAGAAAATAAGCATTTCAAAGCAGTCATTGCTACTGCTCCCATCAGTCACAGATTGCCAATGAAAATCTGCATGGTGCCTCCTTTTATTATGTTGTTGGACAACATAATCCCTGGGAATTTGGATGGCATGTCTGGCAATAGTGTCCTAGTGGACTTTACCAGAAATCATGGCCCTCCTGAGAGGACCTTTGGACATGCAGTGGTGTGAATCCGTCATGGAAAGCACCTTCTCATTTCAAACTTTAAACTAAGAAGGAGATGAAAGACATCTGGGGTGATTATGTACAGCAGATGTAAGAAACTCTTTTGACCTTTGGTTTTTTCCCCTCAGACTTTGAATTGAAGGTTCATTTGTTTCCCTTACATCTGTTGTTACGTTCACCTTAGTCTGCCTTAAGGTGGAAGGAGGGGAAATGAGACTGCCAACAGCTTGATGAGAACACAGGGGTAGTACACAAAGTCACAGTCCAGTGTTTTAGACATTTCATAAATAACCTTAAAAAAAATAAAACAAGAACAATCCCTTTACTTACTCATCTGAAACAAAATAAACAGCAGTGGATACAAACTTCTTGTAACAATTACAAAAGAAAACAACAATACAACCCCCCAACTTTAACACATTTGTTTTAAACTCAAGACTGCAGCATATCCTTAAGGGCAAACTTTTCAATTATTTTTTCTTTCTTTTCTTTTTTTAAATAATGTTTTCACCAAAAAAATCCACAAAACAGTCTTGTACCAAGAAAATGCGTTCAAAAATAGAAAATATTACACAACAAAAATATGTACCCTTCCTTTCCAAAAAGAGTCTTCACAAAAATGTAGAAAAAATTCCAACCATTTTGGTGCTTTCCTAAACATGTAACCTTCAACCTAGGGCACAAATATTTATTGATTTAATTTTTGCATAAAACATGGAAGATATAAACCAACTATTAAGATTGTGAAGTTAAAGAACAGCCAATGTCCCCATTCTGTTCCACATATTCTTACAAGAACAAATAAAAATTAATAAATCTGATGATTAAACAAAAGATATTTGTGAGCCAATGGGCTGTGAAACCATTAATAGGACCCAGATACAGTGACATGAGTGGAAAACTATCTTGTCTTTCAAAATAGGTATTTATATATTATTTCAACAAGTCTTAACAATTCCACTGTACTTGACTGAGAGAAAAAGCAAGAAAAAGGATATTCAGGGTTAATAGTATACAGGGAAAAGAGGCTGATTTTAAATATTTCACTTACTAAAAACTTTGTAGCCATATTTTAAACAATGGCGAGGGTGTTTCCATATACCCTCAAAGTGCAAGAAGCAAGGGATCTTTTCTGGATCACAGTAGTCAAATATGAGGAAGTCCATTTTCCATTAAGGACAGAATCTCAAATTAAAGTCAAGTAATACCAGTTGGTAGCGGGACAATTGGTATTTGATTTTTAAAAAACAAAAACTATGGAATTTGTTTGTTCAACAGGTTTTACCTGGACCAAGAAACATTTTGTGGATATTATTGTAATACTGCACTGTATCCTACTGTTATTAAAATGGCTGCAGTAAAACTGATAATATTAAAAAGTGTGACTGCAAAGACATATAATCTGTTTTGTACCAGCTCATGTAACTCATCATTTTTTAATGCTGTTTCTGATTTTTAGTTTTATAAAAAAACACCTTTCTGGTTCTTATTGGAGCACATGCTGGGAATGACACTGCAAATCTCTGGGAACAAGTGCACCAAGTAGATTGGACCAACAAGGACCAACAAACATGTCCAAACTGTGGGTTTCTATTTCTAGCTGTAGTGCTTTAGATGCTTGCGAGTGAATAAAGGGAGGTGGTTTAGCCTCTTCCTTGCAAAACTGTGCATTTTCTTCTCTAAAAATTAAATATTTTCCAGTGCATCTTCCCCCACCTCCAAAGACCTTGTCATTCATCCTTCAAAAAGAAAACCCCAGATTTATAAAGATACAATGCTATAAAATCAGGTAATTTAAACAATACAATGTGCAAATGCCAAGCCAAAAAACAAAAACCACCATACAAACTTAGCAAGAATGAGCTAAGAAAGCTATCTAAAACTGGATGATTTGTAAGCATTGGTTAAGAAATGGGTAAGGCTATTTATTTCTATTTCAGCATAGTTAACCACTGATCCCCTGCTTTCTGCTCATTTATTGTTTCAGATTTTCACTTTTTACTCACTGGCCTTTTAGCTTTTTAAATTAAAATAAAGTTCTTTTTTGGTCTACAGTAGAATTACATATTAACACAAATAACAAAAATAGGAAATATTTCACCAGTAGATTTATACTACCCTACCTCTGTGAAACTAGAACAAATAGAGTAATTTGAATAAACATATTCAAGGGCAATATCACCTTGGACCATATATATCTATAAACTCCTGGTACACTGAGCCTGGCTTCTGCTACAATTTTAGGTTTGTGACAATTCAGTCAAAATTCAAATATGGCCACTTCTTTAAAACAGCAAATGGCACCCACTGACAACTTAAAATGTGCCACTTCAATGGAAAATAAAAATGAAGATATCTGGAGATCAAAAAGATTTTAGATTCCTTGATACATTCAAAATCCTTGGGGATTTAAGGACAGCTTGGAGGGCCATGAAGATAAGGACTATTGCAAGATATCTATTCAAGCGAAGTCTGCACTAAACACTGTGAGCAGGTAAGATAGCCTGATATAAGAAGAGCCTGCTGGATTAGACCAATGATTCATCTGGTCCAGTTTCCTGTTCTCAGAGTGGCAGAACAGTTGCTTGTAGGAAACCCACAAGCAGGATTCAAGTGTAAGAGCACCATCACCTCCTGTGGTTTTCCAGCAACTGGCATTCAGAAGCACTGCTGCCTACCAGCCGTGGACCTTCTTTAAGGCGGAACAAAATCAGCACAAGGGAATATTCTGGGCTGAAAAGCAATGCTGTTTTACTAGCATCAACTGTTAAAAATGGACTTCAGACACTTCTTCATTGCTGTTAAGACAGTACTAAAGGCGTTTAGTAAACTCTAAAACAGCCTATCAGTAGGAAATTATTTTTTAAAGAATACTAGTTGGACAGCTTTATGCTCCCCCTGCAGTATTCATTCTGCAGTTTTTGTTACTTTGAAATGTTTGGGAAATGACATTTTTGTCCCTGTATATCAAATCAATGCATGATAACAAGAACAAAACTGCATCACACAGTTCAGGGTGGAAAGAAACTGCTCATAAGCTAGCTGGAAAAGAAAATATACAGTTAACATGTAGGTTTGCAAAAAGGAACACATCAGGCTTGGATCTAATTCCTTAGAGCTCAAATACTGCACTGATTAGTCTGGTTTAAAGGTAAGATTTATAGAGGGCCACTGTATATCAAAACACACACACATGCAAATCCAATTCTTCTCAGTAACGTAGATTGTAATGCACACTTTGCCAGAGGCTGCAACTGCTTCCCCACTGGACTACATAAAATCAGTGCTTCCCATTTCAGAGTTTATGGAGTCACAATGCAGTAATAGGAGAGAGAAATTTAATTCTTCCAAAGGAATGATTAACATCAATAACCAAGTCTAAGTCATATATTGTTGATTCCAGCCCAAAAAGCCTATTAAACCTGATAGCCAGGTCATGGCCTTCCTGAAGGATTACATAATTTAAACACTGGCTAGCTCACTGCTTCTCGAAAAGAGATTCAGGGATGCCTCTCAGGATTGTCTGGTAAAATAAAAGTATTGCAAGATGGCACAAAAATCCAGACCATTTCCTTCCGCTGCTTCTTGGTCAGTATGTCTATAATTCAGTGTCAAGTATGTTTATAATTTAATGTTACAACTCTGTTCCATTGGTTATTTTCTCATTTGATACATTTCGGCTCCAATGCTTATCCAGAAAGGAGCAAAGATAACCAGGTCTAAGTGTGAAATGGATGATTGATGCTAGCAAAGGTACTTGTATGGGGATGCATCATACCCTTACTTTGTTAACTTTTTATGATAAGATATGCTATTGTTTTTAATTGAGGGCTGGCTGTTCTTCAGTTTCTAATGCCTCAGTAGTGTTATTGGGACGGGAAAGATCTTGAGATTTCCCCCTTCCTGAAGTGAATATAGGTGGCCATTTAGCAAATGATAATAAGTATAAGTCAGCCATTTCTAGCAACCTAACAACGTCTGGTGAATAGAATTTTACTACTCCAACTTCCCTACACTGATGCATGATGAAAATTCTCACTTGGTAGGATGTTACATTCAACTTGGTTACCAAGTGCTTATTTGTACTCTGCCTGAAGCAGAAAAGAAATTTTCAGCCAAGTAAGTCTGACCAGTGAACCTGGGACATTTCCCCCTTTCCCTAAAGAGTGATTTTTTGAGTCATCTGAAGCTAGCCGCCATGAAAGCACATTCTCTCTGCTTGTGGCACCCTGTGGTCTACATTGCATAGGAGGATCTATGAGATGCTGATGGTTGGCTAGTTCTGCCTTTGGGCAAGAGACTGGCCTAACTAGCCTTTAGATTCTTCCACTTCTACAATGCTAACTATATATCAAAAGCAATTTTAAGTGTTCTTAAATGGAAACCATTTAGAAACAATTACCACTTGGAAGCTACTTTCTGCAGGATAATTCTTACATTTCTATGCCATATTTCCACTTCAGTCCTATGAGAAAAGTCTTTTAGATAAGCTTTTAGAAAAGTGTCTATAAATACAGATTGCGATGGAGTAATTTTATCAGAATCAGTTGCAGATGCTTGCTCCTACTTATTTCTCTGCTCTTTCTTTCTCCTTTACATGACCCCTGCATAGGCCTTCTTGATCCCATAAATACATTTCAGTAGTGCAATACAATGCAGTCTTAGTGCAAAAATAAAAAGCCTTATCCAAAAGTAAGGAAAATGCTCACTTCTTCCAAGTATTACAAGCACTCAAAACTAAAGCAGGAGTTGCTGTCTCCCAACCCCATCACCATACATCTTTGTTTATTTCTACTCAGTTCAAGGTCTTCATTCCATCTTCTTTCTGTTGTGTTTTTAAAAGAAGCTTACTTCAAAGATGGAAAATATACAAAGCCTAATAAGACACTAGTGCCACATGGATGGGGGAGCTGAGTGGCTAAAGCAAAGTTCAGTAGTGGTTTTGTTAGATGGCTCCTTTGCAATGGGCATTTAAGATTGCAGATAAGATATATAGCTTTTCTGTTCACCAAATACAATTTTAACAGTGCCGGTTCTACAGTGCAAACAATCCTTTAAAATAGCAACTCTTAGCAGATGTCCTAAAACAAACCAGTAAAAATGAACCTTGCTTATAGATCTCTTGCAGCAAAATCTACACATTAGTTAAATGCATGGTTTTGCACATGCATTTTTTTAAAGAATAGAAGGGAGCCCTAGGTGTGGATCAGGATGGAGGTGGATCTTCCTGTGTTGCAGACCACCCCCCCCCCAAAACCCTCAAAGCACTTTGCTCTAGAAGGGAAGCTGCTATTGGTGCAAACAGAAACTTCTGCCCTGGGGCAAAGAACAGCTAAGGGGATTTTTGTTGGGATTGCAGGGCAGGAGGACAGCGTTGAACCATCTTTCTACATTCCCCATGGCCCTGATCCATTCTGGGCACCTTCCTGGATCCTACTGTTGTGCAAACGATGCATATAACAAATAATGAAATTTGGCCTAAATGCACACCTTTTTCCAAGGCCCCTTTTTAGGATAATAGTGCCAGGAGTGTAAATTATTTTACTATATAGGAAAACAACCAAATCAAAAGGAAAACAACAATGCAACCTAAATTAAGATGTACCAGTAGATAAGAAGGTCCTAATTAAATTTGTGCTTGTTTCCCCTTTGCTTCAGTGAAATTAGAAATCTTATGGGATTTTCCATTTTGTTAATCATCAACAGCACATAATTTTTAAAAGCACACGAAAGAGCTATAGTTTGAAGATTTTTTCTGTTATTTGAAAGCTTCCAGGAATAAGTTGCTAAAACTCATATGCTCAAATGTGAAAGGGATGCTTTAAAGTTATAGAAGAAGAACAAGCTGTATTGGTGAACAATCAAGAAATAATTGAAGACTTGAAAAGATGATTCTCCCCATTCCTATCTAATCTTCTGATGAATTATATAAAGGCTTATTGCAGGATATCTATATCAAATTCACCCCCCCCCCATCCTGAAATCAACCAGAAGTTGCTCTCGATTTTCCCCCTCTCAAGACAACTGGGAGATTTAACGTAATCTGTTCCTCCTTAATGGAGAAAACATTTTTAAAGGATTGTTGGCACAGAAATAAGGAAGAAAGAAATCTGAGCTGGAAGAATGAAAGCTGGATTTTGGACATTTTCAAATGTGTCCTGTACTGTATTCTGCTACTGCAAAAAAGAAGCAGGAAACCTGCAAAGCAGGTTTTGCTAACGCCAAGTTCAGGGGTCTCATCCTGTGTTGCAAGTGGTGCCTGGTCCCTTAAGACTCCACTGATTTTGACAGCAATGGTAAAAATGATAAATATTCTTAAAACAGACTGCAAATCACCCTCCCTGGTTAATCATTTGATTGGCGAGAGGGCAGTAACTACCCTTCTTAACTGATCTTTATGGATGTGCATCTGTCTGTCTTCTGTGTGTGTATGCAACTTTTGGTCACACCCTTTGCGGGCATGTGGCAGATTGGGCAAGGGTGAATGTGCTCCTTGGGTCAAAAAGGTTGGCTACACCTGGATTAATATATCAGAAATCCTTGGTGCTGAGAACCTTAAGGTACTTAAGATATGGAAGAGGTCTATTCAGGATAAGCCTATTTGATTCAATGTCAGAATATTATTTCAAGAGTGCGTTTGAGCAATTGAGTTTGCAATAATAATTTTAGGGCTGCAATCTGCTGACCATTAGTTTACAGTGGAAAGATTCCCAGGTATGTGCTTAAAGGGCTTCCATTATTAGTACGGATGTGTCCTTCAGATTTTTCATTCCCAATCAGAATTCTTCTGAGAGGTTTTCCATTGTTCAGGAGTGCAGGTTTTTCGCAGCCCACCTGTGTGGAACTCTATGGACCTAAACTGATTATAGCAGAGACACAATGCTGTATTGAGATTCACATGCCCCTTTCTTACTTGCCTTGTGTAATGGATATGCCATTGTTATGTTTTATTTTATCAGACAGGGAAAAGCGTCATCTCCTTAGCATAATTAAGCAGTGATTTGAGCTCTCAGATAAATTCACTCTGCCAATCCTCAATTTAGTTATTTATGGATGGTTTTTAAAGGGATCTTATGTTGCCTGTTTTAAAACGTTATTAAATCCCTGAGTACATACTTAAAGCATATAAAATTGTCTTACATTTATTTCAGAATTTAGGATAGATAGGTTTTTTTCTTAAATAATTAGAATATTGGCAATCAAATCAATGTAGGAATAATGATGGATTTGGCTGAGAAATGAAGGTGTATAATTTCCTCCAGACCTTTTTCTCTCTTAAGTGACTTTTAAAGGAATGTATGACTGATAAAGCTCTCTAGCCTTAATCTTAACACTATAAACGAGTAGAAAGAACCCTAGTCAAAATCCCAGAAGCTGAAGGAATATTTTTCTTGTTATACAGTCGTACCTTGGTTGATGAATGCCTTGCAACTCGAACGTTTTGGCTCCTAAACGCCGCAAACCTGGAAGTGAGTGTTCCGGTTTGCGAATGTTCTTTGGAACCTGAATGTTCAACACAGCTTCTGATTGGCTCCAGGAGCTTCCTGCAGCCAATTGGAAACTGTGTCTTGGTTTCTGAAGTTTTGGATGTCGGTTTTTGGATGTCGGTTTTGGATGTTGAGAAAGTAAAATATTAAGGCTTATTATTGTAATTATTTAAAATCCCTAATAGAATTATCACCATTACTTCATTTTATATGATTTGTTTTATAAAATAGAAGTCAGCAATATTACTTTTTGAGTAAAACTGACATCTATTTTATTTTACAGGGAACTTTCCAGCTTCATGGGGTCACACAGTAAAGATTTATATTCAAAGGCAGAGAAGTTTAAACATTCAGCACCTAATTAACCTATTGAATCAGCAATTATCAAATGGTTTTTGATTTCAATATACCAAACTATCTGTGACCATGGTGACTTCATGATATTTGAGTGGCACTCTATTTACTGTGATCTGTTTAAAAGAAGAAAAATGAATCTCAAGCCTATTGCAGCAAAATACAAGAAAGAAATTTATTTTTATTTTTTTCCTGATTAATAATAAAAAGGTTGGCTTTAGACACAAAAATGTCTAAATAAACCTCTAAACACCAGTGAAGATCTTCCACTGTTACCTTTTAGTGGTAACAAAGCATATAAATCCCTTCTCTTCAGTGCTAGCTGTTATTGCTCTCATTCTTTGGTGAAGTGCCTCATTTTGGTGAAGGTTTCAATGACCCGCCACCACAACATCTTTAATTAAAGTTGGTTCATACAGCTCTTATGATTAAGGGGTCTGTCTTGAAATCGCATGAGTGCCCTACAATATGTAGAATTCCACACAGGCATTCATTTTGCCACGGTGACCTCTCCATCCCATTTTTATGATGAATCAATCACACATACTGTATCACACAAAGGTATGGGTGGACATGCACAGCCTAAGAGATCCATATTCAGTCACCTATTGGGGGTGAGAATTGAAGAAATGTTGTTTCCTTTCAGGACTTCTTAGTGTTAATGAGTGGAAAGAAGAGGTTGTATGAATGCAAAAACTCTGCTGTCAATATTATTTTGAATGAATATGTTAATATCCAAAATACTATATAACTTTTCTTAAGAGGAAAGGAACAAAGATGACTAAAGGCTCCATTTCACAGGAATGCAAACTTAAAACATACATTTCATCCATGAAAACGAATGGATCAATCAGAAAATGGGAAGGAAATGAATGAGTGATATGCTAAGAAAGAATTGTCTGAACTCTGACTTGGTGGTATACAAATTAGTGTCAAACCAGAAACTAAATAAATCCCTAAAGCCTGCATTGTATTTAGAGGAAAAAGTAATAGATGGGGGTTGGTTTAAATGGTTTCCTAGCTTATCCTAGATTCTATGTGTACATACATATAAATCAGAAAATAAACCAGAAATAATAAAATACTTCCGTGAAAAGCAAAACTTTAGAATAACCACTAACTATGGTAGACATGTTTGTAAAAGTAGTCTTCACCAGTTATTTTGTTAGTTTCACTTTCTTCTACACAATTGCCTCCCAAACACACTGTAATATGAAAATGCAACTTCTATTGGGAAATATGTACAAATTTGGTACCTTTTGGTTTGTGAGACAAATCTTTACATAAGAATTGCAAGCAGCAATCTATTATACATGTAAAATAAGGACAGAAGCTCTACAGAAAAAATACCAATTTTTAAAGGCAGTAATGATGCCACGAGAAAGCATTAGCCAATAATCCCTCTCTACAACAGTTAAATGATGACAATGCAAATATGTTAAAGGGCAGGGAATGTGGTTCTTTAAACAGGCATCAAAGGTAGTTAAGAAAGCACTCTGTGACAGTAATTTAGAAGCCAACGGAAGGCCTGGCTGTTTGCATTGAAATATGACAATTATCTGATTCAGCACTCAGTTTTGAGAGCTATATAGAAATAACATTTTGAATACAGCATGTAAATTCATACAAATACTAGCCTACAGAAAGTTTTTACTAGCCTGTCTGACCACATACATACCTTTATGCTAGTTATTTGTTGCCTAAAAGAAAAATAAACATTTTGGTGAAAATTGTCAGTTTGGATACCTGTATATATGGGTAGGGCAATTCTTATTGAAGAATAGCACTGAAGTGGCTATTTCTGAGCCTGACTTAATACAACATACAGACAATGGAGTCAAATTCATTAAAATGGGTCTAGCCAAAATTAAAATGCCTTGCTTCAAATTCAGACACCTCAGAACACACATGAAACCATACCAGAGCATGAAGTTTGAGCCTATCTGTTGATCTGACTGTGCCAGAGGGGGGAAATGAAAAGAGTTGAAACACTTCCTGCAATTGCTCTTGCTCTTGCTATATACTCATGAAAAGTACTTGGTACAATAAGAAATGTCCAAACCTCAGGCTAGAAATATATTTCTGTAATGTTGCTGGGATGGGAAGCAACACATATAGAAAATAATGAACAAAACCTTAATTTTATCTGTTTGAGGCTACTAAGCAAAGTGTTGGATCTAAATTGTTATTAGAAACAATCTATGCTGGAGATAAGGCTGGATGAGTATTGGGCAGAAATGCTGTAGTACAAGATTCCTGCATCCTACATCCCCTTCCAACACTACAGTTCTGCAGTTCTACGGTTATGTTAACCAATAAATATTACTGTACCTCTTCCAGTCCGAGCAGGTAAAATTTAACTAATCTGAAAAGGGTAGGTGGGCATTAAGTAGAGTTCTAGTGAACCAAGAGTAGTCAATAGCTTCCCCCTCTTTACTCTGGGAAAAAAATGGCCTGATATTTTACAACTGCATCAGTAGTGGAACAGGGAAGCTTGCTGTACATTTTGCATATGGAACCCAAATTGATGCTGCACCCATATGCATACAAACTTGAAAGTAAGCCCTGCTGAATTCAATGGGACTTGTTTCTGATAAGCATGCATAGGATTGCATTGAGAATCTATTATTCACAGAAATAAGTTATTGTTTTTATTTGTTCTGCTTCCCTGACCACCTGAGGCGTGAAATCATAAAATTTGGTTTATAAGAATACTGTGTTGCTTTAAAAAACCCCCAAACCAAACAAACCCTAAACTCTCCTATAATGTTTGGCTAAGGAATTAAAAAAAAATCCTTGAAGACAATACAGAAACTGATAATATAAAAATGAATCTAGGTTTAGTTGCTAATTATTACATGACTCAAGTTAACTGCAGCAGGTGAATGGTGAGTAATAAATGTGAATCAAAAGTACAAATGAATATACTGTATGTGTAGTGTATATATGGGTGTGTGTGTAGGTGTATACATCGATATATTTGAATGTGTTATATATTGATACAGAGATGTACATATTGTTTACTTATGTTATAGTTTTCAGAAATACTGTATTGTAGTGTAATGTACTTAACTAAGCAGAGCTAAATAGCAACTTGTATTCTAGTCACTAGTACTATTTTATTTAAAAACACTGAAAAAGAAAAAGAAATACATTTATGGTCACTAACATTTTGATTATGAAACGACAATGTACAATTATTAACAAAAAAAAACCTCTTTCCCAAATGAATACACAATTTTGTTGCATTCATTTTCATATTTAAAGAGGGAGGGAAAATACTACCAACGTGCACACACACAAAAAACCTTCCACGGTTTTGTGAGGTGAGGGGAAAAGAAACCTACGTCACAAAATCATCAATGAAGCAAAAGAATTTTGGAGCAAAGAAACCAGTTGAAACAATTTCAGAGCCACCATGCTTCTAAAAAAGGCTGCTAATCTAACCCACTTAATAATCAAGAATAGTGCAAGTGTGGGGAGCAAGTTCTCAAATGCACAGAGAGTAGGTTTGAGATAATTAAAAAGTTAACAACTTTTGTCTTCATTTGATAATATTGGTCTGCTAGATTAAATTGGAACATTCATCCTTGGAAAGACACCGACAAAGGCCACATTGGTTTCAAGAGCATTAGCTGCTGATAGACAAGACATAGAGTGTGCATGTGCACATGCACCGCCACTATTCATTGTATATTACATGAAACGGGGAACGATCTGATCAATAGTGGGTTATAAACTGAAAAATGTGCCTCATAGTTACTAATTCCAGCAGTAGCATCAGACTGTTCATTCTCAACTCTCAACTTTGTTGAAGTGACCCTGAAATATCATTCTATTTCTGTGCTTGAAGTCCCTTACTGGCTTTTGACCTAGCTCTTCTGATATTACCAGATTGTAGAAGAAAGTAATATAGTGTTGCGTTGGGCACTCTCCACATGAGTTATGTGAACAGTTCAGTACAAGCATGTTAACACATGAATGTATAATAGGCAAAATCTAATGCCAATTCTTAGAATTTACCTGGAACTTATGTGGGCATACAACGAGATGTATGCATTTATCCTACAGAAATGGATTAGTTGCTGTAAAAAGTACACAAAGGTGTTAATATCTATGTATTTATAATGCAGCATGGAGTCGCTAGATGCCTACAGTCAATGCTCTGCTGGTAATTCAGAATTTATGGAACGTGGTCTACTCCAGCTGTACCACATCTCTTTGGACTTCTCAGCACGCTGTACCCCATTTCAATTCTCACCCCCTTTTTTGTGTAATACTTGAGGTGCTGCTACAAAAAAATATTATTCTTTATTGGCTATAGAGCTAGAGAAGGAAAGAGAGCCTTGTGGCGGGAGACAAAATGTCTAGATTGAGGAGGGCACAAACTGTGAACTGCTTTCCCGCAGCCAGAATAACTAACAACCCAATGGGGTAGAGGGAAAGTCCCACTAAGTTAGTTTTCTGCCAAGTCAATGCTACAGTATTATGCACACTTACTTGGAATAAGCTCCATTGGCCTTAGTAGCATTTCTTCCCCTAGTAAAAAGCATAGGATAAGGCAGCAAGTAGTCGATTTGTTGGACCACCTGGCTGCATCTCTAGGCAGAAATGGTGGGATCTGCTGCTTCTGACACACTTCCAGCTCATTGACTTAGACTTCCTTTAATGGCTGCAGCAATTGGCACCTCATATGAATATGAAAGGAGGGCAGAGGGTACCAAGCCAGCTAGAAGAGTGTTTGTGTGTATGTCATGATCATACCACAAGTGCTGCTACTGCTTGTGGAGAACCTAAGCACAAGTTCTCACAGTTCAGTTTGCCAGCCTGTGCACCTGCCTGCCACTGCTGCTCCTCTTCCTTCTCTGGTAAGAGACAAGGTGTAGAGAGTGCTCCTAAATCTTATCTGCCTCATGTTTCAAGGCAACAGAATGGGGACAGCAGGTATCTTTTTACTGTACTTCCCAGGAGCATAGCACAACACAAAGGAAAGGATCATCACCTTCTTTATAGTTATAAGTGATGCAAGAGAGGGAAGAATGGTGATTCTCGCCCTTTCGTTTTGTTTAGAAGACCCCTGGAGAGTCCTCTGTGCAAAGCAAAAGGATCACACTTCTGCAGATCACTTTCTTTTGTAACAGCCAGAGAAGGAGTGGTAGGCAGGGTACCTGTTTAAAGGTGTGGTTTCCTGGTCACAAGCGTTTTATAATTGAAGTGATTCTCCATAATCAAAATTGTAATCAATGCTCCCCTTTAAGTACAAAGGCTCTAACTCAGTTATAACTTACGTAATGAAGACCAGTCAGTTTATAAAATAGAATTGGGGAAAGCATGTCAAGTTTCAACAAAATACACATCTGCTATAATTATTCATGAAGATCACAGTTTGCTGTCAAACACTGTATAATGCCATATCTTAGAGATGGTGGAAATAACTCAACATTAGAAAAGAAAGTGATGATATAAATAGCACGTACTTCTTATGAACCCGCCCCCCCTTTCTTAGAAGTAGTATTCTGATATACACCTGACTAAAGAACAGAGTAGGATAATTGTACAGTATTCAAAGTGCTATACTTGTTTTGTTAGTAGCTGGTAAATTATGAGCCCTCTGGGAAAGCACTTTTGCAATACTGGTTTAAGGTGGAAATCGTCAATGCACTAACCACATAAGAGGCTGAAAACTATCACCATTCTTCTCCTACATTGCATAACTCAGTTGCAGACAGTCTCCATTGCTACTAGTAGTATTGTCAGACTAGTTGCTTCATTGTTTCACCCAAATTTAAGGATAATCTGTAATTTGCTGCAATGTCTAATTATTACCATGGTGCAATTGCATGGCTATACATAGAGCTTTTTGCAATAATTAGCAGAAAGATAGCAAACCAAATTCTGTCACTGGTAACACCTTGCTTTCAACATAGTATAATTCTAAAAATGTGAACTAAAGGCAAGCTTTGGCCCTTTTTTAAATATTGGAGACCAGTATTTTTTTAAAAAGGTAGTATTCTAGGATTATAATTCTGTTGCAATGTTTCTATTGCAAAAAAGAAATTTGCTAAAATGTACAATACTTGTTCCAGATCATATGTAAAAAGAATGGAAAAGTACGAAAATGGACCATTCTCTTCAAATCTATTGCAAATCATAGTTAGGGCCAAACGAACTAATTTGGCAGATCTGTGTTACTAAAAACAGACCTGTCCTAAGAGGGGTTGTGGGGCTCCTTAGCTACATGCCCCTTTATATTGGTCCCTCTTCATCTGCTTTCTATGTGATTGGAGAGATATATGATAACATATGCAGACATGACACTGGCATGCCAAATTTGGCCATTAGTCTTTCGCTTGCATTCTGAAGCCTACATTCAGATAAAGCAACTGATAAACAACGTATGACCAAACTAGGGATTTAGATTGCAAAATTAAAGATAACACCAATACAACTGAATTGTTTAACTTATTGTTTAAGTTTGTTGACTGACATCCAACAGGCACAGTGCAGTGCAAATAGATAGCAGCTACTGTAATAGTAGCACTAATACTTTCCAGCTGGTGGCCTCTTCACAGATAACCCTTGCTGTCCCACATACTATCACACAGTTTTAAAACAAAATGTGCAGCATTTCATACAAATGAATGAACATTTTAAAATAATATATATTCAACATAGGTATAAAAAAATAACACATTCCCTCTTTAAAGATTTTGTCTGTTTGTTTTAAGGCAGCAATCCTACATAAGGCTGCAATATAATTGCTTCCCAAATAATATTCTGTTTAATCTCACTAACTTCTTGGGTACTTTATTACAGTACAAGTATTTTAGGACAACCTTATGAAGCAAAAGTTAAGACTCCCATCAGTAGATGGAGTTGGGATAAATACTCATTTAATGGATAGCATATACTGCAGTGCTCCTCTGCTCCCTCTTTCTAAATA
Organism: Podarcis cretensis; assembly: GCF_951804945.1. NCBI lineage: Eukaryota > Metazoa > Chordata > Lepidosauria > Squamata > Lacertidae > Podarcis > Podarcis cretensis. The sequence continues at coordinate 33,316,642 of NC_137173.1, read as the reverse complement.
TGTCCCCCCGCCCCCTACTTTCCTATCCGGCTATTTCATAAAGGTGCCACTGCAAGAACCAGACACAAGAGAGGAGCCATAGCTCAGTGATAGAGCACATTCTTTGCATGCAGAAGGTCCCAGTTTCAATTTCTGGTATTAGGTTGTAGGTTATAGGAAAGGCTGTTCTTTGCCTGAGACCATGCACAACCACTGCCACTCAAGAGGCAAAAAGTCAGACCTGATATGAAGCAGCTTCCTCATGGGAAATGGCATACAGGTGATGTTAGAAGCAAATACTTTTTCTTGAAGGGAAATTGGGAGCTTCAGGAGAGCTTTTAAACTTAAATACAGATTCCTTTCATTGGATGAGGGAAAGAGAACAAAAACAGTGAGAACAAAAACTTAACTATAGTCACTCAAAACAGGAGTTTGCTTTATGTTCTGAAGGTGGTGGCTGGTTACTACTCTTGTCTGCTGTCCTCCTGTATTATCAAAAGTGTTCTAGTAGATGCAAAAATGGCCCTTGTTTTTATGGGTAACTTATATTCCGCAGCCCCCGTGACAAGCACACTACTTCTATGACAAAATAAAAAAATTCCTTCCAGTAGCACCTTAAAGACCAACTAAGTACTTAGTTGGTCTTTAAGGTGCTACTGGAAGGAATTTTTTTATTTTGTTTTGACTATGGCAGACCAACACGGCTACCTATCTGTAACTGGAACTACTTCTATGAGTAATTTAATATCTGTGACGTTACGACAGAATTGAAAAAACAAGCTTTTAATTTATGTTGTAGAACTTATTTCTGATTTAGCTAATTACATGTTCTTTTCTCTTCTCAAATATGTTCATATTATTTATCTTCCTTTACTGCCATTTGCCACTTCCTATAATTGGTGTAGGGAACTAGTGTGAAAATGGGGGGGCGGAGAACCCAAACATTTTATTTTCTAGTTTTTGTCAGGACAGGTCCAGTTCTTGGGTAAACAGCACTGCTTGTGAAATTTTAAATGCTATTTTGATACCTAATCTAAACTTTATGCTTTCTAAAATGTTTTTGTGAAATGAATTTCTTTGCATCAAAAGTAAATGACAGTGTCCTCTTTAAAAAGCCATACAAATGGTGTTCTTAAATTGATCCGTTTTCAGATACCAAATGCCAAATCCAGTTTAAGTTCAATTCACCTACTACCTACAGTCACTGCCAAACAGCCTTGGCTCCTTGCCCTGTGTGCTAGTCTAAGTGACTGTAACACATCATGCCACCATCAGAAGCTCAGGGCATGCTAACTAGAAATCTCGAAAGCTTGGTCTTGGGAACCACAGTTCAGAATTTTCAATCTAATTATAAGCAGAACAAAAGCAATCAGTGTTTGTATTCACCTTGTAATTTGTTTGGCCTCACCCCAGATCTCCTTACATTTGCCATTAAATTTACCTGGTGGAGGCAATGAGAAAGGCTACTTGCTGCAGATTTGATTAGACCCCTGAACACTACAGCAGACTATATTCCACAGCCTTTATCATCACTACTGCCGGGTAAAGGGAAACAGTATGGTGGAGAAAGTATGGCAGAAAAATGCAAGAATTCTGTATGTCACAGGACCCCTCTTTTTTTCCCCTTGGCACTGCTTATTACAATTTGGAATGATCTAAAATGAGACAGAGAGCAATGCAGCTGTACATGTTACCCAACCTGAAAAGAGAACGAGCATGTTTTCAGACATGAAAACACGTAGCAAAAAGCAGGAATGCAAGTCATCCTCTTTTCCCATATAGTACACTGTAACATGCAATAAAGCACTAAGGTGCCAATCCTACTCCCACTTACCTGGGAGTAAGCCCCATTGAACTCAATAGGACTTCTGAGTAGACATGGTTAAGCTTGCACTGTGGTTATGTTCTGTGAGGACATAGCTTTAAACTGTCCATTCTCTATAACCTGAACACTACCTGGCATGAAATGGGCAGCAGTATGTGAAATAACTCCTGTGGCCAGAGAATAATAGCATCATTTACCTTATATGCAAACCAGGGTTTTCCCCATTTCTCAGCAAAGAAACAAGGCTCGACCTGGGTTTTCTATTCTTCATATATCCAAAGCTTTCAGTGACTATTTTAAAGAATATAAAAAGGAAGATTATTTTAGTGCTGTTATTGAGCCCTTTAGTAATTAAATACGTGGAAGTTCAGTTAAGTTCAGTGCAAATATATTTAAAACATAACAAAAAAAAAAATACAACATGAATTGTTTTATAGAATTATTCAGTGCCAAAACGAACACTGGAACCATGAAATTATTAGGACTTTTGGATTGTGGCGACCTTTGGCAATAAGCAATAAAGTTTCTAAAGTAAAGAAACTAGGATTCGGTAAAGCTAGAAAACAACTATATGGAATTTTTGTATACTGCCAATTATATTGAATTTTTTTTAAACCAAGGAGCTGTAACAAAACAACGTGTGCTTAAGCCCCAACTACCACTCTTTGTTAGATTGGGAATATAACGTGGATCTTGTATGTTTATACATGCTAGAAAGGAAAATATTAAAACCATATAATTTTGAATTTTAGTTTCTTTAACAGTAATCCTTGTGGCTTAATCTGCCTATGTAGAAATAAATTTAACTGCAAGAGTGGTCTGAATCACTGGTTTCAGTAAGGACAGACAGCTTTGGTGATGCTCCATTATCTTCAGTACCTGCGTGCGCTTTACATATGAGTGGAGTTCTGTATCTACACAACATCCCTAGAAAGCTTTTGGATTGCATCTCTCTAAACTATGCTTGTACCCATGGATAGGTACCATCTAACTTAATACCCCTTTTGTATTACTTTAGTTTTGGAAAAGAGATGTTGTGTAAATCCAGAAGGCAGTAGCAAAACTTAATTCAAAACTACATCTTTTTAGGTATTGTGTGTAGCTAAATGTACAAAACTGCAGACACAGGAACATAACTTGAATCTCTGGAAATAATTCAAGTTCTAGAATTGCTCTTTAACAAATCAAATCTGTATTTAGATAGCTTGTCACTCAATTTAAATTTCATAAATCTTATTTACCTAATTCAGACATTTACAGGTGGTAACAGCTTTCATGGGTTGAAGTGGTGCAAGTGTCTCTATTCTGCACCATTCACTGGAAGAAACATGTGATTCAGGTGCTCCATTGCTAGGACAGGAGACGGGTAAAATCACATTAATGGATCAGCTGCACATAAAAGTCTGCATGGAGCATACAAAATATATATTATTTCAGTTGTGTGGGCAGGGTGTTGAATTACTCTTCCTCCAATCAAAGCCTATTCTTGCCTAGTAAATGTCTGAACCATGTCATAATTTCTGATGGGCGTTTTTCATTTGTGATTGAGCATCAGATTACTATATATTGATATTTTAATACAGATTTTCACTGCAGAGATAGTACAACGAAGATCAAAAATACTGATTCTAAACTGCTTCCCCATCACTTTCCCAAATACTTGTCCCTCTTTTGACACCTCAATCAAATTTATTATTAGGGTATTTTATCGTATTCTTTCCCACCTCTGTTATTGACAACTACCTTTTCTACTCATGTGAATAAATTTGAGATATTGCTTAAAGTGAATTAAAGAACATTATCTTTGTACTCAGTGAAGATAATGTTCTTCCAAAAGACACTGTCATATACTTTTGTGCACTTCCTGATCTTTCTCTTTTCATTCTGATGCGGCTATTTTTTGCCTTTAGTTTGTGAATTACTACAATGTGAGTCAACATTTATAATCTCAATCTTAAACACATTTCCCTCAGTTCAGAGCCCAGTGGGGATAAAGTTCCTATACAGGGACTTTCTTCCCTTCAGCTTGTTTAGAACTGGGATGTCATGCATTTATTGACTAGTGACAGGGGCAGCATCTAAATTGCTTAAATAATTTATAAGAACAGTATATATCCTTTCACTTGTGCCAATAATCATTTTTTAAAAAAGTTAATGTTGAAACAATGTCATCTTTGAAAATATTGTCATGATATTGTAATAGTTATCATATGTGATAGGCTGTCTCATTGCAACTGGTTAGGATCAGAAAACAATCATATACAAACTGTGGCTACCTAGAAATCTGACAATATCCCCTAACTATGCCATTTCATCCCAGATAGATTATAGACAGTAAAACAAACGTTTTCACCCCAAGGAATAGTGAAGATTTAAGTATTAAATAAATAAGAATAAAGCTGTCTAGCATGGAGGAGTGTCTCATAAAGTCCACAGACGTTAGTAATTCTGTCACTGTAATTCTGTTACGTGGAGTAGGTCCCACTGATTTCCATGGAATTTATTTCCACATAAGCATGCTTAGGAATAGTCTCAGCAAATTTGGTTGAGAAAGGGATACATTTAAAATCCATCTAAGTATTTCCTCTTTGTCTCTTCTTTTACATATTATTGTACCGTATTTTTCGCTCCATAAGACGCACTTTTTTCCTCCTAAAAAGGAAGGGGAAATGTCTGTGCGTCTTATGGAGCGAATGTGTGGTCCCTGGCAGCAGTGGAGCTGGGAACTTTGGTTCCTGGAGCAGTGGGGGCGTGGCATGTCACCTGTGTGAGCATCCTAATGGTGGCGCCCGTGTGAGCATCCCCCGCTGAGCGTCCATCTGAGGGACTCTGTGACTTGCATGAGAGCAGCCAGGAGCCAGCGCAGAGGGGGAACTTTCTCCCTCGTGCGCTCTGTCAAATTGGGACGGGGAGCTCCTGTCAAGCAATATATTCGCCTCTTAGCTGCCAGATGGCCATGTATGTCTGAAGGCTCTGAGGGAGACGTTGCCCAGAAATAGAGGAAACGGGTCTCTTTATCCCTTGGATGACCAAGCAAGGCTGGCAGGCAACACTTTTGGGTTTTGTTTGCAAGGCGAGGCGGCAACCTTCACTTTTGCTCTGTTTTTGTTTTGCATTTTTATGTTGTGATCTTTGGATGGAGGGCAGTATACAAATTAACAACACCTGATCTAGACAAGCTCTCTCTCTCCACCCCCTCCTCCAGTGTCCTCTCTCCTGGGGAACTGTTGAGGCTTAATGCCAGGCCACAGAGAGAGAGAGAGAGAGAGGTGCTACCGCCCAGGGAGATAGATGTTGTGGCTGGAGAATGAGGCTCATTGAAAAGAGCGGCTGTGGCTGTTGGTGCAGCCACCAGGAATGCCGATGAGTTCAGTTTTGCTGCTGCTGCTGCCTTTGGAGGCAGGCTTACTGAGCTGCAGGCGCTGTCCCGTTGCCAAGTTCCAGTGGGAGAAGGTGCGTCTTATAGAGTAAAAAATACGGCACTTTGCTTGGCCTAGAAATTACCGCACAGGACAAATGCTTACGAGATTTGTCAGACATTGGTCCAATTCAACTAGGCACTAAAAGCATGTCAGTCAACCTTGGGTGATAAATTCTCAAAAACTCCTCTAGGAAGATGTTAAAACTTAGGGGACCACCTTGCATCAATAATAAAACGAAATGAAATGAATTTCTAATGTATATCCTGCCTGCCTTATTCCACTTTGGGCCACACCTTTCTGTACCTATCCAAACTTTAATATCTTTGCAGATGAAAAATAATGAAGATGAGCTGTATTTGTAAGGAAAAAGAACAATCATGGTATCTTAGTAACTAAAGAGACTGGATCCTTTTCTCATTTATGGAAGATTAAAGACAGAATAACAGGATGTGTTAGAACAATCTTCATACTTTGCCCACCTAGGGACTTCAGGACTTATGAGCAAACAAATACTCCCATTCCAAAGGCCAGATAAATAGTGTTAAAATCTTGCTTCTGAAAACCAATTTCCTTTCATCAGAACCTTAGATGAAAATCAATTAAAAGCCAAATAAAACCAAAACTTCAAATTCAGAACAGCTTTTCAAGTGACACTACAAGGCGGGCAGAATATGATGGAGGGGAAAATCACATATAATATCACTTTACTCCCAGACTGCTATTTTCAAACTACTAAAAAGCACAGAGAAAAATAACAGAAAAAGGTTGATACGTTATCTTTTGTTGAAACAAGACATCAGGATCACCTCGTTCTCTTTTCCCCTCTTGCTAATTGGAAGTAGGATTCCTAATCTGAACAGTCTTTATCTACAATGATATATATATATAGATATAGATATATATGTGTGTGCGCGCGCATGTATAAATATATATGCATATATTTATACATGTGCACACCATACACATATATATTCAGCTATGTAACTGAGCAGATATTAGTGGCAGTGTATGCAAAACAAAAGAGAAAACAAAAATTACTTTTAACAAGGTTACACTTTTGTTTTTTTTGTTTTTTTACACAAATACTGTGGTAAATATATTTTTTAAAAAAATCAGCACTCTATCTGGTAAACACCACATCTGTCCCTCTATAAAATTTTGAATTAAAAAAAATCTTGAGAACTTTTTTTTTAGTTACTTCCCACCCACTTTCTACGTCACTTTCCTCCACAAGAATAAATCTTGATGCCTTTTAAAAAAACAAAGAAACAAACCCACCCCCAAAGATTGTGGGAGCTAATCCTTTTCGTGTATCTAGAACACTAGGTGGGGAAAAAAATATTGAAATCTTTTCCTTTTGCTGTTTCTCTTTGATATTTGCAAAAGTCCCGTTGATTGTGCTGAGGCCCATGGCTCAGCAAAGACACTGAATAAATTACATAAAAAGCCAGCTTTGCTCACCTCAATTCTTACTTCATTGTTCCTAGCTTTTGATGAAATATGGTGTTGATGTTAGTGGGGAGGAAAGAAGTTGGGAATCATGAATCAGAATGTGTGGAATGGAACAGAATCCACAAGAGGAACCTATTATTCTCCTTCCCCATCCTGCAGGGACTCCACACCATCCAACCCAAACTCCCTTGCCCTTCTCCACAGCCCTTTTTTAAGATAGCAAGACTAATGGTGGAATCCAATAGGGCTCATTTTCGGTGGTTGCTGCTCAACCATATGGTTCTATTCCACAGTTTTAACTGGATACTGTGAAGTCCAAAGCGGTCAGAATTGTGAATCTGTCCATTGAAACACTGTAAGCGGTGTACTTACGACAGTAGGCCTTGTAGATTTCATAACATATTTCTCCTCTAGTTGTTGGGGGTTTTTGTGTGTGTAGTGCTCTTCACAAGTGACAAAGAAGATTTTTTAAAAAGTTTTTTTTTGTAGTAAAGAAGGGTTGTATTTAGAGGCCAGTAGCTAGAGATCCAACCAGTAGATCTCTTGAAGCACTATCTGGCCTTAAGGCCACCATCAAAGGAAGGCTGAGCTAATTACTATTCACCCAGCTTCCAGAAATGTAATGTACCAGCAGGCAAAAAACAGTTCTTCATGTAGTACAAAAATGAAATGAAAATAAACAAACAAAAAAGTAAAAATGAAAAAAAAAATATTAAATTCTAGTGCCATAGCTTTTTGTTGTTGTTTCTCTGGTTGGGCTTTGTTGTTGTTCATAACAGAATAGATTTTACTTATCCATCTGAAACATGCATCCTCATGTGGTCATTGAAATGCTCAATTTGGTCAAACTTAGCAGGACAGACGGAGCAGACGTATGTGGTTCCCTCTGCGCAGGCCATCACTCCAGTGGGAAGAGCCCTTGCACCAGTGCCCGTTGTGCTAGGTGTTCCATTTGTGGCACTATGAAGAGCCACGTGTCTTTCGAGCAGGGTCTTGTGTGAGAATTTTTTCTTGCAGATGTAGCATTCATAGGATTTCTCCCCACGGTGGAGCCGCATGTGCACATTTAGGGAGCTCTTCTGGGTAAAACGCTTGTTACAGATGCTGCATTGGTAGGCTCTGACACCGGTGTGAGTCACCATGTGTTTGATTAGGTAATCCTTTAGGGAAAAGGATCGCCAACAAATGCTGCATTGGTGCGGCTTCTCACCTGCATAATAGCATAAGGGGAGAGGAAAAGATGGGGAGAAAGAGAGAACCGTGGAGAAAAAAAATTAACACTGAATAAGGTCTCTAATGAATTAGCTAGTTCTTTTTGTTATAATTATAGAACAATGGTTAGGGAGGAGAGCTTTCTTGGAAATCAGTATCTACTTTCATTGTATGTGATATTTTTTCTCTCTTACTTCAATTGAAGGTGATAACTCATTTTCTCAACAGAAAATGAACACAAATATAAAGTAACTTGGCCAAAATGAAGATTTGTGTGGTTTCTTGGCTTTCTCTTGTCAGTATTGTTTCAGCCTACAAGAATTGTTGGTTTGCTTCACTAGATTTTTGTTTATCTAGCTAGCTAGCAATTTTGAATATCAGTTAAAACACTTTTTAAAATCATGTTAATAAAGGGGAATATATTATTCAAAACATACAAAACCTTTCTGTTAATGCCAGTGCTTTGTTTTCTTAAAAAATGTTTCGGGGGTACTCTCATTTTCCTACTCATATTGAAATACTGCCCCTCAATGAGGCCAAACTTAGATGCACAAAATGTTTAGGGGTATGTGTACCCCTGTGTCCCACCAGAAAAAAGCACTGGTTAATACATTTCGAAGTTAACACCATGCTAAAGGTTCAACCCACTCTGTGCAGCACACAGCAGCAACTGGTAGCTACTTTATAGCAAGGCATCAAAAATGGAATTAGGGGATTATGCCTTTGCTGTAGCTGCATCCATAGTGAAGTATGAGACATACCCGCATTTTTCGCTCTATAAGACGCACCAGACCACAAGACACACCTAGTTTTTGGAGGAGGAAAACAAGAAAAAAAATATTCTGAATCTCAGAAGCCAGAACAGCAAGAGGGATCACTGCGCAGTGAAAGCAGCAATCCCTCTTGCTGTTCTGGCTTCTGTGATAGCTGCGCAGCCTGCATTCGCTCTATAAGATGCGCACATATTTCCCCTTACTTTTTAGGAGGGAAAAAGTGAGTCTTATAGAGCAAAAAATACGGTATATGTTAGAAGTGACAGTTGGTGAGGTGTGGCACCATCTCCTAATATACTATACCGGCCCCTGCACCTTGCTATAATTCCCTTTGGTATAATTTATCTTCCCAACCAAATGGACTATGATGCTTCTCTTTACAGGTTAAGGAGACGCTTTTAAAAGTGTGTTTACACTGAAAGTTACATTTTTCACTTTGTAGCTTTCAACAATGAATTTTCGCCAGGTAAGTGACTATATTAATTTCCTGGCCAAGAAATTAAATTGCAAAATAAAGTATAAAGAGCAGGAGTCCCGTATCACCTTATAAACTGGCAATGTTTGGTGGCCTGCTTTTTCATAGGCTAGTGCCCACTTCTCAAACTTATCAGTTTTCCAAGCTAGGTCACTGAAATTTTCTTCCCACAAAGATTGGAAAATGTATACTTTGGGATTTATTTTTATCCAGGATTCATGATGAAACCAGTTTTTGGCATGAAAGATCCTACATTTAGGGTTTTTAGAATAGATCTCAAAGATATTTACAGCTATAAAACTTGCTTATGATACAAAACTTTACTGGTTCTAGCATTTAATTTTCATTTGTTCTCAAGAAGATGTGCTGCTGTATTGCATAGGTGGGCAACCAGCAGTCTTCACCTTTGCAGCTCTGAAGCTGCCCCATTCTTCCATCCCATTAGAGTTCCTACCTTCCTGTTCATTGCCTTATTTTATCTGACTTTTTAATGTTCTTTCCTTCTCTTTCTATATCGTTTCAGAAGAATTGTAAGAATTTTTTTCTCCGGTTGTCTGAGAACAAACTGGTGTGCTTTTACAATATATGAGAATAAGATGTTGAAAGAGACAATTATGAATTCTTTCAGCATCATATGACTATTATTATTATTATTATTTAAATGCAACGTGAGGGTGTCAAATAGAAGACTATCTCTTCTAACCGACTGCATATTTATAAATGTTTTTCCTCTCTGAGCCTACAGCCTCACAAATAAGAGCCACACACTTACCTGTATGTACAAACATGTGCTTGACATAATTCTGTTTGGCGGTGAAAGTCTTGTTGCAGAGGGTGCACTCATAAGGCTTTTTTTCACCCTGCCCACCTGCTGTGCTGTGGCCTGCAGAAGGAGCCAGGGGCTGTGGGGCTGGCAGTTGAGCAGTAAAAGTTGACAGACCAGGCTGGGAGACTGTCACAAACTGTGTCTGTTGGCCTAAGGGTTGGGGCAGGCTGAAGAGGAAAGGCTTAGGACCACTGCCAGCAGACTGTGTAGTAAACAGTGCAGGCAGGTAGGTATTGCCAGCTGTGCCAATGACTTGTGTGTTGCTGGTCAGAGTCAGCGGCATCCTCAGATTGCTGGTGAGGGTTTCTGTCTGGCGTAAGTAGAGCTGGGTGCTTGGCAATGTTTGGGCAACAGTCGTAGTGATAGAAGGCTGCAAAGTCCCCTTTTCAGTACTGTTGCTTACAGTGAGCAGTGTGCTGTCCCTTTCAATGTCATTGCCTCTCTCCGGTGAGGAAGAGTTGGCATCTATGTGCTGCTGCTGAATGCCTTCAGCAGAAGCATCATTTTGTTCTGCTTGAGGAGGGTCTTGCTGACCTTCTCGGCTTAGACCAGTTATGAATTGCTGCTCAACAGAATCAGGCTCAGTGCCAATAGAGGAACTGACTCCTGAGTCAAAGCTTTCCCCCTTGGGCTCGCTCTCAGTGCCTTCTGCTTGATCAGTATCCTCAGTGCATTCTTCAGATTCATTTCGCTCTAGGATCTGTACCCTCTGCTGTCCATAGTAGTCATAGTCATCCTCCATCTCTTGCTTGATGTGAATATTGCCCATGAGGGTCTGGATGCGAACTGGACGTGGTTGCTTCCGGCAGTGTGTAGTTTCTGGAGTAGTGGAGAGATACCGCTCCATCTGTTGTGAGCGCTCATGGATCCGTGTAATCCAGCTTGGGTCTTCTATACGATGGTCTCTGGAAAGTCCCAGCGCTGTTTCATGGTGGCTGACCACTGCTCCACTGTAGAATGAACGCTCTCCGCTACCATTCTGCATAGAACAGGCATACAATGCTGAATAGATCCTGTCTACACTGTGCTGTGAGTGACTTTGCAGGTAGCCGGACTCTGTATCACTGCTCTGTCCTGAAGTGGCTGACTCAGGAGTTCCTCGCGGTGTCTCCTGGGCAGAATCCTGGATCACTGGATAGATGTCGCCCACATTCTGTGACACAATCCGGGTGCACTCGTCAATCACAGTCTTGATCTGAAGGATGCTGGCTGCTGTGAGGATCTGCAAGGCCTCTGACTGTGAGACCCGTAGCACCCCGCTGTACATGAAGTCAATGAGCTTTTGTACTGACTGGACTGACACCACAGAAGGAATTTCAATGTCGCTGTAGCCCAGTAGCAGCTTGTCCTGGAAGAAGGGACTGCCGGCCGCCAGCACACAACGGTGGGCGCGCAGCATGCTCCCGTGGATGCGGACCGTCACATCACAGAAGTGGCCACGGTTGCGTTGCTCGTTGAGGGTCTCGAGCACAGAATTGCTGAAGTTGTGGAGATTGATGCTATGAATGCGCTCTGTCATCCCCTTGCAACTAATGTTACCTGCAGTAATGGAAAAGGCACAATAGAAAGGCAGATGAGATGCTGATACAGGCATGTTCCGCCTCCCCCATTGTGTAATGTTGAAATTCTTTATCCTGGGAAAATTTCAGTTCAGAATTTTCTTGCTCAGCTTTAAAAAATATTGGGAAGCTTATGCAAAAAATAGAAGTTCACTAAGATTTGAGGTGTGTGTGGCCTCCTTAATTAGAAAGTGAATTAGGTAATCATGCCAACCATTTCGCCTTCCCAATAATGAAGAGTTCAGTGTTCTTTCCAAGTGCCTTCAGAAATACAGACAGGAGAACATGTATGTTCCTACACATTCCCCTTTAAACACATATGGAAGATGAAGTAAGAAGTGTCTGCATAACTATATTTAGTTGTGGATGTACAGATCAAAATATTTACTATCTACCAGTACTAAAACCAATTTTAATGCCAGCTTAAGTAATGGTTTGTTTAACTTTCTCACAGGAGAAACATAGCAGTTTAATTATTGATAAATGAATGCTTCGGGTGGCCTTATGCCAATGGAATTACAGCTCCACTATGTCTGGGAGAAAATCTAGCAATATTGTTTAAGACATTGGTTATAGGTTTGTGTTTATTTTTACTTTTTACTTTTTACTACATCTGGATTTCTCTCTTCAGGCAAAGCAGCTCCCAGAGCTACTTACATACAAGGCAGTCCCTACCCTCAGGCTGACAATAAACAAACCCACAACATCCAAGGGAAAAGGGAGGGAGCGGGAAAATCAAAACCAAAACTCGGGCACCAGTTCTTAAACAGTTGCTTCTATAATGACCCGCTGTTACAGTTCAGACACAGGAGGTGTCTGATGGAGCTGGCCTTCACACCAGAGCTGATGGAGTGAGCAAAGAGGCCTGATGGAGCCTGTCAAATGTGATGATGGGACTGATGTGAGCTGTAGTCCAGATGAAACATCTGGAGGGCACCTGGTTGGCAAATGCTACTGTATGCAACTGCTGTGCCTGAAACCCACCATGATTAAGCTGGCACCCACATTATCATCTGTGAGGAGGTGGGGTAAAATGTACCGTATTTTTCGCCCTATAGGACGCACCATCCCATAAGGCGCACCTAGTTTTTTGGGGGGGAAATAAAGGGGAAAAAATTATTTCCCCCCCAGGCACGGGGCTGGGGCAGGGGAAGCCCAAGCTTCCCCCGACCCCAGCCCCCAGAACAGGCAACTCTCCGCAAGCCGCGGGAGCCTGGTGCCGGGCTCCCGCGCCTTGCGAGAGCTACCTGAAGCCCCGGCGCGACTGCTCAGCGCGCCCGGGCTTCAGGGTGCAGGCAGCTCTGCGCAAGCCGGGGGAGCCCGGGGGGAACTCCCGCGGGCTCCCAAGGCTTGCGGATAGCTTCCTGAAGCAGGCTGGAGAGGGGTCAGTGCGCACTGACCCCTCTCGCTCTCCAGGCTTCAGCGAAAGCCTGCATTCGCCCCATAGGACGCGCACACATTTCCCCTTCATTTTTGGAGGGGAAAAAGTGCGTCCTATAGAGCGAAAAATACGGTACTTAACTGCCAGGGGAAGGGCATCTAATGACACAGCTGTTGGCCAGCCCAGCCTCAATTTAAGAGACCAAAACTGAGGGCTTCCCCAAAGCCTAGGACAAGATGGTGCCCTCCCATGACTTGGACAGAAACTGGCTGGAATGGCAGCTGAATCAGATTTCCACAAAGGTAAAGAGACAACATCTTCCACTCTCCCTAAGGGGAACAGACTAGCTCTGCTCTCAAACACTTTCTCTCCTCCCACCCCCACTCCAGCATCTGCCACATGAGGCTGTTGGGTAACAGTAGAGCCGGCTCTGCAGAAAACCTCTGAATCCCCACAGTATCTCACTGCCACCACCGCCAAGTGGGCTACACTATCAAGAACCACCAGGATCTCATTGGAAATGTTACAATTCCTTTAAGTCTGGGAGCCACTTCACACTTCATGTAGCACTTGTTTTTAGTTCACCAGTGTTACCCCAGTGTTTTCAACATAACCTATGTTAATTTCCACCCATCTCCATTCATTGCCTGCCGGGATAAGAACTACAGTTGCATTTGATTACTGTGCCCTTTCTGAATACACCTTTATTCAGAACCTGCAATTAAAACGTTAAGTGTGAAATTGTTCTGGAATAAGAGGTCTAGAGAATTTAAAACCCCACCCACTTACGTTTCATAAGCAAATTTTCTATGTGTAAAGCAAACACCTTCTCCCAAGTCCCCAGATATGTTAAATATATTCATAACCAGACAACAGACGATACTATGTATGCAAGTCACAACTCCTGAAATATAGGGTCTAACTACATCTGAAACTTAAATATGCCTATTAAACCCTCAACATTATTTCCTTCAAAGAATAAAATCCACTTCAGAGGGGCAGAATGGAGAAGGGAGAGGATATTTAAACCCTTCCCTGCCCATTTCAAGCTGCTACCCTAAGCAACTTTGCTTCAAGAAGTGAGGGTTTGAATCCATGTTTGCAAAGGACAGGGGTTAATACCATGTCTCCACCCCCAATTGCTCTCTCATAAGAGGAAAAAGAGGAAGAAAAGGGATTAATTTGTAAATAGTAAAGAAAAGCAAGACTGATGGAGAGAAAAAATAAGCCTAAGAAACTCATCCCCTGAAGAAAAGGTGTTCCTAAAGGAAGACCAGATTTTGCAACCACTTTTGGTATAGCAAAACAGCTGGCTTCCATTCATTACTGTGCATAGTGGTTGTACCCTCATCAGCTGAAATTTACCATGTCATAGAGAATTGTTTAAGAAATCATTCTCCGGTACATGAGAAATATACATGATGACATGGATCTAATGTCTCACCAGGTGTGGTACATTCAGAAGAAAGGGTTGCCATCTGAAAATGACTGGTAAAAGCCATCTTGTCAAAAATGAGTGTGAAAAATAGGCTTAAATAGCCCAGTTCAATGATAAGCAGGGGCCTTCAAGCCTTTTGGGCTTAATCCTGTCTCAGAGTGGCCTTACTTTTGACATGTACTAAATCAAACACTTCATTATTCACCCATTTCGGTATCAGGAATGGGGCGGAATGAAAAGACACTTTTACAAAAACAAAGCCAAAGGTAAAGAAGTGCATCGCAGGCTACTAAGAACATTCATTTAAAAATGGCATCCAAATAAATAATCCATACATCTGAAATATTCTTTAACTGATAAATATACAAATCAATTCACTCACTCACCTAATTGTCACTGCATAGAATATTCAGAACAAAGAAGAAGAAAGGACTCCTGTCTCATTCTGTTCCCAGACCTGCCACTTTCTTTAAAGTTAATACAGTGGGAAATGTTTCTGTGAATTGAAGCAGCCTTTGTTAACTGCCCAGTGAATATCAACATAGAAATCCCAATGGACTCTGCTTGAGAAACTACTGTATAAGAGTTTGTTCCTTTTTGTGAAAGCAGGTTGATTCAGAAATGGCACACAAATGAAAGGGTGTGAAAATGCAAAGGCTATTCTTACCCGAGCAAGCAATGAATGGTCATATAGCCTGGAGGGAGGGGTGATATAACACAGATTGTGCCCATGTGTCATACTTTCAGAATGCTGACAGGGGCTGACAAGGGGATTTTATCCGGTGGGCAAGGGTCTGGAAAATGTTTTTGTTATCCCTTTAAAACTTACTAATAGTCAGGAATATGCATGTACCATTCTGTTTGGAATGAAACATCAGATTATGTCAGATCCTTTATGCTAACACAACCACTTTAAAAGAAGAGGAAGGTACTGAATTCTGAATGGTGGAACTGTTAATTGTAGTGTTTGAGTGTGCATGAAATGTTACTTGGAGCTGCACAGAGCCTAGTAATTATGATTTACAAGGGTGACTAAGGCTGTAGATTCAGATAGAATACTAGATTTCAGTTAATTGGACTTGAGTTCCTGATTTATATTAAAAGAATGCATACAGTTGCAAACCAAAGTAGTATAATTCTAGTAAAATTCTGACTAATTATTAGACTAAACCCCAATAACCAAAGAGAATTCTGAAATTTTCATATTCCAAAATATTCTTGTTAGGTAGCTTTAAAATATGCAGGAAAAGTAAAATCTGATTATTAAAAAATGCTAGAGCTCAGTTGTAAGCATAATGTAAATGAAAGAAGATTAACAGTGTCAGTTTTGAAAAGAAACTTAATCAGAACTCCTCCTTGTAAAATGATTTCAGATCTTATTACACTATTGCCAATAATCCATTAACAATTCCAAAGAAATTATTTATCTGTGTTAAAACCAATTCCTTAATCTAATATTCTTTCAAGTAACACATTCAATGAATTAAGATACTGTTTATTTTACGTGGTAGTTAATCTGTTGATGGATTATAAGCAATAAAGTTAGCTAAAGGAAAATTCAAAACACCTGATTTTTTTCCAATGTGTACATAAAAATGGCCACATGATGGCATCATTTCTCAAGAAAAGAAAGCTGATGAATGTTACTATCTAGTTTGAGCTCTGAGCAGTTCGATCTGGGAAGAAGGTGCAAATGTAGGACTGCAACTGTTTTCTGACTGCTTTTAACAGCCAGCCAACAAGCAAAAATTCAGCAATCAGAACTTCCTACAAGTAGAAATCTATTTTTGTCCAATAAATTTCTGTCCAATAAATGCCACCTGTTCTGTATTCATTAAAGAAATATCCATTGCAGTAAACAAACAAACAAAACCCCAACACTATAGCCCCTTGATATGCTTGGCTTCACAGCTATACAAAACACATGCAAGTTATAGGATCATATTAGCTGCCTCTGCCTCTGTATTAAAGCAAGAACTGCATTTGTATGTGTGTACAGTGGAAGTGCCTGATCGCCTCATCTGTCTCCTGAGAAATCTCTATGTGGGACAAGAAGCTACAGTTAGAACTGGATATGGAACAACTGATTGGTTCAAAATTGGGAAAGGAGTACAAGGCTGTATATTGTCTCCCTGCTTATTTAACTTATATGCAGAATTCGTCATGCGAAAGGCTGGGCTGGATGAATCCCAAACCGGAATTAAGATTGCCGGAAGAAATATCAACAACCTCAGGTATGCAGATGACACAACCTTGATGGCAGAAAGTGAGGAGGAATTAAAGAACCTTTTAATGAGGGTGAAAGAGGAGAGCGCAAATATGGTCTGAAGCTCAACATCAAAAAAACGAAGATCATGGCCACTGGTCCCATCACCTCCCAGCAAATAGAAGGGAAAGAAATGGAGGCAGTGAGAGATTTTACTTTCTTGGGCTCCATGATCACTGCAGATGGTGACAGCAGTCACAAAATTAAAAGACGTCTGCTTCTTGGGAGAAAAGCAATGACAAGCCTAGACAGCATCTTAAAAAGCAGAGACATCACTTTGCCGACAAAGGTCTGTATAGTTAAAGCTATGGTTTTCCCAGTAGTGATGTATGGAAGTGAGAGCTGGATCATAAAGAAGGCTGATTGCCAAAGAATTGATGCTTTTGAATTATGGTGCTGGAGGAGACTCTTGAGAGTCTCATGGACTGCAAGAAGATCAAACCTATTCATTCTTAAGGAAATCAGCCCTGAATGCTCACTGGAAGGACAGATCGTGAAGCTGAGGCTCCAATACTTTGGCCACCTCATGAGAAGAGAAGACACCCTGGAAAAGACCCTGATGTTGGGAAAGATTGAGGGAACAAGGAGAAGGGGATGACAGAGGACGAGATGGTTGGACAGTGTTCTCGAAGCTACCAGCATGAGTTTGACCAAAAGGTGGGAGGCAGTGGAAGACAGGAGTGCCTGGTGTACTCTGGTCCATGGGGTCACGAAGAGTCGGACATGACTAAACAACAACAACAACACAGTGGAAAGTGCACAGATTCTTCATACTTAATCTGATTGTGCAGGGTTCCCAACTGAATGGAAATTTAACATGTGTACCAATATGCATGCATAGAAAGCCCTATTTTCACTATCTGCATTTAGCAGGGATAAGAAAATATCTACGTGCAATTGACCATGTTATATTTCCCCTTTCATGTTCTTAAATTGATTCAGGAAACAATCTAAAAATTGAACAGATATTTATTTTTCTCTTCAATTCCAAACTTCAATCCAATGTATACCTTACTTTATATATTGTCTGTTGTCCTCTCCTGACTGCATTAAATAGGCACTTGCTAGTAGCTGAAAACTACCCAGGCTAAAAGGTTGATATGATCTCTATTTATTTATTCCTGTCCTTTTATAAGCAACACAGAGAGTCTGAGTCAGAAGGGATGAAAGAGAATTTCCTAAAAGCATGAGTTCATGACAACACACACACACACACACACACACACAGAGAGAGAGAGAGAGAGAGAGAGAGTGTGTCCCTACACAAGCACCTCAGAAGTGTGCAGAGCTACTACTGAGTTTGTCAGTGATGTAGTTTACCTAAATTTATTTATTACTTATTCCATTTTTACCCCAGTTTCCCACTCAATGATTCTATTATATATTCATTCATTAATAAAAGTATTTAGATCCCACCATCTCATAAAATATTGGGACAGTATACAACAAGATGTACCCAATAAAATGCAAAACCCTATTTAAAACAGTACAGAACAACATTTAAAATGACAGACTAATCAATAACATTTTAAGCAACTGCATAAGTCTGTCAGCCTGAAAGTCTAAAGCTAGGATGCTTGCCAAATGTCTGCTGGAAGAGCGTTCCACAGCATGGGATCAGTGACACTAAATGTCCAACTTCTAGAGGAGGCCAGTTGGGCCTCTGTAACATGGGGGAAATTGGCTCATGGCAAGAAAAACATCAGAAAATAATGCAGCCATTTAGGTGCTCTTGCAGAGGCCGAGGCACTATTCATATGATCTAGCCATAAACATGCAGTTACTGAGATTATGTAATTCAACATCAACTGGAATGGTCATGCCTGATTATCATCTTCCAAAGCAACTACTCTATTCCCAATTTAAGAAAGGAAAGTGTAATGCCGGTGGACAACAAAAGAGGTTTAAAGATGCTCTCAAAGCAAATATAAAATAATGTAGTATAAACACCAGCCTGCAAGTGCTCCAATTAGAGAACAGCCTTCACCAAAGGCATCATGGACGAACTCAGGACGAAAGGGAGAAACAAGCTAAGAGGGGGGCACATTTGGCAAGTCCTCACCATGATCAACTCCCACCTGGAAACCTGTGGAACGATGTGCAGATCCAGAGTTGGCCTCCACAGTAACTTATGGACACATTGTTAAGACCACATTCATGGAAGACAATCTTATCAGCTACAAGTGAAGAAGAAGAAGAAGAAATTGTTGCTGCTTGATAAAGTGTCACCATGATTGTGCACAGGAACACGGGAAGCTCCCTTATACCAAGTCAAATCATTGGTTCATCTTAGCCAGTAATGTTGTAGGTTTGGTAGTGGTCAGTCTAGATAATGTCCTGAGTCCCTTCCAGTTCTTCGAGTCTGGTATCCTGTGAGGTGACAATCTAACAAGAGGAGTTTGCCGAACTAGTCAGACAAATTTCTTGGTGAGACCATGGCCTTAGCTGGCCACTTAAGTGTCCTCATCAGAATCCCAAAAGAATGGGCTAGGTTGCAAGAGGTACAACTAAGTGATGGTGAGGAAAAGGAAGAAAATGGGTGTGCCTCCGGCTCTCCCTCGCCCACCTAGCTTCTAGAGGGAGAGAACAATAGGAGTCTAGTCGGTGTGAGCTGAGTTAGAAGCAGGCTGGAAAGCTGGAGACACAGAGACATGCTTGTTCTTTGCTGGATCAAAACTTGTGATCTGTTAGAGTGTCAATGCTGTGAGCCCGTCTATCTTATAACCAGGTTATATATGTGTAAATACAACCATATATCCTAAAGATACCAGTGTCTCTGCTGGCCTTCATTCCAAGGCACCGGGGAAGGAAGCCGCTTGGGTGCCTGGGGCAGAGCGCCCAGGAGTGGAGCAAGCCACCCATAGGGGAGGGGTGAGGGCGGGGCCTCCAGTCTGCCTGCCTCCTCCCACTCAGCCGATCTACAGCTGGGGGAGAGGCAGCAGGACAACTGTTTGGGCAGTGCGGAGCCTATGCACGCCCAAGCCACGTGTCTCTCCCAGGAGAGACGCATGGCTTGGGCGCGCTGCAGGCCCCGCAGTGAATGTCGCCCAGCATTTTGTCACCCCCCTCAATGGTGACACCCGGGGCGACCACACCCTTCCTCCACCCCTGTTCCAAGGTAACTGAACCTGGGTAAGTGCCTGGAAACCCTGGATTCTCTCATTTCTCAGAGACTGGGGTGACGTGTAACAGTAATTTGTACACTTACTGACAGAAGCTCTTTGGGGTTTCCCATTCCAAGCCCTGTGTGGAGATGATGGGAATTGAGCTTGTGGCCTTCTGCATGCCAAGCAGATACTATACTGCTGACCGTACCACAAAGAATCCTATGTGGAGCAACTTGCTCATACAAATAGCAGGTAGGCAAAGTGGTTAAAAGCATTATTAAAGAAAAAAATGTTGCTAAAGAAGAGCCAGCATGTGTTCTGCAAAGGTAAGTTCACAAACGTTAAAAAGAGTTTTTTGAGCATGCTCATAGAGTGATCTGGTACACACCACATACTTAAAACTTTCAAAAAGCTTTTCACAAAGTCATTCATCACAGACTCTGGAGTAAACTTAACAGACATGGAATCAGAATATATATTGTCATTAAAGTTAAAGAACAAGAAGCAGAGAGTAGGAATAAAAGGGTAGTCTTCACAATGGAAGAAAGTAAAAAGTAAAATCCCCCAAGGATTTGTATTGGGACTGGTTTTCTTTTTTAAAAAACTTCTACACAAATGATCTGAAGTTAGGGTGAGCACTGAGGTGGCCAAATTTTCAAATGATACTAAATTATCCAGAGTAGTAAAAATTCAAGAGTACTGAAACAACCCTTCTATAAAGAAAGGTTAGAATGCTTGGGGCTTTTTCATTTTGGAAAAAAAAAGACAACTTGGGGGGGGGGGAACATGAACAAGATTTCTAAAATTATGCATGGCATAGAGAAAGTGGATAGACAATTCTCATTCTTTTCCTCCTTTAATTTGTTTTTCTAAGCTATCTAAGCTAGTGGCCATGACCAAACTGTATGAGATAATACAGGAAACAGGTAACCCAATGAAACTGATTGGTAGGAGATTCAGGACAAAAGGAAATATTTCAGACAACACAAAACTAATTTATGGACTAATGGGGGGAAAGTCTGTAAACTGTAACTTGTCATGAATGTACCAGCCCCAAACACAGTGGTTGTCCAATGTGCTGAAGCACTTGCATGGGACTATGTTGCTAGTTTTTGTAGATCAGCCCATAACCAATCTTAAAACTGTTGTAAACCTCCTTAAGACTTTCAGTGGAAGGTGGTATAGATAAAATTAACAATTTAGTTGTGACATGAAAGGAGTTTCTATTATGATGACTTGAAATGCAATAAGCTAAAACTGGTAACGCTATCAGAGTGATGTCATTAAATGGCTGTTGAATGTAACGTATCATTTCCCTTGTAATCTAACAACAAAAATTATTCAGCAATAGATAGAAAGAGAGGGGATTCATATGTTGCTGTACAGTTGTTTGTTATTTGGCCAGAGATCCTTATCCAAAGTAACACTTCTGAAAAAAGTCAAGCTGCACAAACAGAGATTTATGTATTCATTGGTTTTCAGCAGATGCATGATGTTGGGGTGCCAGTTGAAGAAGAAGAGGAGGAAACTGGCTGCCATGGAATATTGATGGTAGTTTAGTGTCAGTATGGAACAAAAAGGAAGGAGGGACTTGGTCTACCCAAGCCCCTGACATGGACAATGTTCTGGAGCAGTTGGGAGACATGAAGTTAAAAACAAAATAAACACTTCTCCTTCCTGTGCTACATAGAGATGTTACAGGAGGGGAACATCTTTGTAATTTTTCATTTTCCAGAAACTTTATCTAGTGCTGGACAGGGCTCAGGTTCAGAGCTGGCAGCTACTCCAAACATGAATCCTTCAGTGCTATATAACACAAAGGGGAAAGGTTTTAGGAGGGTGGGGAAAATGTCACCTCCCCAACCCTTGTGAGTCTCAACTAATGTTGATGCTGCAGACTATCTGGAACTGTAAATAGATAGTAGGACCCAAGAATACAGCAAAACATTTGGTTGTGGGTTTCCACTTTTATGCATAAATTAGCATTTCTATTATAAAAAGGTTTTCCAAAATGTTAACACCACACTGTTCCAGTCATATTTTCAGTGCTTTAAAATGTCAAAATATCCACCAAGAAAGTACTTTTAAATTTATATTATAATCCTCTTGTGGGCTATGAAGTAGAAACATTGCACTATATACTGTAAAAGGAGGGAAGGTTTACTGCATATTCCCACCTGGTCTAGATAATTCAAAACACAAATATTGAGCCTAGACTTCTTGTTTTTACCTTTATAAGTGACTCTTTAAAAGAAGTACGACATCTACTGAAAACATATCTCAATCAGCAACAATAATTAGGTCCCTGCTGGAGACTATATACAGAATCCCAGAACAAAAAGATAATTGTATTCTAGGTTTCATAAAATGCACTGTAAAAATACAGTGATCTTGGATAAAAATAGCAGGCCGATATGAATTCTTCATGCCACTACTGAAAATCGCATGAATCTTGAAATCCATAATAAAAATTGTGCCAAACTAAGTACTTTCTCTTTGGTGAGTTCCTGAAAATTTACAAGAATAGGTGCATTGTTGGTTTCAAAGAAAGGTATTATTGATATGATACCGTTCATCAAAAGAAATGCAGGTGAAGCTTTCAATCACATGGTGCCCTTAATATGTGAAAGAACTTCAACTACATTTTTTTTTAATCCTTACAATATCCCTGTATGATATGGCAGTATCATTCGCCCCTTACAGTCCAAGAGCCTGTTACAAACAAGTGCACATTATAAGTTTGGCTGGCTAGGCATTTTATAAAAGTTGTGTCATTTCCAAAACTGTCAGTCTAATGAGCATTTGCTGGGGTGAGAGCCCAGTAAAAACCTTTTCCAGAGTTCAGCATTCTCAGCATTACATAATAAGGTACTTGGATGAAACAAGCTGTATTTGTTGGGGAACCATGTACATAATTATTTTGGATTATTATTAGAGATGGGAGGCTAAGACTAATGGACCACACCTTGCCTAAAAAGTTTGTGGCTGAGGTGCTTTTGAGAAGTAGCTAAGAATCTCAACAGTGTGTGCCTATACCTTGACCACATTAACACCTGGAGCATGTGGAAGAATGAGAACCCATTTCCACTTCCAAAGCAAATTCCATGATTAACTGAGGACTGGTCTATAGTAGGTGGTTTGTCTCATGGCAGCTGATATATAAAGGGACATACAAGTCCATATCCTTTCTTCAAAGGAATGTACGCTCTGGTCCCTGCCATCAGCCCGAGGTCTAAAAGGATTGAATTCTTGCCTCCAAGTAAAAAAAAAAAATCACAGCTCTCTGTTTTGAATAGTTAAAAAATTATTCTGGTTTAGGAATGGTTCTGTGTTGCTCTTTTAGTCTAAAATGTTTGGATTTTGGTTTAAGAAACACTGCTAAATATACTGATCGTAAGTCACCTTGGGAAAGCTTTTATGTTGAAAGGCAGCCTATAAGTTGTTAAAGCAAATAAAGATTGAATTTGCAGTAGATTCGTAGAATTTAGAGTGGCAAAAGCAGCAACGCACACTGGACTCAAACACTATTGTGCCTCATAAAGAACCGTGGCCATCTGATGTGAGGCAATAAAAAAGAATCACACTGCTATGGCTCATTCCATCCCCAGACTTTATGCCAAGCCACTTTCGTGCTTCCTCACTTGTTTTGTAAACAAATATAGGGATGATACCTCAAGTCTCACTAACTAATTAACTTTCTCATTTCTGTGAAAAGGTTAAACAGATTGTTTGCTGGAAAATAAAACATATAGCGTGCCTTAATTCCACACTTGCTCATTTTTTATTTTTCCTCTTAGAGACGACTGTAAGCCAATTTTGCGTTGGTCATAAAATGTGAACAGATTTGTGTGTGGGCACTGCTTCCTAAAAATGTTAGAATGTATGAAAGAAGAAAGGGTAAATGGTAGCTAAAGTGATTTCAGTTAACAATAATACCAATAACATGGCTAACTTCCAACCTTTGTGCTTAGACAGGTTGTTGTTTTCTAACTTAAAAAAGAAATGGATAACCTTACTTTTATTGCAGTGACCTGATTTTTTTTTATTGGCCTCCACAAAGTCTGGTTGGCTTTAGAAGCTGGCTTCTTCCTTTTTTCCTGCTTGTAAATTTTCATTTTAAAACCACATCAGAAGAAGGAAACTATGACATCCCCAAATCATTAGTGAAACTGAGATTTTACATATGCCCAATTCATCTAAAGGGCTTTTTTGCTGGAATTCTTGTAAAGCTTCAGTATATTAAACAGCTGACCAGAAATGTCAGACTTTTTGCAACTTGTTTCAGCTACACGGTAATTTCAAATTCAATATAAAATGAAAAGAGAATCATTAAATAAAAGTAAAGAGCTTGTGTTGACGTCTTTGAATTAAACATACAACGGACCTAAAGACTTGCAACAGGTGCATCATATTTAGTTTGGGGAATGCTGAACTATATTCTGTTCAGTTCAAATCTAAGATAACTTCAATGGCAAAATAATTATTCTGTCACAGTGCAGTTTCAGGTGGGCACCATCAGTTTTGAAAAATCCAGTGATGCTAATTTTTAACTTAAGAATGCAATTGTTTTATTTTTTCCTTTTCGTATGTTCAGTCCATGTCAACGATGTGTGCGCTATACAACTGCATTATCTAGCAGTGCAGAAGTTGCGGCTTGTCTGAGAAGCTGTGGTGGAATGTTCTTGAATATGTTTTAGAACTATATTTGATGCAGAATCATTCACCACACCGCACCGCAAAGTTCCTTGAGCATTTCATTTGCACATCACAGCAGTGATAACCAGCCAGAGATGCTTTGAGTGGAATCCTTAAAGAAGGGGTAGCCAGATTGGTGTCCTGCAGATGCTGCTAGACTGCAACTCTCATCAGGAGAGGAATCTGAATAGTTGGCCACCCCTCCCTAGAGTGACCACATTTGGGAGGGATGCATACAGTACAGATAATTCTTCCATTTGAAATCTGTAGTCCTTTCCACCTACATAGTCTTCCACGTGTATCTATCAATATTATCTAGCATACCCAGGTTACAGCGGAGGAGGAAAGGGAAATTATTGCTCTCAAATCAGCATGACAACGACCTGTGTCTTGTAAGCGAGAACTCTTGAAAATAATGATACTTAACGGCAAACCTTAATTTTAATGGCATTCTTCTATAAGGCTAAGATGCATCAGGGGATGTGATTCAGAAGAGCATCTGGTCTCACCAAAAGAAAAAAATAATTTTTATACCCAGATGATCATTTGGCCATGGGGAAAGAGCTGGAGTTTGGGATTCAGATGGGTGCCTGATGAGCATAATGTTTGAGGTTTGGATGGGGATCTGATTGGCATGCTGCTTGTGCCAAATGAACAGGGTGAATTTTGGGGGAAGAAGAAGAGGAAGAAGAATTTATTATTTCTACCCTGTCCATCTCCCCAGCCACTCTGGGTGGCTTTCAACAGAACATTAAAAACAAAATATAACTTCAAACATTAAAAACTTCCCTAAACAGGACTGCCTTCAGATGTCTTGGATGGATGGGTATTTGGCCTTGCTTAAAGGAGAAGGGTGATTTCAGGGGCTAGTATGGAGTTTAGACTGATGTCTGGTCTTATGTAATACAGTAGTACCTCGATTTTCGAATGTGTCTGTTGATGAACATTTCGGTTTTCGAACGCCGTAAACCCGTAAGTAAATGCTTTAGGTTTTGAACATGCCTCAGAAGTTGAACACGCCACGTGGCTTCCGCTGAGTGCAAGATCCTGAGGCCTAGCTGTCGGCTATTGGGTTTTCGAACATTTCAGAACTCAATCTTCTGAAACGGATTACATTTGAAAACCAAGGTACCACTATATAGCTATCCTACATAGTGCGTAAGAAAATGATATTTTTTCTGGGTGGCAAAATGATGGTTTTCCATTGTTCAAAAGAGTGGAGTAAATCTTAGTGTATGAATAGGAAATCCAGTTTTGGACAAAGGATTGGAGTGACATCTTTAGCTCAGATGAGGTTTGGAAGTAAGTCTCACTTTGCTCAGTGAGCTTTACTCCCAAGCAGATGTGCACTGGACTGCAACTTTATGAAATAATCTTTTTCTGAAATAAACAGTTAATGTATTGAGTATGCTATACTGTAGCAACAGCACTGATTATAAGAATGCTGCTAGCTGTTTTGAATTGATTAGGAAGAAATGGGGTGTACCATCACTACCACCACAGATAGATAGATAATGTAGATATGTAGGGCCATTATGAAATGTCTTTGTTCTTTCCCGCCAAAATGATTCCATAAAGTAGGGACTGTGCAAAGTGTTGTGAGGCAATTCCTGACTGCGTTAGGCTACTGACGGCACTGAGGTCTGCTATCTGCACTGGATCTTTATACTCTTCTAAGGCCCAGTGTGTGACCTGGATCTACAAAGTCCTTAGTGTATGAAAGTCAACAGTGTTTAGGGACCATCTCCTTCATGATCTGCAAAATCAGAAAGTTTTTGAGTTTTCTACATGTTTGTAAAGTTAGGGAAGTTCCACAACTATGGAACAGCCAGTGAGAAGTAATATGACTCAAATAATAATAATAAAATGCTTCAGCCTATCTTTGCTAAACAGTGTTTTGTATGTTTTTATTATATACCATTTTACAATGAGTATCCACTTCTTAGGGTTTTCATCTTGTTTCTTTAATGTATTTGTTGCACTGGTGTTTTTAGATTTATTATTTTATGTGTAAATCACCTTAGAAACAGTGGTTTAGAAGGCAATTAATAAATTAAGTGTAATAATAACAATAATATTCAGCACTTGTTCCTGAGTCTTCCATATAGCTAAACAAATGAATAATATGGTCTGGATATGAATGAAAATGAATTCATTAAAAGTTACTTCCTACATATCAGAGTCTGTCTGTATGAATAATTCATATGTCCTGAAAAATCCAATAATCTGAGTGAAGAGGTCTTTGTTTTCACAGTATGGGTTGATGCTAGGAAACCCGGGAGAACATGTTTCAGTATATACACCGATACCCCACAACTGCAGTATTGTACTCACAATCAGGTGACCCTGTGTGTGCGTGCAGGTTTCTTGCTGAATGTGATGAATGGATGAGAGCTGGGCTCAAAGATGGGACAGTTTCAAAGTTCAGGCAGGGAAGGCCTGACTTGGCGCTGTATGCACCCGTCTGCGTAATCTCATTCTCCTCAGGCTCTTTCTGTTTTTCAGCTGTCTTGGGTTTCTTCCTGAAAACAAACAAAGAGACCTTTGAAGGAACTTGTTGCATATGCAGGAAACAGCATTTTTAGAATTGTTAAGAGAAAGCTCTTTTTTGTGGCCAACTTAAAGGGAAGAATCCTCTTCTGAATACTTCTTATTTGGAAAGGTGCCAGTTCTCGTATTTACTCAGATACAGCGATCAATGTATCATATTAAAAACATGCCATTCAAAAACATGCAATAGTATTTTTGAGTAGTTCACAGAAGGACAAACCTGCTCCACTAGTTTAGGTTATTCAGATACTACTGAAAGCCAGTGGCTAAAATCTAACATCCTATTATTATTATTATTATTATTATTATTATTCACAGCATGGCAATAGCCATAATAGTTATTATTACCAACCAAAATGTCTCAAAATAGTGAGCATGATTTTATGTATGCCAGAAATCTTCATTAAACTGATCACACCTAGATGAAGATGTATAGGAGCAAAAACCACATGTTGCAATACAGTGGTACCTCGGGTTACATACACTTCAGGTTACATACGCTTCAGGTTACAGACTCCGCTAACCCAGAAATAGTGCTTCAGGTTAAGAAATTTTCTTCAGGATGAGAACAGAAATCGTGCTCCGGCAGCATGGCAGCAGCAGGAGGTCCCATTAGCTAAAGTGGTGCTTCAGGTTAAGAACAGTTTCAGGTTAAGAACAGTTTCAGGTTAAGTATGGACCTCCGGAACAAATTAAGTACTTAACCCAAGGTACCACTGTATAGGCAATAAACATGTAGTTTAGTTATTTTTACTACCGCAGAGCAGTGTTGGGGGAAATATAGCCCTGGGCGTGAAGAGAGTTGGAGTCAAATAACATTGGGAGGGTAACAGGTTCCCCACCACAGTTAGAGCTCATTGCACTGTCACACACACATCCTATCATTTCTCATATGACAAAAACTTTGCCAAAGATGCAGTCAAGGCCATCACTGAGCTTCTTGGTTGGAATTCAGATTTAGATTACCTTCCATTCTCTTTGAATTTTGGATAAAATTATTTCCCTGCAAGTGATTTCTAAAGTGTAGCATAATTCTTTATATTTTTTTTAAAAAAATTATGCTGAAGCAGAAGGTGCTTGATACCAAGATCAAGCAGTAAAATGGCATCTCTGCCTTATGTTTCACTCTCAGGTCTGCTCATGGGACACTCTGAAACCTGCTCAGAGAACTTGCTAGTCCCTGCCTTTCTTGAAGCTGTTAAGAAAAAAACCCCACTTGCTTCCACTCAGGAACTGGCCAAGCTGGGAATCAAATGGGCCATAAAAGGTAAAATAGTCAACAGCAGCTAATCCAGGAGAAAATAGAGGAAGTATGGACCCAGAGTATAAAGGCACAGTGGTGTAAAGGATGAAAGATTCTTGCACCTTTAATAGTTGCATAAAAGGAAGAATATTAGCAGGTGCAGTTTTTCTCATTCCTACATAAGTGGTGCCTGCCAAAGGTTCCACTTCACACAATTTTGAAAAGCACAGAAGCTCTATCTCCTATTGCATATGATATTGCAAATTGCAAAGCCATTGCACATTGGTGGAATAAAAAATGCTAGTTCATACTACAGAGTGGTACATGAAGTAGGGGTTTGAAGCCAATCCTCTGTCCAGGTGCTAAAATTGCTTCTTAT
The DNA here is from genome assembly GCF_951804945.1 of Podarcis cretensis. NCBI lineage: Eukaryota > Metazoa > Chordata > Lepidosauria > Squamata > Lacertidae > Podarcis > Podarcis cretensis. Next base: position 33,288,060 of record NC_137173.1, on the reverse strand, counting down.
TGCACACTATTTGCCATGCTTATGTAAGGAAGCAGACATAGAGAGCCCAAGTAGTTTCCATGGCAATCCACATAGTATGATGCTACACCTGAGAACTGGGATGAAGGTTATTCCAGTACAGCACAATATAACCTTGTATTTTAGTGGTCTGCATTGATGTATTTCCAATGCAATCATTTAAAACAACACTCCTTTCAAGATATATGACTATATTTTAAAAACAGACACGATAAAGAACATTCTTACTAATAAATATGAAATATATAGTCAATAGGAGCTTTGCCAATTAATTCAGTGGGTTGTTTGTTGCACTGATAATTCTTTAAGGAAAAATGGACAATTTCCCCCCTACAACCTCCACATTTACATTAGTGGAAATGTGATACTGTACCATTCTCTCATTACAGTGGTACCTCAGGTTACATACCCTTCAGGTTACATACGCTTCAGGTTACAGACTCCGCTAACCCAGAAATATTACCTCAGGTTAAGAACTTTGCTTCAGGATGAGAACAGAAATCGTGCTCCGGCAGCACAGCGGCAGCAAGAGGCCACATTAGCCAAAGTGGTGCTTCAGGTTAAGAACAGTTTCAGGTTAAGAACGGACCTCCGGAATGAATTAAGTACTTAACCTGAGGTACCACTGTATTATTATTTTTAGCATCAGAGTAAATACCACTGCTAGAATTGTACTTCATTAACAATTGGTGCAACAGCGTGGTTCTTACAACTGCTATCCACCCTCCAATAACAGCTTGGAGGGAAAAAATTTGTGCATATTCTATTACTATAATCAATCTAATTAGTCCAAAGCAATTACTGCTACTATTATTATTATTAACTGATTGCACCTCTGAAGAACAGTTCATATTATCTTTGTTCTGCAGTAGGAAACAAAGCCAGCTGGACACTATGGGTTGGTTCAGACCTAATGGGAAAGCATGGCTTCCCTGCTATGCAAACAAGTCTACATGAACCTCAAGTTTGCACATTTCTCTCTCCCCTCTCCTTGTGTGACCACAAAGAGGAGATTTGAATTTTAAGCTCCCATTTCTAAACACACCACAGCTTCCTCTTATGTCTGAACTCACTTCAGCTTGTTTAAACTGTGGTTTCTGAACTGCCTGGATATGAAACTATGGTTTTATCCTGGCTTGTTTCAAGAAACCACGGCTCCCTTAGTTGAGATTGTTACGCAGGACACTTTTGAGGTGAATCTGTGAGCAGGAGAAAGGTGACCATCAGTTTATTTATTTATTGCTTTGACACTAGTACGTTTTTGATTACCACCACTAGGTCATTGGAGCAAGCAGAATTGAGTGAATTTTAATAACATATTTTCACAGATGCAATGGTGAATGTGGCTTGCTTAAAAGTGAACATTAGGGACTGAAAGAAGTTGGGGCATACTGATTTGAAATTGGTGTGGCATCCACTTTAATTTAGAGAAATAGGCAGCTGTGGTCAAACTTATTTTAGTCAATAACAGTTTTCATGAAGACAATATTTAGGTTGAAAAATGGCTGTCATAATCATTTAGGGAATATAGATTCTTTGAACTTATTAGCTAAATGGGACAGACGTTTATTATCAATATATTCTAAATAATAATAATTAATAGTAACTTTTCAAGACTGAGGATGCCCTTTGTGTTGGTCTGTAAAAAACAACAACTTTCTGAATAAATCTGTGGAACTTAGCAGGTGAATACTCAATGTTTAATTTCTTGGGCACGGGTACATGTTACCAGTTTGTGTGCTTCCTTAAGAAATAAAGCACCAGCTGTTTTCACTGTCGAATAGTTATTGATTTTTCATATGAAGCCCTAGCCACACCTGCTACTCCACCCCCAACAGAACTGGGTCATCTAGCTAGGGTCACTTTAAGAGAGTCCCCATGCTTCTAATGGAAACGACAAGACTGATTTAAAGCACTTTGTTGCAGAGATCAGGAACTGAAAAGGGAAGCAGGAGAAGCCTTTAAAAACCTTTATGAGTCTTCTCCTTTAAGATCAGAGCGAGATTGATTACTTAAAAGGTAAAGGGGAGTCTACACTAGCCATACTGGCTTGGATTGATGGAATCTAACACCAGCAGGAGGGCCAAATGTTCCTCACTGCCAAGTAGCCTGGTGGAGAAGGAATGAATCCCTCCATCCATTATCTACCAGCATGCTTAGTTTCCCATGGACCTTTTTTCCCTCAGCAGCTGCTCAGATATACAATGGGTTTGTGGAAAACGGATGGAACAATTTATCCCTACTCAGTCAGGTTTGCCTTTCTCAATCTTGAGCATGGAAACCAGCAAGCAGGCAGAGAAGAGACAGCAATCCACCCCTTTTCCACCAATGCACGCACTCAGTAATTCCACGAACTCTCGGTGGAATTCCTTGCCACCTATGGCACCCAGGCAAGTATTCAAATAAATGTGTGACGAAAGCCTTCCCCACTTCCTGTGCCATTTTGAAGTTGTTAAACATGCCATGTTAGCACGTTTTGTTTTAAAATCTGTTCTGTTCAGAGTTGTGCCCTATCTTACCTTTTTAGCACTGGGGTTCACATCTCCCAAAACATGTGGAAAACCGCCACACCATCTTTCTTTAAAAATACCCTGCTGTAAGTTTATCCCTATCCCTATATCTGTAAAGCGGGGATGAAGATAAAATGCTCTGGATAATAGTTGATACTGCTTTAGCAGATATAAAAGCAAATTCTTTTATGTTTGCTTGGAAAGATCCAGAAAGTTTTAAGAGGACTATGGATAAGGCATCTTTTGACGATGGGAACACTGAAGTAAAAATCAGAAATACAATGCCATATGATGGAAGGGTAGGTTTCAAGGACAAACGTTTCTGTGAAAACTAATACTTTGTGCTTCCTGCAGAGGATCAGGTTGTAGAAGAGATTAAAAGCAGAAAAGATACAGACTTGAGCTGGAATGATAAAAACAAGAAAATGAACTCAACAATAATGTTCAGTTTTAACGAAATGATGAAAAAACCCAGAATTTTCCAAGGGCAGAGAAAATAACAAACAACAATAAATGCTGGATAACAGAATATTTAAAAACATGGATCCAGCTCATTTTTTCTTTTGATTTACAGGGTTGAACTGTTTTTCTTCAACAGCTAACACAAAATAATTTGACCAGAAATGTTAAGGGGCGAGAAACACACACTGGTAGTTGTGGAAAGATGGTGAAAGGATTAGATAGTAGATATTTGGGTTGTCTGCATATAAGAACACAGAACAAGCTTGCTGGATCAGGCCAATGGCCCATCGAGTCCAGCATCCTGTTCTCACAGTGGCTGACCAGACGCCGGTAGGAATCCTGCAAACTGCACAACAGCATTTTGTCCACCTGTGATTTCCAACAACTGGTATTCACAGCATTATGCCTCTGACAGTGACGGCAAAACATAGCCAGTGGCTAGTAGCTGTTGATAGCCTTGTCCTCCACAAATTTGTCTACTCCTCTTTTAAAGCCATCACAGCCTCCTGTGGGAGCAAGTTCCATAGTTTAAGCGCTGTGTGAAGAAGTAAATAGCTAACACACATATGCACAAATATCACAAGATATTTATTAGTGAAGTTACATAAAATTCAAATATGAGGGAATCTGGAATGAAAACCTTCATACAAAATCTGTAGTGCAAGGAGAAAAAAACTATAATCGGAAAAAGCAGAGATTCATTAAAAACAAAGCCATTTATCTTAGAAAACGATTCTATTTTCTGCTTCCCCTTTCCCCTCATAAAAAGTTTTCTCCCACAAAAGTGTGAGAAAAACAATTTTGTACTGTAAAGGATTCAGAAATGAAGAAATATTCAGGAAAGCACCTTATCGCACAATAGGGAGCAAAGCCACTTTTCTATTAATCAAGAACATTGTCTCTGGTTATATAAAGAAATTATATAAGCCTGGTATGTTTGAGAGAGCACAGCATGTGAAAGTTCTTGTGAAACCTCGGTGGCTGCCAATTGCAGCACTAAGCCTTCAGAGGGCAGCAGAGGACCAGCTAGCGCAAGGCTACATTACAAACAGAGAGAACTTCCTTTAGAATCTTCCTCCTGGTCACCCTGCCAGAGGTTAGTCTGCTAAGCAAGCTCCCTTAAAATAAAAAATAAAAAATGTATCTTTGCCCTAAGTGTTAAAATTATACAGCCCAATGAAGCTTCTGCTCAGCCGGAAAATGAAAGCTCAAGTAAAGCAAATTGGCAGAGCAAATAAATATTCCCTTCTTCTCCTTTCCTTTAAAAGCCATGGTAAAGAAAAGAGAAGGGACTGGGTAAACAGATGGAGTAAATAAGCATGTTGCTTGACTACATCAAAAGAAAACCTAGCATCCACACAGCCAAGAGGAATACCGGGCAAACACTGAGGTTTTTCATGCCAAGATTACCTGCAAACTGAAGTCACCAAGGCTTTGGTGTGTGTGTTAAAAAAGATTACTGCACTAGTATTGTGCATTGTTTTAATGTTTTTATCATATTGTATTGCATTATGAACATTGTAAATCACTTTGAGGCTTTTTTTAAAAAAAGAATAAATTACTATACAAGTCACTCACTCACTCAAATCCTGTTACTTTGAGTCTAAAACATATTTCTAGCTAGAAGGTGGGATGCAAGTATAACAAAACAAAACAAAACAAAACAAAACAAAACAAAACAAAACAAAACAAAACAAAAAGCTTGTGTTACCTTGAAGACTAAGGGTGGCATTCAAGGTAGCACTACATGGAGTATGCACATGGGGAACGTGGTCTGCTTATGCAGTGGGACTTTCACCCCTCTCCTCCTCCTGTGTGCCCTCCAGCATGCAGATCTGGGGGTCCCGCCAACACTCCATGTCAGATTAAGGGGAGCAGGGGAATCCCTTTGTGCAAGTGGACTTCATTCCACACACACAATAACTTAGTTGAATCCTGTCCTAACATGTTTATTGCAATGTCAATCTTGGTAGACTAAAAAAGGTAAAGGAAAAGGACCCCTTTACCTTTAAGTCTAGTCGCAGATGACTCTGGGGTTGCGGCGCTCATCTTGCTTTACTGGCTGAGGGAGCCGGTGTTTGACAGTAGACAGTTTTTCTGGGTCATGTGGCCAGCATGACTAAGCCGCTTTTGGCACAACAGAAAACAGAAACCAGAGCAGTGCCCAGAAACACCGTTTACCTTCCTGCCAGAGTAGTACCTATTTATCTGCTTGCACTTTTGGGTGTACTTTCGAACTGCTAGGTTGGCAGGAGCTGGGACCGAGCATCAGGAGCTCACCCAATTGCAGGGATTCAAACCGCCAACCTTCTGATCGGCAAGCCCAAGAGGCTCAGTGGTTTAGACCACAGCGCCGCCACTTAATCACATTGAATGAAGACTATGCCAAGTTAAGTGCTACAAGACTTTAGCCTGCTTTGCTGCCACAGGCTAATGCAACGTCTGTTCTCTCCTGCTAACTACCTATGCTCTGTAATTTGTCAGTAAACAAGGTCCTACATGTTAATCTGATGGAAATTTACGTGCACTGGATCAGTTTTCATTGGAGGGGTGCAATATTACTATTTCCCCAAACCCTGAGCACCTACCCTACACCCTGCCTTGTCATGTATCTTGGCTGGATTTGACCCCATTCTAAAGTCTGGGCTGCCGCTGAGTTTCTGATTGTATAGTTGCTCCTGAGTCCTATTGTCAGGGACTCAGCGGGAGCGCAGGGAGGAGAGGAGATGGAAAGCGAGGGGGAGCAATCCGAGGGCAGCGTAGGAGAATATGACAGCAGCCCGATAGATTCCATGAGCCTCTCCAGCGAATCGGAAGATTCACAGAAGGGGGCGCCGATGGGCAGGGCAAGGGGCGACCCAAGGGGGACACCCCAGAAGCAAGGGGCCAGCGGGGACTCCCAGAGCACCAGTTGCAAATCAGGACCAGCTTCCCCACCAGAGCGTAGTGGGGGGGAGGAGTCCCAGGTGTCAGAGCCCACATATGCACCACCAGCGAGAGAAGATGAGTCAGGGTGGACCACGCCTCCATCGGAGAGCGAGTTAACGGTTAAGAGGAAAGTTGCAGGCTGGGCGCGCGCGCCAAGTTCAAAGGTACAGGCGAGCGGCACAGAAGGTAGCCCGGATAGGGAACCAGGTCCTAAAGCCCGCCGGAAGGAGGGGCAAGAATCGTCAGGGTCAGCGTCAGAGGAGTCGAGGAAGGATGAGACCCTAGCGGGCAGGAGGGCCCAGAGGAGAAAGGAATTTAGGAAGAGGTGGAGCAAAGCGAGAGTCTTAAACTGGTGTGGAGGGGGAGGAGACTCAGACAGGACTTCGCCGGTCTAAGCTCGGGACGTAGAGCTGCACGCTGCGGCTTTGAAATGGAGACTGAATCTCAATAAAGACTTTTGTACATAACTACAGCCTAGCGTTGGTCCTCTGTGAGCTGGGACCTGGAGGCAGCTCTGACAGTAAGTCCTGTCTCAGATTTCAAAGAACCTCGCAACGTGAGAGGACGCAGCGAGGGGCGAAGATTGGTGCTTCGCGAGCTCACAAAAGCAGCACAAGATGACTACAGAAGAACGACTGGCAGCTTTGCAAGAAGCCGTGGTACAACTTAACGCAGAAATACGAGCGGCAAGGAGGAGAGAAGAGGAATCAGATGCTGTCTGCAAGGATCTGCAAAACAGGTTGGAAATGTTGACTAAACAGGGGCCACCGGCAGCCAAATCAGAAGGGATCGGGCTCGGGAAGAGAGGGGGGAGCCTGGTGTCGCATTTCGATGGGAGTCTGCAGCAATATCCTAACTTCAGAGCAGACGTAGTTTTTGCGCTAAAGTTGCTGGAGAAGGACTTTAGAGATGAGCAGGAGAAAGTAGGCTTCATACTAACGCATCTCCATGGAGAAGCTAAAGCGTGGTTGCGCAATCTGTGGAGAGATAATGATCCAGCCCTCCAAAACGCAAAAGCCTTCATTAAGGCGATGGACGATTGTTTTTTATCGGAGATAGATGTCGATGTCGCTAGAAAAGAGATTCACGGTCTGAAACAAGGCAGAGCCACTGTAAGGCAATATCATTCCCGCTTTTTTGCATTGGTCAACGCGCTGGGATGGGAAAAAGATTCAGCGGCCGTCAGGGACCTGTTCTGGGAGGGGCTGAACGGGGCTGTGAAAGACGAAATCGCAAGGGGGGAGAGGCCACGGAGCACTCAAGAAGTGGTCCAGAAGGCGTTGACGATTGGTGTGCGGCTGGAAGAACGTCCCTGGAGCAAAGATGAAGGGCGTTGGGGACGCACGCCAGCAAGGGCACCTCCTTTCTTTCCCAGAGACTCAGCGCGCGCTCAATCCACGCCTCCACTGGGAGGGGGAGAGGAGCCGATGGAGATAGGTGGTGCCAAGGCTCAGTCAGCAACCAGAGCCCTAGCACCAGGAGCAGCCAAAGTGAAGCCTCCTAGAGGGAACAGGAAGTGTTACATCTGCGAAAGTGCTCAGCATATGGCAAAAGAGTGCCCCCAGAGGCTCAACAAGCACAATGCAGCCTCAGCAAAAGTAACAGAAGCAGCTCAGCAGAGGGAACCGCAGCAGGGAAACGACGAAGTCTGGCTGGAAGCAGAGCCGCTGGGGCCCAGCCAGACGAATCAGTGAAGCAGTCCCCAGGAATCTTACAGCCCACAGACCCCCTCCCGCCCAAACCAGTGGTGCAGCTCACCGCAACACTCCAGCTTCCCAATGGGCTCACCATGGAAGTGCCTATTACCATTGACTCTGGTAGCAATGCAGACTTTATGGGGGTGGATTTCATCAAGCAACATAGCATAGCGCTCCTGCCTGCCACGATGCCCCTGAAAGTAGTGACAGTCGATGGAAGAGAATTGCTGGGGGGACAGGTGGTACAGCAAACGCCGCCAATGGTGATGCGCATTGGAAATCACCGCGAAGTCATCAGCTTCAACGTCACCCAACTGTCAGACACGCCCATAGTGTTGGGCATGAGCTGGTTGGACAGGCACAGCCCGGCATTGGCATGGTACCAGCGTAAATTGACCTTCTGCTCCTCCTACTGCGCAGAACATTGCATCATGACTAACCAGGAGGACGAGGGGCAAGAGGATGACCCACAGCTACAACTGGGCATGCTGCAAGCTGTACCCGACAAGTACAAGGCGTTTTTGGAGGTCTTCTGCGAGAAGGAAGCGGACAAGCTGCCTCCCCACAGACCCTACGACTGCAAGATTGACCTCCTGCCGGGGGCAACGCTGCCGACCGGAAAACTGTACTCCATGTCTGAAGACGAACTGCAAGAGCTCAGGGAGTTCATAGATCACAATTTGAAGCGGGGATTCATCCGAGAATCCAAAGCAGTGGGGGGCAGTCCTGTTTTCTTTGTGAAGAAAAAAGACACGCCCCAGAAGAGGCTTGTAGTTGATTTCAGAATTTTAAATTCGAAAACCAAGCCCACGGCTTTCCCGATGCCCAAGATCGACGACTTGCTCGCGACGGTGAGAAAGGGACGCATCTTCACCAAGCTGGATCTACGAGGGGCGTACAATCTTATACGCATGCGGGAGGGCGACGAGTGGAAGACGGCCATGTTCACGCCCTTGGGCACCTATGAGTATAGGGTTATGCCTTTCGGTTTACAAAATGGCTCCCACTGCTTCCAAGCCTTCATGCATCACGTGTTAGCGGGGCTCCTATACAAGAAGTGCGTCTGCTTCCTGGACGACATTCTGATCTTCTCGGAATCGCAGGAGGCTCACGAGAGAGATGTAAAGGAAGTCCTGCAAAGACTACGGGAGCACAGGCTTTACGCCAAGCTGGAGAAATGCCAGTTCGACATGACGGAGGTGGATTTCCTGGGCTACAAGCTGTCCGACAAGGGAATCGCCATGGACAGCGCCAAGGTACGATCAGTACTGGACTGGAAGAGCCCGCGCAATCGGAAGGAGGTCCAGAGGTTTGTCGGCTTTGCTAACTTTTATCGCAAGTTCATCAAGGGTTTCGCTATGCAGACGGCGGCCATCACGGACACCCTCAGCTCCAAGAAGAAGAAGTTCATCTGGACGGACCAGGCGGAGCAGTCCTTTCAGAAACTCAAGCGTCTTTTCGCTTCCGAGGAACAACTGCTGCATGTGAACCCCAGCAAGCCCATGAGGGTGGAGACGGATGCCTCCGACAGAGCCGTGGGGGCAGTCCTGTTGCAGCGAGACCCGCAAGGGGATTGGAGGCCGTGTGCTTTCTACTCCAGGAAGCTCAGCAAGTCGGAGCAGAACTACACCATCTGGGACAGAGAGTTGCTGGCCATTCATGCAGCATTCAAGGCGTGGCGGCACTTCCTCATCGGAGCCAAACACACGGTGCAAGTTCGCACGGACCATAAGAACCTGGAGTACTGGCGCACGGCGCGGTTCCTGAACCAGAGACACATCCGCTGGGCGGAGTTCTTTGCGGATTTCGACTTCAGGATAGAATATATCCCCGGAGACAACAACGTCATGGCTGATGCGCTATCCAGGAAGCCGCAGTATCTGGAGGAAGCAGCACCGGTAGCGGCCAAACACATTTTCGCACCCAAGGCGTGGGCATGCGCTTCTGCCACAATAGACCTGGAAGCGATACGGCGCGAGCTGCGAACAGATTCCTTCGCGCGCTCCAAGATGGAGGAGGTGCGCAGCGGCACGGCAAAGGACGACGAGTTCCAGATACGCGACGGACTGCTCCTCCGCAAGGGGGCCATCTACGTACCGGGAGATGAACTCCGCGCGACAGTACTGCAACAGCTACACGACGCACCCAGCGCCGGACATTTCGGCAGGGAAAAGACGGTGGAATTAGTAGCCAGAGACTTTTGGTGGCCCAAGATGCGGGGAGAAGTCGCGGAATACGTCACGAGGTGCGACACCTGCCAAAGGGCCAAGCCAGTACACAGACCGCCGGCGGGACTGTTAGAACCGCTACAGACCCCGTCCGAACCGTGGGAGAGGGTAGCCTTGGACTTTGTCACTGACCTGCCCAGCTCGAGGGGCAAAACAGCAGTACTTGTGGTAGTCGACATGTTCACCAAGATGGCGCACTTCATTCCTTGCGCGAAGGTGGCCACAGCGGAACAGACAGCCAAGCTGTTCATAGACCACGTGTTCAAGGTACACGGCCTGCCACGGTCTATCCTGTCTGACAGGGGGCGCCAGTTCATCTCGAGTTTCTGGCGGAAGCTGATGGGGATCCTGAACGTCAAGGTCAACCTAGCGTCGGCAAGACACCCGCAGACCAACGGACAAGCGGAGAGGGTCAACGCCGTCATGCAGCAGTACCTGAGATGTTACGCCAACCAGCAGCCCTCGACCTGGGTGGACTATCTGCCCCTGGCCGAGTTTGCATACAACAACACACAACACGTGTCCACGGGGGTGACACCGTTTTTTGCCAACCACGGGCGACATCCCAGGACCTTCCCGGGCTTAGAGAAAGAGGGGGAGGGGGAGCCACAGGGAGCAGAGGCATTGGCAGAGGAGTTACAGGAGGTCCATGAACAGCTCCGTAGACAGTTAGACCTAGCAAAACACGTATACAAGATGCAAGCAGACAAACACAGAAGAGTGGGGGAGGACATACGGGTAGGGGACTGGGTCTGGTTAGCGGCCCAGGCAGTGCCGGCCAGGTCCTTAGCTAAGAAGAAGCTAGGACACAAGCAGTTGGGCCCTTACCTAGTCGAGGCACAGATCAACCCAGTGGCTTTCCGTTTGACACTACCGGAGGGTTCCAGAATGCACCCGGTCTTTCATAGATCGGTGCTAACGCCCTACAAGGCACCTCACAGGTTTCAGGAGCCAGGAACAGCTCCCAGTCCGCTTAGAGATGCACCCATGACAGGGGGGTCGCCGAGGGCGGGGCCACTCAACGAGGTGACGGAGATTTTGGACTCGAGATGGGGGGAAGAGGGAGTCGAATATCTCATCGCAAGGGAAGGTGCCCCGGCCAGCGCCAACAGCTGGGTGCCGTACTATGCGGTGGAGGAGCACTACCTCAAAGACGAGTTCCACGCACTCTTCCCACACAGGCCCATGCCGGAGGATTATTTTGACGAATATCTTTTCACCCCCACACTCTCAGCCAGTACGTTTCAGGGGTTCTCCTCGGTTGAGGAGACGGTTCCAGAGACTACCTCGGCGGAGGGGTCGGTCTCAGACTTGGGTGCGGAGCGCTCTTATTGGTGGGACACTCAACCCGAGGAGGAGTGGCGCAGGAGACTGCTCAGAGGGCCCTGGCACGCAGACTACCCAGAGGAAATGGGGGAACAAGGGGGCATGGACGGGTTGGGGGAGGATCCTGGTTTCGAGCACGCCGGCAACGAGATGGAAGCGGAGGAGAGCGACGTCGATGTACCCGTCACGGACTGGCAGCATGCCAGGGGGGAAGACCGGTATCCGGCATGCACCCCCACAGCATTGGAGCACCCGGAACCCACGCCAGAGGAGGGGGAGGGGGGAAGGGGGGGCTTCGAGGGGGGGATGGATGTCAGGGACTCAGCGGGAGCGCAGGGAGGAGAGGAGATGGAAAGCGAGGGGGAGCAATCCGAGGGCAGCGTAGGAGAATATGACAGCAGCCCGATAGATTCCATGAGCCTCTCCAGCGAATCGGAAGATTCACAGAAGGGGGCGCCGATGGGCAGGGCAAGGGGCGACCCAAGGGGGACACCCCAGAAGCAAGGGGCCAGCGGGGACTCCCAGAGCACCAGTTGCAAATCAGGACCAGCTTCCCCACCAGAGCGTAGTGGGGGGGAGGAGTCCCAGGTGTCAGAGCCCACATATGCACCACCAGCGAGAGAAGATGAGTCAGGGTGGACCACGCCTCCATCGGAGAGCGAGTTAACGGTTAAGAGGAAAGTTGCAGGCTGGGCGCGCGCGCCAAGTTCAAAGGTACAGGCGAGCGGCACAGAAGGTAGCCCGGATAGGGAACCAGGTCCTAAAGCCCGCCGGAAGGAGGGGCAAGAATCGTCAGGGTCAGCGTCAGAGGAGTCGAGGAAGGATGAGACCCTAGCGGGCAGGAGGGCCCAGAGGAGAAAGGAATTTAGGAAGAGGTGGAGCAAAGCGAGAGTCTTAAACTGGTGTGGAGGGGGAGGAGACTCAGACAGGACTTCGCCGGTCTAAGCTCGGGACGTAGAGCTGCACGCTGCGGCTTTGAAATGGAGACTGAATCTCAATAAAGACTTTTGTACATAACTACAGCCTAGCGTTGGTCCTCTGTGAGCTGGGACCTGGAGGCAGCTCTGACACCTATGATATGTTTGGTTATGGAAACTTGAAGAATTTTCAATATGAACTGAACAGAGCTGAGCTGAACTGAACCTCCTGGACCAATGTGTTGCTTGGAATATAGCTATCATTTGGATTTGCTCTTCTCTAAATGTTGTGATGCAGTTCTTCGCTACCCTGCCTTGTGGAATACCCTCTTTACAGATGTCAAGGAGAGAAACATCTGACTTTTAGAAGACACCTGAAGGCAGCCCAGTACAGGGAGGTTTTTTAATGTTTGAGTGTGTGTGTGTGTGTGTGTGTGTGTGTGTATGTACACACACACACACACACACACACTTTGTTGGAAGCCGCCTAGAAAGACTGGGGCAACCCAGTCAGGTGGGCGGCATATTAATAATATAATAATTGTTGTTATTGGCTTAAAAGTATATATCAAAATTTAAAAATTGTTATTTTGAGATATCATAGGCTCAGAAATACATATTTAAATGTGAATCTTTGGGTGGGTTTTTAAAATCTCAGTTCAATATGGAAATGTGACAGAATTAACCTGAGTGAACAAAAACAAAAGTGAAATTTGGACAAGCTGTGCAATACATTTAAAACACTGTTTTAAAAGGTAAAGGTAAAGGACCCCTGACAGTTAAGTCCAGTTGTGAACAACTCTGGGATTGTGGCGCTCATCTCACTTTACTGGCTGAGGGAGCCGATGTTTGTCCGTAGACAGTTTTTCTGGGTCATGTGACCAGCATGACTAAGCTGCTTCTGGCGAAACCAGAGCAGCGCATGGAAATGCCGTTTACCTTCCCACCAGAGTGGTACCTATTTATCTACTTTGACATGCTTTAGAACTAACACTGCTTTAGGATAGGCTTTTAGATTAAACCACTTCTGTGTTCCTGTGTTATGTACTGGGCTGTGTACAGAGTAGTGTTATGTGAATGTCCCATCAATGCAAGGATTTCTATTTGCTCAATGGACTCTTCTCCCTCTCCCCCCACCCTCCATGTTTCCTATGGTTTTAGGAAGTGACAAGCACAGCATTTTAGCTGCTCTACATCTGTAGTAGACAGACGTAGAGGAGACCATCACTTACCTATCTCCAAGGACCAGTGCATTGCTTTTGTTTTGTATATATTTAACTAGGAATATCTGAGTATTCCAGATACCAGTATTGGGCAGCTTTCTTTGCATTTTTTTTAAAAAAAACATTATCTTATTATTCTTTGTACACCACTTTCAGTAGCCTTTTACCCATTTATAGGTACACACTTCAAATATTTGTAAAAATTGTTCTTAAATTTGCTAAGCATCATTTAACCAAACAGTATATATTTAGCACTTTGAAATATTCCTAGTTAAAACAATCTGTTGAGCTTTTCCTCAGTTGCTGTTGCTCTTCTTACAAAATCCCATAAAATGTCAATAGTTTTCAATTAAAAATGATGCCTTCTGTTTTTTTATTCTTCTTCTATATGTACCATATTCTCTTACAACTAATCAAGGATTGCAGTGAGTTGTGGTTTAGTTGGCATATGTTTCAGAGAGAGAAAGGAGCACATTTTGGGGCATTGTCAACTCCATGCTTTTAAATGTTCTATTATCTCCGTTTTTATTGAAGATTTTTGTTTTTAACTATCACCCAATACTCATTTTCAAGCATTATGACAGGGTTGCACTTTGTGATTCCAAACAAGGAAAGGCACAAAACTTAGTACTTGAAATAGAATTCAGCATCCTGTAAATCTTTCTCAACAAAAGGATAATTTTATACCCCAGAGTTTCTCAACTTTTTAAAACTCATGCCTCCTTTCAGCCAACATAAAAATCCCATACCTCCTTCAAACCTGACTTCCCTAACGATGTTATTGAAATATTGTTATTTAATTATTATTATTATATTTTACATACATTGTACATATTTTTTGGAAACACTTACACCCCTCTTGAAATATTTATATGCCCCCCCCGAGGGGGGTGCCTCACCAGTTGAAAAACACTGTTCTAGTCCTTATGACTGTAACATGTTGATAATGTTTGGTAATATCCCCAAAGCCAGAGGGGAGCAGGATCTACAAGGTCAAGAGGCCAACCTTTAGTACCCAAAACAGTTCCTTGCTGCTTCCTATGACTAGCAGAATTGGAATGAATTATGCTAAATCAGCAAATAGTGCAAATCTGCTTCATTTGATATATAATATATTGGCAGAAAATGTGTATGTGTGTGTGCTTGTGTTTAGTTCAGCATTCAGACAACCCTGATGACTTCCCTCCTTAGTGGGTGATGTTGGGTTACTTTTCTCTAAATATATAACCATATAGTGCTAACAAAAATTAAAGCATCTGACTCTGGTTTCCAACAGACATGCAAATTTTATTTGATCAGCTGCTAAAATATCCCATCTGTCTGATACAACATGAATGTGTTTTTAAAATGTGCTTCTAAAACAAAGACTTGATTCTGAACATGGATCAGAATGTTTACTCCTGGACATTCTTAACAGCTTGACACTATATAGTATAAATTCTGAATTTACTTTTGAAGATTAGATAAAGTCTGACTCTGAACTTCCGCTGAGCAGAAATTAATAGGTAAGTCAAGCCAAGTATTGCAGCTCTATTTTGACATACATTCCCAATTATTTCAAAATGTAACCCTTCATAGATGGGAGAAAAGACAACTCTGTGAGTTCCCTCCAGATAGGTAATACTTAACTCAGAGACACCACAAACTCAGCAAAGACCAGACACTTCTCCATGGCAACCTGACCAAACAAGTATAAAGATCAAGCCTGAACAGGGACCAAAGAGTTGTTCAGACTAGTATCTTATAACTACTGTAGGAATCAAGCTCTTTTGATAGCGGCAGAAAAATTAAGAGAAGCCAGGCAAAAAGGACTTTCAGTCAGTACATTAAAGCAGCAATTCATAGTATGCAAACCACTGCTGGTATGCACTTTGACCACAGCAAAAACAATAGAGGAAAATACCAGAGGCCATTTCTGGGTCAAACAGGGACAAATGATGAATTAGAACTCCATGCTTTCTCCACCCTGATGTGGCATGGAGGTGAAGGGGAAGGGGAATTGTTGCCAGGTAGTAGGTAGGCATTGCTATGCTTGTACATGTTCCATGTCTCTGAGGCTTTTAGCAATCAAGTGGAGATGCTATTATTCAGAACAGATATAAATCCCCCTTCCCTTCATCCCATACAATTACACTGGTGTTTTAAATCAGAAGCCTCCCAAGCATTCTCCTATGTGGCATTGCTGAAAAAATGTAGTGGCCCACAAGGAACAAGCAAACTGGAAACGTTCTTAATAAAAGAAAGTTTAAGCAGCAGTGTATTTGAGGAAAAGGCAAGGAGATCTTTTCAGTATCATATGAAATAAAGTGTAAATCAAGAGTATAGAGGTCCAAAACACTAGAACTCGTGGACATCCAATGAAGTTGAATGTTAGAAGATTCAGAACAGATTTTTTAAAAAAGTACTTCTTCACATAGCACATAATTAAATGATGGAACTCGCTCCAACAGGAGGCAGTGATGGCAAGCACCTTGGATGGCTTTAAAAGAGGACTGGACATAGAGGAGGCAGCTATCAGTGGCTACTAGCCATGATGGCTATACTCTGCTTCCACAGTAATAATAATAATAATAATAATAATAATAATTTATTTATTTATACCCTGCCCATCTGGCTGGGTTTCGCCAGCCACTCTGGGCGGCTTCCAATAGAACACAAAAAACAGAATAAAATTTCAAACATTAAAAACTTCCCTAAACAGGGCTGCCTTCAGATGTCTGAAGGCAGTGTGCTTCTGAATACCAGTTGCTGGAAACCACAGGAGGGCAGAGTGCTAGTGCTATGGGGCTTTCCCTACTCCTGCCTCCATATTGTCTCTGGAGGCAGGCGGAGGGGAGATCATTCCATCTGGCAAGCAGAAATGTTTTTGCTGATGGAACAATCATAATAGCTTGAACTTTGAATTCCTCCTGAAGTGTGTTAACCTACTCTTTTCTTTTTAATCAGCACATGTTCGTGACTGCTTCTAATGATTGAACACAGAATGTATCTGTGGTGGGATAATGAGCTGCTTGTGCGTTGAAGCTGGATCCCTCAGAGCTCACTCAGTGTAGTGAAACCCTGCCTTGAGCGGAGCCCTTTAGCATGGCTCCGTCAGTCGCTGGTAGAATCTGACAGTGGGCGTTTGCGGAAACGTTTCCAACATAAAAGCTGTTTCACGGACATGCGCCGCCTGGATTCCCTGCGTGACAGTTTCCGGCGGGGGGTGGGGGTCCTTAAAGGCTGTTCTGATACCTCCACACTGTTCTCACTGGAAGTATCCCAGAGCCTTCCCTCCGACTCCCTTTCCTTTGGAGCTCCCGCACTCCCCCTACTGGTTCCCTCTTCTGCTGAAGAAGTGTCTCTCCTATTCTCCTGAAGCCTTCTCACCACCTGTCTTTCCGATGGCAGTTCCCTGACATCCACCTCCCCCCCAGGGCCCCCTTCACCCCCTCCCGCCTCTTCTCTTACTGGCGGCGAGGACGGAAATCCCTGGAAGGAACTCCCCTCATCCTCCGAGGATTCAAACACTTCTAACCACGGCCTTCCGCCTCTTTCCCCCTCTTCCTCTCCTTCGTCGGAATCTGTTTCCACCTCCACTCCCGACTCTGGGAACCCTTCAAACTCCCCTTCCTCATCTGTAGTCCCGAAGTGTTCCCTCCTAAACCTTGCCACTGGTTGTGGTTTCCTTGGGAAACGCCGATGAAACGTTTCTATTAAAATCTCGTCTTTGACTTCCTCTGCCGGTACCCATGTGTTTTCTGACTCTTCCTCCCCCTCCCATTCTACCAAGTATTCCACCTGATTCCCCTTCCACCTGGAATCAATGATCCCTGCCACATCCATGTTGCGTTCTCTCTCTTCTATGACGGGTGTCCGGGTGACCTCCCTCTCATGTTCCCCCCACTCACATCCCTCTCTGTATGGCGACAGTAATGACCTGTGAAATACTGGGTGCAATTTCATGTGACTGGGCAATCGGAGTTTGAATGCTACTGGGTTGACCTGCTGTATGACCTCAAAGGGTCCCAACCGTTTGGGTCTCAATTTCTTACACCCTCCCTTGAACGGCAGTCCTTGGGTGGATAGCCACACCCGGTTACCCACCCTTATGGTTTCGCCTTCCCTCCTATTTCTGTCTGCTTGCTTCTTATATTCTTCTTTGGCTTTCTCTAAGTTGAATTGGAGCTGACGGTGGATCGCTTCCATCTCTTCAACAAAATGTTCCGCTGCAGGTACACTCCACCTTCCCCCGCCCTCTCCTGGAAACGCCCGAGGATGACACCCATAATTGGCTAGAAAGGGACTCATCCCTGTGGACACGTTCTCCGCGTTGTTGTAGGCAAATTCTGCCAGAGGTAACCAGTCTACCCAATCAGTTTCTCTGTCCTTTACATAACACCTCAGATATTGTTGCAAAACCCCGTTTGCCCTTTCTGCTTGCCCATTTGTTTCTGGGTGCCTGGCGGTGGAAAAACTTACCTCCACATGCAACATGCTCATTAGTTTCCTCCAGAACCTAGAAGTAAATTGTTTTCCTCTGTCGCTCAAAACCCTCAAGGGGGCGCCATGCAACCTAAAAATGTGCTCCACAAACAACCTTGCGGTTTCTTCCGCTGTCACTGCATGTGAACAAGCTATAAAGTGGCACATCTTAGTTAGTAGATCTACCACCACCATGACCGCGGTTTTCCCTTTGGATCTCGGTAGATCGGTCATGAAGTCTATGGATACCATCTCCCATGGCCTTTCTGGGGTGGGTAAGGGTTCTAATAACCCTGCTGGCGCCAACCTCTCTCCCTTTGCTCTTTGGCACCTGTCGCATCCCCTGACATACTCCCGCACGTCTTCCCGCACCTTGGGCCACCAAAACTCCCTGGTAACCAACCACATGGTCTTGTGCTGCCCGAAGTGCCCCGCCGTGGGGCTGTCATGCAACTGTTTAAGCACCCGCCCTCTTAGTTCCCCACCTGGTATGTAGAGCGCCCCTTTGTAATATAGTTTTCCGTTCTTTTCCTCAAACCCCCCTGCGTTCTCACCTGTCTCCCTGAGTTCCCTAAGTTTCTCTTGGGCATATTCATCGTTTTCAATACCCTCTACCAGTTCTCTTTGCCCCACCAATGCCGCCCCACAAACCCAGTGGTCCTCTGAGATGATATGTCTTTCTTCCGCCCCTCCTTCCCCCTCCAAGTACTCAGGTTTTCTGGAGAGAGCGTCCGCCCTGACATTCTCAGCCCCTGGCACGTAGCGAATTTCAAAATTGAACTTGGAGAACTCTTGCGCCCATCTTACTTGTCTCTGGTTCAATACTCGGGCTGTTCTCCAGTATTCTAGATTTTTGTGGTCTGTCCGCACTTGAACCTTGTGTTGCGCCCCAATCAACAGGTGTCTCCATCTCTTGAACGCTTCGTGGACAGCGAGTAATTCTCTGTCGTACACTGTATAATTCCTCTCAGACTTGTTCAATTTCCTCGAGAAGAAGGCACACGGCCTCCATTCCGACGTATTCGCTCCTGGCTGCAGGAGCACGGCGCCCACCGCTCTGTCAGACGCGTCGGTTTCCACCCTCATCGGCTGCTGCAGATCCACGTGTAAGAGTTGTTCTTCCGAAGCAAACGCCCTCTTTAAACTTTCGAAAGCTCGCTGCGCTTCTTCCGTCCAGACAAATTTCTTCTTACTGCTGAGACAATCCGTGATGGGGGCTGTTAAATGGGCGAAGTTCTTGATGAACTTCCGATAGAAGTTTCCGAACCCCAAAAACCTCTGCACGTCTTTCTTAGTTTTCGGTGGCCTCCATTCCAGCACCGCTTGCACCTTGCTAGGATCCATGGCCAGCCCCTTGTCCGACAACCGGTACCCAAGGAATTCCACCTCCCTGGTGTGAAACTGACACTTCTCCAGTTTCACCCACAGCTGGTTTTCTTGCAGTTTGCTCAGTACTTCTCGTACATCTCGCACATGCTGCTCTTCATCCTCTGAGTACACCAGTACATCGTCCAAGAACGCAGCGCAGTTCTTGTACAGCAATGGTCCTAGTACGTGATTCATGAATGATTGAAATACTGCGGAACCTGCCTGGAGGCCGAAAGGCATAACGCAGTACTCAAATGCCCCCAAGGGGGTGAACATAGTGGTTTTCCACTCATCTCCCTTTCTCATACGTATCAGGTTATACGCCTCCCTCAGGTCCAGCTTGGTAAAAATCTTCCCTTTTCTCACCCGGGTCAGAATGTCATCGATTCTGGGCATAGGGAAGGTCACGGGTTCGGACACTGCGTTTAGGGCCCTGAAATCCACAATTAATCTCGGTTTGTCTGAGTTTTTTTTGTCTACAAAGAACACTGGGCTACCCCCCACCGCTCGTGACTCCCTGATGAACCCACGCTTGAGGTTTTTGTCAATAAACTCCCTTAGCTCCTGCATCTCTCTGTCAGACATTGCATACACCTTGCCCACTGGCAATTGCGCTCCTGGAAGTAAGTTGATTTGGCAGTCAAAGGGTCTGTGCGGGGGTAGTTTATCTGCTTCCCTTTCGCTGAAGACGTCGGCAAAATCTGCATATTGTCGTGGCACCCTACCTTGATCCATTGCTTCTATCTTTGCTAACGTGGCCTGAGTGCCTACTTGGCCCCCTTTTTCTGTGCAGTGTCCCATACAATGTGCTGACCCAAAGGAAACCACTCTCTGATGCCATCCCACAAGCGGATCATGCAGCGCTAGCCAGCTCATCCCCAAAATGATGGGCGCTCCTCCCAACGTGGCTATATTAAACGCTATCCGTTCCGTGTGTCTTGCCACCCTCATTGTCATGGGGACAGTCTGCTGGTCTACTTCTCCCCCCAACAGCGCCCTCCCATCAATCGTGGTCACCTGCAGGGGATTTTTTAAAGGAATGGTCTGTATCTGATGGGCGGCTGCAAACTCCTTACTCATAAAGTTGCAGGAGCTGCCTGAGTCTAATAACGCCTTCACTTTTAGTGGGTGTCCGTTTGCCAGCTCCAGCAATACCTCTATTACAAGAGCTGGTCTTGGGGGTTCTGGCGTGGGCACATTTACTGTTCCTTGGCCTGGCTGCTGTGCCCCGTCGGTGGCAGCCAGGTGTTGGCTTTTACTTGCTCCTTAGCTCCTTCTCCCTCCTCCCCAACAGCTCCCGCCATTCCTTGCCATTCCTTTCTTTGCGGGCAAACTCTGGCAAAATGACCTGGCTGTTGGCAGAGAAAACATTTCTTGGCGCCTTTTCCCTCCTTCTTCCGCCCTTCACTGGGGTTTGAAATTGCGCGCGCGCGCGCTGTTCCGATTTCCATCGGCTCTGCTGGCAGAGAAGGCTGCTCTGGCATCTCTGGAATGCGGAAATCCCTCCAACGCTCCCCTTTCCCTTCCCGCTTCTCCAAGGCTCTGGCCTCCTGGCGTGATCCTATGGCCAGCGCTGATTTAGTCAGATGGTCCATAGACTCCCCCCTGGGCCCCCGGGAAAGTTCGTCTTTCACTGCCGAAGATAGTCCTTCTTCGAACAGCATTTGTATCGGTTCCGCTGACAAATCCCATCCTAATTTATGGATCAACATGGTGAACTCAGTCCAGTACTCACGGACAGATCGGTTCCCTTGTTTACACGCCATTAACTGCCTGCGCGCCACTCCCTGCTCAATCTCGCTGGAAAACATCAGATCCATGGCGCGAAAAAACTTCCTTGTGTCCCTTAGGGCTTCATTATTGGCTGCCATTAGTGGCCTCACCCAATCTTTGGCCCCGCCTTCGAGATGCCCAATCACATAAGCAACCCTCGAATCCTCATCAGGAAAATCATCAAACTGCAGATTGAGGGCATATTGCATCTCTGTCCTGAAGGCTTGATAATTCCTGGGATCACCCCCAAACTTCTGCACCAGTCCTGGCACTTTCCTCGAGAGCTGGGCGGCTTTCCCCTTTTCTGCATCATGAGCCCTCCTCTCCTCCAGCCTCGCCGTTTGCAGAGCTAACTGTACCTCCAACATCCTGTACCTTTCTTCCAGGCTAGGACTGGCTGCAGCTGCTCCCCCATCTCCGGCTCCGGCTGGGTTGCTCATGATGCCTCTCTTTGCACAAGCTGCTTTCAGGGACTGTCAGATTGCTGTGGTGGGATAATGAGCTGCTTGTGCGTTGAAGCTGGATCCCTCAGAGCTCACTCAGTGTAGTGAAACCCTGCCTTGAGCGGAGCCCTTTAGCATGGCTCCGTCAGTCGCTGGTAGAATCTGACAGTGGGCGTTTGCGGAAACGTTTCCAACATAAAAGCTGTTTCACGGACATGCGCCGCCTGGATTCCCCGCGTGACAGTTTCCGGCGGGGGGTGGGGGTCCTTAAAGGCTGTTCTGATACCTCCACACTGTTCTCACTGGAAGTATCCCAGAGCCTTCCCTCCGACTCCCTTTCCTTTGGAGCTCCCGCACTCCCCCTACTGGTTCCCTCTTCTGCTGAAGAAGTGTCTCTCCTATTCTCCTGAAGCCTTCTCACCACCTGTCTTTCCGATGGCAGTTCCCTGACAGTATCTATGAACAGTCTTAAGAACCTTACTCAATCCGCCTACAGCAAACAGAAATCTGTAAAACTCCCTCCAAAGGAGGAGTAAAAACTGGAAACCAAAAATGCAACACTACTGCAGCTTTTTTTTTTTTTTAATACCTACTTTAATTCTCCCTAATAATTGCAGGGAAGTATATGGTAGCCTGTAATTCTCTGCAAAATTCATTTTTTGCTCAACATTTTTACACAGGATGCATAGTTAACTTACAGTGGTTTCTTGATGGTATCACTCTTCAGGTAAATCACTCCAAGTTTTAGACCTAGCGCAGACATTCATTGGGGCAGAGAAAAGCTGTGCCTGTACTGGAAAGAAACAAAATGAAGTATGAGTGAGTTATTTGTAAATGATCTGGAATCAGGGTAAACAGTTTGTAAATCATACTAAATTATTCTAGATACAAGTGAGTCATAACACTACTGGTAATAATTCTGGGATAGAAAAAGAAGTAGTCATTCTTCAGCCAATGCACAATTAACTTAAGGAATACATTACAAGAAGTGGTGACCAGCATTGGTTAGATAACCTTACAACAACTGGACATATTCATGGTATCCATAGCTATTTATCATGGTGGTGATATACTTCTGAATACCATAATGTGAGCAAACAAAAAAGGATGGGCATTCTTTAGATGCCTTGTTTGGAAATTTCTGAGGAACAATTGGCTGTTGGAGACGGACTGCTGGCCAAGATGAACTTTGCACTGAGATCCAGCAAAGTAATTCTCAGCTTTCTAAGCAGAGACATCACCTTGCCAACAAAGGTCCGTATAGTTAAAGCCATGGTTTTCCCAGTAGTGATGTACAGAAGTGAGAGCTGGACCATAAAGAAGGCTGATCGCCGAAGAATTGATGCTTTTGAATTATGGTGCTGGAGGAGACTCTTGAGAGTCCCATGGACTGCAAGAAGATCAAACACATCCATTGTGAAGGAAATTAGCCCTGAGTGCTCACTGGAAGGACAGATCATGAAGCTGAGGCTCCAGTACTTTGGCCACCTCATGAGAAGAGAAGACTCCCTGGAAAAGACCCTGATGTTGGGAAAGATTGAGGGCACAAGGAGAAGGGGACGACAGAGGACGCGATGGTTGGACAGTGTTCTCGAAGCCACAAACGTGAGTCTGACCAAACTGCGGGAGGCAGTGGAAGACAGGAATGCCTGGCGTGCTGTTGTCCATGGGGTCACGAAGAGTCGGACACGACTAAACGACTAAACAACAACAACAATTGGATTGTGCAGAATCCAAATATATCAAAGTTCTAATGCTCTTCCCTGTGCATTGAATATTAGCTTACGGAGGTTGGTGAGAATCTTGTTAGATTTGGATGTACAGTGCAGGCAAAACATAACAGAAACCGTGAATGCCTATCTTTTCCTTATTTACAAAGTCCATTTAGAAAGGTGCTGTCTTTGATCACAATGTAACAGAACCCATTAGGAAACTACTGAATCTGATAGAACATAGCAAGGCAACTAAACTCCCACTGACAATTATGTCCCTAGACATCCTCAAGGCTTTTGATTGCCTTGAATGGAAATACCTATTAGCAGTACTAACTAACATGAAAATTGGTCCCATCTTCTTACATACCCTCAAACAAATCTACTCCCATGCCTCAGCAAAATGCACGACTGACAGTATGGACTCTAATTCCATAGCAATCCAAAGAGGCACAAAACAAGAAAGCCCACTGTCTCCCTTACTATTCATTCTGGCTCTGGAACCTCTAGCAGTCCAAATCTGAGCAACCACAGACATCAAGGGAGTGGAAATAAAAGGCAGAACCTATAAATTAGGGCTCTTTGCAGACGACCTGATGGTCACACCAGACCCCATAAACACAGCAACCACCAAAGAACTCAACACATTTGCAATGGTATCGGGCCTACAAGTAAACTGTGCAAAATCTGAAGCTATGTGTTTCACCCCGCCATTCCAAAAAGAATTTGCCAACATCACTAAGATAAAACTGCCGCACCAAGTACAGATACCTAGGGGTACAAATAACCAGAAACCTCAACAAACTATATCTCCACAATTACAACCCCTTGTGGTGACAATCAACAAAGACTTGAGGACTTGGAACAACACCAACTTCACCCTTTCAGACAAAATAGCCATGATCAAAATGATCACCTCCCAAAATTAACCTACCTATTCTAAACCCTCCCAGTCTGGATTCCTGCAACCCAACTCTGCAAATGGCAGAAAAAATTACACTCGTTTATCTTCTCACACAAAAAAACAAGAATAAACCCCAAATACCTACACCTTGCCCCTTCACTACATTGCCGACCAAGTGTGCCACATAATCCCATACATTCTAGAAGACGAAACAAAACAATGGGTACACCTGGAGAGAGACATAATCGAAAATACCCCCACCATAGCATACCCATTCCTCCCAAACAAACTAAGGAAAATCCTCACAACACTAAACAGGTTCACACAGACCATGCTCATCACCCACTATTTCATCATGCAGCACAAAACTTCCAGATAAAAACCTGGCAAGCCCAAAGGCTTATATCATCTAGCAGGCTTCTACAAAAATAACAAACCCACATCAACACAAGAAATACAAGACAAACTAGGGGACACCCAAATGCCCTGGCTAACACACCACCAATTACACGCCTTCTTAAACAATCCAGTAGTAAAAACAGCAGCATCTAGGCCCTTGACAACCTTTGGAAACCTCCTCCTAACAACAAAGGGACACGGCAAAGAGATGGGTATCTACAATATACAAAATACTGTTCCAAAATCCCACAGAACCCCTTGACATAATCAAAAAACAATGGGAGGATGACAGAACTCATCCTGAAACTCACTTACAGATGGTACTTAACACCATAGGAACTAGCACTGATACATCAGGAGCCTCACCAAAATGCTGGAGAAGATGCACCTCCACAGCCACATACCTCCACATGTGGTTGGAATGTCCCAAAACCAACTCTTCTAGACATCAGTCGTACAAGAAATAAGCAAAATAACTAAACAAGTATTAGAAGTCACCCCAGAACTGGCCCTACTGAACATCTTCCAAAATAATAATGCCCACTCACATTATAAAGAGCTCATAACCCATCTACTCTCAGCAGCCAGAAACATCATAGCCAGACACTGGAGAGACCTGTCAGGGGTAAACATGGACCAACGGTATCAAATAAATAATAATAATAATAATAATAATAATAATAATAATAATAATAATAAATAATAATAATAAATTTATACCCCACCCATCTGACTGGGTCTCCCCAGCCACTCTGGGCGGCTTCCATCCGAATATCAAAAACAATACAGCGTAGGGTTTTTCTAGCCTTACTAGAAAAACTAACCAATAAACTGAAACTGATATGGGGACAAATAATATAAAATAAAAGAAGAAGATGCCTTCACCCTGATATGGTTCCCCTTTATCATATACATAGCCCAACAAGACAACAACAAGAATCCGCTGACAGCATATGAATCAATATGGCTAACCTGACCTAAAAACCCACCCTCTCATGCACTCACACACATAAACAAATCTCACTATAGCCAACCAAAGGCAACCTACCACACCCTAGGTCACCCCCAACCTCTCTCACCACCAAGGAAATATAACAAGTGAATAGAAAGAAAACCCACACGTGACGCTGACACAAAACCCCACACATACACTAAGCAGAAAAATAGAAGCTTTGTCACCCCACTTTATCCTATGCCCTCCCCTCCCCCTTCCCCCTCTTTTCTTCCCAAGCTACTACTGCATTCAACACTAATGTCTCACAACAAATGTAACTGATCTGTAGAAAACACAACTTGAAAAAAGAGACAATGCACGTATTTTTGTAAACTAAGAGATCTTTAATAAATTTTATTTTAAAAAGAAAAAAGAAAGGCAAAGCATGCTACAGAAAGAAATAAAGCTCCCAAACTCAGAAATATAGGAAGCTGACTTATGCTTTGTCCATCTAGTGCAGTATTGTCTACTCTGACTTGCAGTAGCTCTGCAGAATCTCTGCAGAAGTCTTTAACATTGCCTACTATATTATTATTTTAATTGGAGATGCCAGGGATTGAACCTGTTCTAGTTACCTTCCATACCATGAATGAGTTAAGAAGAGCCTGACACCAAAGAACTCTTGCCTTTACACAGAAGTGAAAACATGTGCAGATATTCTTGTATAAATTTTGAATCTCTTATCAACGAGGCATACAATCATTCATGTGTGGTTCCAGCAAGGATAACTGCTAAAAATACAATAATAATTTTTCTACTTTTCATAATAGATGTTCTCTTTTATATAGCACTGAGGTCCTTGAAGATGAAGTTTTATATGCTCATATTTTCATATGCAGTGTTGGCTTGCAAAGGGAATAAAGTCAGCAAAAACATTTTGGTATTTTATAAAGGCAATGCTGATTAATGGCCTTTCTACTTAACTCCTCATACTAATGCTTTGATTCTCCTCTTTCCCCCTTTCATAAATTGGATTGTGACCCTTCATCACTTGTTGACCTCCTTTCCTGAGCTGCTCATTAATCAGCACCTCTTCTCTGATATGGTCTGTCATATCCTATTACTTACAATGCACATAAGCAGAAGGTACACCTACCCTGCACCTCACACTGTACACGCTGGAAAGTATCTAAATTTAGTCTCTTTCAGAGTTCTCTTTCCTGCAGATATAAATTCTAACAAATCAGCATATCACCAATGCTTCCTTCCCACCTCTGATATTTATTTACTGAAAGAACATCTCTGTGAGATATCTACTGAAAGAAAATATCTATTCGAACTTTCCAGTGCTTTTTAAACAAATGAGTTGAAGTTATCCCTCACCTTGTCTGATTGGCAGTCAAGAGAAAAGGACGTTTGAAATTTCCTATTCTCAGTGGTTATGGCTGGGTGTGGCAGTCTTTATTATTGGGATAGCACCTTCTATTAGAAACATGCAATCAAGTGCTATCTCTTCATTCCCAAACCAATCCTGGAAAAGACTGTCATATCCTACAAAAATGGAACTCCTAACACAGAATCTAAAGAAAACAGCAGAAGACGTCATATGCCATCAGGGGTGCCATATCCTAGGGGCCAAGCCCTTCAACCCATATTATTGGGGAGAGGGTGCCCCCCATATTCAAAGTGGGAGGAGTTTCAATGGCTGGCTTCTCCTCCTGCTGCTGCCATGGGGGGAAGGAGTGGGGAAGTAGTCCCTGGCTGGGGAAATGCACAAAAGGAATAAATCCAAAGGGCAGAAGCAATCATGCTACAGATTCAGTAAGTACCTTCTGCAGAACTCTTCTGCTGAATGCTGCACCCACAAAAGCAAATATATTAATAGGAACCTGTTAACTAACAGCTAAGAGGTGTATTTGCAAACTGATTCAATTGACAGAGAGCTTCTATAGCAGGTGGGGAACCTGTAATCCTTCAGATGTTGTTGAAGTACAGCTTGCATCAGCCTTAGCAAGCATGGCCAATGGCCAGATAAGCTGGGAGCTCTATCTGCCCGTCACTTCCCTCTACAGTACATGCAAAAACTGTCTTCTTGACCACGGGACTCATTATTGGTCTTGGCTGCTCAATCCATCAGAGCCTGTTTTTACATGCAGGGAAAGTCCCTAACTCACCGATGGTTTGAGATGTATTGGCTACCCTCACCTGGTACAGCCAGCCAGTCACAGGGGTTCTAGAGGTGCAGCCACTGTTGCATGCTGACAGCTTCTAGGAGCCACAGGTGAAAGCTTAGTGCAGGGTGAAGACCAAAGGTGTATAAGCTACCCCAGAAGGAACATGACGTGCCCCCTAACAGAAATACTAATCCTTCCCTAACGCCCCAAGGTGGGGCAGATTGAGTTCATCAACCTAGGACAGTAGCCCATCTAGGAGAAGGAAAACTCTGATCCTAAACCTCTGCTTAGATTAGCTCTCTGAAAACGAGTGGAAACCAATTTTGAGAAAAACAAGAAAATGTAATGCCATAAAAAGCTGCTGTATGCTTCTGCTATTACCTAACTCAGATTTGTGACCCTGTACTGGATTATGCGGGAAGGTAAACGGCGTTCCGTGTGCTGCGCTGGCTCGCCAGATGCAGCTTGTCACGCTGGCCATGTGACCCGGAAGTGTCTGCGGACAGCGCTGGCTCCCGGCCTATAGAGTGAGATGAGCGCACAACCCTAGAGTCTGGCAAGACTGGCCTGTACGGGCAGGGGTACCTTTACCTTTACCTTTTTACTGGATTATGAGAAACCAGTGCTCTAAAATATTAGCTGCTATTTTCTTTTCATTGGTATACTAGTCCCCTATATCTGGACTATGGTGTTTTGCAAACTGTGCTTGGTGCCATAGCCAACTGTATTTGGATGGAAATTGCACCTAGAATAATCCAATGACTCAGTTATGTTCCTTGCACAGAGAAGACATTTTTGTGGTGGTGGACAAGCACAACAAACCTGCAACAATGAATGCAGAATTTCTAATTTGGAAATCATTAAATTAAACAGGTAGCATAGGAGTGAGGAAACTACTGAAGTTTGCCAGAAGTGGAACCAAGCATTTTGTCTACCATAAAGACTATAGAATACTACTAAAGACCAAACAATTATTTCTCAATGAGCAGTAATTTCCAGGTGGACCATTCAAATTGGATTGGAGGCTGCCACAGTTTGCTAAGGGATGGGGCAGATTCCTGGAGGCTCTGCAAAAAAAGTAAAAGAAAAACATTTTTCTTCTTTTCCCAAGGGCAATCTTCTATTGAAATCTGGAAATGCAGTGAATGTTTATACAGTAAAAGTCTACATCGTGTTCCCATTGTTTGTCACACAGTCTCTCTTACTTATCTGTAACTAGTTCTCTGTTGCATTTTCATCTGACACCCTATAAAATTTCACTTTGCTCAAGTTGTAGTTCTTGCTCAACCAACTGCAGCTCAAATTTGGCACTGAGATACGTAAGCTTTCTACTCTGTCATGATGAAATGAATTTTCAGTTCCTAGAGGTCAAACAAGGACAAGGGACAGAGTATTTATTCAGAAGCTTCTGGAAAATTGTTTTTCTATTCCCTAAAAAATTGATTTTGAAGGACTGTACTAGCTAGCTCAGAAAGTTACGGATCTTTACCTTTTATATTCCCAATTTCAGTAACAGTGTCCTTTACATGGCTAGCCCTCATCAGCACTGGAGGGTTAGCATTAGGCATAGTCTACCTATGGATCTGAATTTAAAAGCTCACTTGGAATAATCAGTAGCCCAGTAAACTGTGCTCTGAGAGCTCCGAGGACTGTAGTCCAATAGTATTAGCTGCCTAACAATTCCTAGAGTTCAAGGCATTTAGATGGAAAGGAGCAACAACGTTTCCTTTACAATGCACGTCACAGATTGACCTCAATAAGCCACAATAGCTCTTTTGAGTGACTAACCTTACTTAGCTGCAAAACAGTTGTGCTAGCGCAAGGATTAGCACTAGCGCAACAGGATCCCAACCCGTCTCCTCCCCAAATTTGCTTCAAAACAGATTTAGAGAGTGCATGGGAGAGGGGGAGAACATTCCATTGCACAAGGAGAAATCTCTGTTGACCTTAGTGCTAAGTTGCATACAACCCTATACTTCTGTTGATGCAATCTAGAATTGCATTATACTTTTTAGCTACCACACCACACTGCTGACTCATGATCCTTGTTGCAGGTACTGTTACCAAGCAAGGTGTCACCCATCCTGTGTCTGGGCATTTGATTCTCCCTACCTAAATGCAATGCGGGACGCAGGTGGCGCTGTGGGTTAAAGCCTCAGCGCCTAGGACTTGCCGATCGAAAGGTCGGCGGTTCGAATCCCTGCGGCGGGGTGCGCTCCCGCTGCTCGGTCCCAGCGCCTGCCAACCTAGCAGTTCGAAAGCACCTCCGGGTGCAAGTAGATAAATAGGGACCGCTTACCAGCGGGAAGGTAAACGGCGTTTCCGTGTGCGGCTCTGGCTCGCCAGAGCAGCGATGTCACGCTGGCCACGTGATCCGGAAGTGTCTCCGGACAGCGCTGGCCCCTGGCCTCTTAAGTGAGATGGGCGCACAACCCCAGAGTCTGTCAAGACTGGCCCGTACGGGCAGGGGTACCTTTACCTTTACCTTTACCTAAATGCAACACTTGACATTATCTCGGTTGAGAATCATTTCTAGTACTGGCCAGGTTCTCCATTCTGTTAAGACCATCTTGAGTTTCAGTTTCTGTATTCTAAGCCCCCACATAATTTGGTGCGATCTGCAAATTTTATGAGCACCCCCTTCATTCCCTTTATTTCATTTTTATTGATTTGTATGTAGACAAATATAAATGAAAGTAAAATACAACCAAACCAAATATAAAATAACCAAACACCTCCCTGAGCATTAATCACTTCCTGTTTTCTATCAACATGCCTCACAGGTAGTATACACTGAAGAAAAAGAAGATCGACAAGGAGCAAATTACAAAGTGAAAGAGTTATGAATTCCACAGCCTCACATACAGGACATACTCGAAGCACTTTTTCATTTGTGTAACTAATAAAGTTAAATCAATCCCTGACAAATCTTGGGACTTTTTATGCCCTCTAAGGACATGGCATTCTAGCCATTAATAAATATGTTAAAGAGCACCCAAGGCAGAATCTCATGATACTCCACATCACTTCTCTCCAGTTCGATAAGTATGGTATGGTTAATCAACCATCCACAAATCTATGTAACAGTACTGTAATGTTTTCTAGGGGTTGCTCGTGCGCAACCTGGCTGGGTGCAAACACCTGGCTGGGCTGCCAAAGTAAACCTTATCTGTCCGGACCGCCACTCACCCGTGGCTGACTCAGTCGCTGGCAGAATCCGTGAGTGGGCGTTTCTTAAACTTCTTCCAGCAAAGAAGCTCTTTGACGCCCAGTCTCCTCCTACTGTCTCTGCGTGGGAGCCTTCTGTGCAGAGAGGGCGTGGGCAACGGAGGACCCCTACTCTCCTCGCTGGTCCCAGGCAAGGAATCATGGGACTGCCTCGCCACTTCAGCCTCCTGCCCCCCTCTCCACTGGTGCTACGCTGATTTCCTTCCCCAGATGATGGGCTGCTTCTCTCGATCCCTGGACGCTCTCTATGATCCCTCTGGCTTTTGCTCTCTCCCTCCAGCACTGATGGCAGTTCCCTGACATCCACCCCCTCCTCAGGACCCCCCTCATCCCTGGCGCGATCTTCCGATACATCCTCCTCTCTCTCTTTGACCGACGATGTGGGGAATCCCCTGAAAGAACTGTCATTATTGTCTGAGGATTCAAAACCAGCCTCCCATCCCCTTGGATCTCTTCCAGCTGTTTGAACCTCCCAGTCTGATTCTTCTCCCTCGGACACCTCCCCTCCCTCCTCTTCGGAGGCAGGAAAACCCACAAAGTCCCCTTCGTTGTCAGTGGGCCCAAATTCTTCCTCCCAGAATCTAGCTAATGGTTTAGGCTTATCCGGGAACAAACCATGAAACTCTTCCACCAGATACCCATCTGTGATTGATTCAGCAGGGACCCAAGTGTTTTCAGACCTGGGTTCTCCCTCCCAGGCTACCAAGTACTCTACCTGGTGACCTCGCCACCTCGAATCGAGTATTTCCGTAGCTTTGTTACAGTGTTCCCTCTCCTCTACCCGCGGGTGGGTGGGAACACCTCCCTCCCTTCCCGGGAATTCCTGCCCCTCCCTGTGATGGGAAAGCAGGGACCTATGGAACACCGGATGTATCTTCATGCTGTCAGGCAACTTGAGTTTAAATGCTCCTGGGTTAACCTGCTGTATAACCTCAAAGGGCCCCAGTCGCCTAGGCTGCAACTTTTTGCACCCTCCTTTTAGGGGCAACCCTTGGGACGACAACCACACCCGGTCCCCTACTCGTATGGCCTCCCCTTCCCGACGGTGCCTGTCTGCCTGCCTCTTGTAAACTTCCTTGGCCCTTTCCAAGTTCAGCCTGAGTTGCTGGTGTAAAGCCTCCATTTCCTCAGCAAATTGCTCAGCCGCAGGTACACTCCATCCTTCCTCCCCCCGTCTTGGGAAGGCCCTGGGGTGACACCCGTAATTGGGCATAAAAGGGCTTATTTCCGTGGACATGTGTTCAGCGTTATTGTACGCAAATTCAGCCAATGCTAGTTTCTCTACCCAATTGTTCTGCCTCTCGCTGACATAGCAGCGTAGGTACTGCTGGAGTATTCTGTTCACTCTTTCGGCCTGTCCGCTGGTTTCTGAGTGCCTCGCCGTCGAGAAGCTCACCTTGACCTGCAGCAAGCTCATGAGTTTCCACCAGAACCAGGAGGTAAATTGTCTTCCATGATCAGAGATCACCCTCAATGGGGTTCCATGCAGTCTAAAAATGTGGTCCACAAACAGCCTGGCTGTCTCCTCTGCCGACACCGCATGCGAGCAAGCTACGAAATGGCATATTTTAGTCAGCAGATCGACCACTACCATGACCGCTGTCTTTCCCCTTGACTTGGGCAGGTCTGTCAGAAAATCAATGGACACCACCTCCCAGAGCCTCTCCGGGGTTGGTAAGGGTTCCAGCAACCCTGCAGGGGCGGTCCTTTCCCCCTTTGCCCTCTGGCACTGGTTGCACCCTCGTACATATTCTCGTACGTCTTCCCTTACCTTTGGCCACCAGAACTGCCTGGTGACTAGTAGCATGGTCTTGTGTTGTCCAAAGTGCCCAGCTGTTGGGCTGTCATGGAGCTGCCTAAGTATCTTGCCCCTCAATGTCTCTCCTGGTACATACAGCGCCCCCTTGTACTACAGTAGCCCTTCCTTTTCCTCAAACCCCCCATTGTCTTCCTTTCCACCTCTGAGCTCCCTGATTTTGGTCTGGGCAAACTCATCGTCTCTGGTGAGCCCTGCCTCTCTCGTCTCCTTACCAACACTCCCCCACACACCCACTGGTCCTCGGGGAACACGTGCCTGGCCTCCGGAGGCCCTTCTCCCTCCATGTATTCTGGTTTCCTGGAGAGTGCATCCGCCCTAACATTTTCCCCTCCCGGCACGTATTGTATCTCGAAGAAAAACTTGGCGAACTCCTGGGCCCATCTAATCTGTCTCTGGTTAAGCACTTGCGCGGTCCGCCAGTATTCCAAGTTCTTGTGGTCAGTTCGGACCTGGATCTTGTGCCGTGCCCCTATCAAAAGGTGTCTCCATTGTCGAAATGCTGCGTAAAT
Organism: Podarcis cretensis; assembly: GCF_951804945.1. Lineage (NCBI taxonomy): Eukaryota > Metazoa > Chordata > Lepidosauria > Squamata > Lacertidae > Podarcis > Podarcis cretensis. The sequence goes on along the minus strand of NC_137173.1, from coordinate 33,255,024 downwards.
CGCAAGCAGTTCTCGGTCATACACCGTGTAGTTTTGCTCCGACTTGTTCAGCTTCCTAGAGAAAAAGGCACACGGCCTCCAGTTTTCCTTGGACCTGGGTTGCAATAGTACTGCTCCAATCGCGCGGTCGGATGCGTCTGTCTCCAGCCTCATGGGCTTCTCCGGGTCCACGTGCAGGAGCTGCTCTTCCGAGGCGAACGCCTTCTTCAATTTTTCAAAGGATTGCTGCGCATCCTCTGTCCATGCGAACTTCTTTTTGCTACTAAGACAATCCATTATGGGTGCAGCCAAGTGAGCGAAGTTCTTTATGAACTTCCTGTAGAAGTTGCTGAAGCCTAGGAACCTCTGCATATCCTTTCTGTTTTGGGGGGCCTTCCATTCCAGCACTGCCTTCACCTTGCCTGGGTCCATAGCCAGTCCTTTGTCTGACAACCTGTACCCCAGGAACTTGACCTCCCTGGCGTGGAATTGGCATTTTTCCAGCTTGACCCACAACTGATGCTTCTTCAATCTCTGTAGCACCTCCCTGATGTCTCTGACGTGTTGCGCTTCATTCTCTGAGTAAATTAAAATGTCATCCAAAAAGGCCACACAATTCTTGTACAGCAGGGGCCCCAACACATGGTGCATGAAGGATTGAAAGCAGGCGGATCCTGATTGTAATCCAAATGGCATGACTAAATACTCAAAAGCCCCCAGGTGGGTGAACATGGTCATTTTCCATTCGTCCCCCTCCCTTATTCTAATTAGATTGTATGCCCCCCTTAGGTCCAGCTTGGTAAAAATCTTCCCCTGCCTCACACGTGTCAGAATATTGTCAATTCTGGGCATTGGGAAAGTCATGGGTTCTGACACCAAATTCAAACGGCAGTAATCCACCACCAATCTGGTCTCATTGGTTGATTTTTTGTCCACAAAGAACACTGGACTCCCCCCCCCACCGCTTTAGATTCCCTTATAAAACCCATCTTCAAGTTCTTGTCAATAAACTGCCTCAACTCCTGCATCTCCCAGTCGGACATGGCGTACAGCTTACCCACCGGTAACTGGGCCCCCGGAAGCAGGTTGATTTGGCAGTCATATGGTCTGTGGGGGGGCAGTCTGTCAGCCTCTCTCTCGCTGAAGACCTCCTTTAAATCTGCATATTGCGATGGCATCCGCCCTTTCTCCTCCAGGGCCACCCCAGCCACCCTAGCCACAGTCATTTTGGTTCCTTTCCTCCCAGGCAGTGTTCTAAGCAGTAAGCTGACCCAAAGGTGAGCGACCGCTGATGCCATGACACCACTGGGTCATGTGGTGCCAGCCAGCTCATTCCCAGTATTATTGGGGGTCCCGCCAGCGTGGCCACGTGAAAGGCAATTGTTTCCGTGTGCCTGGAAACACTCATCCGCATTGGCGGTGTCTGGTGTGTCACTCCCCCCTCCCCAGTAGCTCCCTGCCATTAATGGTGGTCACCTGCAAGGGGAAATCTAGTGGCAACAGGTGGAGTTGGTGCGCCAGAGCGAAGTCTCTGCTGAAGAAGTTACACGAGGACCCAGAATCCAGCAGCCCATTCACCTTGACTGGGTGCCAATTTGGGAGTTCTAGAACCACTTCAATGGCTATGGCTGCCTTGGGAGGGTCAGGCTGGGGCACTTCTACTGGTCGCTGGCCTGGCTGCTGCCCCTGCTGGTCGGCAGCCAGGCTTTCTCGTTTCCCTGCACCGGACCCTTCTCCTCCTCTTCGTCATGGCCTGCTGTCCCCATCATGCCTTGCCAAGCCTTTCGTTGGGGACAGACCTTCGCAAAATGTCCTGGCCGCTGACAGAGGAAACACTTCTTGGTAGTTTTCCACTCCTTCCCCTCCTTTTTCCTGACCTCACTGACGTTTGAAACTTCGCGCGCACGCGCGCTCCATCGATTTCCATTGGCTCTGCCGCCTGGGAAGGCTCCCTCGGCATTTCAGGAATGCGGTTGCCATGGAAATGCTCCCCCCTTATCTCGAGCCCGTGCTTCCTGGCGTACGCCAATTGCAAGCACAGTCTTTGTGAGCTCATCCATTGACCGCGGGCGGGGCAACTCGTCTTTCACTTCGGGATTCAAACCTGCCTCAAACAGCGTTTGCACGGGTTCAGAATCTAGGTCCCACCTGAGCTTGTGCACTAACATCGCAAAACGCGACCAGTAGCTTCTGACGGACAGGCTTCCCTGCTTGCACCCCAGCAGCTCCCTCCGGGTCACACTTTGCTCCACCTCGCTGGAGAACATCGCGTCCACTGCCTGATAATTTTTTTTAAGGTCTTTTAATGCATCATTCCCCATCGCCATCAAGAGTCTGATCCATTCCCGCACCCCATACGGGAGATGTCCAATAATGTACGCCACCCTCTCCATGTATCAGGAAAGTCATTCTTTTGTAATTCCAAAGCATATTGAATTTCCGTTCGGAAAGCATTGTAGTCCTGGGGCTTCCCTCCAAACTTATTTACCAGCCCAGGGACCTTCCTCCCTATCGGGGTGGCTCTGACCTGCGCATCCTGAGCCTGCCTCTCCTCCAGCCACGCTGACAGCGTAGCGACATGTGCCTCTAGGTCTCGATTCCTCTCGACCAGACCTCGCACCATGGCTTCTTGCCCTGTCTCTCCGGCTGGTCCTGTCTGGCTCATCATGCTGCCTTCCCCGGGCTGCACACAAGCAACGTCAGGGACTCACGGATTGCTGTAATGTTTTCTAGGGGTTGCTCGGGCGCAAGCAGGCAACTATCTCCCTGGCTGGTTGCAAACACCTGGCTGGGCTGCCAAAGTAAACCTTATCTGTCCGGACTGCCACTCACCCGTGGCTGACTCAGTCGCTGGCAGAATCCGTGAGTGGGCGTTTCTTAAACTTCTTCCAGCAAAGAAGCTCTTTGACGCCCAGTCTCCTCCTACTGTCTCTGCGTGGGAGCCTTCTGCGCAGAGAGGGCGTGGGCAACAGAGGACCCCTACTCTCCTCGCTGGTCCCAGGCAAGGAATCATGGGACCGCCTCGCCACTTCAGCCTCCTGCCCCCCCTCCACTGGTGCTATGCTGATTTCCTTCCCCAGAAGATGGGCTGCTTCTCTCGATCCCTGGACGCTCTCTATGATCCCTCTGGCTTTTGCTCTCTCCCTCCGGCACTGATGACAAGTACTATCATTAAGTCCACATTTTATCAGCTTGCTGATAAGAAGATCATGGGGAAAACATGCCAAATGTCTTGCTAAAATCTAGATATACTGCATCTATGTCACTCTAGAAGGCTAGTAATTGTATAAAAATTGAAGGGATAAGGTTGGTCTGCCACGAGTTGTTCTTGAGAAGCCTATGCTGGCTCTTTGTGATCAAAGTGTTCTGCTCCCCCCCCCAAAAAAAAACCCTCACAAATTTGCTGCTTAATTATCTGTCCTGGAACCTTTCCAAGTATGGATGTCAAGCTGACCAGTGCATAGTTGCCTGGATCCTCTTCCCCATTCCCTTTTAAAAGTTGGGGACATTTGTCTGCCTTGAATCTTGTGGCACTTCACTCATTTTCCAAAAAAAGAAAGAAAAGAAAACTATGACAGATAATCTGAGATCACATCTCCAAGTTCCTTTAATACCCTATGATGCAATCTGTTATTAATGTTACTAAGGCATTTCCAATAGCTGGGTGAGCATTCATTTATAAATGTAGGTGAAGGGGTGAAAAGCCAGAGGAATCAGACCTTGCAGGAAGGAAGGCAGACGTAATCCAAGTGCATATCAAACCGGAGAAGGATTAGGGCCATAACACCAAGGATGAAAGGGTCAGGCAGGATCAGAGGCCAGGTCCAAAGATGAAACAGCACATGACTTGAGATTCCTAGATAGCAATAGGCACTGAAGTGGCATGTTTCCAACTGTTAGTAAACAAGGCCAGTTAGACTAAGCAATAGGCTTGGAAGAAAAGAATTCATAAGAGCATGATATGCTCTTTACTTGAGATCTTGAGAAAGCTCATCATTCAGAGGGTTTGGTTGATCAGAGAAGGGTTCTAGTTTAAGACTCAATCTTCCTGTTTGTCCTCCTTGCAGGAAAATATGACCCAACTAATGACTAGGTAATGGTTCTTTACTTCTTAAAAAAAAAAGATTATTCACACTTCAGATTAGCTGAAAAGTTCTAAGTCACCCTCTGGCTGAGCAGGCAGACAATAGATTGCAGTCCCTGTTGGCTGATCCATGTGTGGTCCATGTGCAGCTGCTTTAATACAGAGAGAGCACTTTGGTAAAGTGTCCCAAGGGCAGAGAATGAAACTTCTTCATGCAGAAATAGCACAAATTCCACAAAGAGCTGCTGCTACTAGAAGGAGAGTTGCCACCACCTAAAATCACCAAAGATTGTGAAAATGAGGAGAAATTGGCTGTGTCACAACAATGTATCCATCCAATCCATTGCTTTGGCTAGTTATGACAAATGAGTTTTAGGAACATTTCATTGCCAAGGAACCCTGTCAAAATATTGGTGATTTTTCCAAATCTGTTCAAAATCACAGATATGTCAACTGAAGCATGAGAAGAGGACATTATTTTTCAAGAAGCAGAAAACAACAACAAAAACAACATTAGAAGAAAATGACGGGTCTATTTTCTGAAAACTAGTTCAATTTACTGATACTTTGCTGCTATCTCAATTTCAACAGCATCTTAGGGCCAAACTACACATTATGTTATTCACGCTTTTTAAAACGTGTGCTATTTTAATTGTAAAGGGAAAACAACTATGGGGCCCCCATCTAGAACATGCTTCAAATCTGGATTGGGACCCCAGGCCCATTTCCTCCTCCAACAACAACACAAGATCCCCATGTCTGCTATTTGCTCCTAAAGATGCTGCTTGTAGCATCTGCACTTTGGGGGAAAGTAGCAGCCAGGGAAGCAGTTTTGGTGGGAACCGTGCGGGGCCCTGATTTGGATCAGGAGCACATTCCAATTTAGTGCTTCACATGCCTACTTTTCCAATGAAACTTGCCAGCTTTAGCGTATGCACCCCCCCAATGTAACTTGGCCCTTAGCTCCAGTATTCAGCAAATAGTTTGCAAACTATTTGCTACTACTGAACTATATGAACAACCTCCCTGCTGGGTGCTCCTGGTTATTTATGACTATTCCTCAACATAACTTGCAGAGATAATATGTCAAGCAGTCAATACAAAATTCCTTCATATAATGCTGCTTTCTGCATATTCTCTGTTACATAGAGATTATCTTCACTGCATAAGAGATGGATGAAAATTATGAGCAGATTATTTTGAAGTACTCCAGGTGTTTCACCCAGAGAATGTACAAAATAATTGTGACATATGCACAGTTCTCAAGACCTACTGACCTATTAACCAGAAGATGTGCATACTGCCCATGATTATACAAAATAAAGTTGAGATATGCACATTCCTCAAAGCCTCTTGGGGATTATACACACACACACCAGGAAATTTGCACAATTTCCTCTTCCTGGAGAAATTATCAGTTGTTATTCACATTATTGTGAATTGGATTGTTGTTCACAATCCAACTTATATTACATCAACATATATATATATGCAAACTTTATGCAAAATTACATTCTTGTATGCCTAGCAAACCTTCTCTTTATTCTCAGGATCCACAGTTAGGAGTGAAGAAGAACCTGTTGCTTCACATCACACAACTTTTCGTTCCCAAACCATCAGACCGGGATGGCCCACCCATGAGGCAAGGTGAAGTGACCATCACAGGCGGCAGATCCCAATGTAGATCTTTATATCGGGTTAGGTGCAAATTCACTTGTTGTGTAGATCTAACAGGTCACTCTAATCTAAACCTCACATTTCAACCAAGTTAATTACAGGGAAATATTCAGGGGTACTGACTAGAAAAACTCACTGCTCTAGAAGTTATAAACAAACTACTTTATTGTGAAGGATTTTCAAAGCTACTCCAGATATGAACAGCTGTTAGCAAAAGTATGTAAAATATACTAACTATAGAAGAGTTACTTGTTATTCTGACTACAGTCTCTCACCACAGCACTAACTGAAAATACACAGTTGGTAATATAAGAAAAGCCTGCTGGATCAGGCCATTGGCCCATGTGGCCCAGGATCCTGTTCTTACAGTGGCCACAGTGTCTTTGGGAATCTCACAAGGAGATGTACACAACAGCCCTATCCCCTCCTACGCTTTCCAACAACTGGTGTTCAGAAACATATTGCCTCCAACGGTGGAGATCTGTCAAACTCACGAGTAGAGTAGACCCACTGAAAACCATGTGTCTACTCTAAGTATGTATTAGTTGGGTATCACCCAGCATTTATAATTCTGCTTCAGCCTCACTTTTTGTAACAAAGGACTAATGTTAAAAGAACTGACTTCAATCTATAGCTGCAGCTCCTGCAGACAGAATCTCTCCAACAGAAAGCCAGTGAGAGATGCATCATTTTATTGAGTTTTGAAGACTTCAAGAGATCCAGAATTAGAAGTAATCTCCAGTCTCAATAACCCGAGAGCTCTACATGAGAGGCAGAAGGTATCAGGAGAATGGCTGTACTCCGCTGACATTGATTTCTCCAGACTTTTGTCTGTGTTTCATTTGGAGGTGGTTACTGTTACAAGTAGCATGAATAATGTCTCTGTTAAAAACAGAGCTTCAGTTGTCTTACATACCCCCTGGTAACTGAACATCTAATAATAGCAAGACATTTTCAGGTACAAAATCTGCCTTCCTCCCAGACATACATACTGTATATGCTGTCTCATATGACTTTCAGTGCCTCACCGAAGAAAGTAATGGTAACATTTTTATAGCTCTGCCTTACACTCCGCAGAAGCAAAGGATAAGACTATATACTATCATATTTTGAGCTATGGGGAATTTTTTAAAAGAAGATGAACAAGAAGACTGGTTAGTCACTTGCTACACAAAGGTCTCCAAGTTACTTAACTAATGCTACCTTCACATTGTCAAATTGTTTTCCATTCCTATGCATTGAATATGTCAAGCCCATGAATACAGCGGCACTTACCCACAAGTAAGATTTACCTTTGAGCAAACATACACGGTACTGCACACTCTAAATTAATGCAGAACTCTTGAGGACATGACAGTTCTTTTTTGAGTTGATTTCATATACAATATGCTGCTTTTCAAACAAAGTTGAGCTGAAAGGAGTTCACACCTGTAACACAGCATTTTTTTTTTGGTTCAAATTGTTTCTCTTATATACTAATAGGTACATTCTTTTTCACAGAGCCGGAAGTCTTTTATTGAATAATATTATGGGTGCTGTGATGGGATGATGAGCTGCTTGTGCGTAAAGCTTAGTACCTCAGAGTTTGCTCAACTTAGCAAGGCTCTGTTTTTAGCGGAGCCCTTAAGCATGGCTCCCTCAGTCGCTGGCAGAATCCGACAGTGGGCGTTTACGGAATCTACTCCAGCATAAAAGCTCCTTGACGGAAACGCGTCGTCTAGATTCTCGGCGCGACAGTTTCCGGCGAGGAGTGGGTGTACCTATGGGAGGACCTGAGACTTCTCCGCTGTTATCGCTGGAAGACTCCCTGAGCCATTCCTTCGTCTCTCTCTCTCTCTCTCCCTGATCCCCCACTCTCCCCCTGCTGCTGCCTTCCGCCGCTGCTGAGTCTCTCCTGACTTCTGAGAGCCCCTCCACCTCCTGTCTTTCCGATGGCAGTTCCCTGACAGGTGCACATAGCTCTTTTGTTTATTTACTGCCGGTGGCGCTGTGGTCTAAACCACTGAGCCTAGGGCTTACCGATCAGAAGGTCGCCGGTTCGAATCCCCGCGACGGAGTGAGCTCCCATTGCTCGGTCCCTGCTCCTGCCAACCTAGCAGTTTGAAAGCATGTCAAAGTGCAGGTAGATTAAGAGGTACCGCTCCGGCGGGAAGGTGAATGGCGTTTCCATGCACTGCTCTGGTTCTCCAGAGGTGGCTTAGTCATGCTGGCGACATGACCCAGAAGCTGTGGTCATAATATTGAATAATATTATGGGTGCACATAGCTCTTTTGTTTATTTACTGCCGGTGGCGCTGTGGTCTAAACCACTGAGCCTAGGGCTTACCGATCAGAAGGTCGCCGGTTCGAATCCCTGCGACGGAGTGAGCTCCTATTGCTCGGTTCCTGCTCCTGCCAACCTAGCAGTTTGAAAGCATGTCGAAGTGCAGGTAGATAAAGAGGTACCGCTCCGGCGGGAAGGTGAATGGCGTTTCCATGCACTGCTCTGGTTCTCCAGAGGTGGCTTAGTCATGCTGGCGACATGACCCAGAAGCTGTACGCCAGCTCCCTCAGCAAATAAAGTGAGATGAGCGCCGCAACCCCAGAGTCATCCGCGCCTAGACCTAATGGTCAGGGGTCCCTTTACCTTTATAGTCCCAATACCTAAAATCCCAGAACCAGAAAGAGATAGCATGGAGACAGGGACACAGACATCCTTTCCTCTTTTCTGCATACAATTATTCTGTTCCAATTACTTTTTTTTCCCAAACCCTCAAATATAGCTTCCCTATCATATGAAAAAGGAAATGCCATCCTGTTCTAAACATGTGTTCTTAGATGTGGGGAAATTTTAATGAGGCCCACAGCTTTCTCCATGGCAGCATTCTAATTAATTACATTAGATAGTTGCGTGGCAGGAGGTACCCCGGCTCTGCACTACAACATATGTAGTGTAATCTTTAATTCAGCCCCAACCTAGGATCCTCTATTTCTTGTTTCAGTTGCGAGTTCTGCAAATAGTCTTGAAAGCTGCACGGCAATAAGTCAAAACAAAACTTTGGACGAAAGTTTGCAAAGCCGACTGAACTGACTTCAAGTAGGCAAGAAACATCACTGCATCTGGAAAACGAAACTTGCAACTTATTCCACTTTACCATCTGGTGTCAAGAACATATTCTACTTGGGAGTTGCATAAGTCACAAAAATAAGTACACAATTTCCCGTACTATGTTTTCCACCACTTGAAATGACGCACTGCAAAGTAAACCAGATAAATATGCACAACTGTGCCTCACTCCAGACGACAACATGTATTATATAACAGCAATTTTTGACACAAAGATTCTTAACTTAAAAGATCATGACACAAAGTTTACCCAGGGGTAAATACTCTCTGTGTTTGACACTTGGGAGCAAGTGCTTTGGATAGCTCTGTCTCAGTTCTAACATTCACCAACCACAAGAGAGGGAAAGAGACAGAGAGAAGAAAAGAAAAGAAAAGATAATGAAAACAGTATGACTGGTATATAATATATATACAGCAGTAATTTTAACTGAGTTGGATGTGAGCCCAATTGCTTCAAGAAACTGCTATTAATTGTTTAAAAATCTAGGTGAAATAAGGAGGCCTTGTTTGTGCCAGCCTTGTTAACCTAGTAATATGTGCCTAAACTGATCCATGGACTGGTATAGAAGAAGAGTAAACTTGCCACAACCGAACCAAACCAGTGCACATAAATATTAAATAATTAAGCCACGTATGTCCATCTCCCTCCTAACTAATTCACCAGATTATGTGATAAAGCAATGTGAGAAATATACAACAAAAATTAAGTGTTGGGGACTATACTTATATTTTGGAAGTAGTGTAAAGGAATTGCATATTTTGCTTTTTCTGATGAGCCATTGCAATAACAATACTTTTCTTAAAGGAAAGGTAGTGGAACAAACTGAGGAATTTTTGAACAAATGCACCTATGTTGACATACCTAGCTACAGGAATGCACAGAAAAGCAAAGCAAACACAAAAAGAAACATATGAAATGAATAGAATTGATATAGTCACATGTGAAGATAAGCCTTTAGGCATCAAATAATATTTCCAGATCAGATTAGAAAGAAATGTAAGGACTTTTACACACTTGAGGATTAAATTGATTTAAATTTGAACCAAGCAAATATAAAACCTACATTGGCTAGGAATGTACATTAAATTATTTTCTGCATTTTACCCCACAGTAACAACATTCACACATGTCATTTTAATACCAAATGTGAAAAATAGATATTTTCACATACAGTGAGTTCGTCATAAAATGACAGAATTCTATATTTAGAGAACAGACACACTATGGCACCAATAGTTATGAAGTAACACGGGCTCATATCTGAGATCAAAAAACGCCTCACACACCGTTTACTGAACTTTCCCTCAGAAAATGCTGAACTTTTCATTTAGTTCAAATGGCCAACCAATGGCCAATTTCCATCTGACCACCTAGTGTCATGGTTCCATACGACCTGTACCTTGCTCTGAGATGGCAAAGCATTTGTCATATTGTTAAGCAAGAGTACATACTCAGGACAACATAGCACAGATTAACACAAACTTGGCAACGCTCTCTTGCTTTGTATACTTAAAACGTGAATAACCCTTGGCGAGTCCCGAAAAAGTAAAAGTAGACTGCACAAAACTGAAGTCAGTGCAACCCTTTTCTAATATACATTATTTTGAAATCTCCTAGAATCAGAGCTAAATTCTCTTCTTGGGTATGTAGGCATATGCCCGATTGATTTTAGTAGAAAGGTATCCATGCAAATGAGGTAAGAATTTGGTCCCCTTTCTTTTTCAAGAAAGACTAATGATCAAATAATTTTCTCACATCTCTGTCTGCACTTTCACAGCCTGGTTACATTGATTTGTGTCTCATAAGTAGACATTTCCTTTGTTGGTTACAAATCAATCTTATAGACTAGGCATGACTGTACATTCTCCCCATTTCAACAAAAAGTATGCAAACTTCTTCAACAACCTTACATGAAATACCACTAGAATTCCAGACATCCCTTGGAAAACAGGAAGCAGCATTGCATTTTCAATTAATGAAATTATTTATGGAAGCATAAGTGCCTTCATAAATACCAAATCCTGTAACTTCCTGGCTAACTGATATATAATATTCCCTTTCAGATATGAGAAATATTTAGAGCAGCCACTCTAATTTCAGTTGAATATTTTTCAAAGTGCAGTTTAGAAAAGCAGAAATGGCAAAGGGTTGAGACTATAGCAGAACTGGGCAGAAACACAGGTATCCTGTCAAAGGAAAAAGCTTGTCCTGTTGGTAATCAATAGCAGAGATCTTTCTGTTCTGGGTATGAAACTTTAAGGCAGATTGATATTCTACTACAAAGCAATGAACATACAGAAGTAAAATTATCAGAACCTGATTTCTATTTTTCATTTTTATCCATATATATATTTATTTAATACTACAAAATGATATGAGAGTGTTCTAAAGTGCTACTACTCTTGTCAGAAAGGCAATCCTTTCAATGAGAACAGAAAGGGATTTAAACAAAGACAATTTAACAGAATTTGCAACATACTTTGAAAAATACCAAATGCTGATATTATGGTTACCACAACACTACATCTAAAAATAAAAGCCAAATGCAACCAATTAGTTAAAAAATGTTTTTCCTGCTTGGCCTGGGGCAATACTGTACATCTCTCTCCATGGCTAGATGAAAACAGCTGGGTCCCTTCGTCTTATCTGTTGGTTGTCTTCCTCAACTTATTAGATGCCAGTTCAGAACAGATAATAATCCCCTCGGTCCAGCAGGAGGAAGTCCAATAGTAAAGAATTCCAGAGGTTGCCCTTTCCTGCAGTTTCTAGTTGAGTTTTCCCAAGAAGCAAGTTTCATGTGCACACAAAATCAACTTGTAAGCTTGAGAAAGGAAATGTGGAAACAGGCGAATAACAACAATAATAAACACAAATCTAGGCATATAGGAGTCCTGTGCCCTTTGGTGAGTCCTAGTACTAGAAGCAAAGCAAACTAAGAAACAAAATTTAAATAAAATAAATCACTTAACTAGACAGCCGAAATCTTGTGTTCTGTACAAATTTCACCCTAAAGAGGAATACATAACAGCACTCAGAAGCACACAAGAAGAGCCCATCTATTCCAACACTATTCCCACAGGTGGCCAACCAGAACAGAAGCCCATAAGCAGAAAACCTTAGTGCTCTCCCTACCTGTGATTCCCAGTATTCAGAAACATGCCGATTCCACAAGTGGAGTAGAATATAGCCACTGGGACTAGTAGCCATTGATAGTTTTTACAGCAATAAACTCCATGTGAGTCTGCCCTTGAGGCTGTGCTGGAAGCTGCAGCTCTCTAATTATCACTCACATGAATTACTGAGCAAGCCAGATAGAATTGGCTTTAGGTGTGTCCGAAATGGAACCCCCGCCAAGTTGCGAGCTTACTGTAGAACCCAGCTGCCCATAGCTAACTGTGGATGGGTGGAAAACTGTTCTAGATGGGGCTGCACTCCCCCTTTAGGAGCAGGCACAGAGTTTGGAGGTACTTCTAGATCCATTATTGTTGACAGAGACAAACTAACCTTAACCAACTTTGGCCAGTACATTACCTATGACTGTTCTTGGCCAAAATGATCCATTTACTGGTAACTTCATGACTGGATTACTGCAATGTGCTCTTCATGGTGCTGTCTTTCGGCTTGGTTTGGAAGCTACAGTCAGTGCAGAACATGGTGGGTAGGCTGTTAACTTGGACAAGTTGCCAATAACATATTATACCCATTCTGAAGGAGTAGCACTACTTGCTACTGAGCAAAAGTGCATGTTTGGGCATATAAAGTCCTACACGTCTCAAGATCTGCCCATATGTTATAATCAGACAGCGATGCCCCCTTAACTATACAGCATCTGCTGAACATCCACTGTACAATAACACATGAGAGGGCATGGTCAATAATGGCACTCCAATAACAGAATGCCCTCCCAGGTTTGACTGGTGCTATGATGGTTTCCAGTGTCAGTTAAAAGTATATTTATTTGCCAAGGTCTTCATTGGTGGAAATAGACAAGCTTGCCTTCGCTGCTTGTTACTACTGCTGTACCATATTGGTTTTTATATACTTTTGGTGTTATTATTTTATTATATTGTACCCAACTCTGGAATTATTTTAATGAAGAACAAGCTAGAAATTTCATAAATAAATGACAACTTGTATCACATGCATGCAAAGTCTGAATCTGAAACTAGCATTTTAATGCAGAAAGAATGGTAGCGGAGTGGGAATTTATTGGCGTTTCTTTAAAAATATCACTAAAATGTCTAAATTGGTCTGGCCCACTCCTGAGTTGCACTTCTCAATAAAAGCCCTATGAAATATCCAGTCCAGAATGTCAAATTAATGTTCCATTAAATTGAACAGATTTTACCCATGGTTTTGTATTGACTCTGTTCATAACTCTCATTTTGACACACTTTTCATGCACTTTCCCCCACCTAGAGTGCTTTTCATGGTCCAAAGGTATTTTCTGCCCGACTAGAGAACAATTTCACCTCCTTCACACCTCCCAGAATAGTACTTTGGAGTCGGTCAATTCACACACAGATCATCCCTTGCACTGCTGCTTCCCTTTCTGTCAAGTTCCAGATCTTCTGTGCAGGACTAGAAGCAGATAAACGTACGATTTTGTTTCAGTGGATGAACCATTGTTAAGCGTGCATTATCTAGTCCAGCAAGCCAATTATTTCTAAGGAAATTATATATAGCCAAATTTATAGTCAAATTTTGATCTACGTTGAAATTTACATAACTTCTGGTAAATATAGAAAGGCTTTCAACTGTCTTATGTTTCAGCAGACATTTGTATTTTAAAAGGGCAAATTAATTCAGAGTGTGGGAATATGGATCTAGTATGGGACAAAGTTCCTGTGCTTTAGTATTTGCTCATAAAAAAATTCTTTTGCTAATGTAGCTTCTTTCATCAACAGTGCTATAACAGTGAGAATCCCATACAGAATTCCATAAAAAACATAATATTCATTCTATTGTTATCAACAATGATTAATAATTGCAGGGAGAGTTCTGAACTAAGGAGCCTGCTATAGCAAAGGTCCACTTACATCTACCATATTTCTTTAAAAAAGTGATTTGTCTGTCTGTTTTTTTATCTATAGGTTGGGATACTACTTGAGCTATTGTTGCCAAACTCAGCACAAGTCTTTTCAAGGTGGCAGGGGGAGGTGTGTCTGTCAATATTTGGACATTGAATCAAGACCATGAACTGAAACATCACTTTGGTGTGACTTAGCCTGCTTTTTGGCATAGATCCAGCTGCCTTTTGAGATATCATCGCCAAGCCTGGCACAAGGGTTCCTGTGGTGGGGGCAGTTTTTGTTGACATTTGGATGCCAGGCACCATTTTGATTCAAGATGCTGAACCGAAATGTGACTTTGGTTTGAATTCACCTAATTTTTGGTATGACAGGCCCAAACTCATACAATTATACAATCACAATATTGTTTGGTTTCTTAAAAAATCCTGGGCAGTTTGGGGCACTTCCTGCTAGTGTTCACATACAACTTTATTTATTTATTTATTCGCATGGTCGGCGGTTCGAATCCCCGCGGCGAGGTGAGCTCCCGCCGTTCGGTCCCAGCTCCTGCCCACCTAGCAGTTTGAAAGCACCCTTAAGTGCAAGTAGATAAATAGGTACCGCTTTATAGCGGGAAGGTAAACGGCGTTTCCGTGTGCTGCTCTGGTGCCAGTTCACCAGAGCAGCTTCGTCACGCTGGCCACGTGACCTGGAAGTGTCTGCGGATAGCGCTGGCTCCCAGCCTCTAGAGTGAGATGAGCGCACAACCCTAGAGTCTGTCATGACTGGCCCGTACAGGCAGGGGTACCTTTACCTTTTTAACCATGCTAAGTAAGGAAAGGACAGGCTGTTTTGTCATTTTAAAACCTAGGCAAACCACTTACGGCCTTTCTAGTTTATAGCACAATGTTCATTTTGTGTGCCAGACCTAAATGCCTTCTCTTAAGGAAATACTTCTAAAGATATCACATTTTCAAAAGGTAGCACATTTCCCCAGCAATTCATTGTTGTGAAACTGCTATTCTTTTACCAGCCTTAAGGCCAATCTGATTTGGCAAAGGTGTATAAAATGTACTTTCGCCTAGCACCTACTGAATAGTCTCCATATAACATCATTGATTTCAAGGGACAAGTCCCAACCCACCTATCACTGTTCATGCCATGTTGTGACCCAAGTACTAATGCTCCGTTTTTCAAAGAGGGAATTTGCACAGGAGCCAAAACAGATTAATCTGAAGGCCCAGTTTCAAGCCTGCAGTCTTCAGAGTTTGTCTTGATAATTTAGCTGACCTTTCTACTGAAGGAAAGCCGACAATGGACTTTTTTAGATGTTGCCTTGAGACTAGTCAGCTACAACTCCCATACAAATCTCCTCTTTGCGGGCTACACACTGAATTTCTTGTGATCAGAGCCAACCTTTTTTCAAAAAAGGAGAACTAGTTTTAGTAGTCCCTTGTACCGCCCAACAAAGCCACCCATCTTGTAGTAGCACTCTCTCCAAATCCACATCATTACATCAAGACTTACTGCCTTTGCACTGGAACTTGCAGAACTATCCTGCGAACACTGCAATGTGGTGGGCGCATGCTTTGAAATGAAAACCTGGAGAACCTCTCAGTATATAAAATGCACAACACCCAGACATGCTTTGGATGAGGACTCCTAGCTGTGACTGACCTCATCAGAGGAATTTACGCCAGCACAGTTGTGCCAGGAAGGGTGAGGAAGCGTTTTGACACAGTGGCCCCAATGGTTGCTTGTGTACAAGCACTGGTACTAGGAAATTGTAAATCATTTTAACCAGTCATAATATTGCATATTAGCAAGGTTATATGCCATCCTGGGACCTTATGGTGAAGGGTGGGTAAGAAATCTAATAAATAATCCTAATAGGAAAGAATATGTCTCTATGAGGAACTACTACCTGATTCTATGAATTATTGTTACTGCAGCAGCTCATAGGATCAGGCTCTTAAGAGTAGGTAAGAAGGTATAGGTAAATATAGAAGCATGTCTACATGTTATAGGCTCCGACCAAAACTGCTCAAGCTTAGATTTTATTTATTTTTGCACATAAATCCGTAGCAAGTGACATATGCAACCACGTTCACAGCTTCCACTTTCTTATGCAGATGTACATGCATATAGTGATTTCTTTCCAAGGAGCTTCTGCGGATTATTTCTAGACAGATGCAAACCACCATGCTTACTTATCTCCTGTCCTTGCCAGTTTCTCATTAAAAACCTCATTTATTTATTTAATAAAACATATACACCGCTTGATTGTACCAAAAAACAAACAAACAACCCTCCTCAAAGTGGTTTACAAAAAGATAAAATAATAAAACCAAGAAAAATTCAAAACCATACGTTAAAACGTAAGCGGAACAGGCATTATGTGGCACATGTAGTAGTGCCAATTTATGCCAATACAATTCTAGGTTGTTAAATAAATTGTTCTTCCCCCTGAAAAATGCTCGGCTAGACCATTGCCTGAGCTCTCTACTTGATTAACAAAGGCTAAGTAATTTTCTTCTGGTGTAAAGGTTTCCTAGAAGCAGCAAGAACCTTCAACAGATTCCCCACTGTTGCTGTTCGTCTTCTAAAGTTTACCTACAAACCAGAGGCAGACTTTTGGCTTTAGAATTTCAGCAGCACCCTGTGGGATGCCAAATTCAGACCCCCGCCCCCCACCTCTTGCCTTCCGTTGTTTATCATTATTGCAGTGCCCCCTGTGGCACACTCTCAGCTTGGCGCCCAGTACAAGTGAACCAGTCGCACTGTCCTAAGTCCACCTCTATACTAACCCCACCTCCTGTCACATATTTGCAGTTGCACACATGGTTGGATCTACATCAGGGGTAGATCATACACCCTTTGGGATGTGTTTATGGATAGGGAACACATTATGGCACCAAGCCTGCCTTTCCTTTGCTTGCAAAACTGCACCAAGTCAAGTCTTTTTCCTTTCTCCAATTCTACTCCACCAGGATGCTTTATCAGTAGTCTGCATAGGCATATTATTTCTCTTGTTCATTCTTATATTGTTTCAAAACTTAATTCCATTCTGGTTTTCCAGGGTCAGATTTGTTTTCCTTACAAGAATATCCTCTCCCTGTAATTTTTTTATCATGTCATTTTATTTATGTCAGTCTTTAAGTCAATCACAGGCTCTTCCATGTCACACCACATCACTGCAACTTCTAAGCATTTGGCCAGAGTGTTTATGTTTACATCTAGCTTTTCATTTATTAGGATAAATTCTCCGTCCCGCTTTCTCACCTTTACTTGACACTGATTTTCTACTCTGTTCAGTTCACACTGAGCATGGAGGGAATTAAGTACTCGTGGAGCCAAGTGTTATCTGTCACAGACTGATTGACAGAAAGCACGCTGCCTGTAAGCACCGAGACGCCACAATTTGCAGAGCAAAGTGAGACCTCTGTGGTTGTTGTGCCCTCCTTGATTGGATAGACATTTACAGTGTGACTGCTGATCATGGTTAGCCCAGAGCCTCCCCCCATCCACTTCATTTCCTCTTTTCAGCTGCCAGACCAGAAAGACAAAACTGGTGCCAAAAAAAATCTGAAAACACAAAAAGCACATCTCTTCTAAAATGAGTATGGGAAGTGTGTTATCTACTCCTTACTGGGATTTACAACTAGACTTCTTTCCACCTGATTAACCTTCCTGCTGTTTCTCAAGCACCAGTTTGGTATAGTGACTGGAGTGTTTGACTAGGACTAGGTAGACAGGTTCAAATTCCCACCTATCTATGCCTAACCTACCTTACAGGATTATTGTGATGATAAAATCAGGAAGGGGAGAACCAGTAGGTTGCCATGAGCCACTTGTCGGAAAGGCAAGACATAAATGCAATAATGTGTTCTTCATCCGAAGAATTTTTTCTTAATAACATTACATCTGCAATGTGTTATGCATTTTATGGACTAAATCTTATAGAGCGATCCAGATTCAGACTGTCAAATAACAGATAGAACTGGGGTGGGGTGCAGGGCACTATCAATATATTATTGTTAGATGTTAGGAGACTATCACTTCAGCAGACCTGATGCTTCCTGGCTGCTATCTGCTCTGATCCTTAAAGGCACTCTCATCACTTGTTCCGTACTATTCTGTTTGTGAACATTGATTCATTGTTCTAGAACTGGACAGTGTTAAGCAGGCTGATTAGCATACATGAAGTGCTAATTTTGAACACTACTATCTATCTCTGTGAAGCTATAAAGCAGGACCTATACTGCATAGACCTCTTAGGGAATTGTGGTGTATAACAATCTGCTAAAAGGCAGACAATAGAGGCACAGTCTTTAGTTTATTGGTGAATTTATGGGAAGTTTTAGTTTACATAGCTCAGTAGCTCACAATTACTGCACTTAGAAAGACTTGATTTTTTCTTTTCTTTTGCAAAGGTCTCATGGGAAAGATATTTTGCATACAGAGACAGTGTTGCCTGATAAACTGCACGTACAGTATATCTATCCGAGGCAAACCAGAGCAATTTGTCCTGATGCTCACAATAGTTCATTTATAGCAATGCTTCAGTCTTGGCCCATAACCACACAGGCTTTCCCTCCCTCTGACAGTGCAACAGGGCTTTTCTACCTTCCACAAGACAGTGAAACTGTCCTTCTTATCTCATGTTTTCAATGAGACTTGCTGCTTGCAGTTGGAGGGACCACAGCTGCTTGAAACATGCTGATAGAGCTATTTCACAGTTGTATTCCAGCAATGCATCAAACTGACTTTATCACCCAGCAGAGTACTCTGGGGTAAGAGCATCATCTGCGTGAACTCAATTGGATGGTAAGTTGATTCTGAGTTAAAGATATATTGAAAATGAAAATAGGATTTTTGAAGTAATCCAAAACCAACAGTAATATAATACCAAGGGCTGTTTTTAACCTCTAAAGGCCTGAATGACGTATACATTCATTTCCAAAGGCAGGAGAAGCAAACAAGATGCCCTCCAGGGCTACAGCTCTGTCCATCCCTGATTTTTGTGAGCCACCCTGAGATCTTTGGATGAAGGGTGGGAGATAGCTCAGTTGCTTAGAGAATGGCACTGATAATGCCAAGGTTGCAGGTTCAATCCCCGTATGGGACAGCTGAATATTCCTGCATTGCAGGGGGTTGGACTAGATCAGTGTTTATCAGCCTTGGGTCCCCAGATGTTGTTGGACTACAACTCCCATCATCCCTGAGCTCTGGCCTTGCTAGCTAGGGATGATGGGAGTTGTAGTTCAACAACATCCGGGGACCCAAGGTTGAGAAAGGCTGGACTAGATGATCCTCAAGGTCCCTTCCAACTCAACAATTTTCACCGAGATCTTCAAAAAAGCCCTTCTCCAAGTCCCCTCCTGGTACGTAAAGGCATACACTTTTATTTCCTCCCCTCAGTAATAGCACTTGTTTAAGCAGATAGTAGTACTAGACTGGGTCTATTCCCATCTTCCAACAAAGTGCATATAATGTTCAGTCAATGTACATTCTTCTCTTTTATCTGCTTCCGACAGAAATAAAGACCAGAATCCAAAGGAAAACACAGAGGGCTGAGCTGATCAGAAACAAAAACACAGAAACACCACCACCTCCAAAATTCAGAGGTCCTACATGCACATCCCACCACCAGTAGCTATCAGCTGCCAGTGCTGACATAGGGTTGCCATATTTTGAACAGTGAATGTGAATCCAGATAGAAAAGTTTAGTATTGCAAAAGCTCTACCATTTACAGTGTTCAGGGTATGTTCATGGCTGCACTACTGAGAGGAGGAAATTGACAAACACTAGCATGAAGACAATATGTTTAGGCACACACATGGGAACTCTTCAACAACAATCTCTTGGGCATTTCTCTGCAGTCACACTCACACACAGCTCTCAAAAAGTCAGCTGTAATTTCCCAAAACTTTCATTGGCTGTTTAACCCAGAGGAGCTGATGCCACAATACACCTGTTGGTTTCTAAGCCTTTCTTCTCTTTCGGAAATATGTCTGTGCTTTATTGGCATAACTGGACAGATAACCATAAAGATCATACTCATCTACATTTCTGTAAAGTTGATACAGCTAGATGTTCAGTGTATGGCATGTGTCTATTCAAGTATACATAAGCACCCAAAAGCACCTATTCCCAATATCCTCTTTGGAGACCCTGCTCAAGGTTCCTCCACTGAATAAACTGAGGTAGGCAGCCACCCGCAAAAGGCCCCTTTCAAAAGTCGCACCCTGGTTATGGAATAGCCTTCCTAGGGACTTTCTTGTGTCATCTTTGTGAAGACATTTGTGGTCTGTTCTTAATTTGGAGCATGTGATGAATTCTGCTTTGTTCTATTTACATACCGTAGTACTTCCGTTCTCTTTTAATGTCTTGATGTTTTACTTGCATTTCAACTGTTTTCATTTGTAATCTGTTAGCAGCCCAGAGAACTCTGTGTTATGAGGCAGCATACATATGAAACAAACATACCAGATACTTATTCCTATTTACATCTTGCTAGAATGGAATGCATATACTTAGATAGAGCATATTATTATATTTAAAGGAACATGACTTTATCTAGCATGCATATAAAGGTTTTCCAGGGTCAGATTTGTTTTCCTTACAAGAATATCCTCTCCCTGTAATTTTTTTATCATGTCATTTTATTTATGTCAGTCTTTAAGTCAATCACAGGCTCTTCCATGTCACACCACATCACTGCAACTTCTAAGCATTTGGCCAGAGTGTTTATGTTTACATCTAGCTTTTCATTTATTAGGATAAAGGGACCACTGACCATTAGGTCCAGTCATGGCCGACTCTGGGTTGCGGCGCTCATCTCGCTTTATTGGCCGAGGGAGCAGGCGTACAGCTTCCGGGTCATGTGGCCAGCATGACTAAGCTGCTTCTGGCGAACTAGAGCAGAGCACGGAAACGCTGTTTACCTTTCTGGCGGAGCGGTACCTATTTATCTACTTGAACTTTGACGTGCTTTCGAACTGCTAAGTTGGCAGGAGCAGGGGCTGAGCAACAGGAGCTCACCCCATCGCAGGGATTTGAATCGGTGACCTTCTGATCGGCAAGTCCAAGGCTCTGTGGTTTAACCCACAGCGCCACCCGTGTCCCTCACATACACATAGGTAAAGGTAAAGGTAAAGGTACCCCTGCCCGTACGGGCCAGTCTTGACAGACTATGGGGTTGTGCGCCCATCTCACTTAAGAGGCCAGGGGCCAGCGCTGTCCGGAGACACTTCTGGGTCACGTGGCCAGCGTGACATCGCTGCTCTGGCCAGAGCCAGAGCCAGAGCCAGAGCCGCACACGGAAACGCCGTTTACCTTCCCGCTGGTAAGCGGTCCCTATTTATCTACTTGCACCCGGAGGTGCTTTCGAACTGCTAGGTTGGCAGGCGCTGGGACCGAGCAGCGGGAGCGTACCCCGCCGCAGGGATTCGAACCGCCGACCTTTCGATCGGCAAGCCCTAGGCGCTGAGGCTTTAACCCACAGCGCCACCTGCGTCCCTCCACATACACATACTAGTGAGTAAATCTGTATGTTCTGTACATAGAATATAAATCTTTTCCTTTTTAGTCCTTCTATCCTGTTTGTAAACGGTAAAAGATGTAAACATAGGATAAATGTTAACATCCTGTGATATCTACAACTTTCCATTTAACAAAGCTACCAAAATAAACCTGTAAGTCTGTTATCAAATATCAACACTGAGGGAGAACATTCTGAACTCAAGTTGGCTTTGAATGTGTCATGAAATCTAATTAACACATTAACTGCACAATCCTAAGTAAAATGCATTGCGTTTGGTGGAAGAATGTATAGGATTGAGGCCTAAAGTCCACTGAACTCAGTGGCATTTACTTTTGAACGAATCTGCAAAAAAATCTGGCTGCATGTCTAGGTTTTTTTTTTAAGATAGCTTTTCTCTCTACATGGCAGAGACTTTAATTGGGGTATCCATAAAATTTTATTAAAATTCTGCCAAATAACATCTGACCTGTGCCATAATCACAGTTTATTAAATTGATAAGCAATTAAGATTTGTATCCCATCCCAAATTTCCTTGTTGTAATTTTAAAAAACCCACAATTCTAGGTTCATTGTTTTCCAATGCGCAATTTTATAACTATTTCCATTTTTTGACATTTTGTCAAGTTTCTAAACATACATATGGCATTGTCCAATATTACATAGTAAGAAAAGTCACCCCACTGAATAAGATACCTGCCTTATTGTTACAGCTTCTCTACTTCAACACCTGGAGCTCAGTCCATAGCCATTCTTCTGAAGATAGGATTTTTGACCATAGTGAATCTTGAGGAAATCTAACTACAGTATTTCCAAACTAGTTTGGTTATTTTGGCATCTCCACCTAAGGGGTAATACTAATTTTGATAGCCTAGTAGTCCAGACTGTCTGTATTTCTCTGCATATTATATATTGTCTTCTGTTTTCTGATGGAGATGGGTGATTTGTACATCCAACTAAAATGTCACCATTGATAGAGGAAGTATCATTTTTCGCCTGCAGGGACCACATTAATTTTGCTCCACAAAGATGGATGACATTAATCTTCCATGTTTCCTTCTTCCATTTTACCACAGAAATCTTCTGATATGCTGAGTTAACTATAACTATTCAGAGTGGGGATTGATCCCCTCTTCATGTGATAAAAAGCTATATAGAGTAGTACCTCGGGTTACATACGCTTCAGGTTACATACGCTTCAGGTTACAGACTCCGCTAACCCAGAAATAGTGCTTCAGGTTAAGAACTTTGCTTCAGGATGAGAACAAAAATTCTGCTCCGGTGGCGCGGCAGCAGCAGGAGGCCCCATTAGCTAAAGTGGTGCTTCAGGTTAATAACAGTTTCAGGTTAAGAATGGACCTCCGGAAAGAATTAAGTACTTTACCCAAGGTATCATTGTATTAGAAGCCTTACAGCTAGGCCCAAAGGTGGGAGGCTGTATAAAGTAGCCTAGATTTTCAATAAAAAGAGTAAGGCTGCAATCCTAACACCACTCTTCTGGAAATAAGCACCACTGAATTCAACAGAACTTGCTTTTAAGTAGACATGGTTGGGATTGTGCTGTAAGAGATAGTAAAACATGGGTTGAGGCATATATTTCCCTGGCATCCACCCACAGCAGAACTCATCAAGCATTTGAACCTACAACCATGGAGCAGAACAACTAAGAACATGCAGTCATTCAGTGAAGAGGAAAAATGTCTCTGTTTCATAAATTGACCCAACATACCTGACTCCCCCTTTAAGAACAAAAGAGGAGTCTTGCAGGATCAGACCAAAGGCACATCTAGTTCATCATCCTGTTCTCTCAATGTTCAACCAGATGCCAATGTGAAGCCAAAAAGCAGTCCCTGAGAGGTTTCACCAGCTGTCCTGATCACCAGCCTTTTTAATTCTCAATGAACTTCCCTACACATCACTCACTTTAACTCTGCCCACCATTCTTTCTCCTGTTATAAGGAGCTTCTCTTTTGTTTGCAAAAATCTATGAATGTTTATTTGCTTGTGCCCCAGCTGGCATGAGCAATGGTCAGAAGTGATAGCAGCTGTAGTTTAACAATATTTTAAGGGTTGGCCGTGCTGGATATAAATCAAGGATGAAGAGAAAGAAAGCTCTACATAAAGGAAACCACGGCTCTCTGTTTTTTGCCCATTTTACAGTCTTTCCCTAGTAGACTGCAAAGTCACCAAGGGGGAAAATGTACATAATAATGTTTATAATAACGAATCCAACCAAAAATTATGAAGTAAAATACATTATTTTCTAAAACAAAATTAAAATGCATAGAAATGCTGTGATGAAAACAATGGTCACTTGGGGAAGAAATTATTACTCTGCATGTTTGTACAAGTCAAATAAAAATAGGATTTGATGAAAGAATGTTAGTCTAAGTGTATCTGATGTGCTAGCATGTTCACTATCCGTGGCTATACTTTTGTATTCAAATTAGAATATCACTGTGTATATACATTTTTCAATGTTCAGATTTCTGAAACAAGTTATTGTTATAAGAATCTCTTTAAATAGAGTGCTTGGGTTAGGGCTGGTTATATTTTATTTGAATTTGAATCCACTGCCAGTTGTTAAGCTGTGATTTTCCATCTTCTGCACTTTGCCCTAACTCTGAGCAAGGCTGAAATAGATGTAGACTTGGAGCTTTTCTGGATTTCCACAGCCCACACTACCATACTGACCTCTTGTAAATCCCAGTGAGACGACATAAGCTTTTTCTGCCCAGCAGCACTTCAGAGACATTAAGTGTAAAAGAGAAGGTAAGTAATTCACCATACCTTCCCATTTCTATAATGGGGGAAGACGTCTTGATACATTTACAGTGTTCCTCTGGGAATATTCCATCAGTTATACCTAACTCTAATGGACAATAATTGATTTGAACTTTCTACTTAGCACGAAGCTGTAAACAACTTCAATCCAGGCTGCAGCAGCAAACCAGTCGTTTGTAAATTTGAAAGACATCTGAGAAACATGTCCAGCGTGTCATGAAGTGGCCTTGGTTCTTATAAACTTAACATATAGTGAACTTATGTTATATGATGACTACCGCAAGTGTAGAGGATTGTGAACCACATATTTCAGCACCGTTGAGGTCCACTGTGTCAATGTGCTTGCATGAATGACAGAAGCAGCTATGGATTGTACATCTCTCGAGTTAGGTGTGACCCACATCATCCTCTTCAGTACTAGACAAGTGCTAAAGCAAGCACTTCTGTGGCATACTGCAATAATTAGGATTTATGTCGCCATACTTTACTGTTTGCCTTCTTTGTCCTAACCCATGGGTAGGCAAACTAAGGCCCAGGGCCCGGATCCGGCCCAATCGCCTTCTAAATCCAGCCCGCAGACGGTCCAGGAAATCAGCGTGTTTTTACATGAGTAGAATGTGTCCTTTATTTAAAATGCATCTCTGGGTTATTTGTGGGGCATAGGAGTTCGTTCTTTTTTTCTTCGAAAATATAGTCCAGCCCCCCACAAGGTCTGAGGGAAAGTGGACTGGCCCCCTGCTGAAAATATTTTCTGACCCCTGTCCTAACCCAATGTAGACCAATCATCCTTTTGTAGGATAGGGATGTATGGTGGTTCTCTCTTATTGCTTGTAGCTATGAACTCATGAGAGCTCGGCTGATATCTTCTCGAAAACTGTCTGCTTTACTTACACTATTTCATAGAATCATAGAGTTGGAAGAGACCACAACCAAGACTCCTAGATCCTTTTCACATGTACTGCTCTCAAGCCAGGTGTCACCCATCTTGTATTTGTGCCTCTC
The DNA here is from genome assembly GCF_951804945.1 of Podarcis cretensis. Taxonomy (NCBI): domain Eukaryota; kingdom Metazoa; phylum Chordata; class Lepidosauria; order Squamata; family Lacertidae; genus Podarcis; species Podarcis cretensis. The sequence continues at coordinate 33,229,835 of NC_137173.1, read as the reverse complement.
ATTTTTTTTGCCCAAGTGCAATACTTTACATTTCTCCCTGTTGAAATTCATCTTGTTTGTTTTGGCCCAGTTCTCTAATCTGTCAAGGTCGTTTTGAAGTGTGATCCTGTCCTCTGGGGTGTTAGCCACTCCTCCCAGTTTGGTGTCATCTGCAAATTTGATCAGGATGCCCTTGAGTCCATCATCCAAGTCGTTGATAAAGATGTTGAATAAGACCGGGCCCAAGACAGAACCCTGTGGCACCCCACTAGTCACTCTTCTCCAGGATGAAGAGGAACCATTGACGAGCACCCTTTGGGTTCGGTCAGTCAGCCAGTTACAAATCCACTGAGTGGTAGCATAGTCAAGACCGCATTTTACCAGCTTCTTTACAAGAATATCATGGGCCACCTTGTCAAATGCCTTGCTGAAATCAAGGTAGGCTACATCCACTGCGTTCCCTTCATCTACCAGGCTTGTAATTCTGTCAAAAAACGAGATCAGGTTAGTCTGACATGACTTATTTTTCAGAAATCCATGCTGACTATTGGTGATCACAGCATTCCTTTCTAGGTGCTCACAGACTGTTTGCTTAATGATCTGCTCCAGAATCTTCCCTGGTATTGATGTCAGACTGACTGGGCGGTAATTATTTGGGTCCTCTCTTTTCCCCTTTTTGAAAATAGGGACAACATTTGCCCTTCTCCAGTCCGCCGGGACTTCGCCTGTTCTCCAGGAATTCTCAAAGATGACTGCCAGTGGTTCTGAGATCACATCTGCCAGTTCTTTTAATACTCTTGGATGCAGTTCATCTGGCCCTGGAGACTTGAATACATCTAAACTAGCCAAGTATTCTTGTACTATCTCCTTAGTTATTCTGGGCTGTGTTTCCTCTGCTGAATCATTTGCTCCAAATTCTTCAGGTCAGGCATTGTTTTCTTTATCAGAGAAGACTGAGGCAAAGAAGGCATTGAGGAGTTCAGCCCTTTCTGTGTCCCCTGTTTGCATTTCACCATCTTCTCCTCTGAGTGTTCCACTACTACCAGCCATCATTATAAAGGACTGCTAGCGTAGATCCAGCACTATATCACCTTAGATTTTCACCAAGAGTCGGATATAAATTCAGTAATAGCTTAATAAATGGTTTTGGCCTCATCAATGTTCATTCTCATGAATAATCCCTGGACAGACCAACACGGATGCAGACAAAAGCTCCGTTAAATTGTGTTAGATCAAAAATGGTGCTAATTGGTCTCTCAGCTAGAATGTGAAGAAATGGAAAATGATGCTGAAGGTATCGTGACCAATAGCTGTGCAGAAACTTTATAGTGGATCCTGAATGAAAACAAGCTCCCACACACATCCACACCCACAAGCATGTAGCATCATTGAGTCCAGAAAAATCAATATGCCTTCCGCAATAGCAATACTGATGTGTGGATATCATCTCCCCCCAACCCCAGTCTGACTCATTTGTCATCAGTGTTTAATGAGCTCATTCCCCAGGTGACTGCAAAACCCCTGATTTCTTTATTGGCGTCTTCTCCTAGTTCATAGCCTTGGAGTGTGTGTTTGTGCCAACAGTGTCTGCCACATATGCATTATCATACAGCTTCTGAGGATTTTGAGTATGGTTGCTGCAGCACATACGTTAAAACTAAAAGTACAGTGCATCTCGGTGATGCCTTTGAAGCATGCTACACTTCACAATTGGTTTATTTATTTACATAATTTATATTGTACATCTTCAACCTACATTTAGTGAAATGGATGGGGGGGGGGCGGACAAACTGAGCTTGTATCTTGACAAGATCAAGGCACTGTGGGTGAGTAGTTCCTGTGCTGGGAAATTAGTCAGCTGCCTACCCTCAGTGGGGTTGCACTCGCCTTGAAGAAACAGGTTCACAATTTTGAGAGGCTTCTGGATTCAGCTCTCTCATTGGAGGCTCAGGTTGCCTAAGTGGCTACAAAAACCTTGCCACACCGGGAAAACCTTGCTGCACTAGTTCATGTTTTGGTTACTTCAAGACTGGATTACTAACCAATGTGCTTACCTCATATTTGATCCAGAAGCTGCAGTTGGTGCAAAATGCTGCAGCACAATTGCTGACAGGTATGAGAACTTGTCAGCATACAAAACCTGTGCTCAGAGATCTGCACTGGCTGCTAATGTGCTTCTGTGCCAGGTTCAAGGTTCAAGTTACTATTAGTATATAAAGCCCTTAATGACTTGGGATCAGTTTACCTATGAGATTGCCTTAAACAATACTGTGTTATTGTAATATCTTACTGTGAATCTTCCTGAGTTATATTTGTATGAACGATGCCACACATACATATACCTTATATAATTATAATAATATATTAAATGAATAGTTTCTAGCTCACAAGCATCAGGAAATAGTCCAAAGGTAGCTAAAGTAATTCCATCTCTGAAACTGAGCAGATTTGTGCTTAGCCGGTACATGGATGGGAAGGTGTCTTGAAAAACCCATCTGCATTGCTGTGAGGATGTTGAAGGAAACATGGGATATGAATGTAGAAAAGGTCAAAACCAGCTATACTTCCTGTCCTTGTTTGCCTAAACTTGGACTAAGTATCCTAACTGCAGATTAACATGTAGTTGTATGTTAATTTTTGATTTTCTAGGTACATAAATTTCCCATGCAGCAAAACTGGGACTGTTTGTCTTGTTTTTCTTTTCCTTGTTCAGTTAGTAGATGTGTTAGCTTTTGTCACCTCCTACTGATTAAACTTTACAACTGTATGCTATAGCACAGTATCGAGGACACAGTCTTAAAGACGGAGTGAAGAATAGAGTAAATTATTTATTTTGCATGGTTTGTCATTACCAATTTAGGCTGTTGGACACTATCGTTCTCCCCCCCCCCAATATATATATATATATATATATATATATATATATATATATATATGAAAGGCATTCTTTAAAACAATACTTAATTCGGTATCTTTCAATAGGCAATCTGAAAAGGGGAGTGGATATTCATGAAGAAAAGCAGGTGCTGCAACAAAGCAAAACAGTCCTTCAGCTGAACACTTCACACCGCAGCTCATCTCAGAGAGAAATTACAGTGGGGGCTTGAAATTGTAATGTAAGTACTCACAGAAAGGGGGAGGGGTTGCATATTCAAAAACAAATGACCAAAATAATTCATTGTTAATACAATTACACCAGTGATGTATTTGGCAACATTTAGCAAACAGAGAGGTGAAACCTGGCCTGGGACCTGTCTGCCTTTAGGGCCATTTCTTTCCATACCATTGTGACACCCTCTTAAATCTGGTGGAGAGGTTCTTCTTTGCCTGCCAGCTATGGATGAAGCAAGACTATTAGAGACACATTAGAGAGCCTTCTCTATGGCCCTAAATTGTGGAATTCTCTTCCAATAGGAGGTGCCATTACTTCCCTCTCTACAGGTCTGCAATTTTGTTTAGACAGGCTTTTCATCTGCCTGCTTAGAAACCTGGGAAATCACAGAAATACAGACAACGACTGATTTACATGCGTTCAATTGATCCATGACCATGCATGTGAACATCATGGCTCCCTGGAAGGCAGGCTTATGCAAGCTCCGCTGTTGTGTGAGATGACCTGGGTGCAACCCCTGCACAAATCGGGGGTTGCCTATATATGAAATAGGTTGTTCAAATGTTTGGTTCTAACATACTAAAAAAAAACAGTAGCAGGAAAAATCTCACCATAGTGATGACATGACAAAAATAGCCTTGTACATAAAAACAAAGGTCTACATCCAGACTTTGTTATGCCTAGAGTTGACCTACTGAAATCAATGTGACTTGTTAATCATGCCTAACTCAGCTCTAAGCACGACTAAGTATCCAACGCAAAACCTACGCAGTAAATCAACAATACATTCAATAAGGGCACAATTAAACGAAAACCGACCCATTCAGTCAGTATACTTCTAGCTGTATGATTAGATTTGAACCAGTATGGATCTTTAATTTCATCTGGATAAATAATTGTACTAGCAACATACTGAAGACACAAATATCATTTGCTTTAATGGTCACAAATGCATGCTATGCTATCAAAGTATAACTGCACCTGGAACCTGCTTTAAATGCTATTGTGTTTTCTTACCTAGAAAACAAAGCAACTCATGCAATCTTAAAGTATATGGCATAGAATGATAGGGGATTTATTAGTTGGAATCAAAGCATCTGAGAACATCCTTGGATCCATGGGGAGGCCTCACAGGTCTGTCAATACTAGTCAGTGAGTCCAATCCAATGGATGATGCATTTTTCACAATACAGTGGTACCTCGGGTTACAGATGCTTCAGGTTACAGACTCTACTAACCTAGAAATAGTACCTTGGGTTAAGAACTTTGCTTCAGGATGAGAACAGAAATTGTGTGGTGGCAGGGCGGCAGCAGTGGGAGGCCCCATTAGCTAAAGTGGTACCTCAGGTTAAGAACAATTTCAGGTTAAGAAGGGACCTCCAGAATGAATTAAGCTCTTAACCAGAGGTACCACTGTATAATTAGTATTCAGTGTACCATTGACCTGATGCTTGATCTTTCTGGTCACACTAGACCAATGTGATAGAGAGCAATGTTGCATAACAATTTTAATACTGGTATGAAAAGCGGGACCGCCTCTCCTGGTATGCCCCACAGAGGAACTTACGATCTTCAAATAAAAACACCTTGAGGGTCCCAGGCCTCAGAGAGGTTAGGCTGGCCTCAACTAGAGCCAGGGCTTTTTTGGCTGCGGCTCTAACCTGGTGGAACGCTCTGTCACAAGAGACAAGGGCCCTGCAGGACTTGACATCTTTCCGCAGGGCCTGCAAGACAGAGCTGTTCCACCTGGCATTTGGTCAGGGCGCAGCCTGACCCCCTCCTCTGGCAATCTTTACAAAACTTTAGTTTATGGTTGCCATCAATTTTGATTTTAATTCATTTTTATAATGTTTTATAATGTCATACTGTTTTAGTGTTGTTAGCCGCCCTGAGCCCGGCTTCGGCTGGGGAGGGCGGGATATAAATAAAATTTATTATTATTATTTATTATTAATGTTTGGCTGGCTGATAATAATAATAATAATAATAATAATAATAATAATAATAATAATAATAATTTATTTATACCCTGCCCATCTGGCTGAGTTTCCCCAGCCACTCTGGGTGGCTCCCAATCGAGTGTTAAAAACAATACAGCATTAAATATTAATAACTAAATAAACTTAAATAAACTAAACCTAAATAAACAAGACTGTTTTTTCCATTTAATTAATTACTCTACCTCAAAAGTAAGATTAAAATATACTGATGTGATTGTATATGCTGCTTTGGGCATGTTTAGTAGAAAAGCAGCAGATAAATACACACACACACACACACACACACACACACACACACCTACAAGAATAAGTGCTGTACAATAATTTAGGCACAAAGTTTCTACAACACTTACGGCAGGGAAAATCTATTTAATGCAGAGGAAGCACTTGTTTACTCAGAAGTAACTCCCATGTTATTCAGTGAAACTTACTCCTTCATAATTGTGCACACAATTACAGATTTGGTACATATGCAGTTTTGTCCCCTGTAACATGGGGGACGACTAATAGCGCTCCTCTAGATCATCTGAGTTATCAGGCTTCGGTAGAAGAACTCAGGCAGTCCTTAAGGTATCCCAAACACTAATGACTGCTCCCAGTGGCTTCATATAGATCTTTAATAGCATTAGAGAGAGAAAAGTGCCCTGTGGAACACCATAACGCAGGTCCCAGGGAGTCAAAGAGCAATTCCCCAGTGTTACTCTCGGTACTCAGCTATACTGGCAGGAGCAGAACCACTGCAACACAGTCCCTCCTATATCCACCCCACACAGGCATCTAGGAGGATGCCATGGTCAGTGGTTCAGTCCTGAAACCTGATGAAGGTGTCTGGTATTGCTGCTAAGGGTGCACCATGGTTATTTCTTCCCTCGGTGCTCCATTTGCCTCTGCTCACTCCTGTGTATACTGTCTACAGAAACTGCAAGGCATTCCCATATGGTGGGGTTAATGTTACCAGCCTTCATGTCACATTTGCAGATATCTTTGTAATGCAGAGTTGGTCTGCCAATGAGCTGTTTGTGGATTGCCAAAGACAGTGACAGCAAAACATACCACTGGTCAAGAATATAAATAAACCCTGATTGAAATAGAATAATGAAAAAGTGCAGCCTGGTGAAAAATTGAAATACATGTTTGTCCAAGTGTTTAGCAATTGTAAAGGTCTATTTTTAAAAGGTGAATATTATGCTATTTTTTTTATTAGAGACATCTCTATATAAGCTAATTACATTTCTTTCTTTAAAAAAAACACCCTAATGTTTCCAAAAGATGGGAATTTGTGCCATGTGATTATAAGTTAAATGGAATCATAGTTATTTTCTTTCAGACATTACATTTTGATTTTAAATGAGAAGTTATAGCTCTAAGTTTCAACTAAAATGCCCCCTGCATGTATGTGTGTATGTTAATCTGGCAGAATCAGCAGAAACTACACACTTCTGGGATAAGCAAATGGACACAGTTTTCTATTAAGTGTTTTGAACACCATGTGTTGAAAGAAAACAACAGAACGGAAATTGCTCATCCAAAATGCTAACTTGTGGCATGGCACAGCCAAAAAAGCAGGTGTGTGGCATGCAGTTTACTTTACTAACATGCCTACCACATGTCACTCAATTCTGTTACCCCATTTACTTTATTTGGGAACTTATTCATATACTGGCAATAGATCCTCAGTGGAGGATCTATAAAAAGGGTCATGACCTATTATGTGAGTACACAATTTGAGAAAACAGTGACGAGAATAATAACATCATATCACAGAATAATCCTTTGGATTATCTGTTGTGACCCTTGCTTCTGGCACAAATCATAAATGTGCTTCAGATCATGTTATTCCCATTAGTATAATATTCTTCACAAAATCTGGATGGACAACACAATCTTGCTAATTCGCACTACTGACTGAGAGTCTGATTTGTAACAATTCACTAAATTTTTGCAAATTTAGTAAGCGAATAGACCCAACAAAAGAAAAATAAATGAGGGATGTTTCTTTGTGAAACATATTTTATTGATTTACAAAGGGACCTGTTTATATCTGATTTCTGAAATTTTAGGAAATAGGAGATCTTGGAGAGGACACAAAAAGGGAGACTGGAAAAGTTGTTGTGAGGCTAAAGCATCACCCTGAGCTGGAGGAAGAGTGGGATGCAAATGTAACAAACAATTCCTATACGCATGCCTACAATATTGCACCAGTGTTGCAAACTCCTGCTTATTTATAAACCAAAAACCAAAAAGATATAATGGCGTCAAATGAAATGATATATGCAACATAATTTCAGTTTAGGTTCCCTGTCTTCCCCATATGAAAACAGCACTCCAAGAATATAAAGGTGTAAAATGTCCTGTGACCAAACTGCTACTGTTTCATTTATTTTCCACTCACTTGATGCTCTGGCAGCTTCCTCTTTCCTTCTCCAGGATGGAATTTATTATCGTAGCCCTGAGCTATGACTTCATTCATAACGCTTGTTGCAACTGCACCCGCATTTCTCTTTGCTGGCTGGTGTGTGTATTTGTGTGTGAGAGCAAGGCGGGAGATCTGAATGTGTATCTCTGGATACTGAAGATTTATATTGACAGAATATGGAAGAAGTCTGGAGAATCACGTTTTAAATATTTGTTACTGTTCCTCTAGACTAGCAGTTTAAATATTACAAGTGAACACTCTAAATATTTCCATCTGACACAGCAAAGAAAGCAAGCAACCATCACCCTCCAGCCCAAAATTAGAGGGAATACGGGGGAAGTCAGGTACCTCATTAGAGCATCCTGGGTACTAATTTGCTGACTCTCCAGACTAACAGAGGGGCACCCACACATTACAGTGGTACCTCGGGTTACATACGCTTCAGGTTACATATGCTTCAGGTTACAGACTCCGCTAACCCAGAAATAGTGCTTCAGGTTAAGAACTTTGCTTCAGGATGAGAACAGAAATCGTGCTCCGGCGGCACGACAGCAGTGGGAGGCCCCATTACCTAAAGTGGTGCTTCAGTTTAAGAACAGTTTCAGGTTAAGTACGGACCTCCGGAACGAATTAAGTACTTAACCCGAGGTACCACTGTATTTGCATGTGTGGGTTTACATGTTTCCTTCTGTTTCATGAGAATCTTTCCCATGATCTGGATTTGGGTTGTTAGTGGACATATGGTTGTTGTGGGGATTAAATGAGGAGGAGGAGAAAGAACCATGTACATCACATTCACCTCCTTGGATAAAAAGGTGGGCTATAGATAAGAAGAAGAAGAAGAAGAAGAAGAAGAAGAAGAAGAAGAAGAAGAAGAAGAAGAAGAAGAAGAAAGGCTAGAACATGCTTGGATAAAAAGGTGGGCTATAAATTCAAAGAAGAAGAAGGAGGAGGAGGAGGAGGAGGAGGAGAAGAAGAAGAAGAAGAAGAAGAAGAAGAAGAAGAAGAAGAAGAAGAAGAAGAGGAAGGCTAGAACATGCTAAAGCAGAGCTTTCCAAACTTCCCAAACATTAGTGTGTTGGCTGCAGTGTGTCACACGATATGTGTCCATATCTCTTGCAAGGGGTCAGTTTAACATCTGGTTTGCTAGTAAAACTGAATTACTGTGCCGCGAAATGATGGATGGCTAAAAGGTGTGTCACCAACATGAGAAGTTTTGAAAGCTCTATGCTAAAGGTTTATGTCACATTTTTGCAGGGAATGAACATACTGAAAGAGGTCAGAAACCCAAGTCAGGACCTCATCAATTGCTGAGAAATGCAGTGTTTCCCACACTACCTCAGCAGTCCAACAATATAGAGTATGCACACACCAGAAGGCTACGGTGCACAGGAGAAGTGCCTAGGGCAGAGGAATGTCCCTTTAAGAAGTGCTACTTCTCCAGGGGGGCAGAGCATGAGAAGAGTAAACTGGAGCCAGAGGCTCTAAAAGCTTCAGTTCACTTCCAACCCTTGTTACTAATTATGAGCTATCCTGTGCAGTAGCAACTGACCTGCCCTGCTCTGTGGTCTTCTCTATCGATGCAGGAGAAGCACAGCACAGATTTAGAATTGGACTGGCAATTATGAGCTTTCTTGGAAAGAAAAACCAATCTGTTTTCCAACAGCTTTCTTCCGGTTTATAATGTTGGTACATGTATGCTGATATTGCGTGTTCATTATTGCATGGCTCCCTTTGAACTGTAGTTCTGTTTCAAGCATCCTACTTCACCCCACAAGGCCAGACACTGTAAAAAAAAAGAAAAGGGGGGGGAGGAGTTCCCCAGCACTACTAAAACAAACACCAACAAACAAGAAATAATTTTTGATCTGGATATGGAACCACCACTACACAATTTTATTTTTTTTTTGCAATACACTAATCAAGAGAATTCACCCAAATAGAGAGGATAACTACACTGAACAAAAGGCTGCTTGATCTGGTAGTCTAGTCATATAGTTTACAGAAATCTATCAGATATTCAGCAGAGTGAAGAGTTAAAAGGAAACAGTCTTTGGATGTGCCTACAAAGCATCTAGTTTTGGCTGCATGGTCTAATGAATGCTGGCCACCTATGTGAAGTGTCTTTTTAAACATTTTGTATTGCAGAAGAAATTCTGAGGGCAATGACACTCAATACAGGTGAACAATATGAGTAGGATAAATTAATACAGCCATACCTTGGTAAATTAATACAGTCGTACCTTGGAAGTCAGCTTAGTTACCAAATGTTTTGGCTCCCAAACCTGGAGGTGAATGTTCCGGTTTGCAAACTATTTTTGGAAGCCAAACATCCGACAGGGCTTCTGCAGCTTCTGATTGGCTGCAGGAACTTCCTGCAGCCAATCAGAAGCCGTGCTTTGGTTTCTGAACATTTTGGAAGTCAAATGGACTTCCGGAACGGATTCCGTTTCACTTCCAAGGTACAACTGTATAATGAACCATGTAGTTGTGAATTTTGACAGAAAATAACATCCTATGCACTGTTTCTCCACTCTGCAAGTAAGAAAACACAACTTCAGGTAGGTAGGAGATAGAGACTCCTTGAACACAGCCCAGCCTACATTCTTATCCACAGACTCCATTTTCATCTACAGGCACAGCTTTGCTGCCCTTTCCAAATTACCATCGTCTAACATATCCATATTTCTCTCTGAAAATAAATCCAATCCTTTTCAGTACCAGGAACCAGAAGAACTTATAGGAGTTCTTGCCTGCCATGTGTAAGAGACCGGAATAAACCAGTTTCTTAGGTGACCACAGATTTAATTTACAAATTTTAAATCTTGCAAATAAAACAATTTTTGAGGCGTAAAACAGTTGCTGACAGTTCTTTATAAAGATAGACAGAAATCAAGAATGACATTGAAGTGACTGCTGGTTAGAACCAAAATGTTCTACAACAACTTTCCCTACTCTGTCACATTCTAAGAGAGGCTATCAATAAACTTTGCAAAGAGAGGATTGCAGCTCTGTCTTTGTGGATTTAAGATGTTGTCAAAACCTTGACTGCTTGACATCCTATCAGGTACTACAGCTGTTGCACAGCTACAGTACTGTGTCTCTGAATAACCCAAGGTAGAAGCAAGAATGGGTTTAATGTAAATGGGAGCTCCCAAAATTGTGCCGTTTGCATGGCAACAGCTTTGCTTTTCAGGTTATGCAAAACAAATACCCCAAATGAAAACTGGGTGCGATTCTCAATGTACAGTGATGTAGATCAGAAACAATCCACAGACTGTGCTGGAGATGTGATTGGGGAAAAGCAAAAAAGGATTAACTCCAAACACACTTGGTGGTTTAGTTTGGATTTTAATTGGCAGCTTTAATTCATTGCATTACATTAGTGAAATGTAAAATTCTATCTAACCTCCTGCTGACCGATTCCTGGTTTTAAATGTATTGGAATCCTGCAGTTGCCTGTACCTATTCTAGGTCAAGGGGAGTTTGTCTCTAAATACAACAGCTTTAGCATAGTGGTATTTGATTAACCCTTGCAGGACTGGTATTCCTTCAAGAGCTCCAAGTCAGTGCAGAGAGAAGATCAAACCTGAGCAGACTAGTGGGGCAAAGGCTGGGCATGAAAGGAGTCAAGTACTTCGAGCAGGTAAGTCAGAAGCACACTGCCAAAGCTAGCTGACAAAATAAATCCAAAGATAAGCAAAGAGTTCAAATCTAAAGCGGCAGTTGAAGGCCAGCAGAGAAAGGGTGAGAAATGCAGAGCTAACATAGCTGCTGATCAGCCTGGTAGCAGTATCTTTCTGTTTCCTTATATAAGGAAATACAGCCAGTCGTGGTAGGGTGCAGCTGGTTTGACTGCCTTGATGGTTACTAGGAAAGTACAATAGAGCTAGTCTAGAATCATGGCAGGTGGAAAGGTGGTTTTCTCAGCAGAGTAGAACATCTTACCTCACAAGACAAACTGCATACCTCATCTTTGAGACAAGCAAAGCACTAAGGCAACAATCACGTTGTATGAGCAACAGAAGAAATAGGTTCCACATGGTCCCAGGATATGTGAATTATTTTGTTCATTATGTTTAGTTTATTATAGATTACCATAAACCACTCATTTACCAAAAACATGCAGAGGGCTCCCACTTTGAGAAAGAAAGAAAGAAAGAAAGAAAGAAAGAAAGAAAGAAAGAAAGAAAGAAAGAAAATGCATGATCCCCGTCTTAGTACTTTGGATGAACCAGAGATCATGGTTTGTTTTGCTCCAGAAAAAAAACACAATGTGAATTCAGTGCTTGTTTTTGACTTCCTATAGTACTTTGTCTGGAGCAAAACAAAATACAACCCCCAGTTCACATATATCACTAACCCATTGGATCATGATTTGTTGCTTCTACTTGTGACAGAGGAGAAAAGGAACATGAGAGAGTGGTCTCTGCATTTACCGTAAAGTTAAGCCATTAGCTACAGTCTACTGTGGTGTGCAAGTACAGGTATTGTTGTAAACTGATTATTATTATCAAATATTCTACCAATGCCACTGATTGGATTAAAAAAATACTTTTAAATTTTTATTATGGTGTAATTTGTTAAATCTAGCCCTGCAGCTCTCAGGGAAGAACAAGTATTGTAATTAAACTTTTTCCACTGACTACTTACTGCAATTACAGGAACTGCAGGAATGCATGCTGCCATTGGTGGTAAGGACACTGCCTATTGGGTACTGAGTTGACTAGGATCACAGGGACCCAGGTTTAAATCCACAGTGAGCCATAAACCTCATTAGATGACATCAGACAGGTCACACATACTAACTAAGCCTAATCTATATCACAGGATTATTGTGAGGGTAGAATTTGGGGGGCGGGGGGGGGGGGAGAGATATACTATGTACTTCTATCTCCCCGAGCTCCATGGAGGAAGGGTGGAACAAAAATATAATAAATAAGAAAATATTTTTTACTGAAGTATATATCAGTTTCACAAGTTACATAATTAATTTTATGAAATCAGCATAAATATCAATTTGGTTGATGATGATCTTCATTGGTCTCATAACATTAATGCTTTAAAATACTTAGCAAAATAAGCCCTCTCCTCGCTATAATATAAGCAGGTTCTAAAAACATTTTTATTTATGTCTGCTTTTAGTGAGGGTGTCTATTTTTATTGAGCTGGCTGGCTGATAGAATTGGATTAGGAGAAGCGAAAAGTTTTACTGCTGCTATTATTACAGATGCATTGTTTTCTATCTTATAAGATTTTAAGTTTTTATACGGTGTAAGCCTCCTGTGGCCCTCCATATGTCACTGGACTTCCACTCATATCAACCCCATCCAGAATGGTCAACAGTCAAGGCTAATGTGAGCTGTAATCCAAGAACATTTTGAGGGCAACAGGTATCCCCTAATAGGTCGCAGCTTTTTTTGACTTGTTATATCCCAATCCTAACATAAATTCAGTGCCTTTCTATTTTGGGGGCTAGTACGGAAGGCTATAACTCAATGCGAGAGAACATGCTTTGCATGCAAAAGGTCCCAAGTTTACTCTCACACGTCTCCAAATAGGACTGGGAAACACTCCTGTCTGAAGCTCTAGGGAGTCAGGGTTGAAAATAAAAGAGCTAGATGAATGAATGGTCTGACTTGGGTGTACGGCAGCTCCCTATGTTCCTAGCAGTGTGACACCTGGACGAAGAATGGTCTGGGGAAGTTGGCTTAGTAAAAGCTAAAGTTTCATAACCCTCCACCAGACCCCAAGAGTCCTCAATAGGCCAACAGAAGACTAGGAAACTGAGTTGAGTTCACCCTTCTCCATGGATAGTTTTATACCAAGGACAAAAAACAGCATTTCTCATGTTTTCTGATTATGTCTCAGGTATAAGTTGACAAGCCACCTTTTAAATCCTTAGGAGTTCTTTCATACCATTTTAATTACCCCAACATTAGTTCATTAAATTATTAGAAGTCACCTCCCCTTGTCTGTGTCAGAAATACCTAATGTCTTAGGGACTGCTGTTGTTGATGATGATGACGACAATGACAACATTTCTATACCACCCTTCAGCTGAGGATCACAGGGCAGTTCAAAACAAAACAAAGGCATAGATTGTTTAATTAGCCAAAGGCCTAGGAGAAGAGGAATGTTTTTGCCTGGTGCCTAAATATATGTAATGAAGCTGTGAAGTGAGCCTCCCTGGGGAGAGTGTTCCACAAGCAGGGAGCTACTGCAGAAAAGACCTGTTCTCAAGTTGCCGTCCTCCAGACCTCCCGTGGAGGAGGCATATGAAGGAGTACCTCAGATGCTGATCACATGGTCCAGGTTAGTTCATATGGGGAGAGGTGGTCCTTGAGGTATTGTGGTCCTGAACCATTTAAGGCTTTACGGGTCAAAACCAGCACTTTGAATTGGGCCCGCAAACTAACTGGCAGCCGATGAAATCAGGCCAGGATCAGTGTAATATGTTTAAACCACCTTGCCCTGGTGAGCAACGTGGCTACTTCACCAGCTGAAGTTTCCTTGCTGTCTTCCTTGCTGTATTGTTTTTAACACTGATTGGGAGCCGCCCAGAGTGGCTGGGGAAACTCAGCCAGATGGGCGGGGTATAAATAATAAATTATTATTATTATTATTATTATTCAGAGGCAGCTCCATGTAGCGGTAATCTAACCTAGAGGTTACCAGAGCACAGACAACAGAAGTTAGGTAATCCCTGTCCAGGTAGGGGAGCAGGTGGGCCACCAGCTGAAGCTGCTGGAAGGCACTCCACGCCACCGAGAGCACCTGAGGCTCAAGTGCCAAGTGGGCCAGGATCACCCCCTCACATAAAGAGGTATTACTCATGTCCTGGGCCCAGACAGTTGTCCCCTCCCTGCTAGTTTTTATCAGCCAAGATGGGTAAGGGTCAAGAGAAAAAAGCGATCACCCTGACCGATTGAAGCACCTTGTCCATGTCTTTGAGCCTTACTAACTGAAACTCATCCAACATTACAGGACTAGACAGTGCTCTGGACACCTCTCACGATTCATCTGCTGTAAAAGTGAAGTCAAGGCCCAAGTAGATGCAAGGAATTTTATCCTCAAAATGCTTGGTAAACAAAAGGCTTTGCAAGCATGCTGTCAGTTCTGTCACCTCCTCCTTTGGGCCATACTGTAAAAGGCCTCGCACTACCTGGAAAAGCACTGCTGGATGGCACAATGAGGATGCAATGGAGGCAGGAAAATATGCCTTTTTTGCTGCCTTCACTGCCAACTGGTCTGGTGTCATAATGCATTAAAAATATTATAATTAGCCAATGTAACTGAAGTGATTCCAGATATTTCATTATTCATCTGGAGCTTCTTTTTAGCCTGCCTATTCCAGAGTTCTGGGTAATTTAAAAACTGACAATGACATGCCCCTCCTACCCCAACTGCATCACAATTCCACAGGAAGAGGAAGGAAAAATGTATGATCTCCATCTCCTCCTCTCCTTCATTTTTCAAAAATTAGGGAGAGAACCATTAAAATGAATTTTCCTGAAGATTCTAGTTCAGGAAACATGTTAAAGAAGTATATTCCCATATGTTTTAGCATAAGAACTACATATTTCTTTTGCAGTTCCTGGATTAATTTTGCTGTTGCTTTTTGCATCAGATTCGCGTGCCTCCTGACCTTGATAATCTGTGTAGCCCTATCATGACCCACATCAAATCCTTCACCTACTAATCCCTCTCATTTCTCATAGCCTGCATTCTACTAATTCAAGTAATTCTCATGGTCCTCTGCTATTCTGTTTACTTATGTGCGCAGGCACACACTTTTGCTGGATTTCTTTCTGCATGGTGGCACCAATCTAGCTAAAGGTGGTTGGCACTTAAGTCCCACTGAAAGCAATAAAAGCTGCCCTAATTGCAAGCAACCTGTTCTATTTCTTTCAATGAGATTGAGTCATAATCAACTTTAGCTGGATTGCAGCCACAGTGTAGGAAACCAGGCAAAGTATGCAAAACACAAACATAAATACAATAGCAGATAGTTGTGCAGAAACCCGGTGAATAGCTTGAATGAGTGGAATGCATTTTGTGAGAGAAGAAAGGGATTAATAAAAGGGCTGGATGTTGGTCATGGAAGAACTACACCCACGTTTAAGATCACAATGAGGAGCATGAATCTGATATAATTTTTAAGTAGATTCTAAAAATTTGTTATGGATTTCAAATATACTTGAAATGGAATCTCTAGAAGCATCTTTTGTAGCTCCTTCATCCTTCCATCAACTTCAAATTCTGGTGATGAAAGTGACTCATCGTACAAGAAAGAACACATTTTCTATTCTACACCAATAAGATAGTTGTAGAGAAGTTGCATATACATTCTTTCCAAAACTGTTTTATTTTTAATCTCAGGCACAGAGATATACATAGGTCTAACAGTCCCCTATGCAGATCCTGAAGACTACAAAGATTCCAAAGAGAATTCATAAAGAAAGACACAGTAAAGTTAAGACTACTACAGAATGCTCTGTGGGATTATCAAGACAGGAAAACTTTGCAGATGTTACTGTCTCTCTGGAGGAATAAATGCTTGCATTTTAATATTCTCAGCAGCTGGTTCCTGTTGAATGCCATCAGGATGATTCAGCCACCTCCCAGAAACAGTAGTAGCAGCAAGTGCACTCCTACAGATACAGATCTACAACACTTTAATGTTTTCAGAGCATTACTATTACTCTGACATAGTCAAAGTGTCATTAAACTGTTATCAATTGAGCCAAACACAATCATTAGAATAGGAAAAAAATACCACCACCACAGCCTCATAAACACAGAACTTCTGTTTTATGGTATGCTGTGTACATAAACTTAGTCTGAATAGCCACACATTTAAAGATGTACCATTATTTCTTCCTCCACTTTTTCCTTGGCTCAATGTTCTCCACCCCAACCATCACTTACTTCAGTTAGCAAGAATTTTTTTCTTCCTTTCTAGCCTGAATTGAATGATACAGGTTAAAGCATGCTGCTTGTCGTCTTAATTCTTCCTTTCGAATCAACCTTCCACAACTCTGAAATTTAGATGGGTGCTCAGTGCCAGGTGGGTTATGAACTGTTGCCAACAATGAAAGCACGTGGTATTTATCAAGTAGTGTGCTTCCTGATATATGTCCATATCCCAGACCAGTTCTCTTTCTTGTTTTGTTTTTGTTTTGTATTTGTATTATAGCTGTAAGTCGCCTTCGTTGTTCTGCCAGATAGGCAACTCATAAATATTGGAAAGAACGGCTAATATGCCATGTTAAACTTCAGATAACTCACCTAGAGCTCTTCCTCTCTTCTAGTTCTTTTGTATTTTTATCCACTATATTTAATTCACTGTAAATCCAACTGTGATCAAAACTGGGCAATAGCAAACACACTGAGCATAGCAGTAGTCTGCAAAGTGGTCTAAAGGGACTTAAGGCAAGTTTGTGAGATCGCATTTTTAAAAATGCTTCACTGCAACACTATTTTATTTCAAAATGGGGGGCAACCCTGAAAATGCAGTTGCTATGAATATCTAATTAAAGGGAAAATCTGTTCTAAGTTTTCTAATGATGAAACAATAAAGATGAAGAAAAACAAAGCAAATGTACAGATTGGAACCAATATGTTTGCGCCAGGGCAATCTCTTAACTATAATTAATAGATTGGCAGCAGACTGCACTCCTGCTCTAACTTCAAACCTTGGTTAAAAGCAAGCCCTGATAATGATTCTGCAAACATAATACAACTCCATGGTTAACATTCAGAGCCATGGTTAGAACATCCGATGCATTAACTATTAAAGTGTTACACGTTAAAAGGGAGGGATAGTACCTCTGGTGGGACACACGTCATGCTCCCTCTGAGACAGTTTGTCCACCTTAGGTCCCCACCCTGCACTCAGCTCTCACCTGTGGCTCCTAGTGCCACACTCTCACCTGTGGCTCCTGTGCCAGATTCTAGGAATGGCTGACTGGCTGGCTAAACCAAGTGAGCCGATGGGTCTCAAACCCTCAGTGAGTTAGGGTCTTCCCCTACATGCAAAGACAGGCTGTGGCGGATTGAGCAAAAGAGACAAATAGTGGGTCCAACAGTCAAGAGAGCAGTTACTGCACATGCTGTAGAAGGAAGAGAGGGGCAAATGGGGCTTGCCAAGCTGGGAAGGTGGTCCATCAAGGAGCAGGGAAACTCTGGTCCTAAACCTCTGCTGTCTTGCAGTGGAGAAGAAAAGGCTAAGGAGTAAACCCTACACAAATCAGGAATGAAGTCCCTAAGATGGTTGGATGGCACCTTGTACACTTGCTTCCAGCCAGTTGGTGCCAAACATATTGCTCTGCTTTCCTTTGGACCACATCAATGAACCCAAGGGGGGCCTTGTCTCCTGGACAATCCAGGACCTCCATACAGACTGCCCAGGCTTGCGCCCCAGGGAGGTCACTTCGTTGCTGCTAACACAGTGGCTTGACTTCACGAGTGATGGACCTTGGGGTATCAAATTTCAGCGGCACCCTGTGCAATGTCAAAATTCAGCACCCCCAACCTCTCGTGCTCCATTCTAAATAACAATTGCAGTGCCCCCTATGCTACCTCTGAGGCGGTCCCCTACATCCACCTCTGATGTCACCTCCACAGGTGCACGTCATTGTCTCTCGAGATAGATGGATGCCAACAATCTGCCAACAACACGCTTAAACGTATATTTGCAAAGGCTAGTGCTTGGAAAGCTTTGGTACGATACAATTTACAAGTGATAATGCCCCAGAAAAGCCTTATTTTTAAAAATATAGTCATTGCCATTGGAAGGAGCATTTAAGTGGCTGGACATTGCATCCTTTTTAATATTAATAGTCTACATTTTCACAGGCACTCTCATTTTGTAGAATAATCTTGAGGCTTGTCTGCACTACTGCTACAAGGATATAACAACCACCTCAGAAACTGTGGTGTCTGAATAAAACCAAGCTTGAAATCGGCATAGCCCTGCATTACTCATAAAAACCATGGCCTGAACTGAAGACTCGCCTATTCATATACTGCTGATGTACACACCCAAGTATATCTGAACTATAATTTTACAATTATCATCAAATCACAATTGCTGCATCTAAGCTGAGCTGATTGTGACCAACTTTAAACTCCTTTGTCCCATTCTGTCGTCCTCTTGCCCTGGTAAATGTTACATATGCAAACCCACCTGAGGTTACCTTCTCTTGCTTGTCCATTGTACAACCACACAAATCAGTTAACAATGAAGTTAAGGGCCATAGCTCAGTGGTAGAGCATCTGTCTTGCAATAGCCAGTGACCTTTAGCATTGAGTAAATGAAATGTAACTACTGCATGCTAAAAGTAGTGAAAAGTAGTTTCATTTTCTACATCACTACAGAAAAGTAATTCTACAAAAGGGGAGAGGTGACTGTCAACATAACAAAAGCATTTTCACTTCTTCACCAAAAAGGGAGATGAACACTCCAGAGTCGGAAGGAGGAATGACAAGCAACACTCCCCCCCCCCAAAAAAAAAGTTTTATACAATTACAAAATACAATTTAACAAAAATCGGGGCACTGCTTGTACTATTCTGGTCAGTACTCAGACTTTGCCAGTCTTATATTGTGTGGGTGAATTTGTGGGTGTATTTCACACACACACACACACACACACACACAAACACACCCCATACAAGCTAAGTACATAGAAATATTCTGCAAGTCTAGACACTTCTAGCTACCGCAAATTCTTCCTGCCCTTACAGAAGATTGATTGAAGTATGTGAAGGGACAATGATATTGTTGCAGCCCACTTTTCCAGCCTACATGTAGCTTTGCTTGCTCTGAAACTGGAGTTTCTTCATGAGAAGAATAAAAACTGGGTTTTGACATGCTGATGTAAAAATATCCCATTACAAGACACATATGTATCAGCTCTGTATATACAATACATAGGTCCCAAGGACAAGGACGTGCAACACAATGCAATGCGTCTATGTGTGGTAGTTGAATTGTATTATTTATTATTCATAGACCACCTACTATTTCCCAAATATGGAAGTGTCATCCCATAATGAAATTATGTAGTGTGTGAAATTATGTAGTATGTGATATTTAGTGCACTACGGAGTTGGTTTCACATAGTGCATAATTCTTCGGCACACAGTCTGAAGATGAAATTCACATTTATTATTATTCATTGCTTTACCCATAGAAATGATTCAAAGCAACTTAGAAACACAACTGGAATACTAAAACCAATAACAATAAACACAATCAATAAAAACCTCAAACAAACAAATGGACAAAACAAACAAAATCTACTGCACTCCTAAACAGAATCTGGCCTTGGCCCTATCTTGGCCGACTCATCTTCCCAAGATTTAAGCAAAGTCAAATTATGACACTTTCACTGCATGGGAAATTATCACCTGCATCCAGTGTGCTTTAGAAAGATGTCATAAGGAATAAATAACAAGGAATACATGCAAACCAAGATGTGGATATAATATCAGCTAATCTACATTTAGCTCAATCAATGTTCTTAAAACATAAACAATGTGTTAATACCAACTTACATTTGAGGAAGCGGTGTGGCCTCGTGATGAGAGCAAGTGCTCTGGATGCAGGCTGTGCAAAGTCTGCTCTCTGTTCTTATGCAGTCTTGGTCAACATGGACCTTCAGCAAAATTGTGTGAAGACACTTGCTTGTCTGTAAAAAACAACAACAACAATTAATTAATTAATGCAACTATTTATATGGCACTTTCTGTATATCCACATAGCACACGAAGTGGCTTATACACCTGCAAGTATCTGATAATAAAACTGGAGCATCACAGATTAGCCACCTCTACCCCAATTTATACAGGACTTTTAAATCTTAAAAAAAGACCACACCTCATCAGTACTTTGAACTTGGCTGAGATAAAAACAGGCAGTCAGTGCAGGTTTGGTTGTTTCAAAATGATGGGTGATTTGGGCCTATGTGATGGAAGCAACTGCAGCTAGCTCATTAGCCAAAGCGGGTAGAAAGCATTTTTATTCACTGTATCAGGGATTTCACCAGAAATGTAGGCTAAAGTAGTATCCAAAAAGCAAACCTTGCCCTTTAGGGGCAGTATAACCCTACCAAAGAAAGACAAAACCATGGCTCCAAATTGGCTTAATACATCTGTCCAGTCTGTATTAATTTCCAATTCATTAGCCATCAGACAATCTAGGCATTTGCTCAGGGAACCTACAACTGCTTCTGCACTTGACAGAGAA
The DNA here is from genome assembly GCF_951804945.1 of Podarcis cretensis. NCBI lineage: Eukaryota > Metazoa > Chordata > Lepidosauria > Squamata > Lacertidae > Podarcis > Podarcis cretensis. Next base: position 33,209,074 of record NC_137173.1, on the reverse strand, counting down.
GAAAGACAGAATCTGGTGTCATCAGCATACTGGTGACACTGCAATCCAGAATGACTTAACTATTTTCCAGTGGTTACATATAGATCTTAAAAAGCACAAAATAATGCTAATAGCAAAGTGATATAGTAAGTCTCTGTTAGTCAATTTTTATTGAACATCCTGACACTGTATGACTGGAGATGATGCTATAAAACTGAATATTACCGTTAATTACTGAAGTGTCTTGAGGATGTCAAAATGTTTTTTCTATAATCTATAAATGTATGTCCATGTTCTTTTCTTCCTGCACATTCAAGTTCCTTAATTAATGTGTTCCTTAATAAAATTAATAACATTAATGTGTTCCTTAATAAAATATAGCAAATTCCAGAGTAGGGAAGGAAGTAGCAGTATTTTAACAGTGCCCAGTTATCGTCACTCAAGGTTTAGGCAGAGAAAAAAAGAGGAAAGCTTATGCAATTGGCTCTTCCGAAAGAATGTATAGAACAAAATGCAATGGTACATCAAAATACACACTCTAATTTGCATTTAAACGAGATATAATTATGTGTCCCAACTAACTGAAATTACATAATTTACAGTTTTATACACCATGTTTCTAACATATACTTAAAACATATTTGATGTACACCTGAAAAATATAATGCAAAACCCGTGATGCAAACATGCAGCCTTATGTAATCAAGCTATACTTTCTGAGCAGCTAGGATTGAGAGTCACCCCCTGTAAGGTGGTGACTTGAGGCAGAAAAATCAGGTTCATCACAATGTATGTGATTCCAAGTTGATGTACATTCCATATATTTAAGAGAGATCACTCAATCTAGATTCTACCCTGAGCAGAGGTGCCAGCTTGCATAAACTATTGTGGGAGCAGGTAAGCCCTGTCCTGCATAACCGGTCACAAGACGTGGAACAGGCACAACATTTGAATGGCAAGGCCTATTAACTTTTGGGGGGCAGCCCCCTCAAATATTTTATTAGGAGTTGGCTCCTATGAGCTTGAGACGGATCAATTTGCTTGCTCAAAACAGGATGTCATAGTTGTATGCTACAATATATTTCTATATATAAGATTTTCAACACTGTGAAATTCTTGTTTGGCGTTGGGGGACAAGGATAAGTAGACTCACTTAATGATCAATGATGGCCTATTTCTGCCATACTTCTTCACATACTATTTTTAATCTACCTTTCCTGATAGATTTTACTGTTTTTACAAAATGTTTATAGGATCAGCTTTTGAAACCAGTAATGAATATAAAGCAAAAAATATTTGATCCGTAAATTGTCTGGGAACATCTGATGCAGAATCAGATTGTGGGCTTAGGGTTTAACCCACCCCCTGGAAACTCCATGTAGGGAACAAAATGGTATGTGTATCAATACCCAGTGTTTATATGCATTTGACACATAAGAACAGCCTGCTGGATCAGGCCAATAGCCCATCTACTCCAGCATCCTCTTCTCACAATAGCCAACCAGAATGCCTGTGGGGAAACTGCAAGTTGGACCTTACTGGTGGGAGAGGGGGAAAGTGACTGGGAGGGAGGATTTGGCAAAGGAAAACAGCAAGCTGCAAAAAAGGTTAAACATTCCATTGCTTCCTGCTACTTTTCTGCTCAGAACTACAGACTTCCAAAACTGATTTTCATTTTTTAAAAATGAGATATTGGCCTTCTGTTTAATTCAGAGTTCACTCAAGAGCAGGATATGAATGTCATGATTAAAATAAAAATAAAAATCCATGTACTGTACTATTAACCCAAGCAAAACTGAGTATGTGAAGTGGATACTAACTTCTTAGACAGGTATATTTGTTGTATAAGCTGCAACCGATCTGTCCGATTCTGCTTGCTTGAGGTTTAGTACTGGGGATTTCCCCCCTACAAACTGTAATACTAAGGATATTCTGAGGACTCACAGACCAGAGGATTTCTTTCCTTATAAAGAATCCAACAACTTGATCTCCTCACAGGCAAAGACTTTGGCAACTTTCTAAATACACATAATTTTCTTTGCTATTTCCTGATTCTCTGGCCAGAAAAATAATTACAGAACTTATTTTCTGTAGGGAAGGAGCAGAAATTGTTTCTCACGCTAGATCTGCAGGCTTTCTGGGATACATAGTAGAGATTAACAGGTCACAGAGAAATTTTATTATCTAGGGTAATGAAAAGACTGCATTAACAGACTAGCTCCTTTTCTACTCTTAATATGGTCAGAACTTTAAAAGGCCGACTGAGCATAAAACAAGTCTTTGAGGAATGCCAAGAGAATTCTTAATGGAAGGACCGAATTCAGTTCACAATTCTGATTTCATTGTGAATAGTAGCAAGCACAAACCCTTATGCAATATATCTTAACTGCAACATCTTAATTAAGATCCTTAAAGGGAGGGAGGGAGGTGGAGAAGGTCAAGAAAACCACCTGTGTGATATGCAACCCAAAGAAGAGCTTAAACTGTAAGATTTGGATCTGGATTTTAGAGGTCTTATAGCTCAAGCAGCTCTGAAGAGATCTAATATATAAAATGTTAAGCATTACAGGGAAAGGATTTATTTAAGGAAGGCTACATCTGATATTAAAAAGAAATGGGTATATGCAATGTGGCAAGCCAAAACAGCTGCAGTAAGAAAAAGTTAGTTACACGGAATTCTATTTTTTATCCCCGAATTGAAAATAAACTTAAAAACTAGAAAATACTCATAATTATTTAATACAGAAGCACACCTATGATTATCTCACATTCTGATTTTCGTTATATTAATCTTAAATGGAAAAGGAAACAATCACGAGATTTTTTTCCAGGACACACTAGTTTATCATCATAAACAAAAATCTAAATTACAAAATGGGGGAGGGCCTTAGGAAGAAATGCTACTACACCTAAGATAAGAAAGCCAACAAACAAGTATGTGTGGTCAATACAAAATAAAACTACAAGGCTTGCTATGGCTCATTTTGCATACAAATAGATAGCCAAGTGAACAAACGCTAAATGAAAAGTTATTCTTATATACAGATATTCCATTTCAGCAAGAAATTAAACTTCAAATCTCTGCCATCTGAAAGCAGCAGGGCAGCGTATCATGTTAAAGGAAAATCTGCTTCTCCTCTCAGTAGTTATCCTGTTAGTGGCCTTTAAGCAACACTGTTGCACCCAAGACACACGTGTTACACAAGCTGGTTTTCCCCTTGGCAAACATCCATCTAAATAATCATCAGGCTCTGCTATGCTTGGTTTTTTAAGATAAAATGGGAGCACACATTACGTAGATATCGTTTTAAACTCCACTAAAATTATACCGGAAATGTATTTGGCCCTACTGAAAGCAAGTTACCGGTACTCCTTGTTCTTGCACTCTTCCAACAAGCAGCTGCTATCCTTTTCATCTATAACCTCCTGAACATGCATGATGTATTCATCAGATGAGACGACAAATAACCACTTTGGCCCAATGTCTAGGTTTTATTGTACACATTTTGAAAGTTCCGCCTTGACTCCGATTTTCGACATTAGAAAAGAGACAGTTACTTGAGAACACGGTTTGCTGGAAAAAAAGTCACCTGATCTAAACCTGTTAGACAGAACAGATTTTCTTCTGAGATGGTAAAAAGCTTTAAGCGTTCTCCCTTCCTTCCATCCCTGTACTGATTAGCATATTCACTAGGTTAATATTTGCCTGCATAAAGGCATTAAAAATATTTCAGATTACGAAGTTCAAGCCTACATTTTGGAGGAATTGGCATCCGATGTATTAGGTACCATCCCCAAAAAAGTGCCACTGTTGAATTGCTAGGAACCCAGGAAACCCTGATCACCTGGGACAAAAGTGACAAATAAATATACACACACTTAATAGCAATAACTACTAAGAGACTTAGTGAATGTGGGAACCAGTAAGTACAACACAGTATACGTATTAGTTGTGCGCTATCAAAAATAGTTATAGCACTAATTTCCAACCCTGTTTTTCTGACCAGGATGAAACTGCACGTTCCTCAGTTAGAACAAGCCAATATAAAATATTTAAAATGAAACTAGAGTGCAAAAAGCCTTGAAAATGTCTTCCGCGGTTAGAGAATTTCTCCAGTTATATTCATATGTGGGAGAGAGGGGGACGGGAAGGGAAACATATTTTTTTAAAAAAGAGTTGTTGAGAATAAGAACAAGAGATTGTAATTGTGTAAGATAGTATGTTGCTACTAAATAAAAGGCGACATGAACTATGACTATGAAAACACTACTACAGTGAATGAATGCTTCATTTTTAGACAGTGTCTAATTAAAATAATAAAATACTTATCATTTATGTAGTTCATGGAAGTGCTTCACTTGTATTACCTCAGCATTCCTAACAACAGCCTGGCAAGATTAGTGAATAACACTAATCTATCATAGTTCAAGGGTTGAGGCTGGGAACTGGGATGCATAAGTTTGGAGCTGAGGTGAGATCTGAAGTGGACAAATCTCAGAATTTTGTACTTTAAGAGCAGATCGGATATAGCAAAAACTTTGAACAAAAACATTTAAATGATACAATGCATACAACACCGTATCTTGGCGCACAATATTAAGGCAAACAATTGCCTCACAAAATACAGCATGGAATATTTTAAGTTTGGAAAATTGTAGAAAATTAAAAGTCAAGTTTAGAGAATTTAATGAAAACCAGAGTAACTTCAGAACTAAAATGGATTAAGTAGCTACACCATGTCAAAGAGGCCACGACCTGAGATGCCTTCTGATTGTTACATACCATGCAGCCTTACAGTCAGTTCTCTGCACCTTTACTCAAAGGTAAGTCCAGTTGATATCAGTGTGACTTAATCCTAATAAGCAAAGGGCTGCAGGCTAAAGATGAAGGTGCTTTCAAAGACAGCATTCCAAGCTGCTATTTTATCAATGCTATGGGTCCCCTCAGGTCATATGCCTTAAGTCATAGGAGGTAATTAGGCAGGTCCATCATCAAAACTTATAGTGATGCACCTGACTTCTGATCCCTGATTACAACCTGCTGTGGGAAAACCATTAAACAAATTTCCTGGAAAGTCTGGAAATGGAGGAAGAAGAAGTAAGGTTAGAGATTTTTCACTTCCCCATAGACAGCACTTGATAGTAATATCAGAGAATTTGTAAGAACTGCCACTAGGAACATTCACCTTGTCTATTGTCTTTCCTCCTCCATTACCACACATTATTGCTAAATGCTACATACAATTTTCAGCTTAATCTGAATCATTACTTATCTTACTCTTGGTTTCCTCTGTAAAAAATTCCAACTGGATCTGTCTGAACTTCCAGTGAAATTCATGTGGGTGCATATATTTCTGTATACAGATTTTAAAACTTATTCTTGAGAATAACTTGTTCGTATAAACAAGGTAACACAGGGGTAAATTAACTCACAAATCCAAAGGATATGCTGACAGAAATCCTAGCATTCTGACTCCAGATTAAGAAAAACAATTCCTACCTACCATTTTACATAAGGAAGAAAAGAAACGATATGAAAGGGGTCATATATGCACATACGAACACGCATGCAAGAAAAGGATAAACAACACACTCTACGTTAAATGAAATTTGGGTAGCTAACTTAAAACAGACTGTGGAATTAATTAATGCTCTGTCTTTATGTAAAGCATATGAACAAAAAGCAGAGAGAAAAAAGAATGCACACAGAGACATAAAAACAGGAGGGGAACAGGAGAAAAGGAAATGAAAAGAAAAGAAAACAAACAGAGTTCTAACAGGCCCATTCTGCTAAAGGGAGTCCAACTAAAGAGTCATATGATATCTGATAGTGCAGGACACGTCGCCAGGAGCTGGAGCGGATTGCCTGCAGGAAGAAAGAGCCAGTGTGTTTCTGCTCAAAGAGCTTTTCTTTCCTAATTTTCTTTCCTCCCCCCTCGTCTCTTTCTCTTTTCTCCTGTACTGTGAATGCCTTAGTATCTTAGGTCAGGTCCATGAAGAATCTCAGAAAAAAGAACTATCATCTTTCACTGTACTTCTGGATGCAAAGATAGCTCTGGAAGAAGATGCCTCTTAGCAGAGACTGAAGGGACTTATGTAGATTTTGGCATGGACTACCCCTCCCTCCTGTTGCCACCTCTGGGAATACAGACACAAAATGGACACATACCACGTTATAGAACAAAAACAAAAAGGATATCTTAAGAAAAGATATGCAGGAGGTACAGACATGTTGGTTTTTTCTATGAAAATGACAAAGATTAGAGGTGTTCATTACTTGCTTAATTATATTTTAATCTTTACAGAAAGAAGAATGCACAGTAAACAAATAAAATAAGGAAAAATGCAGAAAAAAAATTGGGGAGATAAAGGAAGAAAACGCTAACTTTTTAAAAGAGGATATAATTTGCCAAAAGTTGGACAATTTCTACTGTGTTTCAGGAAATACTGGATGTGTCCAAGATTTCTACACTCTCTTTTTTTCTATTGAGATATTTCATGCTCAGCTATGGAGTCCTCTACGGTAAGACTAGATCAGAAAACACTTTTATGTTTGCATCGTGAATCTGGTTTCACTCCAATTGCTGCAATTAACTTACTCCAAAATTATAGCAGTAACTGTAGGACAAACTTGCCTTTGTACCTCCTCTGTAAACATAACACATTCCTTCTGAAATAACATCTACTAAGTATGTGGGACTGCCAAAATCTGTATTACATAAACACATACAGCACATATGTGACTGTAACAGACCACCTCTTTAAGCAGAGGACTGAATCAAAAAGAAAAATAGCACTGATAATGATAACCATCCTTTGTGTCCCAAAACAATTGCTGTAATTACTTCCAATCTAGTCCCACACATTTTGCATACATGTAAAATTACACATACTATGATAGTAATGATGACCACATACATGCTTCCACTTGCTCTGGTGAACTACTAAAAGTAATGATTTAACAAAAGTAGTAATTAATTATTGGGGATGACTTTGATTAAAAGAAACCTTTCTTGAGTGTGTAAATGTTCAAGATATATTGAACATACTTGGATACGTTTTAAAACATGAAGAACTGTAGACATTTGCTACTATAATTCCATGTAACATGTTAATGAATTGCTACTCAACTTTGCAATCTTATGATACTAGCCAAAATATATTGTGCTCTCTCTGTGTGTGTGTGTGTTTGTTTGTGTGTGTGCGTGTGTACATCTATATGGAGAGAGAGGGGTTCAAATCCACAGAATAAAAATAAACAAACATGAAAAGCAGGTATGTACTATACTATAGGTATACTTCCATCTACAGGAAAGATAAACAAACAAACACAAACTGTAAAGCCCTCCTAACCTCTTGGATAACCAAGTGTGCAATGATTAACATAAGGCCAAAGAAAACTGCCCGCAGATGTGTGTATAACTGCTGCATCCTTTCAGAGGCAAACACACTTTCCTTCCACAAGCCCTTACAAACTTTGGGGGGACTGGTGACAAAAAGTAAATGAACCCATCCCCCATTCCATCATTTCTTGTGCAGAACATCTTACCCATTCTCATTGCCTCTTCTATTGCTCAGGTGAAATGTCTTGAAAGGCAAAGAAAGAAGGGGGGAAGGGGGGGAGAGAGAAGAGCCTAAGTTTATGCCAGAGAACCCCATCAAGAAAAAGTTAGCAAAGCAACAGCTACATTGAATTTTTAAAAGGACAACTGGGGGGGGGGGGGGATTCAAACTATTTTCTTAACCCCCTCCCTTTTCTTAGTTCAAAAATGTATTTTAGGAGGGAAAGAGAAATCACATCCCTTTTCAATTTGGGGCTTTTGTGTGCGTGCGGCTGCCACTGTTTCTTTTTCTTTTCGAAAGAAAGGGGGGAACCCTAAAAAACAGAGGGGGGGGGGGAAACATATCTGAGGCGTTAAGCTTGCACTCCCCCCCCCTTTCCTTTGTAAAGAACTCTTTGTTCTCTAGTGAAAATGCTGGAGGAAAGAAGAAGAAGAAGAAGAAGAAGAAGAAGAAGAGGGTGTGGGGGGGGGAAATCCCCGGGCAGCGACTCCCTGAAACAAGTGCAAAACACTTAGAGGCTTTTGGGCTGGCTGGGAGCCAGAAACCCTCCCGCTGTCTGGTTAGGAAAAGGGGGGGGGAGAGAGAGAGAGGGAGAGGGAGAGAGAGAGAGGCAGCGCGAGGGTGGGGGAGACATTGGCACTTCCTTTAATAGACATAGGAAGCGGGATTTTTTTCTTCTTCCTTTTTTTCAAAACTGGCGGTCAAGCGTTAAGTAACTCCCAGCCTAAATCCACCTGCTCGGAATGAACTTGGGTAACCCCCCTCGGGGTGCCTGAGGAGAACCACCTACTCCAGACACTTCTCCCGCTCCCTGAATGCTGCTGCTGCTGCTGCTGCCCTGCTTCCATTCTTCCTGCTCCCGTCACACCAGTGCCCACGGCTCGCCTCTCTCTCCCCGCCCGCCCCGCTTCAAAGCAACAACACACCAAAACACACGCTCGCTCCATCTCCCTCTTTTTTTCCTCCCTCTCAAATAAAAAAAAAAAGGAAGGAAAGAAACGGAAAGAAAAAAAAATAGACAAAAAAGAGAGAGGCGCCTTTCCCTCACGGTTGCGGCACAGTGATAAGGGGTAGCGAACATCTCATACCTGGTGTGAATGTTAATCAGCCAGGAGTTCTCCTTTTCCCCAAGACAGGGAACTGTATCCTTCCAAATTTATTAGAACCTCCTCCACTGGCTCTTTGAAAAACCTTCTTTGTCACCCTCTTCCCAAGTCCTGATACACTTTTTTTTAAATAAAAAAAATAAAAAAATAAAAAAATGGCTTCGGAGCTCCTTCTATTCTTGATATTGATTCTCCCTCTCTCTCTCTCTCTCTCTCTCCCTCCCTCTCTCTCTCTCTCTGTCTCCCCCCACCCCTCCTCCTTTCTCCTGTCTCTGTCTCTTCTGAGTGGTCTATTGATAAGTCCCTAGAGGCACTGGGTCAGCTTGCCCGTAGGAAACCAGACACAATGCACAAATCTCCGAGTGCCATTCTGCCATCAGCAAGCAGACCACGTTTAGGAGAGAGGAGGAAAAAAAAAAAACACAACAGTGGAGCAAAAGACAGAGAGAGAGTGAGAGTGAGAAAAAGACTGATTGGAACAGGAGGGAGTGAGAGAGAAAGCAAGGGAGAGAGTGAGAGAGCGACACTGCCAGTCAGGTTAATCATCCCTACTTTAATTAGCTGTTCGGCTTAGACATAAAACAATTGAATTTGAATGATCTGTCAGTGGGCTCGGCTGAACCAAAAGGGAAACGCGAATATTACAGAAAAGACTGTTGGTGGATTCTGATAAGCTAGACTGGAAATCCTCAAAGGGTAACTATTAAAACTTGCCACAAAACAAAAAGTACAAATACAAATGGCATTATACAATAAGCTGTTTCTTAAAACAGCTGTAGATCTAGATGCCCATCTCCTTTTTTCCTTTCCTTTTACCAGTGCTAGGTTTAGACTTGACAAATATATATATATAAACTCCAGAACAACACAAATCTTTTAAGACTGGTAGGAGAGAGTGGCTATCTGGCAAGTACTTTTTTTTTTTTTAACTCTACAAGAACTTTCCTGAAATTTGCCTTACAGGACAGATGGAGTTTAATACTGACAGACCTATGTATGCGTGGGGTGATAGATAATAGGACCACCATTTTTACTTTCACAAGGAAGCAAACTGTCATTACCAAGGATACCTTATTATAGGACTGAAACTCGGGGGACTGAAAGCAATGCTTACTTCAGCTCTCCATAAGAAAAACCCTGCTGGGTCAAACCAAAGATCCCTCTAGTCCTGCAACTTGCTGACCACAATGGCCAAACAGAATTCCCATTCCTACAGTCCAGAAGGGCAAGGTACTTCTGGGGGATACTGCCAGTCCACCCGGGTGCCAGGCACTGGTGCAAGACTCTCACAAGTGCAGCAAGCTCCCTCTGTTGGTGCCATTGGGATAGTCCCTCCTAATGCAAATATATTTAAGTTGGTGTGTGTGTGATTTTGCAGCAGCTCTGCAGCATGGAGGAAAAAGCTAAACTTCCCTTTCTACAGTCCCAATCTTAAAATCATAGAATTTTAGCATTGGAAGGGACTACAATTGTCCCCTCCCCAGGGCAGCTCTTTGCAATGTTAAAGTGCACATTAGTTCCTTTTATGCAATTAACATTCTATCTAGCTTGGCTGTGAGTGAAACGGATTTCCAAAGAATCCAGGATCTGTTTTACACCAGGACACTTCTGTGCAATGTTAGAAGTAGACTTCTGGATAAACTTTTACATTTTAAGTTTTCTGGACAGGACCAGAAAAATTCTGCATTGAGCTTTGCAAACCGCTGGCCTTTCATTCATTTTAAGTAATGGTAAACAACAGTGAGACTATTAGGTAAAGGTAAAGGTACCCCTGCCCATACGGGCCAGTCTTGACAGACTCTGGGGTTGTGCGCCCATCTCACTTAAGAGGCCAGGGGCCAGCGCTGTCCGGAGACACTTCCGGGTCACGTGGCCAGCGTGACATCGCTGCTCTGGCGAGCCAGAGTCGCACACGGAAACGCCATTTACCTTCCCGCTGGTAAGCGGTCCCTATTTATCTATTTGCACCCGGAGGTGCTTTCGAACTGCTAGGTTGGCAGGCGCTGGGACCGAGCAGCGGGAGCGCACCCCGCCGCAGGGATTCGAACCGCCGACCTTTCGATCGGCAAGTCCTAGGCGCTGAGGCTTTAACCCACAGCGCCACCTGCGTCCTAGTGAGACTATTACTCATTTATAAATGTTAGTTCGTTGAAGTTGACGGTATATTAACCTGGTTGTTGACTATCCCTGAGCTTAAGCAAAGCAAAGCAAAACAAGACAAGACAACAACAAGCAGAGCAGTACCAATCAAGGCAGGTATCAATGATTGATAGAGGATCATGAGTTCTGTAGACAGAAAGGCAATGCTAGGTATTATGAATAAGCAATTCATTCCACTATAGAAAGTCTTTAAGAAAAGGAGTAAATTCTCACTAAAAAAGCAGGTGCAGAGTAATTTATTCATTCAGACCTTGGATGCAATCTGAGGTACAAATGGATTAATCCTAGTGATAGACATCACACTGAAGTGCTGTATAGCAAAGCAGGTGAGATATTTATGACACTTCCGAAAACCTGACATAATTGGTACCTCAAATAGGGAAACATGTAATGTTGCTATTGCTGTTACTAAGTGTACCACATTTGACAACCCAATATTGAATTGGCAAGATGTCCATTTTCATGCTGGTGATGGTAGAATGGTGGCATAAAGGTCGTATAAAAAATCAGTTTACTATACGTGCCATTATTATTATTATATCTCTGAGTTCCAGCAGCAAGACTGGGAAAGCAGATTACCCTGAAGCAGGGTTTTTTTTTCAGCTGGAACTCACTGACACCTCTCAGGTGGGTGCCATTGCCATTATAAGAGAACAAGGAAGAGAACACGGTGAGCTCTGGCACCTCTTTTTCTAGAAAAATAGCACTGCTCTGAAGTTGCATAACATGTTCTCTATATTCCAAACAGGGTAAGGAGAGCCGCACTAACACTATGAATTTCTGGTCTAGTGTGTCAACGTCAGCTGAACAATATTTATTTATTTGTGACAACAACCACTGTCAAAGCAACAAACCAATAATTAAAAACCACCAGCAATGAAACCATATTTTAACACACACACACCAATTAATAATAAAACTCCACAAAATGGGATTGTGTTGGCAAACACACTATGCAATACCCTGCCCAACAAGGCCTGCCTGAGGCCTATACTGTTGTTCTTTTGACAGCATAAAAACCTGTCTGATCAGGTTGACAGTACAATTCCAAGCCTTCCATGTCTGTCAGTTCTGAAATGGAATTTAGGTTTATGGGTATTTTAGATTGAGCTTCTCAGTTTAAAGCAGGGCTTCTCCCAGATATCTGAAATAATTGGGAGGCACATATGGGAAGAGCTGCTGCTCTATATGGTAAACAAGAAAAAAGTGTTGAAATGCTTAAATGGTCAACATAGACATTTTGAACCGGGCAGTTAGTACCACAGAGCTAGAAGCAGGGCAATATACATACTGAGATTCATCCCTATGAGGAGATGAGGCACAGCATTCCGCCCTAGTGGCAGCTTCAAAACCATTTGTAAAAGCAGTTCCACACAGAGTGGATATGAGTAATCCAAACAGGAGATTACTAAAGCATGGATTACTTAGGACAAAACCATATTTGACCACAGCCAGCTCAGCAGCCTGAAATGGTAAAACATACTCCTGCTACTGCCATGCAAGAGTCCAAAATGAGTACAAGGTCCAGGGACACTGCCAGGGTGCAAAACTTTTTCTTCAAGGGGAGTGTGCTGGCAAAAGCACATTTCCCACTGGTTTAGAGTTGGCCCAACATAATCACTTCTGTCTGGCTGAAATGGAAATGTATGCCAGTCACCCCACAAATGTATTTTCATGAATGTTTTCAGGGAATCTACCACTGTTCCCTGATTTGATGAAAAATAAAACTGGGCACTGTCATTATATGTTTAAAAGGACTGGTGACAAGACAGAATTTCAAGGAACCCCACAGGTCAAATCCCATGTGATAGAGCAGCAGTCACTCAATGCTACTACCCTTTAGCACTGCCCCTGAAGATAGGAGAATCTTTGGCAACGAGATGTCCCCAATTCCCACTAGTCTCAAACTGCTCACAAGTAGTTGATGATCAATAATATCAAATGCCACTGAGAGGTCTAGGAGAATGAGCAAGGTCATATTCCCCTGTCTAACTCTAGATGCAGATCATCGACCAGGACAGCTAACGCCATTTGAAGCATGAACTCTGACTGAAATGGGTCTGCTAAAATTATATCACATTACTGCTCCATTGTTTAATTTCTGAAGGGATAACCTAAATTTTTGACAAGGTAATTTCATTAGAGAAGAATTCTCCATGTTTCTTTAATTTTTGTATAGAATAAATCAATTATTACAAGCCTATCAGCACTTTTTTGTTATTCTATTTGTGCTGAAATATAGATAATGATTTGATGGTCAAATGTAATTATTTTCCTACACTGTAAATGACTACAGGACAGCCTTTTAGAGAGTCAAGTGAGCCCATATTACTTCTAGACTGATCTAGATGGAAGCTTTGCAGAAAGATGTACCAATGGATTCAGCAAGGCTTACACAATACTTAGTAGGATAATAGGCCCAATTTTAGATATAGAGTCATACCTTGGGTTCAGGTTGCGCGTTTTTGGGTTGCACACTGCGCTGAACCCGGAAGTACCAGAACAGGTTACTTCTGGGTTTCGGCGCTCACGCAGAAACACCAAATCACGCTTTGCGCATAAGCACCGAATCGCGACCCCATGCTTGCGCAGACGTGGCGCTGCGGGTTGCAAACGCTGAAGGTTGCGAACGTGCCTCCTGCACAGATCATGTTCACAACCCGAGCATCCACTGTATTATGGTTGTTGTACAATTAGTGTATAGAGCCCATTCTACAGCACATTTAAACATAGTACTTGGATTCCAACCAACTTATATTAAGCTTCAACTGATTATTGAGTTGAAAATGGATTTCATTAATTAAGCAGCTGATAAAAATTGCAATAATAAAAATAAGAATTGAAGAAGTAGGAGTGAAATCAGAAATCCCTTTCCAGCAACTTAACTAAAGTACTTCTGATAAACATGAGTACTTAAAAAAAAAAAATCTAATTAAGAACATGAAAATACTTGTCTACATGACAGGTCCAATATCCAAGCTTTTAACACAAGATTATTTAAATTAATAGAATAAACGTTGTTGTTTATTGAGTTACAGATAGGTAGCCGTGTTGGTCTGCCATAGTCAAAACAAAAAAATTCCTTCCAGTAGCACCTTAAAGACCAACTAAGTCAGTTCTTGGTATGAGCTTTCGTGTGCATGCACACTTCTTCAGATACCACTTCAGATACCACTTCTTTATCTGAAGAAGTGTGCATGCACACGAAAGCTCATACCAAGAACTGACTTAGTTGGTCTTTAAGGTGCTACTGGAAGGAATTTTTTTGTTTTGTTTATTGAGGTTAGTAACCATATATTTGATCTACTGTTAAGCAGAGATACCAGTTCATATAATAGTGCTCAAAAGAGCTTCATTGGCTGTTCTGGGTTTGGATGTGGGAAACTTCAAAGCCCTGTACTTTGATGAAACTTATGGGATTGTTTTCAGCAACTTACTCTCTCTCGTAAAAATATGAGGCTATCTAAGATGTACAGGATATAAATGTAATTTGTTTACTAATTAACTCACCTAAAATTACAAAACAATTAAACTAGACTCTGCCTATTAAGAACATGCCTTTTGCCAAAATTGTTGAGCTTTCTTTAGATTTGCAAAACCGAAAGAAAGAAAGAAAGAAAGAAAGAAAGAAAGAAAGACATGGGTTGCCTTATGTCTGGATTTTCCTCGACATTCCAGAGATTTCCGCCCAGATTCTGTTTTCACCCCCAAATCTAGGCTATGTCGGGAAATTCTGGATGTATGGCAGCCGTACTTCCTTCACTCCTTGTGTTCTTCAGCCAAGATTGAAAGCACACCATGTTTTTACCTCTGGAGCAATCAAGTGATGTACAGAGCTTATTAGGAACAATGTTGGCAGAACAAAGCATTTTCTTATAGGATAGTGAGAGGGTTCAGACTCCCTTTCTTTGCAGCATGCTTAATCTGCACTGGGCTTTCGATCAGCAGCCAGCACATTAATTAACTGATTAATAAATGGGTTAATTACACCAATTAATCGATTTGTGTATACAGTCCTAATGCAAATAATACAAATGATACCTGATTGTTATTAAGTAGGCATGTAACCCTGTTTTACAGATCTATAAACTGAACTAAGTAACTATTGATATGGCAACAGCAAATCAGAGGGCATAAAGTGACAAATCAAATCAGAGCATGAGCTAGGGTTATGATTAAAAAAATCCCAAGTCAATTACCTCCCCCACCCAGGACACATATTACCCTTAAAAAAAGGAAAAAAGAGCAAAAAATGTAGAAAGGTAAATACAAATAAAACTATTTAATATTCATTTTTATAGCATTAGCTTCTACAGAATTTCTTGCTGACAGATACATATTGCATTACCAAATGAAGTGAATACAGAGAGTCTGAAATGTGTTATACCTTCAGATGATTTTGGACTCCAACTCCCATCAGCCCCAGCCATTTTTGAAATCAAATTATTTCAAAGCTGTTTGTGATGAAATAAAATAAAGCAACAATAAAATACAACTAAAAACAATTTTAATAAGATGACAAACCAACAGGCAACAGAGAATAGCAACTGAAAACCGAAAATGTAAGAAACAGCAACTAGAAGCACAATGAAACAGAAATACCCTGCTCCCAAAATGAGATACAGTACAGAGTCCATGGAAAGGCGTTCTATATCTCCAGAGTTACAGCCAAGAATATCATGTTTCTTATATAGACCAGTCTGGCTTCCAAGTACGACAGAACATGAAGCAGAGTCCCCTCCGCTTCAGGGGTGGGTGTCCATATCATTTTGGATTCTATTCCTAATTATGTCTTTTTAATTTCCAAATGAAATCCAAAGGACAAGTCTAGTTCCCAAGTCAGCAGCTCCCTGTGTCTCCTGGCAAACCTCTTCTAAAACTGAGTGGAGTTTCAAATGCAGTTTTTGATACAGCACAAAGTTCTGCTTTTAAAAAAAGCGTGTGTGGAGGGGGAAGGTCCAAAATTCAACTGAATATGGACCTAAAGCCACTGTCTGGATCAGAGTCAACACATTTTGTTTGATATCGCCTGTCACCTTTTGTTGCTTCATCTAGTTTGCAAAATTTGTGATTACATGCCCTCTGGGGGAGTATCAGTAAACAACTGCAATTCCCCCTCCCCCAACCAATAAATCCAAATATACTGGATTTTTAAATGTATATGGGAAGCACGTTTTTCCTATCAGTTGGCCCAAGAAATCTACAATTGCCTACAAATTCTGGATTTCTACCTTCTTGCAATATAACAATATATGTATGTATACATAATTATATGTATGTATACATACATACATATATATTATGTATGTATACATAATAACATATGTATAATAATATATGTATGTATATATGTTATGTATTCAAAAACCTGAGACTCCAAGGTGAAATCAATAGCATCAATGAGGAAAAACACAAAACTACTTCGTTTTTATAAATGAGAATATTTTGCCAGTGTATCAGGAATGGAGGGAGGCAACATTAGTATTGGAACATGTAGCAAAAAAAACTTAGTCCCTCCCCGGCCCTGATCTAAATACTGGGATCAAACGATATATACACCATACCCTGAGGGGCACCAGCCACCAGTGACATTGTCAAACACACAAGCTCTGTGCCCTTCACATACCATCCTCTCTTTTGTGCTGATGGAAAGAGTAAGAATGGCAAAAACAGCTAGTGAGAAAGTGTAACATTGCAGGCATACTAGAGCCATCTCCTGCCCTTCCAGCAGCCGAATGCTAATTCATGCTGTTAGTTATGAAATCACCAGCTCAGAAACAATGTTTAATACGCCTTATCAACAGCCCCTTAGTGAATGAATTATTTAACCCTCCCCAAAGAATGAGCTTGACACTCCTGCTCCCGAGCATAACATGGGAACAGGTGCAAGGTTTTTATTTCACTGGCAAAAAAAAATTACAAACAAAATCTTCCATCTCCCTGTACTCTGAAAATTCTGAACCATGTTTGCTGAAACTTTCCAAATAAAAAGAAATCAGCCTAAGGCAGAAATTCAATGAATAGTTAAAATTTGACAATGTTATAAGCCACTGAAAACAGGATGTTATAATAGAGGGTGGTAATTCGAGGAATCTTTATGTATGTCAAAAAAGATTAAATCACAGTTGCTGAAGCACAGTCTTATGTAAATACAAGTACTAAGAGATGTTACTATGGTTTTTCATTTAGTTCTTCTTTCGAGGTGCTTCTCTTATCTGTGTAAATCTTCTGAAAACTTTTGTGAACCCCCCAAAAATTCAAGGTAGAGTAGCCAGAGAACTGTTTTCCTGGGAATATATGAAACAAGTCTTTGAGTATTAATGCACCTAGCACCAAATAACTGGAGAGCTGGAAGGTTTCCCAAGGGTCATCCAGTCCAACCCTCTGCAATGCAGAAATAACATAGTATGCTGAGGACATGGAGCTCTACTTCTCCATAACATCTGAATCAGGAGAGGCTGTGCAAGCTTGGGATTACTATCTTAATGGAATGCTAAATAATAAATGCAATGGGTGGAATGCTATGCTATTATGATCGTTCTGTCAGTGCAATAATTTCTGCTTCCCAGATGAAATGATCTCCCTTCTACTCCTTCTGCTGATTTGT
This sequence comes from Podarcis cretensis, assembly GCF_951804945.1. Taxonomy (NCBI): domain Eukaryota; kingdom Metazoa; phylum Chordata; class Lepidosauria; order Squamata; family Lacertidae; genus Podarcis; species Podarcis cretensis. The sequence goes on along the minus strand of NC_137173.1, from coordinate 33,191,659 downwards.
GTGTGTGTGTGTGTGTGTGTGTGTGTGTGTGTGTGTGTGAGAGAGAGAGAGAGAGAGAGAGAGAATCCAGCCTAACGGCTTTCCTGTAAAAACTGGGAATTAGGGGTACATTACACTAAGGGATGTGGGTGGTGCTGTGGGTTAAACCACAGAGCCTAGGACTTGCCGATCAGAAGGTCGGCGGTTCGAATCCCCGCCACGGGGTGAGCTCCCGTTGCTCAGTCCCAGCTCCTGCCCACCTAGCAGTTCGAAAGCACGTCAAAGTGCAAGTAGATAAATAGGTATCGCTCCGATGGGAAGGTAAACGGCGTTTCTGTGTGCTGCTTTGGTTCGCCAGAAGCGGCTTAGTCCTGCTGGCCACATGACCTGGAAGCTGTACGCCGGCTTCCTCGGCCAATAAAGCGAGATGAGCGCCGCAACCCCAGAGTCGGTCACGACTGGACCTAATGGTCAGGGGTCCCTTTACCTTACCATGTGACTATCAACTTAAGTCCAGATAAAGATGCATGCAAAGCATTCAGCAGTGCCATTTCATGTCAGTTGCCGCCTTCCATCAGTTGGTCACAATGGTAGCCAGAAGCAGGTATACAGAAGAGACCAGCTGCTGGCTTCCTCCATAGGGCTCTGACTTGGCAATGTTTTCTTTCATTCACTTCAGAATGATGGGATATGAAGTCTTGTCAAGCCAGGCCACAGTGGAGACAGTTGTTCACCTTCTCCTCTGAAGCATTCTGGTTGGGAAGACATACAGTCAAATAGGAAACAGTGTGTGAATCTCTCACATGCTGCATTTTTCTGAACCACCTCTGCTTTCTCAATGAATTCACTTGGAAAAGTGGCACTACTGAGGTAAAAAGCAATGGGTATGTGTTATGAGTTTGTGGGCGGGGAAGAAGGCTGTATGCAAGATTCTTCTAACCCCTGGATCCAGCAAGTGTTAAAATATAAGATAGGCTAGCTTCCTGTGTTGAGGTGATAGCCTGGATGATGGGCCATTAAAGGAAAGGAAAGGGGCTCTGTGTGAGATGGCAAATGGATGGGGTTTCTCCCTTCAGAAGCAAGCTGGAGAGAAAGTTAGAGCAATGTTTGAGAGCAATGTTTGATTTATATTTGAATCCAAGGCTACAGCTATGGGAGAAACAGGCCACTTTTCGGGTGCTAATGCTGTGTACCCTTCCATCATAGGTTCATGTTATATATATGTGTGTGTAAATAAACCATATATCATAAAGACATCACAGACTGCTGTGCCTCATTCCCAAAGGAAACACAAACAGTAGAACCTCTGGAATCTCGAACCACTCAGAGATTCAGGTGGTGGGCAACAATACATTGGTTTCAATGTGATGGCCCCTTCACCCCACAAAAGTTGAAGCATGTCTCCAAATCCTATGGGACATACTCTCACTTGCTCACCATTCTCTTTCATCCCATTGACCCTCCTTTTTCTACATTCCTGTTCTGCGTCAAATTGAGCAGCAGTGGGGACGGAGGGGCCTTATGTAATATGAGTGTTGCGGGGGGGAGAAGTCCGACCTCATAAGAAGGCTGATAATGGTCTTCTCCCACTAAGACTACCCTGCCTGTCAAATGCACTGGGCACTTTAGTCATAGAAGACTAATAAAAGCCTCAGATCTGTTTGAGACATATACAGAATGCAGGGCTGAAAGAAAGTGTAGTAACATTTGCTTACTGTTTTCTGCTTCTTTGTAATTCCTAAAGCAGAGTTTGTATGTCTCTTCAAATAGTAGGACATGCAAGCAGTCCTTGCATCAGGGTCACCTCAGCATATGACAGAAAGGTTTGCACAGAAATTCTGCTTCAGACATTATATAGGAGAAAGAAAACATTAATCATCCATTATTCCTTTTCCTTTTCTAACCTTCCAACTTATCTTTTCTTCAGCGAGACAATGGCTGCATTTGCACATAATGCTAAACCATAGTTTAGTGGTATGATGATGAGTTTGTGTGAGCCTTGGATTTGCGCAATTTCCCTGCCAGGAGCAAACTTAAACTATAATTTAACCACAGCTTGTAGTTTCATCCAATACCTGAACTGGGATGAATTTTGGTTTACTAGAATCCATTTTTTACAAACCATGGATAAGACTTAATCAGTTTATCCTGGTTTGCATGTTGCAACAAGCTGAGGTTAGGGGAAAAAACAGCAGTGAAAACTTTCAAACTCACAGCCATTCTGGAGGAAAATAAGAAGTGCCATGCAAAGCCGACAACTGCATGTTTGTCCTCATAATGCTAAACCATGGGTTAGTATTACATGTAAATGAGGGCACTTTTTATTCTTGTTTGCGTAAAGCATGAAAACAGCCTCTTGACAAGAACAGGCAAACAGACAATGAGACAAAATCTCTGCAATATATTTTTCAAGCAAGAATGATGCCATGTTTCCTACAGGAGGAAGGGCAGAGATATAATTGCTTGAAAATAAGGAGATGATAAAATATCATATCTCAGACATAATGTATGATCAATTCTGGTCAGGAAGGTGATACAAGGTTCCCCTTTGGGCCTGAGCTATGTAGCTAATAAAAAAAGACCAACATAGCCAGGGGGATTTCCTGAGGCCATTGCAGACCAACTCATAGGCTACTATACAACTCATTTTCAGGAGCATTTGGGCTGCATTTAACACTATCTCCAGGCCCCTAGAGCTTTAACTACCATATCACAGTTTTACTTAAAACATAGCAAAGAGCTAAAGATCTTCACTTTCTGATCTGAATTTCGAAGAGTCAAATGATTTGACAGGAGAAATAATTCACTTTCCAAGCTATTTCAGTCATTTTCCCTGGTGCCAAAGGCTTCTGTGAAGTTGGAACTGGCTTTATATACTTTTGCCATTTATTCATATTCTATTTGATATTAAAGATTTGTGATCTCTTGACTTGGATGTCCTGACTTTGACCTAAAAGGCCAATACAAGCCAGTCCAATAAGACCTACTGGCTACTGAAGCTGGAGTTTCCATCAGCACAAAAGATCCTATTGTCTGTGTAATCAAAGTTTACTTTAGCTGGGAATATTGTTTGCTAAAGAAAGGTTATTTTAGCTATTCTTGTAGAAGCTACTGATACAAACGCGCACACACACACACACACACACTATCTATATCTAATCTGTATCCACAACACCATCCTTAGGTCATAACTGTATATATTTGGGAAAGACGAATGAAACAGGTTTATTTCCCTCAAAGTAAAACTACTTCAGCTAGCTACATAAAGAGTTTAAGACATTTCCACTCCTTCTTTCAGTGAATATGTAAAGAAACTGGTGCAAAGAAAGTATTCTCCTGACTTTTATTCAAGATTACAGTTTGTATTTCTTAACTGTGCTTTCATGAACTCTGCAAGAGAGAGTATTGTGGCATCCTAAAGACCAGGCCAATCAATTTATTGTGACATAAGTCTTTAAAATGCTAAACTCTCTTTCCCTCTCTCATTTGTTGCAACAGACCAACACAGCAATTCCTCTGGAAGTTGCCCCTGTAAAGAATGTTAGGTTAAAGGTACACATGCTGAATATTTTACTAAATCATTTGTTTCTGGCAAGTACATATGTGTTGTTTTAATATATAACCTGAAAGCTGACGTGTTATTTTGTGATATCGTGGGGTACAAATCTGCAAGAAATGGCTAATATTTGCTCTAACTTCTCTGATATGAATCACTCTGAACAAACAAACCAAGTTTATCTGTACCATTTGAAGTTTATGTCTATGTAGGCCAAACTAGATGCATCATTGGAAATCTCCTCCCCACACCCAAAAACAAAACAAAAAACCACATTAACAGCAGAAACAGTTTTCATCAGGAAAGCAGGGTATGGGGAGGGAAACTTGGGAATTTTCCTCCTCTACCATGACCCTGACAAGAATCAACCCCACACTACTATTAACATGGATGGGGGCTGCCTTTGGGGCTAATAGCAGTGTGGGGTCATTTTGAATGAGATTTTGGTTGGGGTGAAAGAGTTAAATCTCCTCCTCCTATATGCTGCAGTCACAAAAAAAAAGGTTCCTTGAACCTGTTATAAATTAAAGAAAGCTGATGGGCTTCTTAACAACATTTTAGTTTGGCTCCATGTGTCTCATAAATAGTGGGCCCTATGGCTGTGAGTCAGAGTGCAGGATGCTAAAGTGGAATAATATGTTGCTTTTCTGACAGCTTCAGCTCTTTCTTTAATTTCGGTTGCTTAAATCTCAACAGGAAGACTGCCTAAGTTTGGAAACTGGGTGCTGTGGGAGGCATTAGGTAATAAATGGAGTAGCAGTCTCTATACCTACTCTTATAGAAAATTATTTATTGAATATCACATCACATCACATCTAAAGACAGGGAGTCTTTCCCAGCCTTACCTGGAAATTGCAGGGTCTGAATTTGGGACTATGTGCATGCAAAAAAAAGCTATGGCCCTTCCCAAAATTCTTCTATAGCACATATTACAGTGGAGAGTTAACACTACCATGATCTCCACTGAAGGCAGGAACTGGCTAGATTCACATTTGATATTTGGTGTTTAAATTGCCCTAACATTATGCCTTAATTCAGCACCTAAACACAGAGGGACAGAACTAGCTAATCTGGCACACTAGTAGAAGACAGCACAATGGCCCCCACTAACACAACACTCTTCTCCCCTCTCCTCCTCCTATACATCCCCCAAATTGGCTCTGCGGGGTCAGAAGAACCCCCGGAACAGCAGTAGGGTGTGTGTGATTCTGCTTGGAAGGCAGAAATGGTTGCATGGATGTAATGATCAGAAGAGTGTGACACTGAATTTCTCCCAGAGAAGCACTGCTGTTGGAGATAAAGATGTACGTACATAGATTGTACAGAACTCTCTTTTTGTCTTTACTTTTAATCTATTTGACACTAACAGTCACTAAACAGAAAGGGAAGTAATGTTTGTGTTAATTCTTTTTAATGGTTTGCGCCTTCTCAAACTGCATGTGGGACATACTAAAAAAACCCCTGTAGATTTTTGTTTGTTTGTTTGTTTGTTTGTTTATTATTCACCCTAAGGTCCCAGATGTAATGAGGTGCTAGTGCCCCCCTCCCTTCAACCAAGTATTTCAACCCAATATTACTTTTCTCCCACAATGTCACATTCCTTTCTGCTTTAGAAAGGAGCAGCAAGAACAGACTTTCCTTGTTTCGAGACCATGAGGAAAAATTACGCTATTTTCACCCATCTATGGAGGGTTATTATTTTTGTTCGTTATTATGCATTTTTGTGTTTTTATATTGCAAATTGTCCTGTGATCCTTGGATGAAGGGTGGAATATTAAATAAAAAAGTAAGCAAGTTCCTGCACTGCACTGTTTTGTATTGTTGCACTAATGTAGACACTTCTCACTTTTCACAAGTTGGTGCAGCTAATTTTAGGATCAGACTTGCAGGTCATTTAACCACAGTGTGTATCAACTGCAGCAACTCAAAAAAGAAAAAGAAAGAAAAAAAGATTAAGTGTTGCATATTTCATGCGGTTAACTTTCATGCTTAATTGATTCACATTTGTAAAGTTTATGTTCCTTGCATGAAAAAGTGTGAAAAGGGAACCAAATAATAGTTACAATTATTACCCACTGAAGGACAGAAATTGGTGAATTCTCATCTTGGAATATTACAAGTCTTTCATTTATGTCTTTTAGCTTTAAAGAGCAACAAAAGAAACACAGCCTTATGGGGGATTTTTGGAAAAGTATTTTCATACATAGAATCATAGAATTGTGGGGTTGGAAGGGACCCCAAGGGTCATCTAGTCCAACCCCCTGCAATGCAGTAATCTCAGCTCAAGCATCCATGATGGATGGTCATCCAACTTCTGCTTAAAAACCTCCAAGGAAGGCGAGCTCACAACCTCACATGGGAGACTGTTCCACTGTTGAACAGTTCTTGCTGTCGGAAAGTTTTTCCTGATGTTTAGTTGGAATCTCCTTTCTTGTAACTTGAAGCCATTGGTTCGAGTCCTACCCTCCAGAGAATGGCCGGGGGAAAGAAAAATTGCTCTCTTGAGATGGGTCTGGATGAGAGTTTGCAGGGCAACAGTCATGTCTATAAGTAACAAGGAATGTCAAGGCGAGGAGGCAAGTTAAGTCACTGCATGGCGCAGCATAGTGGGAGCACTGAATCAGAGCAACCAATTGTAAGACAAGAGGAGGAGGTGGGGCATCAGAATAAGGTAAAGTCGTGGGGCAATTTCATGTGGTACATAGGGATCAGAATGGATGGCCTAGCTATATAGTCTGGGTTCTGAAACTGGGCCTTATCTGGTGAGACTGCTAGGATTCAAAGAGGTGCTGAGCACCCTGCAAAATAGATCAATCCATCGCAAATACTGGATTTTACTTGAGCATCCTTAGGACCTTATCATCTACAATTCTATGATCAGAGAAATTCATGGCATTCTGCTGGAAGCTGGTTTATGGGTCCAAATCTCAAGTGACAGTTGTTTCAGTGCGTCTCAAAATGCCACTATATAGGGAGTCTTTCTTCTTTAACATCAAGCGCCACAAAGTTACCAGAAACAAGGGCCAATGCTTAGCTTTAGCAGCTGCAAAAATTCTTTTTTTGGGGGGTTTGGCCTTAGTGCTGTGTGATAAAATAAATGAGGCAGTAAGTAGGGGAGCCAGCAACTGAAGACTCAGGTACATTATGGAAACGAACTTGCAGCTTGGTTAAAGGTTAATTATTTTCTTTCCCCTCAGCTGCCACTGAAATGAATGGCATACTTTCCTTCACTGTCAGGCAGGATGGCTACATGGTCTAATAGCGCTGTTTCCACCTCCGTACCATCTGTCTTATTCCATCTATGGCTGACCTCCATAGGAGAATTCAGGTTCAAAGGTAGCCAGGGATCCCACACTGGGACAAATCACTGGCAGTCAAGAGATAAGTCCCAGTGAAACAAAAGCCGACACAAAAAGACTTATCACAAAAAGGCATGGTGTCAAGATAGCAATAGTCCAGGGTCATGGAAGAGTGTTAATCATAGGGAGGTAAAAGTTAAAACTCAGTGAACCAAAGGCTACCTGTAACAAAGGTGTGCCACCATAAATGAAATCAACTGCTGCCTTAACTAGTTGTGATCTGGGGAAAAACTCTCCACTCCAAACTTCCTCTGAACTAAACCGGCTGCTTAAAGGGGCTATGCAAGGCTAGAGCCAGGAGACCTGCAGTGACAGAATGACACAAGAAGCAGGCATGTGTATACACACCAGGCAAGATGAACACACATATAGCTGGTGAGACACATACAGGCAAACACATTCTCAAATACACAAGAGATTCAGATAAATGCACATTCCCTTATACACACACAAACACATACACGAGCAGATGACTCTGGACCTGACTGCTACTGAAGATGTAGCCCTCCAGATGCTGGGATCCATAGTTTCCAACACAGCCAGCTAGCATGACCAAAGACCAGTGATGTTGGCATTGTAGTCCAGCAAGATCTGAAGGGCCACAGGTTCCCTATACCTGTAAACTGAGCAAAGAAACAATAGACTTTCCCTTCTCCATCATGGACATCTTAAAATAGAGAGTAGACACCTCACTTCTGCTACTGTGCAGGATGCTCCAAGATCTCTAACATTATGAGACATGACTTAGCACCATTACTGACCTGACAATCAACAATGACCTATTTCCACATTTAGACTTTAATTATTGAAGTCTGAGTCTAGAATAAAAAGCAAATACATAAAATAATGAGATAAAAATGGAGCTTTATAGGCCTCCTGGTTTATATAACATTTGAGTCAATAGATTTTTTTCCCCAAATATGTTTTTCACTTCTGAATAGTAATACTGCATACCCATCCATCAATATGAAAGTGTATTATACGCCTTTTTGATCATTCAGAAATCAAAATGAATGCCCAGTCCCTCCTATACAGCTGATGGCTCTACAGATTTGACAAGTGTGAACAGCTGCAGTCAGTTCTTATTTTAGTAAATAAAAATGAAGCAGGCTTTACTGTACATACTGGAAGCAGATCTGTATACTATAGTGTGCAGACTATTTTGTACAAATATAATGTATTGAAGGCTCATAAAATATAGTGGCCAAGACACCTAGCTGTGAACCAAGAAGTTACCAGTTTATTTTTCTCCCTTTCCTAGAACCTATAAATAAATCTGGCTAGATGTATCCATTTAACAAGTTAGTACCTGTGAGGTGGCCTTAAGCAAGTCTCCTACAACTTGGTGGTCTGTGTGAGGCAAATAACCCCTGGGTTATTTAATAAGCACTTAAAAAATAAAGTTACTCATGTCAGCCTTCAACTACATGCTACGGATGAACTTTAGTTTCTGAGGTCAGGGACAACACATCCTTGCAGTGTGGCCAACTACTTGTCTGCTCAATTCCTACCTTTCCTGGCTACGAAAGTAGCCAGCATTTAGCAGGAAGGTAATGACAATCTAAGTCCAGAACGTACCTGCCTCCTTGTGGAAGTCGGTGACCACAACCACCCTGGAGGAGACAGCTATGAGACTCCTAAAGAAACTCAAAGATTGCTCATCTGACCACAGATACTTTCATCTTGGGCAACATGCTCAAGCCGTTTATTTATTTAGAACAAAAAAAATTCCTTCCAGTAGCACCTTAAAGACCAACTAAGTTAGTTCTTGGTATGAGCTTTCGTGTGCATGCACACTTCTTCAGATACACTGAAACAGAAGTTTCCAGACCCTTCTATATAGTGAGAAGGTGGGGAGGGGTATTACTCAGAAGGGTGGTGGGTACCTATCTGTAACTATTTATTTAGAATAATTTATAAACCACATAAAACAATATCCAAGTGGGGTATATAAAACACTGCCCAGACTTGCGCCCTAGAGGTATATAAAACAATATAATTATCCAAATACCCAGGTAAAATAAAAAAGTTAAAAACATAGGCTGCAATCCTAACTCCACTTACCTGGTAGAAAGCGCCACTGAATTATGAGTATACATGGTTAGGATTGCAATTTATGTGTCTGGATAGGCTTGTTGGAATGAAGGTTTCAGTAGCCATTCTTGAAAAAATGGATTATCTGAATCCATTTCAATCTAACTCCAGTTCCTGTTTTGGAACAGAAATTGGCTTGTTCTTTCTAATGGATGACATATACTAGTAGAGGGATAGGGGAAGAGCAAGCTTGCTAATTCTCCCAGCTTTCCCCCCATAAGCTATGGTATTCTTCTGAACAGGCTTTCCGGTTTCAGAATTGGGAGCAATTTACTTCAGTGGTTTGTCTCCTGCTTTGATGGTTAATATTAGGTGTTGCTGGGAGACTGAAGTGCCATAAGTACATTGATGACACCCAACTACTTCTCCTTTTCATTAGATGCAGGTGAGGCAGTGGAGATGCTTAATCAGTGTCTGGAGTCAGTAATGGACTAAATGAGTGATAATAAACTGAAGATCAATCCAGACCGGACAGAGGTTTCATTGGCACATGGTTCATCTGATTGGGAGTGTGTGTGTGTTAATCCTGCTTGAAAGGATATTGCGCTTCCTGAAAATAGGCCTAGCTTTGAAGTCTGTGGATGCTGATAGATACAACATAGTCACCTGAGAACACATGACATCCACAGAAGTCAGCCTCTTCCACCTTCTAAGGCTGGTGCACCAGATACAACCCTTCCTGGACAGAATCTGCAGGGCACAATTATCCACACCTCAGTCACTTCCAGACTAGACTATTGCAATATGCTGTAGATGGGATTGACTTTAAAGTCAGTTTGGAAACTTTTGTTAGTACAAAATATCATTGCAGGTTAATAAGTGGGACCAGTTACAGCAGTAACAACTAAACTGGCTGCTAATCTATTTACAGACTCAATCCAATTCATCTTTACAGACCAAATGGCTGGGAAGCCAGGTATCCTATCTGGCCTTCTAGCACATGAGTCCATATTCATAAAAAGATAGACTTATCTGAGCCTCCCTACCTTCTGAAGGACGTGGGTGGTTCGAAATGACAGACAATATGGACTTAATCGATATTTGGAGAACGAAGAACCCCTTGGAAAGAGAGGGAACATTTTTCTCTGAAGCCCAGCTGACTTGGACAAGAATCGACCAAATATGGATAACTAGAGGTCTGGCACCTAAGGTCAGAAAGGTGGAAATCTGCCCAAAGACCTGCTCCGATCATAATGCAACGAAGATGGACATGACACTACTACCAACCGGTTCCTTTAGATGGAAGATGAATGACAATTTGTTTAGAGATCAGGAGATCGTTGAGAAGGCCCAAAAAGCCTTGAAGGACTATTTCGAGATAAATATGAACACTACGGTGGAAAAAAGAACTATCTGGGACGCAAGTAAGGCTGTAATGAGGGGGTTCTTGATACAACAGAATGCTGTAAAGAAAAGGAGACAAAATGAGAGGAAAGATAAGATTTTGGAGAAAATTAAAGAATTGGAGAAGAAGTTAAGATTAAATCCGAAGTCACAGCCGACTCTGAGAGAAATCAAACTTCATCAAGCACAATATTCTAAATTGATAAACCAGGAAATAGAGTGGAAGATTAAATTAATGAAACAAAAAACTTTTGAATCGGCAAATAAATGTGGGAAACTGCTAGCTTGGCAGTTGAAGAGGAGACAAAAACTAAATACAGTTACAAATTTAGAAATTGAAGGAAGAAACATCCAGAACCCTGTGGAGATCAGAAAGTGCTTCCAGAGATACTTCAAAAGATTATACACTCAAGGGCCGCAAGATGAGGTTGAGATTAAACAATTTTTGGAAAAAAATGGACTAACAAAATTGTCACAAGAAAATAGATCAATCCTGAATTGCAAAATAACACGACAAGAGATTGAACAAGCCATTCAGAACATGCAATTGGGCAAATCCCCAGGGCCAGATGGGCTGACCTCCAAGTATTACAAGACATTAAAAGACTATCTGATACAACCACTGATGGAGGTCAGCAATGAAATTATGGAGGGGAAGAAGGCGCCGGAATCGTGGAAAGAAGCTTTTATCACATTGATACCAAAATCGGAAGCTGAAAAGACACAACTTAAGAACTATCGTCCCATCTCCCTTCTAAATGTGGATTACAAAATATTCGCAGACGTCTTGGCAAGTAGACTCAAAAAAGTATTAAATGAAGTAATTCATAAAGACCAGGCAGGCTTTCTCCCAGGTAGACACTTGTTTGCTAACACAAGGAATATTATTGACATTTTGGAACTTCTGCAAACAGACATTAATACAAAAGCAGTGTTAATTTTTATAGATGCGGAGAAGGCCTTTGACAATATCTCTTGGAAATTTATGAAGGGAAATTTAAAAGAAATGGGAGTGGGACGGGGTTTTGAGAATGGGATTGATGCTATATATTCAGAACAAAAAGCTAAATTGATAGTTAACAATGTGGTTACAGAAGAGTTTAAAATTGAAAAAGGAACACGACAAGGCTGCCCTATTTCCCCTCTGTTATTTATTTCGGTTCTGGAGGTGCTCTTGAACATGATTAGAGGGGACCGGTTGGTGGAAGGAATTCAGGTCGGAGCGAAACAATACAAACTTAAAGCTTTTGCAGATGACCTAGTTTTGACTTTGCAGGAGCCAGAATCTAGTACGAAAAGAGTGTTACAATTGATTCAAGACTTTGGTCGGGTGGCGGGATTTAAATTAAACAAACAGAAAACTAAGGTGCTGGGGAAAAATTTGACAGATACAGAGTCAGAACGGTTTCAGAGAGAGACAGAACTAACTGTGGTTAAAAAAGTAAAGTACCTAGGGGTAAACATAACAGCAAAAAATCTGAGTCTTTTCAAGGACAATTATGAAAAATGTTGGTCAGAAATTAAGAAAGACTTAGATAGTTGGACAAAATTGAAACTTTCTTTGTTAGGCCGAATTGCTGCTATCAAGATGAATGTATTGCCAAGAATGTTGTTTTTGTTTCAAACATTACAGATTGTGGACAAGACGGAGTGCTTCCGGAAGTGGCAGAGAGATATTTCTAAGTTTGTCTGGCAGGGCAAAAAGCCAAGAATCAAGTATAAGATATTAACTGATGCGAAAGAAAGAGGGGGCTTTGCCCTGCCAGACCTAAGGTTGTACTACGAGGCCGCAGCTTTCTGCTGGCTAAAAGATTGGCTACTTCTCGAAGACACTGATGTATTGGATCTGGAAGGTTTTAACAATGCTTTTGGTTGGCATGCATATTTATGGTATGACAAGGTTAAGATCAATAAGGCCTTTAAGAACCATATTGTCAGAAAAGCAGTGTTTAATGTCTGGACAAAATACAAAGACTTACTGGAAAATAAAACTCCAAGGTGGCTTTCACCGCTGGAAGCTAAGGCCCGAAAAAGACCCAATATGGAGGCCAAATGGCCAAAATATTGGGAAATATTAGAAAAAGATGGAGACAATTGGAAATTGCAGAGTTTGGAGAAAATTAAGGACAAAGTGCGAGACTGGTTACATTACGCTCAGATTAAAGAAGTTTTCAAAAATGACAAAAAGTTAGGGTTCCGGGTGGAGAAATCAAAATTGGAAACAGAACTGTTAGAACCTAAGACTAAGATACTTTCAAGAATGTACAACCTGCTGTTAAAATGGAATACACAAGATGAAATGGTTAAATCGGCTATGATAAAGTGGGCACAGGATATTGGGCACAACATTATGTTTGAGGACTGGGAAAGGTTGTGGACCATTGGGTTGAACTTCACTGCATGTAATGCTTTGAAGGAAAATGTAATGAAAATGATATATAGATGGTACATGACCCCAGTTAAACTTGCCAAAATATACCATTTGTCTGACAATAAATGTTGGAAATGTAAAGAAAATGAAGGAACATTCTTTCACCTCTGGTGGACTTGCCCTAGAGTGAAGGCTTTCTGGGAAATGATATATAATGAGCTGAAAAAGGTATTTAAGTATACCTTCATTAAGAAACCAGAGGCCTTCCTTTTGGGTATTGTCGGCCAGAAGGTGTTAAGGAAGGACCGAACATTTTTTATGTATGCAACAACAGCAGCAAGGATACTTATCGCTAAGCACTGGAAAACCCAAGATCTACCCACACTGGAAGAGTGGCAGATGCAGCTGATAGACTATATGGAACTAGCCGAGATGACTGGCAGAATCCGAGACCTGGGAGAAGAGAAGGTTGAAGAAGACTGGAAGAAATTTAAGACTTATTTTAAAAAGTATTGTAATTTGGTTGAATGTTAAGAAGGATGCTAGATCATAAATAATTGACCACCACTAAATTAGATGGAATTAGGATGATAAGTAGATCGAGGAAAATATAAACCATTGGGAGAACGATTAGATTATGTTTAAAAGAATGGGATTTAAGAATTTAAATAAGACGATAATTTGCTGGTTAAAACTTAAGACGATGTAAGTGGGAGCGGGAGATGTGAGGGAGTCCAAAGAGGTTTTGAAAATATGTTATGATATATGCTATATTGGTGATTATTCTTGAATTTGTATTTAAAAAAATCTTAATAAACATTTATAAAAAAAAAAAATGAAGGACGTGGGTGGCACTGTGGGTTAAACCACAGAGCCTAGGACTTGCTGATCAGAAGGTCAGCAGTTCGAATCCCCGCGATGGGGTGAGCTCCCGTTGCTTGGTCCCTGCTCCTGCCAACCTAGCAGTTCGAAAGCACGGCAAAGTGCAAGTAGATAAATAGGTACAGCTCCGGCGGGAAGGTAAACGGCATTTCTGTGCACTGCTCTGGTTCGCCAGAAGCGGCTTAGTCATGCTGGCCACATGACCTGGAAGCTGTACGCCGGCTTCCTCGGCCAATAAAGCGAGATGAGCGCTGCAACCCCAGAGTCGGCCACAACTGGACCTAATGGTCAGGGGTCCCTTTATCTTTTACCTTCTGAAGTTAGGTGGGTGATGGCCAGGGATAGGGTCTTCTTCGTTGTGGCATCTTATTTATGGAATGCCCTCCTCAGAGAGTCTTATCTGGCACCACATTGAGTTGCTATCTTTTTTCTTTTTTTTTGCATGAGAAGAGTCTATTTAGTTGCCCAGGCAACTAAATGTCACTGAAGCTGGGTTTTAATTGATTGTTTTATTGTTCTGCTGGGTTTTATCACTCTGCCATGCTACATTGCTTTCTACAGTTTTTAATAATGATTTATTTGTTTTATTATTGTTTTAATATATGAGTTGCCCTGGGGAGTTTTTAAAGAAAAGGGCAGCATACATGTATGCCAAAAAGACAGACAGACAGACAAATACATAAAATATTCTCTCTGCCTTCACATCTATAATGTGAAGAGTTTAACACTGCCACATCTCTAACCATTGCCCTTGACCCAAGCATACCAGACAAAAGTCATGGATCTTGGAGAGAGTTAACCTATAAAATCAGAACAGAGACTAAAGATCACACACTGTGCCACGGGCACACAAGCAGTTGGAGGAAGACTTCCAAGAGAGAAGTAAAAACACAATACTAAAAGGGAAATACTAGCAGAAAGAGAAATGAAGCAACAGGGTAAGAAATCAAAGAGGAGTTGTGACCACAACAGCAAAAATTCTGAAGAAACCTACTGCTACAGCCATCAGAAGAGAACTTAGAAGGTGTGCACCATGCCCTTGAGCGCTGCTTATGTTTCATTGTCAACAATTCCAGAAGTTTCTGAACGCTGCTCCGCATAGATGCAGAACCAATATGTGGGTTTGCACGGACATAGTAATGGTATTATTGTGGTGATGTAATATTTCTGAACTGAATCATTATTCTTCCTATTTTACAAATTTGGAAACAGAAGTATTGCAGTTACTTAAGCTGCTGAAAAAGAGTTTCCTTATGCTACCAACAAGTTTCTTTTGTCTTCTTTCAATCCTGAAATGACATTTTTGGGGAAACTTTTACAATAAAATTAATTCAGTTGTTTTTAAATCATCCAGCTATGTGGAACTGTTTCCAGCTGTTAAGTTTTCCATAATCTTTTTTTCCTTCCTTAAGCATGCTCAGCTAATTAAGAAATGGCTGTGTTTTAAAATGTCAGGTATGACATGTATATAGTCATGAAAGAGAAGTAATAGCAGCGGTTCTGCCATGTTTGAAAGCTCTTTTTAAAAATAATAATATATAAATAAATAAATTAGCATTTTCAAATAGCAACTGCCATCTCAATATATATAGTACAAAGTTTTCTGGGCTGTTTTTTTTTTTTTTTTAAAGTACTGCTCACTTTGCTCACGATCTTCAAAATGATATGCATTGTGAAGCTATATCAGTTCTATAATTCTATAACTGCATGAAGGAAAACCTACCTAGGATATGTTTTCATGCTATATTTACATGTTTAAGGAGGAAAATTAGAGAATGAAGTGATAGAATATCCAAATTGGTTTAAATATGATGCTGGACATGCAACAAAAACTATATTTTGTGACATGCCCAATATCTATTTAAATCAAGAAACTGGAGCCTATGCATGCAGCATTAGCATGCCAGAGAACCATGGCCCAGTATAAGGCATGCTGGTATGCTAATGCTTCATACACAGTAGGGTAGCAACTTATGTATTACCAAAAAGAGGACACAGATTAGCATAAAATTTACATACCAATGTACCAGTATTGATGCAGATTTAGAAAAGATGACTGTAATTGAAATAGAAATACGATATATCCCACCACAGTGGGGAAGACTGTGTGACTGATCATTCCGCTGCCCAGGTAGTAACCGTTGATGGACATCTTCAACACCCTGATTCTCCATTCTTATAGTTCTTATTGACATGAACCATACAGCCAGTCCTTCAAATACAAGGTCTGTTCTCTGAAAGTTACGACACAAGGTCACCAATGTATAAGGTACCAGCAATCTGTGGCTGGTACTCATGGGGGCTCCTTCGCCCGCCCCGCCCATTGCGAGCACCCTCAATCAGGCGACCAGGGTGCACATAGCCAGCAGCAGAGTGCAGGTTCATGGTGGGGGCCGCACCACCCACTATAGTAATTATTTCTAAATATGCAAATTAGAACATGCAAATTTTACACAAATCTTTTAGGGCAGTACATAAGTGGCCATCCTAATTCTGCCTTCCTTTTGCGGAATTCAAGGTAGTATACATATGAATTGTACAGTTGTCTCCCATCCAAGTGCTGATCAGCACCAGACCTGCTTAGCTTCAGCAAGGTCACTGTATCACAGGGATGGAGAACATGTGGCACTCCACAAATTGTTGGACTTCAGCTTCCAGCAGCCCCAAGCAGCATGTCCAATGCAGGGAAGACAGGAATTATAGTCCAGTGACATTTCCATAGGGTCACAGGTACCCCATCCCTTCTCTGCCACAAGCTTTCAGAGCATGTAATGCAACATGTAAAAAAAGAAGAAGAAGCTGTTTTTAGTGGTTGGAGTTCAGCATCCTTAAAGAAACATCAAAAGTTGTTCATGACCAAAGATATTCAGAAAAGAAAGGTGGCTGAAGCACCAAAAAACCCCAAACAACCCAGTTAGCATTGACAGGGATTGCCTCCGCCATGTTCTCTTTCCCTTACCATTTCAAGAAAAACCACCAGATAATGTGCAAAGGGGATCTTGACCCCTGCCCATTCTGTCCCCCCACCACCATTGCAAACAAGACTCAAGAAGTTGGTAGTGAACAACCAGCTGAGAGTACTCATTTAATCTCTGGTTAAATAAATAAAAAATAGCAGATAGCTTCCTGTTTGTGAAGTGGCAGAGAACAAGAAGATGCACATAACTGAATCTCACAATGGTACCAAGGAATGACTATGAAAATGCAGCCAGCCCAGACTGAACCAATTACAAACCTAGGAAAACAACAGGAAGCCTTACACTGTCTGGCAAGCTCAGTAATGCCTTCTCTGACCAGCAGTGACTCTGCAGGGTCCCAGAGAGAGGCATTTCCCAGCACCTGCTACCTGTTCCTCCTTCATGGGACATATAAGGAACTGGTACCTCCCGAAATACTGGCCCTTTCCCATCTAGTCTGCGGCTGGAAATGGCTTACCACATGGGATACTCATACAGCACAGACCAGGAAGCCACATATGATGCAGACGTTCCTATAACTCTTGAAAGCATGTTACTTTGAGTCTTGTACAATGCTCTAAACACGGGAACCATTTAACAAAGAACCTGTTAAGATAGCTGAAAGAAATCCCTTTTGCTTCAATACTGTATTGTTACTGCCTGCGACATGAAAAGCCCCCCCCCCCCCCGTAATAAATGGACTTTAAAGGGGTAGGTTGCTGTGGAAACCTTAACTTTTAACTTGTAAAAACTTAATATAAACTCATCACCCGTTTCCTTACACATATAGTCCAGTCTCTTGCCAGTGCATTATTTCTAAAATGCAAAAGTACACTACTGTGTGAGAAACGTTGTTTTCAATTCCAGCATCTATAGAACTGCTTAAATTAGTCCTGATCAACACGGCTTTATTTTAAACCAACTGGCATAATAAAAAAGCCAGATTTTTTTAAGCTCCAAAAATAAACAAATCCTACAGAACATTGTGTGCTCTGTTGTTCCCAGCCTCAGCAACAAGACAAAAGAAGAGGGAGACTTTGTTATTTGCTAGCTGTTAATAATCAAGAGAAGATCTGCCAGACAAGCTCTTGGAGAGCTCTGTCTGTCTGGGCCAGGTAGATGCTGCAATACACAAAGGACTTCACTAGAGAAGAAAGAGCGTTCATGGACAATGATTCAGCTTCCTTAATTAAGATTTTCATTACTGATACATGCATTAAGGTTTTACAAATGCATGTGTTCAAACACTCTCAATGTGCAGGTAGATATTTCTGATTCTGTCTTAAACACAGGCTTCAGCACAGCAAAATCACCAGGAACATTCTCCAGCCAAAGCTTAGGATCTGCTTGCTTGCTCTTTGCAAAGGAGGAATGATCATGTTAAATGGTAATCTAAAATGTCTTTGTTAATTGCCAGAGTCATTAACCCTTTACAGCGGGAGGTATTGCTGAAAGACAGTGAATGATAAATCTTATTTGATTTCACACCTATTTTATACTGCAGTCTCTTCAGCTGCTTTATTACGATTTCTCCCCTTAAAAGCAAAACAAAACTGGTGCAATATACAGAAGAAAAGTATCTTCTCGGTCACTTTTCAAAGCTTGTATATACAATACAGTACAGGAATTCTGCATGTACAGCTTGTTATAAAATAAGAGAAAGCTCAAAATACAGTAATATTTGATTCCCGATACAAGGCATTTTTATATTTGATGTGACTTGCTCCAGCAACTGCACCTTAGTGAGAAGAAACAATAATTCACCATATGCACAGAACCACCTATCCTATGGTAACATCAGTAGCTATGACCCACAGACCAGAAACTGACCCCCTGCCTGACTCCCCATATAGAAAGAAAACCAATAATGTGAGGTAGGAAGCAAGCTTAGAAGTATAGTGAAGCATGTCTGGTTCTTTTCACTATGTTCTGTTTCTTCCCACTTTAAAAAAAACAAAAGTTGACTGCTTTTCTTTAGCTTTCCCCCCCTCCTTTCTATTCTTTCTGCCTTTTGGACATGGTTTCTAGCATTAAAAAAAGTGTGTGCGTGTGTGCGTGTGAGTGCTGGTTGTGTCTTTTTATCTGGCCTTTTTTCTTTCTTTCATGGTGCAACGTCCTCAATCTTTAAAGTTGCTGTTTTGCCTTGTTCATCTGTTGTTGCTAGAAGGTGATATTTCTATAAATCCGGGCTCGATCTCTCAGTCTAGTAATGCCAATCTCCTTCGTATTTCATTCCTCTCATCTTTCTTTTCATGTGTTGTTTCTAAACTGCCATTCTAACTCTAATAGAGCTACTTGTTTGCAGGATCTTGTGCTTTCATCAGGTTTTGCTTTTTTGCTTTGCTCCAACTAAAATCTGGTCATCTTCAGATTTGAAGATTCCTCTCTTTTCCCTTATGGTGCATTTCATTATTCACCTGCCCCCCAAGTAAGAACAGTGGGGTTGGTTTTTATTTTTTTACCCCAGCTGTCATTTTAATTTCTCTCAACCATTTACTTATTCTTTTACATCTTGAATTACACAAGTACTTCCTGTCTAGTACTTTACATTGTAGTAGTCTATCATCCTCCTCACCCTTCTTTCCTTCTTTCTGTTATGTACTGAGTTGAATAGGATCCAAACTGCAGCAGTCTGATTGGTCCTAGAACAATAGGATTCAGAATGCAGCAGTCTGATTGGTCCTAGAACAATGCAGCAGTATGATTGGTTGGCAGGAACCACCCAATTATGCTCCAGATATAAGTGAATCCACAACCTGATTGGCTTACAGTAGAATTCCAGAATTAGCCAATCATGTGCAGCCTATTGTGTAAATAATGTATATAAAGCAGATACTTTGAGGGGACTTTCATTCATTCCTCCTCACCACTATGAGCTGAATAAAGAGCATGAAATCACTTTGCGACTCTGAGTATATTTCACTGGCGACGAAGGTGGGATCCCGCTGAGCTGACTGCCACACACAGCACCGCAGCACCGCCACCTGCCGCAGCGCTGCCTCGCACCGTGTATCCAGGATTCAGCTCCGGGACACAAGGAATTCAGAATGGCAACCGACAGCAGCTTCTCGCCGTTCAACCCAGCATCTGGAGACTGGGAAGCGTACACCTCCCATTTCACCTTCCTCCTAGAAGCCAAAGGGGTCACCGATGAAGAAGACGCCAAGAAGAGGCCAATATTCTTCAGCATCTGCGGAGAGGAGACGTTTGAAATCGCCCGGGCTCTCCTTGCACCTGAAGATGTCACTACTGTTCCATACAAAACAATAATGGAACAGCTGAAGGGGCACTTTTCGCCGCAGCCCTCAGTGGTGGCTCGCCAAAATGCCTTCTACAAAAAGCGGCAAGCCCCTGGGGAAACCATAATTGGGTTTGTGACCTCTCTCCACCAAGCCGCCCGGTTCTGCAACTTCTCAGAGCTGGAGAACATGCTTCGTGACCGCCTCGTCGGTGGCCTGAAGGATGAGAAGCTGCAACAACGCCTCTACGCTAAGAAGGACCTAACGTTCCAGGTCGCTCTGGAGGAGGCCCTGGCAACGGAAGCTGCCAATAGGTCGACGCAAGAGGCACGGCCGAGCCTGCCATCCCAACCGAGGGTCCACCACGAAGACCTCACCGATGACTCAGGATCTGACAGGGAGGAGGTGCACCAAGTACAGCAGCGCACTCAAGCAGCCCACATACCACAGCTGCCTCGACAAGAAGGAGGGAACTGCGCAAGCTGCGGGGAAAGTCACGAGAGGAGGACCTGCCGTTTCCGCAACGCAGAGTGCAGGCAGTGCAAAAAATCGGGACACATCGCCCGGGTGTGTCGAGCTCGGCCCACCCGACGCCAGGCATCAGATGACCAATCCAAGAACCCCAGGTCCCGGGGCCCAACGCACCAAGGCAACTCAACGGAGCTCACGGACTTCCAGGTATACCAGTTGCCCCACCCCAATGTAGAGAAAATTTATATAGAGGTACAGATAGAGGGGGCCCCATGCCGCATGGAGCTTGACACGGGTTCAACTCTATCCATAATCTCGGCAATGACCTTAAGGAAACTGTGTCCTACTGGGGGTCCCAAACTCAGGCCGGCCCCATTCACCCTCCGGGACTTCCAGAAACGTAAGGTCCCCACAATGGGGGTGGGGACCTTCAGGGTGCAATACCGAGGGCGGACGCGGCAACTGGACTTGCTTGTGGTCAAGGGCCCTTACATTAGCTTACTGGGATTGGCATGGTTTGGACCACTGGGGCTAGCCATCACCGGGGTGAACCACACTACCTTACAAGTGGACGTGGACGCCATATGCAAGGAATCTCCAGGGGTTTTTGATGGGAAATTGGGACAGTATACGCCCCCCCCATTGCTCTACAGCTTGACCCCACAGTACAACCAGTCAGGCTCAAGGCCCGCCGGGTCCCGTTCGCCCTGAAACCCCGTATAGACGAGGAATTGGACCAGCTCGTGCAGCAAGGAGTGCTGGAGCCGGTGCCTAATGCCCCCTGGGAAACCCCAATCGTCACACCCGTCAAGCCTAATGGTTCGGTCCGCATCTGCGCAGACTACAAATGTACCATAAACAAGGCCCTCACGGCCCATGCATACCCAGTGCCAGTGGTCAGCCATGTCCTTGCCACCCTGGCTGGGTCAAAATTTTTTGGCAAGCTGGACATGGCCCAAGCATATCAACAGCTGCCAGTAGATGAGGCCACAGCAGAGGCACAGACGATTGTGACACACAGAGGAGCGTTCAGGATAAAGCGGCTGCAATTTGGTGTCAGTGTGGCACCAGGCATATTCCAGAATCTAATGGACTCGCTCCTTAAAGGGATTCCTGGCTTCACCCTCTTCTTCGATGATGTGTTGATTGCCAGGCCCACACCAGAGGAGTTTGAGGACCGCCTCCGCACCGTTCTGCACCGTTTCCAGATGGCGGGTCTCAA
Organism: Podarcis cretensis; assembly: GCF_951804945.1. NCBI lineage: Eukaryota > Metazoa > Chordata > Lepidosauria > Squamata > Lacertidae > Podarcis > Podarcis cretensis. The sequence continues at coordinate 33,170,185 of NC_137173.1, read as the reverse complement.
GGTGAAGCAGGAAAAATGTCTACTAGGAGTGCCTCAGGTGGACTTTCTGGGATTTATGGTGGACGCAGAAGGGGTCCACCTGACTGGGGACAAGGTACGGGCCATTTGTGATGCCCCAGCGCCCAAGAGCAAGACTGAACTTCAGGCCTTCTTGGGACTATTGAACTTTTACCATTCCTTCCTTCCCCACAAGGCGGCGGTAGCGGAGCCCCTACACAGACTCCTGGACAAGCGGGCCCCTTGGGTGTAGGGCCAGCGCCAGGAGGCTGCATTCCAGGCAGTCAAGGACTTGCTTGTCTCAAACTCGGTCTTGGCACAATTTGACGAGAGGCTGCCGGTGGTGCTAGCATGCGACGCCTCGCCCTATGACGCTATCCTGGGACACCAACTCCCGGATGGAAGAGAGGTACCGGTGGCCGGGGATCGACGGAGAGATAGAGGCCTGGGTCAAACACTGCCAGGCCTGCCAAGAATCCCGCCCAGATCCCCCAAGGGCCCCAGTCCAGTCCTGGGAGTCCGCCCAAGCACTATGGTCATGCCTGCATGTGGACTTCGCTGGCCCCTTTCAGGGGAAAACATTTTTCATAGTGGTGGACTCCTACACCAAATGGCTGGAAGTCACACTGGTACCGTCCACTTCTACATCCGCAGCCATCCGGGTACTACGCAGGCTGTTTGCAACCCACGGGCTCCCTGACAATCTCGTCTCAGACAATGGGACTGCATTTATGTCAGGAGAATTCCAAACCTTCACAGCACAGAACGCCATCCGCCACATCCGTTCGGCGCCATTCCACCCTGCCACCAATGGCCAAGCAGAACTCATGGTGCGGACCACCAAGGACACCCTTCTCCACATGACGCAAGGGGATTGGGGGTACCGCCTTGCCACATTCCTCCTAGCACAGCACAGCACCCTCAGCTCAACAACTGGCCGGAGCCCTGCTGAACTACTAATGGGTCAGCGCCTTGCAATCAGATTGGACCACCTTCACCCCGATAGAGCTCAGGATAAGGTAGTGGTGGGGGAAGGCAGGAACCCCCGGACCTTCGAGGCCCAGGACCAAGTGTACGCAAAGAATTTTGGGGCAGGCCCAGCATGGGTACCCGCCACAGTCACCAGGGTCACTGGCCCCGTGTTGTACGAGGTGCTAACGGATGGGGGGCAATGCTGGCGCCGCCACTGTGATCAGATACGGCGGCGATTCCCGGGAGAAAACCGGAGGAGGAAAGGTCAGAGGAGTCCTAAGGGAACAGAGGGGCAGTGAGGCCCATAGAGCAGGAGGGGCCAGCAGGACAGGCAGAATCAGTAAATACAGAGAGGACCCGCGAGGCCGAAAGGACACCGGAACCAGAACCACAACTGAACGAGCCAGTTGCGCCAGACCAAACAGGCCCATCACAGCCAGCATCCTTGGAACACGAGCCAGAACCTGAACCCCGGACCAGGGAACACCACAGGCCGCAACACACACATAGGCCGCTGGCGTATCTCGAGGACTATGAATGCGACCTCCCGGGCAGGACTGGAACTTAGAGGGGAGGGGTGTTATGTACTGAGTTGAATAGGATCCAAACTGCAGCAGTCTGATTGGTCCTAGAACAATAGGATTCAGAATGCAGCAGTCTGATTGGTTGGCAGGAACCACCCAATCATGCTCCAGATATAAGTGAATCCACAACCTGATTGGCTTACAGTAGAATTCCAGAATTAGCCAATCATGTGCAGCCTATTGTGTAAATAATGTATATAAAGCAGATACTTTGAGGGGACTTTTATTCATTCCTCCTCACCACTATGAGCTGAATAAAGAGCATGAAATCACTTTGCAACTCTGAGTATATTTCACTTTCCCTCTTTCCTTTTATTCTTGGTGACTTTAATACCTACATCATCCCCTGTAACGGCAAACTCAGGTTATGTGCCAAAATTGGGCCACCAAGATGAAAGGAAGGTATTAGCATATGTGAGAAGTATCCCCCTTCCGCCCATCAAGGGGGCAACCAGAGCTTTTTTTCAGCCAGAACTCACTGCAATTTCCCAGGTGGGCGCCATTGCCATTATAAGTGGACATGGGAGGTGTTTATGGTGTGTTCCGGAATCTCTTTTTCTAGAAAAATAGCAGTGGGGGCAACCATCCAAAATGAAAACAGTCTAAAGAGGACTGAGCATGGTTGTCCTTCTACATAGCTAGTCAGTCCAAGCCCTGAACTCTTGAAGTGAAAGCATCTGGATTTAGAGTGAATCTTCATGGAAGATCTGAGTGGGTTTGGACATGCAACGTGTGGACACTTCTATGTACACACTTGTGAAATGCTGGTATTGCATTGGATTCCCTTCTTTTCATGGCTCTGCAAGAGAGGATCAACCAGATATCAACACCTGCTGTGCAGGCAGCACAACTGGCTCTAAAATTTCAAAGTATGGGAAACAATAACTTCATGACCAAGCCCCTCTTTTCCATGCTTGGCCTTTAGCATTAGAGCTAAAATTGCCATTTAAACAAAAGTTTCCTGTGTAACTTGAAATTATTCTGTGACGAATAAGTTAATTTAATTGGTTTCCATTGGTTTTGCTTATTGCTAATGGCTTGGACTTGCAGTCCTGGGTTACATAAATACAGCTGTTTATACACTCAATGAAACCATATTTCTCCCCAATAAACATTTCTGTAGCTTAACCCAACATTCTTTTGTCCTGCTCTGTATCTATAGAGAACTTCTTTTTATGGTAACATTTATGTACATTAAAACTCTCACTTAATGATATTTTTTCAAGGTTAAATATTTTAAATTTCCAATCTTTTCCCACATATTTTGCATTCTAAAGACACAATCAACGTAACTGCTATAATGTGAACCTGCTTCTCTTTGCTAACATCCCTATATGAATATAGTCTCTAAACCAGGGCACATTATTTCATGTAATGCCTAAACAATGCCAACAGGAGCAACACCATTATTATTTATGTCTCTACTGATCCACTCCAATTGTGTTTTCTTTTTAAAAGAGAAACAAAACTCCAAGGCTACTGAGATGTATCTCAGTCAATTCATTCACAGAAATGGTTGGCTTGGCATATACATCTCCTAGGTATTTGTATACAAGCCAAATCTAATCACAATACATGTGCATATAAGCTACCCTCACGTGAGCTGCTTTTCAATGTTCTGGCTCCAATCCTTCGTATTCTGGACTACAGGACAGTATGACTTGATACAAATGGGAGCATGGAAGGAGTTGCTTTGTCTCACTATGTAATCCACAAACCACTCTGGAGCAATCTCCCTGAAATACAATAGAAGCCTATTGGATTACTCCTAAGTGAATTGCAGTCTATGAAAACATTAAAAAATGTCTTTCATAATTGCCATAGGCATGCTTTGCTTGTAAAATGGTTTTGTTTTGTTTTGTTGTTGCTTGAGTGAGAGGCAGAGAGATTTTTGGGGCAGTGAGGACAAATACCTTTGAGGAATTTCTTCATGCTTCATACAGATTCAAAATTATCATCACATGCCTCTGCAGTGATGCCTCTGCAGTGGAATTAGTGCTGAAATGCACACTTTCCTTTCAGCGATTGTTGTATTCCTTTGCAAAATGATACCAAACTTTTTGCAGTGAGGCATGCATCTGTGTGTGGAGTTTAGGCAACTGGTCACACTTCATTGAGACATCATGTAGATGGTATATGTGGGCACCTTCTGTGCTAACTTTTAAACGCTTGTATTCTGACAGGCCTAAGTTTGTTTTTAATTTCTTTTAACTTTTTGTGATTTTAATGTTTGGCTTTATGCTTTTATATTGTTATAAACCAAGGTGATTTTTTAATGATATAGCAGTATATAAATATTCATATAAATAAATGCATATTCCACCATGCAAGCTAATAAGGTTGTCATCTGTTCACACTGTATTACATCATCATCATCATTCCCCACCTTTCCCCCTGCTGGCACTCAAGGTGGCTTACAAATAAAAATAGGAACAGCTAAAAACATCAAAAAAGCATACAGTGGTACCTCGGGTTAAGTACTTAATTCATTCCAGAGGTCTGTTCTTAACCTGAAACTGTTCTTAACCTGAAGCACTACTTTAGCTAATGGGGCCTCCTGCTGCCACTGCGCCGCCAGAGCATGATTTCTGTTCTCATCCTGAAGCAAAGTTCTTAACCTGAAGCACTATTTCTGGGTTAGCAGAGTCTGTAACCTGAAGCGTATGTAACCTGAGGTACCACTGTAATTAAAAGCAATTAAACAATTCGCCAAAGCCTGTTGGAACAAGAAAGTCTTCCCCTGCCAGGGGAAGTACAACAAGGAGTGAGCCAGTCTAGCTTTTCTAGGGAGGGAGTTTCAAAATCTGGGAGCAGCCACTGAGAAGGTGGATGTTTTTTTAGATGTGTGCATCTGAATGAACTTCTCCATCCACATTCTGCTCCAACTCTGAATGAAAAGAGTTGAATGGATGCAAACATTTTGTTGCACAGCACTGGGACTAACAAAAGTGTCACAACACTGGCAAAGTGGGCAAGCAGCTATGGATGTAAATATGCATAAACATGTACAAAAACAGTTACTGATGAGGGATTTTTGCAAATATTTTTGTCCCAACTAACTTGAAATAGAACTTTTGCAGTAAAAATGCAATCTCACAAAAATTAATCACGGCCCAAATATAAAATTTATATCCAACTTCCAAAAATATCTACTCTGATGTGTGCATGTGTTTTCAAGGGGGTCAAAGTAGAGACAGTTCAAATATCCATCAAAATGCTTAGAATCCGTTTTGATTTGGCTGGGGCTTTTTTGTTTTTGCAGTTCTGTATAAATATAACCTGTGCCTCAAAAACATTTTTTTTTTTTTTTTGCTATTATTGGCTGATTTAGAATACTGAAGAACACCATAAGCTATACGCACAAGATTGACGAATAGCATAGGATAGGTTTGAACAGCAAATTCTTTCTAACTCTGCAATTGCCTTAAGGTCATTTATCAGAATTTTGGCTACAGCTTTTTAAAATACAGATTAATAGAAAATTATAGTCTGCATTTGAATCAATGTAACACAGCATTTTAAAAACCCTGTCTTTCCCCCCAGATGTTCATAAAAACAAGTTTGCAGTACCTCAGAAATATCTCTATGGGTATATATCCCACATCATTCCTTTTCTATGTGTATGTCTCAGAAACAGCTAAGAAAACATACACATTTCAAGATGCTGAGCACTTTCTATCACTTTATTGCCGATGGAATAATAGGATTTGTCAAGGGATATTATGAACCACCACTGCTGGATAAATACATAAAACATGATGGCAAAGGTCTGGTGGGACTTGAATCAATTTTCTTCTGCCATCAAATAAATGTCACATTAGATGTAAAGCATGCTGCATTCTATGGGGTCTTCTGTTCCCATTGATACACAGTCTAGAAACGGAAATGCAGTTTCAGATGTGAAGCTTACTTCCCATCTGCAACAAGTCTTCCAGATTGACCAGCAGAATGGGCCAATATAATGAGGAAAAATGAAAGATATAAAAGGGGGAAGAACTAGGAGAAGAGTGGCATACATATCTGGTGAATCACAGCATACATTCATTTTTTATGGGGTGAAAATAATTAAGAAACACCATTTAAAATCACCCCTGATGCCGGCCCATGTTCCGCCCTTTTAAAAATAATAATAATAATAATAATAGTAATAATTGCCAAGTGCATAAAGATGAATGAGCCCAAGTTAAATGCGTGAAAGTTGCAGGTCTACTGTATTATTAAAAATGGGATGGCCACCTGCAGCTATTATTTGAAAGGAAAGTTAGCAACAGGCTGAATATGCAAATTCAGCCATATATGTATGTATATATATCCACACACACAATTTCCCCCCCCTAATTTTTGTTTTATTAAATATTGGCATTTATTATTTATTTGCAAGGTTTCCATTATAAAATGTGTTAAGAAGGCACAGGTGGATCTCTGTGAAAATTCACATAAAGAAATCCATAGCCCTCCCCCGCCCACAGGGCAGCCCTTCCCATCTACAGCAAGTGTGGATACATGGTTTTTATCTTTTAAGCCCATTGCAGCTTTGGAACAGGGTGTTTGAAGGCCAGCCTTTCCCAGTATGTACTGACTGGTATATTAAGATCCTCAATGGAGGGCTTTCTACCAAGCTGAAGCAGGTAGGCAGTGGCAGTGCTGCTGCTGCAGTTGTGGAATACTCTCTCAGAAAGGTTTCCTGAGCTTCCTTCCAAAATCACCCCAGGAAAATTCACCTATGTCAGGATCCATACAGGTTAAAGCATATTTCTGGGCAGTGAAGTGTTTTCTGGGTCATGACCAGCCCTAACTACTGAGTCTGGCCACTGAGCCATCCTGGCTGGAGAAGCTATAAAACTTTTCCTGTTTGGCCCGAGACGTTCCTTCTAGCAGATGACAACAACTGTCCTTGAGATCTTGAAAGAGTGTGCATAGAAAACTTAATGTGGGCAGTGCATTGTAGACAACTGCTAAGTGTGCTAAAAGCTTTATGTGATTAAACCAGTCTAGCCATGAATCAAAAATAGTAATCATATTTGCATTAATATTTAGCTATTCTTCCAATGGTGGATTGGGGCTGGGACAAAGAGAAGGGACAGGAGTGGCACTGTACTCATTTGGAACAGGAGTAGGAAAGCATAAAGTGGCACATGTGCACCTGCTGTGCCCACAGCTGCTACTGGCACCTTATTTTGCGCTGTCCCAACTAACACGGCTTGGGGGACGCAGGTGGTTGGGGGACGCAGGTGGCGCTGTGGGTTAAAGCCTCAGCGCCTAGGGCTTGCCGATCAAAAGGTCGGCGGTTCGAATCCCTGTGGCGGGGTGCGCTCCCGCTGCTCGGTCCCAGCGCCTGCCAACCTAGCAGTTCGAAAGCACCTCCGGGTGCAAGTAGATAAATAGGGACCGCTTACCAGCGGGAAGGTAAACGGCGTTTCCGTGTGCGGCTCTGGCTCTGGCTCTGGCCAGAGCAGCGATGTCACGCTGGCCACGTGACCCGGAAGTGTCTCCGGACAGCGCTGGCCCCCGGCCTCTTAAGTGAGATGGGCGCACAACCCCAGAGTCTGTCAAGACTGGCCCGTACGGGCAGGGGTACCTTTACCTTTACCTTTTTTAACTAACACGGCATCAGAGCACAGCCAAGAACAAGCACTAGGCCTACACACTCCTCCCTCACTACTTGCCTTGTCTATCTTGGTGCATGCTGGCTTTAAGACAACTTTGAAGGTTAGTTTTAACAGGATTTCAAGCCACTGCAGTGGAAGTATGGGCATTCTCCCAGTCACCTTACATGGAATGCTTTATTCTGAGGAAGGACCCCCCCCCCCCGGCCCTTTCTCAGAGTAAGGCAGAGAGGAAGTGGAGGAACATCTGGGGGAAATGCCAGCAATAGCAGCAGCAATACAAGAAAGATTAAAAAACCAAGAAAGTGAGGGGGGAGAGAAGAAGGAATAGGGTTGGGTGGCAGTCACCAGGGGGAAAAAGAGGAGTGGGCATTGAGGACTCAAGAATTAGTGGATGGGACTTGTAAATTTAATTAAGTACCCCCCTGCCTTTTGCCACTCATACACCATAATTTGGGAGCTGGACAGGAAGGAGGATGCAAGACAACTCATAAGATATCTCTGTTGTTCACTGACGTTAATGGAGGCTTCCTCTTTAGATAGGACTTCAGATCCTGGGTGGCAAAAACACTTGTCGAAGCTTTGTTGCAGAGCCAGTCCACAAGATTGTTGCTGAACTTTGGCAGGGATGGCAGCAACAGGAGGAATGGGATGATGGGGTGTTGGGAGGTGGTGTAATCTTTTGCACTAGTGTCGTTGGTGAAAATCTGGGACACAGAAATAAATGAGAGGATATGCTTATATAGCCACAGAGAAGGAAGAAAGCTTGGCATGTTGAAGGCATGGGTTATTGATTGCCCCAGAGAGTGAGAGATCACAGAAATTGCATTTCAGCTTGCAAGATGAATAAAGCTATAGCTGGACTGACAAGCCAGAAGAGATGTTATATGGTAGCTAGAAGGTTTCAATATTAGAACAGAGAGAGAGAAATACTGCAGGTATGTTATAGAAAGGGAAAATGTCAGTCCATGAGACTGAGTTTTGAATCATCTTCATCAAGAAAGTGACAGCATAATAATAGTGTCAAATGAGGCCATAAACTCTCCAAAACAGCATGGGTGACTGTAAAGCAAGGAATCTTCAACTGGCAGCTTTTGTGTAGAGTCAATGCATAGTCTCATTCACTATTTAAAATGGGAATAATCTCCTGCAACTACTAGAATTGAGGTTGTGTGTTCTACATGGTTTGTGTGTGTGGGGGGGGGGGGTCTCTTGCTTCTGATTAACAAAACTCTCCATGGAAAATTATATTGAGCTATACAGTGTGATGGAGTACACCATATTAATGCTATAAAACATAGGCAAAGTACCTCTTGTTAAGCAGACAATCTGCTGCATACCCTTGCTACAGAAAACTTATTCAAGCAGACATTAAATGTGGGTTGAGATTGCAATGTGGTCATAGAAATCATTGTACATACTAGATTCAGCAGAACATAGAAAACCAATCAACCATATTTGGAAGGAGGGGATAAAAGAAAACCCTCACTTTTCTTGCCTTGGGGAACAACAGTCATTGGCTAGCTATTGTTTAGGCCCACTTGATCTTTATGATATAATATTGGATGCTATTCATTCCCTTTTGTACTTTCTGCATATTAATGAGTCATGCCTTATTGCTCATGTGATAGCAGTAATGATGAATTCGGGCTTATCCAAACTTCGCTTCTCCCATGCCTCGAAACCACAGGTCTGATCAGTTTTCCATTTGTCTTGTGCTTTCTAGGTAGGGTTTTCTGTTTGCCCCATTGCTTTCCCTGGAAAACCTACTCTCTACCACTGAATTGGAACAAACATCAATCAACAGAAAACCCAATTGATGCTTGCTCCAATTCAGCAGTAAAGAACAGCTTTCCCCAGGTGAAAGTGGCGGGGCAAGCAGAAGTGTGGACAAGCCTAAAGATATAGGAAAAGTGAAGGCAGACAATGATACCAACCCAAAATTACCTATTACACTGGCTTAGAATAATAGAATTGCAGAGTTATAAGGGACCCCAAGAGACATTTAGTTAAACCTTCTGCAATGCAGGAATTGCAACTAAAGCATGACAGGTGGCAACCTAACCCCTTTGGATTCGGTCAGTCAACCAGCTACAAATCTACCTAACCGTTACTTTGATCAACCCACATTTTGCCAGCTTCCTTGCAAGAATATCATGGGGAAATCTGTCAAAAGCCTTACTGAAGAGATACACTATGTCCACAGCATTTCTCTGATCCACCAAGTTTGTAACTCCTTCAAAAAAAGAAATGAGATTAATCAGACATGACTTATTTTTGTGATCCTTAGTAATCACAGTATCCTTTTCTAAGTGCTCAAAGACCAACTGTTGAATAATCTGTTCTAGGCCCTTTCCTGGTATTGATGTCAAGCTCACTGGTCGGTAGTTACCTGGATCTTCTCCCCCCCCTTTTTTTTGAAGATGGGGACAACATTTGTCTGCAGGGACCTCACCTGTTCTACAATAATTCTCAAATATCATAGATAAAGGCTCTGAGATTACATCCACAAGCTCCTTTAATACACTTGGATGGAGCTCATCAGGCCCGGGTGATGTGGATTCATTTAATAAGTAGGTAGGTGTTCTCTTACTACCTATTTTCTTAGCTTGGGCTGCAGCTTCCTCCTTAACATCATTTATTCTGTTATTACCAGGTTGGGCATCACTTTCCTTTTGGATGAAGACAGAGGCAAAGTAGGTGTTGAAAAGTTCCACCTTCTGTCCGTCTTCTCTACACAGAGGACCCACCACCTGCTTGTTCTTTCTCTTGCTTCGGACATAGCCAAAGAAACCTTTTATCATTATTTTTAACCTCTCTTGCAAGCCTGAGCTCATTCTGAGCTCTAGTTAGCCTGACCTTCACTTTGCAACTGTTGGCTATTCATGCATGCTCCTCCTTTGTGATCTCCCCTTTCTTCCATTTCTTATACATGCCCTTCTTAACTCTCAGCTTGTGAACAAAATCTTTTATAACAATGGAGATCAATGCACATAATTAACAAATGCATCAGCACGATGGTGAATGTTTCTAATACTAATAGGTAATCAAAAAGTTATATTAAAAAGAGAGGCCAACATAAAACTTTGCGCCTAGAAACAAGAGTATAATGGCTGCCCTAGAACCTTTTACTGCTTGGAACAGGGAAACAAGTAATGCTTTTCACCAGAAGCATAAGCCAAGTTGTATAGTTCTGTATTCAAGGCCAACCAAGATATGTTGGCACCTGCCCTGTCATGAATCCCAATATCCACTGCCTAGAAATGTAGTCTCACTCTGCCTAGTGATATGGTTGGCCCTGAGGACTATTGAAGTGAAGAAAATGATGATTCATCTCCTATTAAAATCATGCAACAGAAAGAGACACAAGGTCAAATTCAATACTCCTATTTGTCGACAACATTATGGACTTCATTTTAACAAATAATAGGATTTGATCCATTAAAATGCTAGGATGTAACTTTGAAAAAAATCATACAGCACTGTTTCCACCAGAGACATACTTAACCTAATTACATTGCATTAACATGGTAGATAACTACAGGACACACTGCTATTGTATAATATGCACAAAAATTAAAATCTATGAAAATTGAACTTCTTTCCAGTACTTCATGCAATAAGTGGAATAATCATCTGACTTGTATGATACGCCTCCCTTTGCTCTTAAGTCATATATTTTCAGTTTGAAATTAATGTAAAATGCTTCATGAAGTCAAAACAGAGAGAGATCCAATTAAACTTGACAATGTTATTTATTTTTAAAGCATCTTTTAGTAGCTGAATAATTGAACCTAAACACAAGTTCCCAAATGTAAAAACACAGTATTTGTTTTCGATATAGCAATTAATAGTGAATGTGTGAACCGCTGAAACCTTACTCAAAAGTTATCGGCAAAAAGAAACAAGAGATATATAAATGGGGGTGCAAGGCCCATGCATTTTGTCCCACTCCAAGGTCATACTGTTCTGTTGGCCCCTCACATATGGAGCAGCAGCTTTTGAAACCGCAAATCTGTGTAGATTCACCACCTGCTTTACAACTCGAATCCTTCCAGGGTCCTGGTTTGTGTAGGTAGCACTCATTGATAGAAAAGGCTCCTACTTCAGTTAGCAGGTACAATGTGCATTCAGGTTTTTCAGTGCTTTAGAAAGATGGGTTGTTTTTAAATTTTCTCTGTCCACAAGAGCAAGGGCTCTTATGCTAATGGATGGGTGAGTTTTAATGTTGCACAACAGACTTGACTGTCTATTGTACTATTGTTGTTGTTGTTAAAATTTATATACCTCCCTATCCCCACAGGTTTCAGGGCAGTTCAGAAGATAGCAGGGTGGTTCACAAAAAGGAAGTTACCAGCAACCTACTCATGCATTCTCTTCCATGTCAGTGTTCTGCTGGTGGAAAACATTTCCCAAGGACAAGTATAACATGAAGTGATTTTGCTTACTGCTACATTGGATACAGTCCTATGAACTGATGTCTCTCTCTCTCTCTCTGTGTGTCCCCTATATAGTTAAGAAAGAGAGATGGCAATTTTTTTTAAAAAAGGTACTAGATTTTTCCAATCTGAAATAAAAAGAAAGCCCTAAAAATATTTTGATTATGGGAAGAAAAATGTCACTGTGTGTTTGACACAGTCAGAAACAATTACAACAAAATTAAATTGAGGACTTTAGTGGATAAAATTGTTACCTCCATAGATTAATGAACAATAATAATTCATGGTTCTGAATTGACCATGTGGGCTAACATTTAATGTGCTATCCATAAAAGTTACTATTTATCTTACCCCATGATTGAATTATAAGCTAACCTACAATTTAGGAAAGCCAAGGATTCCTTTATGTAGGTTTGTATTGCTGTGAAGGAATCAGGACAAAGGAAGACCCCAACTGAAATAAGAAAACCAAAGAGACTGGCTATAGATAAAATGAAACTACCACAGTCAATATTCACTATTATATTGTTATATAATATTATATAATATTTACTGTTATATTAGCTAAGATCCTACTGAACTGTCCTGTGTGACTCATAAGAAACTGCATAGGCAGCTTAACCTGTTACTTGTTACAAAGTGTTGTGACCTAGGGACCTGGCCATGTGTGGTAGTGGAGTTTGTTTGTTTGTTTAGACTTATATACTGCCCTTCATCCTAAGAGCTCAAAGCGAAGCACAAGATAAAAATAAAAGGTAAAAACACAAATAAATAGTTAAAACGAAAACAACAAAACAACAAACCCCTCCCACAAACACATTTAAAAGGCTGTAGAATATTAATCAGCCCCAAGGCCTAGTTGAAGAGGAACGTTTTCGCCTGACATCTAAATATACATCATGAAGGCGCCAGGCAAACCTCCCTGGGGAGGGCATTCTGCAAACAGGGAGTCACTGCAGAAAAGGCTCGTCCTCATGTTGCCACCCTCAGGACTTCACACGGAAGAGGCACATAAAGGAGAGCCTCAGATGATGAACTGCCTGTAGCTCAGCCAGGCTTGCAGCACACATCCCTGCCACCACCCTATAATTCAGGAGACGAGTTCCCTTGCAGTACCTCTTTCTCTTCAGTCTGGCAGAACCCACAGACTGGAAAGTGAAGTGTGAGCCAGCTTCTACCACACTCCAGGTCTGGATAGCATGCCTAAGACTTCAGTTGGCTCTAGCCCCCTGAAGACAGTATCTATACTCGCTGCTTTGGCAGGAACTGCCCAAGGCCATGTATGCTCTCTAACTGATCTAGATACTATCTGCTTCCCTGGTGAGCCTCAAAACCCTACAGAACTGGACAAGATTCACTTGCCATTCTGCGATAGAAAGATTATGCAAAATATAGAAAAGAGTGTGACACAAAGGCTAGTTTAAAATGTTTTTTTCTTCCCTGTAGCAATTATGCATTATGAGACTTCCTTCCCGTTACAACGGCAAGGTAAAAATTTGGTCGTCTGTCACTGACTGCTGTTAACATGTCACAGTGCAATTACATGCCTCATGTGTATTAATAGTAATATTGACTAAAATAGACTAATGAAATATCTGAACAGCAGTGATTAACATTTTAAATTATCCGGTCATTTCTGTGAGACCAATCTAGCTGAAATCTGTAAAAATATAATAATAATATTCATTTCTGTGCAAGTAGGATCAATCAGAAAAAAGGATAAAAGGAAACTCTTCTTTACCCTATCACTCCTCTTTTCTTTACTACAGACAGTTTGAACTGTGTCAGTGAACTCATCTAGAAGATGTTTCTCTCAAATCGCCACAGTAAAATTGCCTGACTGTTTTTTCAGAATCAGGCTGCTAAGAGTTTGATTCACACTGTTTTGAATGCTGTAGGTCTGCTGATTTTAATGGTGGTGGATTCTTTAATCAGATGTGGTGAATTCTACATAACACTACATGCTAAGATTTAGACAGATTGTTTACGAGTCAAGGATCAAATTTTCAAAAGGGGTTGTTGTCCCCATCTTCAAAAGGGTGGGGTGGGGAGAAGATGCCCGGTAACTACTGACTGGATAGCTTGAAATCAATACCAGGAAAAGTCCTAAAACGAATAATTAAATAGTCAGTCTGTGGGTACTTAGAAAAGGATGCTCTGATTGTTAAGACCCAGCATGGATTTTTGATTTATTTTTTTTAATAGCCTTACAAGCTTGGTGGATTAGGGGAATGCAGTGGACATAGTGTATCTTGATTTCAGTATGGCTTTTGGCAAAGTCCCCCATGATATTCTTGAGGAGAAGCTGATTAAATGTGGACTAGGCAAGGTGACTGCTAGGTGGGTTTGTAGCTGGCTGACAGCCCAAAGAATGCTCACTTCAAATATCTAAAGGGCTATCACATGGAGAATGGAGCAAACTTCAAATATCTAAAGGGCTATCACATGGAGAATGGTGCAAACTTGTTTTATCCTGCTGTGGAGGGTAGGACTCGAACCAATGGCTCCAAGTTACAAGAAAGGAGATTCTGACTGAACATCAGGAAGAACTTTCTGACAATAAGATCTGTTCAACAGTGGAGCAGGCTCTCATGAAAGCTGGTGGACTCCCCTTCCTTGGAGGGTTTTAAGCAGAGGTTGGATGGTCATCTCTAAGATATGATCCAGTTGAGAGACCTGCAGTGCTAGGGGTTGGACTAGATCAGAGGTGGCCAACTCCCAAAAGACTGTGATCTACTTTCAGAAATAAAATCTGGCAGTGATCTACCCCCATTTTGGGGGGTTCAGCTCAACGCTGCTGACCTTTTCTTGGGAGCAGGAAAGGTGGGTGACTAATTTTGGTAACCTTTTTGCGGGGAGCACTGTCAAAATACTTTTTTTACGGTGGACAACAGAAACTTTTAGAGATTTCTTGGGAGAGAGTTGCATAAAAGCAATCACAAAACTGTACGCCGCACAAACTCCTTTGCTCACTCCTTTAACCTACCTATCAAGATTTCTTAAAAAATACATGCCTTCATCCATTGTTAGGGTGACACCTGAGTCACCATTTTGGTAACCGAAGCTGCACACACGCCAAAGCTGCACACAAACCACCTTGAAATCAAACCTTGCTGCAAAACAATGCCACCCCCAATGGAGGCTGGTACCTGCCCCACTTAAGAAGCTGAAGTACCAATGGCTCAATTACCCTCTTTGTTAACTTAAAATGCACAATGATTATTTTTAAAAAAATATTTATTTATTCCTTTTAATTAATTTTCCTTTCTTATTTAAAGCAGTAGCACTGGAAACTTCAGCAAGAGCATGCCCACCCGGAAGGCAGAGGAAAATAACAACCCAACCAGTGCCTGCCTCCTGGCCCGACGTGGCTTCAGTTTTAAAATGCACCAACAATCAATGAAGGGCCCAATAGTGCTGGTATCCAATTCCTGAATTCTTTGATTACTGAAGGCCAGGTGATGTAAGCAGCAGACAAAATCAGCCTCAAAAAACAGCTTTTTAGCCAACAGAAAAAATTTCCCCCACACAAACACAGAAAGAAGAAGTGTTTGGATTTGATATCCCGCTTTATCACTACCCGAAGGAGTCTCAAAGCTAACATTCTCCTTTCCCTTCCTCCCCCACAACAAACACTCTGTGAGGTGAGTGGGGCTGAGAGACTTGAGAGAAGCGTGACTAGCCCAAGGTCACCCAGCAGCTGCATGTGGAGGAGCGGAGACGCGAACCCGGTTCCCCAGATTACGAGACTACCGCTCTTAACCACTATACCACACTGACTCTCAATCAAGCCAAATGGCTGAAAAACTTACTTTCCCCAGGATCCTCAGCCCTTGCAAAGGAACTACTCACCATACCAGGGAACTCAGTTTCCCAAGCTCCCTCGCAACGATGAAGACCAGCAAATGCAGAAACTGGGACAGATGCCTGTTCCTCTCTTGTCGGCATGATGCAGCGTGAATACAAGAAGTGGGCAGGCGAGGAAGGATGAGATCCCAGGCGAGGTCTAAGACCTTCCTAGTCACAATGCAGGAGACCTACAGAGATCCACACTGGAAACTGGCAAGGGAAGGAAGAGGGATTGTCCCAGGCGTGGGCTGCTTAAATGGGCAAGGGCCGGATCCAGGGAAGCCCATGGTCAGCCCTCGGATTCGCCCAAGTCTCAGCCTGCATCTCCATATGACCAAACAGGATGCAGGCTAGGAACCGGTCTCTGATAGGCACAGGGCAGCATCCCTGTTACATTCTCGAGGTCAGGGGAGCCATCCCACGCACACACACAAACTCACACACATACTGGTGAGCTCTCTGTCAGCAAGAAGGAAGGAGCTCTCTGTGCAACTGCCCATGGTTATTGAGCTGTTGTTTGAGCTTTTTTTAGGGGGAGGGCTTCTTTAGGCTGGCGATCACTGAGGAACCCACTATCTACCCGTGATCGACCAGAAACTTCTTGGCGATCAACCAGTAGATCGCAATCAACCTGTTGGACATGCCTGGACTAGAGGAACCTTGGGATCCTTTGCAACTCTACCATTCTAAGCATCCTTTCTTAGTTATGTGACTTCCCCTATTTATTCTGGGTTAAGACTTAATGCTGTATCAAATTGATTTAAAAAGTTTATGAATTCAAATAGTTAAAGAAATTATTTTTGTGCTTGATACCTGTATCTGAACATCTTTAAGTTTTCTTCCTTAACAATAGGTGACCAAAAGGAATTTCAGCTGTTTTGTTATCTTCTTACTAAGCACAAGATAAATATTTATTAAGAATCTGAAGTGACTGTATGAGGAGTCAGCAGAGCATAATTCATATGTACACATGATTCCACATATAGAGGCAAAGTGTGAAAGAATCCACATTCTCAATAAAACTGACTGATACAGCTTTAAGAAAAACAAAGGAAAATAAAGTCCATCTTTTAAATGGATAAAGGCACTGAACTGAAACATTCCATGGATATCTCCACCCACAAAAAAGTCTAATTATGGTTTTCACAGAAATCAATGAAAGACAGATGCAATAAAAGCAGTTCTGTATCTTCAAACTGAACTCCAATTAACATCCATCAGGAATTTCCAGCTGTCTAAAAAGAATCCTCAATCAAGAGAAAGGCTCTGTGCAAAGCACCTTTGAGAAAAGCATCTTCAAAGAAAGAGCTGGAGAGTACTCTTGTAGAAGCATCATATCACTGCTTGTGCAGGCAAGAAGACTGAAATAACTGTGAATGAAGAAAGTTTGAAGAAAGCACCACAAGGAGTTAAGTTTATCTTTACTCATAAGTCAGCTACCTGATTTGGTGAAAGTATTTTGATTTAACAGTGACAGGATATAGTATTAATTATAATTTGTAATGACACTAGCTGCAAAAACCCCCAAAACCCTTTGTAAAGAAATTTGGAAGGAAGAGCTATTATCTATCGAAACTGGTATGCCTCTTTTCTATTGTTAGCCATTAATAAATCAATCAGTTTTATTTACAATTTTATGAGGGGTTTAACACTCCAAACAAAGATATATATTAAAACAAATAATCCCATTATATGAGGAACAATATTGCACAATATACCCCACAGAATAGAAGCCAGCCCATATAAATAGGTACACAAAAAGGGATTTCAGTGAAACAATTAAATGGCTCAGAACCACAATATGTTAACCAACCTGGACCCTGTGATCAGCATGAGGTCGTTCTTTGTGTGCTTCCTCTCTGAGAGGTCTGGAGAGTGGCAACACGAGAATGGGTCTTTTCTGGGGTGGCTCCCTGCTAATGGAATGCTCTCTCCAGGAAGGCTCGCCTCACACCTTCATTACATACCTTTAAGAGGAAAAAATATTCCTCTTCTGCCAGGCCTTTGACTGATTAAACGATCTAAGGCCATTTTGATCTGTGGGGGCCTTGTTTTTGATTGCTATTATGCGCGCGCGCTCTCTCGCTCTCTCTGTATACATATATATATGGGATGAAGGGTTGTATGGAAATTTTAACAACAGCACCAGCAACCACAATGTGGCTGTGTTTCTAGGGCTGCTGTGGGTGTGTTCATTTCTGTCTTGTTTTTCTCTTTTCTAGTTGTTCTCTACCTCCCTTTCTAGGATGAGTACACATTGGGTTTGGCAGCTGATCCACCAGCCTAGTGGAGCCATATCTCCAGTCCAAGTGTAATGTAAGAATAGGACTGCTCGTTTGAAGCAAGCTGAATATATGACTAATAGGAGCACTAAGTACTGAAAAGTTGGCACACAAAGTACTAATGAGCACATTTGCTGATAGTTAATAAAAGCAATTATTGAAATGTTGCTTGTTATTTATTATTAATAATAAGGTAATTACATTAAAGGTCCAGTAATTCATATAAATAGGTTACTAATGCGAGGAAATGACCCTGGGAGATATATTAAGTCATTAGTTGATTGGTTCTTATTGGTAATTATACTTTCCTTTGGGAAAGTAAAGATTCCCCATGAGGGAACCAGTAAAACCAGTGTACTTTGATAATTTTCTTATAAGAATGCTTTTTTGGGGTGGAGGGGCAGAGGACTGATTGCATGGCTATAGGAAGGTGAGATGGAACTAAGTTAATATCACAGAATGAGAAAGTGTCCAACCTTTTCAGTAGAAATTTTTGATCTAAAATTTCCTGGACTCAAAACTTTTACCTCATTCTATTCCTGTTTATACCTCTCGGGTAGAAAACAAGATACAAAACAAATATCACTATTAAAATAATTTTGCTCTTATTTGTCTTTATTTTGAAAGACTACAGTGTTGAGCAAAAGTAGGGTCAGTGGAGTGCATGCGAATGCTGTGATGCCTTTGTAATTTGTCCTAATATATGCAATTCCCTTGATTCTACAAGTAACTCACCACTGTTATTAGCTTCCATATGTAATCCAGTGCAAGAGAGGTTAGCAGTAGTAAAACAATGCAACAATGACAAAACTCCAAAAAGGGAAATACACTAGACAGCTGCAGAAAAAGACAAAAGCCAAGACCACATATAGTGCCACCTTAAAGACTTAAAAAACATTATTGTGGCATAATCTTTCATAGGATACATCCCATTTTATCAGATGTACCCTACCGAAAGTGTGTAGGTTTATATACCCTGAGACAGAAGTAAAAACAGAAAAATGTATGATGATTTTTACAAAGAACCAAACAGTGAAAATGACAGCAATGGGCATGTCACAGAGCATAAATGAATGCAAAATCCAATCGAATGACTAGAAGATGAAGTCAGTATGGGTGGATCCACTCCTGAATAACTGCCACTAGGGTGATGAATAGGAAGCAAGACTAATAGTGTAAACAAACACCAAAAGAGGGATAATTTATCTCTGAAGCAAGCTAGCCATCCCAAGCATTTAAAATGAGATTCCACAGAACCAAATATGCTAATGAGTTCCAGGCCTGAGCTTTTCCGCTCAAGCCTCCCTCTTCGTTGGATAACAGTGACTCTTACAGGAAGTCATGGAAGAGTGAAATGTTCTGCTGCTTTCTGAACGTTACCATTTTTAATACCTAATTTGTAATGTTTGATGTAGGTGGTGACAAGTGGTGCTCCACTAGTTTTTCCTCCTGGGCCTGCCCTGTAGTGGATCTTGTCTGACTTTTTGTTTCTGCAGTAACATGGCAACTGGTGCTCTCTCACATTCACAATATTCTACCAGTCTAGAAGTCATGGAGTATCCTGTACCCCTCACAGGGTTCAACTCCTGCCCAGAAACCTATGTCCCCACCATGGAAGGACGTGTGGATCTGCCTGCGTTAGTTTCTCGACACAACAACCCATCTCCAACTTAGAACGTATGAATTTTGTAGATGGAATATTGTCTAACAAAGTGTTTCTACCCAATATCTGAGAGGAAAATATCAACATAGCTTGTCAAGATTTTGTATGGTATAAGAAAAACACCAATGTTATTTCACAACCCATTATTTTCACAAGAATATGAATCGAGGAGATAAACTATGTCAATTTCCTCAGAGCACACTTATTATAGGATATTGTTTGAACCCACACTAATGACTCCTCGAGGTTAGTTATTACAGTGATTAGAAGCTAGGAGGATATTTTCTGTGGTGCTACAGAACAGAAAGTCAGCATTAAGAAAACCTTAACAACCCAGTGAAAGTAATGGCCTGAGTGCGCAGTCAGTGCTTCTGCTGTTTTAAACAAGGGAAATAAACCGAGCAGAAGCTGAAGCAGTGAACTAACTAGATCTTTGGTTCTCCAAATCAATAAGCTGTTTTATTTCTGAAAAGTAAATGCTGTATAGATGGCCTTCACTCACTTTTCACCCCATTCAGGCTCCTTTTTTATTTTTATAAGTAAGCTATATGGTAATAAAGGTATTTGTTGCAAAGCTCGTCAATTCAACAGAAATCCTGTATTTCAAATGATGAAAATGCCCACATTGGGGGAGAGATGTATAAAACCTCCTCAATTATTTCTGCAGATATTTCTGCCTAACTAAACAGCAGCACTGTACATTTGGAGCCCTTTTTCACAGAAGCAGGTATTTCATTTTTATGGGTAGAAAATTCCGAAGTATTACTTTGCAGGTTGTCTTATATCATTTGCCATTTACATTTGAAGAGATTCAACATATGGTACAACATATGGTTCCCTGTTAAGAAAGCACAGACCTGGCTTAATCACAGAGCAGTCCTCACTCAGAAGACAACACACAAGCCTGCCTGGAGCCACAACTCTAAGCCTCTCTATATATCCCTTGGAACTTGCCCCAAGCCACACCCTTCCCCTTGCTTCAAATCCAAGTGTTTTTGCTGGGCTGGAACGTGATAACAACCACTTTCCCTGCTCTGGGTGGGCAGTGGTTGCAGGCCCTTGCAGACTGCCCTCAATTCCCAGGGCAGCCAGGAGTTACATCCCTGCAGCTGGCCACAGAGCTTCCAGCACCTACATAGATGGCCACCTACATAGATTAGCACCTTGGGGGTGGCCAGAATCCTTGGCATGGCGCTGTTCAAAATTTCAGCCCTCTAGCGGAAGGCTGGAATGGAATTACATTCGAAGCCTGAAGTTGTGGCTAATTTTTATCCCAGATTGTTGTCTTGTCAAGTCTGTTCCTTTACACCTAGAAAATTGTCTATGGGGAAATGTGCTCTTTGTGTTGCAAATGACTTCTCATCTCTGGTATATATGGACAAAACCTTCCCTTTCCTCTCTGCCCCCCAAGGAAACTTATTCAGGGTATGGAAATGTCTAAATGTGCATAGATCAATACTCCAAAATATTAGCATGGCTATGGAGCATGCCTATGTTTGCAACTGCAGAATTGTCTAGTGTACCTCTTTCCCCATTTTTTCCTTAACACTTACTCACAAATGTGATTTGCTATTCTGTAATTTAAAATTATTCCTACTATATGTGATGCTCATTTTTTGGTATCATCAGCAACCAGTTGTCTATCTCTTCTTATGCTTTCTGCATAAGAAAGTAACTGCTTTGAATTCCATGCTGCCTGGTAAGCAACCGACCCAGATATCACAAAAGTCTATTCACAAGTGGAAGCACTTGTGAATGCGGTATGGCAGCAATATAAAACACTGTAATATTAAGAAAGTCATGGGGGGGAAGTTACTGCCTAGACACACATCTGAGTAGAGATGCAGAATTGGGAAAACGTATCTCTAAAACACATCATTTGAAAGGCACACCTCTTCTCTAGGTCAATTTTCTATACACAGAAAGAGAGCTTGTTGATCAGATCAAATACTGTAATCCAGCTATCACACTCCTTCTCATCATGGTCAACCAGATGCATCTTGAAAAGTCCACAAGCAAGGCACGAGGGCAACATTCTTGTCCCATTGTTGCTACCCAGCAACCAGTATTCAAAACACAAGTAAGGTCCATAAGAAAATGTTGCTGTGTTGCCTACTGCCAGTTATGCCCTCTTGCATTTCCCCTCCTTCCTGGTTTTCTATCTCAGCCATGAAAACAGTCACCCAGCATTCCAAAGCCACTGAGCATGCTCTGTCCTCCATGATGCTCACCCATTTCCCACTGTCCTCCAGGTTTGTTTTTTTAAAATCATGTGTTTCTTCCAAGCCTGTTGATCTTCAGCCATTTTGGCTACTTAAAAACTGCCTCAGATCCCTTAAGCACCGTTGCTCACACCTGCCAGGTAAAGCTTGTCTGATAGGATGTGGGATAAAGCAAGTGATTAGTGTGGTAGTGGCAGCAATCAGCTGTGCTATGTAAGGGCTCTGATGGCAGCAAGAGCAGTAAGGCTGACAGCAGGAGGACCTGGTGCGGGGGACAGACTGGACCAGTGATGGCACCAGTGGTTGCACTATGCTGAGAGCCCATAAGTCTCATGCATCCACTGCCTTGTCTATCATGTCTGCAGTGGCAGACTTTGGGCTTTAAAATTTCAGCAGTGCCCTGTGCAATGCCAAAATTTGGCACCTTACCATCTCTCGACTTCTGTTGTTTGTCATTGTTGCTGTACCCCCTGTGGCCCCTGTTGGCTCGGCACCCAGTGCAGGCAAACCAATCGAGCTCCCCTAAATTGGCATCTGATAACTGATTGGTTACTACATAAAAATCAAACACTGCTGTGGTCATACGTGACATCCTTGCTTGCTAAAACAAGGGGACTTAACTGCATTATGGAAAAACATATTAGCAGAAAATACAAAGGTTCCAAATTCTTGTAAACAAGAATGCATGCTATGTGAGCTGCAGATCTGTCAGCTGACATTTCACTTGGAAACATTCAAGGAAGGCTGGAATCTTATTAATGTTGCTATCTACTCAGAAAAAGTTCTTTTTGCTATAGCAAGAGTTAAGGCTGATCATCCAAAAAAATGTATTTTGTGAGATGCCGCTTTCGGCCTTGTAATTTATAAGTAAAAGGGCCAAGAAAACAGTAAGAAAACCAAACACCTGAAAAGTAATTTATGACACAGGCATTTTTAGTCTACAACTCTTCGGAGAGGTAAATTCAACAGAGGAAACAATTTGAGGGATCCAAAGTTATTAAGGTTAACAGTTTCGTAATATGTTATTTTCAAAGTGTGCCTACCAGGCCAAGGAGACAAGTCCCATTGAACAGACATGGATTCTTCATAATTGTCAAAGCTAAGTGTACAGCTGATAACTGGAAATGCACTTGGTTTTACATTTTTTTGTTACAGACTTCTACACAGATGACTTACCTTATAGCAAGTGAGTCTGTAGCTGTTTGGTGCTTTGTAACTCAGAAATGTTTGCTGTTTTCTGGAATTGAAAAAGTTAAAAAGAGAACATGATGATCATGGAAGATTTAGTGGAATTGGCTTGTCAAAATGATGAAGCAGAAAGGGCTTTTATAGAGTATGTTCACAACAAAAAAACTTTAACATAATGTATAAAAGTGCAGAGTGGCTTTTGTCACGGCTAAGGAAAAAAAGCAGTATCATTAATTCAGACAGTAAGTGTAAGACTCTGTTGAAAATCTCCTTGGGATAGATCACAGAATTATATTCTTGGCTAGATAAATGGAACCTGGCAAGTCCCAGTTCTTGTTGCGATGCTTTATAAAATGCCATTGGGTTTCTGCATTCTGTCATCTACAGTACATGATAAGAAAAGGGTTGGGCTGTTTTCTTCAGTATCTATCTACAATCTTACTGAAGGCTACAAATGTCTAAAATGGAGGTGGGGGGAGGCTCCAATAAAGCTATCTCTTAAACACATTCTGTTCAGATTTGTTACTTTCTCCAGATTTAATTATGAGAAGCTACCTTATTATGAAACCTGCAACAAAGGCTTGGCTCAAGAAACTGATGCCCAAACAATGCTCTGTTTCCTTCACACTCCTGATACACAGTCTGCCCAATCATTCAGACCATAATCCCCTTTTTTGTTTCCACATCTAGACTCTCCATACAAGGTCATTAAAACACATGTACCTCTTAATATTTTTTTCAGGCTTCCTGCTCAGAGACGGTGCTCTATTATGCTTTTCAAAATAGTAAATAAGTAAGTAAAGCGAAGTGGAAAATATTTATGCTCGGTCAATCTAGTTGAGGTGGGGAGCAACAGCGAGAAACAGAAGGAAGTGAGTGACCGTGATGTATCTCAAGTCAAGTAAGAGAATAAAAATGCCTCAGAGAGCTACTGATATGTTGTTTCACCTTCAGTGTTAGGTAAGGCCATGAGAACAAATACAAAGGGAAAATGTATTACAAGTCATTATTATCAATACAAGCCAAGCCTCATTAATTGATTTACAAATGGGAAGGGTTTCAGCCTGACATTTGAAATTGTATCCTGCAATCCTTCCCATCAATCACATCTGGGTAAGGCTTCACGTTAAGCCTTTTCTCTTTGGGATTACTCATGAGTAATAATCACCCCAAGTTGGGATGCTTTCTTATTCACAGACCTGTCTGCAGGGAGAGCAAAAGGCTCTTATTTAAAATGCTGTCACTCCATGCCAGACAATCTTTACTTGGTGAAGAGCTGCAGCAGGCTCGCAACTAGGAAAAGCTCCATTTCAAACAGGAGGTTGGAGATGTCCCAGCCAGCTGGTCTGCTCATACGTTTCCAGTGAACTGCTTTTCATGGCAGGATGGGTGCTCACTCATGAACAATTATGTTGTTTCTAGTTGTGGATTGCAGAGCAAAGCAGTAGCCTAGTTCACACATATCATTCTGAAGCGCTTTGTTAAAGAGCGAAAGAACAGATTCCTGCAGTGCTACCTCTTACAAGCTCAACATTTGGTAACACTTTTATTAGAACCAACCCAAATGTCTCAGAATATTGGGCAAGCTTTTGAACTCTTTATGAGACTGAATGCCAAGCAAAAGGAGATGGGGAGAAAAAGAGAAAAAGCCCACTTGATGTTGAAGTCAAAAGGTCTACATTTAGCACAGTCTAAAGATGGGGGATACAGCAAACATAGCTGGATTCTGTGCTAGCTGATTTCCATATTTTTGTTGAAAGTTACATTAAATTATGGCAAATATCTGGCTGTTATATTTCAAGAACTGATTTGCTGGATCAGACCAGTCTACCCAGTCCAGCATCCGTTTTCCAACAGTGGCCAAGCAGATGCTTCTGGGGACAATGAAGGCATGATGAAAATTGCCTCTCTGCATTTTTTTTAAAGAAGCATTTTTACAGAAGCTCTCCAACCCCGCCTCATTTTATTCTTAAACACTATACTCACACTAATCTCTTTGAGCACCAATAGCATATTTCCCATTCAGACATAAAAGATAATCAGTAGCTTCCATGCATGTTCCTGAGTTTGAATTTTACACTTTCCTTTCCTGTTGGTCGCTTCATTACACAGCAGTCCGGATACCAAAACACTATACTTTTTAAAAAATGCAGACCCTGCTTTTTCATTCAAGCCAACACCTGAATCTTTGTAAACCAAAACATAATGTCTAAATTCAAGGTGTCTGTGATGTTGTTTTAGAACTGTATAACCCCAAAGTACTCATGACTACTGCATGTAAAACTGCTGAACATAAAAACAGCAAGGAATTTCAAAAAGCCCAAACTAAATGCTCCAATATTCCATAAGTCCTGCCTTGGTGTCCCCACCCCCCCATAAGGTGCAGCTACAGAACCCCATGAAATTTTGACTTGACATCACACCCACAGTAAGATGGCATCACATATTGCTTGCCCCAGGCACATAAGGTGTGCAGCCTGCCTGGGATGGGTTGGCCCTGTCATGAAGGCCGCCCCTTGACATGGCTCAAGTGTGTCATTCCTGCCAGCACCGCCTCTTGGAAGGTATGCTATGGCTCATTGGCCCCCATGTGGGCTCCTGGACAGCAATTCTCCTTCCTGGACCTTTTTAACGGGCTAACCTGATGTTAAAGAATACCACCCAATGCTTTATCTCCCAAAGTTGTGATGTCTGCTAAGAGGCAGGTGAAATCCTACAAACAGGCCAATTAGACTGCAGGAAAAAATCCTCCCTGGCCCCAAAATATGATGGCCAAGAATTCCATAGCAATGTCCTCACACTGTTGAGCCCTATCACCTGTGGGCTGAAAGATAACAATGAGGCAGAGTGCTGTTCCATTTTAAAGCGGGAAGGTGGTCTTGGCTGCCACCAGGCCTCTGCCCCGGCGCTCTCCTGATTGGCTGGATTAGCAGCCAATTTTGTTCCAGGAAACGTGCAGTTGGAAGCGGGGAGCTCGCTTTACCTTCTGGCCACATGTAGCGACCCTCCTCCTCTGTTTCCAGGTTCCCGGCCTGCTGCCTGCTGCACGCTGCACCAGGCAGCAAATGGCACCACCCACAAAGGACACGGCAAGCCTTCATTTTTGCTGTATGTCCTATCCTCCAAGACCAAAATAGCAAGATTCCATACCAAAGTATACATGCAGAGAAACACTACTGGCCACAACTGCTATACAGTATACTGTAAGCTGCAGCCACACAACTTCATGAAACCTAGTTTACACATAGATTTGGAAGAACTAGAATTCAGAGCAGCAGAAAGAGGCACGTTATAGAAAAATATAACATAAATTTATTTTCCACAAATTGTAACCCTTTCCAATATGTTAATTATGTACAGAATTAACTGTACATGCAACATCATTTGAAAGAAAGCGAACACCTTTCTTTCTTCTAGAAAACTAAAATGAAATGAAATGAAGTATAAGAACATATTTTAAATATAAGGAACCTTTACCTAGATAGTTTATAAATACACTGCCATAATGCACCATAAGAGAACAGATTCCCGAAATCATGAGGACAGTACATTACCAGATTAATATTAATCTCTAGAGTGCTAGATTAATTTCCTGTCCATGTTAATGTCCTTTTGATTACAACAGAAAATAATCATTGGGGGGTGAAGAGATCTTTCAATCGCAAAAGTAGCTAAGACTTAAAACATTAACAACTTTTAGAGCTTTTAGCCCAATATGTATAATTAAACGTAAAAAGCTAGGTCAATGCAATGTTATCTCTCCCCCTCCAGTTGTGCAGAAATCATAGAAATTTGGGGTCAAAGTTTACACAATAGATTCCACACTGGCTTCGTTTGCACTGATGAAAAGAATCTATACTGAATTCAGTGTGTTTACTGCAAACAAAAGAACCAATCAAGTGTGTGGGTTGTGGATGGAAGAGAAATTTATCATGCTTATGTAAACAAAAATACAGAACAGAGCATATATTTTATTCACATATTAAAAATGTTTAAATCATAACAATCTGCTCCAATACTTCCTGAGACAAAGGAAGCTACCGTATAGTGAATAAGCCATTGGCCCATCTAGCTTAATATCGTCTACACTGAATGACTGGCTCTGTCAGTTTTATATGGGAGTCTTTTCCAGCCCGACCTGAAGATGCCAGTAACTAAAGTTGGGTCTTCCTTTCAGTCACTTTTAAAGTGCAGTCCTATACTTATGTACCTAACAGTAAGTCATATTGAACTCAATGGGATTCACCTCTGAGCAGGGGTGAAGGGAATGCCACCCTTCTGACAGTGGTGTTCCTGCTGCTTGTTGGAGTGTGAGCCATGGTGGGTGCTGACTCGCCACACAGACTCGACCTCAATGTCAGCCTGCCCCTCCCTGGTCTTGTAAGCGACAGTGACACTGAAGTTTGGAGGGTGGTAGCATAGCACTGCTTCACCATGCCAGTCACTCCTGCTTCTGAGTAGGCATGTACAGAATTGCAATGTAAATCATCAAGAAAATCCTGGCACATGCACCTGACAGGGACTCAAGGCGGCTTACAGATAAATGCATGCATTCATTTGGTCACTCATTCAGGACTTCCATGTATGAATCGGAACACATGGGGCTCTACAATATGAGCAATTGGCTGAGATTTGTCAAATGGAACCTATTTCTCAATGATATGCAACATGTTGAAAAACTTAGTATTGAAGATTGCATCTTCAACATTTCACAATTATCATTGGATTTTAACACACAGCCACCATTTTAGACAAGAGGTATTTCTTAAGTGTTACTACATCAGAATTTTTTTTTTAAGTCATACTGAAAGCAACCAGGTTCTGCATCAGTACACTCCCTCAGATTTTTTAGCAAAAGCAAGAAGTGAAGGCTGAGGAAATTTGAAAATGTAAATAGAAAAATGTCCTTGATATTTCTTTTAAAACCAGGGAAAAATAATAATGTGCTTTTATTGGACTATGTAGGTCATCAAATATAACTGCATGTACAACTTATTGTAATGTCTAGTCCTCATAAATGGATTAATGGATTTCTTTTTTCAGACTTTCCAAAACAATACTCACTTTGAGCTTAAAACACAAATGAGAATTTTCAGCCAAAAAGGTCATTGTTTCAGAAGTTACAAACCACTGTAGACAGAGGACTCAGAATGAAAGTGCTGCTTCATCTATAACTATTATAAAGATAGCTAATGAATTTAAAGTACATTCTGGAAAGAATAAATAAAATTTGCAATACTGATGTGCCCTATATAGACTACAGGAAAGTGACCAAGTGAGAAAATGCCAAATAAAAATTGTCTTGTTCTAGAGCCATCCATTCAGAAGAAATATTCAGAGATTGTTCCATTGCATCTATATATTTCAGTAAAGCCTTAAGAGCTACACTCTTAAATGTAAAAAATATATACTTTTTATGCTAAATAATATTGGTTCTAATTGATGCCAGTTCTCAGCCTTACTTAGCTTCCAACTAGTATTTGCTCTGCTGCAGACCCAACACACAGGGTTGTGTATTTGTGTTTTATTAGAGGGCTGGAGAAATATCATCATCTCAGCTGTGAGTCCTGGAATACCTGCTCCCTGCCTTGCAGGCCTTTTCCCACCTGGCCTGGGAGGTTGAGGCTCAGACTGACTCCAGCTACAGTTCTTTCGGGGGATACAGACACATAGAGAAAGCTTTTCTAAAAAAAAAATGGCTCTAGAAATTTAATTCTCACCCCTGCTTATAAATGACAGTAAAATAAATGATACACAACTTGTTTTAGCATAGCAATCTTCCGGTACTCTGGATGGCACTCACTAAAACCTCACATTTCTTTTTTCTTTTTTTTAAATAATTTTTATTAACTGGCCAATCACATCAAATTAAATCACATCATATAAATTCCGAATTACAAAGCCAAATTTTTAAATTTTGTTGGGGGAACCCATACTTCAAGATCCAAAGGGGAATTCAGATCATCTTCTTATTACTGCGTTAATGTCCAAATCAGTCCCAATCAGTCCAAACAAAGTTCATAATTCTATCCAGTCTTATCTTGGTGTTGCCACATCATATCTTGTTCGTATAATTTCTCTTTTTCCTTTACGATCTCTTCTGTTAGTCTCCTTAAGCCGATAGCAAGTGTAATAATCCTGTGTGGATTTCCCGTTCCTCCACTAAGTCTAGATGGTTTCCATATATCTCCTTCGTAGATAACATCACTTTATCCATCGTAAATTTTGGCATTTGTCACTCTTAAGTCCCACCGAGGAGTTGATTCACGATATGTAAACAACTCTATTTCTCTCTTTCTCCTCCCAGACCCAAGAGCTCCCACAATGCCTCACAAAATGGCGAACGGCATTTTTTCCTGACTGCGTCACTCCAAAACTCTTAGCTTTCCAGCTTCATCTTGAAACATTGCTTTGGATCGAAAGTTTATCTCCACACAGCCTTAAATCCACAGCTTAAGTCCTTAATTTCTGACTCATTAGGGGAGGGGGATTCTTGTTAAATCACATAAAAAGGTAGAGGCAGGTTTTTCCCCCCCTCCCCCCTCAGTCATTACCGTATCTTGACGTTCTTCTCGTATTTTATTGTTGTCTTGTTATCAGAGATCTCTTCTGTCAGCAGTATTTACTCCCCTTTTTCCTTGATGTATGTGCAATTAATCATGGTCCAAATTATTTCTTTTAAAGATCATTGCAACCAGCGGCGCGAATCGGGGACGGCGTCGAGGAGTGCCGAAAATCCCACAGGAGGGCTTTGTGCCTAGTGCCCCCACCCCCACAAATTCGGGGGTGGTATAGGGCACAGCAGGCAAGGGCCGTCCCCCCCATAATCCTGGGGGGGGTTAAGGAGGCTAATTACCCCCATCATAGCCTCCAAATTACCCCGTGTGGGTCGGAGAGATGTTATTGTCAGCCATCTTCCGATGCGCCACCTAGTGGCCCCCTAAAACCTCACATTTCTTACTTGTGCTGTTACATTCCTCATTTCTATGTAACATTTGAACAATCTGTCAAGGATGTGAAGATTCTGGCAGCATTTGTTCCTTTGCTACCAGTTTATGCCTGTTACAGCATAGTGTGTAATTGGTGGCTCGGACTCTAATTGGCTTGGTAACATGGGACAACATCTACTTTTGTGTGCTAGTTTATCAAGCCAAGCCATACTGACTGCTGGTTGGCCAAAGTACTAAGTGTAGCTGATTTGTTTGTACAGTAAACATGACACTGCACAAGACTGATGCTCTAGAGAAACTTACTTCGTAACGCACAGCGAATGTGGTGCTCTGGACTTTTATGCAACATTCATTTTCAGCCTTGAGGTTACCAGAGCACAGATTACTGTAGTTATCTTGTAGTTAAACTGATGAAAGGCACATCACACCGCTGAAGCCACTTGTACCTCAACAGCAAAGGATGAAAGAAAACACCCAAACCATGAACCCTCTCCTTCAGAGGGGGTGTGATTACACCACTCAGCTGGTCAGAAGAATCACCCACCAACAGCATCTCAGTCCTGTCTGGAATAAGCTTCTGTTTATCAGCCCTCATCCAGTCCATTATCACAACCAAGCACTGATTCACTCCCTCACCTGCAGAAAATGAAAAGGACAACTAGAGCTGTGTGTTGTCAGTATACTGATGACAACACATTCCAAAACATTATGACCCCACTCAGTGACTTCCGCAGATGTTAAACAGCATGGGGGACATAACCAACCCATGTAGAACCCCATTCTGGAGAACCCACAAAGCTGAATAATGCTGAATAACAACCACCTTCTGGAGGCAGTCTTCCTAGTAGGAGCAGAAGCATCATAATGCACACTCTTGTTTTTTAAGTTGAAAGGTCTGCCTGTTGCACCTTTTGAACTGTGATGGGTATCATCACTTAACATTGCAGTCACTGAGGGCTGAACTTGTGTGAGAGACCTTATCATATATTAATACTCATGGAATAAGTCCCTGAGCCAGCAGCTGGATGTTTATGTTTATAGCTCTGTTATTCAATAAAGCTGTGCCCCAACCTGCCCCCCCACCGCAACCCACTACTTCAGGGATCCCTAAAAAGTCTTATGAATGACAGCAACGAATTCTAACTTTTGCTTTCCATTAAAAAAAACAACAACACACCACTGTGAGAAGACAGGACAAGATCTTGGTGTATTTTGAAGGAACATTCTAGCAAACTCAAGTAAAGAATATCCACTGTGTCAGTTGGTGATATTAGAGCAAAGAATTCTAAAAATCCTGTTTTAGAGCACACATTCACAGAAACCAGTGACTGTTATTTCAGTAACAAGAACAATACTTTTATGTGGATGTGTTAATCTCATTTTGCTAGTAGCCAGTCAACGCTGCCCTTCATTTTCATTTTCCGAAGTGAATGCCCTCTTCCTTTTCCCCTAGTGAGATAGAATTGTTTGTACCATATCAGAGCCTACACATTTTAGTAAATAATGTTAGTGCTGTGAAAGTCTCAACATCAACATATGTCTTCACAGACTGATTCTAGATATAATTTCTCGCCTAAACAGACTTAAATGATAGTTTCTGCTTTGATCTTTTCTCTCCCTGCTCTGTTAGGGGCACCATATCTGCAGGGCTTGGAGTTTATAAAAAGGCAGCCATGTTTTATAAGCCTTTGATGATATCTTTAAACATAGCTTTGATTTTAAAGTTGCATTCAACACTTTCTCCATTAACCTTGATTCCATTTTGGAATTAGAATCACTGTGGCTCTCCCAAAAGGCCAATTTGGAAATCTGCAGTCACTTGCAGACTGGATTTTCTTTTTGCGTCCCTTTATAAGGGAACACAGAAGGGTTAACATACTTATGTTACTGAAAGTATATTGCTTTTAAATAAAAAAAATATATATGGATGTTTACTCAGAATTAAGGCCTATTGTGTTTAATGGGGCTTGCTTCTCCTTAATGAGTGTGGACAGTATTCATGCAGCCTCATCTATTTCACAAGTTTCCAAACTACTGCATGTTGCAAAGCATTCAAAATGGTGTTCTAAAGAGTACACTTGGTTAATACGGAACTCTGGTGAGTCCTGCGGTACCTCATCATGGCTCCCCATGAATAGACCAGAAAGCATTCGCCACTGTGCATCACAAAAAAGAATGATATTCTTGGGTAAATTGTCTTGCTTGGAAACTTGTACTGCATACAATTAATGATCTTTTCACTGAAGACCTCCTCAGTCCCCGCAAACACAGTTAAAAAGCCAATGTTCTTTCCATTGGAAACTGCAAACTACAATGGTTCAGTCATTTAATAACGGGTAGGTCACTGGTTTAGTGTAACATATGCAGAGTTAGGTTTAGTCTAGGGAGACCCAGATTCAAATCCCTACTCAGACAGATACTAGATGTATGGTGATTGACCCAGATTTTTGAATGCAATATATAAACTAGGTGATAGGGCTTGCTTTAATAACAAAAGTGCAAGGTGAGAGAGGGGCACTGAAGCTGAGGGGCACTTCCTGCAGTTCCAGAGTTTATCCAGAGTTTATCCCCCACCCAGAGTTTAACCAGAGTTTATCCCCCACCCTGCAGGCAGTTCAGAGCCTGGGTTAGGGACTAGAGTTGAGAGGAGAGGCTGCAGGGAGATGGTTCAGAACCACTTACCCTTTCATTCCTTTTGCTTTAGAAATTGGGACTTCGCCATAAATCTCAGTGGGAGACTGGGCAAATCATTAACTCTCAACTTAACCTACACTGAAAGAATGCTATGAGGGTAAGATCACCCTTAGCTTCTTGGAGAAAAGATGGCATAAAAAGAAATACAATTAATTAAATGAAGTCTGCCT
This sequence comes from Podarcis cretensis, assembly GCF_951804945.1. Classification (NCBI taxonomy): domain Eukaryota; kingdom Metazoa; phylum Chordata; class Lepidosauria; order Squamata; family Lacertidae; genus Podarcis; species Podarcis cretensis. The sequence continues at coordinate 33,137,569 of NC_137173.1, read as the reverse complement.
AGCATTAGTACATATGACAATTTGAACCTAGTGTAGTGGTTTGAGTGAAACATAAATGCAATCAAGTTTATCTTCCCTAGCAAATGACTCATATAAATGACTCCTAAAAACAGAATTCAAGGCACCATCATGTCATCTCTTGCAGTGATGATCCAAGCCCAGGTGAGAAAGAAAGAGGCCAGTCTGTTACTGTATCAATTGCTGGATAGGCTTCATAGCCTTTGAACTGGCTACAGAGAAACTCAATATATATAAGATATGTACATCAGAATCTCAGGCCTTCGTTAGGAGATAGTAGAAGCACTGCTGTGATTGTGGAGACTGCAAAGAGGTTGCTTAACCAGGATCACAAGGTAAACATGTGGCTCCCAAAAGCAGCGGTCTCCAACCTGGTTGGGCAAACAGATGGCTCCCTACAACAGCCGTCATCAGCTTGGTACCCTCAAGATAATTTGGTCTTGGTTGCGCTGGTCGATGATCTCTGGTGGGCTAGAGACAAAGGTGAGAGATGTTTCCTAATTCTGCTGATCTCTTCAGCGGCTTTTGATACCACCGACCATAAGATCCTTCTGGACCATCTTGAGGGGCTGGGAGCTGGGGGCACTGTTATACAGTGGTTCCGCTCCTTCCTCCTGGGTTGCGTTCAGAAAGTGGTGTTGGGGGATGAGTGTTCAAACCCCTGGGGTCTCAGGATTCTGTCCTCTCCCCCATGCTTTTCAACATCTACATGAAGCTGCTGGGAGAAATCATCAGGGGGGTTGGGCTGGGTGCTCATCAGTATGCAGATGATACCCAGCTCTTTCCCATTCTTTCAAATCAGAACCAGTGAAGGCGGTGAAGGTCCTGTGTGAGTGTCTGAAGGCGGTTGGAGGATGGATGGTGGCTAACAGATTGAGGTTAAATCCTGACAAGACAGAAGTACTGTTTTGGGGGGACAGGAGGCAGGCAGGTATGGAGGACTCTCTGGTCCTGAATGGGGTAACTATGCCCCTGAAGGACCAGGTGCAAAGCCTGGGAGTCATTTTGGACTCGCAGCTGTCCATGGAGGCATAGGTCAATTCTGTGTCCAGGGCAGCTGTTTACCAGCTCCATCTGGTACGCAGGCTGAGACCATACCTGCCCACAGACTGTCTTGCCAGAGTGGTGCATGCTCTGGTTATCTCCCGCTTGGACTACTGCAATGCACCCTACCTTTGAAGGTGACCAGGAAACTACAACTACTCCAGAATGCAGCAACTAGACTGATTACTGGGAGCGGCCACTGAGACCACATAACACCAGTCTTGAAAGACCTACATTGGCTCCCAGTATGTTTCCGAGCACATTTCAAAGTGTTGGTGCTGACCTTTAAAGCCCTAAACGGCCTCAGCTCATACCTGAAGGAGCGTCTCCACCCCCATCATTCTGCCCGGACACTGAGGTCCAGCGCCAAGGGCCTTCTGGCGGTTCCCTCACTGCGAGAAGTAAAGTTACAGGGAACCAGGCAGAGGGCCTTCTTGGTAGTGGCACTCACCTTGTGGAACACCCTCCCACCAGATGTCAAAGGAAAAAACAACTACCAGACATTTAGGATACATCTGAAGGCAGCCCTGTTTAGGGAAACTTTTAATATCTGAAGGACTATTGTATTTTAATATTTTGTTGGAAGCCACCCAGAGTGGTTGGGGAAATATAAACAATAAATTGTTATTTATTATTATTATTATTATTATTATTATTAGGACTATAACTCCCATCTGCCCCAGTCAATTCAGCTGCTGAGAGCTGTAGTCTAAAACATCTGGAGGGCACCGGGTTGGTGAAAGATGCCCTACAATTACTGTATGTATCTCTTGAGGTACATCCTCTATATTATTCCTTTCCATTTCCCAATTCAACTTTGACAGAAAAGAACTTGCCAGGTAATCTACTTGCATCATTTCCCCCCCTTTCCAACTATTTGCATGTGTTGTAACTTTTAAGGACTAGCAGCTTATCTGACATTTTTCAAGTGGTGCTGCTTATGACCAGCTCTTTCCCCCCACTTTCCCCTGCCATTCCATTATAGGCGGAAACATTCTTGTCCTGCTGGAAAACATTCAGTGCCAAGAAGGCCCATCTTTATGCTGATAACACTAAAATATAAAATAATGCCAACAGCTGGTGCTACAAATGGCTTTTAAAAACGATGTTCATTCACTAAATTCCTCTTGCTACTTTTGACATGAAACACGCAGTCTCTAATTATTCTGATCAAGACGGTGAAATACAAAAACAAACTTTAATTGTGTTTAACAGATATTTAATCAGGATTCACTGAACTACAGATTAAAGCTGAAATTCATAAACCATAATTACCCGATTGTCGCAATCTTTTTGGTCCACATTCTGCTTCCGTCTGGGCGTCTGGCACTTTGCCCTGAATTTCTTTTAGTGTCTTCTCAGCTTCGTTGCTGCTCATGTTTTTCCAGCAGATATTTAGCACAGATTACAAAATATCTGTTCCTGGCAACTTTATTAGCTTTTTTTTTTCTAGCAAAAAGTTTATTCCTTTTATCCCTACGTCAGAAATCCTGGATTAGGGATGTAGTAGCCTGCTGCAATCGTATCAACTATGAGATTGGCTTTGTCCTGCCACAAAGTCCTAATAGATGATATCTCTCTCTCTCTCTCTCTCTCTCTCTCTCTCTCTGCGATGCAAGGCTTTTATATTAGCATTATACTGATGGCTCACTGCATCAGTGATGTTAATTAGGGTTCCCAGTTTTTTAAATATCGTTCCTGATCCTCGGCCTTTATAACAGCATCCTAGTATGTAGAAGAAAATGAGAGAGGAAGACGAAGAAGAAATTAAACTGCCACATTTTTTCCTCATCACTTTTATCTTCATGCCAGGAACTACTTCACCTGCTAAATTTATGCCTGGCACAGTAGTAAAGCAAGTTAAAAAGATGGCAAGCTTCATGTGACATCATTAAGTTGGACCATTTGACTCCAACATCTTGGAAAGTGTAAGAGGATAAATGGAACAGGCAGGAAGTTTATCATTTTCTCATACTGGTGAATTGGAGGGCTGGGTGGTGGTGGTGGTGGGGCTTCTTTTGTCTACTTCCTCAGTTTCAGTCTCTTCCCACCACACTCTTCATCTTACTCCCTACTGCATCGGGTTGCAGTTGTTTATTGCCCACCTGGCCCTCTTTTATCCTTTATATCGGGTTTTGGTTCCTGGCTCACTGTTGTTGTTTTCTTCCTACAGATAATACTGGTACTCAGGCACTACAATATTAATCCGGATAATCTGTTTGATTCTTCTGGTTCTCATTTTCTCTCTTCTATCACTTCTTTTGATATGAAATCTCAGATTAATTTTGCTACTCTTTTGGTGTAGCTCATATCCCACCTCAACTGAGTTCTGCTCTTGGCCTGAGCTGTGGTTTACTCTTTGCATTTGATATCTTCATCCCTGTGCTAGGCTGGCTGAACGTCTTTGGAAGCAGACTAAGAAATGGACTGATTTATGTTAATTATAAATTTCTTCTTTCTTCTTTTTTATCCTCTCTTTCTTTTGTCAAGAAGCAGTACTATTCTTCTTTAACTTCTGGGAATCCTCATTGTTGTTGTTTTGTTTTTTGCTACTTTTAACTCACTCTTGAAGGCTGCTCCACTGTCTCTTCCTTCTTAACTCAGGATTTTGCCACGTTTTTTCGTATAAGATTCATATTATTTGTTCTGTTTTTGCAGCAGCTGTTACTCCTCTACTGGCTTTACATACTACCACTCATTCTTTGACTTCTTCTTCAGCCCCTCTAGGTGGTGTCCCATTTGTTGTCCTCTCCCAATCCTTCTACTTGTCCCCTTGATTTGGTTCCAGCTTGTCATCTAACTACCGTTATCATTATCTCTCCACTTTTAACATGTCTCTTTTGTCTGGCTCATTTCCACTAGTGCACACACATGCTACAGTTTCTTCTATTCATAAAAAACCCCTCTTGATCCCTCTTTTCTTTCTGATTATTGTCTCTTCTCTCTGCTGCCTTTTGCTTCTAAACTTTTGGAGTGTGTTGCCTATTCTCATTGATTGGATTTTTTCCCTTCTAGCTTTGCCCTGGATCCTAAAAACTGTCACTCAGAGGTATGCTCCCCTGAATGAGACCCACTTGCTAGAAAGTGGACCTACAGTGCTGCCTATAAAAGGCAGGTCTGAAAGAAGCTGGAGCAGCCTCAGTTCCCCATAGCTTCTAAACGGTTTTTAAAGATCATCAATGGAAGGCTAATCATCCATCTTGAATCTGAAATCAGCTGTTGTATATACAAAAGCTCATGCCAAAAAGCAAACAAAACAGCTAAGTGCTCCAGCACTCTTTGTCATTTTTATTTTACCTTCATGACTCCAGACAAAGCTTGCAATAATCACTCTCAATCAGTTGTGAATCAATGACTCTTATTATGCAAAATAGGGTTCTCCTTTTATTAAAAGTTATACAGTGGTACCTCAGGATGGGAACGGGATCCGTTCCGGAGCCCCATTCGCATCCTGGAGCGAACGTAACCCGTGTCCGCGTGTGCACATTTTGGTGCTTCTGCGCATGCGCGTGACATCATTTGGATGGTCTGTGCATGCGCGCGTGGCGAAACCCGGAAGTAACACGCTCCATTACTTCCGGGTCGCCGCGGAGTGCAACCCGAATTTGCCTAACCCAAAGCGTATTCACCCCAAGGTATGACTGTACATATAGAAGATAAAATTATTTTGGTTAGTGCATTTCCATCAGAATTATGTAGTCCAGATGTCTCACTCTCCTCCATCCCCACAAGAAGGGTAAAATCACACTAGAAATGCAAACAAACATAAATGAACCAAGGAGGTAATAGAACAAATCCTCTGCTTTGACCTCTTTTTCAAAGAGTAAAACTACCAACCCACATGCATCTTCCAGGGAATATGCCCTATTGATTTCAGTGGCACTAGAGATGTGCAGCCCTAGTGCCATATATCCAGCACACAACACCTGACGTAAACAGAAAGAGGCTAGCGATTTCTCAAACGCTCCTTTTCGGCTGGGAAAATAACAGGTATGACTTCCAGTCACCCACAACCCAAATACCCTAAAGTGCACTCTTACTAAGTCCTATATTTGATGTTCAGTTTTACACCTTGGTGACTTTTAATGAAATGCATTTTTTTAAAAAAATCCTTCCAAAACCATTTCTTTCCAGTTTGATACGTTTAAGTTCTATTCATACAGCTTCAAGGCTTTTACCTCCACATTTAAACAGTGATAAAGAAATTGCTATACAGTGTGAGCGTTATTCTTCATTCAGACTGTTCCTCTGAAAACAGTTCACAGGCCTTTGAGATGCAAAAACGTATAAGTCTAATGTAGCCAAGGTCCCCACTTGCTGCACTGCTAAAATCTATTTAGCAGATTCTTCTTGGAAAAATCTGTCCCCAGACTTGAAGCTTAGTGATTTTAAGTGTTTTATGTTAATGATAACGGTTAGTGCTGAGAACAGATGTACCTGGCTGTGGTGCGATCGACTCGATTAGGCTTTTAGGAGTGCTATATTCATATTGGCTTAAATTTTTATGTCAATTTTCAAGGTGTGATGACTGTACTGGGTGTACTCAGTGTTTTTCTCTGATGTGTGATACATCATTTATGTGTGCATTTTCACAATCTGGGAATTTCTGCACAAACAATTGAGTATATTTTCCCTACTGAGTTGCTTACTCAAAACTTCATTCAGCACTTGTATTCTCTCCCTCTATGAAAACTACATTGTTTATCAATGTACAAGTATACGTGAATATTTATTTACAACTACATGTAAAATATGTTTTGCTTCAGTATCAGCTTCAATATCAGTATGTATGGAGAAGTGGGGAAAAAATGCATTCTTCAATATATCATAGGCAGAGTATGGTGTACAATGTGAGATACTTTTTTCTATGTGATAGCAATTTGGGGTATTATGCATGAGTGCATTTTCCCAATGAATAATGATCATAGTGTTAGTACTGTCAGTGAAAGATACTTCACTGCCTGTCTCTAAGTTAACTCTGCATTTGGAAAAATGCCTTTGTTTCAATAAAGAAAATGACACCTTTGCTTCATTTATATAGCCAAACGATGTGAGCCATATACATGAAGGGGCTATCAGCAGGCTTAGGGTAATCCCATCCTACCTCTGGGCAAAATGAGATGGTGGATAACTGAGCTCTCACTAACAGTGTGCTTTGCAGTGCACTGAGCTGCTCTGTAAGGGGGAAAATGTGTTTTAAAGTGGGGAGAAGGGGCAGAAGATCTGGGGTCCAAAGCAAAAGACCTGGAGATCAGGTCCCCTGAGAAACTCCGAGAACAACAGCTCTGCATGTTCTCTAAAAGGAGATGTATTATTTCTGGCCTGTGACCATAATAAATCAATTCAACAATAATATAAGGAAATGTATATTAAGCACCTGTATCTACAGACAGTGAACCTCCCTACTTTGGAAGAGCAACAGAAGCATAGGAAGGAAGACTTCTGGAGAATACTCAGAGCAGCCCTAAACATACAATACCACTTGGGGTAATTATAGCATAGCATTCAACAGGCTGGAGAAATCTTGCAAGACTGAACTCTCAAAAAGCAATTGGCATCTCAGCCTTCAGCCTTTTCAGCTTTAATCAAATCCTTTCACAATGGCTATAAGTTCACACAACTATTCATGGATACCCAAAACACAACTGGGGATGTCAAAGGACATGACTTATGGTACCCATGTGACAAAACAGCAAGGAATTATTAGCACATCAGCCATAAGTAGTCATTTGACTTTGGGTAATTTTTGAGACCATAAACATAAAACTCGTTTATATAATCCCTATGAACTCATCTAGTTGCTGCTAATTCAGAAGTATAAATGTAGATGTTCATTAAAACCATACATGGCAACCATGGAGAGATTGTATACAGTCTGAATAAACTTAAGTAACATGTAGTGTAATCCTTTGCATGTTTCTCAGAAGTAAGTCCTGCTATGCTTAATGGGACTTATTTCCAGCTAGGTATGCATAGGATTGTAGCTTTAAGCAAGAGAGATCTTGCAGGGTTAAAACCCAGGACCATTTAAACAACTATAGTATGAAAAAGCTGGAAACAATATAAAACACATGGGACCACGAAAGACAAGTAAATTACTGTGTTGATCTGAGAAGAGGAACTGAAGGTGTCACTTCAGCTCCAATCAAAAGACTTGGCTTTAGGCCAGAACATCACAGGTTCAGCTTTCATGCCATCATTAAGGCTTGTCCCCAGGATTCAGTATAGCATTAAAAACAGCATCTTCTGGATTTGAAACAATGGCTGATTCTTTCTCTCTCCCGTCCTAAAATTAATAAAATGGATGTGGGTGCTAACTTTCCAACATATTCTTTAGGGCAAAAAACAATCCAGTGAAACAGGCATTTTTTACATTAATTTATCATTATTTTTGTTGGACTCTATACAAAAAAAGTAGTATGAAAACCACCCCAAATGTGATAGCCTGAAGCTGAATCAGGAAATGTGATGAAGCTATGCATGAAATGTAGCAAAATCTTGAGACTGCAGACAGACTGAAACAATCATTCAGTTAATAAATAATCTGTGCTGCTAAAATAAAAGAAACAAAGAGAGAAATGTACAACTGTTTCCCCCCCCCTACCCCACCCTGCTTATGTGTGCAGTGAACCTCCGAATGCATGATCCTTCTTACTGATAAATTTTACATAGAGGAGCCGTCTTCTACACCCCTTTTCCTTCCACCTTTCATTTGGAAACAAAAGGATTAGACCAGGAGGCAAGGAACAGAAACATTGCCACTTAGATCTGAGACTATGCCATAATGGCTGCCTTATGGTCTTGAAACAGCCTTCTGGAATGGGTACAATGGCCCTTCTAATACAGCGTCTTGCTCTCACAGTAGCCATGCCCAGGAGATCCTGCAAGTAGGACCTGAGTGCAAGAGCACCCTCCCCTCCTGTAGTTTTGATCAACTGGTATTCAGAAGCATACCGCTTTCAACCATGAGGCCAGGATGTGGCTGTGAGACCATTAACTTGGGGAGTGGGCAACATGAGCATATCATGCATGCCTTTTGCCAGTCTTCACTGGTTCCCAGTCTATTTTCACAGCTTGAGGCCAGGGTACCTTAGGAAGCAATCTATCCATATGTACCTACCTACTCAGATCTTGAGAACCCCAGAGAGGCTTCCAGGTGAAGCTCTTCTAACTTCCCCCTGTCTTTACTCTGTCATGGTTTTAAGCTTTAAGCTTCAGGGCGAGTCTGCATTGGGAGTACTTCAGAGACCAAGCACTGTCTGAGAGTGCCTCTGTGACACAGAATGCCCTTCCAAGTTCCCAATTTAGCATTTTTTTGTGGAGATGTTTCACAAAAAAACCCAGTCTTGCTACACAGATGGGGGCGGTGGAGGGCTTTCCTCTTCTGTAAGATACTCTGTAAATTTCATTAGCCCAGAATAAAAAGAGCTTTAATAAATACTAGAACTAAATTATTGGTAGCGTTTCCCAAGCCACACTTCAGCTTATAGGAAAGAAGTAAAAATACCCAGAAGTAGTTAACAAGCTTTATTTAGGAGTCTCTCCATTTGACCACAACTATTAGGCATGAGGTGCTTCCCTTTTAAAATACAGTGGTACCTCAGGTTAAAAACTTAATTCGTTCTAGAGGACTGTTCTTAACCTGAAACTGTTCTTAACCTGAGGTTCCACTTTAGCTAATGGGGCCTCCCGCTGCCGCTGGAGCACGATTTCTATTCTCATCCTGAAGCAAAGTTCTTAACCCAAGGTAATAATTCTGGGCTAGCAGAGTCTGTAACTTGAAGTGTCTGTAACCTGAAGCGTCTGTAACCCGAGGTTACACTGTAGTCTGTATTTCATGATGGTGGTTGATGGAATAAATATAAATATTTTCGATGACTTCAGATCTTGGGACCAAATGTACTCCTATGTTACATGCACACTCAACATTAAAACATTACGGTCGACTCATGTCAAGGTGGCAGATTTAATGTCAAACCCTGATGCTTCCAAATGTAGGAAATAATAGGGATGGAATAATGTATTCCCCCACCCCCTGGTCCCAGTTTGCAATTATGAAGAAAATTCCATGCCCTAAAATTCTTACTTTACTCAAAATGCAAATGGCCACATTATTGCAACTTTATGCACGAATTTTGCACTTGCACAAGCCCCCATTAATCAGACTAGGCTCTCAAAGCCACAGCCTTTATAGGCACAGACTCAGAAACGGATTATTCTAACTGCTTACTCTCCACAAAAAATGGTATTTCCTTTAGTTGACTAGAACTGCACATATAATTTACAGAAAAATGACTTGGCTCTTGAGTTTTCAGTTTTTCATGCTTCCACAACAGTCTGTGATTTTTTAAAAAGTCCTAATGAGAATTCATCTGCATTTGAGTATTCATTTCTCCTAATATAAACAAATTTGTATGCCATCTTGCCTAATATAAACAATTTAATGAGCAATTTTCCGTAACAGAATCTGTTTTGTATGTTATTTTCACTTAATATATATATACATACACATTTCTGGTTGTAGAACTACACTGCAAAATGTGGAAAATCGCAAATTTCAATGGATATCTGTCTTTCAATTCATGTATTGTTTCAGGAAGTGTAAATTGGGTAGAGCTGTATTAAAAAGCGAGCCAAGCCAAATTTCTCACACATCCCTACAACCTCGATAACAAATTCTGAAGTAAAACTGCATGGTTCTGAGAAAGAAAATGCACACACCCAAAAAATATTATGATCCAGTCAGAACCCTTAAAACATTTTCTCAACTGATCTCCCACACGGCTCATAAATACCGATCCATAGCTGTGTCAAGCCAAGAAGAGCTTGCTTGTCACTAGTATGACTTTATCAGTGAATGCTACAGTATTACCAATAATAGAAATATTATTAAATCAAAAATCTAAGTGCAAGATTTGGAATTTTTAAAAGCAAATACTTTAGAATCTATTTTTAAAAAAACCATTTATAAGCTGTCTTTCTGTTCAAAGTCCCCCAGGATGATTAACAAATCAAAAGTTAAAAAATAGAACAATAAAAAAGAAGGAACAACTGCCAACCCCCCCCCCCTCCCCTGCAAAACACACACACATCAGCAATCGCCTGATAAAATAGTATAGTCTTGACCAGGCTTCCTCAACCTCGGCCCTCCAGATGTTTTTGGCCTACAACTCCCATGATCCCTAGCTAGCAGGACCAGTGGTCAGGGATGCTGCCCAAGGCCTGCATATGGTAGATGGACAATCCTTCAAGGGAGCACCATGGGAAGAGGGGGACGATCCAAATCCCTGCCAACCACAATGATGAGGGTGGCCGGATCTGAAACATTAGATTACCTCAACAAGTGGGGAGGGTCATTTGTTTATCTTGTGGCCATCATATTTAGCTGCAGCATGGACAGAAGTGGCCTGAGTCAACATAAGTCTTTGCACAGGATTCAGTACAGTGGTACCTTGGTTCTCAAATGCCAAAAACCCGGAAGTTGAATGTCCGATGTGGCTGTCGGCTATTGTTTCCGGGGCGCCTGCTCCAATCAAAAGCTGCACCTTGGTTTTTGAACATTTCGGAAGTCAAACGGACTTCCGGAATGGATTAAGTTTGGCGCTTTTGTTTTTGCTATTTTGCGTTTTTGTTTTGAGGCTTTTTCGGTTAAATTGTTTTTGTGACTGAGTGGAACCCAGTTCAGCTACTGATTGACTGATTGATTGATTGTGACTGTGGAAATGGATAAAAGCCCCCCATCCAAACAATGACTATCCTCAGTGAAGGTAAGAGAAAAAATGTAATTTTAATTTTTATCATCTACAATACTGTCTTATTTATTTTATAGTACAGTACATTGATTACTGCTTTCATTTTATGGATCAGTGGTCTCGTTAGATAGTTAAATTCATGTGAAATTGCTGCTTTAGGGGTTGTTTTCAAAAGTCTGGAACGGATTAATCCGTTTTGCATTACTTTCTATAGGAAAGTGCGCCTTGGTTTTGGAACGCTTTGATTTTGGAACAGACTTCCGGAACTGATTAAGTTTGAGAACCAAGGTACCACTGTATTTCTCAGATGTTGGTAGATGGTGGGCAGAAGGGGACAAGATACGAGTAAAATACGCCTCTTCTATAACATCTTAATAGTAGGGTAAGCAGAGCCCCTGCAGAAGTTGTAAAAGGTGCAGAACTGCTACCAGTAAATGGTAAATAGAGTCCAACTCCCTCCAACTTCATTCTCATTGCCCTGCTACACAGATGTTGTGCCCACTCTTCTGTTCATTGAACCTTTGTTCATGATGTTATGGGATAGTGCATCTGCTGTATGCTGATTTGCTCTTGTGCCATGCATCAGAACCGGGCCATTATACTGTTTCGTTTCAGTTAGAAATGAATTTCTGGTTCTCTTCCTCCATCACCTCACTTGCAATAAAAACAACAACGAAGCAGCTATTTTTTTATTTGAATAAACAGTTCTTATTAGTGGTTCAGATATGGATGAAATATATTGCTACAGCCATGTTTGTTATGTATGATTTACACTGTTTAACGGCATATCATCTTATGATGTTCTTAATTTTGTTATGCTTGGGGGGGAAGGGTTGTTTAGTTTCAAGCATTTAGTCATGGATGCTTGTATTTTGAACTTTGAAAAAATTAATACAAAGGAAATTAAAAAAAAGAAAAAGAAAGAATTTTCAAAATGATGTGGAAATCAAATCTATCCCACAGTAATTTGATTTGCAGGAAATGGAGAGAAAAGCATTGCAAAACAGAATGCCTTGAAGTGCATTGTAATTACTTACATGTGCAAACACCATTGTCTTAGGCATACAGTTAATAATAACAGCAATAATAATTCTATGCCCTTATATAGGGACATTCATTCAAGGAGCTTGAGGCTCTTGGCAAACATTCATTAATTAAGCCTCAAAATGTACATGGAGAGGTAGAGAGGTAATATCCCCTTTTACAGCTGGAATGCCAAGGAACTGCAGACCAGGACTCAGGGATATACTGGAGTTAATGTCTAGCACAGATGAGTTCAGCTGCAAAGTACAGAGTTGGAAAAGGCTTGCCCTCTACTGAGGAGTATGTTCATGTTGTAGAATTTGCTGCTGCACACCCTGAAAAGCTGCAGTGTGACTGAGTAATCTGGTATTTACTGCAAGCAATGAAAGTTTCAGTCATTACTAATGTTTGGAGCATAAAGCAAAGCAGCAACAACCACAAGAACTCCACCACAAAACCATGTGAAACAAACCTCAGACTGAAAAATAAAGGCAAAACTTGTATAATGGTAGATTAATTTTGCTATTAGTGTTTTTGAAATGTGAAGCTCTCAGCCATTTTCATAGGCTGTGAATGGGTGCTAAAATATTTCAGACAGCTCCAGCAAAATGACTTAATCTAATCATGTGTTCATTCTCAGAGCCAAAAAGAGAGAGCTTTATATTTTACTCCATATCTTTGCCCCTTAAGCCAATTCTTCTTCTTTGTCTCTTATATTCCACTGTACTCTTGTTTACAACACCAGAAGCAGCACTCTAGATTCTATAAAGATAAGAATCCTGTTTTGCAACCAAGTAAGTCAAAATGCTACGCTTACAAATAAATTGTGCACAGTAACCAAATTTCCTTATATTTATGTATTCTACACAAATAATTCAGCTTCCGAGAGTCAGTTTTCCAAAGCATCAGAGAGTAGAGAATAGTAGCCATGGAAAACAGAGATACAGGACTGGTTCACATGGAACATAAACTATGGTTTTGTCATCTTCATGCATGTGTTCTCCCTCCTCCCATGTTATGCATCAATAATTTATTACATGATGTGATTTGCTACCCACTTTCCTTGTTTGGACAAAATAGAGTTTGCTCTTGCACTTGAAACAGCAAAACACTGTTTCGGTGTTTGAAATGAGTTTCCAATTCTGGTTGGGAGGAAAAGTGCAAGTTTCTCCCTCCCACAAACACACAACTAGAGGCTCATAAGGGTGAGGTATGGGGCAGTCACTTGCAAAACTTGCTTGCCCTGTGTGATGTCAGGATTGCAAGCCCATGCTCCTTTAGGGTGGGTCGATCTGATCCCATCTGTGAAGGCAGGGCCTGGTCCTAGGTTACAAGACTGTACCCTTCTGTTCAGATACCTGTTCATGGGCTGCCACCTCCAGTTCTGCCTCCCCACCCCCACAGCTGCTCAAAGCTCTCTGTGAGGCTTTCCACTCTGCAGGAAAGTTGGGAGAGAGGAAACTGGCACTGGTTTCCCCCCTTCATAAGTGGTTGAAGTCAGAGCTGAAAGGGGAGATCACCCTTCCTGCAACCAAGATTCCTACTATTCAGTCCCCCTACCATTTCTTCTTCCTCCTCCTGTGTTAGAGGCTACCAATGTAAACCCAATCCCAAATGAACTCATGACACCAACCACATTTTACTCCAAACTGAATAGGATACAGGAGCACATGAGTGATGAAAACAGAGAGGGACAGAAGGGAATCTGCAAGTCTCAGGCTTAGACCCAATAGCCAAACCATGGTGTGAGACGCTGTGGCCATTCTTATTTGGAGTGCACCTGGCATGAGAAGATGGGGTGCAGCAGTGGGGTCTTAAAAGTGTGAACAAAAGCCACTGCAGACCCTTGCCTTGGGCTCAAAGGATGATTTTGGTAGGCTGCATCCATCCAGTATGCTCAAAAAACTCCAGGTTCTCAAAATAACAGTAGGCCTTAAGAGAGGTCCCCCTGCCCAAGCCGTTAAGGAAACTTCTACTAGGCTAAAAAGGGGAATGACTTTGCCTCACAGATGTGTAAGGACTCATGTGCTCAAAGCCAATAATTTATAGGTCCATTAAGTTGTGAGGGGGCAGGCTAAATATCATTGGGTGAAAAAATAGGGCTTGAGACTGCATACTGTGAGAAATGTCTCCTGTCCTGATGCCAAATTTTGTCTCCCTTTGGGCCTCAACATGAAGACAGAACATAGAATCACATAGACAAAACATAGAATCACAGAATTCATCATGTCCAACCCCTTGCTGACGCAGGAAACTTATTACAGTGGTACCTCAGAAGTTGACAGGAATCCGTTCCGGAAGTCCAGTCGACTTCCAAAATGTTTGGAAACCAAGGCGCAGCTTCTGATTGGCTGCAAGAAGCTCCTGCAGCCAATTGGAAACCACATCAGTCGTTTGGGTTCCAAAGAATGTTTGCAAACTGGACCCCCTGCTCCCTACACAAAAGTTTTCTGGCATGCTTCAGGGTCCCTTCTCAGTATACTAACTCATTATAGCATTTCCCCTTCAGCATAATGACCCTGGTGTCTGACTCCCCTTCTCCAGGGGATGAGGCAGGGAATTCAGAGTGGGAGAGGAAAGTTTCTTCAGGAAATGAAGAGGCTTCTCTCGCAGAAGGCAGAGCTACCTAATGGGGTACAGCTGCAGTTTCTATTTACAGTTCAGACTATGGATGACTGCTGTTAGATTAACACTGCAATTCTGCCTTTAAAGAGATTCCAGAATGAGTCCTGCACACGGATGTCTAGGGTGCCCCTGAAGCCCTGCATCTAAGGCCATCATTCAAAACAGAACATCCACAGATGTTTGTGCTCTCTGTATTTTGACACTAGTCATCAATGTTTTGCTAACACAGAAGATTATTGCCCATTAGTACTGCATTAAGCTGGAGACTGGATACAGGATTTGATCTGGCAGCAGGCCTCTGTGTAATTCACAACATTATTTAAAACAGGTTCAGGTATGGGAAACCACCTAAAAGCTACAGAGGTAATGAATAATTGCTTTATGTTTTCAGTATTTTACCCTGTAACGATAAAACCGATACAAGAATCACACATTGCAGGGAAGTGGGAACTGTACAAAGAGAAAGAGTATAGATAATCACTGGTAGATCAGAGTTTATAGAGGAAAAGAATGCAGGAGCACATTAAATTTGCCATAAACAAGGAGTTTCATACCACATCAGTGACTGCTACTATAATTCATTTGTCATATAAATTATGTCCATTGGGAAGTCTCATAAAATTAATTAGGGCAGAGACAGGGGAAAAACAAATCAAAAACTTCTCAGAGCTGCAACAAATACAGGTTCTAGACAGAACAGCATCAACAAGATCAGTCAAAATACTTATTCAATTCCCATGAGGCTAACATCCTCGTACAAAGAATTTTCCTGGCCTTATCAACTTGAAGGAAATTATACTGGTTGCTCTCAAGGACACAGTAATATTGAAATTTCAAAATTGAAAGCAACACAGCCTTATATGAATTACAAATTGAATGTATAAAAAAAAAATCCATGAAATGCAGTTGGTTAGCTTATATGTTTAATAGAGCAAAGCAGACTTATCACCTTTATTTCAAGCCACTGCCCAACCCTTGCTATGCCCTCACCACTACTTCCCAGTATTTCTCAAGCTCCACTTCTAACCTAGACTATGTTGGCCCAGCAAAACTGTTACATACACTAGTTTCTGGTTGGAGAACATACTCTTACTTCTGTATATTGTCAACCATCTCACTCTTACTCCTTACTGAATCTGACATTAACTATGTGCAGGTGCATTAGCTCATTATACTTTCTATGTTATCCTTGCCTCTTTTGTCTCCTGCTCCCACGTCCATGTTATCTCCCTCACTGCTAAAATGCACTTTGAAGGCAGGGACCTGTTTTTTTTTTTGTTGTTGTTTTTTTGCTTGTGTTCCTCTGTACACCTCCGGAGTCATAGCTCTTAAACCAGTGCATCCTCAGTATTTCTAGTAATTGCTCTTGTTAGAGCTCTGCCATATTTCAGTCTGTCTTGCAGCATCCCAGAAATTAGTCTTTTTAAAACAGACTCTGAATGACACGCCAGATCTCATAAGGTGATTGCGTGAAGCTGACAAATGTCAATGGCAGAATAGTCTCATTCTGCCAAACCCTTTTTGTTCCTGATTTAATCTCAGTTTGAACCCATCTCTCTTCAGGTGAACAGCTATTACATTTTGCTGTGGACCTGAGGTTTAGGGTGCTAAGAGGTTCTGAAGGTATACAAATGTCAGCTATTCATCTATCTCCAACTGGATATGGTAAAAAATGAGTTGCCAAAAGGATTTTCTGCTGTGAATCAACAGGTGGTTTGGCAGCAAGACTAATGCTTGCTTGCAGCTTTTCACTTTTAGTTCCAGAAAAGGTGGGTGGGGGGGAACAATACCTCTTAAATGCAGCATTTCAAGCCAACTGTATGGAAAAGAAGGTTTCATTCCCGCCAACTCGCACTGTCTCTTGCAACATGGAACGAAATATTCCAGCTGATGCTGCTCTCCTCTTCAGGCTACAAGGGTACAGATTTGGAAACAAAGAGAAAACAAAAGAGAAAGGAAGAACATTATGGAATACAATTTGCTTTGCATAAATTATAAATATGGCGTAAAATGGCTACATGGGGTGAAACACAGCAAATTTATTTCACCACTGCCATATACAATTTATATTCCTCATAGGTATTTATCAGTATTTCTAACTGGTATACAACAGGAAGGAGAAACATTCTAGATCCCACATCAAATACACAACATTTAATTTGTTCTAGATTAAATACAAAACACTTTAAAAAACAGTGTTATAAAAGACGTAAAGGAAATCCATAGGCATATGGACAAATCTATGCAACAAAAAATGTACAAAGAGAAACAAAATAACGAAAAATTACTTGGTACATGAAAACAATTTGTTGAAATGCCATGAAATTTATCATGTCTCTTATAGAGTGGGTGCTATGCCCTTCTACTCAGAGCTTAATCTAATATTGGGGAAAACTTGTATTTGAAAATCTGTAGTACTTATTAACCTTTTCAGAAATCTTTTCACTATTTTGAAAGCCCCCCCCCAAAAAAATTATGTGGCCATTTAAAATTATCCAAACAATGCTAATGTCTATTTTACATTATATAAAGAAAATTATTTAACATTCTCAGAATGCACCTAATTTTATCCTTCAGACTAATGACGTGTTCTTAAAATAAATGTTAAATCTCTTAAGAAACTTCAGTGGAAACCCTTTGGGAAAATCCAACCACATATGCCTATCACACCTCATAGGAGCTAACAGCTGTTAATATAGCAACTACATACAAAACAAATTCCACAGAATGGGCTTGAAGATCTTCCAATGTCTGAAGGGTCTTTTACATTTCAGACAATTTTTGTATCTATCTAACTATAGCCGGATAGGCATATGACTTGAAAAAGGCAAGTAAAGTCAGGCCATCCATGAACTGGTCAGCTGCAACTCCTAGGTCATGATGAGAAAGGAACAACCTTGGAGCCCAATCTAGATGATAGATAAAACGCATGACTACAAAGGTGCAGCCGGGGTTGACAGAACACATAGGAAGGGACATCCATTGATGTCCTTAATGAGGGATCAAGGCTGATCTTGCTGCCGTCCTCGGGAAATGAGAGGTGATTAATTTGTTTTAGAATCTTTGATGGTTAAGCGCTTCTCAGTTTTGGATTGACAAAAGTGTCACACAGCTTCCCATACGTTGACCTCTTCATATAAGTCAGAGGGGTGAACCTCAAGACTCGGCCTGTCTATCTGGCCCTTGGAACCATTCCCAGCCAACTTCCCTCATGAGCCACTTGCACCCCAAGTGTTTTTGCCTAGCTGGAATGCATCCTTGAATTCTAATAATACCACTTGCTTTACTGGATAAATGACAGAGAGGGACGTATCAGTGTGTGTATAAACTAGTCTGCTGTACAAAGGTAGAAGTTATATGAGCTGCCCCACCCACCCTTCTCTCTGACACGTGGTTGCCCAGAAGGTAATGCAGTTCTTAGGCTGAAAAGCGTTATGTACCATGGATGAAAGTGAAAACCCCACTGGAATTCTGAAGTAAGTAGGGAAGTGGCAGTGATGCTGCTATGTTTGACCTCCTCACAATGAAAAATTTTAGGCCACTGGATTTCTCCCACTATATCTGTAGAAAAGCTTTACCACATTTTGTTTTGATAGGTTAAGAAGATTAGAAGTCTGGAATTATGTTCCTACATCACCAGATGTAAGAAACTGCTATTAAGTTTATCAGAACAATGCTAGAACAGCTAACAGAAAAGTTATTATCTTTTGTAACACAACCATTTGAGGCCCATATTAGGGCATATTCAAAACTCTTTGAACAGCCCTGGACAAGATACTATAACATCAGTAGACGTAGACTGGGATACAAAGAATACCTGGGACATTAATCTGATGTTCACATGTGTGGTTGAGTCCCAAACAGATTTTTTTTAAAAAAGTAATAATGGACTTGCTTTTTTAAAAAAACCGTTTTGCATAATCAAGCCCATATCATATATGGTGCACCATCAGAGAGAGGTTGATGCAAATCAGAATTGCAATGCAATTTTTTTAAAAGCAGCTCCGAGAATAAAAAGTAGAAATCTGGAGCGCAGAAACGGTAGCATGAGGTTGTGCTAACACCCGCCCCCTATTGTACATTGCCTGCCCAATCTGTTTCCCTTCCTCTTGCAGCAGGAAGTGTGGAACCTGAGGCCCTTCAGATGTTGCTGGATGCTGACTTCCATCAACTCCTTCCAGCACGGCCAATTGTCAGGAATTATGAGAGCGATGGTCCAGGAATAACTGGAGGGCCGCAGATTCATCACTAGCATCAAGAAGGTTTAAAATGAGTATTTGCTTGCGTTCTGGACATCATATGTAGAAAGCTCTCTCTCTCTCTCTCTCTCTCACACACACACACACACACACACACATACACACACACACACAGAGAGAGAGAGAGAGAGAGAGAGAGAGAGAGAGAGAGAGAGAATCAATTCAGCAACATAATACATGCTCTTGCCCACTCCAGACTGTCATCAGGTACTGGGCCTCCTATATGATACAACTGGCTTGAACCTCTCTTTAAACACAATGTAGTACAGTACTGTGGAAACAAGAGGCTTACCAGAGCTATGTTGTTAAATAAACGGTGCATAGCATCATTGCTACTATCCTGTTTGATAACAGACCCTTTGTAGGGTAGATATTTAGTTGAAATACTTGAACTCCATCAGATAAATAACAGACCAAAAGACAGAAAGGAAACTGAAGGCAGGGAGGTGAAGCTATCATCTGAGTGTTTTGTTTCTAAGTGTTGCCAGTCATAAAAGGACTTGACGTGCTAATATCTGTTCATTCAGACACTTACAGACATGCTAAGAGCATGACGGCTCGCAGGCACTGCCTTTAAGTGCTGTTACTGAGGCCCCCAAATATTGACAGAGTGCCAGACTCTAAGAAACTATTGATGTACGCAGCCGACCTCTGCTCCAGACACCTATCAGACAGAATCTTTAAATGTCACAGATTAATGAATTTTCATGAAACTCTGTGGGTGGGTGTATGTGGGTGTGCACGTGCATGTGCATGTGTGTTTGATAGTAGGAAAGAAAAATTCAAAATAATCCCCCCTGAATCCTTACTCAAGCGGTCTTTATCATTTTGCAAAACTTTGACCCAAACTCAATATTTTTATTAAGGCGATACAGACTGAGAATGTTTGTGTGGGGTGTGTGTGTGTTAGGGGAGGAGAAGTACCTCTGGTGGGGGACACGCTGTGCTCCTTCAGGGGTACTTTGTCCACCTTTGATCCCCCACCCTGCACTCAGCTCTCACATGTGTCTGCTAGAAGCTGTCAACATGCAACAGCAGCTGCACCTTGGGAATGGCTTTGATTGGCCAGTTAAACCAGATGAGGGCAGCCAATGGGTCTCAAACCCTCAGCGGATTAGGGGCTTCCTCTGCATACAAAGATGAACTCTGGGGGATTGAGTGGACAAGACCAATAGTGGGTCCAATGGTCAAGAAGGTTTCTGTACGTGCTGTAGAGGGAATTGCTTGTCAACCTGGGAACGTAGCCCATCTAGGAGAAGGAAAACTCTGATGCTAAACCTCCGCTGCTTTGCAGGATATCTTTGAGAGAGAGAAAAGGCCAAGGGGTAAACACTACACAAATCCAGATTGGAGTCTCTAAGACAGTTGGAGGGTGCCTTCTATATCTCCTCCCAGCAACTCCTGCAGCCAAGCTGGTGCCAAACGTATTGCTCTGCTTTCCTTTAGACCACATCAGCAAAGCTGAGAGGAGGGTCTTATTATCTTGGCAGCCCAGGACCTCATGCACACTGCCCAGGCTTGCCCCCCAAGGAGGTCACTTCAGTGCTGCTTACAAAGTGGACCCCTCCCCTGGAGGAGCACTCCATTGTCTCTAGAGACAGACAGATGTCAACAGTATGTGTGGGGGATCATTCTGCAGAGCAAAATGGAACACACTCTGAACTAAGGACCGGCAAGGGAAACCTCATCTTGCCCCCATCTATTAGTCACTTCACAACTTACCTTTTTGTACTAGTACTGTTAAACTGATGTCCTCATTTTCCATTCCCCCTTTGCCCATTTGTTGTATGCCTTGAATATCTAAACTTTAAGTCAAAAGGCAACAACATTCTCTTTTCTTCTCTTTCATTCTTTTGATGTGAGTGAGCCACTTAGGGAGGCAATATATACTGTTGCAAATACACAAAATGCCAGCTTCCAGCACATACAATCATTTATTTGTAGAACTGTAGCATTGAAAATGACTCCAAAGGTAATCTTGCCCAAGCCCCTGCTATGCAAGAATCTCAGCTAAAGCATCCCTGACAGATGACCATCCAACCTCTGCTTTGAAACCTCCAAAGGAGGACAGTCCACAACCTCCTGCAGGAGACCATTCCCCTGTCGAACAATTCTTATGGTCAGAAAGTTTTTCTGTATGTTTAGTCAGAATCTCCTTTCTTGTAACTTGAAGCCATTGGTTTGAGTCCTACCCTCCAGAGCAGGAGAAAATAAGCTTGAGCCATTCTCCTCCCAGTCTCTTCCATGCTAAACATACTCTGCTCCCTCCATTGCTCCCCATAAGACTTGGTTTCAAGACATTTTATCACCTTGGTCACCCTCCTCTGGACACATTCCAGTTTGTCAGTGTCCTTCTTGAACTGTGGTATTCAGAAGTGAACACAGCACTCCAGGTGTGGTCTGATCAAGGCAGAATAGTATAGCATCTAGATCAAGGGAAGTAATAGTGCCACTGTATTCTGCTCTGGTCAGACCTCACCCGGAGTACTGTGTCCAGTTCTGGGCACCACAGTTCAAGAAGGACACTGACAAACTGGAACGTGTCCAGAGGGCAACCAAAATGGTCAAAGGCCTGGAAACGATGCCTTATGAGGAACGGCTAAGGGAGCTGGGCATGTTTAGCCTGGAGAAGAGGAGGTTAAGGGGTGATATGATAGCCATGTTCAAATATATAAAAGGATGTCACATAGAGGAGGGAGAAAGGTTGTTTTTTGCTGCTCCAGAGAAGCGGACACGGAGCAATGGTTCCAAACTACAAGAAAGAAGATTCCACCTAAACATTAGGAAGAACTTCCTGACAGTAAGAGCTGTTCGACAGTGGAATTTGCTGCCAAGGAGTGTGGTGGAGTCTCCTTCTTTGGAGGTCTTTAAGCAGAGGCTTGACAACCACATGTCAGGAGTGCTCTGATGGTGTTTCCTGCTTGGCAGGGGGTTGGACTCGATGGCCCTTGTGGTCTCTTCCAACTCTATGATTCTATGATTCTATGAATAGAGCAGGATGATGATCGTGACAATATACTTCTGTTGGTGCAGCCTATGCACTGTTAATAACATTGGGGATTTAAGCTTGTGGTCTACCAATAACTCTGGATCTTTTTCACAAATACTACTAGCAAGCAAGGTGTCCCCCATCTTATCTTTGTGTACCTGGTTATTCCTGCTTAAGTGTAGAACCTTACATTTGTCTCTATAGTACTTCATTTTGTTAGATTTGCCCCAGTTCTCCAATCTATTAAGGTCATATTGAATCCTGATTCTGTCTTCTGTAGCATTACTGTAGTTACAAGTCCCAGTTTGTTGTTATCTATAAATTTGACGAGCATCCCCTCAATTCCTTAATCCAAGTCGTTTACTTGAACAACAGGCCCAGGACAGAACCTGGGGCACCCCATTTGTCACTTTTTTCCACGATGATGAGGAACCATTAGTGAGCACTCTTTGCATTCAGTCAGTCAACCAGCTACAAATCCACCAAATAATTACTTTGTCCAGCCCACAATTTATGAGCTTCTTCATAAGACTATCATGGGGGACACTGTCAAAAGCCTTACTGAAATCAAGACACACTTGATAATACATGCACTATTATAAACAGGAGTGCTTTCTGTATGAAGGAAAATTGTAATATGTCATGGCGTGACTCCACCCTACATTTTGACTGAACAGGGTTACACATCTTGCAGAGTTTAAGAAGAGATATTCAACAACTGCTCAAATTTTACACTGTTACACTCTTCTGGAACAAGTCACTTGATAGTACCAGGAATTATGCATCTACCCCGGGAAGACTTGAACAGAGGTCTGGGAAAACTCAAAATGTTTCTCGAAATAAAATGAAAGAGCTATCCTGAAAACTAAACAGCTGTGAAGAGCAATTTCAACTGACCCTGCTGTACAATGGTGCTAAATGTAACCTACATTCTAAGGGAGGATACAAGTTCGGTTAGACACGCTGCCAGCTGTGAACAGTTTATACCCAGCAATTATATAGTTGCACAAATGGAATAGATGTTTTCTCTGTCTGTATACTGTAAATGTTTACATGGAGTGTGATGTTGTAATAAGTGCCATCAAGGCAAGAAGGATCTGCTTCCCCATGGAAAAAAAATAAAATCCACATAGATTCACTTCAGTGTTCTTTGGGCACCATATGATTTGGTGACTCCTACTGATGTTAGTTTTAAAGACAAAAAATGTATTGTAGATATAATTCAATAAAGCCCGTATTGTCAAGCTATCTTATTGGCAAAGATAGTTTGTGAGATTTGCTAAGGTTTGCGGAACTTGTGAGCTGCACACTATTTCACGACATTTTTGATTGGCCTAATAAAGGCACCACCCTAATACGGATGTTAGATTTAAAATAAAAATAAAAATGGGTCAACATGGCTACCTTTACTCTTAGTGTAACTAGCATGGGTCCTTTCCTCTATTCCCAGTTAACAATGCCACCATACAACAGCACTAAGACGCCCAACCCCAGCGTCGTGTTTGCTAAAAGCTTCTACAGATTTTGTGGTGTCATAAGACTGGGAGGACAGACAGTGCTCTCTTTAAGCAAATATCAGGGAGTACTGCAGCTTAGGATAGTTCCCATTATCTGTGCACAGAGCAACAGAAAAAGAAACAGCTACAGAATAGTACAAGTCAGATTTCAAAGGGTCGTAAAACCAACTTCCTTCACCCCAGCGCAGGATTTTCCCTTCTCCAGCCTAATCTCTTTGTTGTGTCTGCCCTCATCAATGAGCCCATTCATGCCCCATAATCAGCTCTGATTAGTGTTGCTTCACATCAGTCTCTTCCTCTTTCTTTTCTGCTCTGCCTGTAGAAGGATTGGAATCAGCTTCTGCACACCCCTCCTTGTTAAAAGCTGCACCTCTCCTGCTGACTTACTGCTCTCTCAATCAAAAGGGCAAGAGGAAACAGTTGGGATTCATTCTTCCCCCTTTTTTGAGAAACGGCACAAATGTCAACTTCCTAAGAGGATGTTTGGCATAGCTGAGTTCAGTCGTGAAATGTACAAAGTCGGGCTGATCAAAAGTTTGAAGGGCTGCCCACTGCTAGAGTGGAGGGGGGGAAAAGAAAATGGGATCTCTTCTGTAGTTTTAAAGGAGACATGAACAGACTGCCTTCACGAGAAATGCTTCTTCTATTAAACTGAGACTTGGCAGCAAAATTCAGCTGCAGATCCCAGGAAAGTCTGTGCCTATTTTGATTAGGAATATTTTGACTGGGTCTAGTATTATTTATTACTGCATATATATAGATAGATAGAAGGATAGAATATCTACCATACACATCAGAACAGTTTATATTCTCAGGGATGCTTATTAGAGAGAATGCACACATGTACAGTATTTAATTTTGTTAGTCACTTTGTTTTCATTTTAAACACTCTGGATTACTAATGTGTTTTCAGGGTGTTTTCCTTTTTTTAATTTTTTTTTTTAAAAGTCTCGTTAATAGAAGAAAAATATGACATTCAGCTTGCAAAATAGCACTTCCCCCACCCCTATGCTTCACTACAAAATCATGGATTTTAATGTCAGTATGACCTACTGTTTTTGGCTGCAATTCTTTATTTAATCATTTACTAAGTCCTGCAGTCGTCAATGGGAGTCACCCACACATAACAAATAGCAGGCGTACATTGTATGTCTACATACTAGCCTACAGACATTGTTCGGAGTTTAACCCCCGCTCCACTAAACTGTACCTCATTTCGTTTTCATAAAACTACAATACAAAATAATTGGTGGAAGTCACCATCACAAAATGTGGATGAGGGGTACTAGCTCAGATGGCTTTAAAAGTGTTTTAGACAAGTTTATGAAGTTCCACCAAGAGTTACCAACCATGATAATGAATTCTAGGTAGTCTGGATACTAGAAGCAAGCTGAGTGCTGTTACCTACATGCCCTGTTCCTGGCTTTTCCAGATGCTTCTGGTTGGCCACTGTGAGAAAGAGGATATTGGGCCAGTCCTAAATGGATCCAGAAAAACTAATATTCCACTCTTTTTTAGACTATAAAGAGTCTATATGAAAAGGCACTCATTCTCAGATAAATTTGTACAATTGTTTTCTGCTACATAACTTAAATATTGCAGTGAAGTGAGAAAGGTATGGGTGATTTCTCAAGGGAAAAAAGTGTTTAAACACTAGTTCGGCAAATGGCGTTGGCATATTATTGCTTCTAAGCCTTACAATTCCCATCTGTAAAGTGGGAATACCAATGGCCTGCATATGACAGCAGCCACGGTGGCTGGAGCTGAAGGGAACTGCAGCCCATAATATCTGAAGGGCACCAAGCTGGCTACCCCTGTGCTAAAGACACATCAGCACGTAGTCGCTAAGGTCTAGGGAAAAATTATTATATAGGCTTGGAGTTTCAAATTTTCTTTGCTTTTTAATTATTATTAGTTTGCTGCAATGGTAAATAGGGTCTACCTGGGCAAATAAATGGGAAGCTGAGCATTTATAGAGCTGGAAAGTGACATGTGAGATGTAGAAAAGGAAAAAGGGTGTGGGATATTAGAGGAATGAGCAAGAGCTTAAAATGCCATTTGTCATCTGTCAATTTGCTGGGCAGGATCCACTGAACAAGCCCTGTCAGCAGAATCCCTGCACAAGGACTTCCACTTGCACAACGGGGTTTCCCATCCTCTCCTGCCCCCCATGCACCCTGAAATTGGCTATGGGGAGGTCAGGAGAACCGCTACAACTGTGCATAGGGGTTGAGGGCATGACCATTCTGTCTGGTAAGCCACAGTGCTTACACTGATGGAACATTCATCCATGGTACTGTTATGAGTTTGTAGGTGCCTTGACTACCCTGAATTCCTGGGTCTAGTAGGTGTTTTAGGTTAATCAATGCTTGGAGTATTGAAATGGGCTGCCAGGTGCAGGATTTGGCAAAGTGCTAAAATACAGGACCAAATTGGTTTTTCAGTACTCAGGAAATCAGCTGGGAGAAGAACCATCAAGGAGACCAAAGGCAGGTGATGGGCTCTCTGCCAGTCGGCATGTGGGTGGAGCCCCGCGCTGAGCTCTGGGTAGAGTTTCTAGGAAGGAATTTTTCAGGATTTCAGTATGATATAAGTTGGAGAAAAATAGTCAGTCTGTTAAAACACATCAAGCTGGAGAGAGGGGAACAGAGCACGATGTGGGCTGACAGTTTGAATTGGAGTCTACAGCAATGGGAGAGATGGGACCCTCTTGGAGTGTAATGCTTTGAACTGCTCCATCATAGGCTCATGTTGTATATATGTGTAAATAAACCATAAATTATAAAGACACCCTAGTCCCCACTGTGCCTCATTGTCCAAAAGGAAACACAGATCCCGGGTAAGCAACTGGAGCTCCTGGAATCTGAGTGCTGTGAAGAGTGGGGTGGTGGGAAAATGTAACAGTATAATGTTGAATTCCACCCATCATATTCAGCACTGGGTGTAAGAGATATGTCTCATTTTTAAGCTAACATTTTCTTTACGCCAGATTTGCTTGATCACAAGTCAACAGCTCCTTATGCCACTATAAAGCATCTTGCCCTATACTGCTCAAGGATAAATATATCATTTTCTCCAAAATATAAAAACGTTCCGGTTCTGCAACAACCTACCCTGACCCTCACTTACTCTAATTTTTATTATTATACCCTTGTTTACAGCTTTAGTTTCCCAACCGACAGACAAGTACTGTTCACTTAATTGAGCCCTGCCCTAGAGCACACAGCATCTCAGAAAGAGGATGAACACAGAGACAACACAAAAAAGAAAAGTGCTCCTGTACTTTAGTTTGCTTAGCAAGCTTGAAGACACACAGGATATCTTAAAAATTGAATGTACTACTATCGTCAACTACTCCATTTGCTCATAATGTTATATAACAACAGGATATAATGATCAGGGTAGATATCTGGATAGTAGTTATATTTCTTGGTGGCACAGCCTGGAAATGTCACCACAGGGAAAGTAATTTTTCTTTTGCGTGTCTACATACAAACACACTGCATATCTGAAATTCACTCTCACCTCTCCTAGTGTGATATCTCATTAACATTACAGTTCCTATAAAGAGATTAAATCAAGGCTACAAAAAGTTAAGTGCTTTCATATAGCCACACAGCAAATGCACTGAAATAAGCAAGCCTTTTGGATTTCTTCTGCAACTAAAAACATTTCACACCAATTACAATTTCACTGGAATCCAGAATAAATAATAAATCACAGAATTTTATAATTGGAAGGCATCGTGCAGGTCATCTATTCAAACCCTTTCTTGGCTGCAGGATCTGCAATGTAGGTTGCCACTGCAGCATCCCTGACAGAAGATACCCAGCATCTGCTCCTGCAAAAGAGAGCTCCTGAACAACAATGGGTAAATCTGTCAATTTTGGTTTCTTTCAGTTTCTCATTTTTCCAATCTTAAGTACAGTTCACCACGTTTCCATCTCAGTTTGCTATAAAAAATAAATTCAAAATCGTAAAATTCATTAGCATTTTAGTGTGAATTTTTCCATACACATATTTGTATGCAGTTTTGCTCAATATACAGAATTTTGCAGAGCTAGTCTCTCTAATAAAATGCACCTTCGTGATATTATCATGAATGTAAGCATTTAATATGCATTTTTGTACCCATAATGTGGCTGGAGAACTGAACTGCAACATTCAAAGAAATATGAATTTGGAAGGATGACGGTTTCGTTTCACACATTATTTCAGAAGGAGCAAGTTAGGTAGGTTTGCTTTTAAATGCAAACTTAATTTATTTTCTCCCGCATCCCTACTTCTGAACCAGCTTTTGTCAAGCAGTTCTTGTCATTAGGAAGTTTCTCCTAATGTTCACTAGAAATCTAGTTCCCCACAGAGTTCTACCCATTGCTCCCCTCTGGAGCAATAAAGGACATGTTAGCTCCATCTTATGCATTACAATCCTACACATGCTTGAAAATTAGTTTCTATTAGCTCTATAGCCTAATTTTTTTAAAACACACACACACACACACAGAGAGAGAGAGAGAGAGAGAGAGAGAAACTAAGGTGCAGTTCTCCAGTCTTTTACACATGCAAATAGAAGAATTATCTAATTAAGATATTTTCAGTGAAAAGTTTTCTTTTCCACGGTGTGCGTGTGCATATGGTGTTTATAAACTGTCTTTTAACATTTAGATATTTTATTCATTTTTCCACATGGTACAAGTAGAACACATATCACTGTTGGAAAGATACCAATCAAATAGCATGGCGCTGAATCTAAGGAACTCTAACAACAGAGGGCTGAACCAGCAGCATAATAGGGAGCACAAGACACTATCTTTTGAAAGCAATACAGAACCTTAGAGGAGGTGCTTAATACACAGAGGGTAACACTTTATCAAGCTTTAGCCCTGTCCTCTGAGGAGGAGCAGGTGGAACAAAACAGCAGATACGTGTACTTCTAGCTACCGCAAGAAGCTGTTGGTCACAAACATCTGTATCCCAGGACCATAGGTCTCCACACCAGTTGATTGGGTTCTCGGCCCACTCTCAGATTCTGCTCCCCAATCCCCTTCAGAAGCATAAAAATAGATGAGATGATTAACCAAAAAGAGCTTCACAATTGCCACATGAGGTGTGGGAATAACAGGCAATCCCCTGTCTGAAGGCCAGGAAGTAGGTGAGCTTCCAGTCTGAGCTGTTTCACTGCCGAAGCAACAACCTCCACAGAGTTCCAAGTTCAGCCTTTCTGAACTGGGAAAATAGGCACATTTCATTTTAAAGATCTAAGCTCTGGTCACAATACTCATAAACTGGACCATACACTGGTCACAGCTTATATTAATCATTGAGTCACAGGAAAACTCAGCAGGACTTAGCAGCTAAATCATTTTGTACCACAAGATGGTAAATGTATGGATGGATATGAAGGCTGCCATAAAACTATGTTTTGGAGGATCAGAAAATAGCTCTGCGTTCACACACTTCCACCATGGTTATGGGCTGTAGTCTTCATGCAAACCACATTTTTCCAGTTTGGATGTTATACTAATCAAATCAGGAACTTACTTATTAAGCTAAGTGTGTGGTGTGAGAGCAGGGGGAATGTGTGCTCCCAATCCTCCAAATGATGGATTGAAGGATCAGAAACCTTACACGTGGATCAGTTAATGGTAGCTATCTACTCACTGGATAGATTATACAGCTGTAACTTACAAACAGAAAAGGTGCCTTGGATGTTAGCAACTTCCTTTCCTGAACGCAAAGTTCTTTTGTCAGGATTTCAGATTGTGCATGAAGATTTGCTTTATTAGGCTATTTCCAGGTAGGTGTTTATTGCAGGATCAGCGCTCCTCATGCATGCAAGCTTTTGGCAGCATCTATATGATGTCATTGGGAATAAAATGGCAGCCTGTTTCCAATGGAAATCCAGCAAGTTCTTCAAAAAAGCAAACAAATCTGTTACCATCAACTTGTTGCACTATTTGCCAATTAAGACCCTATCTGAAAGCACCCCAAGTCCCACCTTTTTTAATGATCGCTTCCTTCACCCTGTTTGTATGGGTGGCATTTTGGAGAATCACACCACTCTGCCTACTAAAGCCATTTATTATTTGTAGGAAGACAGTGGAAAACTTTAAGCACATGCCTATGGGCAACGCAACCCTGAAGAAAAGGGCAATTACTGCTAGGCGGTATTTTCAGCTTAAAACTCCTATGATTTAAATAGCCACTTGAGCTGTGCTCTCGCAGTTTACCATGCCAATAGAATACCTAAATGAAATTACAACCTTCTGATATGCAGCAGGGTTCCCGTTCTTTACTGTGTAATATACACGGCCGGGAGAAATTGCATGACAGTTTGCTAAGGCAGAGTGTATCGCAAGAACGTTCTCCCCCAACATATGATTATGCTTCTTATTTCCTGGAAAGCACATCTAATGATGTACGGCACGCATGATACCCATGTTTTGGTGAACTCGAGACATGTGCCCTGAAGTATACTGCCACAACCCTTCAGCAACACAGCTCCTCTGTAATTTGCACTGACTTTGTTTTGCCAGCAGCGTTACCCCACGCTAGCATGGGATCATAATAGAAAAACCTAGAACATGCAGAGAGGAAAATAAAAGCAAATAATACATCTATGGGGGTATCTTATTAGATGCATTTATTAGCCTATTTTATCGTACCAATCATTAAAGCATTATGAGGATCTCCCCTGAACTCAGGAGAGTTTCAAGGCAGCTTATGATTCCGCATGTAAGGCTGCTCTTAAAAAAGAAAAAAGAATCCCCGCTTACACACCAGAAGTTAATGGTAGAAGTTAAGCTTGTTGAAATACACACACAATAAACATATGACTACACAGAAGAAGATAAAAAGAGCAAAACAGTTTCACAGCCATATACTTGCCCAAGCTGACATAATAGGTTTTATCTTCCACCTATTCCTCAAGTACTCAAGACAGTATACAGGTCTTCTCCCCTTTTTATCCTCATAATTCCCTTAACAACTTGAGACCAGTCGACTTGCCTTACCCCACATGTTCTCACTCAACTGCTTTGATTGGTGGAATTGGCACTGCTACAGGTGCCACAGTCTGCATTTGTAAGAAATTGATTGTTTATTGTGGCAGCACCTGCACTTTGGGACTCCCTGCCTATTGAGTGCTTGCTAAAGCCCTTCTTGTTCAGACAAGCCTACCCAGATGTCAAGAAAGTTGTTAATCTGTGTTAGTATTTTAACTTTTGTATGTTTTCTCACTTTTATTGTTTTATCTTTTTGTAAAGTACTTTGAAGTTTTTTACAATAAAGTTGTGTATACCTTTTAATAAATAAATAGATAGTGACCCTGTGAGGAGGCTTAGACCAAACTTTTTCCCTCTGGGAATTAAAATTTGCTTGCATCACACTGAATTTTTTATTGATAAGAAATACGTTGGAAAACCAAAAGAAATGCTTGTTTTGTAACATAGAACACTACTACTTTATAATATGATCATGGGACATCCAGAAAGTATGAAACAATTCAGCTACATATTCTATTTTTTTTAATTAAAAAACCTCGTTATGATACTATACTATACTATACTATACTATACTATACTATACTATACTATACTATACTACAATGAAATGTTTTTATTTTTATTTTTGGGGGATTGTCCTTGAATCTTACCACCACACTTGCTATCCTCTCATGCCACACCTGTTGTGAACCAAATGATGGCAGAAATGTGACTTGGCCTGACGGGGGGATAGGTGACTTGGCCTGTTTGGGGGATAGGTTTGGTGGCCTCTTCAGAGACTGTTGCCAAACTCAGCATGAGGGTTCCCAAGGTGAAAGCAGTGGTCTTCATCACTGTTGGGATGCCAGACACCAATTTAAATAAAGATGGCAGACCGAAACCTGCCTTTGAATTAACTTCCCCCAAATATTTTGATGGGACCAAGCTAGCAAATTGCACTACTCATTTAAAAATCACAATTTTGTTTGGTTTCTAAAAAAAATTATGGGCAGGCCAAGCACTTTCCATTAGCATAATATGAAATATATATGAAAAATTGGGGAAAAAATACTACCTTTCTGGGCTCCCTGGCTACAAAAATGGCAGAGAGAAACAGATAACCTCAGGTGGTTGAACAAAACAGAACAATAATAGCCTATTTTCATGATGCAGATTCAATGCTACTTGTTTCCATGCTCATTAATAACTTAGGGAAAGAGAGAAGCAACATTTTCAGTTTGATGGAAGTGTTTTGAAGGAGCACATATTCACTACATTTCAGGGCATTTGTTTCAAGGCAGTGAATGAGAGTTCACACCAAATCTGTATACCTAACATGTTTTGTGTGTCTTCACCTAGATAGCACAATGCTAAAAGACAGGAGGTCATAAATCATTATAAAAATCCCCAAAACTCTACTGATTCCTATTGGAAATAAACCATGTGTCATTTGCCAGAAAATATGTACCATACTGTTTCCACTATCTGATGTATACACTTTTCAGCACTAGTGGAGAAACCCTTGAACTCTCTCAAGAGCCTCTTTCATCATTCACAAAGCATTATTTAGCTGCGGAACTCAGAATTTCCATAAAATTAGCATTTGTATACTGGTTACAGTTCGCAGCAATAAAAATGGTATATACTACTTAGAATTAGTTTACTATTTTCTTGGTGGCAATTAGGGCATAACCCACATTAAGAAGCAGTTGCACTCATTGTGCTGAGTGAAATCCAGTGCTCCCCCCCTTAAAAAAATGTTTAGGGGGGTACTCTCATTTTCCTACTCATATTGAAATACTGCTCCTCAATGAGGCCAAACTTAGATTCACAAAATGTTTAGGGATATGCGTACCCCTGCATACCCCCAGAAAAAGAAAGCACTGGTGACATCTATAATATTTTTACATAGCAAAACCATACTGTATAGATGATAGGTTTTACGTATATTAACTAATAACTGTTTTTGAATTTGGGTGGTACTGCCTTGTCTCTGAGTGCGTTTTGTAGACATCATGGTGTGGAATGATTTCCAGGAAAACGATCCATTCAGAAGTATTTTCCAGACAGAAGAAGTGCTTCATATTTAGAATAAGACCATTCATTCACCTAGCTAGTACAGTCTACTCTGTCTCATTAGTTCAAGGTGATTAAAATATATATTTAAAAATATTTAAAGACTGCAGGTGTTCCCTTTCAACTGTATTTCCCCCCCTTAGCTAAATATAACATGAAATTTGTCCTGCCTGTTCCACATTTGCAAACACTGATGTGAATTTGCCTTATGTGCAGAGGGTCCCAGTTTCAATTTCCAGGCAGGAATGAGAAAAAATCCTGTAGGTCTGCTGCCAGTCAGAGTAAACAATGCTGAGCTAGCTGGACTAGCTGACATAAGGCAGCTTTCTATGTAGCAATAGGTATTTTTTAATTGCTTGGCCTCTGAATAAGCATTTTAATTAAATCACTCCATGTATTTTATTTTTTAAGGTTTGGCTATGTCTCTCTAAGTTTTCACAACGTTTATAGGTCTGAACATGTTTTTATGGGCCAAACTAGATGTTGCAAAACTAGCACATGTATCAGACTCAAAATTTGAGTGTTTAAGAAGAAGAAGACGAAGCAAGCAAGCAAGCACGACAGGCGGCAAATTCGATTGGATGAGCAGGCGAAAGGGGAAGCGGCTGTGCAACCCTCTCACCTTTTCCTACTCAAAATCCCTTCCTCCATCTGCTTTTGAACCTGCAGGGAGAAATACAGGTGCCAAGCGTGTATCTGCATAGAAGATTCCCACAAAGCTTCACATGTGAATTATTCATATCATCTTATAAGGAAAAAGAACAGAAGGGTGAAGAGTTAATTTTATTTTATTTTTTTGAAAAAACCCTTCATGTGCAAAAAAAATTTAAAAAAAATGGAACTCCGATCTATAAACGAACTACTTTTTCCTCCTATTCCCAAAGGTTGCTTTTATAGAAGCATTTTCTTTTACTATGCATTCACTGGAGAGTTCCTTTTCTGCTTGGCTGGGCAATCAGGTATTCAGAGCATAATGTAAATGCTCAGAAACACAGGCATGAAAAGTTGCCAGACAAAGAATCCAAGTGAAGGATTTAACATTTTCTCTTCTTCCCGACCCCTTCCAACAGCACACTTGTGTCTCCTACAAGCACCTTGTTAGCTACTGCCAAGGCTGACACCCACTGGTGACAGCAGGAAAACCCACCACTGCAAGCTAAAGTCAACCTAAACAATATTGATTAGTCTGTCACTAGCAATTAATGTAGAGTAAAGCTTTCTCAGCTCTGTAAAAGCTGCTAAAATCTTCAGCCTCTAGTGTGATAAGAAAACAAAACAAATATTATATTTCCTGCTTTGCTTCGGAAGCACCAATAGCTGCAGCCACATCACAATGTCTGAATCCTCATCACTCACCACCACGGTTGTAGTTCCTGTTCCAAGTGATGACGAAGGAGCCTCTCTGCCTCTTGAGAGTGACAAGGCTTGGCTGCTTCGCCTGCCTCAGCTTTTTGAGTTCACAAGGATCCACAGGGAGTGCTGAGGCAGAGAACGCAGGGAGGGGAGAGGTGGGAAGGAAAATCACTGGAGCCTCTTAACGATCAAACTTCCACTAACTTAGAGGAAATGTCTTATAAATAAACAGAAAAAAGCAAAGCCCATTCTGTCCTGCCAGAGGAATGTACATTATTGCCTCTTGATGGAGCATTTTATACAACACCAGAGACGCAACCGTGTCTCTCGAAACAGCGTCTCTGAAATTCAGAGTGGGGGGGAGAGAGAAGGAAAGAAAGAGTGTGTGTATATGAGAGACAGAGAAAGGAAGAAACTATAAAAACAAACAATGCTGGGAGGTTCATGCAGTTTTCAGTAGGAAAACAAACTGTCCAAATTCAACAGCCTACTAACTTAATTGCTTTAGAACTAATAATCACGCAAGCAATGAATGTATTTAAGTTCCACTTTGCCAATCTAGGACTTGTGAAGTTCAAGGCAAGGGACAGGAGAGGACAGATAACTATAGAAAGTATTGATAGTATTGATAACGTGCCCTCCCCCTTCCCATCTCCAAATCCGGCCACTCGGAGAATTTTATTTATTTTTTAATGTATCAATTGTTCAGTCACAATTCAGAATTGCTTGAATACAGGGATAAGTATAGGCTAAGCACAGTGGTTAAATGTCAACTGCTTTGGAAGGATTGTGCAGACAGTACTGGCTTTAGAACATGCAAAGCGGGTACACAATATGTAGGTGGTCAGGGATATGGAGAATGTAGGGCAGGACCCTAAAAGCTGCTGCTGCAGGAGTGATCTTGTACTGGGAACAACAGGGACCAACCACTTTATTCCGTGGGGTAGATTGCAAGCAGAATGAACTGTTGGGCCGACTTCCACCGCTCTGCAGCACCACCTTCACAAACGGTAGGAGGGCACTTTCAAGCACAGAATAGGTAATCTGAGGAACTCATAGGGACCCACCTGACCTTATATAATTACTGTTCCTAGTATGTGCCTTTAATATGAGCAACGTGTTATCCAGAGTGGGCTGAGCTATCTTAAGAATTGTTACCATCAGCGAGTCCAAATAAATGCTATTGTACCCTGACCATTTTTAAGGAAAGGGCTGGTACTGTGATGTTTTTCTTGTAATGATCTATATGTTTTAATATATCATATATTCTATTAATGTTTAACTGTTTTCTCATTATTATTTTTAGAGCTAAGCTGCCTTGAGTCCCTGTCAGGGGAAAAGAGCGGGGTATATAAGTAAACATAAACATAATAATACCGTAAACAACTTAAAATTCTCACATTCTCAAGGAGGAAGGTGGTTAGCCCCCTCCTCCCAAGCAGCTTGAAAACATCCTTAGTCTGCATGAGATAAAAGTATCCAATAGCAAAAGGAGAACACAGCCTTGGAGAATTTAGGTGCTGAGATTTCATCTTTACCCTTTGTTTGATATCACCCTGATAAAGCAAAAGTTGATCTTGACTATCCCATGGAAACACTGGAAAAGTGAGAAATTGCTAACAAATCCTATTGTTATTAATGGGCCATGAGCACAATTAACTTTAGCTGGATTGGGATCATTACGTTTCCGAACTTAGAAGACAATTTATATACAGTACAAGAGAGTCAAGTTTTACTTCACTGAAATAAAAACTGATGGTTGTTCTTTAAAAAGCACTGGAGGGAAGAATGAGTAAGAACCTAAAGTAGGAGAAACTGAGTTTTGAGAAAATATTTTTAACCTCAGAACTCAGAAATAGAGCCAATGCTACCAAATGAAAGTTCATATTAGGCTAAGTGGATTTTGAACTTACAATGCCTCAATAAATTTTTTTGTATGGGTATAAATATAATTTGGCCCTTTGTGTATAATAAACACTACAAAATTAAATTAACAGCCTTGACATTCTGAGTATTTATTATTTACTATTATAGAGCATGTGTAAACAGAAAGAGGAATATGAGGCAGTGAGATACCAGCAACTATTGGGTCAACCAGACTTTGAAAGAATGGAAGCAGGTTTTCTAATTATTTTCAACCCTTCTTCAGATTTTGGTGCCCAACTATTTAATTAACATTTTGCCTATATCTGTGTCCTTCTTGCACTTATGATGCTCAACCAGGTTAATATCATACTAACAAGGCAACATGTATTCCACTTTTTTCTATTGTTCTGAAGTTCCAAAGCGTGTAGAAAAGTTTTTTAAAAGTAAGAAGACTTGTGTCTGGAATTTTATGACATGTTGGGCCAACCATGGCATTATTGCAATTGCTGTGTTCTTGTTTGGCGCTAAGAAAGTTATGGAAACTGTGTTTCTAAGCACATACAGTACATTTTCAGCTATGGATCAGGCCATTGGCAATAGGGTATTTGTACTTATCAGATATTCCTGAAAAATGGCAAATCCAGATTAAATAGGAAAGAAATGTGAGACAGCATTTTTATGCCAATGATGCTGTGTGGATGCTGAAGAAACATGAGAACTACTCTCAGAGTAAACATGAGTCTGGAAGCACTCTATGCTAGCAGGTAATCAGGAAATGCATCTCAAATCATTCATGGACAAAATTAAGATAAAATTTATGGTACAGTTTTGAGGCCATCATTAAGTTATTATTTATACCTTTCCTCCAAAGAATTCTATGAAGCTTATATGGTTCTCACCCCCCCCCCAAATCCATTTTATCCTCACAATTCTGTGAGGGAGGTTAGGTTGAGAGATAGTGACTGGCCCAATATCACCCGGTGAGCTATGTGGCCAAGCAGTAATTTGAACCCTGGTTTCCCTGGTCCTAGTCTAACACTCTAACCACTATACCACACTGGTGGTATAGATCTTTTGTGCCTATCCAATTAGTCCACCTAAACTAGCAGTGATTGGCATAGTGACCTCTACTTCCAAATGTGTGGCTCATGAGTAATTGGTACTTTGATTCAGACTGATGATCTCCTACCAACATGCTCTGTTGGAAGTACCCTTACCTGCAAGCAGTAACAATGAGATTTATTTCCAAATAAATGTGTCATAGATGGAGGCCACAGAAAGTAAACACAATCAGAGCAGGGCAGAGTTTCTTGAAGAAGAGGAGGAGGAGGAGGAGGAGGAGGAGGAGGAGGAGGAGGAGGAGGAGGAGTTTGGACTTGATATCCCACCTTTCACTTCCCTTAAGGAGTCTCAAAGCGGCTAACAATCTCTTTTCCCTTCCTCCCCCACAATAAACACTCTGTGAGGTGAGTGAGGCTGAGAGACTTCAGAGAAGTGTGACTAGCCCAAGAGGAAGTGAACCTGGTTCACCAGATTACGAGTCTACTGCTCTTAACACCACACTGGCTAAGCTAACCTAGACAGCTTTCCAGGATGACAACTAATGGAAAAGGGGAAAGACAGATATTGTTTCCCCTCTTTGGGATTCCAACATGCTAAAAAGAGAATCAGAATCATGTCATTTATTCTGCTATCACCTATGGTGCTGAAGTCACAGCTCCAATTCACATAACAATAAGAGACAGGAGGGCAATCACGTTCCTTCAGTATGCTGACATTTCCCATTTGTGCCCTTCTTCAAAGTTTTAATTTGGTAAAGGTGCTTTGCAGCTTGTCTTTTAACAGGTCACAAATAACTTGGGATGCAAGATCTCATATTTCATTTTCTCCTGCTGGTGCCACTAAATATTTCATCTACCTTTAAAACAGCAGACTCCTTTGGAAGGCCCTATCTCTCCCCCCCCCCTTTTATCTGCACTGTTTGCACACTGGTTCAGGGGATTTGTTCTTCAACATTAGACCAGTTTGCTCATACCTAATTAAGTAAAAGTAATCAACAAGCCATAAAACAGCTCAACGCTAGGTACTGTATTTGCTTTGGAGACAGTTTTAAAAACATATGTGAGATGTATGTGTAATACACAAGGCCACAGAAAGAGTCGCTTAGCATAAAGGTACCTGGACGAGATTTCTCTGAATCTTCAATTTCAGATTGTAGTAATTTAGCATGCACTCTGCTGGGTTGTTGTGGTGGGGTGTTTTTTTTGGGGGGGGGCTCATTTCACAAATGCTTTTTCAATATATTCTAACCCTTTTACAGTCAACAGAAAAATAGTATTGTGTATATAAAGTATTGCCCTTGCATGCCTAAGGGCTGGGGGTAAATTCTCCCCAACCAGTTTCCCACTTCCCTCAAGAAAACTCGTGATTTGCCATCCTGAATCTATTTTATTATTATTCTTTATTCTGAATTGAGTACCATTGGTTTGAACAGGACAACTCCAGGGTAGAAAGTTTGCCAAAGAGAGCTAAGTGCCTTATGTCTCTTCCAGTTCCTCATTTAAAAAATGAGACCTATTTCTTTTCTTCACATGATCACCACGTGGATACCTGGAATCTTAATGGCCAGAGACAATAGTGAGTAACGAGGAAGAAAATTCTGCCCTTTAAAACTTGCACACCTTTTTGAAAACTACAGTAAATAGTTTAATATTTGTGTCGCCTGCAGTATCATGCGTTCTTCATCAATATTTATGATACATGATAGATCTGTCCTATTAAACTAGGAACCGATAATCATTTGCCCTTTGGATATATGCAGTGCACTGACTGTGCTTATGTTTCAAGCGGCTGTGCAAATTCTGCTGCACTTAGCTGCCCATAATTTCACCTTCCCAGAGAAACTATCTTAAACAGCAGGAGGTAAGAACCACCACATATGTTCATTGCACACAAAATGGTCACCAGGTGGGGGCTCCTTGGAATTACATCCACATGACAGATGCTCTGTGCTGCAGGCTGTTTTTCTGCATGGAATATGGTCACCACTACCCCACAGATAAATCTCCACATCACTGCAAAGCATTCCTATATCTAATTTACAGTGGCACAGAGGCCATACACAAGGTCCTGCTCAGAGTATTCCAGTGACTATGTAGGGTACAGTGGTGCCCCGCAAGACGAACGCCTCGCAAGATGGAAAACCCGCTAGACGAAAGGGTTTTCCGTTTTGGAGGCGCTTCGCAAAACGAATTTCCCTATGGGCTTGCTTCGCAAGTCGAAAATGTCTTGTGAGTTCCTGCGGGTTTTTTCCCCTTCCCCCCCCCTTTTCCTAAGCCGCTAAGCCGCTTATCAGCTTATCAGCTGATCCGCTGATAAGCCGCTTAACAGCTGATCGCTAAAAGCCGCTAAACCGCTAATAGCGCTAATCCGCTAAGCTGTCAATGGGCTTGCTTCGCAAGACGAAAAAACCGCTATACGAAGAGCCTCACGGAACGGATTAATTTCGTCTTGCGAGGCACCACTGTAGTTGGTAAGAAGGGACTTATTGTGCCTAGCACCTTGTCTCTGGAATGCTCTCCCTTGAAATCTTCATTGTGTGCTTTCTGGAAAGCATCTAGAACTGTTGCTTTTACCTGCTGCTTTTAACATGATTTGATGCTGCTTTTCTCGATTTTTTGTTATGGGCCTTTTTCTTATTTCATATACAGTGGTAACTCGTATTGCGTAACCTCCAGGTTACGGAATATTTGGGTTACGCCGCAGCAAACCTGGAAGTGTATACTTCAAGGTTTCACCACTCACGCATGCGCAGAAGCGCTCTGCAGATGTGGCGCCTCTAGTTACGGATTTTTCAGGGTGCGCATGGCACCCCGAAATGAATTAAATCAGTAAACAAAGGTACCACTGTATTTGAGCTGCCTCATAAAGCTTTCTGTTAAGGTGTGCTGGGTTCCAAAATCAATAAATAATATTTCGTTTTCTTCCCTCCTCCCCAACTGGTTATTAACTGAAATAAATAAAAACTAAGTACCTTTGGTATATACTTGCTATTACACATTAATGGTTTGTTGCATGAACATAGGAAGCTGACTTATCCCAAGTCAAACTATTCATTGACAGGGCTTGATGCTGTCTCCTCGGGCTGGTGGCAGCTTTACAGGGTCTTTCAGGTGTGTACACCACTGGCTATTCATTTTGACACATCTATATTCCACTTTTTAGCCAAAAAAGCTCTAGAGCAGCTTATAGCTCAATGAAAAGCAAACCACTCCATGCCTCCTATCTTTCTCTTTCTGCAAAGTGGTGGATCTGGGACAACCAAAGGCAGCTGGTGCCTCAAAAGAATTGATGCTTCCTTTCTCTTCCTCTGCTGCAGTCTGATGTGATCCTTTTAAGTGCAAATGCCGGGAATTGAAACTGGGGCTCTTCTTGCATGCAAAGGATATGCTCTACCAGTAGTCCCCTTAATGTGACCCAAAATTACATAGCAAAAACCAGATTTGGGAATATTTCACAATGAAACACACTGCACTGCACTAACTCATCACCCAACAATTATAGCCTCTTTTTATTATAACAAGCACTCTTTTTCACCTCATAGAACTGAGTAACAGCAATAATGTCACAACTCAAGGCTACAGCAAACTTTCATAGTAACCAGGGCAAGGAAGCCATTAGCGAGTAGAACCTAATAGAAATATTTGGTAGAGATGGTTTCCTATGTGTCAAAGAATAGGAGAAATATATTAATAGGATAAGTTTAAGTATGCCCTGTCTACTTCCTTGAAAAATATGTTTTAAGAATATTGAACATGCAGAATGTTCTTTCTTCCGTATAACCAACTGAAACAAAATGAACTACGGACTTTACCTACCAGATAAAGAATATAGATACAGAGAGCATGGAAGAGCTTTGCATTATTATCAAGACATTTATAGCACCAAGATAAAATATTTGCATTTTAAATGAAATATGCTACTTCACTTTTTAAATGATTTGCTGCACTCCTTTGCATGGAAAACACTTAACAGGTCTGAAGGCACATGCCTGGGCCTGGTCAGTGTTTGAGTGGGAAACTTTCTGGAATCCCTATGAATACTACCTTGGGTTCCATGATGAAATTAAGAGTCTTATGCTCTACCTATTGAGCTATGTTAGAAAAGGCATGTGGCAAAAAAGGGAAGGGGAAAGCTATCCTTCTCTCCTGTCCTGGCCAAAATGGGCCAGGAAGGATTTGGAAGAAGCTTCACCAAGGAACCCACAACCACCATCAAGAAGATACGATTTATCTACCCATGAAGAAAAAGCCCCCTGTTCACTTATATTTTAAAGGTAGGAAGAAAGAATATGAAGGCGAAAAATACAGAGGTTACCCTATGTCCCTGAACTCCCTTTCCTAAATCATTGTATATATAAAACTGGGTCATTTAGATGAGAGGCATCAGTCATGCTTTGGAATAGGAAAGCAAACAATTTTCATTCTATTGTGCACTTGTATTTGAAACCAACTTTTCTGCTGTGACCCTCTATACTTACCCTGTCTGTTGCTCTAACCAGCAACATGCCTTTTCAATCTGCCTTCCTGGGGTCTGCATTTGATTACAGCATTCATGTTCTATTTAGATTCTTTTGTACCATGCCCTGTGGTGCTAGTACGAAAGGTGTTATTTATAAAATGTAATTCTGTTGTATTGCAATTTGGATTCAAAGAGGACAAGTAATATAAAATACTTAGTTTATTTAATAATTTCTTGGATTTATTAAATCAGGATCTTTACAAGATTAGTGCTGGGAGGTAGGAGGAGGTTATTAACTAATAAACAGGCTTCAGGCAACCCCTACTCCTCTACAGAATATACATTATTTAAACAGTTTCTCTTTGGAGAACCAAGATGTGCATCCAGCTCAAATTTCTCTTCTTGGTTTTTTTGTTTTTTAAGCATCAAGAAACAGACATTTGTTAAGATTTCTTGAGCTTATATTAGTTTAAAACAGGTCATTTGCAATTGTATTTTTCTCCCTTGCAGTAGCATTTGCGAAAAATCATCAGAGAATATCATATACGTCTGCTCACATATATACAGTTGTCTGCTCACTGGGAAGCTTGTGGCTGGCATCAGAATACACACTTCTAGGGAAAATGCCATGCATGAAGCAGCACAATTTCATCAGCTACTGCTTTTTTAAAAAGTGTTTGGGATTAAATCTTAATGTCTTCGGTGACACTCTTTTTCAAATAAACATATTTAGGACTGGGGCCACCCTTGCAGAATCCATTGCTGTTTTAGCTACTATCATGCAGGCTGTAAGTCCCAACAGTTATAACAGCATTCCAT
Organism: Podarcis cretensis; assembly: GCF_951804945.1. Classification (NCBI taxonomy): domain Eukaryota; kingdom Metazoa; phylum Chordata; class Lepidosauria; order Squamata; family Lacertidae; genus Podarcis; species Podarcis cretensis. Next base: position 33,095,725 of record NC_137173.1, on the reverse strand, counting down.
GCAGTTTTGCCCTATTCCAAGGCCACTCTGTCTGCCTTCAGAATCTCACCCTGCCCTGTGATATCTACCTCCCTGCATAAATATTCTTCAGCTGTCCTTACAGAACATGTCTGGGGCCATATAAAAGGTAAAGGTAAAGGACCCCTGGACAGTTAAGTCCAGTCAAAGGCGACAATGGGGTTACGGTGCTCATCTCACCTTCAGACTGAGGGAGCCGGCGTTTGTCCCAAGACAGCTTTCTGGGTCATGTGGCTAGCATGACTAAAACACTTCTGGTACAACGGAACACCGTGACAGAAGCCAGAGCGCACAGAAACGCTGTTTACCTTCCTGCCACAGCAGTACCTATTTATCTACTTGCACTGGCGTGCTTTCGAACTGTTAGGTTGGCAGGAGCTGGGACAGAGCACGGGAGCTCACTCTGTGGTGAGGATTCGAACCACCGACCTTCCGATCGGCAAGTCCAAGAGGCTCAGTGCTTTAGACTACAGCACTATATACATTTTACAGACTCAATAGTGTTGGTAATAGTGTGCTAAAGCAGCAGTAAGGATGACACCTGGATCCTTCCCAACAGTGGTGCAAACTAATAATCAAACTAACCGCCCAAAATATGACAATCTCCCTGACCTAAATAGGAACAAAACTCTTTTGCAAGCTACACCAAGGACACTTTTATCCGGCACAATAGTTTTATGTTCTTCTTCTAAGTGTGCCAAACCCTTAAGCTGGATCCCCATGAGCTGCTGTGCCAACTGTAACTAATTAGAATCTGATTGGTAGTTCATATTAAAAAAAAGAAAAGAAATGGAAGTTACTTGCTTTGGAAATTTGAATGGTATCTAAAGTAATGCAGAATAAAATTATTTTAAATTTTGAAATTAACAGTTGTATGTGGACTGAAGAGCATAATCCTATCATCACCAGTCTTTATCTCTTTCTCATGCTGTGTGTTGTTTTTGTATCCACCTTTAAAATCAAAATTATCTCTGATCCTAAATCAAATGTCAAGTAATTTGAGTAAGTAATTTTACCCATTTAAAATGAAGTGAAGCTTGAACTTGGGCAGTTGATAGTCTGTTAATTTGTCAGTAGAACAGGGTCTTTCGAAAAAGATACAGAACTCTAATATGCAAATATTCGAAAGCAGCAAGTCTGAATTTATTTCAAAACCCTTGTTTTAAACATTTTATTTTTATATCCATTTCTGCTTGAGTGGAGCAAAACAAGTGGAGCGACAGAGGAAGGCGTTTTCATTTCAAATATTAGGAATGAGCCAAGCTGTGGTTTGGGGTCAGATTTTCTTAAAATAATTCTGGCTACCAAGAGCAGCTAACAACAACTGACAGTTAAATTGCCATTGATGTTGTATATCACTTTGGGTGCTGCTGTGGCAGAGCATGCAACTCAAGATTAAAAAAAAAAAAAAATTATATTAAAAACACTTTAAAGCATTGGCCTAAATCCACAGAAACATGTCACCACATCATAAGCTGACTTAAAAATACACTACAGACACACACCACCAACTTGGGGAAAAGTCAAAAGCATTGTATAATAGGGAAGAGCTGATAATTGGGGGGGGGGGGGGCGAGAAGGAAAAACACAGCTGGGCCAGAGCAAGTCCTAGCAAGCACCTAAATGAAGCTGTCAAATCATGTCCCATATTAATCTACCACTACACCTTTTATCTTCTGTGGCAACTAAACCGGAACCTACCAAACTGAGTATAACACACTTGATTTTTAATGAAAGAACCAGAATAAGTGTGAGAGAATGCCTTTTAGAAGTATAGATGATTGGAATTTTTTTGGCCACAAATTCTGGGAGTGGGGCAGAGAGGGAGAAACCATATTTGCCTAGAAAAACAAGACAAAATGTTCTGTGTTGCCTACAAAAGTTAATGCCAAGGTAAACTGATTAGATACTAAATGCTTATCACACATTGGGCTAAAAGTGACCCTATATCATGTGGGGGTTTTTTGCAAAGAGGGAATAGCAGGGCATGAAAGCTTGTGGAGAAATATTGTCTATAGGAGTTGTGCTTGGTGGGATGGAGAAGAAGCCCACAGCTTCTTTATGAAAGCCAGCTACTTCAGGCTGAAAGGCCACACCCAAATACTCCCCAAATAGTTCAAGCAAGCAAGCACCAATCTGCCAGTAGAGTTTCTTGGCTATCTTGCCCCTTTTGAACGATCATGGTACTCGGTCTTAAATGTGTTCCAATATATCTGTTTTACTGCTGTTGTGCTAAGGAAGATGACTCAACAGAAGGGGGAAAGTTTCACAGTTAAGGCAAGAGTTCTCTAATCTTGCCATTGCTCGGCAGAGCTCCTCCAGATAATTCAGAGCCTACTTTAGCTTCGGCAGGTTTAACAATCACTTAATGGGTGGCCACAGGCTGCTCCCTTTCCAGCCCTAGGAGGAAGGAAGTGTAAGAAACCTTCCTCCTGTCCAGCAGCCACAGACTGCCAATGGGGTCATGCTGGATTGAGTCATCTGCAGCTGCCACACAGCTGCCTATACTTCAGCTGGCCAAGAGTGGACATTCTGACTCCTGGCTGAATCTAAAATGAGAGAAAAGGAAGAGCTCTATGTAAGAATAGGCAACTGGCAGCTCAGGAACTGAATCTATCCACTCCATGTTCCCAGTTGTTAGCCAGACTGTGACAGACTGAGAGCCTCTGCCACATTGGATTGTTTGCACAACTGTTTGCACAAATCACAAAGACAATCTTGTGACAGGATGTTGTATTCTATCTCATCATCTAATTTAATTCATTTAACAGAAAGCATAAAGAGTTGTCAACGGGCAAAAAGACAAGCCAGGATTTCTGTGTGTGTTCTTTAAGAACAGAAAAAGCAGCAGACCCACAGGTACAGCAAAATGAAAATCCAGAATATTGCCATTCAGAGAGGAGGTGCAGAAGGGAAGAGAGAAAACCCGGGATTTTAATATCATAGGATGCAATATACCTGCATAAGAAAGTGAAGTGAGAGCAATACCAATAATTAATTAATTAATTACAGTAATTATTACCAACACAGTTGCTATGTGGAAAATCTTGATTTAGAGCAAATGTATCATTTAAAGCAATTATCCAAAGGTTTGTTGAGTTTTACACAACTGTGAATCTTGCCATTGTTTTAATGATTCAGAGGTAGTTGGTCTGAAACTGTGTCAATTCTGACAATTTGTACTTCACTACTACTCTTTGGATCAGAGTCACCTGACACATGTGAGAATTACTACTTTAAATGTAGAATTCAGATGAAACTTGGAAGGTAAGAAGGAATATGACATTAAACTAACAAACAGAGAAGAAAACTTGAACTAAGAACGAAAAAGCAACAACATTTCACCCAACACTTCCTGTTGGCTCCAAATTAATTAATGTGGATCTAAATTTAAGAAGAAAAAGTATACCAAGTCAAAGGACTACTTTGAATCTGTGTTCCTCAAAAAAGATTTTCCCTGGAAAATTAATTTTAGACTTTCTATTGTCAAATGCATTTGAAAGCTATTAAATAAGTATTTTTAGATGTATGAAAAACATGTGTTTTGAACGATGTTGTTTCTCGTTCACAGACCTGTTCTTTTTGCTACGCAAAGTACTAGTGAGTAACTTGTACTCGGAAACGTTCAGTTCAGTTTGTATCAACATTGCCATAATGATACTTTTTCCACTTAAGATAATGCATGCTCAAATACATATAAAAATAGCATGTGGTCATTTACAATGAAAATGAAATCTCTGTGGTCATAATGCTACCAGTTCATAGACTTTAGGGCCAGCAAATACTTTTATGATAATTTTGTTCTTCCATATAACAAGCGTAATTCCAGTTCCACCCTGCCACAGTACTTTCCTATACTGTGGCACCTTGAACTGGCTGACGACAGTACTGGCGCTGAGGCTTCATATATTTCACAATGCCAATGAAAGTACATGAGTAATATCTGGTACAAATCCAAAACCATATCTAGTTAGCCAGTATTTGTAGATTAAGCAATTTAAACTGTGGGATTCAGGAGGCAAATAAGGAGGATAGAGTAGAGATGGTCAGCCAAAATACCAAAGTACAGCAGGGATGCAAGCTCTGTTCATCTGAATAAGGCTCCTGTCAGTGGAAAGTACATTTGGAACCAAGCTGAAAGGAAAGAAGGCCACGTTGACATGATGAAAAGCCAAGGAGTCAAAATAACTGTTTACTGAATCAATCAACAAGAGAGCAGTTAAAATTCTGTTGGTGGTATACAGACCATTAGGGCAAGAATGCAGTTAAGAGCAAAATTCTATAACAGATACTAATAATATAACATTAATAAGATGAACCTGACTCCAATGTTAGACTCAGGCATGTTTGATTCATACAAATTTAATGTTCACATGTAAAGGGTTTTTTTTTTATTTATCTGTTTATTTTGCATGTTGCTTTTACATATCTGTTGTGGGGTTTTGTTTCGTTTTTGCTTAGTTTAATGTATTACAGAACAGCCCTAAACCGCTGCCAAAATCTGGCTGACAGGGTTTGGGCAAGGCAGAAGTGACCCTTTCCCAGCAGAGAGTAGCTCCACAGACAAGGCAGAACATCTGCCCTAGAGGTCCCCTGCTGGATAACTCGGTGGATGAAGCACTACAGCTGGGGGTGTTCCTGCTAGCAGTAGCAGCTAAAACAGGGTATTTTGTGGGTGCTTTGGGGGATGTCCTTGAATTTGCTGCATACAGACCCCTTTGCTTCCTTGACACACGATCATATCGGGCCCTCAGCCTACAACAACCTAGAGATGGCGAAAATACTTTCCATCTCATTGGGAATTGAAGTAGTATCAAATATACACACACACCATAAGCCCCAGGAGAAAAAAAGAGGAAAGCTGCTGTCCCAGCTGGAACTGGAACTCTGAATGCAGTGTTGCCCTTTGATCTCCCTACCCATCCAGCACAGATTGTTTGGCCCATTCTTTTGTAGTTTTTTTTTTTAAAATATATATGTTATTGTAAGCTACTTTGTAAACAACAACAAACAACAACAACAATTTTTATTCTAAATAAGATACAGTAGTTACGAACTTAATTCGTTCCAGAGGTCCGTTCTTAACCTGAAACGGTTCTTAACTAGAGGCGTGCTTTCGCTAACGGGGCCTCTTGCTGCCGCTGCACAGCCAGCACACGATTTCCGTTCTCATCCTGGGGCAAAGTTCTCAACTCAAGGTAACTCTTCTAGGTTAGTGGAGTTTGTAACCTGAAGCGTTGGTAACTCGAGGTACCACTGTACTCATTTTACATATTTTTTCCCCCTTCTCATTTTGACCTCTAAGAATTTTGAAAAGGCTGCTCCTTGTAAGTTTTATAACCATCAAACCAAGCCAGGTGACAGACATACAATTTAAATGATAAAATGAGAGTTAAGTGAACAGGAAAGCAATGCACAATGGCTCATCCAGTCCTAAACTGTCATCTCTGTATGAATTCACATGTACTGCAGAAGAAGAAGAGTTTGGATTTGATATCCCGCCTTTCACTCCCCTTAAGGAGTCTCAAAGCGGCTAACAATCTCCTTTCCCTTTCTCCCCCACAACAAACACTCTGTGAGGTGAGTGGGGCTGAGAGACTTCAAAGAAGTGTGACTAGCCCAAGGTCACCCAGCAGCTGCATGTGGAGGAGCAGAGACGCGAACCCGGTTCCCCAGATTACGAGACTACCTCTCTTAACTACTACACCACACTGGCTCTACTGCAGACAAAGTTGTTATTTTTCCCCAAGTGAAATCCTTAGGCTGGATATGTTCTTACTCAAAGAGGCAAACCAGGTTATATGCCATTGAGCTCCCTTCCCCAATTGTACCTACTGCTCATGTTTAAGAACAAACAGCTCCGAATCCAAGTTCTCACCGGGCCAGCCTGCCACAACATGCTATGGCATCTTCACCATTTCATTTGAACTGCCCTCAAAAATCTGAAACATCCTGGGAATTGACAGATATGCATCGCTAATGCATCACTTCCTATCTGGCATGAATTTACAATGGACAATATTGTTATACTACAGGAATGTCAGTAGCGTTTTCTTCCTTTAAATTTCCCAATGACTGCAAGGAGGAGTTGAGTCACTGGGAAGTAACATGACTCTTTAAAGCAAATAAATGACTAAGCATAGGCAACTTTTTACTATAGACATTTTTTTTGGTCTGCAGTCAGTAAAATCACTGTTTCTGTTAAGTCACTTGGCTTCTGAAAGGTAGTATCATAAGGTAGCGGCTATTTCTAGTGCCTGGAAATATTTTTACACTCCAGCATGGAAATATTGGACCCGCCCAAAGGACCGGAATGGCAATGTGTCTGCTCCAAGCACTGGAGTCATTATTTTCTTCCTCCTTACATGGTAAGAATTAATACTCTGGATGATGCAGAAGGTTTGTTTTTTTTAACTTTCCAGAAGCAACAGCAGCAAAGCAAAAAAAGCATCCAAAATCAAAATAAGCAAAGGGGACAAGTATTTGTCAACTGCCAACTTCGTGAAGGCAAAATTCAGAATGAGTTTCATGCAATATAAACGACCTGCAAGAGCATGAGCCAACACTTGAAAGGTGGAAAGAAAACGCAACACTTCATCTTTTAGTTGCAAGAATAATTTCCATCATGTACCATTCTCCTAGTTCATATTGGTCCACTTTAAGCAGGTCTGTAGCTGTTGAAACTGGGGCACCTATTTGCAGGCAATGCTATAGAAAAGATACAGTAGTAATGTGATTTTCAAATACAATACTGGTTGAAAGTAATAAAAGTAACTCATCTCGGTGAGTTCCAACATTATTTTTATGTTTCAGATATTTCTTTTGAAAGTATCACAATGGAACCAGAAAATATATTCAAATGCAGCATCACCTTGCTTCTAGATTGAAAGATCCTAGATATACTATTTCATATAAAATTTGCACTTCACTGGCTGAGGATAGATGCAGTATGCCTTTTTAAGGCTGTCATGATACGCAAGAAAAATCAGGACACTGACAATAACATACAAGAGAATAACATACAGTAATTAAATATGTCCACAGTAAGCCTCCCAGCAACCGGGGTGGCCAGAGGAGGATGGAGTATTGTCTCCGAATGGTTGGGCAGGGCTGGAAGTTCACTCCAGGCATGGATTGTGATCATGCCGGGCTGTGATCACCACTTGCTATCATATAAAGGAGGGTAAGGACTCCTTGTCCCAGGTCATGGAGAAAGTCATGTCTTATTTTGCATTTAAGTCAGGGATTGATACATTTGCCCCTGCATAGAAAGCTGGCTTATACTTAGACCATTGGTCCATCTATTTCAGTACTGCCTACACTGATCAGCAGTAGTTTCCCAGGGTTTCAGACTGGGGAAATTCCTGAAAGTGAGGCCCTTGATTTCAATTCCCATCCCTTTCTGGCAACGATACTGGGGACTGAATCTAAGACCTTCTACACACAAAGCAGATGCTCAACTACTGCCCTGTGGACTCCTCCCAAACATGTCATTATCTACCCATCCTTTCCTCTACCAGCTGTCTTGCTTACATATATCAAACAAATAACCACTCTTGGTAGGAACTAATATGCTATGTGACCTTGGCCATGTCATCCCGAACCTCATGTCCCAATCTGTAAAGTAACATAAATAATACTGTCATACTTCACCATAATAGATTGGACTTAATTTATTCATGTGGATTTTAAAAAAGCTTCTGGAATAAATAAAACCCTCTGCAAGTACTTCTCAGATGTCTGAATTGTAGGACAGGCTTCAGTGTTTCACAATCTGATCTTCTGCATGTTTACTCAAAAGTAAGTCTATGTTCAGTGCAGCTCACTCCCAAAAAGAAGGCATAGGATTTCAGCCCAGCTGAGAAATGGAAATATATAATTTGTACAAAGCTTGGCTACAGACTAAACTCTAGTCTGCAAAATGAATAGGAAACAAGTCAGCCATAATATAATTGCATGCCTACTAAAGTTATCATGATAACTGCTTCTCAGACCCTGGAAAACTAAATTGTTCTGAACTAAGAAACATTTCATTTACCCTCATTATTCAAACAACAACAACAATAATTTCAAAAGATAGACTTACATATAAATCTTAATTATATTACTTAGAAGTAAACTCTACGTCCAAGGGACTTCTTCCACACAATACATTTATGAGCAGAGTATTACTTCAGTTTGTTGGCACAGGAGAAAATAGACTAGGAGGAACCACTCTAGGGCTATTTTACCATTTTTGTATGTTTTCTTGAAACTTAATTATTTTTTGTGGCTGATCCTTAATTTAATAAACTGTTAGCAAATAAATGCTACTTAATTGGGCAAGTTATAAGCCACTGGCCAAGCAAAATTCGTAATGCTGAGCAACTTAAGAAGTATATCTATTTAACAATCATTCTCCTATTTTCTACAGAATTATTATATCAAATAATAAACATTAAATAATAACATCATTATTATTTTATTTCTCTGCCTTTCCTTTAGAATGTTTAAGGAGGTTAACAAAATCAACACTGCACATCAGAACTGTGCAAAAATGTCATTTCAAAAATGTCCACCATATTTGCAGCCGGATAAATAATGGTGGTGGTGGGACACAATTTTACTGAATTTCTCCAGGCAAGGATAAATTATCCAACAGGTTCTCAGCAGTGTGGCTCACCATAAAGATTGATTTTTGTGTTAATAATAATAATAATTTATTTATACCCCGCCCATCTGGCTGGGTTTCCCTAGCCACTCTGGGCGGCTTCCAACAAAATATTAAAATCCAATAGTCGGTTAAACATTAAAAGCTTCCCTAAACAGGGCGTAAGTGGTTAGGAGCACCTGCATTTTGCATTGTCCACAATGCTGAAGACCTAGAATCATTTGAAGGCATTGTTGGGGGGAAATCTCATTAAGTTTCTCAGGAAAATGTTACCTGAAAATTTCAGCTCAGCTCACACAAAGCAATTACCTCCAATGAATACAAAATGATAAAAATGAACACCTTAAGAAGACAATATAATGATAATAGTCCCTCCAATAGACTACATCCAGTGTGCACAGAAGAGATGACAAACTGAGGGAGAGTCTTGACTTCAGCAAAATATATTATTTGTCCCCATTTTATAGAATGAAATGGTAAGACCAATTTCTTTCTTTTTTCATTTTTGTTCCAGAAATGGGAAGTATTTTACTTCTGACCTACAACATGTTGGAACTTATTCATTATGTACTGAACACATGTGACTTAGCCTGGCTTAAATCCCGCCCCCCCAAAAATAAATAAATAAATGGACTGTGGGCATTATTATTCTAATATAAGTCAATTTTTTTCAAAATTGGCTTGCAATTCCAAAGTGATGGAGGTCTCACAGAAGACACGTTGATTTCTCCACCAGCCCACTGTCCCATGTAGTATCAATATGGCAACTTTAAAGAGGAAAACTGACAATTTGTGCCCTCTATAGGAAGAAAGCACTTGAAATTTCTAGATATAGTCAGATGCCTACATTCCAAAACACAGGAACCTTTTATTTTGTGGAGGGAGAAAACTGCTGGGAAGAGGGTAGAGAGACAACAAAAGTTCAGACTATGGCAAAGAGCCTCTATAATGTGGAAACAAGCTTTGTGTTCTCTTAGCAGCTAAAATCCACAATGTCCTTACCCTGTTTTTCAATAATAATAATAATAATAATAATAATAATGTAAATCCTATAATGGAGCTTACTCTCAATCATGTAGGTACCTCCAGATATTACTGCCATACTTTGTAATCTCTGTGGGCTGATGGAAGCTATATCCCAGCAGCACAAAAGAGGGTCATGTTGGCTATCTGGTATATAGGATTGCACCTTAAGGCCTCAATATAGTGAAGAAGACACAGGAGATTCTGAGGTTACTCAACGGTCCCCTACACATACACCCCACATGTTGTATTCATTTCTATATTGAGATAGTTTTCATTTAGGTTTTTTTCTTTTTACAAAAGTATACAATTCACTCATGTATGCTACATATGAGTAATAGTTTGTAAACATTTATGATCAATTTTATGACAGGTGTGTTTCCATAGCCTTCTGTCTCCTCTCACAGGTTCCTAAGATAAACAGCATCTATTTGCAGATGCAGTTTTTACATGCATCCTCTCTCATGACAAACACCTCCATTAGTACACAACAGGAAAAGAGTGGAGAGCAGAAAGCTTGGAGGCGGGGGACAGAAATAATGAATACAGATGGTAAGAATGGGGGGAGGCACTGACCTTTATTGCCACTGACACAATTTAAAAAATGAAGACTAAAATGAAGACAACCAAAATAATATTTCTAATATGCTTCGTTTTTATACAGCACTTCACCCCCCATGTTGATAGGCCTACTACCAACTGTACAAGTGAGGCCTGGTCTTAAGATGCTTTTTGAGACACCACCCCCACAGCACTTGAATTCCATTAATCACCATTTTTATATAGTGTAAACGCCTTGGTCCTGCAAAAAGAAGGTCTCCACATTCTTGGAAGAGGTTGTATGGCATAAAGTTTAGCATGAAAAGTTAAACTTTTAAAAAAACAACCTCTTAATATGATGAACTGCTTCTTCGTGAAGGAAAGAGACCAGAATGTCAGAGACAGCCCTTGCTTGCTCTGCATGATTAACAGAAGTCCTGCCTCCACTAAGTGCCTGTGTGTTCTCTTTGGTGCACAACGTATCAATCAGCCCAGGTGCTTCAAAACCCCTCGAGAAGCGATTTCTTGCAGTTTTGAAGAAAATTAGCAAACTATTTCTATTGTAACTGCTTTCATAAGAAAGCCTGTCATCCCAAGTCTCAAACAACACTTATGTAAAAGTTCAACTGAGATCAAACGTGTATTTATGATGCGGGGGGGGGGTGTTGTGGAGGGGCACATTCCCCAATTTATATTTATCTACATGCTCCAAGATCAGCCAAGACCTTGAAATTCATTTCATTTGTTACTCATAGCAGATTTGAGCTTCAGTATGCATTACATTAGCTCTCTGGTCTGATTAAAGCCTCTCTCCTCCCCCGGCTTTAATCTCTGCATGCTGTTATGTGGAAGGTGCCAACTTCAGAACAGACAGTTCTGTAGAGAAGGACATTAAAAAAAAAAAAGCACAGCACTTTAGCAAATTTAAACAATGGGACATGTGATCAAAATAATTCATAAAGGGAAGGGTTTTATTAAGTCATTTCATGAGCACACAATGCCCTTCTTGCTTTGTTTTCTTTTTAAATAAACCTGACTTTACATATGCCAAGGCCACACATTTAAATACAGTATCACTGCACATGCCCTAAATGCACAAACTAGTTATTTCCTCTTGTTCCAGCCCTGTTCAACTTTTTCTTTCCTTTCTTCATCCCTAGTTTTGGAATAACGCATGTGTTGAACTTCCGGGTTAGCGCGATCGGCTAATGGCGGATTCCCTCCGAGCTCCGGAGGGAATCGGCTCTGCTGAAGATGGGTCCTACCGCGCCGGCGACGCGGGGACCCTCAGAAACCGCAGGCGTGGAAGCCTGCGGACTTGGTGACTCGGTGGGCACCTTTAAGCGCCCTCCCTGACCCACGAAGAGCCTTTTTAAAGGCTACGGAGAGGGTACGGGGAGCGGCGTGGTGCTGAGAGTAGACCGCTACTTCAGTGGAGCGAAGCCGCGTGCCATGGCCGGACAGCGCTGACTTTTCCCCCAAAATTCGGACTGGAAACAAATAACCCGTGAGTAGAATGGAATTTGGACTTTAAAATCTATATCTTTGAATTCGGTACAACCGGGGGATGTGCTAAAGGGAAGTCCGCACCCCCCTATCTACAAACGATCTAAAGCAAGGATCGGTGGACTAAGGTGGAGAGTACTGTTTTTGGTGTTAGATAAAAAATATTTCCATGAGTTTGACAGAAGAAGTCTTTGTGCTGGAGAGAAAGTGAGGAGTTTGGGAAGCTTTTGTGTAACCCCCCCCTCCCGAACCCGGGAGCGTCCTGTGTGTGAGCCGGAGGAAGAAGAACAAGGAGTTTGACAGCTGTCAAAGGAGCTGTCAAACGGGCGGCTAAAATTTAAGAACTTTGTTATTTAATAACTTTCTGAACTAAAAGTGTTCCTTTTGAACTGAGGTGGCTGGAAACAACGTAGTCATAAACAACAAAGTAACGGGCTGTTGGAAAAGGACTATCAAGCAACTGTAATCCCCCTAGGGGGAACTAGAGACATTACAATGGCTGCAGAGGGAAAATTACTGGTAGAGATAGAAAGAATGTTTTTTCTCGTGGGAATCCTGCAAGAGCAGAGTACAGCTATGAACAAAGAACTTATGACCTTGAATTCCAAAACAAACGACTCTGCTGAATGCATAAAGAATTTGCCTGATAAGGAATCTGCAGCTGAACCAGAAAAAACTTTTTTGGAACCGGTGGAGAGAAAAGAAGGAATGGAAAAAGTGCAGGAAAATATCAATCAGAAGCCCATATTGTCAGGAAATAAAGAAGATCTTTGGATTACAAATCTGCGAAAGATGAGAAAGATGAAGGAGGAAGTCCCGGGAGCACTTGGAATATTGGAATTCAAAAGAGTAAAGAAATATGATTGGGACTTCCTCCTTGAGTATGGGAGATCAACTGACTTTTTGCAGCAACTGCTATTAAGTATCTTGGATGGAAGAAAATATGATGTGACTGTGGTAGAATTCCTTCGAGACCTGAGGACCAACAAAAAGGGCTACCAACAAAATCGGCAGAGAGAGACTGACAGAGACTTGAAGGCCTCTGATGTGAGGAATCCGGGCTAGGATAATTGCTTGGGAAGGGATGGAAACTGGGGTAGGGAGGGAGGGGAGAACAGAATTTCAAAATTTTATGATTTTTGTATTTGGCCATTATGACATATAATTAACAAAAATACAAAGGGAGAAATTCGTGGAAGGGTAATTAGGTCGACCTTAGAAAAAAAAAAGATTTAATGTTTAAAAGAGAATTGGATAAATTAAATTTGGATAAGTAAAAAGGATTAAGTTTAAAAATAACAATAATATGTTAAAGATGGGAGATAAGAACTTGCTGAACTAATTTTTGGAATTGGGATGTATGAAGAGGGGGTGGGGGGAAGTCAGGGAAAGGGGGTAATGAAAATAAGAGTTTAAAAATATATATGTTTTGTTTTTGTTTTTGTTTTATAAAATGTGAAAACCTAATAAAAATTTTATAAAAAAAAAAAGGAATAACGCATGTGTTTTCTTTCCCCGTTAAGAATTGCACTCTCTCCTCCCCTTCCTTAATACAGAACCATGAAACAGTGAAGGCGTGTTCTTAAAAACCCAGCCCTTGCTCAGAAAAGCAAAACAAAATCTCATACCTAAATCTAACTCCCAAAGAATCCCTCTGGCATAAGGAACCCTGTTCTAATCTTCCTTTATCAAACTTGAGTGATGGCTGCACTCAACAACTCTGGACAGAACTGTCCTGTTTCTCAGGCTTTCATCTCCCCTCTCCCCGCCGAGTTGGAGGGGAAAGGATACAGTGCACATTTTCACATTCTCTAAGTCTGCAGTTGTTTTTATATAAGAAGCAATTTGTTTGGGTCATATCAGGTCAAATGGGAAGCCTGCCCAGCTCTCGGTTTTAAAGGAAAAACATACAGAAAGACACAAAAACACAGCAGTTTCCTTCATTAAATTCCACTCTACCTGCCATGGGCATGGAGCCACAATGGAATTTCCCACCCTGGCTGAGAGCTGCACAACTTTTATTTTTAGGGTTTTTGGCATTTTATAGAAAAATCTTATTAGTTTGCTTTTAAGTGAACTTTGAGGCAAAGGCTATTAACATGAAGCATAGATGTGATTTTTAATAAATAAATAAATAAAATACAGAAGGATTAGAGTCAGGCTGAATCTTAAAGTCCTTACCCAGGGCCTGATTCTTACCTCCTTTGGCCTGCCATAAACTGGGAATAGTTCCACTAAAAGCAATGGTACTTTATTAGATTAAAATCAGCATTAAGTAATAATCCCTTCACTGCTCTGAGCTGCTTTGCATGTTCAGAGAAACAGCAAAAACATGGATGAATAAATGGCTTGCAATTCCTCTTTTATTTTGCTGTAAAACCACACATATAAGCCACAGGACAGATGTATAAATTCTGCCTTCATGTATTAACTGAACATACAGCAGAAGAAATCTTAGAACACTGGAAGGAGTTAGGAAGGTGCCTGACATCCAAGTCAAATCATTTGTCAATCATGCTCCGAAACATATCTATCAACTCCCCCCCCCCTTTAAGGGAAATTCCCTTATTCCGAATAGGATTCCTCACAAGAAAAGGGAAATGTTGACAGCTATGCTCAGAAATGTCAGCACTGACTAGCTGTTGCACTCTCCTGAGTTTCAGGCAGGGTTATTTCCCAGCCCTACCTGCAGATTCTGAGGATTGAACCTGCGGCCATTTATGTGATCCACCAGTCAGCTATGGTTGTACTCTGCAAGTGTTGAGTTGCTCACTCAACCAGTTTTCACCTGCTTCTGTGAATGCATGGGATTCAGTTGAGAAGTACCTCAAGCTACTTTGCAACACCCAACAGAATGCATTTCTGTACCAGCGAGGCCTGGCTTAAGGAAGGCAATTGACTAAAGCAGAACAGCAAGATTTATCATGCTGCACAGGTTCCACTGTCTGGTCTGGATCATCCCAAACCAAGAGGGACAGTTCCATGATATAGACCAAAGCAAATACAAGGCATGGCATGGAAAGAATAGCGATGGGATAAAGAGTATCACACACCAGTACCTCTCAGACTATATGTGATGCAGGAGAACAGGGATCAAATCTTCCAACTTTTCACTTTGCAATGAAAAGTAGCTGGCACTTGTGTGTGTGTGTGTGTGTGTGTGTGTGCACGTGCGCGCCAATTTGATCAGCAGCACTGGTGGCATGGGATGCTTAACTTTTCCCTCCCTCCATTATATTCCCACTCATCACAATTCAGTTGTCTTTTTGTACTTAGTGGAGCTCATAATATCTTCATATTTCTATGCAGAAAATGGTGCATAGGTGGCAGTGTATAGAGGCTAGATTCTCCCACCCCAGCATTGCTGCTGCAGTTGAGCATTACCTACCCTGCCTGTGCAGCTGCTTAAAGTTAAGATGAAAACACCAGCAACTTCCAGAGCAGTAGCTATGTTAACTTATTGCAGCAAAAACAACAGAGCCTCATTGTTTTGCCCTAAAAGGGCTATTTTAATTGCCATGGACTTATCAACATTGTCACAGCCCATATGCACTGCTTCTTCCCTGTAGTAAGGTGCAAAGATGGGACTGGAACATCCATACTGAATGCATGTAGCCACTTGCCTAAGATAGAATGTAGTTCTGCTGATACCAGAGCAGGATAGTCTATGAACTGTCACAGCTATGTATATTTCCAGGACCGTAGTCATCATAGGTGCCTTGTCTAAGAACCAAGACAACAGATTTATTCATTCAGTATAACGGTATCATGAGAGAACCACTGAGTGTTTTCAGCTTAGTGGCAATTTAGGTGGCATTTACAGATCAGTACTTTTCAATAAAATATTATTAATAATAATCCACTCCTCCTCTGTAAGCCAAAAGATTATCAGGGGGCTCATGCAATGACTCTGCCGCTGGACTGTATCACTTCTACCTCGTGCCTCTAAAGCATATTGCTAAAGGAAGACAGATTATATGTTCTAGGGCAGCTGGGACTACTGCACACGAACTAGAGTATGCTTTAAACATCTGCCCCTGTATTGTGAGCTCCCTAGAGGAAGGGCAGGGTAAAAATAAAAGTGAATGAAGGAATGAATAAAACAGTGCAACAAACTAAAACAGGAGCCTTGTATTTTATACATTGTACAACAAATGGCAATGTTGCAAACATAAAGACAAGGAAGTAACTCTAAGGAATTACAGTGGTACCTCGGGTTACATACGCTTCAGGTTACATACGCTTCAGGTTACACACTCCACTAACCCAGAAGTAGTGCTTCAGTTTAAGAACTTTGCTTCAGGATAAGAACAGAAATCAGGTTCCGGCGGCGCGGCGGCAGCAGGAGGCCCCATTAGCTAAAGTGGTGCTTCAGGTTAAGAACAGTTTCAGGTTAAGTACGGACCTCCGGAATGAATTATGTACTTAACCCGAGGTACCACTGTAAATCAAAAACCAAACAGGAAACAGGCCAATTAAATCACCAGAG
Organism: Podarcis cretensis; assembly: GCF_951804945.1. NCBI lineage: Eukaryota > Metazoa > Chordata > Lepidosauria > Squamata > Lacertidae > Podarcis > Podarcis cretensis. The sequence goes on along the minus strand of NC_137173.1, from coordinate 33,079,499 downwards.
GATGAACTATATGTTATACTTCAGCTATGAAATGTACCCTCATTGACTACTTCATCCTTTTTCGAGGTAAGGTAAACATGGATCTTGGTGAAAGTAAGAGCAGTTGAGGTGGGGAGAGAAGAATGAAGAGCAGGGGAAGGGTTAAGCAATGCTTTCCTATCCATTCCTTCCCCAAGGATGCTTTCCAACAGATAACAGGTTGTCAGGGCTTCATTACACAATGCTACACTATAATGTGTTGCTTGCCCCACAGTTAATTTAAGCGAAAGCCGTCTTCTCAATTCATTTGCCATGCTATCAATGACTGCCGCAATACATGATTATATTCTATCTATTCTAAGATTTGTAGCTTGACCCACAATAGAAAATTAGCTGAAAAGGAGCATGTTATTAATGCGTTTTCCTCAAAACAAAATTAATGTGGTAGGAAATAATCTATTTTGACGGCATCAGCAGTATTTTCCTGAATATAGCATTTAATATAAATTGGTTTGTTATTTGTATTTTATAAATTAAAGGCAGACAACCAAATGTTTCAAAAGACTGTTCACAGTGCATACAGCTGTTCAAAAGGCTAACACCCTGAAGTGCATTTTGTTTACATCATAATCATAATCATCAGTACCATTTGTAGCAGAAAGAAGAAAATATCCACAAAATACACCTGTTAAGAGTTCAGTGAACTATTATGCAGCTGTTCTTAAAGTTATGAACTATTAAAGAAGATCAGAATGGGCATAAAGGAAAGCTGGCGGAATGGAAAGAGCCAGTGGGACACAGTGAACTCTGGATACAAGCTCTATAGGAAAGGCAATGATGAGTATATTGGAGGTGATATTGCTCTGTATGTCAACAAGGACATAGAGTCCAATAAGCTAGAAACATGAAAAGAGGCTGGCTCCTCCACAGAAGTGCTATGGATGGCAATACTGGACCACAACAGTAATTTAGTACTGGGGGCACGTTATTGCCACCCCTGATCAACATGTCAAGGATGATCTTGAGATGGAAAATGAAATAAAAGAGGCACCCAAATGGTGAAGTGCAGTAGTAATAGTGATTTAAATTACCCTCACACAGACTAGGTGCATGTGTACAGTCATGACAAAGAGGTAAATTTTCTAGCTATCCTAAATCACTATGCCCTAGAATAGTTGGTCATGAACCCAAGCACAAGTGAGAGTTACTCTTAAGGGATGCTCAGCACCTGGTGTTCTGTGGAGAAACTGGATACACAGAAGTTCCTCCTCCCTCAAAATACTAGAACCTGAGATCATCCAAATGAAGCTGAATGTTGAATGATTCAGGACAGACAAAAGGGAGTAGTTTATAGTATGTACAGTTCAACTGTGGAATTTTCCCTCATGAAAGCAATGGCCCCCAAATTGGATGGCTTCAAAAGAGGATTAGACCAATTCATGGAACATAAGATTACTAGCCACAATGACTATGTTTTACCTCTACTGTTGGAGACAGTATGCCTCCCAGGTGCTGGTAATCACAAGTGGGAAGCGTGTTGTGATGCTCAGGTGCTATTCATGGGCTTCCTAGAGGCATCAGATTGGACACCATGAGAATAGGAAGTTCACCATCTAATTGAACAGTGCTCATCTTATGTTCTTAGTGACCCTGGAGCAGATGAGGGTGGGATCCTTCCATCTTTTAGCATGCATCACAGCAACCAAATTGTACATTACAGACAGACAGGAAAAGTTTGGACAAAGTCTAGAAGTAATTTTTAATGGAAATTTAAAAACATTTATATAGCAACCTGTGGCCCTCAACTTTACTGCATGTGGGCAGGAGAGAAGGTGGTTAAAATGGAGATAGGAGGGGAACACACCCTTCAGGCAATGAGTTCACACCTTTACCAAGGGTGAGTGGTCCCTTCCCAACCAATCTGCTTGGACAGGAAGGAGGAGGAGAGCAGGTGGCAGAAACTGAGAGAACCTTGCCCATTTTTGGTTTTGGTACCACTAGGAGTGGAGGAGGAACTCAGTTCAGTTCACATTTGAAAGTGAACCTAATCAATTCACGCTTTCTGAAACAATTTATAAAAATGCATATATTACGGCAAAGTGTGCATGTTAGTGAAAATGATGTACAAAAATGTATTATATTGGGGGAAATTGCTTGCAAAATGTGTCCATTAGTCAAAACTGCATCCAATAATGTGATTATTTTGACATATTTCATTGAAGATCTAAAATAATAATGATAATAATCAAAAATTGCTGCAAATATTGTGGAGAATTGAATTGAATATTGGAAAACTGGAAAACTGGGAGAACTGAGAATGACAAATCCATCTACCCCTAGCAGCCCTGAACAGAAGAAAGGTTGTTATGATAGACATTCAAAAATGCACATAAGAAAGAGAAAGGATGAGACTTTGAAAGCATATGTATGTGATTTTGCTGCTTCTGCTGCTAGATTTAATCAGTTTCAGATAGACCTTTAGCATACTGTTATAAATAATAGAAGTTACATACCACACTTTTATAATATCTTTCATCTGAAGACTTCTTATGACTTAATTAAAAGGGACACTGCCAGGTTAAAAACCATAGATTTTTTTTATTAAGTAATTTCCTTACCTGTATTACTAATAACACATTGGGTTATTAAGCAGAAACAATTTTTAAAATCTAATTTACTACTTTATGTATTTAGGCAATTGGCTTTTTTAAAGCATCTAGGAAAATGAAAATAGTTTGTCAGTTTCCATTTCTGTTCATTATCAGTTCTACTGTAGTTTTTCACACACTAGAACTGGGTTCTTGACTTTGGATATTATAAAATAGCATATAATTCCAAAACACAATTTGGGCTTTAAAAAACCCTGAGGTTTTTTTTAAAGCCTTCAGTATTTAAAGAAAATCTATATTTAAAACCAAATTACCAAATAAAATTCCTCCAAGTCTTAGGTTTCCAGTTAAATGAAAGTGCATTCCTTTTGTTATTTAACAAATACAACAAAATATTGTGGGCTGGCTCTAATTTGTCCACCATGAGTGTAGTCTACCCCTCATAGAATCATAGAGTTGGAAGAGACCACAAGGGCCATCGAGTCCAACCCCCTGCCAAGCAGGAAACACCATCAGAGCACTCTTGACATGTGGTTGTCAAGCCTCTGCTTAAAGACCTCCAAAGAAGGAGACTCCACCACACTCCTTGGCAGCAAATTCCACTGTCAAACAGCTCTTACTGTCAGGAAGTTCTTCCTAATGTTTAGGTGGAATCTTCTTTCTTGTAGTTTGGAACCATTGCTCCGTGTCCGCTTCTCTGAAGCAGCAGAAAACAACCTTTCTCCCTCCTCTTTGTGACATCCTTTTATATATTTGAACATGGCTATCATATCACCCCTTAACCTCCTCTTCTCCAGGCTAAACATGCCCAGCTCCCTTAGCCGTTCCTCATAAGGCATCATTTCCAGGCCTTTGACCATTTTGGTTGCCCTCCTCTGGACACGTTCCAGTTTGTCAGTGTCCTTCTTGAACTGTGGTGCCCAGAACTGGACACAGTACTCCAGGTGAGGTCTGACCAGAGCAGAATACAGTGGCACTATTACTTCCCCTTGGAATCATGTATGGTTGGGAGGGTACAAGACCTTGATATGCTCTGTGGTGACCCCTTCCCATGAGGTGCCACCAATACGTGGGTGACATCCAGCTATATCTCTCTGGAGACAGCGATGGACTGAATGTGGGCCAATAAACTGAAGGTGAACCCTGTAAAGATGTGTTACGTGTCCCAAGTTTTCAAGTCTGGGCAGTGGGGAGGTAGCCTTTCCTGGATGTGGCTGCAGGTCTGTGGCTTTGGGGTGCTTCTGGATTCAACCTGGTCACTGAAGGAATAGGTGGTCTTAGTGACCAGAAGTGCCTTTTTCCACTTCCAGCTTGTTCACCAGTTACAACCACAGCTGGACAGAGACAATTTGGCCACATTACTCTATGCTGAGGTAAATTCCATATTTGATACCCTCAAAGCTGAATTGGAAACTCGTATTTTAAACACATGTTTTAAAACAGCTGCAATGGTGCCAATTTAAGGTGCACATGGCAGTGTTTAAAGCCTTAAATTACTTAGGACCCCAAAATCTGAATGGCTGCCTCCTCTACAGATCCTCATTGGTGGTAAGATCAGCAAAGGTGTGGGGCAAAAATCTTAAAGGTGTTTGTGGGGGGGGGGGTTAACTGGGAGAAGGCATTCTCTATGGCAGCTCCTAAGTTGTGGAATTCCCTCTTCACAGAGGTGCATCTAGAATATTAATTGTACATCATATACTGAAGACATACTTATTTACACTTCAAATGCCTTTGACATTTGAAATATATCGCATATATTTTAGGACCCATTCTATTTGTGATCGTATTTCATTTCAATTGTGTTATATATTGTTCTAGCTCTGTGAATAGTAAACTACAGTTTCCAGGATACTTTGGGGGCAGGGAAGATGTGCTTTAAAACTACGCAGCCTTACGCAAAAGAAGGAAGAAGAAGTTGAGGTGTTCGTCCCTTCCCGGTCACCAAACAAAAGTAAATCCAAATGAGAAAGACTTGGGGAAAGGATTGTGATAACCCAACATTTTCTTTCCCCTACACAAGCAAATGGCACTGCCAGTCAACACAAGATAGGGACAATCCGCAAGTGCATTTTTAAGAAACTGAAAGCTGGAATAAACAACGAACAAGAAAATCAACGGCACAGAAGTTTCTAAAAGTGACCTGTACTAACAAAGTACAGTAATAACCACAAATAAAAGTGATAACCACAACCCAAAACTTGTCTGGCGGCAGGTAAAATGACACTTAGGTGAATGAAAAGCAGTTGTGAAGACTTGGGATGTACTATTATCGTCAGACTAGAATTCATCATAACTAAGAAAAAGAATTGTTTCAGATTTAAAGGTTTGTGTTCTGTGAACTTCAAAAGATATTTGTCAAGTATCTGTTAGACACTAACAGAACATTTTTCATCAAGGATAATTGGTGGAGAAAAGATTAGAGCTCTGTGGACCCTGATGGGACTCAAGTGCTGGCGCTTAAAATTAGAGCAGTACAGCAACTTATAGACTAACACCTGAGGGAAAGCAGACAGGTAACCAGAAGCACCCTCATCAGAATGACTCACTCCTAAGGGATGATGTTAAAAACACTTGAAGTCCTCAAAATGAGAACAGAATAGAGGTTGACAATACACACACTGAAACCAACGAGAAGCAATCAATTGAAGCTTGACTTTTTAAAAAATAAGCCATAAACAGAAAACATCCAAAGAGTGATGAATCTATAGCTACATATATGCAAATGCTGTAAAAGAGAAGCCAGAGCTAGGCTTGTTTATCTTTCATTGATGGAATTTAGATGCCACCTTACAAAAACTAGATGAAAATCTGATGTTCATCAAGTGATGTTTTCCATATCTGAAGAGATCTCCACAGCCACAGACTGACATTTCATATGCCCTTTTCAATGGGCTCATCTAACGCAATCATCAAAGGGTGGTGGTGTCAGATGGCACGGGCAGTGCATTAAGAGAACACGTGGACCCATGGGGTGCCCCCAGTCTGAAGTGGCATAGTCCAGGGACACGTTTCCAGCATGGACCAGGCTGTAGTTACATGATTCAGAACCCTTCATGAGCAAAAGGGTATTCACCTTTCCTCTCTCCTCCACTTTTGTTTGCCTTTTTGACTGAGTCCCACAAAGCAGGGGGCGGGGAAGCATTTTTGGGAACAGTGTAGGGAGAGGAGTCATCTACATGCCTCTCCATCTCCTCAGAGATATGCTGGAAACTTTTGCACATGTCTGGGCAGCTATGCCTGAACACAGCAAGTAGATGGGGAAACTTGGTAGGACCATTCATACTACAGGCGATCCCCACTAATCCCTGTAATTGGTGGAGTTCAGCTTCTGTATGTCAAAGAATTAAACAGGTTGTGGGATGTGGGAATAAAACAAAACTATGCTGTAATATCACTGTGGATATAAATTACAGCCATAAGGATGAGACATACGCTTAGCTGTTTATCAAAATGGTGAGCAGGTGTTTTGAAACACAAGGTGGTGGGGAACAGACAGTCTACAAAGCAAAGAACAATGGTAATGGGTCATTTTAGCTAAAGTTGTCAGCTTATTACAAGAAAAAATGGGTCTAGGTGGATATGCTGATAGGAATGTTTTAATTATGGTTTTTATGGATGTTTAATTGGTGTTTTATATAATTGTTCTTTTAAATGGTTGAACCCTACCCTAGGACCTTATGGTTCTAGTAATAAATAAATATATGTGTATAAAAACAGAAATTGCCTTGGGAGGAGTTATAGAAAGAACAAAGGAGTTTAGAGTTACTTTAACTCTTAACAGCACTTAATGCCTGGTATACATGGGAGTTGTATATACATGAGCAACTTCATGTCTGGGTTCCAAAGCGTATTTGGGAGGTTACTGAAAAACTTACTGCAGCTGATGCTGTTTTATTTGTTATACACCAACATTTGTGAATATTTGTTCTGATTGGTATCTTACTATCTGCCTCATTTAGGTACTTGAAATGCATGCAGAAGCTACCACATTTGTATTTGCCTCCTCTCTGGGGGTGCACAAAAGGGGTTTCACTAGCAAGCTGAAAGAAAAGGCTCTCTAATACCAAAGACAGGCTGGAGTAAAAGAAGAGAAAATAATTTAGAAGTAATGTTCAAGCAATAACATTTTCATTGCAGCGATTGAAAAAAAAAATCCAAAGCTATCAGAACCAGTTTACAAAAGAATTTAGAATATCCTCTGAGGTCTTTTTTCCTTATCTCATGGATAGCCTTAGCACACAGTGGAGATATTCACTTGACTGTAACCTGTTTTGCTAAAAAGATTAGCCTGAGCACAATTTCTATCCAGTGTCTTCGTTTCTTTCAACATAAAAGGCAGGAATTGCAGGTGGACTATTATCCTAAAATAATCCTGTTATAATACTGCACAGTGACATTTGTTATGTGTGTCCAGTTACACATGTAGAAAATATATATAGATTACACTACTCTGCAGATTTGAGAAGAAGGCGAGACAAAAAATGGAAATGTTTAGCTCCCAAGTGTGTGCATTCAGATGTCACAGTAACTTTGCTCTCACAGGTGGGGAATCTGTTGCCCTACAAATACTGGGTTCCTCCAGACTGTCATGATTTTGTGGCAAACAGGTATGCTCTTCCATTTGGCCATTCATTATGGTGAACCATCTGTGAAGCCACACTTGCCTTCTTTGGGACACATGTACAATCACTGCAAGAGAATCAAGTTCAAGAGCAACCAGTTCCATCAGAGCATGATTGTACAGAGTGCTGATTACCTGCCCCTTGTGATGATTCACAAAGGCAGCTCTCTGATCTGAGCAATGTTTCATGGTTGTTGGTTTGTGTGTGTTTTTAAATCAACCAACTTTTTTTATTAAAAAAAGAAATGGTATTGAATAAATGTTTAATCAGGTAAACATGCCAAAATTCCTTTCCCCCGCTTTAAAGCCAATAGTCTGCCTGAAGGAGGGAGACGGGCAGAAATCTATGTTAAATTAGGAGTCAGGCACATGTGTCATTAAAGGAGCAAAGGCAGCAGGCAGGCAGTAGCAGAGCTTGCTTTGCAGCAGAAAAACAAGTCTGTATGCACCCAAAGATTTGACAAATTTCTACTGAAGTATGCATACAGTTTCATCTTTTCTGAAAAAATTGCATAGGGATAAATGAATGAAAATGCATGTCTTTGAAAGCGATGGTGAGACGTGCACACCCAGCATGCAGAATGCCCCCTGACAAGCTGCTAAAGGCTGCTAACACATAGGTGATACTTGTAAGAGGATCTAGATCCACTCACCTAACGTACTGCCATTCATACGTTGCAAGGCATAGACTTTCTCCAACCAGGGTCAGGAAATGCATATAGTATGTGTGTGTATATGTGTCTTGTTAATACGCTGCTACCTGCCCAGACGTTATATTTTATGATGAAGAGCAGGCTAAAATTTTATAAATGCACACAAAAAATAAGAAGAGATGTGTGAAACAATGAATTTTGGAGGGAGCTGGTCAGGCCAGGACTGAGAACAGGAGGGGCTAGAAGATGTTTCCAGGGAGGGATACAATGGACTGGGCAATCCTCAACTCAGCTCGAGAGAGCTTGAGGAAGAGGCTCCTTGGGAAGGTACTAAGTGAGGGGGATTTCCCTCACCACGTTACAGCTCCCTGTCAGTCCCAACAGTGCAAGACACAGGCTCCACCTCCATTTCTGATGCTACTGAAGTAGATTGCTATCACATCTAATTTGCCTAGTGAACCACCACTCCCACCTCCAGACTTGTCAGAAACAATGTCAAATCAGTTCCGACTCTCCAGAGCAGGCACAGGCAAACTTGGCCCTCCAGATGTTTTTGGCCTACAACTCCCATGACCCCTAGCTAACAGGACTAGTGGTCAGGGATGATGGGAATTGTAGTCCCAAAAACATCTGGAGGGCCGAGTTTGCCTATGCCTGCTCCAGAGGTTTTGTTAGTCTGTAGTAATGCCTCTTCCATCACCCAGGACATGGAGACACCAATGCAGGCTTGAACAGACAGAGCTGGTTCAGCCTTCTCAGCAAAGTGCTAGGTTGCTTGCCCAGTCTGAGTGTTGGAACCACTGTGCCCGCCCCCTTTCCCTTATAATGGGGTTGCTGAAGAAGGGTGGTAGTGCAGTCATTGTCATTTGCTTTGTAGCTATGTGCTGTGCCTTTGATCAATGCTTTACATGAAAGCTTTTAGTAGAAACCACCACAGGAGGACAAGTTCATAAATGAGTGGGAGGCAAGGCAGGTGGGTTTGAAAGTGCAGCATGGACAAATAGGAGATGGACCTTCCACCTACCCACGCTGTTTGCCCGTAACCACGAACCCCTTTGTTCTGTTACTGGTGAGGCTATGAAACTGGTAATTCCAGCCAGGAGCAAAACAGATGATGTAAAATTATTTAATGTATATATTGCCCCTTTTCAGCATGGAACTATGCTGTGTAAATAGGTATCACAGGTAGTCACCCATCCAGACACTAAGCAGCCCCAGACCTACTTAGTTGCTGCAATATTGATGCATCGTTTATCATGATCCATATTCTGTAGCAAAAAGCACAAACGGATGAGGGTTTAGTTCTTCTATTCCACTTGCCCACACTTTGTTTTCAATCACCCTTACCAATTTATATAGTTTTCAAATCGGATCTGTTACTGTCATGTCTACTTTGAACCTCTGCTCTTGCCGTTAAGAAATCCTGATTCTATATAAGCTTAGACATGGGCAGCAATAGGTACTCTGGTGCTCTAAATAAAATGGTGAAATGATTTACATTCCAGTCCAGCTGCTAATCCATCTCACTTCCACTAAGTCTTGTTGAGTCAAATGAGTCCTCTTTCACTACAGCTCCCTTTCTGTTTTTACAAACATGCTATCAGGTATGACTTGCCAAATGCATTAATTTTAATTGTTGTATTCATTTAAAGATTTATATCCTGCCTTTTGGCCTCTCACAACATCAATCAAATTAATACACAATTGGTAAAACAGTAAAGATGAAAGAAGAAGAAAAAGAGCTTTAATCCAGAAGCTAGATATTAAAATAACAGAAGGTGTGAAGAAGCCTCTGAGGGCAGGGAATTCCACAACCTGGGTGCCAGAACTGAAAAGGCCCTGATGCACAGTTAATCCTTGGACCACCCAGTGGGTGCCATTTCAAACACTCAATAAAAATGTCCATTCATGCCAAACAAATTACCCATGATTCCTAATCTCCCTTCTCCTGCCCTTGTGTGTTGTTTATCTCTACCTTGCTTTCCCACCACATCAGACCATATTTACGTACATTGCTCCCTATTATTTCTAGAGAGCAAAGTTTGCTCTAGAAACTAATAGTTTTATCTAGATTCTGCTACACCAAAAGCACTGTCCACTAAAAAGACGCAAAGACCCCAAATCACAAAATGCCTATTGTGACTTTTAGAACTGAGGCTGGAGCAGAAAAGCATAACATTTTTTTCCTTGGCCTTTCTCCTTCACTGAACACCCACTCCAGGCTATTCACAATTTAGCCTTGATTATTTTTAGTAGCAGCTTATAGACTCATCTTCTGAAAAGCAAGGTGTAATTAATTTTCTTTGTGGAATTTCTTTCTGACATGAGTCTTTTGAGACTACAGACATATCTACCACATTCAGCAAGAGTTCACAAAATGGTCATAACATTTACAGTTAGTAACACAGAACTGCTGAGGAAATAGTTTGTGCACTATGGCCTACATCTATAGCTGTCTCTTGTCTCTGGATTTCAATGCAACTGAATAAATATTGATCCCTTCGTCCTTTGTCTGCATATGCTAAATACACCACATATTGTCTGCAGCTCTTAGGAGCTAATCCATTAAGACTACACCACATTAGCCACAAAGCCAATATCACATTGAACAAGAATTAAAATGCTGATGGCAGTTTACCTTTAGATGCCTTCCTTCTTCCCTTAAGATGGAGAAACAGTACACCTCAAATGCTGAAAATCCCCTCCACAAAATGGACAAATTCACACAAAAAGGAAGGTAATTAGAAATATTTCCAGGAAGAGTCTGTCTTACTTTAACTGAAACATTAATATATTATGTAAGCATCAGAGCAAAAATGAACTTTGTGGGTATATATGAGCTAACATCTTACACTGGATTATTACTAAATGTTAGGCATCAATGATGTGGAACTGACCTGTCTGATCCCTCATTCCCCAATGCAGTATGCCAGAAGGAACCTACATATTTTGGTAAACTATACAAGGGAAAGCTGGTAAAACTTCCCGCACACAGAAAGCTAGATGGGTGAGAGAAGAACTCTTACCTAGATCCGTATGTAACATTCTCAATTTTCCAGGAATATATCTTGAGCTTGTGCAGTATCTGCTCCTCTTTTGCACTCAGATTCAATTAGTTACTTCCTGTTTAGTGCAGATGATAGTTTATGATTGCATCCAAACAAGCAACATGTGGTGGGTACCAGCACGGCAAACCATGGTTTGGATGAATGTTATGCGAGAACCAACCTCAGCTGTACATATCTTTTTTTTCCGTGGCAGTATGCCATCCTGTGAGCTCCCACCTCCAGTCAGAAGTGGTACAGATAAGAAAAAGCTTTGCCACCTCACCTGCTGTTTGTAAGAACCGGGTGTATATCACAGACTTTGTTTCATTCCCCTAACAACCCTAATAAGATTTGATTTCCCAGCAGTACTACTAATACACTGCAAGATTTTGGAAAAGTCACTTGTCCTCTCCATGCACCAGTTTCCTTACCTGCAAGTGATACTAACACTACTTAAGTACCTCCCCAGGATGTACATAAAGCTTTATCCATTAGTGACTTCAAAGTGCATCAATATCCTCAAAAGCCTGGTGCTATGTAAGCAAAAATAATTGTTAGAGTTCTAAAGTAGGTCCAAAGCTATTTCAGGTATTACCAAGATGCTCTGCTGAGGTACATTAAATTGCCATTGTACTGAAAAAATAATTAACAACCTACATTTTGGGGGGTCCATTATGTGAACTATTTAACTGATTAGTGATTTACTCAGAACCGTAGAGCAATCAAGGGAGAAACCATAAAACATTAAAAGCCAAGTCTTTGAAGAGCTGCCTTGACAAACTGAGATAAGAATAGGGACGTTTTATTCTGCTCATTAAGGATAAGGAGCATATTAAAGCCAAAGTAATTAGATGTGCTGGTCAAAAGGCATCCCTTCTGACGACATGTCAATGTAACCAAAAATAAGGCTGGAGCAAGAACTTGCAAACTTATTCTTAAGATCTGCCAAAATATAAATGATGCACAAGCCATCGAAGAGAAAAGGCATATTATCTTGGCTGAAGCTTTTATTACAACATAATTTGTATTGGACATCTGCAGCTAGGAAGCAAGGTAGTAGCATCAACAATGGGACTGGGAGCAGGATATATAATTTAGACATTTCCCAAGTGAAATCTGGTTGTTCCCTACACTAGCAGTGTTCCAGCACAATCTGAAAACTTTTATTTGTTCAGGACAAATAAAGGGAGTATTACTGCTGACTCTGCTGCTGTTCTGGGTTAGGACTGGAGGTGATAATGCCGTTGATTTTTTAATTATTGTTTTATGATTGTATTTATGTAGTTTTATGTTAACCACCCTGCGATCCTTTGGGAGTAAGGGAGGGATATAAAAGTGATGGAATGAATGAATGGAACCTCTATACATATAAATACTAAATAAAAAAATTCCTTCCAGTAGCACCTTAAAGACCAACTAAGTTAGTTCTTGGTATGAGCTTTCGTGTGCATGCACACTTCTTCAGATCCACATGGTGAGGTTGATGGACTTCCATTTCATGCGGCTCAGTGTGGTGCCTTCCATAGTTCCAGTTACAAATAGGTAGCCGTGTTGGTCTGCCATAGTCAAAACAAAATAAAAAAATTCCTTCCAGTAGCACCTTAAAGACCAACTAAGGGACGCAGGTGGCGCTGTGGGTTAAAGCCTCAGCGCCTAGGACTTGCCGATCGAAAGGTCGGCAGTTCGAATCCCTGCGGCGGGGTGCGCTCCCGCTGCTCGGTCCCAGCGCCTGCCAACCTAGCAGTTCGAAAGCACCTCCGGGTGCAAGTAGATAAATAGGGACCGCTTACCAGCGGGAAGGTAAACGGCGTTTCCGTGTGCGGCTCTGGCTCGCCAGAGCAGCGATGTCACGCTGGCCACGTGACCCGGAAGTGTCTCCGGACAGCGCTGGCCCCTGGCCTCTTAAGTGAGATGGGCGCACAACCCCAGAGTCTGTCAAGACTGGCCCGTATGGGCAGGGGTACCTTTACCTTTACCTTTTAAGTTAGTTCTTGGTATGAGCTTTCGTGTGCATGCACACTTCTGAAGAAGTGTATCTGAAGAAGTGTGCATGCACACGAAAGCTCATACCAAGAACTAACTTAGTTGGTCTTTAAGGTGCTACTGGAAGGAATTTTTTTATTTTGTTTTGACTATGGCAGACCAACACGGCTACCTATCTGTACATATAAATACTGTAAGTGAAATTGTATGTATTTGTTGTGCTTTCATTTTATTGCATCTCTTATCATTTTGTTTTAATTTACATTGCAAGCTGCCTTGGGATATTATAAACAGTGATATATAAATGCCTTAAATAAATATAGACAAGTAACTTTTGAATACACCACACCTATTTGCCACTGTGGAAAAACAAACTTACTTCAGAATCTTAAACATAAAGTTAACTTTGAACATATCTGAATTTGGGACTCCATTCAAATTCACCTACACTTTGTTCAAATTTGGCATGAACAAAGAAAAGCCCAATTTTGAGAAAAGCAGCGGTAGTGGGTTAGGCTGTATAACTCTTTCACATTTCTACACTCTAAATTACCCCCTCAAGTTGCTTTCCCTCTGCAGGCTTCCAAACATGTTTTGAGGGCAAAAGGTTAAGCACTCCCTCCCCAAAATGCTTTCCCTAACCACAACAGTCCACGGTTCTGTTATAAGCATTTCTGTGTTATATGCAATTAAAAATTAGTTAATTTATTTCAATTCATTTTTCTGCAATGGAGAATTCGCTGTATGGTGGAGTTTGCTCCAAAGAGGGGGAGGGCTGAGGTGATCCCACCTCCCAGTTTCTTGACTGTGGTTAACAATTTATTGCAGTCAAGCTTAAAACCAAAATACACAAGGCTAGTGCTAGTGCAAATGTAGTTTTATTTTAACTGACTAATATTGGATACTTCAGGATACTGGCTGTATTTTTTTTTAAAAAAAATCCTCATTTTCCATCACACTCACTTCTGTGCCTCAGATCTGTGCACGTCTATAGTAATCTGATGAAGCAGGTTCTTGCCTATGAAAGCTCTTGCTATGATTAAATTTGTTACTTTTTAAGGCACTTTAGCAATCTGTCTTCTTTTTTCTACAAAAGACTTTAATGGCTACTTTTCTAGGACATGCTTCCACTTTCTTTTCTCTTTTCCTTCTCTTCAGTTCTTTATTGTTACTCCTCAAAAAACAGACCTGCACCCAACCCACCAGACTTCCAACCACTGGGGATGCCTGCTAGTGGCACCACATGCTCAGCAGCTCTTATCAAAGTGGAAGAACTGACAGCATCACATGAAAGGCACAGCAGGAGGTAATTGTGCCTTGTTATTTCTCTTTCAATTAATATTATCGTACCTCTTTCCTCTGACACAGATACTGCACCTTTTCACATTCCTGAAGCTTTAATCACAGAAGGGATTTATTTTCCCTTGTTGAAATGGACAAAACATTTCTGATTGTTGGGGTCTGGTTTGAGGATACTTTTAAAGCCTTGATATCACACTCATATTCTAACCCATATATATATATATATATATATATATATATATATATATTTCATTGTATGACGAGAAGTAACAATGCATATGCGTATATATATATATGCTACATACATATACACTTCAGACTCAGTATTCTGACATTTTTATCAATCTACAAAAGTTAAATAATTTACAGTTGCTGCTGGTCATTCACACTGGTATCCCTGCCTTTCTCGACTGAACTGTGGGAACTGTGGGTGGAATTCATGGACGTGAGTTGCCTCACTTAATCCACTCAACTCTGGGAGCATTCAATCTGCCATGTCTAGCACTCACATTAACTCACAGTTATGCATAATAATACATAGGAAAGAGCACTACTAGATCAGACCAAACACCAGCATCTTATTCTCTATGGGGAAGTCTACAAGCAGTGAAACAGCACTTTCCCCACTTATTTTGGTAATAAAATTAGGTGCTAGTACAAGTACAGGTACCGCTCAGGCGGGAAGGTAAACGGCGTTTCCGTGTGCTGCTCTGGTTCGCCAGAAGTGGCTTTGTCATGCTGGCCACATGACCCGGAAACTGTCTATGGACAAACACTGGCTCCCTCGGCCAGTAAAGTGAGATGAGTGCTGCAACCCCAGAGTTGGTCACGACTGAACCTAATGGTCAGGGGTCCCTTTACCTTTTACTCTGAGCTGCACCAGGTCACTGGTGAAGCAGTGAAACCAGAAATGCAGCCACAGCAGTCATATATTGCTGAACTGCTAGCCTTTCTTCTGGGCTTTTTTAAACATTTCCCCAGGGCATTTATTGAAGCACGATGTCACGACCTTCACAGTTGGTTGCATTAAAGCCCATGGCAAGATACAAAAAAGAACATGAGCATCATAGACAATTTAAGGTCATAAATAATAATCTCCAAAAAGTACAAGTTGCCTTACACAAACATAGAAGCTTAGTTCACATGTAATGCTAAGCCAAACCATAGTTTAGGTGAATGTGAAAGCATGCAGCCACTGCACTCCATTTTTCCCCTGGTCCACCTGCTGCTATGCTACCTGTGGCTAAACCATCATGTAGCTTAGTGTGTTGTCTGAGCGCAGGCCCGTGACAAACCATGAGCCTGAGTTTGGACAACATGCTAAGCCAAACCATGGCTTAGTCCCAGCTAGCACAGCAGTGGAGCCACTATCTCCTCTTCGGTAACCTGCATGCTCACACATTCATGCTAGGTCGTTACATGTTTAGCATTATGTGTGAATTGGGTTACTGACTAACTTTACTTCTAACTCAGCACAACATTTGCTGTGTTTCTAGAAGAGAACACTTCGTGATATTTCAGGCATGGTTTTTCTAAACCCTCAAACCATTAACCGGAGATCCCACAATTTTAATCAGCAAGCTATATATGCAAAGTGTTTGCTCTGGCCATTGACACAGGGCTGTTCTGCATTCTCCCCTCATCAATCTGATTCCTTATGTGGACCTTAAATCGAAGGTTTCATAATTACTTGTAATATTTGGCACTTGCTTTCTAGCATTTCACAGAAGCAAAAAAAAATCCAATAGGAAGAGTGGTTATTACCCTGGAAACAAGTGTCTTCCTTAGCTGTTCACCTGAATTGCACAGCAATTTCAGGCATAAAAGACAACTCCCTCCTCACCCGCAAAAAAAGAAGAAGCCACTTTTATGCAACCTCCATCTTATAATAAACATGCTGTATCTTACTTACATTGCTTAGATAAAACTAAGTATGTTTCTGATATAAAAATATAAGCACATATAGGTAAAGGTAAAGGTACCCCTGCCCGTACGGGCCAGTCTTGACAGACTCTGGGGTTGTGCGCCCATCTCACTTAAGAGGCCAGGGGCCAGCGCTGTCCGGAGACACTTCCGGGTCACGTGGCCAGCGTGACATCGCTGCTCTGGCCAGAGCCAGAGCCAGAGCCGCACACGGAAACGCCGTTTACCTTCCCGCTGGTAAGCGGTCCCTATTTATCTACTTGCACCCGGAGGTGCTTTCGAACTGCTAGGTTGGCAGGCGCTGGGACATATACGTGCATGCAAAACATATTTTAAAATTGCACAATGTTTTGCATACACTGAAACAAAATCAAATGTTTGCATGTGCAGGTATGGTAGATATGCTATACATCTCTATGTATTAAAAAAAGGATTATAAAAGTTTAGTACACTCATACAGGAAGCAATTGAGCGGTTGAAGAATAACTGGGGGCTGGGGGGGCTGAGAGGGAAAGGAAACTGAAGTTTTAAGCTAATCCACAAAAGCAAACACTTCTCCCTTGACAATCTACTATTCTTCAAAGAGAATAATGCCCCCAAACATTAGTTTGCATTGAACAGTTGTATGTGATAATAAATTCCAAGTGGATGAGGAATATTGCTTTTCTGAATATGGAAAACATATTTAGATTAAGGTCACACCTTCATGCTCATCACTGGAGATTGCAAATTATCAAATGGTGTGTTGCATATATGCCACACACAGCAAATATAGACTACCCCATCTTCTTGCGTCGATGAGAATTGTTTTTTCCCAGTGGTGTCCCTACACCTCATCTGTGTAATCCCAGGGAAACATGCTAATTTCTTTTATGGGGTTAGGTCAGGCACAGGCAAACTCTGGCCCTCCAGAGTTTTGGGTCTACAATTCCCATCATCCCAGCTAACAGGACCAGTGGTCAGGGATGATGGGAATTGTAGTCCCAAACATCTGGAGGGCCAGAGTTTGCCTATGCCTGGGCTAGGCAGACGCTGGTTCCGTGTCTCTCACTTTGGTTGTGCCTGGCTATGTTGTGATTCCTTATCTTTTCTGGCAGTAAAGGCAGCGAGTGTTTTAAGCACATCCAATATGTGTGCGACCGCGCATGTCGCACTGAACCTGGAAGTGACCCCCAAATGCCACAAAAATGTCACAAAAAGGGGTGGGGTGGAGGCAGGGATGGAATGTGGCACAGTGGTCTTACGTGGACCTTGCCAACATGCACAGGGATCCGGACTGTAACTCCTGCACAAATCAGTCGCTGCCTATCTGCATGGCAATATAGGTACAAATTCAGTAACAGAAACTTAGTAGAAACTTCAAGTTCATAATTCCACAAAGATTAATACTAGAATGAGGGTAAAGCAGAACACTGGCAGTATCCTTTCAGTTTCAGGGGCAAGAGGTGGAGAGAGAGAAACAATATATTCTATGAGGTGTTGCAGTAGAGAATCACCAGTTGAACTTTTCTGTCTTGTTTCTTCAAGTCCTTAAGTATTGTTGCTTAAGTACCACGATCAGTGATCAAGACATTTAGAAAAAGAAATAGCTACAACTTAGACATAAGTTCTAAGTGAACTTTTGCTGAATTTATGTGCATTTGGAAATGCTTTATGTTTGACAAGAAACAGCTGGAAAATTTGGATCTAATTCATAGAGAGTAGAGATGTTTAGCATGTGGGTTTTGATTCAAGCCTCTGTTGAGAGTGGGGTACTTTTACCAGTTGGTAAAATGCTAATCTTGCCCTGGACAGCGAGACTGCAATGTTTAAATCCTGCAGGTAGATGCTGAACAACATCTAAACAGTGACCAAATAGACTACCTAGGATCAGGTTGGGTGGGCGGTGTTTCACCACTTATTGTACAGCTTAAGGAATAAATGCCAAATAAGTGAGGACTTCTTGCTTCTGATGGCAAACATGATAACCCTAACTCTCTATTTGTATATAAGAAGCAAAAGACCAATAAAATATTTGCTAAGTGGGTAGCACATTACTAGAAATTAAGTAATCCTATTAGTCTGTTGCAGCAAAAGCAATGAAGTGTTTTGTAGTACCTTAAAAGACATCAGCACAAATGCCGCAATAAACTTCTTAGCCTTTAAGGTGCCAAATTTCTTTTCCTTCTTTTTACATCCGTATAAACTTTCCTTTCAACCTACTCCAATTAACTGAACAAATTTTAGCTCATATAACTATGCTGGCTTCATTTCAATATTTTCATATTTTCTTCATTTGTCGGGGATTTGGTGCCCTCACTATCCCATACAGTATAGTTGTCATGTTGCTCTCTGGGAACTGCACAATTCTGGGCTGCAATTCTGGTATTTAAGCTATCCTAACTTCAGGTCTTAATGCAGTGTTTTGCTATTGAATCATCAAATACTAATGACATGTGTAAACTATAGTCAAGTATTTCCAGATGATGAATGCTACTAAATCAAAATTATTGCCTGCAACTGGAACACAGCAGAGGAAGGTTAAGCAGTTGATAGAGGAGCTTGAAGCAGGGAGAGGCATTTTGGACTTTAAACATTTATCCCCTCATTCATCTACCTCTGCTTCTCTGCGGGGATACCCCTTCTTGATTTTAATATGCTTTGTTTTGTTCTGTTGCTCTCTCTGAATCTCAGTTGTCTTGATTGCTATGCTATATAATTGAATTAGTTAGCTAGATGTGATATTTTGCTAGTTAAATATTGATATTATGCTACTGAAATGTTATTTTATATTTATTAGTTGATTTGTCACGAATTTGGTATGGCACTGAACTGCTTCATTTACAATAAAATTGTGCTTATTATTGCTGGTAATTTTAATATGTTTATATTGATTATGTTGCCGTAACTCCCAGCCACTTTGAGATACTCTTCAGAAGGAAAAGTGAGGCACATCCAAATACTAAACGAAAAGAACTAAAAACAAAACACATACTGGTAATGGAGACATTTTTACTTCAATCTTGTGAACACTTTCTCCCACTTATATACATTTAAGGCTTTACATAAGTAAGTAGGGATGGTGTTGGATTGGCTTTAAAAGAGGATTAGACATATTCATGGAGGAGAAGGCTTTTGATAGCTACTAGCCATGATGGCTATGCTCTGCCTCCACCACTGGAGGCAGTAATGCTTCTGAATACCAGACACTAGAAACCACATGAGGGGAGAGTGCTCTTGTGCTTGAATCTGCTGGGCCATGAGCTGGTTTTGCAAGTGGTCAGCACCTGCGGCCCAGGACACTCTCAGAACTTCCCCTTGTGATAAGGTGCAGTCCTGTAGTCAAGCATTCACCCTTAGCAGCAACAGGGGTAAAAACTAATGCAGGCAAAACAGCTTCAGGCATATACCTGATGCTGGAGCAAGCAGACAGATGTTTGTTCCAATGGCTGACTGAAGAGAAGAGAGGTTCAGAAAAGCTGTAACGATTATATACAACAAAGCAGAATTTTCAATTTTAACTTCACTCATTTACCGTATGTGCCATCTTCCCCCCAGCCTTCACTTGCTTACATATTCTGTGAAATCCTTTGTCTTTCTTAGGAATTGACCACTTTGATATTGATAGCCATATATCATCTATATAGTGTGGAGCATTGGTACAGCTCAAACCATGGTACAAAAAAGCCCTTTTTGAATTCCACAAACAGTATGTATGTACAGCTGGTAGAGGTGACATGTTACTTGTGGCCCAAATTTCAGCTAGCAAGAACAGTATAAACCAGCTAAAAGAATGAGCAAAAACCATGTTATAAACCTGTTAGAATGACCATCTAGGTGGTTTATTTTTATGTTGAATTTTTGTTTAATTCTTATGTAAGCTACCTTTGAAATATGGCTGAAGAGCAGTATAAGAAATAATATTTTTTATTATTTATATCCCGCCCATCTGGCTGGGTGATCCCAGCCACTCTGGGCGGCTTACAGTATATCTAAAAACATGATAAAAACATCAGGCATTAAAACCTCCCATTACAGGGCTGCCTTCAGATGTCTTCTAAAAGTTGTGTAATTCTTTATCTCTTTAACATCTGAAGAGAGGGCATTCCACAGGGAACTTATTGTTAAAGTTACTTAAGTCCACTTATTTCAGTGGGTCTACTCTAACCAATGTGGGACGTCACCCGGCCCTCTACCCTCTATCATCAGCAACTATTCCACCAGGACACAGGAGATAATTCACAGCCTCTCTCCACCAGCTTTCCTGAAAGACCAGCAACATTTCACCCCAGCTGATCATTACAAAAGCTCTGCAACTTAAGAAATAATGCCTGAGTTTGTTTTTTCCTTCCTCGCCCCCAATCCCCTTTCCTTTTGTGTCACGTATTTTTATCAGTGACATTTGCAACACAATGTTTTATCCATGACATTTGTAAACCACTCTGGGAGCCTTATTTTGGGCTGAAGAGTGGGGTAAAAATGAAATAAATATATAAAGGCAATTACATTGTTCATGCCCAGAATTACTTTAACCTTTGTCTTGTGTTCTGGTAATAAGGTCATGAAAACAACTCTCTTGGCAGGATACTAATTTCTGATGATGTGAATTAACAAAAACTTCTGACAGCATGCTGAATGGAGGGGGGAAATTCTTTTTTTTCCTTAATCCCCAAGTTACAAGTCTTGTATTATTAGACCAAGCTAGAACAATAGGTAAGAACCAAAATGGAGGGGGGGGGGTAGAACCAACAAAAGAAAAGCCCAACCCCTCAAACATATTGAAAATATGATTTATCAAATCAGAAGATACTTTGAGAAAATATTTTTATTTCACTCATTTTTATGGTCCATGGAGTATCATTCTCTGACCATCAAATCAGACATTTGAGGGTTAGCATACTAAACATTTTATAAAATATTTCCCCTATATCATTCAATAATAAAAATTCAGGATCCTCATATATACTAAGGCTGCATGAAGTGGGTGTTTCAATGATCAAAATATTTTGAAAAGGTATTGTATATTTAGTGGTTACAGGGTTTCCATATATATGTATGTAGATGCAACTTGGAAAAACATGATGGGAGAGGATAAAAAGTAAATGTATTGCAAAGGGAACAAAATATCATATACAGAATTTCACAGCAAAACAACGAATCCCTCAGAGACTTTAAAAGATTTAGAGTGTGCCCAGAAGACAAACAAGTCTGATAACAGAATGATTACTGTGGAAAAGACATCAGGGCTGTGACTTTAATTTTTAACAGGAAAACAAAAAGTAACTATAAGCAAAAACATAGGGGCATGTTTGCCATGCATATAGCTAATGGGTATTTTGGAGGCTGTTTCAGTACCAAAAGTAGATGGATTGGTATCTATCCATCAGTGAGACAGATTTTACCAATTTCTCTCTCTAGAACAAGCTACTCCAAATATGAGTTTCTCAATTACGATCAGATATGAGCTAAGTTGACTCAGTTGGTTAGTGTGTGGTGCTGATAACGTCAAGGTTGCAGGCTCAATCCCCGTATGGGACAGCTGCATGTTTCTGCACTGCAGGGAATTGGGCTAGACCAGGGGTAGTCAATCTTTTTATACCTACCACCCACTATCACTATCAGGGAAACACTGCGTGTGTACTGTATGTTGATTTCAGTAAGCCATTTGACAAAGTCCCCCGTGATAGTCTTGCAGAGAAGCTGGTAAAATAAAGGCTGGATGACCAGTTACGTGGATTTGTAGCTGGTTGATAGGTCGAACTCAAAGAGTGCTCACTAATGGTTTCTCACCATCCTGGAAAAAAGGGACAAGTGAGGTGCTGCAGGGTTCTGTCCTGGGGCCATTGTTGTTCAACATCTTTATAAATAACTGGGATGAAGGAATTGAGGAGGTGCTCATCAGTGACACCAGGATGGGGCACACCTGGATCTTTGTAGACCACAAGCTTAATGTGAGTGAGCAGTGTAATGCAGCAGCAAAAACAAAAAAAAACCCCACCAATTTTATTCTAGGCTGCATTAGCAAAAGTAGTGTCCCGATCAAGGGAATAGCACTCTATTCTGCCTTGTCAGGCCACACCTGTAGTCTTGTGTTCAGTACTGGGTGCCACAAGGATATTGACAAGTTGGAAGGTGTGCACAGGAGGGCAACCAAGATGATAAAGGGGTCTGGAAACCATGCCTTATGAGGAGTGGCAGAGGGAGCTGGGTATGTTTAGAATGGAAAAGAAGAGACAGGGGAGATATGATAGCCATCTTCAAATATCAAAAGGGCTGTCACGTGGAAGATGGAGCAATCTGGTTGTACTATTTCCTATTTGTAACATCACATCAGTTTAAAGATAATGTTTCTACAGTAAATTTGGCCTTTTCTATTTCTCTAGACACTTATATTTTGACAACCTCCACATCTGCTTTTGTTCATAAATTCTAGCCAAAGTTAGTGACCTTCTTACACGGAGCACACAAAAGAGGAATCTCTCTCTCTCTCTCTCTCTCTCTCTGTGTGTGTGTGTGTGTGTGAGAGAGAGAGAGAGAGAGAGAGAGAGAGAGAGAGAAGCTATTAAGTTTGCTCCTTTTTCTTTCTCTCTAAAGCACTTGCTACGTGTTGACCACCCAACTGGACTGATCTGCTTATCTGCTCTCCAAACCCAGTACAATACGTAAGTCATTTTCATCAGCTAGAAATGTAGTATAAAAGAGTGTGGGTGGGAAACATGCAGTGTAGTGGAACTAAAACCGCATAAGGGAAATCAACAGAGGCAGCTGCTGATACCCTGCTTCCTTGGGTAATTCATCCATTTCCCCCTCCCGGGCTAGTGATATGAGGCATCACCCCTTTCGGATTGCAAGTGCAAAAATAATAATAAATAATAATTAAATCTAACGAAGACAGAATTTTAGCTGCAGTGGCATTCATACAGTGCTAAGTTTCAGTTAAACTGTTTTTTGTTTTTTTTGCCATCTTCTGTGTCTCTAGCATCAGAAACATCTGGTCGGTTTTAGATTCCCCTTGGATTCCCAACTTCAAAGGGAGTTATAAAGAATAACAAATACATGTACTGGCACTGAAAAAAAAATTAGAGCAGCAGGAGAGAATGGTAAAATTGTCCTTATTTGACTGCTAGTGACAGGCTCCACAGGAAGAACTGTGAGAAAATTTCTCAGAGGCTCAGGCAAATCAACAGTTCTTAGGAGAGTGGATCTCTACCGTATATAAAATTTATGGGATCTACTCCATACAAGGGAGTCACACAACTGTATTTTGCTACAAGTGAGCAAAGGTCTCCCATAAAACTGAAATACATAAATTTGTAATAGTCTTACAGTCGCTCCTGCTCCTGACATTGACGCCCCCATCCACCCTGGGCTTAAAGCTTTTGAACAATATAGGACGCTTTAAAAATGTGACTTATTCCTAGTAACTAAGGCAGAAAGAGCTAACCCCCCGCCCCGACCCCAGATAAAGCAAAACAAAGCTAAGGAAATGTATCTTTTGCTGTCTTGGCATATTTGTTAGAGCAGGTTAGGCAACTGACTGCCAGGATGTGTTGTGGTTTGCTCTGTTTAGAGAAAATTCAAATGTATTAATATTTCTCATACTTAGTTGTACGAGTTAATGTTAAACCTCAGCTCCAGAAGCAATCAATTGCAAATAAATGGCAAATTCTTTGCCATTCCTTCTCCTGAGAGTCAGGGAACCTTAGAGATAGTCTGGGATATAAAGGGGGGGGAGAGAGAGAGAGCTGAAACTGAGTAGGGGGCGTTCTAGTCCAATACTCTATTACACCATGCACTCAAGCACTGCAGAACTTCAGAATAGAAAGAAATCTGTAGCCAAAATTTCAATGCTGAAGGAAGCCCAGGGCTACAGTTCTATGCTCTTGAGATAAAGTCACAACAGAATTAAGTGGGATTTACATATGAATAAATGTGCCAAGGAGTGGGCTTTAAATGTGCAGTTCCATGCAAAACAACAAAAGCATAAATAAAATAGTCCATAATGTTTTAAGTTATTTATTAAATCATTTTAATAAAATTAAATTTTAATAAAATTAAAAGTACATGCTCAGTGAATGAGTACCATATCTTAGCCTTGCTTTCTATTTTCATTAAGAATGCATAAACTACAAAATTAATGTCTGTCAAACACATGGTGATAGTTTAATTCATAGTTTGCTTTAAATAAAACTTCCATAGGGAATATATTCATATATTTTTTGGGAGGGGCGCGTGGAATTGGTCAGCTAGAAATACGTTCCTTGGGAAAATGTAATGGTCGAATATTTATTTGAAATAGCATATTTTGGAATAAAGGTAATATTTACACTTATGGCATTTCCCATAGGATGCAAATCCTGATTTAGACGCAGCCATAGCTCAAGGAGACTGTCGTCTAATTGTGAATATTACATGAGTAAAAACAACATTCTAACTGCATTAAATAAATAATTTGATGCAAATTATTTATTAATTCTGTTCCTATAGTTGCTACAAGAATGCTTTTATTATGACATTTGCTCATCCTGTAACAACATTTGACAAACAGATTTCATTGTTTCTACAAACTTATTTTGGGGTTTTCTCCAGGGCCTGTAAATTAAACCAACCCAAGTGGGGCATCTTCTTTGAAAATTACTGTTCTAGGCATTATGCTGAACATGCATCATTTAAATCTCTGCAAATAACACACTAAAATTAATAAGATTTTCATGAACCAGGAGAAGCAAAGAGTGGCGGGACCCATGATCCATTTTCCCACACACATGTGCAGATCTATGACAGACCACCATAAGGCACTCCTTAAGTCCCTTAAGTCTCCATCTCAGCCCTTTCCCAGGCTCAAGTGAAAAAAGACAATGCCTATATATAGAGATCTAATTGCCTTAATTCCTCTGCAGATCCCTTGCACAAAGAACAGAATTGTGTGTTTGTGTTTGTTTAGCGAAAGAAGTGGTTTACACCACAGCAGTATGATCCAGTTGTTTGTGAAAGATTACTGTGAGAATTTAAAGGAAAATATTTTGCCAACTTCATCCTTAGAGTAGTTAAAATGGTGCAACGAAACCGAAATTGAGACACACAAACACTTCTACTTTGAACAAGATTCCTGAAGCCAACACTATCTTAGAAAAAACAATGGACTACTTATCTCACCTGATCTAGAACTTTATTTTCTCTCAGTTTCTCAAGACCAAACTACACATGACAGTGGCAGCCCATATATTTAAGTTCAGGATTGACCCAATCATGTGTAAAATGATGTGTGTGATTTTAAGCGCAGAAAAGGGGTGAGTGGGTAGCATGGCATACATTACGCTTAAG
The DNA here is from genome assembly GCF_951804945.1 of Podarcis cretensis. Classification (NCBI taxonomy): domain Eukaryota; kingdom Metazoa; phylum Chordata; class Lepidosauria; order Squamata; family Lacertidae; genus Podarcis; species Podarcis cretensis. The sequence continues at coordinate 33,054,079 of NC_137173.1, read as the reverse complement.
ACATGATTGAGTATTTTCAACTGCTCACAATGTAGGCAAGATGCCACAGAAGCTATATATGAACCCTAGTAGAGTGGGTTCTTCATTTGCAACAATCCTGAATCGGTGCAGTCACAATGCCAGAAACTTTTATTGTCGGTTAACTCTTGTTTTGCTTTGTATTTATGTACTTAAGCCTAGATTGGGCTTTTTTTGTAATACTGAAATTATTCATGTTTGCCAAATTGATGGTTTTTGCCAGCTTTGAATTTACTGACATGTTCTGTGATTTGTATATTTGTACTTCCAATGCTCCGTATTTTGATGTTTTGAATGTTTGCTGTAAGCAGCTTTGGGCACAGGTCATAGTCTATTGTGGACAATTAAAGTTTCCTCTCAGGGATCTTGACTGGTAGACCTGCATTTCTTTACAGGTAGCCTTCAACCTAAAACAGTGACTTATAGCAGGCAACATAACAAAGGCACTAAAACAGAGACAAGACCATGCAATAAACGGAATGCCAAATTTAGCCCAGGATCTACCCAAGTGACATTATTACGGAACCCAATAATGTCAGCCACAACATCACAGGTTCATTCATCTTCTCATCTTCCAATGTGATATATGCTATCATCTGCCAGCAATGTCCTTCTGCATTCTACATACGACCAACCGGTCAATTTCTATGCAAAGGAAGTAACTGGACACAAATCCAACATCAGAAATAGCAATATCCATAAATCATCAGGAGAACATTTTGAGCTACCAGGACACTGTAACTGACCTTAAAGTTTCTATCCTTGAACAAAGGATTTCAGGAGAAACTCCAGAGTGAAACCCATGAATTACAATTTATCAGACAATTCATTTCTGTCACCTGTACTCTGAATCGAGTGTACAAATTTTTATCAAGCTACATATGTTTTGTGCCATTAGAAGCTTGTTAGTCTTCAAAGTGCCACGAGACTCTTCAAAGCTATCCATTTGGAAACTGATTTACCATACTCTTGTCGATAAATTCATTTTTTTACTAGTCACACATGCCCAAATCATAAATGGAGTCTCTCTTGGGAAGTAACATGATCTGAAATTTTAAATATTTCCTAATTTATGTGATGCAAAATTATTATTATTTTTATTCATTTTGTGCTAATTAATGCCAAAGAGATCGACCTGTACATAGCTATATTGTAAAACACCGTTGAATGTATGTTAAGAGAACTATGACTTGTTTCAGCTAAATGAACCTATTTAAAAAATAGAAATGCAATCCAATGTGCTTCACAAAATTAGATTATAATACCAAACACATTTGTATTAGTTAAGGAAGTGCTACTTTAAATGGGGTGGAATGGACCTAACCATTAAATGTGTACAGAAAAACTATACTATACAAGAAACCAAAAATTAAGGGAAAGAGAACAGAAATACCCAGTATTGCATCTAGTGAAACTGAGGAATAGAATCTTAAAATAAAATAAAATAAAATAATAAAATAAAATAAAATATAGGCCTTGTCCTGCTGTAGAACCTTGAAGACTTGATCATAATTATATTGCTAGTTAGATTATGTTTGTGCTTAGGAGATCTGTGCTCAGTAAAGGTTCTCTGTAAAATATATTGCAGGTTTGCAATATATTTTTAACTACAGTCAGCCAAAGACAAGCAAAAACTTGCAGAATTACACAGTGTGCAAGGAAGGTGTTTCAAATATCCAGACAGGGGAAGTATACAGGGTTCTTTCTCCACTGTGTTCACAAACCACCTCTGCTGGATCACAGCTACAGGCTATTATAACCTTCAACATGGTCAGGTAGGCTTGTGTCCACAGCATAAAAAGATAAAGCTCTTGACATTATCAGGCTATCTATCTAATGAAGATCAAGAGCCTCATCAAAAGAAGTAGCTTAAGTACCTTAACTGAACACCACTGCACACAAACAAAAGCAAGTCAAGGGAACCATGCAATTTATTCAGATGAACAGGGTGCATTTGGGGTTCACCCTTAGAAAGATTTAATAGTGATATTGCAATGGGATCAGATGTAACATATGCATTTTCTCACTGTGCTGAAGCTACATCAGGGTCTCTTACTTCTGAGTTTAGCACTGTAGTGATATATTCGTCAAGCTGGTCTGGAATTTGGCCTTCTTTGCCTTAGCTAGCTGTAGCTGGACATGAATGACTCATTATCCTGAATAATTCCTTGTATGTAACCGAAATTAATGACAATATGTGAGCTTTAAAGCAAAGTTTGATTTTATGATTAATTACCCATGGTCTGTTTACAAAATAAATCAACACTGTGTGCACCATGAATATCTGTGGCCTCATCTGAACTTTACTTTCGTCACTTGATAAATAAGCAACTTCTGTCTGTGATGTAGTTAGTGTTCTAGATATAAATTATGGGGACATCTTGAACACAATATATGAATCATGCACTCTTGCTGTTCTAATTTTTATGACACTGCCCTACAGTACATTACATTAATATTTTTAAAAAGGAAGGTACTTGAAATATACTAAAAGAATGAGATGAAAAGCCCTTTATCTAAAAGAAGGGGGGGGGGACCTCACAAGCCTAAAGCACATCGTAGGACATGCAAATATAACCTTATTCCATTTACAAAATAAATCAGCTTACAGAAATGGAAAATTATTAAAATCATGAAAATAAAAACAAAAACATTTCGTTAGCTACAATATAGATTCAAATACCACACCAGAACTCAAGCTAAAAAAAACAACACACAAAACCAGAGAGCTGCAAAAGGGCATCAACAAAATATCACATCTTCGTAATTAGTAACGACAAAAAACCTATTAAAAAACCTCAACAGACTATCAAGGAAATCAGTTCTCAACTAGTAAGTACCTTCTGAACGAAAAATAATTTTCTCTCTGTTGTATGGATGACATTCTGAACAGTATCGTCCACCAACTTTCAGTTAGTCACCTGCCCAGGGCAGGAAGCAATTCCTTCCATATGAGTAGTTTGCCAGACTCAGTGACACTTCAGTACAGTGGTACCTCGCAAGACGAATGCCTCGAAAGACGAAAAACTCGCAAAACGAAAGAGTTTTTTGTTTTTTGAGTTGCTTCGCAAGACAGATTTCCCTATGGGCTTGCTTCACAAGACGGAAACGTCTTGCAAGTTTGTTTCCTTTGTCTTGCAAATTTGTTTCCTTTTTCTTAAAACTGTGCATTCACTTCGAGGAGCAACTCATAGCACGCGGTGTGGTAGCCTTTTTTGAGGTTTTTGAAGACTTGGGTGATTTTTGAAGCTTTTCCAAAGTCCGTGCTTCGCAAGACGAAAAAATCACAAGACAAAAAAACTCGCGGAACGAATTAATTTCATCTTGCGAGGCACCACTGTACATACAAGAGAGTGGGCCATAAAATGTTTGGTGAGTTGATAAAATTTTATACTACACTGCTCTGTTAAAAAAGGAACCTGAACTACAATGCCTCTGATTTCTTTAGATAGACCTCAAAATAGCAAAGTAGTGGATCTTTATATGAGAAAAATAATCCACAAGGGTCTTCTGTTTTCTGACAAATAAATCCAGAGGAATATGATACAAATGATAAGGCTGGCTGAATCATTACGTCTAGGAGGAGTACAATTAAGATAATAGTAATAAACAGCCGTTTTTAGGAATAGTGGATTAAATTCTCTTTCAGCATATTCTTCCTTAATCAAATGAGATTGGTCAGGAAAATACAACTTTTCTACACTATCATTTATCCACTGCTGAGAATAATTCATTGTACTAGTCCTACTGATCAAAACAGATTTTTACTAGGCAAGCCCTTTACCAAAATAAAAAACAAAAACCTCTTCAAAAATATTTTCCTACTTTTATCAACATTAGTAACATGACTGAAATACTTTTAAAAAATTTATTTAATAGGAAGAAAAAAGTCTTTGTTTTTGCCATTCAGAAAATAATTAATGTTGGGCATGGGAGGGTGTGTGTGTGTGGAAAGGTGATGCTTTCAATCCATACATCCAGAGATTCGGGAAATAAAGAGAAATGGACTCTGCAGAAGTCACACATTTTTCTGGGAATATAATGAAAGGAAAAGAGCTCAATGTGAATTCAAAAGCCAAAAAGAGAGAGATCTGAAATAGATTGTCTTCTAGTCTGAAGCCTTTAAAAAAACAACAACCAACAACCTAGGAATTAAAAAGACAGCATTGTGAGCACTCTTCACTTTCAACCTTTTCAGGTTTAACCACACAAGTCAGGAGGAAAGTACTACTTAGTCCAGCAAGTTACAAAATTCAGGTACCAGGCAATGGTTACACAACTATTTTTAATGTGAATTTTCTAAAATAATGTAACTGAAGATTTTTCAGCTGTTGTAGAAAAACAACTAATGTTAATTGTACAATTTGAGATCTTTGTCTATCTTTTGCTTCTGAAAATTGACTAAATATATTTATCCACTCTTCTGAAGGTTGCAAAATTATAAATTAATAATGATGGCAATTGGGTGGCCTTCTTTGTATTTTTTTCCACATCATTTTTCATAGCTTACCATATATTACTTTTGCTATTAAGATCAAGTTGGCTTTCCTGTCTCATGGATATTATCTACACTCAGGCAGTAATAATAAATAGCAAAAAAAACAATGCCAATAACAACAATGACAAGTTCTGATGTTATGTTCATTTTACGGTACTCAAAGACCCCTGAATTAGACTGCAACTAGATGTCATACAAATATTTTCTGCTTACACTGGTCAAAAATCTAAAGTCATTAATCTGTAAATTCTATCTAAAGTATGAGGGATCAGCTTTTCATTTACTCCACTAGAAGAGGCAAAAGCGTATACATATTAGGATGTATACCTGTACAGATCCATTTCACTATTTAAGGTGTCATTGCCGAAGTTGGTACTTCACACACTCTTTTCCACCATTTTACTGGACAAACTGTAATTTACAGCTGCACAAATTTTCAGAATCTCTGAAACCTTGGATATTATTTCAATTTATTGGTCTGATTATTTCAATGTTTTCTTGTACCTGCATCATTCTAATTAGTTTTACTAATTTACCCACTAAGTGCTAGTAACTCCATTAAAGTTTGTGGTTACTGAACCTGGATATCATTTTTAAGTGCAGCATTATCTAAACACCTAAATGCAGAAAAGACACACAAGCAACCTATCTGTTGATAATATTTGATAATATTAATCTTATTTCACGGCACCTGACCTGGATAACTTAAGGTTACCAGATTTTTTTCAGTGAATCCGGGGACACTTTTCAACTTCCTACTAAATACTGTAGATCGATTTTGTCAGGGAACTGACTTGTAAATCTGGGGACTGTCCCCGGGAAACAGGGACGTATGGCAACCTTAGGATAACTTTTCTCTGCCCAATACATTCCCTAAACTCATTGAATGACACAGGCAACAATTTGACAGATCCAAGAAACAAGAAAATCTCTTTTACAATTCCATTCTTTTTCTTAAGTACAGCACACTTGCTTCAGATATAGCTAACTAAGATATATACCCAGTGATTATTTACAGGAATTTAATTTATCTCCACCCTACTGATATCAATAGATTTAAAAGGGCATGTATTTGCCATTTACAGGCATGACCAATATCACTTTCCCAGAGTCTACTCCCTCCAGACTTCTAACACTAGATCTAGATACCCGCATGAACTTTTTCTAAAATTGATTTCCAATCAGAAAGGGCAAAATAGGGGGGATTTATTAATTTAGTCCTCAATACAGTTAGATGGGGGGGGGGGTAGCATTATAAAGTGCTTTTTGAACCATTTATTTTGAACAGCTGTAGTACTGAATCAACTCTGTCAGGGAGGATAGAATGCTTAAATCTGGCAAGAGCCTTCTTTCATTCACTGTGCATTGTCTCACTTGCTGACAAAACTTAGGAAGCCCCAAAGCCGAAAGCTTTCTACTGACCCTGAAAATTTTAAGTGGTATATTCAAATGTACCCAGGAATTCTTGTCCTCCTTTGACTCAACAGGCCATTGTCCATTGACATCAAAGGGAACAGAATCGGGAACTGAATGAAAAAACTGAATTAAGCAAAACGAGGTGAACAAGGTAGACTTCCACAAGAGCTCTTTCCATCACTAACTATATCCTCTTCAGCAGAGACAATGAAAGAACGCATCACAAGAGTCGAGTTAGGGCTGATTGATGCAATACACTTGATAGAATCCAGAACAAAAGCTTTTTCCTGGGCTATGCAATTTCAAACTGCAGGTGGGGTTGGGGTTGTGCATCTGAATGTTCATGCACAATACATAACTTTCAAAAATTATAGTTTTCTAATGTTTCAACTTATACGCTTAATGTAAGTAGCAAAACAGAAACATGACCCCCCAAACCCCTACTTAAATACGTTCAACTCTAAGAAAGGATTATATATTGTATTGACAAAAGTTTGCTCGACAAATTAAATACAGTTTCATAATGCATATGTGTAAAGGAAAGAGATATGGTTGCCTGGCATTTGGAATTTCCTGCAATATAGTGACTAAATTATACAGGTGAAGTGGGGTAGACGGCGTTTCCATGCAGTGCTCTGGTTCGCCAGAAGCCATGCCGGCCACATGACCCGGAAGCTGTATGCCGGCTCCCTCGGCCAGTAAAGCGAAATGAGTGCCGCAACCCCAGAGTCGTTAGCAACTGGACCTAACGGTCAGGGGTCCCTTTACCTTTACCTAGGGGTAACCGGGGGGGGGGGAGTGGGAAGGGATAGGTAGTACTGTTTCTGCTATTTATGAACAAGGAACTAAAGCCCCAAGCAGACAAACAAACCTTCTCATTAAAAGTGTGGGGGGGGGGGCATACACCCACCCACCCACCCACACCCACACACCCACCCACCCACACACACACACAATGCCAACAGTAAGTATTGTAGCATGTGTCTTCTCACCCCCACACCAGCCAGTGATGTGGGGTGGGTGAGCAGAAAGCAAAGGACACAGTAACATCACATCACAAGATACTTCTTACAATGAGGATGCAGTGAGATACAGAATGGAGGCAACTCTGTCACGCAACATCAAGTTTGGTCCTTAATTTTACAACTTACCTTTTTATCTCCGAATGGCTTTCATTAGTCACATGAATCTCCCAAGTTCCATCATTCTGGAACTGATTACAGCACGCCGGAAGCTATTCAAGAGAAACACCGAGTTAGAGTGGGGCCCCATACTGCATTTTCATACATATAAAAATAATAGAACTAAATATGTGTGAGAGAAGGGAGGGATCAGTCTATGTTTTAAACTTACTCATCCTACATAGCGACAGCTGTAGCACATTTTCTACATATTCAAAAGAAATAATGATTTATAGTAAGTTGATCAATGGGTGAAATCCAACCTAGAACTGAGAGGGTGTGTGCTAATGCAATAAGCCTCCTCCTTTCCTCTACCATGAATCTCCAAAATCTGCTCCAGGGAGGTTGGGAAACTCTGGACCACAGCTCCCACCCACCCACCCAGTATAGTTTGTAGTTCAAAACATCTGGAGGGTGCTAGGTTGGGGAAGGCTGATATAGAGCGAAATTCACACCCCAAAACATACTTTCAACTGAAGCTCCGCCATGTGATGCAGTTCTCAGGTGTGCTAATGGCACTGAGATACTTGCAATGGCACAGTCAAGACTTTTAAAAACACTGAAGGTCTCACCTGAACTAAGATTTTGTTCCATGTTTAAATCCACAGAATCTTTCTCTGTTACTTATTCTGTTATTAGGGGAAATTGAGTAAAACTATTGGTTTTTACACGCGCAAGACTTCGCGTGAGAAGCAGGCTGTTTGAAACTGATGCAAGTGTGGACAATTTAGATTCAAACATTCATTATCATTGTTGTCCAAGAAAGTAACAGAGGAAAGTAGAAATCAATGAAGATGATAAAAGTTAATGCGGTGGTTGTTTTGTGAGAGTAATCTACTCTAGCAAAATGCAGCTAGGTTCATTGTTTGAGTCCAATACCATTTCATAGTAGCAAATCCAAAGAGCAGATATGACAAGATCAAAATATGATAAGCACAACACTTGCAAACTCACAAAACACACAACACAGAGGCTTTATAAGACATCCAATGAAAACCCCTTTTTTAACCAATGCAGAATTTTCTACCTTATTTTCTTCATCAATTGCCATCTAAAACTCTGTGGTAAAGCCCACTGGGTGATCAGTAGAAGCAAAAAATTGAGAAATCTATACTTAAAGAAATGGGACAGCTGCCCCACACTACGTTGCTAGGGTTATTATTAATTATTTAATTTATTTAGAAATTTATTTTAGGATATAGTAAGAATTCATGTTTTGCTTCTGCCCTCCAATTGGAAAAATAAAATCCAGTAGAAATATATTAAGCAAATAATGAAAGACACTGAATCTTCTTGCTTAATTGCTCTTCAAACTGCTAGAAAGGTTATTTTCTTACCTTACACTGCGTCTTCTGCAATCTGACAGTGTCATTCAGTCAGTCATTTTAATGTCAGCTACTCTTTTATTATACAGAATACAAGTAATAATGAAACTGTGCTGATCTGCCTGCCTTCACTCCATATAGTGTCTATATTTATACACTTATGCTTCTATTTGAATCTATATTTATCTACTTTATCTGCCTACAGTGCATCTGTTTCTCATACACACAGACAATATATATATACACACACTTACAAATATATATATATACATATACATATATATATATATATATACACACACACATTCCACTGCACTTAAGAATCTGCATGAATATACATCATATCATGCTTCCAATAGCGGCATCAGGAGCATAATAATAATAAAAAAAATATGCATATGACTAAATAATTGTGTGTGTGTGCATACACACACACACACACACACACACACACACACACTAGCCTATGCCCAGCTGAACAATGAAAAGGATTGTCTGGTCTGAATGAGCCATCTTATGTATGGTGGGATTTGGAAAGTGTACTGAGCTATAGGCTAATTGTTCTTATCTTAAATTCACCCTCTGTTGCAATTATGGATTGGGTGCAAAGCAACAGCTGTTAATTCTTTTACAGCAACGTTGGGCAGTTATTCTGAATGAGCCTCACTGACACAATGCTGTAAATACTGGCACCCTGCCTGCACTGCTGCCTCCATGTTGTAGCATTAGCAGAACTACACTAACAACCTGGAGGTCATTTCTAGAAACAACTTTACAATAGAGGTACCATTTTTATGGGGGCAGTTCCAAGTGTGATCATAGCCTGTGGTGCAACCCTCAAATTGCCTCTTCATTACAGGCAAAATATGTCAGCCAAAACCATAATCAAACCATCACTGGCAAAGTGGTCATTAACATTCTTAGCCAACCAAATGCAGTGCATTAAGATGTGCATAAACCTCATATCAGTATGACGGTCAACCAACACTACAAACACATTTATTATACTAGAAGATATTGATACAGCTATAGGCCATACTTTACTCAATTATCATATGGCTATTCACCTAAAATATCCAGACTATGTTGTACTGAATCACCATATATAACTGAAATGTTTCGTATGGCTATGCAAGTAGATTCAGTACTGGGTTGTTTATTATTCTGCTGCATCATTATTATTTTTTGTTTAGTCGTTTAGTCATGTCTGACTCTTCGTGACTCCATGGACCAGAGCACACCAGGCACTCTTGTCTTCCACTGCCTCCTGCCGTTTGGTCAAACTCATGTTCGTAGCTTCGAGAACACTGTCCAACCATCTCATCCTCTGTCGTCCCCTTCTCCTTGTACCCTCAATCTTTCCCAACATCATTAGAAACTCACCATCAACTCACCAATGCAAGGTACTCCCCATTATTTTTATGGTCATAATTCAAAGCCAAACCTAATGAAGGTTTTTGTGTTTGGGTTTTTGTGTCTGGACTATCTTACCTTATCTAAGTATACTTTCTATTTAATAGGTTAATTACAGTTTTACCCATGCCCATAGCATAACTATTTGTGCTGGTGTCTGATAGGCAAATACCCTACCAGGAGATTCTGAGGAAAATCTTTTAATAAAATATGAAAGAGACCATGAATAGAATATATCATTTTAAGGCTTCCTGTAGTTTTCAAAATACCAATTTAACGTTCTCATTAGATCTCAGAGAATCTCAAATTTTACTGAAAACAATCATAGATAGCTGCCCTTAGAATTACATGGATATATCTGAAATTGAGATTGCAAAACATGTGCAAGGACTGGAAACAAGCAATTGTGTTTTTCAGCCCTTATGTTTTCCAAGTTTATACATCAAGATTTGTCAAGGGAAGTGTAAAATATATTTGTGCAGTCTTTTCTCCCCAATTATAGGGTATTTACTTCCCATTAGTACACAATAATTGTTTTAAAAAATCCAGGTAATAATTTGCCCACTGCATATTCAATGTACTTCATTTTAAACCTTTACATTTACACTATTATTTTCCTATTCACTATTGACACTATAAAAACATTTTTGTGTGCATGTTTTCACAGAACCTGTTACCACTTCCATGGTACATTTTAAAGGCATTCTGCTTCACCTTCTGATCAATATTCATGGCCCAACCTATAATCACATGTATCCTTGTGTGTAAGTCTCTTTCAACCTAGTGAGACTTAGCGGCTTCTGGACTAGGGTTTATTGGGGGTTTATTGTGCTCCTCATGCATACAGTGTCCATACAACAATGTTGGCATCAAAAGGATGGGTGATATTCCTCCCTCAATTTAATATCCCTCCATTTAAACTTTTCCTCAGAATATATGGTAAGATTGGGGGGGGGGGGCTGTTGGCAACTACCCATTTGTGATATAGAAACAACCTGTTTGCCATATTAAACCCTATTTTAAAGTGGAAGCACTTTAAAATATGCAAAAGAAGAAACTGAAAGGCAGCAAATCTCCATTCATGATGTTGTTGGTACTGCATTGCCACTACATTAAGGTTACCAGACGTCCCCATTTCTCGGGGACAGAACCCGGATTTACAAATCAGTCCCCATACAAAATCCATTGACATTGAAAAGTGTCCCCGGATTCATTGCAGAAAAATCTGGTAACCTTACACTACATTGCCCCCAAACCAGCTAACGTTTGTTATGATTAAGACTCACCAACACCAGTGGAATATAGCTGCAACTAAGTTAAGCAGCATTGCTTTCATAACTAAGTTTAACTAGAAAGACTTTGAAAAACGTTCCAGATTCAATCCCTGGTGCCTTATGCAGGGCTCAGAAAGTCCCTTGTCTGACGCCCTGGAGACCACTGCTTGTCAGTGCAAATAGTTCTGACCTAGATGAACCAACAGTCTGACACAGTACAAGGCAGCGCCTTATGTTTTATGGATTGGGTCAACTGTCTAACACAAGGAAGTCCAAAACAGTCAAGTCCAACAGAAGGAAGCAAATGCATTTTACTGATTTGAAATTGGAATACAAGATTAAAGTAGTGTGACTAACAACGCCTAGATTTTGACATGGGCTAATTTAAAACACAGTAAGCATATTGTTTCAAAAATTCTTTCTTAAAACAACAACAGCTGTGAGGATATAGGATTTTATCATTTACTAAATCTCATCCCCATCCCCCAAAAAGCAGCACGTGCAATCATGACTATAACTGTTCAATAGTTTATTACTGGACAGTGGAACAAATATTACGTGCAGGATAGCATCATGAAAAAGTATTATTCTGATATAGGCACCTCAAGCACTTTCATATTACAAATTGCTACATTAATTTAGAAGTCTGTACAAAATAAATGTACAACCATTTGCAACTTGATAAAATACATACACAAAACCCAATTATATTTATATAGGGGGGAAATGAATTTTCCAAACTTAAGAAGCAAATACTATACAAATTCAAAAGGAAATAATACTAATTAAATATCTGGCAGTGAAAAGAAATCAGAAACAACCTGAATTACTTCAAGAGGTGCAATGTGTTAGTACACAAATACCTTTTGCTTTTTCACAAATTTTTGGTAGCTAATTCTCGCACACACAAATATATCACTTTGAAATAATCTTTAAGGTTTTATATGTTCTGTGCATAGTTTATTGTTCCCATATAAAAACATTTTGGGGCATTTACAGTGCAATCCTATGTGTGCTAACTCAGAATTAAGTCTCACAGATTTCAATGAGGCTTATTCCCAAGACAGCATGCAAAGGGCTGTCTGTGTTAACCTCAATAGAACTTATTTCTGAATAAAGGTGCTTGACACTGAACTGCACATGTAAAGCAGAAACACACATGAACCAGCTCTAATCAACAAGCCATATCTAAAAAAATAACATATCCTTCTGTAAGGAGTGAACAAATACGCAGCTGATTAAACGTAAATTGTGCAGATGCTACTTTTCATTTTCCACAATGCTGGATAAGTAATAGTTCTGAACTGGTTTGTAATAGGAATAGCAAGATTTCTAACATCTGAGATGAATGATACCTATGTCATATCACCCTTCTCCTCCCCACCCCCATCCAACCCCTATCCAACATTATCTACAAAGCACAGGATGTCAGCATTTGGGTCCCCATCTGGAGATTTCTCTCCTAAAAGCTAAAAAAGGAAACCTCTTCCAAATTTATCAGTAAGCACATATAGCAGAGATTTGAAAGAAATGACAAAAGGACACTCTTCCCCTAGGTCATTTAAAGAGTATATTAGAGGAAGGCCATTACCTAGATGATGAAAACCAAAGCAGCCCTCTCAGCAGATCATCCTGGGAAAGATGCTAAAATCTCTTCAACAACAACTGATCATTGGTACTTCCCAAGAAACAAAAGCTAAAGCCGAAGATATTCATGTGCAACTTGGCAACATTACCACATCTCTAGGCACTAGCAACTCTCTCATGTGCCCAATGATTTTTTTTTCTTAATTTGGAAAGAAAGCCAACTGTATGCTTTCAAAAATATGCTATCCCACTAATGCCCCAGCCATTATACCCTCAACTGTTCAGAAGAAATCAATTATAAAAAGCAGTAAGAGAAACATTTGTCAACATCAACAACAAAGTTTTGCACCCCTAGGAATCTCTACAGTGACAGAATTTCATAGTTTAGAATACATAGCTTTTTGGAAAAACGAAAACCCCCACAGATTACAGAACAAAAAGTTCCATTTGAAACAGAAATATCGACAGATGAAGTTCAAAATGGTATAAAGGACCGTCCAAATGGCAAATCTCCCGGGCGTTTGCAATGAATTCTATAAATCTTTTCAGGAGCTTCTTGTGCTTTGAATACTTGAAATGTTTGATCAGTATCTTGAGCTGGGAAAATAGCTCTTACTAGCCCTACTCCTGTTTGGAACCTGCTGCAAAGGGACTGAAATACTGAATGCTCTCGTCTGGATTATACTAGACCATTACTGAGAGTAAGAGCATGCTGGTGGGCAATTTAGAAAGGACCAGTTCACAGTCTCAGTAACAAATATGACATTATTCCAGATAAGAAATCTATATCATAACATGGGGGGGGGGGAAGAGTTCTATTACGCATTTATCAAAGCACAAAAAGCAAGCAAACTTTGCCTTTTCCTGGTATTGTCTGCAGTACAGAGTCTCCTAACAGTATGACAGTTCCATTGGAGGATTCAGGCAGGGGAAACCAAACAGACGTCTCCAAACCGTTGCACAATTTCCTATTACAATTTGTACATTCGAAGAGCTCCCAAAATGACATGCAGACTAACACAAGGGCCACTTTATTCACCTGTAAACTTCCCCCTGATTTCAGCTCCTTTTTTGAAATGGGGGTCTAATTCTGCACATAATGCCGTTTCCTGTGAGGTTTTTCATTTACTAGTAGGAATGGGGGTCCACTGCACACAAGGAGGCGAGGTTTAACCTTTCCCTGCTGCAGTCAGGAGAAAAACCACCCTGTAGTACAGTTTGCGGGGAGGGGGGTGAGGAAGGAAGCCTCCATTACCGCAAACTGGAGTTTTTTCTACCACTAGTTACTGTGTCAGAGAAGCGCCAACTTTTGTTAGGGCAGGAAGAGTTAAATATTTCCTCCTTGCACACTGTCATCCTGATTCAAAAAGAACCCCGCTTCCTATGCTTACAATTTAATAATATATTTTAGGAAGCCATCTCACATTTAACTTCATGTATAAGTCAGGCCCTGAAAACACTGGGAAAGTTATTTGTGTGGCTTCTTCTCCCTTGGGTGTATAGGACACAGTGTCAAAGATTTTCCTGTACTTCAGACTTCCAATAAGGAAAAAAAATTCTAGTTCTTTTTATACACAACATTTTTGCTTTCCTATGCAAAGGGACACTCAGTGAACTAAAATATCTTAGAAGTTTACAGCACTATATTTAGCTTTAATGTAAATATGTCTGAATTGGAAATGATGATCATTCAGGAAGTGACAGCCTACTTTTCCATGTCAGTGGTACTATGAGAAGTTCAAATAGCTAGAGGTTCACAGCTCATCCAATTAAATTATGAATTCTAAATTGAAACATGGAACAATTGTATATAGCATGGAATGATACCAAGAATAAAGAGCATTGAGATTCCAAAGACAAAAATAAATTACAAGCCGTCAGAACTGGAAATTCTATAACTGGGCAGCTGTAATTTGATATGTTTGGAACTGGCTATGTTGTACAGAAATTCGTAACAGCCCCACATGGCAAGTCATGAAAGAATCATAGTCTCTCCCTTTCCAATCTGATTTCTCTCAAAAATATTCTATACTCCAAGGCTTTTAGCTAAATGACAATATACCCAAAGCAGGGACATATAGAGATAACGTAGCAGCTAACTTGGTACACAGCCCTGGGTACAGTTTCTTATGTGCAGCTAGCATGCTTTCCTCTAATACTGAAAACTCCCCAATTTGAAAAACAGACTGCCACCATTTTTTGTCTTTAACATGCATATAAGAATTAACCAAGTGTACCCAATCTCTATTTGGCATTTGGAAATCACGCACTCTGCAGCAAACATTGAGAATGAGCACGCACAGATAAAAATACTTCATCCAAAGTATAGGCAAACTATGTAATTCACTACTACGAGATGTAATAAAGGCTACCAACTTGGATGGTTTTGAAAGAGAATTAAACAAATTTATGGAGGATGAAGATTACACTGCACATTTCTAATAAAGTCAACTATAGTCTTATGCCACAATGAATTTGATAGTTGTTTAGCTTCTACAAGTTTCTTAATAAAGTTAAGTTTGTACTGTATTTTTCTTATTCTGACTGCACAGTTGTCAGGACAGTCTGCTTTTCCACTATTTATTGAAGAGAATACATATCTCTTGGAATGCCACATGAGGGAAGAGAGCTCACCCAGTTTGGCATAAGAACATGGACCATTCTTCCTGCTTCACCAACCCATGCAGAGGATTGCTCGATGTCCTGGAATCACCTGGTGCATCAGGCTTCACCACACTTTGAGCAAAATTGTGGACAACAGAAGCACACTTGCCCTGGATAGCAGTAGTATGTGACATTTGGGATATAAGTGGCATATGAATGCAAGAGCCTGCTGGATCAGGCCAATGGCCCATCTAGAGCAGCAACTTGCTTGTCAAGGCCCTGTGACCTGCAGTTCCCTAGTGGGTAATAAACACAGGGACATGAGTATTTAGGTTTATGGGTTTAAATAGGCCACAACTTTATTGGTTACAGATGTGAGCAGTTTGGCTTCGGCATTGAGTGAAGCCAGGCTATATCTTGACTCCCGCCCAACTGCAAGGAGTCCATCTAAGAGTAAACCACCAATAGGGGGACCCTGTGACTTACATCAAATAGGGGCACCCCGAGAGATTTCCATTGGGATCCGGTGAAGGGTGAGAGAGGAGGGGGCCCCAAGGGAATTTAAATTTCCCATGGCTACGCCCCCCCACCAGTGCTGATTGGACAGCAGAGCAACCCCTGGGCATGGCCCTGCCCAGCGCCAGTGACATGGCCAGGACAGCACGAGGGGGGGCATCAATCTCCGCCCTCGCCAGATCACTGAAGGGGCCTAACCTGGCCATGCCCAAGTTCTCAAACCTGGCCACAATGCTGCCCGCTGGAAAGGGTGAGCGGACTTGTTCTCACAGTGGCCAACCAGGTAAGTCTGTGGTAAGTCTGAGAGCAGCACCTGGGTGCAACAGCATTCCCAGCAACTGACATTTAAGATACATACTGCCTACAACATGGGCAGCCTTATCCTCATAAATAGAAATTTAATTAGTATAATAATTAAGAATAGTTCTAATCCTTTTTTTGAAGATGTCCGAACTGGTGGCCATCACTACTTTTTGAGTGATGGCAACAGTTACTTGGGACGCAGGTGGCGCTGTGGGTTAAAGCCTCAGCGCCTAGGGCTTGCCGATCGAAAGGTCGGCGGTTCGAATCCCTGCGGCGGGGTGCGCTCCCACTGCTCGGTCCCAGCGCCTGCCAACCTAGCAGTTCGAAAGCACCTCCGGGTGCAAGTAGATAAATAGGGACCGCTTACCAGCGGGAAGGTAAACGACGTTTCCGTGTGCGGCTCTGGCTCTGGCTCTGGCTCTGGCCAGAGCAGCGATGTCACGCTGGCCACGTGACCTGGAAGTGTCTCCGGACAGCGCTGGCCCCATGCCTCTTAAGTGAGATGGGCGCACAACCCCAGAGTCTGTCAAGACTGGCCCGTACGGGCAGGGGTACCTTTACCTTTACCTTTAACAGTTACTTGGATCACATATCACCATGGGCAACATGGTGGCATTATCTGCTTGCACAGCTGGGGCCAGGCAGCAGCTCTAAGCAACAATTTGGGCAGCTGGGTAGTGATAGCAAATTTGTTCTGCATTTCATTGAGGGGTGGCAGCAACAGCAGTACTGCAACAGCAGCCAAGGCAATGGATCCAGCCCAGCCCTTTATTTAAATTTACTCTGTTTTGCTAAGACAAAAGAAATATGACTTGATTTTAACATTTTCATCTTTTAGAAAATTGCCATATCATGTCAGAATTCAGTGTCGGTCAGAGGTATGTGCCTATCTCTACAGGCACCGGCTGAATTCTTTCGACCTCCCTCCGGCGACTCCCGGCAGGCAAAACACACGAGGTCCGTTCCGGCGATTTTCCTCAGGCTGTGAGGAAAACACACCAACTGCTCTCCTCCTCCCTGCTCTCCAGCATATCCCCAGGGAGGGGAATCAGACACAGACAGAAATGAATCTACATTGCTTTTATTCCTGTCTTTCATTTCAGCACAGAGAAAACATGTCTGCTCTCTTCAACAAACAGAGAGAAACTCCAAACTCCACCCATGTACATCCTGTACAGGTCATATGACACACACACTGAGCTAACATCCGGTGCTCAGTACAGAATGGACTGCCCCTTTGTTTCCATGGCAACAGTCACATACATCCTGTCTGGCTTTGCAGCCACAAGCAGCAGACTTGGCTGCTATAGCCTTTGCTTGCTGCTGCATTGCTGCTTTAGAATAACTGGAATACAAATGGTCTGTCTCAATCTTGACAAAAAAACTGTGAGTGTTCCACAGACCAAATACCAGCATCGCTTTTTAATGAAAATTCAGCTTTTTCTAATTGTGATATAATATTAAACATTCAAATGAAGATTTTGAGCATGTTGGTTTAATGTTACTAGTTTAATGACACAGTATTTTAATTCTAAAAGCCATTTGTACTAAATGGTAGCTTTGATTTCTTAAGTGCACTTATTCTATCTATAAGACTTTTGATTACAGTGGTACCTTGGTTAACGAACTTAATCCGTTCCAGAAGTCCATTCTTAAACCGAAGCTGTTCTTAAACTGAGGTGTGCTGTCCCTAATGAGGCCTCCTGCCGCAGGTGCCCTTCCACCATTTGGATTCCGTTCTTACACCGAGGTAAAGTTCTCAAACCGGGACACTATTTCCGGTTTTGCGGAGTTCGTAAACCGAATTCTTCTTAAACAAGGACTGTTCTTAAACCGAGGTACCACTGTACTGAAATCAAAATCTCTCCAAGGATAACAGCCAAAGTTCCATGGAAGAGCACATCCTTGCATGCAAAAGATCTCGGGTTCAATGCATGGCATCTTCAAGTAGGGCTGGAAAATACTGGTTGGACATCATGGAAAGATGCTACCCATCAGTGTTAACAATACTGGGCTAAATGGACTAACAGTCTAACTCAATATAAGGCAGCTTCTAATGTTCCAGTTTAAATCAACACTGAACTGTCAAGGGGATCACAATTAATAGCAGAGAAAAACAGATGAAAACAAGTTAAAAATAATTTTGGTTTACTTTCAATATAACAAGAAACTAGTTTTATCACTATCCTTATAGAAAGCATTAATATTGCTAACGGCAAAAATTTTGGGAATGTGGTGAGAGCTTCTAAAAGAAAAATAGCATAAGGAATTATTTTTGTGGGGTTGTTTGTTGGGTTTTTTGGTTTTTCTTAGACCAGTATCTTGGACCACATTAAAATGAAATAACTGCTCCTGAGTTTCATGAGGATTTTAAGGCACAAACTCTCATCCTCAATTAACTGCCAGTTTCCTTTACTGTAATCTCATATATACTGTACTGTAAAATAGGAGGAATATTGCTGTATTTTTATTTCTTTGTTTACCAAATACTTTGATATTTAGTAAAGTTACATACTGAAAAGGTCACTAATATTTCTAAAACAGATTGGATATTATCTGGTAAATGTTCTTGAATTAACAACAATAAATAGGGGGGGGGGGAAAGTTTCTAGTTCATTCTGGAGAAAGCTCATGCCACAAATGCAGCATAAAAATGAACATAGAAGATAGTAGTCTTTCAACATGAGAAGAACAGCAGTAATTGGTTTAATAAGTATTTGTTCCTTTTTTGCTTTTTAGTTCCACATTTAAATAATAGTTGCATGTAACTTGCCTTTCCCTAGAAATGTAAGGTTAGCCATCCTTAAAAAAGTGTAAATAAGAGACGCTTTATAAATCTGAAACAAATCTACCTTATAGTTCTTCATCAACTTCCTTTGCTGATCTCAAATATTACACACAAACACACTTTTCTTTTAAAGACTTAAAACACAATTTACTAACGATATATATCAGTTCATTTTTGCAGTGTTCTTGCAATCATAGGTCTTTCTGCGAGAGTAAATAACTGCTCTGTTTGTTCATATTGAAAGGAAGCTTTTGAGAAACTAATCTCAAAGAGACCAAAAAAGGATGGACCAAAGAGGGGATCAGAAGAGGGAGATAGGAAAAATATGTGCATGAATGGGATGGTATGCATGTACCTATGTGTGGATAGATACATGGTTGTGTGGATGTGAGATATGGACTTAGTCCAGAAAGGTGGCTTATAAATAAATAAAATAAACTGAAATGAAAGTAAAAAGGTAAAGGGACCCCTGACTGTTAGGTCCAGTTGCGGACGACTCTGGGGTTGCGGCGCTCATCTCGCTTTACTGGCCAAGGGAGCTGGCATACAACTTCCGGGTCATGTGGCCAGCATGACTAAGCCACTTCTGGCGAACCAGAGCAGCACATGGAAACGACGTTTACCTTCCCACCGGAGTGGTACCTATTTATCTGCTTGCACTTTGACGTGCTTTCGAACTGCTAGGTTGGCAGGAGTTGGGACTGAGCAATGGGAGCTCACCCCGTCATGGGGATTTGAACCGCCAACCTTCTGATCGGCAAGCCCTAGGGCTCTGTGGTTTAGACCACAGTGCCACCCGTGTCCCTGAAAGTAGCTGTTTGCAACCACTAGCACGACTCAAATTTATTTCTGCGATCAGAGCCAGTATCCAAGATTCATATTTTCCAAGTCAGTATTTTATTTCTAAAAGATTAGTATCTTCCAACATGTCTCAGCTTAGTGTGGTTCAGGCCCTAGCTCTCCCCACAGTCACCAACAACAATGCCACCACTTCTTCCCACTCCATGACTGACACTTATCTGGCTGCCAGACCCATCTCCCTTGCTGCCTCCCAAACCAACTCTTATGTCAGCTCTTGGAATCACCATTAGGACCATAACTTCTCTCCTCCCTTCCCCATGCCCCTCAGTCTTTGGGTTAGGCCTCCTCTTCCCACCTTGGTATGTCTGCAGACTCAGCCAGTCCCTGTCAATCCTACTGGGGTCTGCAGGTAACATGCAGGTCACATGCTGGCAAAACAGACCCCTCCACCTAGCTAGAATACACCCTCCACTCACTAGCTGTTGAGTGGAGGATTCAATTCAGCTCAGTTGGACTGCACATGCATGTGTTCACCTGCTGGGAAGAAGCACATGCAGTCAAACTGCACCACGGGGCTGTTTGAAAGCCCTCTTGCAAACAGCCTTGAGGTGTCCTTTGCAAAAGCTGCCTGCCTCTTTTTCCTGTCCAATAGTCCCAACCCCGACAGCCCTGGATTACTACAGACAAACTGATCTGGGGTTATCTGGGGTTGTCTTGATCTGACTCAGTTGAAGTTCAGGTCTGCTTGAATTGCTCAGATTTGGTTTGGACTTTAGGCTTCTGTTGAATCTTGCTCACTGCCTTATTAGTTTCAAACCATTGTTCTAAGCCACTGCAACTTGAAACATTTAGGTCTGCCATTTAAGGAACAGAATGCTGCCAGCCTACTGTGCCACTTCAGAGAGTCAACTTAGCACCTTAATGCCTCTTTTATTTGTTGTCTATTAACCCTTCAGTAGCAGAAACTTCTTCTGACTTAGAGAATTAGTAAACAAGCAGATGCACAGATTAAATTTCAGAGGGATACTAAAATCACATGATTCTTGTTAGAACTCTTGAATTCAGTTTTGTGTATAGCTTTCTAGCTGATGAAGTTACAGTTTTGGCAGCCCTTGCTTCCTAACTCTGCAAAGCAACGTCTTGATGACTGTGCTTTGACCATTGAAAGAATTGCTATTTTGGATTTGTGATATGGGCATTTGGTATGATATTATTCAGAGAGTTTTCTATTATAAAGTACTATAAATCATCCAAGCAGGACCTAAGGCTTTCTGCAAAGACACTTCTGTGCTCAAATATCATTTTCTTTTTTTCAGTTTAATAAAACTGCTGCAGGGATGAGACAAGATAGCAAACAGATTAAAGAATTTGTGAACTCAGAACAGGGAGATTAAATTACTGTCAAACACAAGCAACAAGGGGGAGCCCTATATGACAGTGATGGAAATCTCCCCATAAGTGCCAATTCATGTCTGGTTAACATGTGTGGTACACATGGAGAAGGAAATGCAGCTGCAACTTAATTGTGCTGTGAAATATTCTATGGAATTTTATGTGAACATGCTGAACTACTAGAAGTGTCAGTATAGCCAAAATGTAGAAATATATTTTGAAAAGCCTGGCAAAACGTCCCTTGCTAATCTTTCAACAAACACTAGATTCCTCCCCCCCCCCCCGCTATGTCTGTTTTTTCTTGCTGCTGTTAATATGTCATATTGAGTTAAATTTGGACATGGCTCCACAGGTTCCACATATACATTACATGCATGCGTGCTGCCTGGCACATAGCAACAATCATGAGCACAATTTTAAGGCTAGAAATGAGATAAAAAATTAAGCAGCAACCCAGCCCAGACAGGCAGAAATGGCAAGAAGAAATCTAGAAAAATTTCCTGTTGAAGAAAAGTTTTTAAAAACTAAGAAAGCTATGACCAACATCACTTTTGCATGCACAGTATTCTTAACTGGCCTCTTATTTAAGACTATTTGAATTAGTATTGCAATACTAAAATGTGGAACATAAATCCTATTTATTTGCAGTCTGATGATCTTGGGGTTGGCATTAAGTTTAGAGACTCGCACACTTTGTGATTTCACATACTGAGCTCAAAATATGAGGCTCAAGACAGGACGAGGGCCATTACCAAAATGGTCACATTACAGAAAGGTGATCAGGAACAGGAGGTTTGAAAGGGGCAGCTAGTTTTTTAAAAAAAAATAATATTTATTACTTTTAAACACTACAAAAAAGGAAAGAAAAAAGAAAAAACAAAAACAAAAAACAAAAACAATACAATATAAAAAGATTACACAACACTAATGCAATAAACTAAACAAAACAAAACAAAAACAGTTTAACACACATCATACAATTTCAGTATCTTATCTTTCATTCACTTGTTTCAATGACCTCCTCACACCTCCCTTTTTGTATTCCACTTCTATTAATTGTTTCAGCAATTCCTTTCCATCTTCCTCTATTTTCTGACCTATAATTATCTTAACATATTCTAACCTTATTTTTCCTTTAATACTCTAATAATCTATTTATACCTAATTCCTTATAACATTTCTACTAAAGCCATATAACTTCATTCCAACATTTTTCTAACATTCATTAATTTTACAATATTTCTATAAATAGTCTTTAAACTTTTTTTCCAATCTTCTTCCACCGACTCTTCTCCCTGGTCTCGGATTCTGCCAGTCATTTCCGCCAATTCCATACAGTCCATCAACCTGGTGATCTTCTGTCCGATGCTCTTAGCTCTTTTCCAAGCCCAGTGTGGTGTAGTGGTTAAGAGCGGTAGTCTTGTAATCTGGGGAACCGGGTTCGCGTCTCCGCTCCTCCACATGCAGCTGCTGGGTGACCTTGGGCTAGTCACACTTCTTTGACGTCTCTCAGCCCCACTCACCTCACAGAGTGTTTGTTGTGGGGGAGGAAGGGAAAGGAGAATGTTAGCCGCTTTGAGACTCCTTAAAGGGAGTGAAAGGCGGGATATCAAATCCAAACTCTTCTTCTTCTTCTCTTCCTTCTGCAGATCTTCTTCGTATTTATACAAAAACTTTACTTTGTCTTCTACTGATCTTATTTTTATTTTCCTTCCTTTAAAGCTGAATAATAGACCTTGAGGAAACTCCCACATAAAGATGATTTTATTCCTTCTCAGCAGGGCAACCAAATCTCCGTAGTTAGACCTAAGATCCAAAAGGTATTTTGGGACGTCTTTAAAAATTTCCACTCTTGGCTGTTGTACTTCTAGGTTCTTCTGGTAGTGCCAACAGTCTCTTATTCTGTTCTTCTCTTTTTTCCCTCCTCTTCCAAATCTGAAGGCCCTCACAGTTTTAAACTCTTCTTGACCCAGATCCAAGTCCCCAAAATCAGCAAATTCCTGTGTGAAGAAGTCTATCAAACTTTCCTTCTCCAATTCAGGTAGGGCTCTGATCCTCAAATTCGTCTGTTTTCCTTTAAATTCAATCATAGCAAGTGTTGACTTATGGTCATCAAGTTGCCTCTGTAAGGCTGGGACTCTCTCTCACACCAATTGTGTTATTTTGCATTCAGCAGCAACGGCTTTCTCTCTAGCTTCCTCCGCAGTCTGCCGTATCAAAGTAGATTCCTGTATCAATTTCTGGATTGTTTCTGTATTGATATTCACCTTTTGTCCCAGATTATTTATACTTTCTGTATTTAAGTCAATTTTAATAGTTGCAGCGTCCACTTTCGCCTTTGTCACATCTATTTTCTTGTTAAGCTGTACCAGTGAATCACTTATCTTACTTAATGCAACCGCTAAGGCCTCTTCTGTCGACATTCCTCTTGATTTTGAATATACTGTTACAAAAACAATAGCGGAAGAAGCAGGTGGGCCTGATATTGAGGCTCTCCTAGATTGCTGCCAAGTCCTCCCAGACCTTAATGTTTTTTCAGGAATTGACTAGTCGGTTTTTTCCTTTCCATTTGCCATAACACTTAACCAATTCAAGGTCAGTCCCAGAGTCTCACAGCTTTTTATCTTGCAGCTGGAAATTTCCCAGCCCAGCTCTTGTAACAGTTTCAAAAGCTTCCTCTAGGGGGAAACAGTTTCTGTTTATATTAGTCAATGGTGTCCTCTTTTAAACACAGCTCAAACAATGAAGTTAGTTTCAATTTTCAGTTACTTTTACTCCTTTTTAAAAGCAGACGGAGACAGTAGAAACAATGTATTTCTCTTATTAGCATGCTGTCAAGGAGTGTTCTAATCGCTGTCAGTGAGCCTTCCAAAGAACGTGAGTCCTGCTAGCAGCCCGTTTCCAGGGTCTGAGCGGCGGTATTTTAACTCTCTTCGCTCTCTCCCGCAGGCATATTCAGTTCACAACTCCCCCCCCCCTCTTCTCCTGCCTCTAAGGGGGGGGGGGTTAATGTTCTTTACCAATGGAAATTTAGTCCTTTACAATAGGCTTTCCAAGGCTTCAGCTTGCAGCCTCAATGCTTCAGTCTATTTACAAAAGGGGAAGGCGGACTTCCTGTATTGAACCTCCCCATTACGATACCAAATTAAACTTTTAGAAATCCAATTCTCCCGGTTCAGCTCTACTCACGGGTAATTACTTTAAAATCAAATTGTCCACAGGAAAAAGTCAGCGCTCTCCGGCAACAGCTATGCGGCTTCGCTCCGTGGAAGAAGCAGATGATTTGAAGCACCGCGCCACTCACCCCACGTCGCTCCGGACCCCCGAAACCGGGTTTCCCCACGAGTAGGGGAGGCGCAAAAGGTGCCCGCCGAATCCCACGCTCACAGGCTTATCCCGCCTGTGATTTTTTGCGGGTCTCCGCCTTCGCCGTGACGGCCAGACCCAAATTCCCACGGGGCAAATTCCTCCCGATCAGAGGAATTCAGCCATTACCGGAGGCACCAACCCGGAAGTTCCTGAAAGGGGCAGCTTGTTAGGTTTTCCATTACATTTGGAGATGCAGTCTTTTGCCTCTCTAGGAACATTCTGTATCCTATTAGGCAGCCCCACCTTAGAATTGTTCTGTAGATCCTCAACTTCCAGTTTAGTGACAATACACACTGCCCTGGGCAATGAATATTTCTTTGAGTTATTTGCATTACAGTCAATAGAGAACTAAAGTCCACATGTAAGAATAAGACAACTGACTTGGATTCTATATCAGAAACAAACACTTGCACACTGTGGAACGTGTTTTTAAAATAATGGCACATATCTATGCATACCGAGCTGTTTGGCATTTTATAACCCAAAGGGGAAAACACAGTCATTTTTAAGTATGCAAAACTGCTTTAGTGATTATCCCAGAAACATGCATTCTATTTCAGTGGCCAATGCCTATTGAAATGTATCACTTTTCTGACTTTAAAACACATTTTGAGTCAAACCTAAAAAAAAGTTTGCCAGACAAAGAATATTGCTGTTATTTGTGAATGCTATTTTCTATCTTGTAGTAAAGAGACTGTCTGACACAAAATGTTCCAAAAATGCATAACAAGCTCTGATCCCAATTGCTGTGAGGTCCCAAATTAACTCAATGGAAGGCAATTATATGCACCCAGGTACATGAGATCAGAATCAGATCCCAACCGTGGTGTTGTGTGAAATCCTATTTTTGCTGCGTTAAAATTATCATTTACCTTGTGAGATTTCACACGATGAACAACCATTGCTTCCTTTGTCTCCAGAAAACTCATTATGGCAGGTAACATTTCTCCACAGTTTAGAAACATAAGGCATGTTGTGGGCTGGGTATTTTTTAAATCATTATTTAAATAGGGCATTTGGTTTCAATATAAGACCTAAATGCATCCCAACACAAATGAAGGGGAAGTGGAAAGAACAGAGAAAAACCATAAAATAACTCACTGGCTTCAGGATGTTTTGTTGTGGCATTTAGAGGACCCAGCTAGTTCACCTTCCAAAAAACATTTCAATATACTTATAAAGAGGAAGGCAGAGAATGAGGAACTTGATCAAGCAGAGGTTATATACTTCTTTTCACTGATCTTAGGATCAGTGCTATGCATCATTACCTAATAAATTGGGTATTGTGATATGTACTGCTGCTCATGTGTGTGATTACTGGACTAGCAAAGCTCTCTACATGGTTCCCCTTCGGGTATGGCTACAGACTTTCTGGGGAACATGGCTACAGGGCTGTAACAATTAACTCTTGCACTTCAAAATGTACCATTCTACTACTGCAGTGATGGTCAAACTTGGCCCTCCAGCTGTTTTGGGACTACAATTCCCATCATCCCTGACCACTGGTTCTGTTAGCTAGGGATGATGGGAGCTGTAGTCCCAAAACAGCTGGAGGCCATCACTGCACTACTGTGTACATGTGTGCACCGTATTTCTCTCTGTCCCCCCCTCTGCCTGCCTGCCTGCCTCTCTCTCTTTTTTTAATAATAATATTTATTAAAGTTTCAAAAAAAAAAGTTACAAGAATAAGAACAGAAAAAGTAAAAAAAATAAAATACAAAATACAAAAAAGTAAAAACAATTAAAAACAAGTCAACCTTTCAATGCCTTAACTTTCATTTGCTTGTTTCCCTGACCTCCTCACACCTCCCTTTTTTGTATTCTAGTTCAATTAGTTATTTCAGCAAATCCTTTCCATTTTTACTTTTATCTTACTAATTTATCTTAATATATTATAACTTTACATTCTCATCTGTTAATAATCCATCTTTAAATACTCCTTATAACATTACTACTAAAACCACATATCTTCATTCCAACATCCTTCTAACTGCCTGCCTCTCTCTCTCACACACACATACATAACTGAATATCAGAATCTCAAGGGATTTTTCAAGTTATCATCCGCATACTTCTTTGGAACCTGGCACTATTCTAGCCTTCATGTACAGACAGGGAGACAAGAGATCCTCTATGCTAACACTCTTATCCTAAGAATAATCAACACATACAATCAGACTCTAGAGTTCTTGTTTCTTTCAGTCACCCACAATTGTAGATTTTTACACAGAATCTAAGATACACATTTAAATACATGTTGTTCATGTTGCAAAGCGTACTCATATGGGAACTATTGAGTAGGGACTTAAAAAACACACAAACCTGTACCAACCTAAGATTTACCATGTGAATGGGAAACAAAATAGGTCCCAACACATGAGTTGCAGAGATCTGCTCACTCTGTATCTTCAAACGCATTGTGATATTAGCCATCCTGATTATTGTCTCTATAGGATTCTTTCTATGTTCAGCAGCTCAAATTCCCAGCTGACAGAAGGGTAATCTGAGGACAAACTGGCAGCTCCGGAGCTGTATTTCCTGCCCTTTGCTGAATTTCAAGTAGATTCTAGAATTCTTTTTTCCAGGGTTTGTGGTTTAATTTCCTTTGTTGTCGTTTTAATGTTCAAAGCAGAGAAAAGAAACAACAACCAAACTTTCTATTAACATACACCAAGAGCATGAAAAGCAAATGTTGACTTTTAATACTCTTCATGTATACATTTTCTAGAACAGCAAAAAATAGTCCCAGGAAAACTATACAAGGCGGCCACACCAGTATCATTTCCCATAAATTGCTTAGAATATCACTGCACATCTTGCCCCCAAACTTTCCTTCTACGAGGGCTAGAAACTTACTTATTCTTTTTGAAATGAAATTTCAGAATCTGGGGGCCCTGCCCAGGGCACCACTGGAAATCTTCGTGGGTGTCATTGTGCCAGGTTGTTGACCCCTGCTGTAAAAGGTCTGACATGCTACCTGTACTATTGATTTTACTATGAATAGCATAGTCTTATGGGCCACCATACAAAATGGTGACATTATAAAGTATAGCTTCTGATTATTTTCCTCTACGATTTTTGCATTTGGCACCTTATTCCCGTTCATGACACAAAAGAAGTCTGAAGCATCCTCACGTGAACCACTACTTGGTACAAAATTTTGAAATGCACATAACCAGTACCCCTTGTACTACAGGCTAGAGAAGTATGATGCAGTAAAAACATACAGGTCCTTTCAAACCAGCAGAGTATGCTAACCAAGGAGACTATTTAGAATGCTCTTGGAACTATACGAGCAAGTCTTACTGTCTGTAGTGTTTTAGCAGCTCAAATTATAACACATAAAATGGAGGATTGTCTTTCAAGATGTGGTTTCCCCATAGCCAACTTTTCCTGTTCAAGTTGTACAGTACTAGTAGCTGCCTCAGTACTTTCAATTCTCATGGGATGTTCTCATGTCCTGCCTGTGCCTGTATTTTCTGTCTCTTTTGAGGCAGACGCATAGGGTGCTAATTGTCCAATGTCTGATGAAGTAGTATCTTCAGAATGTGCCTCAGGCCCACTAATTGTCTTCTGCTTTTAAAGTAGTCACAGATATACATAGCTAAAGAGACAGAAACGGGTCTACATATTTGCTTTCTCTGTGTAGCAACCGTATATAGAAAACCCTTCGTGTCTTTCTTTTAGCCTTAAATCAATCAAAACATTAGCATTAAGTTTCAGTTTCCCAAGAAAATGATATTTGCTACCCATTTCCTGAGAAGCCTGCCAGCATTTCTGTTTTCTATTCTTCTGGGTTACCTTTGGCTTCTATTCTTGGTCCCCCTCAAAAAGCTGGACCAGTACCCAAAGTTCCTCATCTGATGACTGAAGAAGCATCACACAAAGCTCATTTCTTTATATTATTATTGTATTTCTAGGGCTTCCAAATCTTGTAACATTTGCAGAAGCAGAATAATTAGATCAGCATCTAAAGACTCACATAAAAAGGTAAAGGACCCCTGACAGTTAAGTACAGTCACGAACGACTCTGGGGATGTGGCATTCATCACACTTTACTGGCCGAGGGAACCATTTCCACAGACAGTTTTTCCAGGTTACAGTGGTGCCCCGCAAGACGAATGCCTCGCAAGACGAAAAACCCGCTAGACGAAAGGGTTTTCCGTTTTTCGAGGCGCTTCACAAGACAAATTTCTCTATGGGCTTGCTTCGCAAGACGAAAACGTATTGCGAGTCTTGCGATTTTTTTCGCTCCCCCCTTTTTCTAAGCTGCTAAGCCGCTAATAGCCGCTTTACCGCTAAGCCGCTAATAGTGCTAATCCGCTAAGCGGCTAATAGGGTTGCTTCGCAAGACGAAAAAAACCGCAAGACGAAGAGACTCGCGGAACGGATTCTTTTCGTCTTGCGAGGCACCACTGTACGTGGCCAGCATGACTAAGCCGCTTCTGGCGAAACCAGAGCAGCACACGGAAATGCCATTTACCTTCCCACTGGAGTGGTACCTATTTATCTACTTGCACTTTGATGTGCTTTCAAACTGCTAGGTTGGCAGGAGCTGGGACCGAGCAACAGGAGTTCACCCCATCACAGGGATTCAAATCGCCGACCTTCCGATCGGCAAGCCCTAGGCTCAGTGGTTTAGACCATAGTGCCACTCACATCCCCAATGACACATCTACACAGCTGCAAATAAAACATTTTAAATGTGCTGTAAAGTGCAATGTATAAATGTGACATTAGATGGCGACAGTGAGCTATGCAAAATTCAATGTATTTTTCAAACTGTTTTTTTAAAAAGCATTTTCACAGCGTTTTTTATATGTGTGTGGATTCCACCTGAGGAAGGCTCTTCTCTAGAAAAGTGCAGTGAGTGTGAATCTGGCATAGAACTGATTTTGAGGTCACTCCAAATCTCTTGTTGACTAGCTTGGTATGTGTAGGCGCCCCTCTTGCCCTGTGAACGCCCATAAGTATACTTCTACAGAATGTCAGAAGCTGGCGAAAAAGACAGGGAAGTAGGACTGTCACAAAATTTTAGTTGCCTAGCTGTATCAGATTTAATTAATTAATTGTTTGCGTCTGAAAGTTTCAGAGCAGGGTCCGTTATAGAAAAGGTATCGGTACTTCTTCTGTGTGTATGTGAAAGGAAGAAATCTCTCTTCCAAAATGAAACCTGCCAATTGTTTTTTTTACTGAGTTCTTACATTATCTTTCTAATTTATTTGGGCCACAATTTTTAACCAACAGGCTTTTTGACTGATGAATCTAACCAAGTGCGTATGTTTCAGCACAACAGATAAAACAGGTCTTCATTAACAGTTTATTTTGTCCTGGTGGCGCTGTGGGTTAAAGCCTCAGCGCCTAGGACTTGCCGATCGAAAGGTCGGCGGTTCGAATCCCTGCGGCGGGGTGCGCTCCCGCTGCTCGGTCCCAGCGCCTGCCAACCTAGCAGTTCGAAAGCACCTCCGGGTGCAAGTAGATAAATAGGGACCGCTTACCGGCGGGAAGGTAAACGGCGTTTCCGTGTATGGCTCTGGCTCGCCAGAGCAGCGATGTCATGCTGGCCACGTGACCCGGAAGTGTCTCCGGACAGCGCTGGCCCCTGGCCTCTTAAGTGAGATGGGCGCACAACCCCAGAGTCTGTCAAGACTGGCCCGTACGGGCAGGGGTACCTTTACCTTTACCTTTACACTTGACACTAAATGCATCATTAGGAATCATCTGCATTGAGGTTTTTGTTTAATTTATAGTATGGGTAGGAGGGAATTTTAATTTTAACTGCAATACCTGGGGAAGTTTTAACCTTCCCGCCCTGTGTGCGATCCCAATGAAAATAATCCCCTCCACACTGCAAGAAGTGATAGGGGGAAAACCTGGCAAGGAAGTGGTGAGGAAGCAGCAGACCTATTGATACAGTAAAAAAAGAATAAAAGATGGCATCAGAAGAACACGCCTGCATTAGATTAATAATTATCCCTGGGACTGCAACCCTAGACACACTTACAATGGAGTAATCCCCTTTGAACACTATGGGACATACTTCCAATAAACATTATGTTTTAAATTTATTTAATGTGCAACTACTTGCCTTTTAAGACAAGCCCTCACATGCATAGATTTGTGCTGAAAGACTATATGCTCAGAGACTGCAATACGGTCATTAAATGACATAACCATTATTCCATGCAGATTTGCAGAGTAAAAGCCTCCACTCTGAGGAGCCCCTAGTTAAATTTAGGGCATTATTCCTGTTCCAACAGAATAATGAGTGTGTTTTTACCTGATTAGTTCCACCTTAACCTCATGCTGCAGTTGTGTGTTTGTGTGTGTGTGTGTATGTGTGTGTGCCTGTGTGTGTGTGATCACATTTACATCCTCCTTCTCCCCCTCCCCTCCTTTTCTATTTTGCATCTTCCTGGTCTCTTGATTTTCTTTTAGAGCTGTCTCTCAGCAAGTATTTCAGGGGGGAAACGCTAAATAAAGATCACAGCCTGTTCTATTATGTCCTCTTCTTTTTCTTTTCCTTTCTTGCATTTGTGCAATGTTGTGGCACCTATTAACTACCAATGTTTTCAGAATGACATTATACAAGGTGCAGGCTGTACCACTGTGCCCTAAAAATATCAACAGCTGCATTAGTCTCACAATAATTAATGGCAGGCATTATGCAAATGACAACTTTTTCACTGCAAAATAATGACATTTCTTCATTTTGAGCAGAGTTATGCAAAACAATGAACTGGGGATGATAAATCACACAGGAGAATTAAGAAAGCCATAGCATTCCTGCCCAGGCAGGCAGGCAAAAGACAAACAAGTTAGAACACATTGTTTATTCTTGAATCTCTATTAGAAAATAAATAAAAATAAAATAGATAGCTGAGCATTAAAACCTATATGTTGTTTATTCCTCCAGTCTTTCAGAAAGAATTCATAAGGGCATGCTAAATTCTAGCTTATTGCCAGCTACAAGCAAATTTTTCTTTATTAACCTTAATAAGTCATTCACTCAGAGACTAAAGTCATCAGGCAAATAAAAAGGATCACATGTCATTTTCCTACATATTAACTAATTTTTTATGCAAGCATCACAATGTATAGCAATTACTGCCGCTCAAAATAATGAAGTCATTTTCAATCTATTTTATTGGTTTGTGCTTGGCCATTTTTGTAGCTTTTTATTGTCTTACTCAATAACAGCTTTCAGATCCAGAGAAAAGAAGCAAACTAGCTAAGAGCTACTTCTATTGCAATTTTTTCCTCCACAGGATGATGGCAGAGAAGAAGAAAAATATTAATGCAATACTTCCTGTATGTGTCCTGAGCAAAAATACAATGCAATCCTACGTATGATTAATCAGATGGAAGTTCCACTGAGATTGATAGGATGTCCTCAAATATATGCATCCCTGGTAATACCATAATTGTCCTATCACATTTCCCTTGGTAACATCTGCAGAGAAACCATGACTGCCAGGGTAGCAGACAGCTCCCTAAGAAATAGAAGTCTCCTGGGTCAATTGAAAGGCCAGATCAGGGATTAGAGATTCAACCTGTGCTGGATGAGGTTACACTGAACCTGCTGAAAACTCCAGTTTGCAGCTTAGGTGCACTCCTGGATTTAACCCTGAGGATAGATGCCTAGGTTTCAGCAGTGGCCAGGAGTGTGTTTGTACATTTACAATTAGTGTGCCAGCAGCACCCTGGAGATGTCTCATCTGACCATGGTGATGCTTACTTACATCCTGTTTGGATTACTATTGACATTATCTATGTGGGGTTGCCTGCCAACATAGACATTATCTATGTGGGGTTGCCTGCCAACCTAGCAGTTCGAAAGCACCTCCGGGTGCAAGTAGATAAATAGGGACCGCTTACCAGCGGGAAGGTAAACGGCGTTTCCGTGTGCGGCTCTGGCTCGCCAGAGCAGCGATGTCACGCTGGCCACGTGACCCGGAAGTGTCTCCGGACAGCGCTGGCCCCTGGCCTCTTGAGTGAGATGGGCGCACAACCCCAGAGTCTGTCAAGACTGGCCCGTACGGGCAGGGGTACCTTTACCTTTACCTTTACCTATGTGGGGTTGCCTTTCAAAGGTGTTCAGAAACTTCAGTGGGTCCAAGATGCTGTGGCCAGGTTGCTGACTTGAGCCAGTTACAGGGAAAACAGAAACTCAAAGTGCTGATTATGACTTACAAAGCCCTATGTGGCTTGTGTCCAGGATATCTGAAGGAGCCTATATCTCCCTATGAGCCTCTCCTTCTGTTTGCCTTCCATGCATGCAAGGTCACCAACTAGATAGCACCCCTTGCCTTTGCAAGTACGTTAAGTGAAATCGCTCTTCCTTCTCTTTCCATATCAACCACTTCATTGTTATTTTAAGATACACTACCCCTTATACTTTGGGGGTGTGGAGAACTGTTCTAGCATCTCATCGTGAAGTTAATAACATTTTGCAGCTCCCCTTAAATACAATGCAGCCTATGCTGGATCAATAAGAATGATGCCTATTTCCCTAATGGCAGCCGATCGCCATTTGCTATTCAAATCAGACTAGATAAATTACAGTACATGTCAAGGAACAGGCCAGTGAATTAAGACAGGCCTCCTGAGGACCAGCGATATTATTAATCTTTTAAGACACTATCATATTTCTTCTTGACAGTGTGCGTAGAGGCACAGACATGCTGCACCCAGATTGAAATATCAGCTGCTGCAAAAATCAATAGCCTTCGAAACAATAATTCTCAGCCTGCAAAGTCCTCAGTAAGCAATGCCCATTCTCTGTTCTACATCCATTTCTCAAATTAACATTTTTATCAGGGAAAAACCCAAAGATGTGAATCCAAATGTCAGCCCTTGAGAAGTTGCTATCCCCTGCTAATGATGGACTGCTGCTAATTTTGGACAATGAAGCTGTTCCTAGGAGCATTATATGATGCTCAGTGTCCATCTAATACATCTCAACAGTCCCCAGTGCTACATCTTGTTGTTGTTGTTGCAGGCATTACACAGAGAAATACACACCCAGAACTCCTGCTGTCATAGGAAAGATACCTGCATGAACCTTAGATGTGGGAGAGAGACTGTGTGAGACCAGAAAACCAATAGATTAAAGGTATTAATTCATGTTGGCAACAGTGAAGAATACTGCAAAATTATGGTGCACATGTGCAAATACCCAGTAAAAGTGGGCAATATTATTTTTAAAAGCTTCCAAAATCTGTAACAACAGAGTCTTGTGGTATCTGAAAAGATAAGAAATTATGGTGACATCATATTTCATAGATAACAGCCCATTTCGTCAGATGTCCTTTTGGCCTCAGTGCTCACAAAAACTATTTTGCCTATGCTCCTGTGTACATACACTTGCTTTGCAGCCTTCCTTTCGACACTCCTTTTTTCTGCTGTGTACCAGTTAAAGACAGAATCAAAACACTAGTCTACAGTATTTAGCATTGGGTAGACTTCTGGGCAGAGGGCTTCACAGTTCCACTAGAAAGCTATTTTTCTGTAACGCTACGGAATCACAATCTTAAACTTTCCTACTCTAAGAATTTCCCTCCATGTAAAGTAGAAAAAAGTTGAATACTGTCAGGAGAAAGGGAAGGGACCTGCAGATTGCATTTTTCTACATTGACTGAATCCTGGGGAAAGTCGTTAATGTCTCCTGTGTTTCAGTGGTAATTTTAATCTGATTGCTTTGCATCACAATTGACAACTTGGGAATCAGAACTCCCATTGGTCTCTGTTGCTAATGCATTTAGCATGGAGGACTAGGATAGAGATGTCCTTAGTGAATTAACACCCCTCTTCTAACCGAGATGCCCTCTTAAGTTCAGTTATTCAGCAGTAATAGTAAGTGGAAGTAGCATGCAATGCTGCTGCGTATATAAAGTCAGGTTTATGGCTTTTTATTTAAGTTAATTAGGTACATTTACACACTATCTCTCCCCCGCCACCCCAGCTCATAGTATCTTCAAGAGTTTCTAAAGTAGACAACATCTTGTGATGTTGACTTGCCCAAGCTTTATACCTGCATGCAAGGGCACTAACAGGATTTCCTAGGCCCAGTACACTGTATGTGGATTGGACACACGCATAACATTTGCATGTGCTTTGTGTCATATGCAAATTTGTGTCTTCTTGTGCAACTAGAGTGAAAAGTGCAAAAAGAAATCAGTGACCAGATGTAATAAGAATGCTTGAGGGATAGAATGTTAACAGGTGAAGCTTTTCCCGTTGTTGTTGTTGTTGTTGTTGTTGTTGTTGTTGTTGTTGTTGTTAATACTCCCCATCTGGCTGGGTTTCCCCAGCCACTCTTTCCATACTAGAAAGGGCTTAACCTGTTGAAATTGTGCCTGCAACACTGATGCTAAATGCAAAAGAACCCCAATGGCAGCACTAAACCAGCTGTTTTTGGTCAAATTTGAGGCATTTTATTTTCTACTTCAAAGTAGAACATCTGAACCATAGCCTGTTCTGTGCCAGTGAGAAGGGCAGCTGATGCGTCACTTTCTGTTTTTGCCTTCCTGGTGGAAACAAATAGACATTTTACATCTCTTTACTTTGAATTTTTCATCATGAGGGACATACAGCAAGAGCTTAAATGGATACCTATATGAAGTGATGAGTTTCCATATGAATGTTTGGAGCAGTCCATTGCCTGATGCTTAAAACAAAGATATGGCATGCACTGGTTCCTCACTTTTAAGTATAATTGCAAAAGCTGCTTTATTTGTTACCCATACTTGTACCAAGGGAGTGTCTTGGTGTCATCAACACCAATAGCAAAAATAACTGAAACAAGGTTTTGTTAATTAAAACACTGTGGCTAGTGGTTGTTTGTTCATTTTCTTCATTCCAGCCAAACAGGTCCTTGGACTTCATAGCCCTAGAACTCCAGACAAGGGCAATGCTGATTATATTACAAAATTACATTGCAGGCTAGCAGATCAGACAAAGTAGATTTCACTCAGTAATTAAACTGCAGTATCTTTCTGTTGAAGTCCGGGGCAGGATTAATCAAAAGGTAGCTCTTTATCATTGCGATTAGTGCTGGGATTTGAAGAGCCAGTCCACAGATTTTTGATTTGATAGCTAGTCTTGAGCAAAGAGCTGATGGGCGGTTTTTGCACATCTGTCTAACTTGCAAAAAATAGCATCAGATCAACATGCATTTGCAAAGTTCTACCCATCTCATTATTTATTTATTAATGATAGATGGCAGTGTCTTTCACATGGGTTACTAGATAAAAAAACACAAATGTGATCTTTTGAAGGTCTGCTAATGCAAAAATACAGAGCCAACATTATTCTGTGTTATCAAAATCTTACTTGAGAATATGGATATTGTAAACAAGTGGCTTTCTCAGATACTTCCATATTAAGTCAGTTAAGGGCCAAATCAGTGGATTCAACATGCTGTCCAGTTTAGGATTTACTTAAATAGTCAGTGCTATTTTTCTAGAAAAAGAGGTACTGGAACTCACCATGACCTCCTTCCTCCCTTGTTCTCTTACAATGGCAATGGAACTCACCTGAAAGTTGCCAGAACTGAGTTCCTGCGAATTCTGGCTGGGGGGGGGGATGCCTGCTTCTAGAGATTTTTATGATTAGGTTAGTTCTGGATTTCTAAGATTAGTAATTTGTAGTATTGCAGCAAAGATGGGAATGTGTGGTGCTCCAGGTGTTGTTAGACTACAACCTCGTCCCTAACCATTAGCCATGCTGGCGTAAAGGAAGGGGCAAGCATCGGAACAGTGGTAAGATGGGCCATTTATTGCCTTTCCAGATGATTATTTCACTGAGTAGGTAAAACACAATTATAGTTGTGTACAGAAATTATCCAAATCTATTGTGTGGATATAAAACATCTGGTGGGGGCTGTAGATCCACATGTATTTACCACAGAAACAAGTCCATTTTGGGGGAGAAGAAGAGAATAGTATTTTGCAAGCACTCAAAGAGCTGTTTGCATTTGTATGGTTAGTTTTCCACCTTCTCTTCCAGTTTGGTATTAGAGAGTGCAACTGACAAAGAAGAATCAAATTCTTGCTCCTGGAGTCTATAGTTCCTCAACAGACAACTTTAGCTTCCTCCAATAATCTCCCCTGAAATAGAAGTTATACAAGCTATTGTCCTGTGAAGTACAAGGCACAATTTTGAGTTGGGGGCAGATGTTCCTTCTCAGATAGGAAAGAGGAGCTGCTCTGGTCCAAAAGCTTTCACTGCAACTGATGATACACTGCCTATGAAAAAATAGCTCTTAAAGATGATTATATGAGCTCATAGAATAGAGCCACGTACTGAATTTAATACAATTATCACTGGACAAGTGCAAAGCATACAGTTGTAGAGATTATGGGCTAAAGCAAATCCTTCTTTAAGATGGAGCGGAAGGGAGCTCTGGAGGGTCAGTATAGCTAGTGTAGGCAGAATGCAGCTTCTTTCAGAGAATTGAGGGCTGTTTGAAAGAAGGGTCGCTGTTTGTGATGTATGGATTTACTCAATATTTAAATCTGGTAGATACGATTTTGAACTGTTTCAAAAACCTGCAAACTTTTTAAACCAGCGGCAACAACCAAGACAAAATGAATGCATATGGGAATACAGTATCTCTCACATCACTTTCAACTCTCTTCTAAGTCTCCAGTTTAAGTCACTTTCACATGTCAAGCAATACAGCTGAAATGCCATCTCCCTTAACACTCCCTTAACTACATTTTTGTTTTTTTACAACATTATTGAGAACAGATGATCACAGCCAATAAGCATCAT
This sequence comes from Podarcis cretensis, assembly GCF_951804945.1. Lineage (NCBI taxonomy): Eukaryota > Metazoa > Chordata > Lepidosauria > Squamata > Lacertidae > Podarcis > Podarcis cretensis. The sequence continues at coordinate 33,016,817 of NC_137173.1, read as the reverse complement.
GCCTGGAAGGTCAACTGAGGGCACGGGGAGTCTTCAGAGCTTCCCCAAAATACTTCACCATAGAGATTTGGTGCAGATCTAGTAGAAGGCAGTTCCACTGCAGTGGACCCACCATAGAGAAGTATCTCTCCCTCATGGCCACCAACCTTACCAACCTAGCAGATGAGCAACCAGGAGAGCCTACGTGAAGAGTACATACATGTTATGAATGTTTGTGTTTTTATATTGTAAATTGCTCCGTGATCCTAGGGTGAAGGGCGGTACAGAAAACAAACAAATTATATTCTTGTACACTGCAAACCCATAGAGATGGATGTTCTCTAGCTTTTCATAGTCCCTGTGACCAAATATTTTGCTTTTAGATATCTGGGTATATTTCTGGTTCTATCTCAATTGGCAACACACATTATCTAGAAAGCAATTATCTCTACTTTTAAAAGTTCTTCCATTTGATAAAAGAAATAGCATGTCGTTTCTCCTATGCAGCGATGAATGGTTCTGTGTGTATACAGCTAAGGAATTATTTTCCGAGCTGTAAAACTTTCCACATTCAGAGTTGCTTACAAGGCTTTCTGACAGATTGTGGAGTTCACATCTTGGTAATGTTTGCCTTTTTGCCTACCAACTTTAGAGATTATCACAAAACCTGCAGGCTAGTCAACACTGTAACACGTTAATGCATTTTTATAAAAGAGCAATATCTTCAAAAATAAATACAAATGTTAGTGACAGTCATTCATTCATTCATTCACTCACTCACTAGAGCTGCATAATATTACTAGAACTTTAAAAAAAAAAGATCAGCACAATGTGTCTCAATGTGCTTAGTTTTTAGTAACAGTTGATATGGAAAATTTTGAAGATGAAAATAAAATGATGGACCTCAAGAGATCGGGATAAGGACATGGGTAGACATGCCATATTGAGCTTGTCCTTAGATTGCCTCTTCAGATCACAGTTTTTTGAAAACATTCTGGAGCTAGTTTAGAGAGGTTCTGATTGCACAGTGATAAAACAGAGATCAGTTCAAGGGCTTTACTGATGGGTTCATTCTAACTACAGACGGCACCATTAACAACACCATTCCATACACAATTCAAATGTCTGATACATGACCACATAAAATGCAACAAATGTTTAAATATAAGCAGTACAGACAGGGCTGGATTTAGGTTTGATTAGGCCCTAAGCTACTGAAGGTACTGGGGCCCTTTATATGTCCAGCTGTCCTTTGTCAACAACAAATTGTCACTTTTTTGTGTCGAATATAGGCCATGCAACCAGTCCATGCGGAATGTAGGCACCCTATATATTGAAATGAGCAAACTAGTGATATTTTAGGGAGCAGGCTATCAGATGGGGCCCATTACTTACATCATAAGAGTCTACACAACACAAAACACTGTTGCTGTATGTAGGTTTTTATTTTATTTGTTTTTTATCTTATATTTTGGAAATGTACATACAGGTTTTTTCCTTTAGATGTGTGAGAATTTTGAATAATAGCTGCATTCTGGTTCACACATGGTTTTGGGAAATGAGCATTGTGATTTCGAGGACCCGATCCCCGCTTGGGGAATAAAGACACGTGGACATGGTTTATTAGGTTAATGGGCAAGAAAAAGGCCACAACTTTATTGATTACAGCATGTGAGAAAGTATTGCCTTAGGCATTGGACCACGGAAGATTTGACTCCACCCACTCGGAGAGGGGTGAGTCTGTAGAGGGGTTAACCACCAGTCAGGGGAGCCTGTTGATGCTAATACAACTATAAGCTCTCCCCTGATGTCACCAAGGGTCGTGCCATGGCCCCCCGCCACACAGGCATCGGACAGGATCCACAACCGCTGGATTCCTTTAACAGAATACCCAAAATTGAAGGGGTAGGCGATGGCCACACCTTGCCCTTCCAAACACCAACAACACATTCCAATGCCGAACTGCCAAATACCACAAAAGTTCTGACGATTGCTACGAGGTAGGCAAAAAAACCCAAGAGGCCGGTGTCAATTTGCCAATTGGAAAAAACTACCAGGCCTCCTGCGCAACCAGGGCGACCAACCAGAGGTCCATAGCAAAGTCAAGGAAAAAGCTAAGCCCTAAAGGGAGTGGAGGGTGGGTTACTCATGGGGAAAATGTGTGTGCAATGGCTGAGATGGCTGGCGCGGCTGCATTTGAGTGGCAAACCACGCCCCCCACTGTGTCTCCCGATTGGGTGCCCAACCAGGAGGCGTGGCGCGCCATCCGTGACAATGGGCTGGGGGCAGCCCGCCCCCTGCGTGACACGGGAATCGACTCCCGCTCACAACACCTCCCCTCCGAAAGGAGGAGAGGCCTTTCCACCACCCCACCCACATTCCTAATTGCAGCCTTGGCATGGAGGGGCTTTAATCCATTATTCCCTGCTGTTGGCCAGATCCAGACTGGAGTTCTTGCACCTGTAATGTGAATTGGGGGGAAGCTCCCATTGCTGGTAAGCAGCAGGGGAGTATTATTCTCAAGGTGTGCTTTGGGGCTTTCCACAGGCATCTGGTTTCCCACTGCGACACTGGACTAGACAGTCCTTTGGTTTGACTCTGCAATGCTCTTCTTGAGTTCTTTAACTCTGGGGAATCTCAGCCAGTCAGATAATCCAGCTGTTTGACTCTGTATAGGAATGTTTCTTATGTTCCTAATGCTCACACTGCATGTATTTGTATGTGTGCATCTGTGTAAAGGAAGTTCAGTCACAATTAGGGATGGGGAGAAATTGGTTTGGTTTGTATTTCAATGCTAACTTTAAAACTTCCAAACCAATGCACAAAGTAAACTTCAGATCTCTTTCTAAATCTACACTTCTCTGAACTTTGCAATGCAGTTCCTCAACCAAAGAATGCATAACACACACACCAATTAGATTGCTGAAATGAAGAAAACTTGGGTAGACACCAAACCTTTTGTGAAGGACTGAGAGCTCAGTTAACAAAAACAAATTATTGTGCTGAGAAGCACTCATAAGTCCCCTTTTTTCCTAATTCTAAATGCCCCTTTTTCTAAGCTCCTATTTTGCACTTGTCTCCTTGACCACCTGAAAGTTTTAGGGAGGAAAGCAAAACAGATTCTGCAAGCTTGAAGTCTGCCCACCCCTCATATAAATTGTAGATAGGGAGTTCTTAATGAAATCTAACTACTTAAATTTATGAAGCTCTCCATTCCCCATTTTCCTTTCCATATCTAGGAAGTCTAACATGTCTCTCAAGATTACCGTATTTAATGCACACCTCAAATGTACACCTTTTTTGCCAAATTAAGTTGTGAAAATTAGGGGACACATTAGATTTGATGGCGCCAGCAAATCCTTTTTTGGTGTCAAGGTTTAGAAAATTGAGGTGTACATTAGATTTGATTGTGCATTAGATTTGCGTAAATATGGTACTGAAAAAACAACTGTTGTTGCTATTAATATGAATGCCACATATCCTTTTAGAGAAAAGAATTTAGAAAAAATTAAATAACGAAAGAGGCTTCCAAGCATTTATACCGAAACTCATAGTATTTTCCTGAGAGTCAGAAAAAGCTGTCAGCCTTTCTTTCTTAGCTCTTGGATGAATGAAGCCAAACATATCAACTGAAACAGAAAGATTGTGGGAGCTGTGACTAAGATGCACTGGTTAAGATGCTATTTATCTCAGTTAAAGACCTAACCTTTATTAATTTCTGTTGAGTCACTGATATTTTATGTAAAGGACTCACATTTTAAGATACTTAGGCTGCAGTTGTATACACATTTACCTATGAGTTAGCCCCATTCAACTCAGGTGTAGTTACTTCTGAGTAGACATGCATAGGATTAGCTAGCAATATAACACAGATACTCAGTTAATATTTCATTATTGTTCTAAATAGGCATGTCAAAGCACAAAAAGTACCAATTCTAGAGTCAGGGATTGAGCCTAAAACTTATTTAACTAAAAATGAATGAACTCTGATAATTGTTTCATTTTGGTTTTTATCCCAACCTTCCTCCAAAATAAGTCTAGTTCAGAAAAGAACAAAACTATAAAATATTTTTTTTAAAAAATCCTTAAAAAAAAAAGAACAAAAGAGCCTCATAACGAACATTTTACAGTTGGCAGAAACAAAGTTGTTCTGTCTCACCAGCAGCATCACCAGCAGTCAAAAATCAACTAAATCACAGAGCTAATAGAATAGACTTGCTTTTTAAAAAACCTAGCTAATTACAGAAATGCACATGTAAATCCACATCACTTTAATAGATTATTAGCTATAGTTCTATGAAGTCTCATAAACATAATATTTCCCCTGGTATTATTACTTAAAGCAACCAAGTGCAGCATTATCTTTTACTTATTGGAAGTGAGTTTCCTCAGAGACTTGTGTCAGCCTTAAAATTCGTTACTCACCTGTTTTCCTGGTGTTCGCTATTGCCTCCAGTTCAGTAGAACAGCAACAAGTTAGGCTGCAGTCACATACACAGTGCTATCAGTGCTGAGGGAGAGCCAAAACGGCTAGCATGTTTCCACAGCCACTTGCCTTAAGGGCTTCTGACCCCTTAACACAAAAGGAAGTGAAGGGCCTGCAGCACCATCAGACATGGTTATCTCAGGAAAGTGCCTCCTTCCTGAGGATTATAAGTTCAGGACTGGAGATAAGGGTGAGTAGCCACTCCCTGGGGAATGGTTAAAGACAGCATCCAGGTCACAAGGTTAATGAATTAAAGTTGTTGTTGTTGTTTTAAATAATAATAAAAAATGTTGGGGTTAATGTGATTTTAATCAAGCAGAATTCCCACCCAGCAAAAAAGGAAAAAGAAGAAGAAGAAAAAATAAAATGACAAACTGAAACTTTAATATATGTACATCCTGTTTGTAGCTTGCATTTCACAAGCTATATCTTCGTGTTCTTGAAGCCTGGAAATGAAAATGAGGAAAATGTTTCATGCATTCCTATGTACTTTGAACTCCCAGCACACAAGTGCCCAGCACAGAGTACAGTCCGTTCTAGTAATTCTTAATAAAGAGCTTAGCTCAGATCCTTTGCTTATATAAACTGGCATCACTCCATTGACTTCAGCTGAAGTTGTGCTGATTGACACCAGCTGAGGATTTGTGTTTAGATCATATGTGGCAATTTAAATAAAGAACTAAAAATACACTTATAGTGCTTGCTAGCATTAACTATAAGATGATCTGTCAAATGACACGTAAAATCAATAACGCATGTGCTGAGTTTAATAACATGTATATCATTATTTTTCTTTACTTTGCAACCAAATTGTTAAGGATGTGTGTGCTAATGGCGTCTTTTCACTTCTTCCAAGATTATTAATTAATTATTCTTAGTCCAAAGCAATTTTACAAAAAATCAAATGCCATCCTATTTGGCACAGGAATGGAATAATCAAAGCAGCATAAAATTCTAGCTATGAAGCTCCAATGTATATCACCAATGCCAAGCATACTGAATCCTATGATTAGACTTTCTGTGGAAAATAAACAAGAGGCAGGAATAAAGGATCCATGACATCTTGGCTATGCCGGTGAAGCATTAAAGATCCAGCTTGTAAAAGATCCCCAGGCACCATCAACTCACAGGCATGAAACGAGTTTCTATCAGTCTGTGCCTCATTCTGCTCAAAACCTCAATAGAAAACTCAAATAACTTGCTATAAATCCAGATACTTTTGTAGCTCATCTTAAACTCCATTTTAAATCTCCCAATTGGTAAAAGCAAAAATTATTTTCCTTGTTCCCCATCACAGCTGAAGCAGACCTAAGACCAAACTAGATGTGATGGGGGGATGGATGTGGAGTTATCTCCCAATCCCCTATCACAACTGAATGGAAGAGGGGAGGGGAGGCTCTCAATTTGATCAGACCAGCAAAATGAGGGAGACAGGTAAGTAAGTAAGCATTTTCCAGTGTGGACCATTTCCCCAGTCAAAATCACCATATAAATTATGGATATGCTCATGGAAATCATGGAAACAAATGGAAAATTCAACAGAACAGGCCAGATCTGTGCCAAAACGAGTGCAGAGAACAAATGAGAACGTTCTTGTTCATATAATCCACTTGGGGGAGGGAGCATCTTTGGTGGCAGCAACTTCTAGGTGAAACCATTTCATTTCCCCCAGAATGCACCAGAAGTTGCACTCTGGTGGAGAATTTGGGGGGATATACACAAAGTTTCCTACACAATCATTCCCAAGCAACACAACATGTCCAGTGAATTCTAGGGAAAATGAAATGTTTATGTTCAACTTTAAACCTTCATTTAGTTTACCTATGGTTTAAAGCAGGTATGGGAAACTTATGGCCCAACTTTGGCAGGTGGTTGGGGCAACCCAGCTGTCTATCATGATGACATCAGGCAACTGATAGGTGCCATGTCCTGTCACCTGTCAAAAGACCCTTGCACAGCACTTTCAAAGCACCCAACAGTCAGCTGGCAATTGGATACTTTAGTGCCAGCTCTATGATTAGTGAAGCTGTTTACTTCAGGATCGGCTGTGTGGTTGAGTTCCTCAGTCATGTAGCCAATCAAGCTGGTTTGAACTCGCTGCCCATCAGTTTAACCCTGCTTTCTGCAAGCAGGGTTTGCCAGAGATCTACCCACATCTCTACCTGCCCACACCTGATGTCACATATGACGTCAGGTGTAAGGCAAGCAGCCATAATTCAGAGAAAATGGTCTAGCAGGCTAAATGTGGTCCACAGGCCAGAAGTTCCTCACACCTGGTTTAAAGTGATATGCAACAGAAGTCACAAGGAGACACTCCATATGTGACACATGTCATATCTGATCCCTTGAGACTATTTTTGTTCTCCTTAAACAAATCAGAGTTCTGTGTGTAATATAGGAAATATAATGCTCCAAAACCACACTACATAGAACAGCGAAAACATGACATTCACACTTTGCTAAATTTGTCCTATGACAAAAAACCACACAACATACTGTTTTTTCTACCAATAAACTAAGCTTAACTTTGGAAAAACGGTAATACCATTTTCTCAGCAAATTAGAGTAGCCCCAGAAAGTAAAATAACATTTAAAACCAAGACCCACTGTTACTGTTTTGCTAGATATACTGTATCTAGATCTTATTACACTTTGAACACTGTATCTGACAGCTAAAACCAAATAATTCAGCTTGTTGCTTTGGGACCAAACATTAGATTGTTGCTAGTGACTCAGAAAATTCCTGAATTTAAACTGAAAGGGTGCGGGGTAGACTAGGATATGACATCATCATAGCTATCTTTTAATCTTTCTTTTCCACAATACCAGATAGTATTGGTATCTAAGAAGTTATTTGGCCAAACTAGAGAGAGACTTCCATAAAATATGTTTTTCTTTTAAAGTGTTTATCATTTTTCAAGTGACATAAAACTATAGACATTCTTATTGTATCAGTTATAAAGGTTTGATAGTCACAACTTTTAAAAAGAAATCACACTGACAACAGAAATAACATTTAAGTTTGAATACTTCCCTAAAATTGTCAGGTCTCTTAATCTATTTCTTCTATGAAAGATGAGAATTCACTCACTTTAAGATTATCACAGTCCTCAGAACTGCAAGCAGAGATAAGCAGTAGATACAACAGGGTTCTTATCATGTTAAGATGTGTTTACTCTTCTTATTCTAAATTCTCATCTAATGGCAGAGATATTTTGGAGAAAGTGCTGCCATTTTGTTATGCCTACATAACAATAAGCATAGTGTAATGCTGACCTATGCTGAGGCAAAATCTGGCAGACAGTAATCATGATCAGAATATTAAATGAATAAGCCAGAATAGTTTATTTATTTAACAAGATTTATAGATTACTTAATAATAATTTTAAAAACTATTTAAGTAGTTTAAAGCTACACATAGCTCCTGTGCTCCCGCTTTTTTCTTCTCTTCATGCAAAAAGGTAAACAGGGAAACAGCAGAGTTAACCATAGCTTTCCTGTTAACTATGGTTGACGGCTTCCAAAAAGCCAGAATTCAGTTCCAGATCTGGCTTGGTTAAAAGTTTAAGCTTAACTATCTGGCTTAACCATTGTTAATACAGTTTATTATATATGTATGAATATATGTATGATTATTATTAAATATTTATTTATACCCAACTTCCCCCCGACAGGGATGTATGTATGCATGCATGCATGTAATGTGTCTATCTACCACGTTTCATCACGAAGTGACCTCAAAGCAGTTTACATAAAAATAAATATATCAAATAATTTAAAATACAGTTAGTTATGACTCACACGTAATGGGAAACTATGGTCAACTGCAACTTTTTGGTGTGTGTGCCCCCCCCCTTTCATGAAGGGAGGAGCAAAGAGAGAGTGCAAGAGCGCAAAGGGGCTCTGCGAAGGTGTACAAAGCTCAAAGATAGATAGATAGACAGGCTACCTCCCCACGTTGGCAAGCCCCATCAGCCCCTCACTTTCTTCTACAGCACATGCAGAAACCATCTTCTTGACCATTAGACCAACTATTAGTCTCATCCACTCAATCCGCAAGAGCCTGTATTCGCATGAAGGGGAAGTCCATAACTCACAGATATTAATTAATGTACTGTAACATATGGTCACTTAAGTTAGAAGTAACAGACAGAAATACGTGAAGCAAAGAAAAAAGAAAAAAAAAAGACACTACTTCTTATTCAGTTAGCCTTTACACTATTTCAATCTTACAGAACAAGAACATTCCTGGTGAACCACCCATAACAAGGTATTTTTTTACTTAATGCACAGAAAATTAACTCAAGATAGTTTGGGATGACTAAGGAAAAACACCATCATATTTTAGCAGTTTAAAAGAGTTTCTAGCTAGCAAAGATCCTAAAAACAGTTAAGAGCCACACTGACATTCTGTATTCCAAAGGAGTCCCCTTCCGGCCATGGGAGGCTTTTGATATAATGTAGGAATTTACACAACTTTTCATGTCACCTTTGTTATGCCTGAAACGCCAAAGCCTTTGGTGCAAACATACACAGTAAACCAAATTCGCTGAAGCTAAGCAGGACCTGGGCAGTGGCTAGAAAGGTAATACTGTTTGGGAACCCCACATAATCCCATCTTGAATACTGTCATGTAAGAAAGGCAGACTATAAATAAATAAGCAAATGTGAGGTATTAACTGTTGTGTATAACCCAGTATACCTGAAGGAGCGTCTCCACCCCCATCGTTCTGCCCGGACGCTGAGGTCTAGCGCCGAGGGCCTTCTGGAGGTTCCCTCATTGCGAGAAGCAAAGCTACAGGGAACCAGGCAGAGGGCCTTCTCGGTAGTGGCGCCTGCCCTGTGGAACGCCCTCCCATCAGATGTCAAAGTGATAAATAACTACCTGACATTCAGAAGACATCTTAAGGCAGCCCTGTTCAGGGAAGTTTTTAATCTGTGATATTTTAGTGTATTTTTGGTTTTTATGAAAGCCGCCCAGAGTGGCTGGGGAAACACAGTCAGATGGGCGGGGTACAAATAATAAATTATTATTATTATTATTATTATTATTATTGTGTAGTCACCACTTGCCTAGTGGCAATCATGCCCACTTCACATATTACCGTTGATCTTTAGATCCAGCTTAGAACTGTTCCTGCTAGCAAAGCTGCCATATTTGGGGATCTATTACTATGTGCTGGACTGGTCACATGTGTCAGTCTACATATTCATCGTGACCACTGGAAGCTTCCCTCCCAACTGGGACAGGACATGTGGGGAAAAGTTTAGAAACATTTATTTTCTTTACACTATTTATATACCAGCCAATTTACAAAGACTCTCTGGGTAGTGTACAAGTAGAAATTAAAACCACAAGATGTAAAACTAAAAGATAGACATGAAATCTAAAACAAAGTAAAATCAGCAACAGAAAAGAATCTACACAAAAGACTTTAAAGAGCAGTAAAACACTTCAAGACTTTAGCAGCCTTTACTTGGGAACTATAGTATATAAAGGAACCTGCAGAATATTCACAGACATGTCAAATGAGGGTTCAGATTTGCCTAAGAGCTGATCCGCAATGGCAACTTTTGTCCCCTCAGCCATTGCTCCTAACAAATTCATTTGCCACCATCTTACGTTGCAGTTTTACACGCCACATTCTCAATGTGGCTTGAACAATAGAACAGAAGCCTACAGTCACATTTTGTGGTGAATAAGCATAAAGCTGCTACAAGCTGAGGGAAATAAGTGACTTCCATAAGAAACGCAAGGTGCTAAAATGCATCAATGTCATGTGATTAAACTGAATGAGTTGCATTAATCCCCATTTAAGTCATGAATCTCGGGCCAGCGACTATCTCTCAGTTTAACCTCTCACAGAATTTTTGTATACCACCCTGAGCTCCTTGGAGGAAGGGTAGGATAAAAAATATATAATAAATATTACACAATATGACAATTTGAATTTATTAAATCAAAAATTAGGAACAGAATTGATTATAAGTGTGACCATTTCAGAAGCTGTTGGTAGCTTTCACTTACATTTTGTTCCCTCTGGGGGGAAATGCTGCAGCATTTGAGGTAAATGGAATTTCACATAAAATTGAGTTCCATAGTTATCCTGAGGCAGCAGGTCATCTTGCCAGATCTGGAGGAATAGCTCAGAAGACCTCTGCATAATGTTTGCACACAGGAAACAACAACAACAACAACAACAACAACAACAAAAAGTCCTCACATGTTTACAGCTAAAATATGAAACATGAAAAGAATATATTCCCCCCGCCTGCCAATGGTAGAACCCCTCATAATGCCTGGGCAATTCTTGAGAAACAATTCTATTTGCTATAAAATTGCTATTTGTTAGTATTTATTCTTGTTTCAGTTTAGTAGCTATGCTAAACTTATGTTTGGGGTTCCAGGAAGCCTGAAGTCGTGACTAATTTCTGCCTGTTACCCAGTCTACTCCTGTTGTTGTTGTTGTTGTTGTTGTTGTTGTTGTTGTTGTTGTGTTTTCAGAGTGTTAAGAACTTAATTTGTTCTGGAGGTCCGTTCTTAACCTGAAACTGTTCTTAACCTGAGACACCACTTTAGCTAATGGGGCCTCCTGCTGCCGCCCCGCCGCATGATTTCTGTTCTCATCCTGAAGCAAAGTTCTTAACCCGAGGTAATATTTCTGGGTTAGCGGAGTCTGTAACCTGAAGTGTCTGTAAACCGAGGTACCACTGTATTCTGTGTTTCATCGTCTTCACTACGGCTGAAGAAAAAATCCTTTGTATGTTTATTCTGCCCTGTTTAGGATCACAGTCTCAATTGTAAAGGAGACCGACATATATTTCTTCTATATGCTCAGAATGCAACATATAAAAGGAGAATACATTTCCAAAGATACTGCAGTTATTAAATTATTAAAAGCTATTGCTTGTACTTATTGTGGAAAGCATAACAAGAATATGACAGTGCTGCTCACTCTCCTAACATAGCCCATTTTTATTTTAGCTTCCTGCTTTATCCACATCCTGACCAAACTTCCAAAATTCTCTCTTCACCACCAAAGATAGGAAAAGAAACCACTCCTATCTCTTCTTAATGTTTGTCTCAATCCACATGGATAAGCCATTAAAAATTAATAATCCACCAGCATTCCACTGATAAAAGACCTAGATTATATTGATTACCATCACAGACAGAAAGGCAGTCTTTTTGGGCATCATGAGTTTGGGTCTTAGTGTCGGAAATTCACATCTTTCCAGTCAATAATGAACTATAATGCCACCCTAGAAGTACTCCCAGACTTTGCCTGTTTTTTCCAGCTGGAGTGTCCGAATGGCTGATTCATACTTCCATTATATCACAATTATGCTTTTGTTTGGTATCCTTGTGTCTCTTGCAAGTCATTTGCAGATGGTCCAAAAGCCACAGAACAAACTGTACTTCATATTAGTTCCAGCCATCACCATTTTATGGAGTATGTCCCACTTACCACAAGGCACAGTAAGTTTCCCACAAACTTTTAATTTTTAAGGTTATGTGCTTGCTACTTATTTATTTTGAACACTGCAAAAATATGTCTCTCTTTCTTGCCCTGTATAAGTCTGAATAACACACGTGTTAATGGATTTTAAATTTACTAAAAATGCACAGGGGGGAAATATTTACTATCTATAGCTCAATAGAAATTGCTTAACAGCAATCAGAAAGTTCTCTAAAGAGAGATAGAGACAGAATATATTTATATACACAGGCCTAGGTAGCTAAACCTTCAGTGTCATAGTGTTTCCACATAACAGTGATGTCTTCAGTGAATTAATGCAGTCAATTATTATCAGCCCGATACAGCGCAGACACATCAGAAACAAACAGGGCCAGCCCAAGACATGTTACGGCCTTAGGAGAAAGACAAGATGGCATCTCTTCCAAATTCCACAAACAGAATCTTACTTCAAACTTAGCAACAGGACAGCATTCTCCACCACAGCAGGCTAGCTTACAGGATGCAGGGCAAGCTATGCACGACACACACATCTCTGTCCTCCAATACCTCATCACCACCACCTGATGCTTGAGGCAGCTGCCTCACTCTGTCTAATAATAGAGCCAATTCTGGAAACAAACCTTTAAGAACAGCATAAACGATAAAAGTGTAACAGAATGACAGTTTCAAAAGGGTGCCATAGAAGCAGCTATTTCAACTAATTTCCTACACTCAGCCAGAGCTCTATGTTGGGAGAAGATGCAGAAGGAAGCTTGGAAAGATGCTCCCATACTGGATTTGCACATGGATTGAAATTGTTAATTGTCTACTTTACTGGGCCTCCTTCAGAGTATTCCAAGTTGATCAGCTTCCTAGAGCATTGGCTGTCACGAGTACAGCCGTTTAAGATCTAGAGGCATTACAATGCCTTTAGGGAACTGAAGATGCCAATCAGGTCAAATCATCCATTTTGGCAACTCACAGGCCAGGTAGCTACATCTGAGATGGGTGCTGTAGAGCAACATGCTCTCCAATATGATCTCTTTTCAGCCACCATATGCTCATTTATGTTTGACAATGCATTTCATTAAAAAAAGCTTTGGTTTTTATTTAACCCAAACCAGTTTCCCATGTCTGTTTGTCAGGGATAGGTGTGACGTTAACATGAGAGTGTCGGAGGTGAAATAGTTAAACAGGTTACCCAATCAGAACCCAGGGGGGTGGAGTCAGAGGGGCTATAAAACCAGCTCTGGCAAAGGGGGAGAGTTCGTTGGGAGTTGGGTGGTTGGTTGGAGTGGGAGTGAATTGGGATAGAGTCGGTGGGTAGGTTGAGTTAGTGTAGCAAAATAAGCTGAGTCAGGAATAGTTAGGGGCTAGGAAGACAAGTAAATATCTGAAAGATGGTTTAGTGAGTGAGAGCAGGTAGCGGAAGTTATAGGTCTGGATAGGCACCCCATGATTGTAATTGACCGATACCGTTTATGAAACCACATGCTTGTTAAACTGCAATAAATAAACAGAAGTTTATGTTCCAATTTAACCCTGACTGGACTCAGTATTGTACGAGGTAGGGCCTGGGTGGTAGCAGCGAGAAATAAAGTGGTGGCACAGGGATCAATAGGCGGTGAAACGTCCGAGGACCCTGTGTGATCGCCACAATAGGGGCAATGATAATCTAGAAATATAGGGATTTCAGACAGAAGTGCTGAAAACCTTGACATCCCAAGTAGGAAGATAGTAATTTTAATAAGCTTTCTTGAACCTTCTGACCTATTATCTTGATGGGTGTCTGGAAGCAAGGATGGTTCAAAAAATGCACTCATAGTTTCACTAAGCTGGCTGTTGAATAAATTCAAGTGTCCTTCAGTTCTTTCTGATGGTCAACATTTTATTTTATAAACCAACAAATGAAGTGGGTGAACAGATGGTCTCAGCTTCAGAAGTACGTAAAACCTCTAGTAAATGATGATAGGTGAGACTTGTTTGCATTCACACATAACAAGATGTGGGCCTGGGAGCAAGTACATTTTAGATTTTGTATTTTTGATAGATGATGATAGCTAGATGACAGGTACAAGCAGCAAGAAAACTCATGGACCTGTAAGAAATGCATGTGCATGTACATATGTGGCTTTAAAAAAAGATATTCTGTGTTAATGCTTAACATTAAGGATAAAATCCAGAGCTTAATGTGAATCCTAATAATCTTTCAACATTTACACCAAAGTACGTTCCAATTCCCTTAGTAACAGAAGGCATAATATTATAGTAAACAATTCTCTGCGCTCAAACTGTAGAAAAAATTACTCATTTATTCACTCACAAAAGTCTTTGTACCTGTACAAAGCCTGTGACTCAGTCTTCTGAATGCACTTTTTGTAACAATTCATTTTCCTCCCACCCCACCCCACCCTGCTCAGCCCCTGTTTTCGGTTGTCAGGAATCAGAAGAATTCAAGAGGAGCTATTCATATTTGCTTGAGCTATGAGCTTCTAAGAAAACTGTTTTGCTGAATTTGACCCCCCCCCCAAAAAAATCCATCTACTCTAGCATTCCATGTCCCCAGCCTCTGAAACAGAAGGTTCTTATTTAAGAGATCAGGGCCAATGACCACCAACAGAGCTATCTATTGTATATTTGCCTAATGCACTTCAAAAATTATTTAATCTGGTAGTTAGGAATTATGTACATTAATTTGGGAAATTGGGGATAGAACAACTTCCATTTGTTTCTTCTCGTACTTTCCATTTATTTACTCATACATCCCAGAATTCTAGTAGCTTGCAAGCAAATGATCTCTCTCTAAGCAATCTCTCCAAACCTTTCAGAACATCATCTCTATCATGTTCCTCATTTGTATTTTTCCAAACTGAAAATTCCAAAATCTTAAGCATTCCTTCACAGGAATATATTTCACATCCCTGATCATTTTAATTGCCATATACTGTATCTTATCTCTTGTTCAAGAGGCTAGATTTATAGAGTTATACAGTAGTTTAAAAGCTGCCAATTCAATATTGATAGCCAATGAGTTAAGGCTATCTCATGTTGCCTCAAGCTGCACAAAACTGGGCAACTGGGAGCTAAGGCTGATGATGCCTTTACAGACATGTCTTGAAATCAGTTTTGGTTGTTTGATGTCACAAACTGTGCTTCCTTGCAACTTACCCTCCATGCACCCACACTTTTCCTTCGACTTTCAGCATTGTTTATTTATTTAGGGCATTTGTACCTGGCTCTTCAGCTAAAATGGCTTGGAATGGCTTAATCAGTTGTCATCCCTGCGCCCACAGCCTTATAATTTAAAAGGCATGGCACAAAAGAAAATAGGGACAGGAAGGAAAGAGGGAGGGGAAGGAAACTCAGGAACCAATTCTTAAAGAGTAGTTATTATTATGAGTTTAAAATAAGATTTTATTTTTATAAAATATATATTTTGTGTTTTATTTGTCCTGGTTTTCATTTTCCAGTGCCATGTTTGTACTAGTTTATGCTGCTTTAATTTAAATAAAGATTGGGTTTATATTTCATTTGGCTGCTTAATACCCTTTTTTTTAAAAAAAAAAAAGGGGGGGGGGGGTTCTCATTCATTTCAAGATCTAAACTAAAATGGGTTCCTGTTATGATATCTCACATTTTCATTATTATACCCCAAGCACACAAAAATTGTAGGCTATGTGTGACCTAGCACAGGAGAATTTTGCTACTATTCATGAACTGATTATCACTAAACATACTTTCAGGTCCTGTTTGGGGTCCCATTTGCATTCAGGTGAGAGTATGAAGGGGAATGTATAAGTTCTAAATGGTACTAAAATTCACTAATACCAGTACAGTCAACATGGCAGTCCCTCAATGAAGCACATTCTCACAAAAATGTCAAAAAAGTGAAAATATTACTGTATTTTTATATCCTTTATTTTAAACTACCATTATTGGAAAATGATATGCTTCTTTTAAACTAGAAATTCGTGGCTATGATTAATTTAATCCATACAGAATCAGTTATTAAAAATGTGAAGTCAGGCAAACTCCTTTACGATAATAAATATTTAAATTGTACAAACAGCTCTTAGATAATCACATTATAGGAGTAAAAGAATAAGAATCAATAAAAAGGCATAAAATCTGTGGAGGAAGCATCACACAGCTAGATTAGCTCTTTGCAGTTATAGGAAAAGTGGGCCAACCTTCTGTTTTCCAAATAAATTCTATGAAGGTAGATGCTACTGTTCTTGATCAGTTTCTGAATTTCTATGTTTAGCAAAAGCATTCTTGGCATGACTTTAACTGTTCAGTGGAACCCAAGGGGACACGATGAGCAATTAACAATGTTTAACAATGCTCTGTGCTGGAGGTGATAATGTTGTGCAGTTGAGTATGCTCCCCAGATATGCAGAGGAAGCGTTGCTTTATGACCCATCTCTTACAGAAGTGAGAACTGGAAGGGCAAGAGCTGTGCCTTCTCTGTGGTGACACCTACACCTCTGAATATGCTGCCAACAGAACGATGTTTGCTGGCTTTTCGGCACTTAGTCAACATGTTGTTGTTTTTTTCAGAAGATCTTTTATGCTGGCTAATAAAAATTGGCATTGGTTTTATTTCTACTGGGACTAATGTTGACATTTTATGGCTGTGTTTTAATGAGGCTGTGTTTGTTTTGATATCTCTTTTAAACTGTGGTGTTAGGCTTTAAAGTGATTTATTGTGATTTGTTTTGTTGCTTTTTATTGTGGATGTACACTGCTTTGGGTAGCATCATGGTGGCATAGAATGTAATATATTAATTTAAAATGAAAATAAAAATAGTTTACCAGAATTGTAGCTAAGCAACTAGATCTCTGCAGTGAAAGAACACATCTAGATAATGATAGGGAAAGCCAGTCTAGATCGGTCTGTGATCCTACACTTAGTGGAATCAAACTGGAGATAAAAATGCATTTGTACCTTGAATAGCATCCTATCTGTCTCTTCCATTTTTCCTTATCAATTTGCAGAGGGCAAATGCCATGAGCCACAAGACTGTGCAACCAATTTCCTGCCACTGTAATATGCTATGTCAACTCCATAAAAGCAAAACTGGACACATCTTAGCAGCATTTCTGATTATTAGCTATTTTGCCATTCAAATCGTCTACTGAGCTAGCACAGCCCTGACAATCACTTAGAGAGCAGAATAGCAGTAGGATCCTGCATTCCTTCCCCTCAGTCTTTCCTATCACTTGTGAATTATTTACTGTACAGTAATTGCAAAATTATATTAGCTGGCAGCAATCATTGGCATAGCCAGGATTTTTTTTGGGGGGGGGAGAGGGGCAGAACAGAGTTATCTGTGACGCAACTGGTCAGTTAGTTGCGTATTTTTATTTATTTACTTGATTTAGGGGAACAGCTGCCCCCCTGCAACCCCACTAGCCACGCCCATGGCAGCAATACACTGCTTAGGATGTGGGGCTCTGGTCTTGCCGCGCTTGAGTTGCACTAGCAATGTTATAACTTGCCAGTAGGAATGCACTTCTGTGGGATACTGAACCATGGCTGTGAAGAAGGAATACAGTGGTACCTGGGGTTACATACGCTTCAGGTTATATATGCTTCAGGTTACTGACTCTGCTAACCCAGAAATAGTGCTTCAGGTTAAGAACTTTGCTTCAGGATGAGAACAGAAATCGTGCTCCGGTGGCGTGGCAGCAGCAGGAGGCCCCATTAGCTAAAGTGGTCTTCAGGTTAAGAACAGTTTCAGGTTAAGTACGGACCTCCGGAACGAATTAAGTACTTAACCCGAGGTACCACTGTAGTGTAAAGAATAATTTGCAGAACAGCAGAAAATCGTTTTAGAAAACCATTCACCTAGAAAAGGACACTCTAGTGTTGGGTATTTGCAGTATGGTAGCGCTGCAGAGAGCTTGCTGGGGAGACCATGCATTAAAAAGAAAGGGGCTCAAAATAACTTAAGCAAGGTTTTAATTACAAAAAACAAAAACTCCATTTACACTAAATACATCAACAAACCAGACCCAACCACCAACCCAACCCCCAGGGTAATGGGAGAGCTAGGTGCTGCTCCTTATATACTACATGCAAATGCTGACACACCTTAATCAATGCAACTCAGCAGCACCTGCTATGTTTCACAGCTGTAAAGCTGGGTCTCGTTATCTTGCTCTGGCCCTTGCTCTGGCCCCTTAAAGACATACACATTAGGTGGAACAATGATGAACCTTTACATTTAAAGTAACCATTCAACATCTAGTAGGGATGGTCAGCATACAGCAACCATCTCTAAAGCAGATGCAAGCAGATGCACTTAAGGATTAGCTATCAAACACAGCCAAATGCACACAGCTAAAGCTCTAGTTCTCACTGGGTGGGTAAGCCTCTGTGGGTAGTGTTTCATTCCGACTACTGATGGGGGCTCAGATAATGGAGTACTCTTACACTTAAAAAATACACACAGCTGTACATAGAAAGCTAGATGTCAGGGATAAGGTTTCTCAGCTAGCCTTCATCTTGACAAGTTGTTTTATATGTGCAGACACCTTTTTTCATGACATGTCAGGAAGAAGACTAAACCTGAACTCTTCTCCCTGCCCGTCTTTTTATGTACATCTGCCATGTGAGTGCAATCGGAAGTGCTGCAGTGTGGAAAATGTCAGGAAGAGAACTAGGACAACATCTATATCTCATGAACAACAATTTGACTGTAACAAACATAGAGCATTTGTATTTGTTTATTTATTTAAAAAATCTAGTTTTGAGTCATTTTACAAAAATGATGAATTGTGATAGAAACTCTTTAATATTTCAATGCACCGCTTCCCCCCCCCCTCAAAATATTCCAATAGAATAGACAATTAAATCATTGGGACTAAAAATGAAATCATACAACAACTAAGAAACAAGATGAAGTTATAGTAGTGATACTCATTTTTGGGAATCCTCTTGCAAGAGAGGTCTGCCTAGTCCCCTCTGAGATGTCCTTCTGCAAACAGGAAACCTATTGCATTTTCATTTTATTGTCCTGTTGCTGCTCATATATGCATAGGTTTAAATAGCTACTGTTTTATGGTTTCCACTGATTTATTATTATTATTATTATTATTATCTCTTTATTTAATATTTACTTATTTTTATATAAGTTTTAAATGGTTCTTGTTGTTACCTGTTATGAAACAGCGGGATAGAAATGAAATAAATAAATAAATAAAATTCAGCCACAACATACCATGTGTTTTAAACTGAGATTTCCAAGTTTAATGTTGTTTTCCTGCTGTGATTTATACTGTTATTTTGGAGCACTTCCAGATGGTCTGTTTCTTGTGCATTCATCCTGATTTGTTTGCAGGGAGATTTAACAACATTGGATGTTTAATGAACATTCATTCAGATTTGTTTACAGGGAGACTAGATGACGTTGCTTGAAAGCAAGTGTTATCCCACACTTTCCAGTGCATTTCCCCAGCACTTTCCTTATTGCAAAAAAGCCCCATATTTGGGGGAAGAGGCTTTGTTGCATGAGGCCTCCTACTCATCTATAATAGCAAAACCCGAATTGGTTGGTATGTGATAAAATCCCACCACAAAATAGCAACATTCTGCAATCACTCCCTATCTGTGAGGTACATCTGTGATGTACACCACTTAAGGTGCTGCTCTGTTTGGCAATGAAATAAAACACTAGTAAACGGGATTAATAAATCTAAAGAAATTGCTGACTGGGTACTTTACGTGATTCTCAGAACAGAATTATATGGAAAAGACAATATTTTGTTGGCTTAGGACCTGTCCCCATGAAAATATATCTATAGTTAGTTAAAGACTTTAAGCAATCAGACAGTAAAGCAGACACTGTCCTCAGGTAACCTCATACAGCTTCCTTCAGTGAAAAATGCTGTCTCTTCTCAGACTAACTTACACATTGAAGTGCTTAGTTCTCTCACATTCTTCCCTTTAGGAATGACAGTAATGAAAAGCACTCCCTTTCCTTTCTGTATCACTGGGTGAGGAAGTGTCAATGCAACACAATGCTTTACCAGCAGTGCTGAACTTGGCTTCTCTTTTAAATGTATATCTTTGTGTAAGGTGTCACTTCCAAGGCCTCTGTTTTCTAAAAAGAAAAGCGGGGGGCATGAAAGCTGGTTCTTGTTAAATATACTCTGGGGTTTGCTTTGTTTTTTTCTACTCAAATACATTCCTAAGCAGATTTCAAATGTATGTTTTATTTCTCCATCAGGCACTCTAAGGTTACATTTAGGAAGAAGATGGATGTCTTAGAATTATGATTTTTCTAATTATCCACACTGGTTTTTCTGTTGAGAAACATGTAAGTATCTACTAGGGAACTCTTCTGAGTTGCAGAAGATTCTGGGCTGGGAAGCACGCAGGGCTGTAGTTAGCCCTCCTCTATAAGTGGGACCATTACATTTCCAGCTGAAGCTTCAGATAAAGAGTTAGTGATTTACTAATAACAAACAGGAAATTTGAGAACCTGCTGACCAATCTTTTGACCAAGTTCCAATGGGACTTACTTTGGAGTAGATATGTATACAATTGAACTACTTGTGTGTGTGACTTCTTAGAATCAGAAGCATTTTAAATTAATAAGAACAGAGTTTTCCCCCCTCTTATGCTTTAACGTGGTACCTCTGGTTACGAACTTAATTCGTTCTGGAGGTCTGTTCTTAACCTGAAACCGTTCTTAACCTGAGGTACCACTCAGGCACCAATCACCGCTGCCGTGCGATTTCTGTTCTCATCCTGGGGTAAAGTTCTTAACTTGAGGTACTACTTCCAGGTTAGCAGAGTTTGTAACCTGAAGTGTTTGCAACCTGAGGTGTTTGTAACCCGAGGTACCACTGTATTTATTCTATGAAGCACACACAATAAATTCATAAATAAATTTAGCTGCTTTTAAAGGGAGAAAAATAAAAAATATTAAATGTCCTGTCATTTTCGGTGATGGAACCCAAGATGATGAAAATATGGTTTCTAGGCAATCCCATTCAGGCATTGTTCAAAACCAAGACCTGATTAGCTTCAACAATGTGGTAGCCTCATGTGCCTTAAAACCATGCCCTGTATTTTTTATTCATTTTTAGTGCAGAAGCTCTTACTCATTTATAATGAAGTTACCCCTTTTAATCACCCTTCCATATGGACACTGTTGTTTCTGTACATGTATATCATAGTGCACCTTCTGGCCTCACCTTGTTTACAGTCCTGTTTGCACACAGTGCCTTAGAGCAATACCAAGATCTTTTGGGCCTCATCATCTCATTGTATAACTAACCATGGATCTGAGTACAGTGGTACCTCAGGTTAAGTATTTAATTCGTTCCAGAGGTCTGTTCTTAACCTGAAACTGTTCTTAACCTGAAGCACCACTTTAGCTAATGGGGCCTCCTGCTGCTGCCGCACCGCCAGAGCACAATTTCTGTTCTCATCCTGAAGCAAAGTTCTTAACCTGAGGTACTATTTCTGGGTTAGGGGAGCCTGTAACCTGAAGCATATGTAACCCGAGGTACCACTGTATGTCAAAGACTTTTGGTGTTTGCACTTTGTAAAGGAAGCTTGGTAATGGTGAATAAGTTGTTTTTCATGGAACCACTGGAATTCAATTTGAAAATCATTTCTATACATTATACTATTGCAGTACCTTCATATACCACAGTACCTGTTGATACAGTTAAATATCTCTCTTTACTGACACATCTTTGTGATTAACAACACTTTCTTGCTGGGGTAAATTATAAAGTGTTGTTGATCATACTCTCCCTCCCCCAAGTATCCCTTTCCTTATTTTTACATTTGTCACCATCACTGTATGTGATTTGGTGTCAGCTGCAGACGTATGTCTTTTGAGGGTGGCTGATTTGTTTTGGCCAGCTATAATTGAGGAATGTCCATCTGTTGTATGTGATTTAAATCTGTTTTTCATTAGTTATATTTCTTTAATGCATGTAATTTTGTAAACTGCATTATATGACAAAAGTATAAAAACCAGATTGCTAGTAATACCACTACTACTAGAAGTAATCATTGTCATTAAAGTATTACCAGATTTTTGTGATAAATTTGGGGGCCTGAAGGTTTATTAGGATTTGGATTTACCTGAGTCTGAGAGACTCTGAAAACAGGGCCAGAAAAGGGCCTAAGGTCTGCTTGAGAACCGTTAGGTCCTTGCTTATGTGTACTGTCACATACTAGGCCCTAGAAAGGCTTGCAAGGAAGTGTAGTTTAAATAACATGGCCCAGACCCTCTCTGCCACTCCCTCCTGCACAGGTATGCTATGGGAGGTAGGAAATAGCAAAAAGGAGGTTATGATGGGATTCTCAGTATCATGAAGATTTTGTATTTACCACAAATACATTATGGAATCCTTACCTTGGAGCAGATTGCAGATTCAACTTTGGGTATCAGGAGCTCACTATAAACCCCACCCCGCTCCATAAGTCCATGAAGAAAACAAGGATATGAATGCCAGAAGCTATGCCTAGTTAACTCATATTCCATACTGCTGTCTCAATTACTTACAAGTGGAAACATTTAATTCATAACCAGCCTTGTTACAATGTTGCTAATATAGTTAGCAACTCATCTGTACTCTATAAACTTCTGCTGAATTTCTGATTTGTTTTTGGAATCAACCATTTATGCTCTGGTATCCAAAAAAAAGTCTGCCAATGCAACCATGCTCGTATCTATGAAGTTTGCATCTGGCAAAGATAATATTGCCTTGCTGAAGACTAAAATTGGTAATATAGAAGCTGCTGCTGCAAGAATTCTGATGGACTAGAACCAGAACCATCTTTAACACCATTAATAATGATGGGCTTATATCTACACCAGGAATGATCAACTGTGAGGGTGACTTCTACATTTTTTTTAATTTAAAAGCATCAATTCACTATGTTAATTGCAAAAAAAGCTTTTGTTACAGTTTTAATCGGCATTGACTTTTTAGTCAATTCTGTTAATCCCCTTTTCTCTAGTTTCTGCAGAACACACCCCTCTCCAAGGCTACATGCATCTCTGAACCTCTTTGTTAATCCTCCCTGCTTCTCTCTCTGCCCCACAGTGTTTATTGTCTCTTCACCCACAACACATGCTTTATCTCTAACTGCACCACTACAAGTTAACCCACAAGAAACCCATCACTGTTTACCCACCCTTTCTCTGTTTCCCCACTCCTTCTCTCTGCAACCCATCACTTGGTTTTCTTTACTCTCATAGTACTCTTCTCCCTCACTCTGTAGTATCACAGGTTTCACTACACTTCCATGTCACAGTTCTTCACTCCACCCACCCACACCTTTCCTTTGCGCCCTTTATTTGTGCTCACTTTCTGCCCCCCTCCATATTCCTCACTGCTCTTCACTGACTTCACTGACACCAGCACACAAGGGGTTCATTTTCCAAGCAATTCTTACATTCAGAGAGTCTCAGGGACAGACAGGAAGGTGGTGCAGCATGACTGACTGACTTACTGACTGCCTGTTTCGGGCTTCATGGAAATACTGTTGGCTACACATCTGAATTCAGGGTAACAAAAAGAATCAGAACATTCTCCACTTTTGGTGGGCTTGGGTGAAATTTAGATTTTATGACAATGAGCGGAGGTATTCATTCGATACAGTATTCTTCAACTGCTTTCAACATTCAACAGATTTCTTTATAATAATAAAAAAAGATGGAAGGGCTTTGATTGGTTGTTGTTCAACTTTATTGTAAGAACAACAAGGCAGAATGACACAGCATACAATGAGAAAGTCAATAAAAGTCATTCACATCAAAATGAAAAGGCTAAGAATACAGCCAAATGAAACTCAGTGAAGTAGCTGATAAGGAAACATTAGCACCTATACACATAATGGGGCTATCCGAAGTGGGGCCAAATATTTCCCAGCAACTATCCTTCAAGGAATTATTCAGCAAGCAGACATGTGTTTCTTTACTGCACA
The DNA here is from genome assembly GCF_951804945.1 of Podarcis cretensis. Taxonomy (NCBI): domain Eukaryota; kingdom Metazoa; phylum Chordata; class Lepidosauria; order Squamata; family Lacertidae; genus Podarcis; species Podarcis cretensis. The sequence goes on along the minus strand of NC_137173.1, from coordinate 32,992,930 downwards.
GATTGTTCAACATTATCATCTTTTTCTTCTTGGGTATTTTTCTTGGGTATTTAATATCTCTGTGCCAATCACAATGATGTAAGCACTTCTCTTTTTAGTAAGTTCAAATTTGAGATATTTAATAAAAGTTATTATAACAAATGATCATCCTTTATAAATTATGGGGCCGCTGATACTGAAATTGAAGAGCTAAGCTAAGAGTACATCTTATTGAACTGTGTGGAACTTACTTTTTCATAAATGTGCATAGGATCAGCCTGTTATACACAAAGAGGAGCTTCAGAAAATCAATTTTGATGAAACAACAAGAGATAGATATATGGAACGGGTCTATTTCTCGTCCATATGTGTTTATCACATGGAAAATGTCTACAAAATATCCCACAGATGGTCCCTGTCTCCAGTCAGAATCCAACACATTGTTTCCAGTAATGAAGCAGTATGTTGGAGAAGCTGTGCGGAAAAGGCTATTTTTCCATATGTTGCACTGGTTCCTATTTTGGAAGGAGGTTACTAGATCAATATCCATTAGTGGAGGTAGCAAAATTTGACTGGTACTGTTTATCTACTTATTCAGTACTCTTCCCATAAGGGATACTCATGTCATGCAGCATGAGACACTCGTATTGTTTTGTTATTAGTAGCTAGAGTATGTATTACTCCAAAGTTTGAGGGGGTGGGGTGGGATATCAAGCATTCCTTTACTGAGATTGTGTCATGATATTTCATGGGGACATTCTTGTGATTTAAAAATTATTCCATCTGACCCCCCCCCCCTTGTGAGGGAACAGATCATAAACTTACAAAAGTTGTGATTTTTACTCATCCCTACCCAGTTTAACTGCAAATTAATAAGTGATATATTTAATAAAGATTGATTTGAGATTCATCACACTATCTATAAAAAGTAATACGTGTCTGTTTGTCATCATTTTTGCAATGATCTTTGTCTGTGATAGATATATTAAAACAACCATGTTAAATTTCATTGCACTGTTTAACTTTCAGTTTTATTTTCGTAGCCCGAGTAATTTTTTGCATAATAAATTTCAAAGTAGTGGAATTTTACTTTTAGGAATTAGAAATGAGTACACCGAACAAGACAAAAAACCCCAAAACATTTCATAAGAAGTTTCTATTTTAGTATTGATCTGGCTCAATTATGCATTCTACTGTAGTACACATTTTCACTTTGGGGGAGATAATTAGCCTCATGCATTCTTGCATATGCTTGAACTTTTGGACATTTTTTGTATCCTGTTCCAGTATCCTAGGCAGCTGCAACTATGTCACTGAAGGTCACTATCAGTTTCTAGATGAATGGGGAAGTACTGTGCATTTCCCTTATTTCTTCTCTGAACAAAAATAAAAGAAGTGTCCTAGGAGTTCACCAGACTTTTGTCACTGTTTTGAAGGGAACTAGTGTTTTATTTGTCCAGTAGCACAAGGACCAAAGTATTTTGAAAAACCACAGAAAGAGTGAGTATCTGATAATGACTGTGGCAAAGGGTTGCTCTTCAAATGTATGACTAGAGTCAAATAAGATGCTATCTGGACGTTACTAACATAAAACAAGAGTTTTCTATAAACCTAACCAAGCTACAGAGAGCCTAGGTGCTTTAATACTGAGATTTACTCAACTCATCTAAGGAGAAAAATACATCAGCCAAAATATTATTATTATTAATAATTTCACTGTACCCTTAATTAATCAGCTATTAAATTTTAGAGCAGTAAAGGTTGTCTCATACACAAGTCATTTTGTTAAATCTGACATTCAAATCCATCTTTGCAATACGCTCTCCTCTGGAGTTGGGCCATGGAATAAAATGCTATGAAAAACAAAATAAACCAAAACCCTGCTGTGGAAACAGGACAGATCTAGTTTTCACATCCCCTGCACAGATAGAAACAAGACAGAAGTAAAAGGCACCAAATGGAGCTCAAAGCTTCAGTATGATATCAGCCTCCACATTCTGGCAGAATTTGCAACCCAAGATATCAGTCCCTCCAAGTCGGATAGTCTCACATATTCTGGGTGCCCAAAATTATCTTGCTTACAAGATTATTATTTTTCCATTTTAGGCAAGCCTTGAGGAAAGAGAAAAATTAGTGGTGGGTATTATGAAATCTTCCCTCTAAATTGACTAATTAAATATGTAGCTGTGTGCTCCAAGACAAAATGGAACTTACTTGTTGAAGGCCCCATATAATATATATATACATACACCTCTCCTCCCCACCCCCATGCATAAGTATTCACTAGATGCCATGTTCTTGGAAAGTGCCAATACAGAGACATCTCATGCAACTGGGCCAGCACATAAGATACAGGCTTACTATTCCTATAGCACCAGATGGAGTTCTACTATAATGAACCAGAATTAGGGGTTAAAATGTACCTCTGGCTAACGCAGAATTCTTTGCAGATTTCCCCCCCTCAGCCCACGGCATCTTTCTGTTCATAACAAATGGGTTATTTACCGCAGTTTGCATTTCACCATAAACCTCAATGTGACTGTAGCAAGGGAGGTACTGTAGTCTCTTCTCATCATATCGTTACTTTTGCCTTGTTGAAACTGAGGGAATGAAATTGTTTATATTGGATAATTCATTCTCTCAGGTAACTTAGCCCAATAGCCTCTACCAAAGGTGTCATGGACTTTGAAGAAGCACGAACTCAGGACGAAAGGGAGAAACGAGCTAAGAGGAAGGCATGTTTGGCAAATCCTCACCGTGACCATACTCAGAAACAGTATGTCCCCATTGTAGAAGGATGTGTGACTCCATAATTGGCCTTCACAGTCACCTATGGACACACCGTTTTGACCATATTCATGGAAGACAATCTTACTCGGCTACGAGTGGTCGCTGAAGAAGAAGAAAAAAAGAACTAGGCAAAAGACTATGGTTACACTGGATGTTTCTTTCAAACTGGGCTGTCATAGGCTAATAGCCTTCAGTACTGAACTTGCATTTTGTTTTTCTTGACTGCGTGATCCTATGTTTCTAACATTGCAAATACATAAAAGTCCCACTGTATTTACTGGGGTTTATTACAAAGCTAACATGCCTAAGATTGCACTGCAGATCCAAAAATGAAGGATCCTATCAACCAATCTGACACAATAACATGATTAGAAAGCATATGCTTGGGAACATTTTGTACGCCTTTGGATTCTGAGCCTTTTTGTGATTTTGTCAAAATTTCTGCGTTTACTTTGAAAACAGGATGACTTTAGTGGGACTATTCTAATGTAATCATTCAATGTATCACTTCTATCTCATTCAATCCAGTGATGTGCTATACTTTTTTTGTTTTTGTTAACTGATTTTTAAAAATAATTCTTTAAATTTTACCTTAAGTCAATGATGTGTGGGTACATTATTCAAGAAGGTGCTTAAAATAAGCACCAGCTGATTAACACACATACAACACATGCACCTGCGTTCTGTCTCTTCTACAAATTGAGCTGGTCTCTTCTAAAAGCTGCAGGAGTGTACTCATTTTTCACCCAGAGCTATAATTATTTTCTGCTTTAATTTTACAAAAACCTTTTGTTTCATTCCCATGAGCCCATCTGATCCTTATATTACACTTGCTCTATTAAAACACTCATGGAGAACAAAGCACAGTTGTACTGATTCATAAGTAACATCTTTCCTCTTCTCTCCTTTCCTCCCCCAACCTCCACCTTTTAAATACTGGGTACACATACTAGCAAAGGTTATTTTTAACAGAGTCCTTGGTTTTCAATCTTCTGTCCCACTCTTAATCTCTTTTCAAAATGGAGACAACACTTCCAATCCATAGGGACCTCACATGTTATCCAATAATTCTCAAAGATTCTAGACAGAGGCTCTGAGATTAAATCTGCAAGCTCTTTTAGTACCCTTGGATGCATCTCCTCGGGCCCTGGAGATTTGTAGATTCATTTAAAGTAGCTAGGTGTTCCCTTACCACCTCTTTTCCTCAGCTCCTTTTATTATGTTATCACCAGATTTGGAATTGCTTTCCTTTGGGTGAAGACAGAATCAAAGTAGGTATTGAGCAGATCTGCCTTTTCTCTGTCACCCAATAGCATTTCTCCATCTTCTCCATGCAAAGAACCTACTACTTGCTTGTTCTTTCTCTTGCTTTGAACACAGCCAAAGAAAACTTTTTTTAAAAAACCCTCTCTTGCAAGTCGGAGGAATATCTTGACCGGATATAATGTGGTTTCTTATGTTCTTCCTATTTTTGCACAATAAATTGCAGTGAAAACCGATTGTAGTTTTGGGAAGCACGAAGGAAAATGTGAGGGTAATACATGAATAAAGGTTTCAACAGAATCCCATCATATGGAGTAGCCAGACAGAAACTATATTTAAGGTAAGATAAACTTGGAAAAGGTTCTGAAATAAACAAGAAAATGATTGTGCTCAAGAGAAATCATGTAAAAGGGCAACATAGCAGCATAAAGACAAAGATGGCTGCAGGTGAGGTGACTCTTGTAATTTGCCAAAGAATAATTATTCTGCATATTTCATGAAATATATCAAATCAATCAAAAGTTATCTTTAGAAATTATCATACCAGATTAAAAATAATTTCCTAAATCAATCACTATTAACCTACCACGGTGGCTGATTTGTGAAAGAATGCTTTTAAGAGGCATGAGCTGCACAAGGACACCCAAAATCATGCTGATTTTCAGTGAAAAGCAGGCAGTGAGTTAAGCATCCTGTTTCACTATAGAAAGTCTATGGCTGTGAAAACATTTTTACAGATCTTGAATATTAAGTGCTTTCTTTAAAATAAAATAAAAACCTACCTATTTCCACTGTATGCTTTTTCATTTGAATGCCTAGACCAAAATGTGCATCACTACTTTGATTTTGTGTCATATTCTCCAGATTCAACTCCTCCTCTTCAGGGGACAAGGCCATGGATTCAGAAGTCTGAACAGAGGAGGAACTTCCCCTCAGAATCAGTTCCGAGAATCAGCTCCCCATGCCCTGAAAACACCAGCACTCGAGAGGCTAATTTGACAGCACTGCTCCAACCTGAGGAAGCTACATTGCCACCATGGACTCCAGGTGAGAAGCCAGTGCCTCCTCTGCCCTTTGAAGCCAATTGCCTTTGAATGAGGCTAAACCCCTTCTACTGAAAATGCTTTCATCACTGGAGGTGGAGCTAGCCACAAAGATAGAGATGCAGCTCTATTTAAAGCTCAGTTTGCTTGTCAGTGAAACAACATTTCACCCTGTTCATACTCTCCAGCCCGACAGGATATTGTCCAATTTTCTTGGACTTCGCCTTACTGGAACCTGACTGCTGCTTTGCTTGACTTTTGGTTATTGGAACTTGAATGTTGCTTTGCTTGATGTTGCCTTACTCACTCTAGAACCTAAATTTTGACTTGCTGGAACTCAAACTTGTAACACACCCTGTTCAGGCTAGAACCCCATCTGGTGGAGACCACCACCTGGAACAGAACATTCTGAGACTGCTTTGTTAGTTTTTGATGACATTTCACCTGTGTGCTGTTGTATAAGGAAATATGACATAAGCACCCACTCTGTTCTATCTCTTTTTAAAAAGAGCCTAACTGTTCTAACACAACAGCTGCCACTTTTTCAGCAGGAGAACTGACCTTGTCTTCCAGAGACCTCTGCATAAAGCACCACTTTCTCCAGTGAGCTCAAGTGAGCTTCTTCACCATTCTACACCAGGCCAAAATTAGCCCTAATTTTGAGGAGAAAAGTTCAGTGCCACATTAAGATGTGTCCTCAAATGATCCAAGGTAAATTCTGGTTCTGTTCATATTTGCCTTTTTCTAATAGTTAGATAAGACATAGAACTTATGAATTAAGCTGCTATATTTGCCAGATAGTACCATATCCTCTTCTTATAATACAGCTTAAGGTACTGAACTGGAAAGTTTAACATACAAAAATAATAATATTCCAGCTACAAGGTACAATGAAGCAAAGTCTAATTCCCTGTCTCTGTTAATTCTAATGCAAAGCCCACAAATAGTTGCTTGGCTTTACATACTCTGTGCATTTACTCTAGTTGAAGATACTGCTGTTTTCCTTGTAGAGGCCTTCAACCTTGTACATACATACTGTGAGCATGAAAAAACAACTCAGAGCCTTATCATTTGAATGACTGGGCACAGATAACTGGGTATTGCTTCTTTGTCCATTAAATATCTTGTCAGGAGCCCCTGGGGTTTGGCACGTTCTTCAGATGTAGAAGAGAATGGGTGTGCAACACTGCCATTTGAAAATGACAAGCAGGATGAAGTCTTGGTCAGGTTTAGTACAAATAAATATTAGGGATCTGGCCTTCTTCTTGGTCTTGTCAATAAATAAGCATCTTCTGTTTGCTGTGTTTCAGACTCCTAACTTCTTGTTTCACCCCCTGACCCAAAGCAACCTTGAGCTTGAGCACAAACTCTCCAATCCCAGATTCAGATACCTCCTGGACCTCACAATGTTTCTTAGTGAAATGTTTTAGACTTAAATACTATTTGGCACATTACACTGTGATAAAGTTACGATGAGTCTTGCACTCTAGCTTGCAGTAAACATGGAACGCCTATGCTGCACTTAGAGTGCATTTCTTATTATTAAGCTTTGATTAACTGATTAACTGTTGATTAGAAATGCTACTGTACTGAATAAATATCTCAAAGCATACAAGAACACAGTGAAACTCAGGCAGATTTCCCATGGCTCATATTTTTAAGGAGTATGAATCATTAGATCTCAGTGGAATTAATTTCCCCCATTTCTTCCTTTATTTATTAGCCTAAGGAGCAAGGTCTCAGGACCCAAAAGTAGCTTCAAGTTTTTCACCATCTGTGCTGAAGTGAAGCCAATGCAAATTCCACCGTCATCTCTTCACTTTTATGCCTCCTGCAATATTTCATTTCACACTTGTGATCTCTGTGCCTTAGAAACAATAAAATATGTACATCTCATCAACTTGAAAGAACCATTTGTGACATGTCAACAAGAAACTGCTCTTGAAGTAACTCAGGGCACAGAATCTAAATTATAAGGTGATGAAAGCAGTACAACTTCAGCAACTATACTGCCACACTATGCTGGAGGACATTCACAGTGCAATCCTACATTTGAGTTTCACTTACTGGATAGGAATAGAGAATAAATTAATTCAATCTAAATTTTAAGGGACCTAACTGAATTCGCACCTCCTGGACTAATGCACAGACCAAAATGTAACTTTCCTTCTGATTTTGCACTTCTCTGAATTTTGCGATAGTGTCATTGGCTCAAAAAAGTAGCAACATTTGCAACAATAATGCCTTCCCCTGCCACATAATGTTTTAGGATAAAATGTGTTTTGAAATGCATATACAGTACTGAGAAAAAATATGTATTTGTATCTGTAGTTCCATATGGATCTTAAAAAAATAAAATCATAGATTAATGTGGGAACAGGGTAGAATGGATTTATGAATGAACATGCGAATGAATATGTGTGTACATGTCCTGAGTTTGTTATATCAAGTTCTGTACTGTGATGTTGGTCTATGCTAGTTTCCTGCAAATGTTAAATTGGTTTTAGTTGTGATATCTGGCTGAATCTGATTTAGCAGAACTAAACATCACTACAAAGGAAGCCTCCTGGGTGATAATATTTTTAGTGATTTAAGGCCGCTGGATGAGCCAGTGTAGCCTCCCCCCTCCCCCCCCCCAAGCTTTCTCTCTATGCATTTCAGAGGAGCTGGCTTTCCTGGAAACTGAAGCCTCTTCTACCCGAAAGTATTTGGCTATTCTTAGCATGACCAGGATCAAGGCCTGAGCAAGAGTCAGTTGTTAGGTGTTTTTCTGTGGGGAGAAGAAGGACTTTTTTAGATGGATAAGCCCGCTGTAGGATCCAGCTGCCTTATCCTCTTCCCAAAAAGCCATCTTAACGAGTGGGGCAGCATTTAATGTCAGCCCTGGAAGTGTCTTCCCAGAACATATCTATCTATCTATCTATCTATCTATCTATCTATCTATCTATCTATCTATCATCTATCTATCAATCTATCTTCCATCATCTATCAGTTCTTGGTAGTGATGCCTGCCCTGTGAAACGCCCTCCCATCCGATGTCAAGGAGATAAATAACTGTACAACTTTTAGACAACCTCTGAAGGCATAGGGAAGTTCTTTATGTTTGATGTTTTATTATGTTTTTATATCTGTTGGAAGCTGCCAAGAGTGGCAGGGGCAACCCAGTCAGATGGGTTTGGGTACAATTATGATTATTATCAGACCCTGATATATTAGATACCTTCAGTGTGAAGCTTGAAGGTTGGAGGTTCTTTCTCCTCAAAGCATCATTGTGAAAGACAGGTCCTTTGGAAATTGACCTTATGATGTTTGGTATGCCCAAAAATAATCTAGGATGTTTGTATTCCATGTTACATTGACATGAGTTCTAGAAGTTTGTTTTCTAATGCTTCCAAGCGTGACTGAATGCACAAAAATGCATACTGTCCTCCATCTAGTTCCATACAATATTAGCAAACACAATGGACAGACAAAATGAGTTTTGTTCTCTATAACCTTGTTTCATCCAAATTTACAAATAATGAGTTACAAATGTTTATAAACTTGCTTATTCATTGTGAATATCCATGTTAAATGTTTATGGATTTACAAAGCAGAACAAGTCGATAGGTTGACAAAGACCAGAATGGAATCAGGGTCCAAATCAGATACAGGTCTCCAACCCCTTTAGTTTCAGAATCTGTCCTGTAACTTATAAAATCAAGCAAAAATATTTCAAATCTTAAACTAATACTGTGAAAAAGCACTCTCCTTGATCTCATAGTTAAGTCCCATGATATATCCTTGGGAGGAAAAAAACCAATAATAAAATGCAGTCTTTGATTTATTGGCTTATGTTTTAAGATTTTCTTTCATCAAATTTTAGTTAAAATTACTTCATATTGTAAAGTATAGCCAAACACAGGCATTTTTCATTAGCAGTACACAAGAAATCCAAGAGTCAAATATGTAATTGCAATGACAGGAGTAGCAGCAGCTCCCCTTAGTGCATAGATGTCACTATCAGTAGTGTTCATACTAAATAGCTTTTTCTTAATAGCATTCTTTTAAATTCTTCAGCTACTGACCTGTTAATCACCTAGGACATCTGGTGCTGCATAATACCCAGAATGAGGGAGAGGAGTTAACTCAGCCAGACAATAGTCCATGAAGATCAGTAGACCTTAGTTGATTTGCCCAAGCTGACAATTTGCCCCATATTTTCTCAATAAGATATAATGCTCCAGCTTTAACAAAAATAAAAGTTCTTACAAATTATTTTTTTTAAAAATTAACAAGCTTTCCTCTACTTACATAAGAACTACCATGTAATGGGATCACCCAGATGCCAAGACAGAAATTTTAACATCTGCTCATAATGAATTTCAGTTAGAAATAAAGGAAAAACTTCAAAGCAGCCTTCTCTCCCTGTGGCTAAGACATACATTTTCTTATTTAGTTTCATCACTGGCTCTGTACATTCTTATGCAATTACATTTCATTGTTCCATTCTCAAAGCATGACGGGTCCAATGGGGGATGGCCCCAAATGACCTTGAACAGAGAAGCTTGCATTGCATCTCCACGCAGTTACACGCCATTTGTTGTCATCTTTGTCTCCCAAGCCCAAACTGCTCTGCTTCATTTCTCCCTCCTCTTCCTTAGGGTCCCTTACTGATGTCATGGAATCAAAGAGTTGGAGTGGGCCTTTGAAGGCCATCTAGTTCAACCATGTGCTTGATGTAGGAAAACCACAGCTAGTACATGTCCAAAGAATGGTTGTCCCACATTTCCTTCAAGATCTCCATTGAAGGAGAACCTTCAAAGTAACTGATTCCATTGCCGAACTGCTCGTAATGTCAAACCTCAAGTGTGTGGTTCAGTTTCAAAAGGAGACATTTGTTCCTTATTATGGTCCCAATTTTGTGAACTCCCTTCCAGTTTAAGTCAGACAGGGTCCCTCCCTGTTGAATGTCAGGTGCTTACTGAAGACTTGTTTTATTCCAGAAGGCCTTTATTGGAATTCTGATTTTATAATCTTGATTAAATTTAAACTCAGTTTTAGTCTCCTGTCATAGCTTAGATATTACTGTGATTTAAGAAGTATACAAATTGTTTAAATAAAAAAAAAGACATTTCAGCTAATGTTGAACCAAAATATATCCTCCTGTAACTTAAGACCATTACGTCTATTCCTGTGTGACGTCATTCAGGGATTTGAAGAGTGTTGTCATGTTTCTCCTCATTCTTTCTCTTCTCCAACTTAAGAATACCCAGGTCCTTCCATGTTTCCTCATACGCTTCCCCTCCCCCCATACCTCTATATTTGTTGTCTCCCTCTGAACTCATTCCTGTTTTAGCGTAATGCTCAGAACTGGACACAGTACTCCATATGAAGTCTGACTACCACAGAACGAAGTGGAACTACAACTGCCTATGATTTTGAAGTAGCATGATTCAATGTAGCCAAAATCATATTAGCCTTTTTGTAGCTGTTGTCATACTACTAACACACATTCTACCTTGTGCATTTGCTATCTCATGCATAATTTTGCTTTTGACTCTGCTGAACTACATTTTGTTAGTCCTGGCCCAGTCTTCCATTCTATCAAGGCCATTTTGTATATTATTCATTTCTTCTGATGTATTAACTATATTTTCCAATGATTATTTTATAATGATTTATCCACCCCTTCATTTAAGCCACTGAGACAATACCACTCCTGCCTACCCTGGTGGTGTCAGACCCTTGCTGCCACACCCTGTCCAGTCAGCTGTTCTGATCAATCTATAATAATGGCAGTGCATCCACATTTTTGTCACTAAACTGTTGATCACTGTATTAATTAGATCAAAGCATGCCATCTTCAGCCAGCATTTACCTCTGCACCCTCATCTATACCCCCCAGCATCTACATTCTATAAGATACAGCCTAGTGAGTAAACCCCTCCAAAAACATCTCGCTTTGAGGACTAGATTTTATTTTATTTCATTGTCTAATAAGGACAATATTACATTTTGGGAGAATTGGCTCAAGGCTGTCAATCTATGTGTAACTGCAATTGTCAATAGCACCTCCATTTCTCTATTCTTTGCAGGATTTAAAAGTGAGAAGCTTTATGTTTGTTTAAATAAATTTATATTCAACTCTCTTCCAAGAGCTTAGGTGGATTGCAGGGAGTGAAAACAATGTACTAGAAATTTTGCATATGCTTCACTATCTGGACGGTACACTACAGTGTAAAATATGTTGCTACCTTTGTCAAGCATGTACAAGCATGCACACAAATGGGTTATGTGCCAAAAATGAACAGATTTGGGTCTATTTTATGTTTGTTTTTGTTCTGGTATAATTGTTGAGAATTCTGGACAGAAAATGACATGGTTTGCCCAATACTTGGCTTGCATTCTATATAGGATGGGTCGTTATGCACCTGTAAGTATGTGGTATCCTTGGCTTCCAAAGCAAATTCATTAATGTTTAAAGGAGGAAACTCATAGCTGTTGAAGCATAACAGTTTGCAGTGCGCAATAAAAAAGCAACTTGGGAAGAACTTAGAACTTTCTGGGTTTCATTATCCAGCTGTACATTTTGATCTTTAATGAGAAACACAAGCTGGTTTGCAGTGTTTCACAAGCTCTTACTTTAAACTACAATTTTGTTTATACTTAAACTTAAATTTGGAAGATGGATTCTATTATTTGACCAACTCACTTGCCTGTAATTGTCAGTTTGAGCATACCAGTCAAAAACAAGGGCCAGTTTCTACTTTGCAACTTTATAACACGGAGAAAGACAACTGACCAGTACAGCACATGTTGTGCATGTACAGTCATATCTCATGTTACATCCGCTTCAGGTTGTGTGTTTTCGTCTTGTGTCCTGCGGCAACTCGGAAGTACCGGAATGGGTTACTTCTGTGTTTTGCCGCTCGCACATGCGCAGAAGCGCTAAATCACGCTGCCCGCCTGTGCAGACACGGCGCTTCGAGTTGAGGGCTTTTCACGTTACGGGCGGGCCTCTGGAATGGATCACGTCCATAACACAAGTTACCACTGTAAGAGGTCTCAGGTTCAATGTTTGCATCTCCAGATAGGTATGGGGGGAAACTACTGGAGAACCACTATGAGTCATTGTAGAAAATACCAAACTTGGTGGATGGGCGGTATTACTTGCTGGTATGAGACAGCTTCCTATATTGCTAAGCAGGTTCATACCAATGTATGAGACCAGTAGCACTGTGCACCTACAGACTGGTAAAGGTACAGAAAAGGCAAGTATCTGGGATCACCCAAGGATGTAATCTGGCAAAGCAAACAAGTGATTTTCAGTTGATTTCGAACAACATGGGGTTTTGCACAGGGGTTTGCAAGTGCCACCAAACAGACTGGTGATGGCTGCAAACCCAGCTGCCTCTGTCTACATGGTTTGAAATCAACCCTTGCAGGCAAAGAACAGCTGGCTAGTGGTGCTTGCAAATCTCACTTTTTGGCAGGTTACAAGCTCCCAAATGGAAACAATCCCAGCAGGGCTTACATGTGGTGCCAAACGCAAAAGGCACCAAATGCAAGCCCTATTTGCCAAGGAACAATTAGGAGTCTGCTTTAAGGTTCTCAACTGTTTCTTTGCAGCTGCATTTTTACCAGGTGTGGGGCAGATGTGCGTGGCTTGGGGGAAATGACCTTGCAGGTCAAATTATGATCCTTGTCATACTTAGTTAGGCCCATGGACTGAAGATTCACCACCACTGCTGTATACAGTGGAGCCAACCCATCCATGGGTTAGAAAATTATCAGTAATTGGAGATGAGATGATGGACCACAGTCAGGAGTATATACTGGAAGTGACAAAGATAACAATAGGGCTGCCAGAAGGAAGGAAAAGGAAAGTCAAGCATATGAGTTCAAGAGAAGAGGTTAGATGGTAATGGGAAAGAGGGCAACGCACAGGCCACATTGATATCAAGGATGAATAGAAAACAGTGCATGTAGATATACACTACTGGTATATTTACAATAGAAAGGTAGATTACTGCATGATCATGTGAAAAACAGTTAAGAGAGGCACTGTGATAGTTCTTCGATGTGCTGTTAAAACTAGTAAATGATCATGTATTCTTAGCAGGGGAGGACAAAAGGTACGAGTGGAATCTACTGCAGATGATCTGCAGATGATCTCTTGCATGATCTGCTGAAAATTTGAAAGGATTTCTAACTCCCCAGTCCAAACTAACAAAAGCAACAACAAAAAGATCTCCTTCGAGAAATGGGCAGGAAATCAGGAATTATTATTATTATTATTATTTCCTTATTATTCATTATTATAATTATTATTTCCCTAAGTTGTGTACAGATAAACCACTGATACAAGTGAAGAACGAAGTAAGCATACAGGATTAATAAATGTAACAATGGCTATCCAGTATCAATAAACCAGAGATCAACAAATAGGGTTAAAGCATTATGCACTTAGTTCTGGTCCTGATAACATCCCTGAGCTGAGAATGTGGTCAGGGGCAACCTGTTCATTAATTCTAAGATCATTCCACCCCGAGCCACTATTTTGCACCAGGCTCCAGCTGGCAGACCTTGGAGTTATAGTAAAAAAACAAAGAAGATTCTGCAAGCCAGAAGTCTGCCTATTCCTCATTTATAGAATAATAGGGTTTTTATAAATAGCTTCTTTTCTTATTAAAGGGGGGAAGAAATACCATTTTGACTGTTTTATGCCACAATAGATCAGATGGGCACCGATGCACATAAGTACCCTCAATGCACACACAAGGAATTATACAACTTCAGTTGTCTTTGAGGCATCTGAATTCTGTTGTGGTATCACAAGAAGCTCTTTCTTCTTTTTTATTTTCATTACAGCACAGGACAAAAAATTATTTTGACATCACAAAGGGGAAAGAATACTGTTTCCGATGCCATTCTGATACTTTATATTATCCTTCCTTGTACCAAAGTGCAAGAATTGTTGGTGACAGGATGACAGAAAATATATGTCAACGGAGAAAAAGCTCTACACCATTCCTAATGAAATTTGAAACAGCCAGCACAATAGATTAACAATTTAGGGTCTGACATAAAGCACACTAAAAACCCAGCACCATTTGGATTTCCAAAAATGTGTGTTTTATATACAAAATATTCCTAAATCCTATTCAAGGACAGCCTGACCGCTGCCCCCCAAGTCTAGTTACTATGCTAACAGTTTTGTGTCAAAGAAAGACTGACAAAAGGTACCAAAAAAGCTTTTACTTACAAGAATGCAGTGCAGCTCAATCTTTTTTGTTTTTAAGGTGCAATGATTTCAGCATCTAAAATGTAACTTCAGGCACTCTGAAAAGAAACAGGTTAAAATCTCTTTCAGTTATAATTGCTATTTCAGATTTAATTAAAAATTAAACTTTCATAATGTTTCACCATCCAAAGCAATGCATTATCAGTCAAGCATAGCTTCTTTTTCTTCTTTTTTTAGTTAGAAAAGCTCTTTCCAGAGTAGTTTGTAATGAAGAAAGGAAATAAAGAAGGCAATTCAGAACAGAAAAATACAGCTCTACATTAAAGGATTCCAAATAGCGTGGCAAAAAAGGGAGAAAAAATTTCTCCTGCACCTTTATATCAACAATCTAACTTATTAAAAGAATCAGGCATAACAATTAAAAAAAGACAGATGAAATTACATACCTATGATTGTGGGAGGAATGAGCAATAAAAAGCAAAACAAAACTAGGGACATTTTAGGATGTAACTATAATAAAAGAGAGTTTGCACTTTTAAATAGTGTCAGGCAACACAAACAAAATCTTCAAGCTTTATAGATTTGCTGCTGACTTCATTGTTTATGTGGATTACACCCACAATCAATTTTTTTAAAAGATTGCTCTATAGAATCTTTAAATTTCAAACTGTTGCATAGAAATGAAAAATATGTTGAATAGTCTACTATTTTTGTTCAAAACAACTGGTTGTAAATCTCACTTTTTATGCAAAATTACAGAATAGTTCTTCAAGAGAATGGGAGAAGAAGCAGCAACTTTTTAGGGTTTGGGTTTTCTAACCACAGGAATGGATAACATAGTTTCAAATGTGCACAACTGGAATGGTAGTGTTAAAAATATCAGCAATTATTATGCTATAAACAAAAAGAAAAATAAATATAGAAATAGTAGGATTCCATGGTTTTTATATGTCTGTAAGAAAAATACATAAAAAAACCAAGCAAAACATAGAAGGGAAAGAATATAAAATAAGAAATAAAGTCCAAAATGTTACAATATGTTAACTAGATTCTTACTATCTGTAATTCAACAACAACAAAACATTTCTAAACAAAGATGCTTCCTACATAAGCATCACCACCAGACATTATAGGGAGCCATTTCACACAACCACAATCCTGTGGGGGTACACAGGGTGGCTTGATAATGTTCATGGTGAAGTGGTCATGAGATTATACATTTATGTCCAGAGTTTCCAATGGGTACATTCATTTTCTGGTCTACAGAAAAAGAAATAAAGTTACTGGTGGAGCACTAAAATGTGGGTATGTGCTGGGTAATGTACATTTACAGTTTCCTTAAACACACAAAGACAGCCCTCATACAGTCAACCACATGTCGCCACAAACCCAGAGTCACATGAATCTAAAAATTACAGCATTTAAGGCTGAAATCTTACATGCAATCATGTGCATATTGACTTCAGAGAAATGTAAACTGGTGCAGCTGGGTATAGGAATGAACTGAAATTGGTTTTCGTATACTAACTTTCCACACTGAAAGTCTGTTACGCCAATCCTGCATTTTGTTTAATAATTATTGGCAATGCAGTTGCAACTGGAAAAAGAAAAAGAAAGGAAAAGGGGGAAAAACATTATCTTTTATGTTGCTGACTTAGGATGTAACAGGCACTAGTAAAGAAGCTTGGGGATTATATAGGGATTGTTTGTTGTAAGTATTTTCATGTTTAATTTTTTTTTAAAAAGCAGCTAAGGAGTATAGTGTTAATTTCATGATCAGCTCTTAAAGCTCCCTATAAGACACATATAACAAGAAATTTCCCAAAAAAATGCATGTAAATCATCAGATGCATCATTTTTTGAAAAAAAGCATTCAAAATATATCATTAGTAAATGCCAAACCAGTCGACTTTTGGGTCAGTGCTATATAAAATGATTCATGAATTACAAATTAGAATTGTTAATATTGTCCTCACCAAGTTATTCCCTAACAAAAAGAACTTGGTATCATTTGCACACAGTTTTGAATAATTAGGAACCAATGAAACTAAGAGAAGCCATTTCCCCATTTCCCCCCCAATGCCATGGAGGCATTACATGATGGGCAAAGTCATACCACTGTAATATAAAATGCAAGTCTTGTCTAAACAATTCTATGCCATTTTCATTATTAAAACATGCTCTTTATTTGTTTCTTCCTAATAGTATTTATCAATTGTTTGGTCACACACTCTCAATTTGCATGCAGTGCTAAGCCAATCCATGACTAAGCATAAAAATAACAATTACAGTGGTACCTCGGGTTAAGTACTTAATTTGTTCCGGAGGTCTGTTCTTAACCTGAAACTGTTCTTAACCTGAAGCACCACGTTAGCTAATGGGGCCTCCTGCTGCCGCCGCGTCGCCAGAGCACAATTTCTGTTCTCATCCTGAAGCAAAGTTCTTAACCTGAAGCACTATTTCTGGGTTGGAGGAGTCTGTAACCTGAAGCGTATGTAACCTGAAGTGTATGTAACCCGAGGTATGTGGGTACTCATAGCAAATTTAGGGCTGCTCTGCTGCTCCCACAGCCTTCCTGATGCTGTGCTACCCAGAGCTAAGCCATGGT
The DNA here is from genome assembly GCF_951804945.1 of Podarcis cretensis. Classification (NCBI taxonomy): domain Eukaryota; kingdom Metazoa; phylum Chordata; class Lepidosauria; order Squamata; family Lacertidae; genus Podarcis; species Podarcis cretensis. Next base: position 32,976,021 of record NC_137173.1, on the reverse strand, counting down.
TCAAATAAAATTATGCCCAAACCCAGACTAATGGTTTGTCACCACTTTATAATTAACCATAAGAGGACTAAATATCAACACAATTTATGTTCAGAGAAAGACCTCATGGATCACTTGTCAAGGTCAGAAACCTCCCCCCAAAAGCTGTAGACTAGCCTTCACATCCTTCAGATTTTGTTAGATTCCAGCTCTCATCAACCCCAGCTAGCATGGTCAATCATCAGGAATGATGTGGAGTCCAGCAAGATTTTGGAGTTCCAGGCAAAGCCTCTTGTAGACTATTACCTGCAAACTTTTCCAAATATTTGACTCTGAAGATGCAATTACAGTGGTGCCTCGCAAGACGAAAAGAATCCGTTCCGTGAGTCTCTTCGTCTAGCGGTTTTTTCGTCTTGCGAAGCAAGCCCATTAGCGGCTTAGCGGCTTTTAGCGGCTTAGCGGATAAGCGGCTTAGAAAAGGGGGGGGGGGAAGTCGGAAAAACTCGCAAGACATTATCGTCTTGCGAAGCAAGCCCATAGGGAAATTCGTCTTGCGAAGCGCCTCCAAAACGGAAAACCCTTTCGTCTAGCGGGTTTTTCGTCTTGCGAGGCATTCGTCTTGCGGGGCACCACTGTACACAATAAGCCAGAGCTGTAATTTTGAAGGACAAAAAAGTGAAAAAGTAAACTTGTTCTGGATATCTAAAAATGCTAAGATTGATTAAAAAAACAAACACTGAGATTTAGCTTTAGTACTCTTTGTGATGAGTGAGTGTACCTCTGCTGTTTTCATGACATGTTGCTTTATTGTTTTAATTATTCTGGTGATTGCCAGCCACTCTTAGAGAATAATGTTGAAGGGTGGGGCACAGAGTTTTTAAATAAATAAAAAGCTCTATTCTTGTATTTGTAATTTCAATGAAGCTCAATCACATGCATTAGCTAATACTTCTTAAAATTTCTCCCACAATTCAGTAAAATATTTACACATGACTGTAACAAAGATGAAAACACCCACATGCAGTGAGACACATAGAACTGCTAAATAGAGCTAAATGCATAGGGCTCAGTTAAGTACTAATTTGTAGACTGTACCATCTTCTGCAACACACTGCTCCATTGACCAACCCAGCTCCCACTGTCAGACATTACTCATTTAATGTTATGAAGTATTTTTTGTTTTGTTTTTCACCCCAGATAAATTCTCATCACTGAGGTATTTTTTTAAAAAAATATTATTTAAGCAGTAAACATGCAAGAGGGTGTAGTAACAGTTAAAGTTTCAGAACTGAATGCAAGAAGACATTAACAGAGGCTATAATGCAGCCTTTAGCAACCTGCCACTCACCAGATATTTTGAACCACACCTCCTCCTACACCAGCCATTATTGATGGGAGGTGTGGGGGGAAACACCTGGAGGGTGCCAGCTTATAAAAGACTACTATAATGTATATTTAATGGTTGCTTTCACAAGTGTGTCCAACTGTTAAATCAATATCAGATTTTCAAGATATTAAGATTGTAATAAGGAGCTGTTCATAAAGTCCATTGCGATGCAGCACAGTAACAAGAAACCTTAAGTTTAATGGCTGCATAAAAGGAACTGGACTTGAGCTGTGAAATATCCTAAGCCACTCTTACAGCTGTTGATGAGGTAGAATCGAGCAATCCTACAATTCTACGATTCTATGATTCTTCACAATGCCTCTTTGACAGTTTCCTCGTACACAGGGTGATGACGATAATCAAGTTGGCTGCAGAGAAGCTATAATATTCCCTATTCCAACTGTTTTCTTGCACAAGCTGTCCCTAGATCCTGTTTATGTTCCCAAAGAACAGGAACAGTTGACAGCATGCAGCTTTTGAGAGGCCTTGCCCAAATAATTCTTTTGCTAAAGATATAAATTCTTTGTATGGCAGAAATGAAACGGAAATTCTGAGCGCTTCAATACATTTCATGAGTTTTCCTTATAATCTTCACATTGTCACAACGTAGAAAGCATTAGGATTTGTTTTTCATAATGCCATGATCTTTACAATCCCATTTCTCATACTGAATGGTATTGTCTCCCGTGCCTCAAATTACCACCAATGCATAAAATAATAATACCAGTTGATAAACAGGGTTCCACCATAAAATCATAGCAGCACCTTTACATTTGTTCTGCTACAACACAAATAAATATTTCAGTGTGATCAGTGTTGTACATTAGTGAGAAACTGGGTGGATAAAGGAAATGTGCCGGACATAAATTGTTTGGATTCCAGCAGAGGCTTTCACACAGTCCCAACAAAGGAAGTGCATAAAGATAATAATAAAATTATTTAGATGAAAATTGTCATGACAGGATGAAAATTAATAGTGTTACTGGAAAACCAAGGAAATATGTAATTGGGAATGATTATTAATAATTATTGACATAACAGGTGAAGAAATGCATTGTCACTCTTGAAAACTGGTACAATGTTCGTCAAACTGAACATTTTTACAAATCATGAAAGAAAAACCAAGGCGATGAAAGGCAAAACTAAAACAATGCAAAGAAGAAAATTATATTTCATGAAAACTCAAAAAGCAGGGCGGGGAGCTGTGAAATTCAATACTGTAATAAGCAACCTGAGCTATTGCTGGAGGCAGAAAACTGGACTACATGGAGCTTTGGTTTGATCCATGAAAACATTTCTTATGTTCTTGAGCAAATTTTACCATTTGCCAGCAATGAATAAAGCGGCACCTCCCTCACCTCCACCAATATCCTAACGAAAAACTTCCTTAATATTAAAGAAAACTGTCAGGAATTCATTTTCACTGAATTATTCACTCGGTGGTCTTGGTCTTCCATTCAACATACTTGCATGTTTCAAAGTGATGAGCACGTGGAGACATAACATGGTTCATTTTTTTTATATAGAGGGAAAGCAGCCTTTCCCAACCTAGTGATCTCCAGATGTTTTGAAGCGCAACCTACAGTAGCCCCAACCAGTATGGCTCTAATTCCAAAACATATGGAACGACACATGTTGGACAAGGCTGGGTAAACCATACAGCAACTTTCCTCAACTTCATGCCTTCCTGATGCATTAGACTATAAGTCCCATAATCCCTGACCATAAACCATGCTGTCTGGGCCTATAGTCCAAAACGTATGAAGGGCAACATATTGGAGAATGCTGCTACAGGGACTACCATACAAGAAAGTAATGCAAACTAGCATTGGTTAACAAGGGGGTGTGATAACGTTCTGCTTGGAAGAAACTTACTTCTTTGAAGGCAATTGAAAAGAAAACTGATACTGCATGACTTTGTCCACTTTTCCAGCTCTATGATTTGACAAATAAGACAAGCAACCGTTGATGATAATGGTATCTAACCACTATTACTGCTAAAATGGTTGACCATGTGAACTCTCTCTGAGCTGCTTAGCAGGACACTGGGATATAAATACAATAAATAAATGTTGTACCCTTCCTCTCGACAAAATCAATTAAAAAACAAAACAACTAAAACTATTTAATATACTAATAGTATTCACAGCTGTTGCAACACCTTTTGCACAAACTGTGCTAGCACTACGATTTGAGTCCCCCTTGAGCACAGCACCCTCAGTGGGGACCCCTGACCTGGAAGAGGCAGAATATGCAAAATGAGAATGCTCTTAGGTTGCATCGGACTTTTTGGATAATCTTTGGATAACAAAGTGGAAGTGTTACCACTTGTTAGGCCAGAGGATTCTGTTGGTTTTGGAGTCCTTGCAAATGCCAAATTTGCCATCCATCCCGGGAGTCAACCTTAGTATAGTTGTAGCAAAGTGTCCAACTCCTGAAATTTCCCCAAAAGATCATCTCCTAACATAACTTTGATCCCTGACAGGCATAATGCTTTGGAAATATTTGATTCAACAGTAGTAATCAGTAACCAACAGTGCAGTGAGTGATGCACAATGGGGAAAATCAGGGATGGAACCTGAGCCAGTGTGGTGTAGTGGTTAAGAGCGGTAGACTTGTAATCTGGGGAACCGGGTTCGCGTCTCCGCTCCTCCACATGCAGCTGCTGGGTGACCTTGGGCCAGTCACACTTCTCTGAAGTCTCTCAGCCCCACTCACTTCACAGAGTGTTTGTTGTGGGGGAGGAAGGGAAAGGAGATTGTGAGCCGCTTTGAGACTCCTTCGGGTAGTGATAAAGCGGGATATCAAATCCAAACCCTTCTTAATTCTGAATGTTGCCAGAGCCCACCCATTCCTGTGTCATGTCATTGTAGTACATTAAGTTAGTGCTCTGCCCAATATAACTCTTAATTTTATTAACTTAAAAAGTACACCTAAGCTGAAAACAGGTCTGAGAAAGTGATGATGAAGGCTTAATTGATGATATGCTCAGATTAAAAAAAGAGGCAGTTGCTATCTCAGAAATAATTAGGATGAATAAATAATTCACATAATACATTTCCCATTCATATGACTAGCCTTTATCTTTACGCACATGTCTGCATAGAGAACCTTATTCCGGAAACCAGACAATCCTGGAATTTTTTTCATATCATGGTGCATTCCTTACCTCCTCCGGGCAACACTGTAGTGGGAATTGCTGAAGACATATCCATCATCATCTAATTCACATTTTACATTTGCTAATAGGGATGTGTTCTTAGAATTAGTTAGTGTGTGTGTGTGTGTGGTGTCAGAACTTGCACAAACTCAGTTCTGGCACCTTCCAGGTGGGCACCATTGCGATTCTTAGAGTATGAGGAAGTTGTTCATGGTAAGTTCCAGAGATAGACAGAAAGATAGATAGATAGAATTGGCCCAAAGAATAAATCTTCAAAATAACCACAGCTAAATAGCTAAACAAAACAGAAGAAAATAACTTTGGGAGATCTTAAGGAACTTGCAGAGAGGGGTTCTATCTTGAGGTGCAGCTGAGACCCAAGCAAACTCAGATGAAGCAGCCCATTAGAGGCAATTAATAGTTCCCTTCTGGAAACTGTCACAATTGCCCAGAATATTACTGCTATAATACAAAACTATGAGTTAAACTTACTCTTCTGCACAGAATAGCAGCACCCAAATTCAAAGTTAATGTCTCTCAATTCCACACTGAAATGTGATCTCTTAAATTTTATTCCAGTCAACTTCTGAGCAGCTATCAAATCTCATGTTTTGATTCTGCAATATGCAGAATCATTTATAATTGCTCATGCTTAAATTGACATGAAGATCTTTTAACAAATAGAAAAATTAATCACAGAAAGGAAAGAATGTTTTGTATGATACTGCATTCAAAATTTGGTAGTCGTACTTCACAGCTACTGTCTAAAGTAAACACCTCCAATCCTACCATCACTCCATTTTTAAAAAAATTCTCATAAAGATCACAGTTAATCCAAGTAAAAGGTAAAGGCAAAGGGACCCCTGACCATTAGGTCTAGTCGTGGCCGACTCAGGGGTTGCGGCACTCATCTTGCTTTATTGGCCAAGGGAGCTTCTGGGTCATGTGACCAGCATGACTAAGCCGCTTCTGGCGAACCAGAGCAGCGCAGGGAAATGCCATTTACCTTCCCACTGGAGTGGTACCTATTTATCTACTTGCACTTTGAGGTGCTTTTGAACTTCTAGGTGGGCAGAAGCAGGGACCGAGCAATGGGAGCTCACCCAGTCGCGGGGATTCGAACCGCCGATCTTCTGATCGGCAAGTCCTAGGCTCCGTGGTTTAACCCACAGCGCCACCCGCGTCCCTGTTAATCCAAGTATTTCCATGTGAATCTTGCTTTAAGTACACCACCAGAACATGGCTGCATTTCAGCAAGCTAGTACAGAAGTCATATTATATCTAATGACTTCTATGGTGTGCCCCCTCCCAATTTTTTCTCACTATGTCTTAAATCTTCTTGATCTTTATGAAGCGCACTTGTAGATCAAACCGAGTAGTTCATTTAGTTCAGCAGTCTGTTTTAAAAGTGGTTAACCTGATGCCTGGTAAAGCAACTCCCAAGAGATGATGATCACAGTATTCATAGATATACAGATCAACAGATCCCAGTATTCACAGGTATACAGCCTCTGGACTTGGGTTTTTATATCTTTAAATATTGACAGCCTGCCTCAATGGGCATCACAATGGTTTTCCATGTCAAATCAATTGCAAAATTTCAAACTACCTCTACCTTTGAAAAACAGTTCTTTACGAAGTACTGCCGTGTTGTTTGGCCCCTGACCCTCACAGGGACAAATTTAGATCTCGCTCTCAAAACACTGTATTTAAAAATGCTTCTTTCATTGGTGAGCTGCAGGAGGAAAGTTATTTCTCTTTGCTCTAAACCACATGCTGCCCAGAAGGAGGAAGTTCCACACAGTAAATGTATACAGAACAGTTTCCTACCTCTGTGTGCTGTAGAAAATCCCACTGTGTTAAGTAGGGTTCTACTAAGGCCACTAAAACATATTAGCCTATTAAACTCTCTGTTTCTTTATTGTTCTCCAAATGCTAATGAAATGTTCCAGTACAGTGTTTATAGTAGAGTACTTTAGAAAAGCAATATGCTAAAAACGTTTCTCTTAAAGTGACAGCATTTCAAAAGAGAGGTTTCCACAAAGCAACAGACAGGCATTTGCTGCTCTGCTGCTAAGCCTCCAAATTTACAGTTACTATCCAATGCAAGCTCTCTGGTTTGGGATCAAGTCACTTTTTGGTTAGCATAGTGTTATAAGAAGTCGAAGGTCTCAAATATAGAATAAATATTCATAAATGCACACACATATAAGTATATAAACCACGTGTCTGAAATAGTACAGCAGAGCAATCCTGAAGCCATTTTGACTCTCCCAGTGACCTCAAATATTTTTCTGCAGTAAGGGAAGCAAATGGGAAAAGCTTTCCCATTATCTTTTCACTTACAAATCCTTCAAATCCTGTATTAAAGATGTATTTGTGTATGAATAGGGTGAGCCTGTGACCTGGATTCAGAAAGTATTTATCATCACAAAAGAATGGCCAGGCTGCCCAGGTAATGCAATCAGGGATCATTATCAGGTATCATGGCAGACAGAATTTCTCCTATGATGTATGTATGATGCTTTTAGGGTAGTCTTTGGCTAAGGGGTTGGGCAATGTCAAAAGTCTTTAAAGGTTCCTGCACACTTTTGTTTTGGGTCTCTCCCTCCTTGCAAAGAGGGGAGGGAACTCTGTTGCAACAGAAAAATAAATATCTACCTTGCTTTCCACTGGATCCTGCCTCCATCCATTCTTCTCTGACTGATCATGGACTTAGAAGACTCAGAGTCCCACAGGAGTTTGGCAGCAAAAGCCAAACTCCAATTTTTACATCAGTAGTAACTATTATAGTGTTGCCCTATAAAACACATAGTGGATATGACGCAGACAGCAGTCTACAAAGAAATTTTAGTACTACTTTGAAGATGCTTGTAGCCGAGTAAGATTGTCTTCCATAAACACGGTTTTAACAATGAGTCCGTAAGTGACTGTGGAGGCCAATTCTGGATCCACACGTCCTTCCACAGTGGGGACATTAGTTTCCGGGTGGGAGTTGATCACGGTGTGGATTTGCCAAGCGTGCCTTCCTCCTAGCACGTTTCTCCCTTGCGTCCTGAGTTCAACCATATGTCAGGAGTACTCTGATGGTGTTTCCTGCTTGGCAGGGGGTTGGACTCGATGGCCCTTGTGGTCTCTTCCAACTCTATGATTCTATGATTCTATGATTCAAGTGTCTTCAAAGCCCATGACACCTTTGGTAAAGGCTGTTCTCCAACTGGAGTGCTCGCAGGGCAGTGTTTCCCAGTTGTCAGTGTTTATACTACTTTTTTTTTAGTTTTGTCTTGAGACAGTCTTTAAACCTCTTTTGTTGACCACCAGCATTACGCTTTCCATCTTTAAGTTCGGAATAGAGTAGTTGCTTTGGAAGACGATCATCAGGCATCCATACAACATGACCAGTCCAATGAAGTTGATGTTGAAGAATCATTTCTTCAACACTGGTGATCTTTGCTTTTTCCAGTACACTGATATTTGTTCGCCTGTCTTCCCAAGTGATGTGTAAAAATTTTCAGAGACACAGTTGATGGAATATTTCGAGGAGTTGGAGATGGCGTTTTATAAGTGGTCCATGTTTCACAAGCATATAGTAAGGTTGGTAGCTTTGTACAATAGCTTTGTAAACAAGCAGTTTGGTTCCCCTGAGAATGTCCCGGTCCTCAAACACTCTGCACTTCAATCGGGAGAAAGCCACACTCGCAGAGCTCAGGTGATGCTGGATTTCGGCATCAATGTTGGCTCTTGTGGAAAGATAACTGCCTAGGTAGGAGAAGTGATCGACATTTTTCAACGTTACACTATTGAGTTGGATTTGTGGCACTGCAGAGGGGTTATTTTGTAATTGTTGGTGCAGCACTTTGGCTTTTTGGATGTTGAGTGATAGGCCAAGCTTTTCGTAAGCTTCTGCAAAGATATTTAGGATGGTTTGGAGGTCATCCTCTGAGCGTGCACACACTACATTGTCATCAGCATACTGAAGCTCTATGACTGAAGTTACAGTAACCTTACTCTTTGCTTTCAGCCTGCTCAGATTGAAGAGCTTTCCATCTGTTTGATATATGATTTCTACTCCGGTGGGGAGTTTCCCTTCGACAAAGTGTAGGATCATGGCAATGAAAATAATGAATAGAGTTGGGGCAATAAAACAACCCTGTTTAACACATGATCCCACTGTGAATGGTTCACTTTGAGAGCCATTGTTATCTGCGATTGTTGCTGTCATATTATCATGGAGGAGCAGAATGATGTTTACAAATTTGTCTGGGCAGCCAATTTTCAGAAGGACAGTCCACAGGGCATTATGATTTACAGTGTCAAAAGCCTTAGTCAGGTCAATAAACGCCATATGCTGGGGTTGGTTTTTCACCCTGCATTTTTCTTGAAGCTGTCGAGCAGTGAAAATCATGTCCACTGTCCCCCTAGAAGGCCAAAAACCATTTTGGGGTTCAGGAAGGGTCACCTCAGATACTGTTACGAGACGGTTTGCTAAGATCCTTGCGAGAATTTTGCCGGCCGCTGAGTAAGATTGTCTTCCATAAACACAGTCTTAACAATGTGTCCGTAAGTGACTCCCCTTCGACCTTACTGCCTTGGGGCACCCTGTTGGGAGTACAAGACTCCCAATGGCTTCGCTCACAAGGGTCATAGGAACGTGCATGGCCACTCACCACGACAAGGTGATTCAGCCAGTGAGTAAAGCCCAGCAACAGTGGCAGCAGCCACTTAGCTTGCTTTTGCTTGCCTCTCTCTCTCCTGGATTCCTTCTCACAGGGCAGCTTCTGGTAGATGCCTTGTGGTGGGATGGGACAGTCCAACAGGAACAGGAGCAGATGTTCTGTCTTTTCCCGTTTGCCTGCCCCTCACACTCTGAATTATAAACAGCTATAGCTTTGTCTTTGTGAATTTCCTACACACTCCTAAATAAAGAAATGAAATGAAATGAAATGAAATAATGAAAACTTTTCAAAATGGGAAATGTTCTTAGTAAAAGAACCACACTTCTAGCATACTTTTTTCTTTCCAATGCAATGAATAACTCCTTCATGCATTCCAGAGAAGTGGGTCTTGCTCAAGAGATGGAGGTAGGGACCCAGTATCGGGGGAAAAGGTGCCCTCTGGCCTTGCATTGGGAGAACACACCACTTCCCATGTACAGATCTCACCCCTTAAGACAAGACATGGAAAGGTAGAAAGGCATGGTGCACAGGGAACAAAACCAGTCTGTTATGCTGCTTCCGCACAACATACAAATCAGATACAGTATGGACCTGCCAAAGCTATACAGCCAAGTTAGCACTTGCAGCGAAAATATTAATTAATCAACATCAAGTCTCTAGAAACTATGAATAAAATGTACAAGATACATTCTATGACCAGAATTCTTCATACATCAATTAATCTTTGGGCTTATCCCAAAATACTCCACTGGTTCCCATCCCCAAACTCTTCGCTTTGTGCACAAGGGATTTGCCCCTATCCTACTTTCCAAAAGGACCCAAGTGCATTTCCACTAGGATTCATCTTAGCCTTTCATTATTATTTTCATTATACTTCAAGGTTATACAGTTAAAATTACTAATTTTTTATTTGAGCATTTATATTAAGCTACTGAGATTTTTAGCAGCTTAGCAGCCTTATTTCTTTGTAAGAGAGTAAGCCTCTTAGATTCTGCATATGGGCTTCTCATCTAAAATGAAAGATTTTAGAAATGAATTGAAAGGTAACGCTGACTTAATGAGGCTTTTTAAACTAAGGACTGAATATCGATACGTACAGTTCCACCCGTTACACAGCTTCCGAAGCTCAGTCTCTCTCACACGCTTTAGCATCATTACCACTGAGTGAATGAAATAGCAACACTTTCACTTCTATAGTTACTGTACTTCAAAGGTATTCTCAGCTGAACCTCAAAATATTATTTCTAGGAAGCAAAAAAAACTAGTTGGGGATTCAAACAAGAAATTACTTCCAGGCCACAGTAACTAGATAAGAAGTTTGAGCCAAAAGTATTGATATAAACAACTTGTGACTCAGCTGTATCTCCAGTTACAACCAATTTACATTTTTTTTTCTTGAAACCCTGGGAAATCAATCGAGACTACTGCAATTTTATCTCATAGTTAATTTATAAAAGATTATTTGAAAATATTTCATGTTGGGATAAACATTAACAGGAGAGAATTAAATATAAATATAAAACAGCAGAAGTAAACAACAACAATATCCATTGCCATTATTTATTACATGTCTAATTGGATAAACTCCATACAAAGATAAAAATAAACAAGACTTTGCCTGCAGCCTTACAATCCAAAAATTGCAAAACAAACAATAAAATTATTATTTTAAGATTAAGAAATTCTGAACTCTGTTTGGAGCATGAGGAAAAAGAAAATTCATTGCAGGGAGCAAAAAGAATCAGCTCTGTCCTTTATATGGCTGCATGGGATGGAGAAACCTCTCCAAAAGAACAACCCTGGAATATACTTTCTAGTATATGAATCATAGAATCTTAAGAATTGGAAGGCACCCCAAGGGTCATATAGTCCAAACCCCTGCAATGCAGGAATCTCTACGAGAGTATCCATGACAAATGACCAGCCAACCTCTACTTAAAAGCCTCCAAGGAAGGAGAGTCCACCACCTCCTGTGGGAGTCTGTTCCACTGCTGAACAGCTCTTACTGTCAGAAAGTTTTTTCCAAATGTTTAGTTAGAATCAACTTTCTTGCAACTTGAAGCCATTGGTTTGAGTCCAATCCTCCAGAGCAGGAGAAAACAGGCATGCTCTCTCCTCCGTGTGACAGCCCTTAAAATGGCTATCATATCTCCTCTCAGTTTCCTCTTTTCCTGGCTAAACATACCCGGCTCCTTCAAGTGCTTCTCATAAGGCTTAGTTTCCAGACCCTTGACCAGCTTGGTTGCCCTCCTCTGCACATGTTCCAGCTTGACAACATTCTTCTTAAATTGTGGTGCCCAGAATTGGACACAGTAATTCCAAGTGTGGTCCAAGGCAGAATAGAGTGGTACTATTACGTCTCTTGATCTGGACACTATACTTCTGCTGATGCAGCCTAGAATAGCATTCACTATTTTTGCTCCCCCACACTCCCTCGCAAACACCCCTGTTTGTGATGTCTGGTGGCGAGTTCCCAGGATCTGCACTGAGCTAAGTTTGACTGCTGCAGGTTGCTAACTCCTCCCTCAGCCTGGCTTCCTCTCCGCTGTAACTCCTCCCCCTCCGATCCTATGTTCCGACAGACAGAGCAATCAGCCACACACATCCTCAGGCCTGCAATGAAAGAAAAATAATCAGGACAAGCAATCAAGCCTCTAGCAAAGCACTCAGTCACTCCCTGAGGCCTGCTATCAATCTATCAAACTTTTAAACAGCTCAGAAAAGCAAGCAAGAAAGCAGCCTTACTCCAAAAGACAAAAGCTCACTCTCTTCAGTCTCCTACAGAAATTCTTGTTCCTGTTTGCGAGGTCTGTTCTAACTATATGGAATATAACTATATGGAATATAGTTAGATGCAAGAAGCACTTAGTTGTCTTTTCAGAACTGTCACTATAAATCCTATGACCATTTACCTAGAGTACACCCCACTGAATTCAGTGGGACCTACTTCTGAATACGTATGTTTGACCTGTAATTGCACAGAATTACTTTGAGAATGACTATGGCACATCAGACAATAACCACTAAAGAAAACCCCTTAGCAGCATCTAACCTATCACAAGAAAAAATATAGTCAAGTAGATGAAACAGACAATCTGATTTGGCTTCAACAAATATGTAAAATAAAATTCACATATGGCTTTTATGAGAGCCCACCCCCCGACAACTTTTTCACATATATTGGATCCCTTCTACCTCCCATCTAGGTGCAATCTTCATAGCTTGTTTTCTGGCTTTCTGGCTTGCCAAATACACATGCATCTGCCACTAATATAGGCAAAGATTCATTTTTCAGGCCAGCTTTTTATTTCTGTGCTAAACCATTCCACTTGGTATTTTGCTAACTCACAATGACAACTTTTACAACCCACCTGGACTGTTAGAAATGTGCCTATTGCATTTGCAGGACACATGGAAATGTGTATAGCTGTCTAATAACTGAAACATTCAGAGAGGAGGTGATGGTGATGATGGTGATTCAGTATTACCCATGTTGCCATTACTCTTAATAAAAGACAAACGCACCAAACCATAATTGAGACATGATTGTGATTTATTAAAGAAAACCACACCAGGGCCAGTTCCTTGAAATGGTTATAGAAAGCTTTTGGCTTAGAAGATATCAGGGCATATGCTGTGTAACTGTAGACCACATACTATGGCCTTGATTATATACTAATTGGACAGTAGTATCATTGTTCTGAAATAATAATACTACACCTTCCAAAATACACAGGGAGTTAAATTCCCAAAGCTAGGTATAAAATCTTTTAACTAATAAATGGTAGCTAACTGAATTAAGTTGAAAGCTTTACAAACCACATAATTTTATGTCTAAGAATCTGAAAAAGCAAAAGAAATGTTAATTTTCTATGAAAATAAGCAAATAATTAGAGGTACATGTGGGAAGATGTGGGAAGGAAAAGAAGAGAAAAGCCCCAGAGCAAGTCATTGCTCAGTCACTAGGCAAAGGCAATTTTTAATCCTTAACCAACTATTATACACTCCCTTTACTGAAAGGCAGTACAACCAAACCATTAACTTATCCTTTTACATTATAAAAAGTAGGAATAAGGCACTACTATTTATCTCGTTTCATGCCCACAAAAAATAGGGAAATAGGGAAGGACTGTAGCTCAGCAGTGGGCACACTATCTGAAGCGCTGGAGATCTGCTGTTAGCCAGAAGAGATGACACTAAGCTATTGTAATGGTTCTAAGGGGGTTGCTCGTGCGTAAGTTGCCGCCACTCCTGGCTAGGTTGCCTGGTTGAACCCTTTCTCTCTGGACAGCCTTGCACTCGTGGCTGTCTCAGTCGCTGGCAGAATCTGTCAGTGGGCGTTTCTTAAACTTCTACCAGCAAAGAAGTTCTTTGACGCCAAGTCTCCTCCTACTCTCCCTGCACGGAAGTCTTCTGCGCAGGGAGGGTGTGGGCAGCGGAGTACCCGTGCTCTCCCCACTGGTCTCCAGTGAAGAGTCCTGGAGCCTTCTCTCCGATTCCCCCATCTGCCCCCCTTCACCCCTGGTGTTACACTGATTTCCTTCCCCAGCAGACGGGCTGCCTCTCTCCCTGCTGGGACACTCTCCGGCATCGCTCTGGAGCCTTCCCTCCGCCTCTGGCTCCGATGGCAGTTCCCTGACAGCTATATACTGAGCTAGTTTCTTGTGTTTCAGGGTATCTGTAAGCAAACATAGTGTATTTTTGGCATGCATTAAACAGAGGCATGTCAGCAAATATCTGTAGATGTGCCATTTCTAGTCAGATGTAACAGTGGGAGGAAAGGTTCGAGGTTAACAAAAATCCAAGAAGTGTATGGCTTGCAGCCATGCTTGCTTATATCTTGCCTCTATAGCTGTTTGGGGGAAGAAGAGGTACAATGGGGAGAAAGATCATGAAGATCCATGTTGAGGTTTTAAATAATCTCCAGGAACACATAAACTTCCTCCCACCTTTTCCTTCCTGCTGCTGCTGCCATATTTCTTTCCCCCGCTTTGTGACTGCAATGAGGAAAGTCACTGAATCACTGAATGTGGCAGACTGAAAAACAGGAGCTCAACAGCGTTCGAAGTGTGGCAATGGAATAACATAGTCATGGGACAGCTTGAGGACTGGACATGCACACATTTACTGGCGCATATTGTATAATGTGGAAATGGTTTGGACCCTAAGGTAAGTTAATTTAAGGAAGTCAATAGAAGGAAAGTTTTCCAACAACTTCCATCCCCTGCACACCCCAATATATTCAATATATATTATGTGTGGGTTAAATAAGGATGTTAACAGCATGCACCAGCATTCTTCAATCTTGCAGGATCTACTTCACTTTTTCTTAGAACTCCAAGACCTACCAGATGGATCCAAGTGCAAAACAGTGGTTTAAAAAGAGGGGCAAACACTTAGAATTAAGGCATCTCTTGGGACATCTCAGCCCAGGCATTTATTTTCATCACCAGTCTTTTCATACATTCCCCCTCCCCTGGGTTCCCAAATTTTGTTTCAGCAGTTTAATATTTATGTTTGTTTGCTGGGGTGGGTGGGGTGTTTTGTTTTTTAGAAATCATTTGCAATCACTCACAGATCTACCAGTAGGTCCTGATCTACCTTCTGCCCATCGTAGAATACAGAGCAGCAAGAACCATATAAAGAAAGAAAGAAAACTTATTCAAGGAAGAAAAAGTCATCTATTTGACTTTCTCACATAGTGCTATTTACAAGGTAAAATGCAATGGTTTAAAATAAAAACTTGTAGGCGAAGTCCTTACTGATACAAATGCTTAATATTGTGTACAATGGTCCCAGTCTCACTTACTGAAATTTCAATATCAATATATTAAACCAAGGTTGTATGCTGAAACTAAGCTTCATCTCATCTTCAGATGTCATGCCAAACACATCAGGTGGGTTTTGACTTGGATTGGATTGATCTTTATTATGGCCATTGGCCTGTTACACGACAGTTTCCCATACCAACATGTTATACTTAGACCTCCAGATTTAAAATCGCCTAAACTTACAAAAGACAAACAGGAACCGAAGCAAAACAAAAACAAGGACGACCGTCATACATTACAATAAATTTGTAACCTATACATCGCCCTCTGCTCATAAATTAATCACGGATATCAATGGTGATATCGCTTAAAACATAAATCATGGTTTAAAACAATGGTGATATCACCTAAAACATAGATCATGGTTTAAAAGGGTTATCCGAGCCACACAGGAGACCGTTTCTCTTCTTTAGGGATAGGACGCTGATCAAGAATCTGGCAACCATGAGTGATCTTAGGGGGTCATCGTCAATTAGTAGATATCTCAGTTTGGCTTCAATCGTATCATCGGCAATTCCCTTAAGATATTGAGCAAGAAACTTGCTCCTAGCCGGTAAGTGAAGAGCACAGTCAAAAATTATGTGATGTAACGATTCCGGTGCCCCACAATTACAATCACATAAGAGCGATATCTGTCCATTGGAGAATCTATTTCTCAGCACGTTCGATGGGAAGGTGTTGAATCTTGCCTTTACAAAGGCATATCTATGAGCTGAGGAAGTTAAGGAATTCAAATAGTTTGGGAGCCTTAAGAGGGGTAATAAACCAAGATTTAGAGGTGAGCAGGTACCATTGCCCAAGACCATTTTCTGCTGTAAGTCCATCTCCTCTAGCTTACAGGTTACTGATCTTTTAGCTGGGACTATGTCCTGCTCTAGTAATTTGGATGGGGAGATTCCCATTGCCATGATTTTCAGCTGTAAATTTTTTACCCATGGGCTCTGGAAATCATCTCTCCACATACATTGTATCAAGTACAAGTTTGGGAGATTGTGCCATAGAGATAACCAGTGACAAAGTATGTGCTTCCACAGAGCATTTTCCAGGGATACAATATTAAGTTCCATGTGTAACGCTGTATTACTTACACAGTTGGGCAGTTTCAATATCCCTCTTAAAAACTGATTTTGAATGATCTCCAGGTGGGATAGGTTGAAAAAAGTCCCCCAAATAGAGATGGCATAAGCAATTGTTGGGATCACCTTGGCCTTGAAGACTTTCAGCGCCAATGGGATATGAAGGGCCCCATCGGTGAAGAAGAATCGCAAGATCGCCAAGGAGATAGCTTTGGCTCTATTTGTAACATAGGCTACATGGGCCTTCCATCTGAGGTTATGTTGTAACCAAACTCCCAAATATTGGAATCTGTAGACTTGTTCAATGACTCTCCCATCAATTCTCCAATTATGGAGTTTCCGGCTCTTTGAGAAAATCAGGATCTTAGATTTTCCATAATTAATTGTAAGGGAATTTGCGTTACAGTATGATCCAAAAATTTTTAAGGCCCTCCTGAGACCTACTCTAGAAAAAGAAAGAATGACTGCATCATCCACATATAGTAACAAGGGGCAGCGATAAAGTGCTAGGTGGGGTGCATGAATCCTTTCTTGGGCCTCTATTAGGGGAGTCCTCATGTCGCTTATGAACAAATTGAACAGGAGTGGAGCCAATATACAACCCTGTCGGACACCTCTGTTAATGGGAATTGAATTGGTGAGATCACCCTCGGGGGTGAATCTCACTCTAACCGCTGAGTTCTCATGGAGTTTGATTATTAGCCAGAGAAGCCTTCTGTCAATGCCCCAGCGGGTGAGTTTTTCCCAGAGGATGCTCCTGGGGATACTATCGAATGCTGCCTTTAGGTCAATGAATGCCGCACAGAGTTGGCCACCCTTTGGGGTGGAATATTTCCAGGCAAGATGTTGTAAAATTAGAATATGATTGATTGTTGACTGTTTTTGGCGGAATCCAGCTTGTTCGGGCCCAATTAATTTTTTCTCTTCGGCCCATTGGATAAGTCTGTTCAACAGGCAGCGGGCATACAGTTTCCCCACTATTGAGAGCAGACTGACGTTTCTGTAATTCCCCGGGTCATCTGGTGAGCCCTTTTTGTGGATTGGAACGATAACAGCGTCCTTCCATGCTTCCGGGATCATTCCAGAGTTGTTAACTGCATCAAAGATGGTCGCCAGGACCTTGGCCCACCAGTCCGCGTGGTATTTTATAGCTTCTGCCGGGATCAGGTCTGGCCCAGGCGCTTTCCCTGTTTTGAGTTTGACGATCAAGTCATGGATGTCTTCCGGATCGGTGGGGGGCCAGAGGGGAAGCTGATCTTGAAATCCGTCTCTTGTGTTAACGATACAGTCAGTTGTGGCAAAGTAATTTTTTAAATAAGTTTCCCAAACCGGGGCGGGAATAATAGTTAAAGGGTATCTTTTAGTTCTTTTATTTACCAGGAGCCAAAATTGTCTGGAGTTCCGTGATGATGAGGCTTCTATAATTGCCCACCATTGATTCACTTGCCATTCCAGTCTGGCACCCTTCTGAATTTGCTTGTAGGCCGATTTTGCTTGGAAGTATTCTTTTGGCAAGACCGTTGCCCCAGAGGCTTTGTACTCTTTGTAGATGTTACCAAGAAGTTGTCTAGCCTGTTTACAAGCACTGTTGAACCACAATGCACCTATCTTCCTTTGTGTTCGATTTATTTTATGCGTCGGGACAGAAAAAAAAGACGTTAGATCTTCTGACAGATTCGAGAATAGTCTTAGAGTTTGGTCATAATCATGATAATCCTCAGTTAAGCCTGAATATGCTTGTTTTAGTCCATGTTGGAAATATGCTGAGAATTTTTGAGCCTGTAGTTCGGACCATTTTACACTTTTGACTTGCAGTACTGAATTCACAATCAAATGTGTTGGATGTCTGTCTCCAGCTGGGGTCCAGTCTATAATCATTGTGGCGACCAACGGTAGGTGGTCGCTCAGTTGAATATTTTCAACTTTAAAATGGGAAAATTTGGGGAATATATCATGAGATACCAGCATATAGTCCAGGACACTGTTTGCAGAGGAGCTTATGTGTGTGAACTCACCCGGTACGTCAGGCGGGCAGTTCCCGTTTAGAATCACTAAGTTTAAACGTAGTACCAATTGGTAAAGAAGGGTTCCTGCTTCATTTACCCTTTTGTCTTTGGAAAGTCTTTGATTATGGAGGGAGAGGTCATTAATGAATTCTGGGGTTATCCACCATTTGGCTTTGATTAAGGACTCCCAATTTGTTGCAATGCGAGCATTGAAATCCCCTGCTATAACATTGGGTATATTGGGGTGTTTGGAGTGACAAAGAATAAGATGTTCCTCCAAGATTCCGGTGGGTTTTGACTATGGTTTGGTGTGATGTTTTAATGACAAACCTTTTCTTTTTTTTTTTTTTAAAAAAAGCCAGTTAATTATAGTTGGAAACTATGGTTTGTATTAATTATGGTCCATCATAGTTAGAATTACTGTTCTGTCTTCAGGCTGCTCAGGGTAGAGTGCTAAACAGATGAAAAATAAAAGTAGATTACCAGATCTAAACCGTGGTTTGTTTATATGTTTGGATACTCAAACTACAATCTCAGTTCTAAACTGTAGAAGCACAAGGTACTGTTTGCCTGTGATTGCTTTTTTCCTCCTCCCTCTTTTTAAGGTAAAGGTAAAGGTACCCCTGCCCGTACGGGCCAGTCTTGACAGACTCTGGGGTTGTGCGCCCATCTAACTTAAGAGGCCAGGGGCCAGCGCTGTCCGGAGACACTTCCGGGTCACGTGGCCAGCGTGACATCGCTGCTCTGGCGAGCCAGAGCCGCACACGGAAACGCCGTTTACCTTCCCGCTGGTAAGCGGTCCCTATTTATCTACTTGCACCCGGAGGTGCTTTCGAACTGCTAGGTTGGCAGGCGCTGGGACCGAGCAGCGGGAGCGCACCCCGCCGCAGGGATTCGAACCGCCAACCTTTCGATCGGCAAGTCCTAGGCGCTGAGGCTTTAACCCACAGCGCCACCTGCGTCCCCTCCTCCCTCTTTTTACATCATGTCATTTAGATTGTAAACTAAGGGCAGGAATTGTCTTTATTCTGATATTTGTAAGCTGCTCTGGGAGCCTTTTTCAGATCAAGAGCAGGGTAAAAATGATTTAAATGAATGATAAATAAATAATTATCAATGGAGCTATATGCAAGACAAGGACCAACATCAGTCAAAACTGACCCATTTTTATGACATTTGGCCGGGGGGGGGGAAGAGAGAGATAAACTTCTGCTTAGTGACTAAGGTTCTCACATGCATATTAACTTTCCCAGCATAGCTACAAGCTTTTCAATTAAACAATAAAATAAAACAAACAAGTGAACAACTATTTATCTTATCAGTGGTTTTTGCAGTAAAACTGCATATTTTTTCTGTTCTCCCCACCCCACCCCACCCCACCCCACCCCACCTCAAACTTCCACCATGTATACAGTCTGACTCAGCCCTAAAAGCCTCATACTACTGAGATTCAACTCAGCCTTAAACAGGGGTGAAGGATAAATGCCAGCCAATGTCTAAATTACTGAAATGTAAAGTGATAATGTCTATCACATTGCAAGCTTCAGTGTTGGGATGCTCTCAGCCTTACTGCTTCAGGGAGGAGAAACGAAAACTACAGTGTTGCTGTCATTTTTAAACATATACCTTGCAGTCACTTTAATACTACATTAAGGACACTGCTGGGATTCAGTATTTAAAGTATTTGTTACTCTTAAATTCTGATTTGGAAGTGGGTCAATAACCGTCACTCTTTGTGGCATGCATATTTACCTAAACACACCTCAACCTACCTGATCCTAACAATCACTCCAGCCTTCAAAACATGTGCTGTCATGAATAACAAGAATTGTGGGAATGTGCATCAGAGCCATTTTCTCCTTTCTTGCCGCTCTCCTTCTGCCGTTGCATGATGTCTTTCTTGTGAAGATCCTGGCTTGTATTAAGATAAAGTTCTTTGTTGTGTCTAAGCCAAGGACCACTGGCTTAATGGCAGTCAATAAACCAGGAAAACTTCAGTTTCCAAATAATAATCTGAATGGAGCCAACTTTGTTCTGAGAAAAACTCCATCATCAGGACATTGGACTTAAAGAATAACCCTAAATTAATAATATAGCTTATGAGTTAAACTCTTAGCAATGACCATTAAAAAACAACAACCTGTCAATTGAAAACTATCAGTCTGTTCTGAACAGCTTTTAACACATTTAGATTTTTTGTCATAAAATATTCTATTTATTTCCCAGCAGCTGGTGTCAAAAAAGTTGTTGTTTTTAAATATTACTCTTAAATAAATAAAATCTGTTTTCATATTGTGTAAAATTAGTTTTGCCTGCTGTGAGTTTGTGGCATTATGAAGTGATCAGTTCTCTCCATTAATTATTTAAAGCAAGGCTATCAAATAAACTTGACTGAAACATTGTATAATATGTACAATTTGTATAAATCTGGCATTTGTGCTTGTACACAGTGGAGATCTTACTTGCCCTTTCGCAGTTAGTTGTTACAATTCTTATCCCACCTATTTTACAGTAGATGAAGAAACATTCTGCTTTTGTGCATGTGAGGCCCAGCACCAGTTTTCCAATAGTACACTACATCCTTCCTTTGATGGCACCAAGATATATTTAAATAATTCCCCTGGCTGTTCACATGGGTAATTGCTTTTCAACTGGCCTTGGGTAGCATTAAACTCTTTATTTATTCTTTGTTTTAATTTCTGGTTTGACAGTGCCTCATACTTTTATCAAACACTACTTGCATTGTTAGCAATTCCTCTGGAGTCTTAAAATTACCCTGTCTTTCAAGGAAGCTATAACTGTATAGCCATAATTATTCTCGTATTTTATTCTCACTGCCATTTTTGGAAGGAAGGAAGGGGTGGGAATTGAATGAATCTCTCTGGCTTAGGAGACAGAAAAATACTGTGTCAGATCTGTAATGACTTTTAAGGCAAAGGGTTATCATGACAGTACCAAGATATAAACTGATAACAATTAAGTATAAGCATCACTAAGAATGAATAATAAGTGGCCATAAATTATTGTGTGGAACCTTTCTGTATATGTATTTTCCTGGAACTAGGTTGCCTGAGATAAGGTCTCATACTCTGGTATAGCTTATGTAAGGTTCCCAGACTGCCATGTTTTGTTTGGTTTTTGGTTTTTTCTCCTCCAATTTCCTTTCCCCCCTTGATGCTTTTATTTATATAGGACAGGGATAAGAAACTCATGGGAAACTATAAATACCACCAGCCCTGGCCTCTGGGTATGCTGGCTGGGGCTGATGAGCACTGGAGTCCAGCAACATCAAGAGGACCATCAATTTCTCTTCCTTAATAGAGGCCAACATGGGATAAAAGGACATTCATTTCAAGCCAACAACCTGAATCTCACTTTAAGATGTGTATGGCACATATATAAGCTACAAACAGCCTAAACTGGGCTAAGGCCACAGTGCAATAATTTCTAAAGTGATCCCTGTGCTAACAAAAGGGGCAGCTTGTCTCCTTGCTCTAACAATTAACTGAATCCTTGATGAAGCTCAAGAAGGTCCTGCTGGCACTGCTGTGCTTGCCCTCCAACTAAAGCCCTTTTCACATGTTCAAGTGAACATCTAACACAGGAGGGAAGAGGGTTTTACCTACTGGTCCAACCCCTGTGCCTCCTCAGTATCACCATATAACATTGTATGAGCAATTTATAATAGAAATGGAAGAGGAAGAATTATTTGCTGCTATACTTCTCTTCCCAACTTGTACAGCATGAATCTACATCCTAGGATGGAGCTTCCTGAGAATGAAACCAACTGGAATTGCAGCCCATGGTATCCTGGATTTTTTGTTGCATGATTCACCCTGTTACTTAAACCATAAAATTCTGACTGAATCTACTTCACTCCAAACTTCCAACTAAGTGTGTCGTATCTTTTCGCCAGTGGTTTCTTTAGCTGTTTGAAAAATTCAGGAGAAATTGTTTCGGATAATTCAGTGATCTGTGTTTGCTAATCATCCCTGGTTTTAACAAACCAAACTGATTTCATGAAGGAGAATTCCTAATCAGTAGCAATTCTTAATTTTATGCTGCAAGGTCCAAAATATTAAGTTCCTTTTGCTGAAAAGATGAAAGCACAATTCTAAGCTACTCAGTGCTCCATATACTACTACTTCCTAGCTGTATCTTACTTTTGCCTATGCCTACATAAAAATACAGGGTCTCACAAGCTATTAGACCAGCTGCTTGGAATTATTTTTATTTAACTGACAAAATTTCTTTGTTCTGGTCAGGGAACTGCCATCAGCTCAGAGGCGAGAGGTGGAAGGGCAGCGGGATTACAGGAAGCCTCCAAAGATCGTGGGAAGCAGCACTTCCTTGGCGGAGAAGGGAAGCCCCGCCTCTAGTGGGGAAGAGATGCAGGGCTCAGAGGATGCAAGAAAGAGCCAAGACACCGTGCATGAGCAAAGCGGGAGGGAGGGAGGTCCCCCTTTACCCAAGCCCTCCCTGCGCAGTAGGTTTTCACGCAGAGAGGAGAGGTGTCGGATGGGGGTCAAGAGACTACTCTGCTGGGGAAAGTTTAAGGACCGCCCACTCTCAGATTCTGCTAGTGACTGAGCAAGACATGGAATTGAGGCGTTCTGCATTGTAAATGTTTTTGCACCAATAATAAAGCCTTTGAAAAGACCAGTGGGGATCTTGCCTGTTCGCTCTTGAGCAACCACGCCAATAGACATAAAGGTTTTCATTAAGACTTTGTAATTCATACATTCCAATATACCATATCATAAATGAACAGGACTCTAAAAGCCTCCTGATACCTGGGTATATTTGAACATTTCTTCTTTAAAGATGAAGATTCATGGTGACCCTCAATATAGAGGAACTGACATTGATGGTGTTTTACAAAAATCAAATTGCACAACACTTTTCAAACAACTGTTTATATTTTGCATTGTTTTTCTTTATTATTTAATCAGATTCACAGAATCAAAGAATAAGATATCAACATGAGATACTAGGTGAATATAGGCCTAACTAGCAAATGTGGTGGACGTTTGCATTTTAAAAGTGGACTAATAATACAGATGATTATATGCAATAATACAGATGATTGTGACTGACTTTGCAGTATGATGTAATATTTTGTTGAATCACCACTAGCTATGGATTGTTGTGGAGCAGGGCAATGAAGTGCTCACCTATGTGGACAATGATGTAGTTTTAAGGAGCTTAATAAAATATTTTTTCCCCTCATTCTAATCCTCTTCACAGTGACAAAAAGCTTAAAAAACTGAATATTCAGTTCAGAATTAGTTCACAAGGATTGGGGGCTTGGTGGGATGTTAAAACATCAGACTGATGAGAGGTCAAGCCAAACAAGATATTTTTAAAGTGTGGGTCCCATTTTTCCACATAGAAATAGTGTTAGAGAGTCATCCATTATCCCTTTTACCTTTCGAAAGGTGGACTTACTTTACTTATGAAAGGCACCATGTTGTAATCTACTGAGCTTCCCCCGACCCCAGCCCCCAGAACGGGTCCCAGAGCAATGCCGAAGCTGGCGGCTTCTCCCCGACCCCAGCCTCCAAACTACGTCGGGAGACAGTGGGATGGCACGCTGTGCCTCCCCGCTGTCCCCCGAGCTTGCGGGGCTGGAGGTGGGGCTCTCCTGAAGCCTGAAGAGTGAGAGGGGTTGGTGCGCACCGACCCCTCTTGCTCTACAGGCTTCAGCGAAAGCCTGCATTCACCCCATAGGATGAACACACATTTCCCCTTCCTTTTTGGAGGGGAAAAAGTGTGTCCTATAGGGCGAAAAATACGGTATTTTGTAAGTCTTTTGGGCTTTAACACCATTCACATTTGCTACATCCCCTTTTCCCCCAATGCAGATTTTATTATTAATTTTGTCACTTTACTGCTATATGTATTTTTACTTTTTTTTATGGACATCTCTCTCTCTCCCTCTATCTCTCATAATATTATTCACTTAGGGAAAATGTAGGGAAATTTTCAGTTACGAAGAAAAATCTGAGGATTGCATTGCTTTTAAGCCTGTGAAGCCATCCACTGTGTAATTTCACACCTTGATATCAAGTTTAACCATATATATACTCAACTCTCTCAGCCCCCTCATCATATAACAGCCACTGAACCAAAACTTTCAGGGATGTGACTGTAGTTTCTTACCAAAATAGTAACAACAACACAACATGCTGCAGTAATCTGATATTATGAGATGCAATTTAGAAACTCTTATTATGACTTAGACTTGTAGTTCTAATTTATCCCTTCAATACATCCAACTTGCAAATCAAGTGAGTAGTTTTTTACTATACTGTATAGTAAAAATGTTCCTATACAACATACACCAAAACATAAATGAATTCTAAATAAATGCCTCAGAAAAACTGCAAATACTTATATCTTTCAAAATATATAAAATAACACTTGTACTGTAATAGAAATGTGCAATCTTTAAAATCTGAAAACCATGTGTGTGGGGAGTGACAAAATATAGTTTTGCAGGACAATTTTTTAAAAAATTCAGCGGCATCTTAATTTCTTGTCTGAAGAACCTATTTAATGACATATGAGGTAGGAGTTTGATCCTAGAAACTTGAAACAAGCATAGCTAGTAAACATACCTAAATTTAGTAAGGATCCTATATCTCTGGGTTCATACCAGATGTCAAACGGTTGATGGCAATAGTAGGAAACAGGCTCCATCCATTTCCCCCTGAATATGCTTCCAGTGACCAGACTGGGTTCAAGCAAAATATACTTGGTGTGGCAGATTGTGACTATTTATTTACCACAGCAATTTTTGCACCACCTCAATTTCATTACTTTCTTGGTACCATGAATGGCTGCTGCCTTAACTTGAGTAGTAATCTGTGAATCTCAAATTACTGGTGAAGTGAAACTCACTTTAGATAGTTCCTATCTGTAACAGGTTGTCATTCATAATTGTTGTCATCCTATCAGCATCAGTTAGCTTCTTCACAATCAGTTCTTCACACACGGTTCCTCACAATGGAAAAGCATTGAAGGGCCTGGTTTTGATTAAAAAGTGCCATCTCCATAACCATCCACCTAAATATGTTATTGCACTCAAAAGATATATTCCTATGGACTGGTACGGAGAACATTCCACAAGTACAATGAGTAGTTGCTCAGTGCCATCCTCTGACATTTCCTGCCAGCAACAAGCAAGAACCCATCCAAGAGCTTCCCCACAAACTCCAGAAGGACCCAAAAGAGCAAAATGTTAAGCTGTAACCCTCAGTTCTCAAAATTCATCCACTGTAAATTCAGTCCATTAAAGTTCTGTTCTGAATTATTTTAAAGTAGGTCATTCTTAAAATATCATCATTTATTTTTTAAAACTGCCCAGCTTTGGAATTCTTTCCCCCCCCCCTTTTTTTTTTTTTGGTCAGGAGAATGCAGTTATTTTAGCTAAACAAAACAGTTTAGAATTATTACCATATTATGCCCTCATATCAGAATTTTGCAGGATTTTGATGTATTTTTTTTATATAAACACACACACACATCCACACAGACACACACACGAAGAGGAAGTAAGAGCAACTTCAAGCAGTGCATATTAAGTTGAAGGCTATGGAAACAGCCAAAAACTGCATGGTGGTGTTGTAAGCATAGATATGATTAATGGAGTTCAAAGCAGTGTTTTCCAGTGGTTGAAGACACAACAATCACTACTTAGAGCAGTGTTTCCCAACCTTGTGCCTCCAGCTGTTTTTGAACTACAACTCCCATCATCCCTGACTAGCAAGACCAGTGGCAAGGGATGATGGGAATTGTAGTCCAAAAACAGCTGGAGGCACAAGGTTGGGAAACACTGACTTAGAGGAATGAATGATATAGGATTTGTTTTCATATCAAGGTTTTTTAAAGCTTTTGCTTAGAATTCCCCCAGTATTTGGCTTTTAATACTACACAACCACCCCATTAACTTGAAAATCAACAATGTTAAGCTTCCCCTAACCAAGCAGCAACATCACCATCACCATGATAATCATCACCATTAATTAATTAATTAATTTATTTATTAATTAATTACACTGTTTAATCTGGATACAACTGTCTCAGCTAATACCAAGAAAGGAAAGGGGGAATTTGCATGAGAGTAGAGCAGCCTGGAGGGGAGAAGTGTAAGTGATCTACGGATTGCTCCCCAAAAAGAATGTATCTGCACATTGTGGTGGACAGTGTGTCTTTTTTTCAAGGTATAACAATCACAAAATATTGCCCAGATTTGAAGTAGAGGAATTAAGCTTCCCACCACATTTTCTGGGACTCTTCATATATCACATATAGCTGTGCATTAATCCGTTGTTAAAAATGATGAACCTCGGTTATTTCCATTTGAAAAGTTTTTTTTTTTAAAAAAAAGACTAATTATTTCATCTGATTGCAACACACGATATTAACCTACTAAGGAAAATCTTAATTTATTAAGGATGTCCTCAATGAAGCTGGAGGGTCCTCAAGGAACAAGCTGGCATCCAAAAGAATCCATATTCTCATCAACATTTCTTCAGTATAACTACCATGAAAGCAATAATCTCTTTTTAATGAAACACAGATTTTATTTTATTTTTCAAATTCTGTTGTTACTTGTCCTTCAACTTTTACTATCATAAAAAGCTACACCTTATTATCACTCTCATCAGCACGCAGATGTAGGTCTAGTGAAACTGAAATCATATTGCTGGGGAACAAACTCTTGCACATACAGCAATTCTTGTAGAGGAGGGTTTCTGTTTTCTGATATTTTAAATCTATTTAGCAACTAGAAATAAAAGAGCATGTCAGGTGGTGGATGGGTTGTCACAGTTTCTGCTGAGCACACACAATTCCTTATGCAACCTGGCACTTGGAATCTTACGAGAAAATAAGTACAACACAATTCTCTCCCCGACTTCCCACTTTTCCTTTTCTTCCATATCCCATTCATACCACACTAGCATCACCAATGAAGCAACAGCATATCGAGCCACAATAATGCTTCCTAATGCAACGCGACAGCAAGACTAATTTCACCAACAGGCAACAAGCAAGCTAAACCTCTTTTAAAATTATTATTTTTAATTCATGGGGGGAAATAGAAGAAGGAGAAGAAAACAACAGAGCTGATTAAGGAAGAACCTGACAAAGAAACAAACAGAACAACAACAACAAAAATCCCTGAAAAAGAAAGAAGGGGAAAATGAGGAGAGGAAAAACAATTATCCTAGGCATTAGGCAAAAGTCTGTAATATTATCTACAGTGACAGCACAGCCATTGTTAGTGCTGCCAAGGCACTGGATGTTTGCTATATCACCCGAGGTCCTGAGAGAATAATAAACTAAGCAGATTAGACGGAGACTGATGCCTCTGTGCCACTTCTACCTCCACACAGAGTTTGGTGTTTCAAAACATATACAGGCAGGTAAACCCAGAAAATGGGTTTCCATGTTGTTAGGATGGGGGGAAGAGGCTGCCAACAACTAGGGCCTGTTTATTATTTAACAGTTGGTATTGCTAGAAGCCTGGCACAGCAATAGAGCAATCTCTGTTTCAGTGCAAGGAAACCTGATTATGGAAGCATGCAAGCCAAATCCTGTTTACCATAGTCTGGAAGAACTTCTGTGCCCTCAAAAGACATGGAAATTCTCACAATAGCTCTTGTCCAAGTAGAGAGGAAGCTTCCTGGGGCAGAGGTACAAAATGTGTAGAACCAGGAAACAGTGCTGGCGCACAAGGGCAATTAAGAGTGTCCAGTTCTTTCTCCCAATTGCAGTGATCCCTCTTACCCAGCTATGAAAAATGGGAAGGATCTTCTCAACCACCCTTCTTTTAACTAATTTCTTTCAACTAACATAATCATGCAGAATAACTCAGTCGGAAGAGCATGAGACCCTGAATCTCAGGGTCATGGGTTTGAGCAAAAAGATTGCCCCGGTGGTTGGATTAGATGACCCTCGTGGTCCCTTCCAACTCTAAAATACTATGATTCCATGAAACCACACACACAATGCCCATGTTTTAAAGCAAAGAACTTGTTATTGCATGGAGATTATGCTTGAGTTTTCTGCAGCTGCTGGAACGCAATGGGCTATCTAACAGCTAAAGTGCTAGTGTCAAATGAGTGGATCAACAGAAATGCGAAGTATAAAAGCATCATATTATTTTAACACTATCTCTTCCCAACACTGCTAAGCTTATGACACCGTGGAAATAATAAATTTGGGCAATTTCATATGTTAAATTATTGGCGTAGTTGCTGCTTTAAATTAATCCACTCTACACAACGTAATGAAATATAATCTAGGAAATTGGTAAAGATGCCAATGGCACTAAAATTTAAAGTATACATGTCCGTCCTTCCGTCGTCATCCCCCCAATATCTGAGTGTTTAAAAAAGCAAAACAAACAGGGAGCCAGGAAAGGGAATCGGGAGAGTGGTTAATAGTGGATACTCACACTATGATAGACAGAATAGGAGCCAATGGTTCTAAACTTAGTCATGTGTCATACTTTGTCATATGTTATACATGACATCAGGTGTGGAAATGGTAGAGATGTGACTGGATCAGCTGCATGACTGAGTTTCCCATGAGGTACTCAATGTCCCTGCTAGTCCCTGCAGCATGCAGGCTTGAGATCATCAGCTGAAGGACAGTGGTTTAAAGCCTGTTGGATTGGATGTGCAACCAAGTTCCCAGAACAGCTGATCCCTGCGGAAAGAAGGCTTGAAATCATAACTTCTCAGTTGATGGGCAGAGCTGGATCAGCTGCGCAACAGAGATCCCCACGGGGGTAAACTCAATTGTGCATGCAGTCCCTGAAGAAAGCAGACCTAAAGTCACAGCCCATCAGCTGATTGGTGATAACTTCATGCCTGCCAATCAGTGGCATTTCAAAGCACCGCACAGGGCTCTTTGCAAACCCTGCCACTCACTTTGAATTCCCAAAGAGCATCACTGTCAAATTTGGCCCATGAGGGGGAGGGGAGATAAGGATCATGTCCACCAGCCAGATCAGATCCTCCCCTCCCTGTTCTAAAGTATCAGTGGAGCTCCACACACACAGGAGACCATTCCTTGTCCTTCTTCAAGTAGAAGACTGCTCGGTATGTTCAATATGTCCCTTCAATGGTGTTCCTTCAAATACCAAAGACTGAGTGAATGGAAACAAAAAAAAGGAGCCATTTTCTATTGTGGGGCCTTTGGAATATTTTGCCTTTGAGACTTATGATTTTTCAGATCCGAGCAAATACATTTTAAATTTCCCAGGCCTTTATAATTTTATCCTTTCACTCTAATTGTTTCTGTTTTGTGGAAAGTTGTGCTGCATTCTGTTGTTTTACTGTTTCAGCTGTTTTAGTCATGTTGTTCTACTTCTTGTTGTCCCAATATTTTTCATTTTAACTTATTGTAAGATAAAATGGTAGCTCACAGAGCTTGAGATAGTACATCTTTTAAATAAACAACTATCCAAAATAAAATCGGGCACACATGGAGACAGTTTACAGGCTCACTTCTCTTCCTGTGGTACTAATATCCACATCATTATATGCCCATCTCATACAACTTCGCAAAAAATAATTCAACCAACAGTTGTAAGGATGTCTGTGATCCAATGGCTAAGAGGCATCTAGATAGTTGACAGGCAACAAACAGTTTTCAATGTACAGTGGTACCTCGGGTTACATATGCTTCAGGTTACATATGCTTCAGGTTACAGACTCCGCTAACCCACAAATAGTGCTTCAGGTTAAGAACTTTGCTTCAGGATGAGAACAGAAATCGTGCTCCAGCGGCACGGCAGCAGCAGGAGCCCCCATTAGCTAAAGTGGTGCTTCAGGTTAAGAACAGTTTCAGGTTAAGTACAGACCTCTGGAACGAATTAAGTACTTAACCCGAGGTATCACTGTATTATCTACAGTATGTAAGTCTCAGAGAATGGCTGCCCCATTACTGACCTTGCTGTACACATCATATAGCTAAAACGAAGAACTATCAGTCTCCCCAGTAGTTAGTTTGACATATTTTAACCATATAGAAGCAGCTGATTGATACTTGACATTAATTTTCAATTTGACAGGCATCAAAGGTGTGCAATTGTGTAGAATAGCAACTTTCCTTGTGTAATTGGATTTGCATAGAAAGAAATGCATGCTGATCTTGCACACCTTCAAACAGCAGCTATGTATCATACTGTGCCTTCAAGAGCTCTTTATCCTGTGCCAAAAACAGACTGTACAGAGATTAGAGATTAGTGAGATCTGTTCGCAAGAAAACAAAGTCTGGTGAAAATTTAGCCAGTGTTGAATTTTTGCTACTAACCAACACCTGGACTTGAATGGTATCACAAAGCGGGCAGGGGGGGGAGCATTAAATGATAGAAGAGATGAGGGGGGGGGGAGAATAAATCCATTTTCTGAAAAGCAGTAACATTCTGTTTTTCCAGAATACAGAAACAGCCCCCTGAGTTCTACCATAATTCTGCCTCACTGTCATGGCGAGAGTTTTCTAAGATACTGCATTATAGGCATCTGCTATACAATTGGCTTTCTGGCATCATGGGTACTATAATTCTCTCTACAGTGTGATGTGGGTAATTATAGAATGCCTGGATTCTGTCAGATTGATTCAAAACCCATTGAAGCCAATGAAAATTATCCCAATGATTTCAATGGACATCTCCGGAAGGAACAATATTTACCCATTGTGTGGCACCTGCAGCTAGGGGATGTGCGAAAAGCTGACTTTGGCAGTAAAAAACACAAGAGAAGGGGAAATGCCTAGATTCAAGAATATAAAAATGTCCCCCATTATTTGTTCTCTGTGGTCAAGGGTCTACTGGATGCTATAGCGGGATAACGCCATACTATCCCTCAATGTGACCTGTTATCATCTAGTGTTGTCTTGGCCACATTTAAAAACTACTAAAACCTAATATTAAAAAGATACAATAATTGCTACTGCACATTTTAATGAATTATTGTGTTCAAGGTTCCTACGAAAAGTAATATTATACTCGGCTTATGTTTTAATTGATTTATTAATATTTTATCACAGGAATGTAATTTAAGCTCCTCATGATTTAGATCTCATAAACCTTTAGCATTTTGCAAATTCCAATTCCAATTTAAAGCCAGGGCGAGCAATTAACTTTTCTATCATCTTGTCAGGGGAGAAGGTTCATGTTTAATTTGAGACAAAGTGACAGAAATATATATACACTGTATGTATTACTCCAATTTAATTTATGAGTCAGCACCATCCACCTTCGAAATGTAGATTTAATAGAAGGGGGAGAGGCTTGTTGTCGTGGCATCGCTGAGATATCTGCCCTGAATTCGTTAGGGGAAAAATGTCCCTGGTTTATTGAGATAGGAGGCGAGATTGATTACTGGTCTATTTCCAATTCCTTTGTTTTAATTTCAATTCGCTTGTCACTTTCTTGTACACAGCATATTCTCCCAAATGTAATCTCACAGCCTCTTGCCAATGCTATTGTAGGCAACCCACTGTAACCATTTCTTCATCACATACGCAGTAAGTTTGTCATAAACCCTAAACAAAAAGATAACTGAGAGACTAATCCTCCACCGAGTTTAATAAAACAGTACCAAATGGGCAAAATCTGCAGTTTTTACTAGTGCAAGAATGGGAGTGTAACTTGATTAAAGAGATGGGGAGGAGCATGAGGGCAGAAATGTAACAAATAGAGCACAAAAGGTGCAAACATAATTTATTATAAAGCTGTCAAAGTCTCATAAAAATATCACACATAGAAGCTAGAGATACTTTCAGATACGTTTCAAAACTGTATATGCTCTTCTTCAGGATGAGAGTTCCATGCTTGAAGTCTGTGCTTTCACTTAGACAGGAGCCGTATATTTATGGTTGAACTGCTAATGTTCTACTGCTGGATCCAAGCCACTTAGGCCTTCATAAGTCAGAACCAGCACCCTGAACTGCCCAGAAGGCAATACAAAGTCAGAGCAGATGGCACAGCATTGCTTACAATGTGCTTTTGGCAATCCACAATCAGGAGGGAAGCCACATTGCACAGGAGGGAGAGCTTCTGGATCATGCTATCAAAGACAACCCCATGTTGAGCACATTGTAGTAGCCTCAAGATACATGAAGTCATGAATGATAGTTGTAAGGTCTCTGAATCACACAACAGAGTTGGTAAAAAAGAACCCCATGCACATATAAGGACCACATTTTGTTGTTATCATTACCTGTTTGACCTCTAGATTCTGCTTGCTGCTGAACGGTGCTCGTGAAAGACACTTCACTGTGTCTGATCAGTCTCAGGGCACTTCCAGACTGTCACTATTTTCTGTCACTTATCAGCAAATTCAGGTTGCACAGTTAAAGTTAAATTGGTATTCCCGGCAACCACCATTCACTTGTGAGATCGCCTTAGCCCATATATGCCCACTTGATTGCTTAGATCTGTGAAGCTGGCACTGTTACTGGCAGCACCCACCTGGGAACTTCCTAAATATTGACATCCAGTAGAATCCTTCACTGTACTCTTTCTGGGGTCTGTTAAAAACATTTTTGTTAAGGGAAGCCTATCCAGATGTGTAGAAGCTGTTGTGTGGTTTAATCTGGTTTCAGGACATTCTTGGTTTTTAAATTATTTTCTGAATTTTTAAATACTTGTTTTTTACTGCCTTTACTGATAATAATATTTTTCATTTTCTGTAAAATGTTTTGAGATTTTATTACAATTCAGTGGTATATAAATATTGGGGGGGAGGGGGAGAGAAACATTTGCTTCTCATAAAATCTAACTTTTTCTGCTATCAGCCCTGGTCTCTCTCTCTCTCTCTGACATGGCACTCACTTAGCTGCCCACCCTGGTGCCATCAGTTAATGGGAGTAGCTCTGCCTACCCAGAGGGGGATGTTTCATTGGTCACAACCACTGGTCAGGAGGCAGAGGTACCCCTCCCATCACCTAGGTCTGGGAGGAGCCAAGAGAAAGGGAACTAGGAGTAGCGACAAATTGCAGAAACGTTTACTGTCCTAAAATGAGTCTGGCCCATTCCCATATACAGGACAGCAAAGCATAGCTGTCAACTTACAGATTTGAAAATAAGGGACCCGCAGACTTGAAAATAAGGGACCAGCAGCCAAAATAAGGGACCTGCAGCCTCACCTGTTCCAGGCATTCCAGTCTTCCTGTCCTCCTGCAGTCTGGTCAAACTCACGCTGGTAGCTTCGAGAACACTGTCCAACCAACTTTGTAACCAGAGGTTCAACTGAATAGAATCTGAATCACATGCACCACAAGGCCTATGCAGCCTCAACTTAAGATGGCTCCCTGGCCTGGCTTTGCACTGCAAAATTTCCAGCAGCACATGCAACAAAATGGCGTCCAGCATTCAAAAACCCCGTCAGCTTGCATTAACTAGCCACACACAAGGCATGCAAGCTCCACCCCCCAGTCGTTCTTAGACTTCTTATTGGGTGAGCAACACAGCCAAGCAACACAGTTGGAGCCTCTGTGCTGGTCCAGGGGGGAGGTTACCGTGGGGCGAGGTCCAGGACCTGAGTTGAGGGTCAGCAGACAGTCCTCCTCGGGCGAAGCGGGGTCCACAGCGAGAAGCCGGGCAAGGACAGGAACTCTGGGGGAACAGGACTGGATGCTGGCCAAAACAGCTCTTCAACGATGTTGCTCCCACAACCTGGGACCGGGCTGACTGGCCTTTACCTTCTCTGAGGCCAGGGGCGGTCCCGGCCCCCAGGAGACCTGCCTCTCCTGGCCTTAAGGCGAGCACTCCTCCTGGTAGAAACCAGTTCCCTTCGCCTCTCTGCCCTGAGCCTCTGCAGTTCAGGAGAGGCTGAAGGGTTACTGGACCCAGGGGGAGACTCACCTGTAGGCACTGAGTCCTCAACCACCTCCGGAGCCAGAGTGGATTCACCTGGTGCCTGCTCCTGAGGATCTGGCACAGGTGCAGGCGCTTCAGAATCAAGGCCCTGCCCCAGTTCAGCCGGCCCTGGAGGGGGGACTCCTGTGCAGGCTGGGATTCCTCCGGTTCAGCCTCTGAATCGGATTCCCAGGCCATCACAGCCTCCCTCCTCCCTGGCCAGCAGGGAGGGAGGGAGAGGAGCTGCTTCCTTTGAAATTTAAGGGACATCATTTAAGGGACATTTAAGGGACATCCATCAATAAGGGACAGCAGCGGAACATGGCGCTGGAATAAGGGACTGTCCCTTCAAATAAGGGACAGTTGACAGCTATGCAGCAAAGGGGTGTGACTGTTGTCAGATCAACGTCTAAGGCTTTGCCAGTTAGAGCACCTGCCTTTGTTGCACCTGTATTTAGGATTAACCATGTGTAGTGCCTTAAGCTATCAATTTGCATGTGTGCAGAAGTAATCTAAGCATTAAAGCTTTGGGAAAGAACTCTTCCTCAAGGATTTGCTCTGCTCCTCCTACCCTGGAGAAGGCAGATCTGGCCAATGGCATGTGCCTCAAATGACATCCATATTAGATTATTGTAATGCACTCACTATATGTAGGGCTGGTCTTGAAGACCATATGATCCAGCAGTCACTACCAGAAGTCCTGCACTGCATTTCACTGCTTGGCAGCAACACAAGGCAAGACTTTTCGAGTGGCAGCACCTTGACTTGGAAGCTACCTCCCAAAGAAAATTTGCCTGAACTCATGCTTTATTGTTTTTAGGCTGGGCAGCCAATACATCTCTATTCCTTTTAATGGTTTCTAAACTGTCATTAATCCTTATTATTTTATGGCATTTTAATTGATTGTTGGGGGAAAATATTCCTTCTAGTTTTTTACTGCATCACGGCATATAGTTGCAAACCACCTTAGGGGCACGTTCAGGGGCTGAAAGGCTGGATATAATTTTTTAAAATAAATAATAAATGAATTTATAAACTGCATTTCTTTAAGTTTGAAAGACATATGGGGGAACTCAGCTGAATATGACTAAGTAGTGACTGAACATCCGTCATCTAGTTGATGAAACAGCAATAAAGCACCTACAACAACAAGGTGCTATCCAATACCTAAAAGATACAAGGCCTTGTAAGCAGGTGTATACCAGTCACGATCCACAACTTGTAGATGCTGTCAGCTGAAGTTAGCACAAAATATCTGTACTATAGCTGAAATTTAGCAATTTAAAACACATTCCAAACTTCCCTTTAACCAGATTTTGAGGTCCAATAAGTGGCTCCAGTGATTAAATTGATCAGAAATTCTGTAATACAAATGATTATGCTTCTCAATTCCATCACACTGTTTTTCTTTTTCTTTTTTTAAATGATATTTATTAAGATTTTCCATAAAATCTTTTTCCCAATAACATCTTTTCAGGACTTCCCCTCCCCTCCCCCTCCTGTATTCCAATTCTTACAAATAAACAAAAAAGAATTTCAACAAGTTCTTATCCCAAATTTAAACTTATTATCATTGACTCAATTTAAAAAATATTTTCCCATCCCCTAAAATCGACCTGTTCCCTTCCGCGAGTTCCCCCCTTTAATATGCAATACAGATTACAATAGAAGAAAAATAAAAAAATAATTTTACGCCCTTTGGATTCCAAATTTCCCTCCCCCCTTTCCCGGTTGCGTTCCCAATGTTCCTCGACGTCTGATATCTTCCTGGAGTTCCCACATCTCTCTAAACCATAGTCCTTTCCCAGTCATCTTTAGTTTCGAATGTCCAATCTTGGAAGGAGTCTGTCTCAAAAAAGGCCCATTTCTTCCATCCAGATTTTTATATCTAGGGGTGAAAGTTCCAATTTTATTCCTTTAAACCTGTCAAATCTGGATGTCCCAAATGTTCCCACTTCCAACTTTGTCCAGTTCTTATTATTTTTGTTGTTCTTGTTGATCTCACTCCTCCTTTTTTTTTTCTTTTTCCCTGCTCTCCTGCACAAATGTTCCAATTCCAAAAGCTTCTAATTCCTCTGCAGAGGCTTGTTATTCAAGAACAAAACATTACGTCAAGTCCTTTTCATTCTTCAATAGATAAATCTATTGTCTCCTTTAGTGCGTAGACCTCTGCAGACAAAATAGTGTTCCATTTCTGCAGTTTCCCAGGAGATAGAAAGTTCTGGTCAAATTCCATGCCAACAATACTTGTAATGTCCCTCGGCTCCTCTAGGTGGATTGCAATAACTAAATTCCCTTCCAGATCACGTCCACCAGTCAAAATAACTTGTTATTCCTTGTTTGTAACAATTTGTATCCAATTTATAACAAATGTAACCGGCAAAGTCCTCGTAACAAAGATCTCTATTTTATTCTTCCGCTTTGACAGCTCTTTGACAGCTGTCAAAACCTCTATTTCTCTTCTCCCGGCGCTCTCACAAATCGCTCCCAGGGTTCCGGGGGGGGGGTTTGCTTTTTAATTCAATTCCACCTTTCTCCTCCAGCTCAGTCTTATGATTTTCCCTCGCGAAGTTAATAACTTTGTCAAAATAGGGTTGCACTCGATCTTAGTTATCAAATCCTTTGCTTTAACTCTTCTACAACAGGGGGGGGGGGCTGACTTCCTTTTTGCGCCTCCCCCGCTCGCTCCGAATTTTTTTTAAAAAAAATTATCCCCCTTTTTAGTCCAGGTTCCGATTACTCACGGGTTATTCTTTTAAGTCCAGATTTTCAATAGAAGAAGTCAGCGCTCTCCGTCGAATGGCATGCGGCTTCGCTCGGCAGGGGAAGCGAAGGACTCAAAGCACCACCCCCCCCCTGTCACCCGCTCCGCAGCCTTTAAAAAGGCTCCTTCGCGGGTCGGGGGGCGCAAAAGGTGCCAGCCGAGTCACCATGTCCATGGGTTTCAGCGCCCATTGTTTTTGAGGGTCCCCGCGTCGCCGGTGCGGTAGGACCCAGCCCCTGCCGAGCAGGCTCCCTCCGGAGCTCGGAGGGAGTCCGCCATTCGGCGATGGCGCCAACCCGGAAGTCCTCCATCACACTGTTTTTCATGCTTATTCACTTAGGAAACTCAAATAGCTTTCTTCCACTGAAAATGCAGGTAAGACAACCATTGCTGTCATGCATATTTTTAAGACAAATTATAGCAGAGTGCATTGCAATTTCCAACACTTTGTGGTGTCTGCGGAGTGACAGACACCAGCCCACATTGGAATCATTTTGGGGTATCCAAATACTTGTCTGAAAAATACTATTAACTGCAGATTGTAGGCTTTTGAAGTGTGTAAAAATCCCAGAAATTTAATTACACTAGAGGACTTGGGTGATTTTTGCATGAAACGTATACCACTTTTATTTAAAAAAATACAAACTGGAATAAGTTAAAGCTTCTTACCATAAAGAAGCTTAAACTTTCAAGATAGCATTTGAGACAAGAAAGCTTTTGGTCATGGTGGGAATTTCTGAAGAATATGAAGTTAATACAATTTTATATATTCATCACCGAAAGTGTGAAATATTTATTATTAGAGAAAAATCTATTGCAATTAATATGGAACAGAGCACCAACATTCTTAGACAAAACACTCAAAGCTGATAGGTCTTAAAATAATAACTTATTTCAAAAGTACTGACCCATAGCCTATTATACCCTCTCAAACGTATGGAAAACTTATTTTAAAAATCCATTATTTAAATTTAAAATCAGTTTAAAAACTATAAAGGAATAAAGATGTATTGGCTTGCCCAGCCTAAAAACAATAAAATATTTTCTTTCTTGAACACAGAAGCAAATTTAATTTTTCTGATTCACTTGTCTGATCAGAGACTTTATTTTCATATTTTAAATGATCAGTTGTCCCATAATTCAAGAGCTGAACAGACTATTTGCTCTTGACTATAATAGTGACACTTTGGGGGAGGGGACTGAGTGCAGGGAAATGAATGATCCAAGGTACTGACTTAAATTTCAGCTTCTTCACAACTAGGAAAATTAGCAGGTGTTTAGATAATCAGATAACATTTTTCTACATTCAGTTTGTAAGCTGTTCATTGATGAAATATATTTTCCCAAGAATAGAATGAAATGCCAAATTATATAAAGAGCTTGCAGTGCTATCCTGGAGGACAGTTATTTTATGAGTAAGGGGATGTCTTATCTGCTTGTGAGGTTCACAGTAGCCCTTGGGTGAGTATGCTGCTATGTCAATTCACTCTTTCTAAAATTCATCTTTCTAATGATCAAGCTGAGACCTCATTTGTTGTTGTTTTCCATTTTTTAACCAATGAATTAGCACATTTATGATGCAATTATTCTAGTTATTTGCTTTTTTAAAACATCTAAAACCAGTTTCATGGATCATTCATCAAAAGGTTAACTGCAAATAGGAGGCAGTCAGGGTGACTAGCCTATCATATGTTTGTCTACATCTGATTATACATATTTACTCCATATGGCTATCTACACTATGCAAACCTTTATACGAAAGGGAAACATTAAGTTATAAGCATTCAAAAATGTGGCCCATTATTTGTGATTACTAGATATTATTAGCTACACAAACAATCAATTGCTGGTCTTAGAAGTTTATATGTTGGAAACATAGGTTGGTATTCAACTAAGTTTTACTCAGAGCAGACCAAATGTAACTGATAAATATAACCAACTTAGGGCAATTCATTACAATGTGTCTGCTCTAAATAAAACTTAGTTGAACACCACTCAAAATGTGTTCTGGCTTTGAACTTTTTCCCCCCTTCCCAAGGACACATGAAGATGTGGTAAAAAGCAGGAAAAAGAGTTTTCACACTGGAATCTGCTGCCCAAAGCAACGCCTTCAGTGATCCTGCATGATTCAGAAAGATGTTGCCAGCTCAGACTAGAAGCTACATCTCATTGAGAACACAGCTCACATTAGGAGTCTAACATGGAGCTTCTTGCTCCATTTTGAGTCATATGACTTCACAACTAGGAGAGTGACTGGGTAGACCTCCCAGAAGCACATTACATATTTGCAATGACTGGTTTGCTATGGAGTTGGGTTAAAAGGTGTTAATACTGACATATAAGGCCCTAAATTTAATAAATAACTTGGGATCTACTCATGGAGGGAGGACTATTCCTTCCTTCCTTCCTTCCTTCCTTCCTTCCTCCATACCTCACCAATCACTAATAGAACATTAATAGAATTAAAACTATAGAAGATATAAACATGCAGATAATTACAGTAAAAATAGCACAGCCCCAGCCCTTTTATTAAAAGCAGTTGGTTCCCTAAATCCTGTTGGAATAAGAAGGTCCTTCACCTGCTGAGAGAAGGACAAGAAGGAGGGAGTCAGTCTAACTTCTCTAGGGAGGGAGCTACAAAGTCTGGGAGAAACTCACCACGAAGTCAGTCAGTCAGTCAGTCAGTTTATTGTGGGTCCAATCACAGTGCCATACTCCCTGTCCCCGCCTCCCAGGGAATGGCTAAATATACGATGTGATTAATAAATTCAAGCCGACAATGATCTGGATTAGAAATGGCGACAACTTTACTGATTACAGATATAGGTGGATTTTTGGCTCAAGCGTTGGGTGTATATCCATTCCAGCCCCCGCAAACAGAAAATAGTAATAATAATAATTATTTAATTTAAAAATGGTAAGGAAATTCAGTTCCCCCAAGCTCCTGCTCAAAAAACCCCTGGACATACATAGTCTTCTTACTTGTGCCTCTGATTACAAGGAGTTATTTTTAGAGCAACAATCAAGACAAAGCTTTAAATAAGCAAACAAAACAAAACAAAACAAAAAGGCCTTGCCTCAGGTTGTCTAAGTAAGAGCCATGAAACACTTGGGAGAAAAGAAGAGGACCAAAAAGAATGATGTGCAGAATCAATTAAAAATGCTAATTTGAAGAGTGAGTTTTCATAAAGTGTTTAAATTCACCAGCAGAAGTCAGATAACTGGCAGAAGACAAAGAGTGTCAATGACTGGGAAAGTTCTAGAAGACACCAGGAGCAGGAAGTCAACGTTGCTTTCATTCAGATGTAACACAAAACCAAGCTTAGTGTTACATGCATAGAGCTGCTCACCCCTCCTTGTTCCTCCCTGGACACAGCTATAAGGAATAATCCATAAGAAGCTCTAGACCAAATAGAAAAAAGGGGAAAAAGCAAGAATTTCTGGGACTGGATGGCACCCACCCAATAATTCTCAAAAAACTCTAATGGGGTTCCTGGAAATTACAGGGCAGTTAGCTTAATATGTGTCATGAGACAACTGTCAAATCTGCAGCTATGTGGTTTACCCAAACAAGATGGTAAACTATGGTTTGAAATTGGCTTCTTTGGCCAAGGCATAGTCAAAACTAACCAGAATTTGTATTGGTTCTCAAACAATGAGACCCTCCTTTCAGCAGCACTGGTGAAAGCGAATGGGGAGCACATGAACTCAAGTTTTATCCTTTGCCCAAAGACAACCATCATCACTAAAAGGGATTTTAAAATGCTATAAAAAGAAGAGGAACAACACTGACATCATGGCAGAAGGGACATCTTTAAATGTGAGCCTAACAACTTTAGTCATTTCACCTTGAGGAGACTTGTGCATCATCCCACTCATCAGTGAATAAACCGAGAACCCAATAGACCTGTTTTTAATTAAACAAAAAGCTAAACTAGCTTGATTCCTACCAGACAAATCCTATGTGGCTTTTCTTGCATATCCACCTGCATTAATTTAAGCAGGGCACAGCATGTCCTGCTTGAATAAGCAGTCCCTCTGTTTCACAAGAAGTACAAAAGACTAATTCGCCGCATTAGAAGGAGCGGGGAGGAGAGAACAAACCCCATCTGGTCATATCCAAGAAAAAGCCTCCTCACAACTATACAGCTAAGATTGTACTACCAATGCTAATGTATATATTACAAACATATACAGGTATGATGTTTACAGTAAACAAACAGCAATGCAGCCAACCGAAGACATAAACATTTGCTGGAGCATGAATGCTCAGCCTGGTTGCACCACACACTGGGTGTTTATTTATCCCCGTTGCATATGATCAACAGGAGAAGACATTCAAAACAACTTTTTAAACAACGTGTCACTTTATGTTAGTTTTTGCCAATGGGGCTTCTTCCAAATGTGTGTGTCATAATAAGATATGTATGTGTTTAGAGAGTTCTCTTCTTTTACGTCTGTCATGGCAGGAAGACAAAGATCAATCCTAGCAACCTAGCATTCATTTATGCCTTCCATCTCTACAGCCATGCAAGCCATACAATTTTAATCAAAATGCTTGTTTGAAACTCGCAAATACTGAGTTGCAGAAACCAAATTGTTTTGTTTATTAACCCATAGTCTGGATTTAGTTGGAAGGCTTATTTTTCTCACTTTGTGCTGATGTGAACTGAAAGGAGGGCACCTGACTGGGACCCTTAACAGCTATAAGCACAGTTCCCCAGTTTTGGAATTACTAATTCCACCTTAAATGCTTTTTTTGTCAGGCTAGAAGCAACTATTTACTAAAAGCTAGGCCAAACACAAGGTTGCTGTCAAAAATGGAAGCTCTGTGTTCAGTTACTCCCTTTTCTCTGCTATGCATTCTCCATGTCTATGTGCATTTCCTGTTCCATATTATTGCTACTGGCAGAGAAAGAAGCAAATTTAACACTTATAAGAAGAAAAGGCCAGCAGTTTTAAAATTTGCAAGAAGATAAAAGGGAAGATGATGGGGGACTACCATTCTGAACTGGAGCACCAAGTTTATCATAACGTTTAGTATTGTCCTAAGCCAGAGCTTTCCAAACTTTTCATTTTGGTGACACACTTTGAGACATGCCTCATTTCGCAACACAGTAATTCAGTTTTGCATCATTTTGTGAAACAGCAATTCAGTTTTACTAGCAAACCGGAAGTTAAACTAACCCCTTTCCAGCCCCAGGAGAAGCGTGGCAGGCATTCACATGACACACCTACACACTGCAGCCAACACACTAATGTGCCATGACACACAGTTTGGAAAGCTCTGTCCCAAGCCATCAGATGTTGCGTCTCCTTCAACCATTTTATGAAGAATTTATAAAGTATTCCTTTCTTCCAAAAAACAAAAAAACCTCCTTAAAATAATCTGTCAACAGTAGAATATTGGATTTGTGCACTTTTTGAAAAATGCAGTAACTCAAGAAAGAGAATACACGCTCCTATTTAAAACAAAGAATAATATACCTTAATTTAATCCATGAATAAAATGCATGTTTAATGATAAAAAGTGCTAAATTACATGTTTAGTGAATGATCATACTGTTACTAACCAGTTTTTAGAAGGTCTTTGGACAAAGAACTGTTAGTTATTTTCATAATGTAAGTAAACTCTCCTCAACACTACATCTGGACCTAAAGAGCAGCCTTATGAAATACAACACCGATGGGATTGTATTTCAGGAATATTTAATTGTTCATATGCCAATTATATGTTTTGTTTTGCACTCCCCACTTCCCCAAACAATGGGAAGTGTCCAGAGAGTTTCACAAAGTGTTTTCTTTGGAGGGAGTGAATTGGACACTTGCAATGTTTTGTAATAACCCTTTGTTAGCAAATATATCATTATACTGAGCAGTTTTGTTTGCAAATATACAAATTAGACTAAGCAGTTTTGTTTGCAAATATGCAGTTAAATTGGGCAGGCACAGAAGCAGGTAACGCTCGTTCCAAAGACACATCAGTAAAAAATCAACAGCAGCACATCTGAACCCAAGATGGTTTCTGCCATCAGTTAGCTCCAAAATCCTAGAACTGCTTTCTCTAGCCAAAATCAAATTTCCTGGTTTTGCTTTGTTTCTAAAAGCTAGCTGACACAGTGTGAGCAAAACATTTTTATAGCTGACTCTCATGTTTAAGCGAGCAAGAATGTTGGGTTCCTTCCATGCTAGTTTTCAAGGTTACCCTGATAGCCCACTAGTAGCCATTAATGAAAACTCTAACAATCAGCATGTCCAAGAAAGAGATACCTCTATCTTCACATGTTGCCACAATGTAACAGAATCAAGGAAATATTATGACTAGGACCCAAAGAACTGTACAACCAGTTCAGTGAGACTAAGTGGACTTTACACTTGTTTTTCTCTAAAAGCAAGCCACCTGGTCAAAATGGCAAGTTCACTGAATTACTGAAAATATAACAAACAAAACTTCTTGCCTTGTCTTGTCTTGTGCCAGAGAAAAACTAAAGGTATTACCATTTTATAGAGTGATTTAAAATGGCTATGTAAATTCAC
Organism: Podarcis cretensis; assembly: GCF_951804945.1. Taxonomy (NCBI): domain Eukaryota; kingdom Metazoa; phylum Chordata; class Lepidosauria; order Squamata; family Lacertidae; genus Podarcis; species Podarcis cretensis. Next base: position 32,932,725 of record NC_137173.1, on the reverse strand, counting down.
TGGGAAACTTCACAACAATTTTCAAAAACTTCCCTTATCTAAAAGCCCATAAGCCTAATTTATCTCAGAAGTGACCCAGCATGCCCCATTATCATAGTTAGGGGCAATCTCTTAAACATGTCCTAAGTTACACCTGTTGATTCTGAATCTATAAATGGATTCCAGTGGCTTCAAAGAAAATAAGCATTTCCATTTTTCTTCTTCTCTACATATTTTGTAAAGGTGTAGATATATCATACCAAAGACCCAAAGAGGGAAGTGACAGCTAGACCTCCAGTGCTTCGTGGGAACCCATATACCTATAAATCTAATGGAAGGTGAAACATTTCAGATACGTAAAATATGGAGTTCAAAGACAGCACTGAACCAAAACCTACTGCTTCCTGACCAATCTGACTTTGCCTTGACTTTGCCGCTAGCTCTTCCTAGCTCTAGCCCATTGAACCAGTAAAATTCTTAGTTAATTGTCCATCAGAATGTTCCTATACTAAAGCAACTGCAATGTGTAATCAATAGATCGCACAATGCTAAAAATCATGAGAGAATTCATTCAGAACAGGTATGGAATTTCATTTCCTGTTCTTTTAAAGTAGTTTTAAGGACCAAAATTTAAGGTTCACTATTTTTATCAAGCAAGCAATGCCATTTAAACTTTTTATAAGGATGAATTAAATTCTTACTTCAACTTAGTGCTCTCCCCCCCCCCCAGAACAGTGTGTACATCGTGTCATCAATTACTAATATATGTATATCATACAGAGTGACTAAGGCCATGTTTGAGCCATCTCCCAGCCTGCTTCCTAGCACTAAGCTCTGGAGTATACCAGGGAGAGAAACTCCCACAAAGCAGGAGATGGTGCTCAGGGGTGATCATGTCAATGGCCTGAGCCATTCAGATGTTCCAGAGCTTCCAGAGCCAGAATTTTGACAAGACTACCAGTCATATCAGCCAGAAAACTCCCCACTGAATTCATCAGTATCCAAAGGTGGACCATCCTAATGGATCCTAATGGATCTGCAGAAGGGAAAAGGTGTTGAAAGCCTAATCTCAACAGAAAATTATCTAATGATGACAAAGGGCTGGTGTCAGTATCCCCCACTTTCAAGTCAACGTTCCTGCCCAGTTGAGAAAACAAGTTCCAAAGTGTGGCCTACCATATGCATTGGACCACTGATATGTTGCTACATCCCCATGGTCATCATGGCAGCCATGAACTCCTAAGCCACTCCAGAGCCAGTCGCCTCAGTATAAATGCTGGAGTCCCCCAAAACCAGCAGTCTGGGAGTCATCACCATCACTTCCATGACCAGCTATGTCAGATGGTAAACCAGCAGAATTCCTAATCCAGGTATCCCCAACTTTCATCCCTCCAGATGTTTTGGACTACAATTCCCATCATCCCTGACCACTGGTCCTATTAGCTAGGGATCATAGGATTTGTAGGCCAAAACATCTGGATGGCCGCAGGTTGGGGATGCCTGCCCTAATCTGTCTGGATTGCCCAATACCAGGAATGAACGCTCTAGATCCCCCCTCCCACTTCTGTACAGAGAGCCTGGAGACTGAGACGGAATCTCTACAGTCTACAGCAACTGTAGCCCACAAGTCTGTCCTGATGCTGCACTGATTACCCTGATGACTGGCACCCACCAACTACGCATATAGATTTATGGGAAAATTTGACACATTAGTCTTCTGGAGGAGGAGGTGGGAAGGGAAAAACCAATTGTTTTGGTAATGTTTATGTAATAAAATATTTTTAAATTAACAAAAATTCCTTAGCATGGATGAGTTATACAGAATGAAGTATACCTTGCAAATGCAGACTTCTTGGCTTAGTAGAAAATAGGCGTATTTCATTGCTTATTATGTACACGAGGATCCAGAATGTGTTCTTTCTGCACTTTAAGTAACAGCACTGAAAAATACATTTGTGTTAAGTATGGAACCAATTTAGTTGAATAATTGGTGTTGAGACAGTAGCAAGATTTGAGATACTCCTTCCATAGCAATGCACTCTAAGTTGCATTGTAAGAGGAGGTATAATCAAAAACTGGATGTAGTTGATCATACTGTAATGAAAGTCTACATCTACCTTTGTATGCAGTACACTAGGTAGTAGATTTCTTACATTCTTAAAAAAAAATATCCCAAATTTATATCACTGGTGTTAAAAGAAAAGCTGGTAGGCCCATAGGAAAAGACTTTATTATTTGTTTACAGTATATATTACCTGCCCATCATTCTAAGGTCCTAGTGTGGGTTACAGGATTAAAACACCATATTAAGAACAATTTTAAACAACTTATAACCTCTATCTGTGTAACCCCTAAATATGTTCCAGTGGATTTCCCCAACCCTCCAGAGCTGATTTATGGGGTGCTTAGAGAGGAGAGGGCAGGGAAGCTTTATTGCATAGCTAAAAGCCCACGCGCTAGCAGAACTGTTTTGCTGGATACCGCCCTAGGTATCGTATGTAACCTGCATATGAGGTTGTACACTGCATGTAAGAGAGTGGTTTCGGCATGTACACTGAGATGTCCAAACTGCATGAGTGTATGCAGTAACACCAGGTTGTATTCAGGCAGGTAGCCGTGTTGGTCTGACGCAGTCAAAATAAATAAATAAAAATTTAAAAATTGTCCAGTAGCACCTTAGAAACCAACTAAGTTTGTTCTGGGTATAAGCTTTCATGTGCAGGCACACTTCCTCAGACGAATATCTTCTTCAGATATCTGAAGAAGTGTGCATGCACACAAAAGCTTATACCCAGAACAAACTTAGTTGGTCTCTAAGGTGCTACTTACTGGATAATTTTTTAAAAATTATTTTTTATTTATTTCGACCAGGTTCTATGTGTTTTCTTGTTTAACTTCTTTTTAAAAAGTATAACCGTTTATTGAGAACAAACATGGTAACATGACAAAATAGTAATTAACTCTGTCAAAGAGCTGAGCTTCCAATATCAACACAAAACACAACATAGTGCAGCACATATCATTTGCAAGCTAGAGAGCAGGCTTCAACCACTGAAATCGATGGAAAAAACCATGGAAAACTATGCATATTCCAATGAGACTTAGGTGCCCTTTCCCATCTACTGCATCCAGGCCTGTGTCAACTAATCCAATACCCAATTCTTTAGATCCTAAAATCAGAATGTTTAAATTGTACCTAAGTTTAATACCACTGGTCTAAAGGTCCTTAAATTAGTATGAAGACCATTTAATATCAGCCATATCAGCTTTTTCTTATTGGCAGTGAAAAATCTAAAAAGTATGGAATGCCAGTGTCTCCTTCATATTAACTGTAGTGAGGGACTAACTTGAATTATCGGTACACCTATTATATTACAAACTCTCTTTTCACATGTTTGCAACGGTACGTGTTAGTCAGCATTTTAATTTAAAAATAAATATATCATCAGATAAATGAGGCATTTAAACAGGACAGGAAAATAGGCTTCCAGAAGGAGAGGTCCAAACTAGAAACAGAATTGTTAGAACCCAATACTAAGAATTTGTCAAGAATGTATAATTTGCTGCTAAAATGGAATACACAGGATGAAACGGTGAAATCAGCTATGATTAAATGGGCACAAGACATTGGTCATGACATTATGTTTGCAGACTGGGAGCAGTTATGGACCACCGGTGTTAAATTTACGGCATGTAATGCCTTAAAAGAAAACTTAATGAAAATGATTTATAGGTGGTACATGACCCCAGTCAAGCTTGCAAAAATTTATCATTTTCCCAATAATAATTGCTGGAAGTGTAATGAGACTGAAGGTACTTTCTATCACCTTTGGTGGACCTGCCCGAGGATCAAAGCCTTTTGGGAAATGATCTATAATGAAATTAAGAAAGTCCTAAAGCGGACTTTTCCTAAGAAACCTGAGGCTTTTCTTCTGGGCATGGTCGGCCAATTGGTGTCAAGGAAGGATAGGACGTTTTTTATGTACGCTACTACAGCAGCAAGAATTCTCCTCGCAAAGTATTGGAAGACACAAGAACTACCTACTCTGGAAGAATGGCAGACGAAGGTGATTGAATATATGGGACTGGCAGAGATGACCGGCAGAATTCGTGACCAAGGGAAAGAGACAGTGGAAGAAGATTGGAAGAAATTCAAGATATATCTTAAAAATTATTGTAAAATTGAGGAGTGTTAGATGTCAGGGAATAAGAAATAGAGAATTGCAGCTGTAACTAATAAGTCAAAGAAAAAGGAATGTAATGAAAGTGAATTAAATAATTAATTATTGGAGAATTGCTAAGAAAAAATGTTAAAAATAAGGATGCAGCAAAAGGGAGGTATGGGGAAGTCGGAGAAACAAGGGGTATGAAAACAGGATTATGAAATTATACATGTTTATATGTTTTTGTTTGTGCATGTGAGTGTGTTGTTTGTTTTTATTTGTGTTGGAAAACTAATAAAAATCATTATAAAAAAAATTAATTTAAAAATAAATAGTGCATCTTGTAAAACAAACAAACTCGTAATATCATGTTAATATGTATGCTAAAATTGAGGCACTTTTACAAGGTCCAATTTTTGAAGGGGAAATTCTCAGCAATTAATTAGATCTAGGTAGATCTGTTTGGGTGCTTCTCATCAAGATGGTGCCTCAAACACGCCTGACCACCACTTATTCTATTTCAGAGTTTTTCAAATACTCAATATTTAATGTGGCATTGTTGTTGTTGTTGAAATGTGCTGCTGCTGTTGTTAAAATGTTTATACAACCCTTCATCCAAAGATCAAAGCATGGTTTTTTAAAACATAAAATCATTACATAATTGAAAGAGCAAGGTGCAGAATTCAGTTAAAAATGGGGAACAATGGCAATCTTTATTAAGATTTACAGAACGATCCTTTTTTCTTTTTCTTTTTTTGTGAGGTGGGGAGATTCTGCAGCAGAAGTACAACCACTTCATAAATAGCTAGCTTGCTACAATCAGGGTAGGAGGTGGGAGCTTTTCCTTACCTTGAGAGGTTGTTCAATCAGAGGGTTGGAAAAGGGCCTAGTCTTGGGATATATCAGGGGATTCAGGATCTACTGGATCCTTGGCTGTGCCCGATATGCCCTGAGAATGCCCCATTTCAGCCCCCACTACCAGTACAACAACACCAATGAGAGATGTATGTCTACGGAAGGGTGTGTGAGAGAAGGGACCTCCAGAACCATAAGTGTTGTTCTGTTAGTGGACCTCCTACTCAGTTAGAACTTGCCCCATTTCCATTATCCCTTCAGCTCACTTTCCTTAGTTAAAAAACCAATTATTCTCAATAACTGTATATATCTGTTTTTTTATATATCTTGTATATATCTATGTTTAATAATGAACTAGCAGGGTGAAATAATTTTACTTCCTATCATTACTTTTTATCATCTACACATACCTCAGTACCTTGGTTTGCAAACAGTCTGGTTTGCATACGTTTTGGATTACAAACACGTCAAACCCAGAAGTGCGTGTCCCGGTTTGCAAACTTTTTTTGGATTACAAACAAATTATTTTTACAGGCCCCATTGGCAAAAGTGCGCCTTGGGTTACAACCTGTTTTGGTTTACAAACAGACCTCCGGAACGGATTATGGTTGTAAACCAAGGTACCACTGTATTCCACCACGAAGCATCTATCACCAATATGATTATAAGAAAAACTGCCCTACTTGTAGCAGACACACAGCCCACAGTGGCCACACTCCTACATTGACAAGTATGCTATATCAGTGGTCTTATGCATGCTTAACTCTGTACTGGATCCTAGCTATTAATTTTCTGGAAAATTAATAAAATGTTTATATATCACCGGCCCATTCAATTCTGACCAAGTTATTTGGAGAGAAAAACAGCATTTTAGGTCAAATTTACCATTGTTGTGGAATTCCTGTCCCTACAGCTGTCTTCATTTTTAAAAATAATTTTAAGAGGTAAAATTCTCTGTGCCATCTCACTTGCTCCTCTTTCTTAATAGAAAACGACTGCCGTGACTACCCCCATGTAGCAGCACTATTCACCATCAGCACCTCTGCACTCCCCATGTGCTTAGAGAACAACTGATTAGCACTTTGCATAATTAACCTGATTAGCACTGTGCATAATCAAACTGATTAGCACTTTGCATAATTAAAAAGAAATAACGGCAACAACAATAACTAGGTAATATCAAAAGCTGCTAGTCCGACAGCCAATTTGCTAGCACCAGGATTAGTTTAGTGTAGAATCTTTTATTCTTTAAAACCTATTTTAGGAAGTACACATCTCGAAACGCTATATACACTGGAAACAGTTCCAATAAATTGGTGGTCACCCAGAAAATGGTAAATTCTAGAACTGATAATTTAATACGAACTGTTGGGAGACTAGTTCTCAGTTGTCTTATTGCTTGCCATCACTAATCTTGTGAATGTGCAAGTTACCAAATTCACATCCTGAGCACACAGAGAAAATTGGAACGCTCTGTTGGAAGTGGCTTCATGCTTCCTTTTCTTCAACATGTGAAATAAATCCTTTCCATCTGCCCTGTAGGAACTTGCATATGTCTTCACTCTGAGTGATGCAGAAGACTGCAACAATGTGAAGGAATAAGAAGCACGAGATGCTTGTGCTTCCTACTCCCTCTTCACCGGTATAACATCTGAAGTTGCTTTTACTTTGAAGACAAAGCCATCTTGGGAACCTGGATGTCACTGATCATTCTGGATTCTGGAAAAATAACTTACAAGACAAACAGACCAACTTTCTGGCACTACTGCAAAATTCAATTTTCTTACAGTTGCCTGCCATACTGGATTTCAGATGTCAACATTTGTGGCAATATCTTAGGGTTGGAATGGTTTAACATTATCTGGAACTATCCAGAGTTCTGTAGTTTATCTAAACCTCAAAATAATATTTAAAGAGACGGAAATCTGACTAGGTGGACAACAGCATTATTGACCCTTCAAAAACACATCTTCTGCAGCTGGGGGTTCACATTTTTGAATACTTCAAGGAGAAACCATTAGAAAGGACATTTTAAAGCACAAAGCTAAAACATATATTGCAGTTCCAAAGAACACCAGTCACTGCAAGATAAGAAGTCAAGTACTAACTGAAGCGCCATTTCTACAAACTGTTATGCTTCAGGAATTGGGGGAGGTGCTGCTAAGGAGATTATTCAAGTCCAAATGTTCCTGGGGAAGGTAGTTCCAGTAATTCTGGGAATGATGCCAATTCCTAAGCTATATATGTAAATATTTTTAAAACACTAATTTAATATACGTGTATTTTAAACACATATATGTCTACGTGCATACATTGCTCCAGTACTGCCATGGCAACAAGTTAACAGTTAACAGAAAACTCACACATCTGATTGAAAACAGTTTTTAATATATAACTTCAACACACACAGAGAAACAAAAAGGTGCCTTGGATGAAAGCTTAATCCAATCTATTCTCAAACAATGCAAGGGTCAATTTAGGTAGACAAGCTCATATGGAAATGAGTGGAAGAATCCCTGAGCTGGAAGAGGATGTGATAAAACTAGGCAGAATTCAAAGTCTGATGCTTAAAACTTTCTGTGAACTAACAGAGAATAGTCAGTCTGGTTTTTGGTATTCTCTGGTTTTTGGTATTCTCTGGAGCTATTTAAGAAGGACTTTTTTGTTGCCTAAGAAATCAGAGAAGAAACAAAAATAAAAGAAGTTTATATCTAGACACATTTTCCATCTAGCCCATAATAAGAAAGCTGTTGTCAGAATCGAACATAAATATATTTAGCGTTCTTCTTCTTTTTAATTAGAGATGCGAGGGATTGGACGTGAGACTTTCTGCATGCAAAGTATATCCTCGGCTGCTGAGCTACAATCGCTCCAGAGTTTGAAGCTGATCAGAAGTTCAGAATACTAGACTTGCAGGCTGATCTTTCCTAGGCTTGCCATACGTCTGGAAAATTCCGGACATGCCAGGAAATCAGCCACCTAAAATGGCGTCTGGAGGGGAAATTTGAATTTTAAAAGGTGTCAGGAATTTCCAGGATGCATGGCAACCTGGGGTTTCTTTTAGTTTTCTGTTGCTTTTTCAGCTTTTTGTTTTGTTTTCAATTCCAGGGGAGGCTGCGCCCCAATGCCAGTGGAAGTGACAAGAGGTCACTTTCCTTGGCTGGAGAGTGGCAGGGGGAGGGAAGCGAAGCAGTGGTAAAAAACCTCAACAAGGAATCTTGTGGATGGGTAAGAGGGTCACTGGTCCTGACCGTGTGACTGTGAGAGGAGAGGGGAGATGCAGGGAGAGGGGAGCGGAAACAGCTGAGAGGATGTAAACACTGGCATCACATGATCACATTATAGTCACGTTTCCTTCTCTTTTGGACACCATGTTGCGTTAGGTGGGTCTCCAAGAGGCAGAACAAGCGGAGGCAATTCAGTAGCCAGTAGTTTCATTGCTGCGGCTCCAGTGCAGGTATCTCCTTGTCCTGCTACCTCTCTTTTGTTCCATCCCTAATATTCCTCTCTTTTGCACACACGCACACACCTGCACACACACACACACGCACGCACGCACACACACACACACACACACACACACACCCCTATGGCTACATAGCAGCTAACCAGATTTCCAGGGGTGAGGAGTGTAAATGGTTGTGGTGCAGGAAATCATGGGCTTGCTGCTGTAAAAGCAAGGAGCATAAAGGAGCATAAAGTTTAAAAAAAAAAATTTAAAAAACCAAGGCAGGTAAAAGCAATGCATCTTCCCATCTGTGCGAAGGAAATGTGAACTTGCCATTCCTATTGTGATACTCCTATTGTGATATTCTTATTCTATGGTGAGGTGGGGCAAGGCTTATGTTGTAATAAGTAGCATTTATTGCGACTATTTACATTCCACCTTTGATCCAAATTTCTCAGGGCGAGGAGCAACAGTTTCATTAAAATAACATTCACAGCCATGAGCAAATATTACTATTAACTTCCTAAACATGCATAAAAAGTGGTGTTTTGAGCTGGCAATGAAATAACAAAAGCAACAATGCTAGCTGAATTTCAAGAAGCAGGGCATTTGAAAGCCAGAGTGCCACTGTGGAGAAGACTTGCTCATACATCACCACCAATATAGTGCACCCACTGCCAGGACACTAAGTTGGACCTCTCAGCCAATCTTACCTCTTGGAAAGACTATATTTATACTGAGAGAGGCATTCTTCCAAGTATTTAGGCCTCAAGGTTTTTGGGGGCTTTATAAGTCTTCTGTAAAACCTTGAACTTGGACCAGAACCATGTGGGCAGTCAGTGCAGAACATGTATAATGTATAATATAGGTTTGACTAGCGATTCCACTTAAAAGTCAAGCTTCTGCATTTTACATAGGCTGCACTTTCCAAGTTGTCTTCCAGAGCAGCCCTTCTAGACTGCATTAGAGTAATCCAAATGGGAACTTAACACAGCAATGGATTATCCTGTTCAGGCTGGCATAACTGGCAAACAAGTTGAGGAAGTGAGAAGGCACTATGCCCCTTGCAGACATTTGGGTCTCCGCTGAAATCAAAGAGGCAAGGGGACTGCAACTCCATCACAAACAGAGCTGCTCACCTAAGTCTCAGATCCAGGAACCACCCAGCTGTGGCGTGCCCATCTTTTAGGAATTCAGTGTCAATTTATTTGCCCTCATTACAGTGATCAGACAACAGTGCAGAACTTGCATGGCCTCGTCTCACTCTGATGACAGGAAGAAATAGAACTGAGGGTTATCCACATATTGGTAGCACCCAACTCCGAATCCCGATAACCTCACAGAGCTAGGGACCTGTGTAATTCAGGTAGGGTACAACTGGATAATGCCACATATATATTTTTTTGCCAAAGAGGAAGAAATTTTTTTTTGCTACAGCTCCTAGCTGGTGTAAGGATGTACTCATGTTAAGAAGTGTGAGCCTGTGATGCAAGGCTTAAAATCTCATGCAGGGAGCTAATGCCGGCTCCCTTTACTGAAAACCCAGCACTAATGGTTGCTGCTACTTTGGTACAGGGTCAGTTTTAGCACCAAATGGAGATCCCTTGTGTTAGTTTTGGTAACTCTGAGTCCAGCAATATGCTCTGTGTAGCTTGAACAACAGAAATACAGTATCACACCTCTAATCCTAGTAAGATGACTTAATGGGCGAAATGGTTGCAAAATCATCTAGGTACTTTTAACATACATTAATAGAATGGTTTATTTCAGTGCTGCTATCTTCTCTTATATACAGACCCTCAAGTATATAGGTTTATGCAAACATATCTATTTTTGTGGATGCACAAACAGGGCATAGCCTGTTCAAGATATATACTGAATTTTACATAAATGTCACATTTATATTACAACTATGTATGTATAATTTTCGACACACACAGAAAATGGAAGAACAAAGGAATAAACCTCCTACAAGAAATTTAAATAGCCTTTTTTAAGAAATCCTCATCCGAAGTTAGAGGGCTTTTAGCAATCGTACATTTATCTCTTCCAAAATACACCTGCTTTCTTTTCCCCTCTTTTCTCTTCTTTTGCCAAACTAAATATTTTTCCATCTAATGACTCTCTTTATTAGACAGCATCTAATTTGCATACATTTACATACAATTTAACTGCTTGCTTCTGAGAACAAAGAAATGGCTCTGTATTGTACTGAAGGACAATACTCAGAAAAGGTATAAAAACCAGCTAGCTCAGTGGCTGTGTATTCTTTTTGTTTCAGAAATACCAGGATTTTTAAACACTCCACTTAAAGGGTGAAAAAGATTATTCCAACAGACAATGCGAAAAGATACAGTGCAGCTCCCTTTTAACACATTTTCTCTCTGGCCTGGTTAATGGGATTTAAGGTCCAAGCTTTCTTTGCTTCCCTCTATTTCTTTTATTAGATCTGATGGATTTAATTCTGTCACATATTTTAGTTCATATTTTATTTGTATAAAAAATTATGCAGAAGCTCAACTTCAATGCTTATTCAGTACGCCCACCCTTTTCCTACAATGGGAACTGGGACATGATTGAACAATTTTGGATGGGCATGAAGTATATTGATTTCAGTGCTCAATGTTATTATCGGGGGTATGCTAAGCCTATGAGGACTTTACCTTACAGAGATACATAGAGCAAATACAAGCTTACCATGAAGCCAAATGAGAATCAACATGATGGAGTGGGATGCAAGGTTGAACTCTACTAGCAAATATAAGGAGGGATTGTTTTCAGAGCAGGAGCAAGAAGCAGCAGATGCGTTAAGCCCTCTAGTTCCCTAGAAGGTGAAGAAGAAAGATGCTTAGAGCTGCACATGAACACAACTTTTCATTAAAAAGTTCACGGCTTAGTGTCTGCTTTAATTCAGTGGCATACAAACTGTTGAAATAAAACAAGCACACAAACTTGAATATCTACTTTCACTACTGTCTTCAGACTAGCAATTTTTTCAATCATTATCAGAGTTTTATAATATAAATGCCACTGGAGTTATTAGGTAGGCCTCAGAACAACAGGAGATGCAACACAAAGGGCACTTACAACTTCAACTGTCAATATGTGCAATTAACATGTCTAATTGTCATAGTAACTTGGAAAAACTCACTTGCAACTGTTAAATGTTTCCATTTTAAAGAAGGAAGCACCACCAATCTATAGCTCTTCCAGACCACCTGTTTTTTTCACTATTCATTGTGATTTCTTTACACAAAATTTGCTTCAGGGTTATACACTGGCATTCTGAGTTGCTTTTGTTTGTTTGCTTTGCATGGAAGTAATAAGCTGTTACCCAACACCACCATTATTCTACCAGTTCCAGTTAATTTCCTGTCACTTTTCTTACCACAACAAAATAGGTGGGCGGTACGTGTGTGTGTGTGTGTGTGTGTGTGTGTGAAGTTTTGCTTTTGAAATAGATTTGGTGCACAAGAACCCAAAATGTATTTGGTCGTCCTCTTCCACCAAGCAGGCAACTTCAAGAAGGGTGCACATGAAGTAGAGGGAGGAAGAGGACACCCATCTAGCCAGCAACCTAAATTTGCTGGTATACAGTTGAACCATAACTTGAAAATAGTGACAGTCTGGTAGTGGCCCTAGGGAAGCGGTTTAGTAATGCTGGCCACGTGTCCCGGAAAGCTGTCTGTGGACAAACGCTGGCTCCCTCAGCCAGAAGCATGATGAGTGCCGCAACCCCACAGTCGCCTTTGACTGGACCTAACCGTGCAGGGGTCTTTTACCTTTACCTTTTTTTTACCTATTAGAACTAAACAAATGGGTTGATCATAGAGTTCTACTATAAGGAGAAGATTCACTCACAGTCTAAAGGAATCTTCAAAAATAATTAGATGCTTTAGTTTCTTCTAACTAGATGTGACAGAATCACGGCCACCTAACTAACTACTACCTCCTTGTCAAATTCCATACAGAAGAAAATAGGATGAGAGAATACAAAGGCAGGGTTTGGCAATTCAATCTAAGTAATCTAATGGATTATTGGTTAAAGTTGCCACCTTAAAGCTGAATAGAAGCAGCAAACAGAAAATCTACATGAAACTGCTGGACCAGTTACCTGGCGTTATGGAGTTTGGTATGCTGATGTCACCCATCTCTATTTTTCCTTTTCATTCAACCCAGGTGAAGCAATGAAAGCCTTAAATGCTTGCCTGAAATCAGTGGGGCACTGGATAAAGGCAAATGAACTTAAGGTAAACATAGATAAAACAGAATTAATTGTAGTGGGGAAATCAGTGGCTGCTGTGTAAGGACCAAGTTCACAACTTGGGGCTACTGCTTCTGGATTTTTGCTAATGTTATAGCTATACTCAGTGCTGGAATGTGGAAACCTGACCACTGCTATTCATGCCTTGGTGACTTCTATAATAATAATAATAATAATAATAATAATAATAATAATAATAATAATAATAATTTATTATTTGTACCCTGCCCATCTGGCTGGGTTTCCCCAGCCACTCTGGGCGGCTTCCAACAAAGATGAAAAATACACTAAAATGTCACATATTAAAAACTTCCCTGAACAGGGCTGCCTTCAGATGTCTTCTGAATGTCAGGTAGTTGTTTATCGCTTTGACATCTGATGGGAGGGCATTCCACAGGGTGGGCGCCACTACCGAGAAGGCCCTCTGCCTGGTTCCCTGTAACTTGGCCTCTCACAGTGAGGGAACCGCCAGAAGGCCCTCGGAGCTGGACCTCAGTGTCCGGGCAGAACGATGGGGGAGGAGACGCTCCTTCAGATATACTGGACCGAGGCCATTTAGGGCTTTAAAGGTCAGCACCAACACTTTGAATTGTGCTCGGAAACGTACCAGGAGCCAATGTAGGTCTTTCAAGACCAGTGTTATATGGTCTTGGCGGCCGCTCCCAGTCACCAGTCTAGCTGCCGCATTCTGGATTAGCTGTAGTTTCCGGGTCACCTTCAAAGGTAGCCCCACGTAGAGCGCATTGCAGTAGTCCAAGCGGGAGATAACCAGAGCATGTACCACTCTGGCGAGACAGTCTGCAGGCAGATAGGGTCTCAGCCTACATACCAGATGGAGCTGGTAAACAGCTGCCCTGGATACAGATTTGACCTGTGCCTCCATGGACAGCTGTGAGTCCAAAATGACTCCCAGGCTGCGCACCTGGTCCTTCAGGGGCACAGTTACCCCATTCAGGACCAGGGAATCCTCCACACCTGCCCGCCTCCTGTCCCCCCAAAACAGTACTTCTGTCTTGTCAGGATTCAACCTCAATCTGTTAGCCGCCATCCATCCTCCAACCGCTTCCAGACACTCACACAGGACCTTCACCGCCTTCACTGGTTCTGATTTAAAAGAGAGGTAGAGCTGGGTATCATCTGCATACTGATGAACACCCAGCCCAAACCTCCTGATGATCTCTCCCAGTGGCTGCATGTAAATGTTGAAAAGCATGGGGGAGAGGACAGAACCCTGAGGCACCCCACAAGTGAGAGCCCAGGGGTCTGAACACTCATCCCCCACCACCACTTTCTGAACACGGCCCAGGAGGAAGGAGCGGAACCACTGTATGACAGTGCCCCCAGCTCCCAGCCCCACAAGATGGTCCAGAAGGATGTTATGGTCGATGGTATCAAACGCCGCTGAGAGATCCAGCAGAACTAGGAAACAGCTCTCACCTTTGTTCCTAGCCCGCCGGAGATCATCAACCAGTGTGACCAAGGCAGTTTCAGTCCCATGATGAGGCCTGAATCCCGACTGGAAGGGATCCAAATGGTCCGCTTCTTCCAGGCGTGCCTGGAGTTGTTCAGCAACCACTCGCTCAATCACCTTGCCCAAGAATGGAAGGTTTGAGACTGGGCGATAATTGGCCATCGTGGCCGCATCTAAAGATGGTTTTTTAAGAAGCGGTTTAATAACTGCCTCTTTCAGCGGGTCTGGGAAGGCTCCCTCACGGAGGGAAGCATTCACCACCCCACGAAGCCCATCGCCCAGTCCTTCCTGGCTAGCTTTTATAAGCCAGGATGGGCAAGGATCCAGGAGACAGGTGGTTGGCTTCACTCGTCCAAGCAGCCTGTCCACATCCTCGGAGGTAACAGATTGGAATTGATCCCACATAACTTGACCAGACAGGACTCTAGCACTCTCCCGCCCCGGCCCTGCTCCCACGGTGGAGTCTACTTCTTCCCGAATCTGAGCGATTTTATCTGCAAAAAAATTTGCAAAATCATTGCAGGAGAACATATGGCCCGTACTGGGCCCCGATGTTACAGGTGGTTCCGCTAAATTGTGAACCACCTGAAAGAGTCTCCTGCTGCTGTTTTCTGCAGATGCAATAGAGGCGGTGAAGAAAGTCTTCTTCGCCGTCGCTATCGCCACTTGGTAGGCTCGACGTTGAGCTCTAACCTGTGTCCGGTCAGATTCGGAATGAGTTATCCGCCACCGGCGCTCTAGCCGTCTCAACGATTGTTTCATTGCCCTCAGATCCGTGGAAAACCACGGGGCTCTCCGGGCTCCATGCAATCGGAGAGGGCGCTTCGGAGCCAAACAGTCAATAGCCCTGGTTAACTCCACATTCCAGCGGGCCACCAGGGAATCGGCTGAAAGGCCATCAACATGGGATAAAGCATCCCCTACCACTCTCTGGAAACCATTTGGATCCATTAAGTGGCGGGGGCGGACCATCCAAATCGGTCCCACCTCCCTGCAGAGGGGATGGGTCGCAGAGAAGTCCAGTTGCACCAGGAAGTGATCTGACCATGGCACTTCTTTCTTTTCACTTTTACTTAGTGTCAGATCACCAACATCCATAGAGGTAAACACCAGGTCCAAGGCATGTCCGCGGCTATGGGTTGGGCCAGACTTATTCAGGGACAGCCCCATGGAGGCCATGCTTTCCACGAAGTCCCGAGCAGCCCCTTGTAAGGTCGTGTCGGCATGGATGTTAAAATCCCCTAGGACAACCAAGCTAGGTGTCTCCAGGAGAACATCCGCCATGACCTGAAGCAGCTCGGGCAGGGAATCCTTGGTGCAGCGGGGAGGTCGGTACACCAAAAGGAATCCTGTACTGCCCCTATTGCCCAACTTCCAGAACATGCCCTCGGAAAACTGGGTCTTCCCAATAGGACGCCTGGTACAAACTAATGACTTCCTAAAAATCACTGCAACCCCCCCTCCCCGCCCACATGACCTGGGTTGCTGTGCGTAAGAGAAACCTGGTGGACAAGCAGCGGCAAGGACAGGCCCATCTGCTTCATCCAACCAAGTCTCTGTTACACATGCCAGGTCAAGTCCTCCATCCATGATCAAGTCATGGATGGCAGTGGTCTTATGAATCATTGACCTGGCATTGCACAGCAACACTTTCAGGTCATGTGGGTATCCCTTGCTGATTCTAGTATCCATCCGGTCAGGACCCGACCCGGAGGCAGGGATAGTCCTCAGACAACGACTAAACCTGCCTCCTCTGTAATGACATGGTCTGGTCTTAGCGTAACTCCTCCTCCTACCCGTGATCACTGAGATCGGTTGTCCCAGTGCATTCCCCCCTGTGAAACCTGTCCCAGCCATTTTGTCGGCTGGGACCAACTCCCCAGCAGCCCTGACCCCTCCCCTTAAGAACAAAATAACACCTTTTAAAAAACAACAACAACAACAACAACAACAACACAAATAAAACAATACAAACAAAAACAATAAAAATTACCAAAACATAAAATCAAACAAATTCCCAGGCCCAATAAACATCCACCCCACCCCCACCCCCCACATACAAAAAATTCAAAATAAAATTTTTAAAACATTTTAAAAGCACTCTGCACCCCTCCAGCAGTAACAGCAACTGTCCTAGTGAGGCCCGTCAGGCCCTGCCCTGGGCCAGGTGGTAAGTGGCAGGAAGGAGCAGGGCCCCATACACTCACACGCAGGAGAGTCCTCCTGGGCAGCAGAGCGCAGCAGTCCTTATGAGGCTTCAGGCCCCGCCCCAGGCTAGATGGTGAATGGCAGGAAGGAGCAGGGCCCTCAGACACTCACATACAGAAGAGTCCTCCTGGGCAGCAGAACGCAGCAGTCCCTGTGAGGCTTCAGGCCCCACCCCAGGCCAGATGGTGAGTGGCAAGAAGGAGCAGGGCCCTCAGACACTCACATACAGTCTTTCCCTAGATCAGACTATTGTAATGCACACTATGTGGAGATGCTGTTGAAGATAATTATAAAACTTCAGGGAGTGCAGAATGTGGCAGTCTACTGGATAAGAGCTTGAGACTGTTGTTTCCATATATCCTCATCTGTTTCTGAAGCACCTGCACTGGTTGACAGTTTATTTCTGGGCTTAACTCAAAGTGCTGATTCCAGTCCTGAACATTCCTCATTATGTCAAGCCCTCAGGACTTAATCATCTCAAAAGGCCCTGCTGCGAAATTCATTTAATGGGAAAGCTCTATTAGCCTCTACCAAGCACAGGGTCTTTTTTGTAGCAGCCCTAATGCTAAGTTTGAAGAACTCCTACTTTGATAAGCATTAGCAAACAAATAAAAGAAAGCCTTTTAGTTGTTTTAGTTGTCCTTCGGGAATTCATTGCTGTTTTAGCCTGTTCTTTTTTCAAACAACAACTGCACTGTATTGTATAGTCTTAATCTATAAATAGACTTGAAACTTGGGTAAATAGCTGCCTATAAATATTTTAATAAACAACAGGATAAGTCACACAACAGACGGTACAAACTAGGAGACATAAACTGCAGGCCACCCAAATTCTGGTGGAATTAACTACTAGTAAGATGCATCACTACAAATGTACCGTACATTTGACAAGACAGAAAAGGATTGTGCACAGCCAGTATATTCCAAAGAATCTTACACGAAGTTCAACAAATGCATATAAAACTCAACAGAGATAGTGAGCCTTCAACTTCCTACACTGATCTAACAAAATATGGCTCAATTTAAAATACTAGACTTTTTACTCATTAAACAACTGGCTACACATCACTTAACCCAATGGCATTAGCCAAAACTAAAGCATTGCCATCACTGTCCCAATTATTCAGCTACCCTTTCAGTGGGCCATTAGGCTAAATGGCTTCCCTGGGAGAACAACCCAATACAACACATTTTCTGATTAAGCACAACCAGAGAATATTCCACAATATCATATAACTTGTGAAGGTTTCTGGTCATTTAAAATCCTCCTATCCCATCTGTTTGGTTATCAGGCCAAACTGGAATCCTGGAAGCATCTTCCTGATCCTAATAAGCTAAATCGTCCAGCAGGATTGGTCCTTCTGGGGAGCATCAGGTCCAGCCAAGAGTGTGATGCACTAGTGTGCTTCTCTGTACTGAGCAGGGACTGAAAAAACTTACAAATGAAAGCCTTTTCCATTCCATGTTTTGTATCAATGCAAGGAACCTTTTATGTTTGATTGACATATAAGGATTTATTTACTTGCTGCATATATAGCATCTTTTATATTCTCTGTGTTCTTAATTTGCTTTTTTGTTTGTGTATGTCGGTATGTTCCCCCCCCCCACCTCATAATTAGATATTTATTGATATATTTTTTGGCTAAAAACCAAAACAAACTAAAACAATACTTTAGCACAGGTAATATGTAAAACAAAATAAAGCAATGGCAGGCAATTATATTGCTACAGCAGATATAATGAAGAACCGTGAACCAAGGTAAGGGAAAGTATATGTCTCTGTGTTAAGTGATAAGCCAACACACACACCCCTCTTCACAAATCATACATGGCAAAAGCATGGACACAGGCACTTGCTCAGTTCATATAAAAGGCAAGTGAGTCTCAGGCTAACTCACTCATTCCTTCTCTCCTTGTTATGCATTCCATTTTCCTTGCTTCTGTGGCAAACCACAGTTTGCTGTTGCATGCAAGCTGGCAAATCATGGTCTGCATTTGCCTTCCAAACTATAATTGTAAACTATGATTTGATCATTATTTGCAAATCAGGTTTGTAAGGCATATGTGAACCATAGGTTCACAATTCAAATGCATAACCAAACTTTGATGGGATCCATAAGCACTTCATCCCAGCCTTGTGGGCCTTTTCTACCTGGCCTGGGTGAGCAGAGCTGTGGCTAACTCCAGCTATAAAAAGCTGAGGTGGCTGAACAGACTCTTGAGTTGGGGCATTGTTTAGGGGGTGTTTGGGGGGGGGTTGTTGCTGGTTTATGGCCCTGTTTAAAATTGTTTTTTTACTTTTTTAAGCTTGTGGATTTTTAAATTTTGGGTTTTTATTATTTTTAAATTAAGGGATATAGGATGCAGCTGGGAAGAGAGGAGGTGGAGAGTGCAGGGGCAACCCTAGTCACAGTGGTTCTGGACAAGAGAAAGTATGGGGTGGGGTAGGCAGGCTGGATAAGGGGCATAGGGCACAGGTAGAAAGTGACCACACCTTGTCCAGTCTCGGGAATTATGGTTGTCCTATCAGCTAGCTCTGGGCTCTGCAGCAGCTATTGCTGAAAGCCAGGTAAACTCTGAGTGAGACCTCCCTCATCCATTATCTGATTATGGATGAGGAGGCCGATATCACCTTTATGACTGATGTTGAGGAGCCCCATACTGCTGGTTTTGGGGGACTTCAACACCCATGCCAAGGCAACTGGCTTTGTGGTGGCTCAAGACTTCATGGCTGCCATTGTGACCATGCGGCTGTCTCAACATGTCATTGGCTCAACACATGTGGCAGGCAACACTCTGGACCTTGTTTTCTAAGCTGGACAGGAAGTAAGTGATCTGAAAGTTGGGGGTGGTATTGACACCAGCCCTTTCTCATTATTAAATGACTTTCTGTTGAGATTAGACTTTCAGCACTTTTCCCCCTCTGCAGAGATGGGGGAACCTATCAGGATGATCTGCCCTTGAATCCAATGGGTTCGTAGATGGCTCTGGAGGGTTTTCTGGCTGGTATGACTGGGACTTCTATCAAATCCCTGGCTGACTTCTGGAACATCCAAATGGCTTGACACGATCACCCCAAGTGCCCTCTCTCACTTCATGGAGCCCGTTTGGCTCCCTGGTTATACTCCAGAGCTTAATGCAAGGAAATAGGTTGGGAGATGGCTGGTTGAAAACAAGTGAAAACTGGTAAGGGCTCATCATTCAGCTTACCTAGTGATAGTGAATGCAGCAAGGAAGCTGTCCACAATGGTGACATACAAAGGGCAGTATACAAGTTTAATAAATGGTGGTGGTGGTGGTGGTGATTAGTAGTCCTACTATGCTGTACCAACTCCCATGTTCCCTTTCAAAGTGTACGCATTAAAACATTTATATTGTGGAAACCACTCCTAAAAGGGTAGCCATGTTTGTTGTAGCAAAAACAAATGCTCTAGGAGCACCTTACAGTCTTAACAATTTAAAATGGCAAAAGCTTTATTGTGGAAACAATAATAGAGTCAAAATTACAGAATCCATAGCAGAAAAGCAGGGCTCAGAAGAGCAGGCAGTCATTTGCTAGACATCAAGACTCATCTGAAACTGCCAGGAAGACTGTTCAAGCAGCAAATAAAATTTGGTGCCTGTAATTTAAACTGGATATAGAAAGTGTTGGGTTGCCCAGTTTTGTAAGGAGGGCAGAGCAATCCAGAGCACCTGATCAGTATTAAGCCTGTCACTTATTGCTTATGGAGAGGAGAGCAGGAATTGGCAGAGCACTTGTTAAAGGAAGACTTGGACAAGAAGCGGCATAAACCTACCCCTGCTCACTACCAGAATTTATTAATGCAGGCACCAGTAATTACGCGGCTTGGTTGGAAGGGGAATGGGATATAAGATGTGGAGTGCTTTATCCGCTCCAAGACCAATGCTGGTTTTGGCACAACTTTTGCTCTAGTGAGTTACAAAAAAATAAGCAGGTGCTAGCAATCCGAGGGACCACATGCCAGCTACAGCTGCTTCAGCCCGATTCAATTACATCTACCTGAAGAGTCCCCAGGACGTTGAACAGATCGTGGAACCTATAGGATACGGAGCCCATACATTGTGATGTTAGTGCACCCTATTCAATAAAGTCTGGCTCTGTCCTGGGACAGGAGGAACGTAAGCATGAAATCAAAGCAGTTCTTGAAGCGGGTAGGCTTTTCCAACACTGGTGGAAAAGGAAGCTAATATATAATGTGTCTGCATTAATGTTCAATTATATTTAAAAAGCCCTTTGGAACTCAGGCCTTAAAAATACTCTGAAACAGGCTGTCAGTGTTGCCTCGCTTCCCAAAACGCTGGGTGCAGCACATTTGCTGAACATACTCCTGGGATCAGGACTTCACTCCAAACCTTGTTTGTACAAAAAAGGAGCCAAGCAGCTGGGAAATTCTGGAGTATAGTATGTCCTCATTAGTTCCCATCTGCCATCAGAACTCAGCTCATGGCAAGTTTGGCTAAGTCCTGGTGTTCTCAGGTCCAAATCTGGGTCAGTTTTAATTACACTATACAGAATTCTGTGTGCAGGGTTTTTTTTATAAAAAAAATCCTTATTATACAGCACAGAAGAACGGGCAGCTCTCCAACTAATCAATTTTTTAAAAGTACATATATAAAATTTTAAAACCAGGCTAGACAGACAGTGGGTGGAAGAGAGGAAAAAATGTATGATTGAGTACAGGGGTTAGTTAAGAGAACTGTTCACAAAAGTGGGTCACTAGCAGTTCTGCTTTAGAACTTCAAAAGAAAAGGAAGAGAGGAACCTCTTCATTTGCAAAGATGGGGAATCGGGAATATAAGATGTACACAAATCACAATGTTCTTAATGCTGACCTGAATTAAGACACATGCTGTCACTTATCATTATTATTACTTGCATCTCAACACAAGACACATGTATGGACCTGGAAAACTACCAAAAACATGCATCTTCATAATGTCAGAACAAGCATAAGTTAATTGAATCCCAATTCAAACATGTACTTAGGTGGACAAAATATTATATAATGCTGTACATGTCCAACAACTGGTGCAAACTGGGTCATCTTATCCGCGTGTGCTAAGATAACACAACAGGGAGCTGAACCTCAGGTGAGCGCTTTAAAGTGGCTGAACGAGACACTAGGTTGAACGAGACATGAGGTGTACGCAGTGCCAAACAGGGGGAATTCTTCTTGCCCACCTGCATTTAAAATCATGCCTGCCTGATCCAGAATATTGTTTGGCAGTATTGCATTTGTTCCTGATCAGAAGTTTTTGCCCAGTTCTACTTTATGCACACCTGAAACTTCAGGTAAAGGTAACCTTAGAAGCAGTGTGAGCCCTGTTCTAGCCTGTGCCTCTCCAGGGTCCTCTAAGCTACCTGATGCTCACCAATGTGTATTTATTGTCATTCATTCATTCATTCATTCATTATTTATTTATTTATTTATTTATTTATTTATTTATTCATTCAATTTATATCCCACCCTTCTTCCCAAAGGAGGAAGAATTTCATTCAAATAATGAAAGTGTACGAGGAGAAAACAGGGTTAGAACTTCAATCTAGAACTTCATCCAAATAATAGATTTAAAGGCTAAAAGAGCATATCCTATTACATTAGATTGGCAGTGTGTCTTGATGGTTCTGCAAAAACTATTTGCATTCTTAATAAAACTAAGTACAATGCACTTAAGAAATAGGCTTCCCAATCCTAAACAAATTACTTAGAAGTCAATCATATTTAAATAAGAGGAAGCAAGTACCATTTAATATATTTACAACCAGAATGTAATGGATGTGAGGTTACAGCATGTGGGATGGGCAGCAAGTCAGAGATTATAGGAACAGCATGGCAGCCATTGTAGCATAACCAACTTTCTTCCTGAAAGAATTAACTATTAATAGTACCTTTTTCTTTAGTGCAATGTGCTACTACAAAATCATACAATAATGTTGAGAAGATCATGTGGAAAATTATGGAATCATTCCTTTCTCTGTCCTCCTTTATGTGCACTAGGTCAAGAGATGGAAAACAAAAATTCCGGCAAAAATTAAGAGATTGTAGAACAGAATGCTGCACACAGTAAACTGAACTGACATTTGGGATATGACTTGACTCAGTATCCGATCCATAAACTGGGCCAGCATCTAAGTTGTTGTTTGCAGCCATCCTGTTAAGAATCATCACCAGATGCAAGACAGGCGGAGCAAGTCCCCCATGACGGCCACTGTGATATAGATAGTGCCGAAATGAAAACAGGATCACAGATTGAACTGTGTTTTTATATTGCAAACTTCCCAGTGATTCTTGGATGAAGGGCAGTATAGAAAACAAACAATACCACTTTACTACCATCCTCCATAGAGCTTCTCCTGCATTTTTGGCTGCTTTGGGAGTGCCCCTTTTGAGTCTCACGTGTGGATGGTCAACGTTCCGTCCTCTGATCGCTTGGTGATTCAGTGATTCAGGTGCTCTCTCCCAAGTGCCAAAGCATTAGTGTTGCCTCTGTATTTTGTTTTAAAACTTTCTAATTGACTTACTTTTTTTATAGAAAAAAATCAATCAATTTTCCACCTGTTAATGGCCCTGGGGGCAGATCTTAGGGGGTACTCTTCTCCTGAAATGCAGCTATAACTTTTTCTTTTGTTTCTTTGTTTTTACCAGTTTATGGTAGACTCACCAGCTGCACCTACTGCTGGCAGAGAGAGACTTGACCACTGTCACTTATGATTTAGAAGTGTCTAGATTAGAATATTCTATCATGTTCTACACATTAGAGCACATTGCATTAGTGGGATCTGGAAGCTTCAACAGGTGTCATCTTTCTTGATTGTTAGATAGTCACCAGCAAGGGGTGGGATTTGTGTGTGTGCTCACATACACACACATGCACACACACACACTGCCCTAGAGTTATGGAACGACCTCCTCATCCATCAAAATGTTTTCTATTTAGAATCAAGTAAAAACTTCTTTTAATGGCTTTTTAAAAAACCCTAAATCGCTTTGACAACACTGCTGGAATGCAGTACAGAAATACTGTAAATAAGAACGAACAGAATAAGTGATAATCAAACCCCTAGGGGCTGGTTGCTACAGGACTGGTGTGCATTTTGACATTAGCCATCTTTTTGGCTGTTACATTTTGGCACTATGTTTTAATAGGCCACATGAAAGAGAAAAGTAGAAAACAAAAAAGTGGGAGGAGGGCTCTCAGGAAGAAGACAGAGCAAACTCATTTCGTGAAACTCAAGACATTTAATTTATGCATAACTATATTGTTTGTTTTCTGGAACAGGCCAGGGAATTTCCCTGATGTATGCTGTTATCCAGTCCCAATGCCCAGGAAGACTAGTAGCAGGTGTTTTTTTCCACTGCTGGGTATTCTTTACAGCAAGATATTCTTTACACATCGCTGAAGAACTAATACAGCTTTACAGTTTGGTGCCTATGGTTTTGTGGCATCTGTTCAATGCAACAGCTTCAGTAAAGCACCTTTTTAAAGCTCATTGTATGTCTTTACAGTTTGTTATAAATCAGCAGCAGTGCCTTTAAAGAGCACAGCATCCAAATACACTGCTTTCAAGCATTTAAGATGTTAATGGGTTTTGAGGACTGGAACTGATCTTGTATAGCAGCAGCTTTTAATGCCAGGATGAAATGGACTGTGTATAGCAACTTCTGCTGTGCTTTCTCTTGCATTGAGGTGATCAGAAGGCATCTATGTATTGAAGAGTTTCCTAAGGAATCAATAGCTATGGAAACAGTGGTGCTATAGGTACAGGGGAGGGCAGACAAACTTTCAAAGAAATACTGTACATGTCCATAATTGTAAATACTTTCTTCTTTGAAGAGTAAAATCTTTTAGGGATCTATTTGGGTTTCCCATATATTCCCTCCCACTGCAATCGTATAACAATGAAAATTTGGCAAGGAAATTTGTCTCTTAAAGGTTCGAGGAAGTGATCCTCTGGCAATCCCTCTCACATCTCTCCAGCAATTTATTTTTAACTTCTAGTATTGCTCAAAGTCACTTCCAATCTCTGCCTCACTCATTGTCCCAGCTCGCTGAGCATGACAAGTGTGCTGAAACATATCACCCCTGCTGCAGAGAAATGGAACAGACAGTGGAGAATCAGTACTATGGTGAGATATTATACCATAACAATTTGCTCCCCTAACCTTATCTAAAATTTGAGAACAAGGATGCAAGACCACATTGTGGTAACTGGCAAATATGGGTCATATAACTTTTCCTTCCATATCTATGAGAAAGTACAGAGTCATGTGAGATCCAACATGTCACCTGTTCCCTTAGTGATGATCCAGGCATTATTTGAATGAGAAAATAAGATGAGGTGGAATCTCCAATACATGTAACATTTTAGGTTCAGAAAGCATGTATTTTGAAATTTAAAGGGAGAGGCAGTCTTTAAGCCAGTGATGGCCAAACTTGGCGCTCCAGCTGTTTTGGAACTACAATTCCCATCATCCCTGACCACTGGTCCTGTTAGCTAGGGATGATGGCAGTTGTAGTCCCAAAACAGCTGGAGGGCCAAGTTTGGCCATCACTGTCTTAAGCTATTGCAGTCCTGAGTTATTTAAGACTTTATAGGTGAAAACCAGAACTTTTAATTCAGCAAGAAATTGACAGTCAGTGCAGATGGGCCAGAATATGCGCAAACCATCTTGCCGTAGTGAGAAACCTAGTTGTTGAATTCTACAGCAGCTGACGTTTCTGAACTTTCTTCAGAGGCGGCTCCTCATATAATGTGTTGCAGTAATCTAACCTAGATACCAAAGCATAGACAACAGAAGTGAGGCTATATCTGTCCATAAAGGGTGCAGGTGGGCCACCAGCTGAAGCTGATGGAAGGCACTCCATCCCACTGTGGCCACCTGAGCTTCAAGCAATAGCAATGGAAACTTAGTACCTGCTCCTTCAAAGGAACTGCAACCCTATCAAAAGTAGGCAACCTCCCATCCATCCGGTCTAGGGAACCACCCACTAACAGTGTCCCAGTTTTATTTGGATTGAACTTCAGTTGTTGGCTCTCATCCAGTCTATTACAAAGGCAAGATAACAGTTCAGAACATCTACTCTAAATAATTGGTACAATGTGGTATGGGATACCAGGCTTCTTGAAAAATTGATGCAAAGATTACGAGCGACCAGAGATCAAAAAAGAAGGAGATATTTGCTATTGATTAGTGCTTGTTTATCCAATATACAAATAGAGACTCCAATGGCAGGGCAGGTCCTGCCACATTGCATATTACATGGTTGCATAGATACTATTATGAGCTTTGAATGTCTCGCTGCTTGGACTGTTATCACCCCAACAACCTTAGTGTCATCCTGATATATTTTGTGTTTTGCCTGATTTTTCTGTAAATGGTGGTGGTGGGGAGTGTTTGTGGTTGTTATCTGATTAATTGCATGATTTAATACATATGTAAAGCAGTAAATGTTTTTAAAAGGAAGAACATGTAGATCAATGTTCTCATGTGAATCTGGACAGAGGATAACATTTTGCTGTATATAAAAATTTAAAAGCAAAGTACTCTCCGACTGGACCTAATGGTCAGGGGTCCCTTTACCTTTACCTTACTCTCCGACAGCATCACATCAGTACTGACGAGCATCTAGAATCCTCTCTTAAAAAATGGCACTATTCACTTAGCTTTTGCCTTTCCTAACTCTGTTTTCCATTTCAGTGGAAGACTGTAAAGTCTGAAGGTCTCTTGTACAGAAGCCAACAAAAACAAAGGTAAACTTAGAACTTTCATTAACTGTAAATTATAAGAGCAAACAGAAATAAGGATTGATGTGAGCAAGAGGGAACGCTAAAGCCTCATCAAATGTAATGTGTAATACCTTAACCCAAACATATTTTGGGATGCCTGCCAGGAAGATGGGTATAAATGTGGGAGGCTTATAAGAATACAGCTTGAGCTGAAATGTTTAAAGTTTTCAGTTTTACTAGGAAAACAGTTATAACTCAGTGAAAACAGGACCTTATTAATAGTAAAATGTTATATATAAGCTACTGTTTTCCTAGATGAATCAGAAATGTTCTCTCTGGGTTGCTGATGGCAGCATGTAGGGGGACCAACTACTATATTCCTGCAGTGGAGTGAGAAATCGCGCTGGTATCGCTGGACATTTACTCAGTTCATTGGCTCCTATTAGGATCTTGAGATGTCCAATATTCATTCAGCAGCAGATTTCAGGGCCTCATGGGTTGCAGATGCAGGACTCTTTGCTTATTTTAACAATATGAAAGTCCTGAAGCAGTTAAGTGAGAAACAAAAAGACCAAATTCACTCTTGTTCAAGGTAAGGGCCAATTGTTCTGATTCACGTTTGAGGCAGCAGTTTTTGAATAATATTATTACAACAGAGGTGGGCTACCTATCATGTTCCTGAAAATGAAACATGAATTATGTTAATTACACATAACTAAAATGAAGATTAGATGCAGTTTTCCATTTATAATGTAATATATCTGAGGCAGACCTAGCTTTCCCAGAGGTTTACAAACATGGTATATAACGTCACATACTTTTAATGCTCTTGAAGAGGTCACACACACCAGGACAAGGAAAAATCCATACAAAATTAATTCAATTGCTTGCTCTTATCATAATAAAACTAGAAAGCTAGCATAACTAGACAGGAAAATTAGGGCTGTCACTAGGTTTCTTAAAAATGTACTAAGATGTACTCAGAGAATCACTTTCATGTTCCAGCATCCTCAGAGGTGACATAAGTGGCAACCAGATTGAGGTCCTTCTCAATAGAAGTCTCTTCCTGGCCTTCCACTAAGTTTGACATTCTTTCTTTTGCTTAAAAATATTAAGTGATAAACTAATCAATGTTTAGGATGAACTATAAACGAATTAGGGCTGGGGTGGCTGAACATATCAGATCAACTAGTAGTTGATAACTGGTGAATACTATTTTCCCCCTTGTTAATGATATCTAGTGATTGTGTGGATTATTATTTTTTATGTTACTGATGAACTAAAGTATGGATGTTTGGGAAAGCTGAAAAAATATATAAGGGTGAGCCATTTTTAAAGACAAACGCAAAAAAGATGGAAAATAACAGTTGTACTTGTGTTTTGTTTCCCATTGTGTTTTGAAATACATTGTGTGTCTACTTCCAGGTGCGCTTAGCTGAGTGGAAAATGAATGGACACAACAACTGTCTGGGATTTAAATGGCCACAACTTTATTGACTTCAGATGTAGGAAGCTTTGGCATAGACACTGAGCGTGTATCCCTCTCAGCCCTCCCCTGCTGGAGGACTGAGGCATGACAGGGTCTATTCAGGGGTGGATCCACTGCAAAACACAGGTTTACACGGATGGCCCCCAAATGCTGAGGGAAGCTCTGTGGCCTACTAGCCCTACGCACTTGGCTCCTTGGACAGAGACTTCCCTCCAGACCCCTCTAACGGGGTACCCTGTTAATGCCGCCACAAGGAACAGGAGGTGGGTGAGTCACCACTTCACCACACTCCGATTGGTTGAAAGACTATAGGATTCCACCCAAGGCCTAAACCGCCAAGGTTGTGACTAGAGTTATGGGGAAGGCAAACCCTGCAGAGCAGGGGAAATTCCTTCCTGGCTCCGAATACAGCAACCGCCAAAAGACCACAGCAAAGCCCAGCAAGCTGAAAAGAAATGGTTAGGGCAGTAATCAACTATTAATGAAGGGAGAGGAAGGGTGGGTGACACTCCCAGCCCACTAGATGCTGGGCAGAGTGGTCAACTGGGCTAAGTAAATGGACAGGCCCCGATCCCCCAGGCCTGCCACGGATTGGATCATTTGAAGAATGGGTTTGGCGGGAACCTGTGAGCCTCCGTGGTGGTTGAAGGTGACAGAAAGAACATCCTAAAATGGGACCACATGTCCGGGCGAAAGGGGAGGCACGTCAACCCTCAACTGTCGCTCATTGGCAAGACAATAGCGGTCATTCTTTATCAAGATGAATCTGTAAATCTATTGATCAATCGATCTTACAGAATATATGACTAGAATAATTAGCAAGATCAGTACAGGAGACAAGAGATATCATTGCACTGCAGCACAGGAACCTATGAAGCTGCCTTCAGTATGGGTCAGCCCATAAGGTCCATCTAGCGCAGTACTTTCTACACTGTCTGTCATAAGCTCTCCAGGGTTTCTGAACAGAACATTATCAGCCCATTATCAATGCCAAGGACTGAAACTGGAATCTTCTGCAAGCAAAGCAGATGTTTTACCACTGAGCTATGGCGCTTCCATAAGTGATCCTAGCTCTAAATCCCAGCAATAAATGTAGCACTTCCCACTGGGTTCTGTAATGAACTGGAGTAATGTTCCAACGGGCCTCAAGAGATATTTCCAGTTGTGTAGGTTTCCTGTCGAGGAGATTTAGAGCTATCATTTCTTATATTATGGTAACTCAATCAGATCTAGGTGGAGGTGAACAAAAGATGAGCAATCTGGCTATTTCCCATTCATGTCACTTTCCCATGTGTCTATCCAAAAGTCAATTCAGTCCAGTTTCCATATTAATCTTTGATTTTTTGAAAAAGCAGGATGGAAATGTGAGGAGGTATTTTAACACATATTTCCTCTTTTAAAAAATCCCAGTTCTAAATGGGTTTTCTCTCAAAATACACATTTTAAATCTTTTGCTATTTTATTGTATTTTGAACCAAGAACTGAATTAGAACATCTGAAAAATGTGAATCAAATTCCTCAAGCATTCCTAAGAGTAGGCATGGCTGGAATGAGGATTCTGTGTTCTGATTCAGAATGCCTATTACCTACAGATCTGCCTATGTGGAAGTGCCTTTGTCTGTCTGTAGCAAGCTACAAAACTTAAACCGAAACACTAATGATACCTATGAAAACTGATTTCCAGATTCAGAGTCACAGTAAATGTCACCTGGGTTCCATGATGAAGGCAAGGTATATGTAGAATAGAAAGAAAGTAGGTAAGAAAATTAGGGACGCAGGTGGCGCTGTGGGTTAAAGCCTCAGCGCCTAGGGCTTGCCGATCGAAAGGTCGGCAGTTCGAATCCCTGCGGCGGGGTGCGCTCCCGCTGCTCGGTCCCAGCGCCTGCCAACCTAGCAGTTCGAAAGCACCTCCGGGTGCAAGTAGATAAATAGGGACCGCTTACCAGCGGGAAGGTAAACGGCGTTTCCGTGTGCGGCTCTGGCTCTGGCCAGAGCAGCGATGTCACGCTGGCCACGTGACCCGGAAGTGTCTCCGGACAGCGCTGGCCCCTGGCCTCTTAAGTGAGATGGGTGCACAACCCCAGAGTCTGTCAAGACTGGCCCGTACGGGCAGGGGTACCTTTACCTTTACCTTTTTAGGTAAGAAAATTAAGTATTCAATCTCTTAAAATTAGTATTATTTCATTAATGTTAGTGCATTATTCCAGATTCTTATATTCAGACTTTACCAAAGAACCCATCTGCTCAGCTACACAAGCTACTGTGACTACATCAAACTGGTCCTTCACTTATTGCGCTACAGATATTGAAACCATTTCAAGAACACTCTGTTTCCCTGTGTGTCTTCAAGGCATTCAGTGGTCTGAGTCCAAGATATCTTGCTGACTGCTTGAAGCACCAAGATGAAGCACATGGTTGACAGGTTGTGTAGGGCTCATCCAACTTGGAACAAGGTTGTGGAATGAAATCACAAAAGGCTCCAAGAGCCACCTCAAAATTCAACATTCTTACAAAGCACATTTATTTGGACTTTGACTTTGTTAATAAATACACATATGGCAGGAGGCATAAAACCATTTAAAAACCCACAGGGTTGTGTGTTTTTTTCCTTTTCTTGGAGGAGAAAAGGAAAGACAAGAGAAAATGAGCTTCACATGATGGATACTAGTCTTGTTATTTGATTAAAGTGATCAGATAGTACAGGGGTGAGAGCAGTATTAAAATCTTGAATAGAACTAATATAGTTGAAAAGAACCAGATAATATGATTCATTTTGAGATACAGATAACTACAGATAAATAGGGCTACAACGTTGTTATTGTACTTTTAATAGAATTCGTATTCTCTATGGCTATAACTGAAATCTCTGAAGTCATTATATGTATTGTCTTCAAAAGTAATTATTATTCTGCCTACTGCATTTCTAAGTATGATGTGAGGATACTGCTTGGTATTATTATGGAATTGCATAGTTTGGTGAGCACTACATTCCTGCTCCATTTCAAATCAAACAGTCAATGGCAGTATTTTCCACTGATGGAAGGTAGATTGAGCCTGTGCGGTTAATCACAGACAATACCACTTCATTTTTTATGAAACATATGATAGATTTTTTCTGCAAAAGGCTTTGTTTCATCCAACCTCTTGTCACCATAACTCTGAGTGCATTATGGTGTTTAATACTGAAAGAATAGTCACAAATGCAAATTAATGACTGCAGAGCATAGCAAAGTTTGATAAAGACTAAATTGCCTGTCAAAACTTCTTCTTGCATTTCCTAAATTTAATCTTAGGCTTATTATCATCATTATTTATAAAAACGCCAGCTATAACCTTGCACCCATACAAAAAGAGAATTATCAAAGGTGAGTGTCTGTATTTCACCTAGACTTAAATAGCTTTCAGAAGTCTCCTCTAAATATGAACCTTCAAGCATATCTTTCCAGTTGCATTTTCATTATTAATATTTTACTCATAATGCAGAATAGTCATAAGTTGGATAGGTTTTTGGTAGCATGTCTCCACTTTTCAGGGAGGTGTGTTAGTATCCTGCTAGGAGTTTACCATACACGTATATCCAGCTGGATACCAAACTGCACATACAAATATTTCCTGTACACAGGATTTTTCGTCTGATCCAGCTATTTGGCTTTGCATGTGTAATGCTACCCACCTGCAAAAGCAACAGTGCTGTTCAGCTGGTCCAGAGCCAGAGTGGAGCCTGTGATTGATTGATTGATTGATTTAAAAACATGTATAAGCATCTTCATATTCTTTTTAACTCTAAGATTTTGTCCCTGTCCTTACAACAGCTGAACACAACAGTTGCAAATTGTTTGGAAGGACTTTAATGAACATTCTTTAATGGGTGCATTTACTTGGATGGGAGTCAGTGATTTTAATGGATGTCATCAAAACTGATAAATTCTATCATGCTATGTTTCAAATTCCAGTTGAGGGAAATTTGACATTTTGGAAAATAATACATTTTCCTAGGCTATGGATGTTATGAGCACTTGTAAGCATTTGTCCTCAAATGTTTCTGAGCAGCATCAGGAAAAGCATAGTCCTGTTCACAGTCAACTTTCTTTCTTTCTTTCTTTCTTTCTTTCTTTCTTTCTTTCTTTCTTTCTTATTAATGTTGCAATACTTATATGAAATCTTTACATAGTGATACATATACATTATATTTATAAATTTGCATTTTCACATTTCATTATGTACCAACATTTATCCATTTCTTTCACTTTTTTGCTTCTTATTTCTTGCCCTGTGCCTTCCCTCCACACATGCATGACTTCCTTGCTATTATTTTGTAACTTTATTATTGAGATTGTATTTTTGTATCTTAATAATTAAACATTCATTCTTATACATCTGCTTGACTTAACTTAACTTAGTGAAATCAGTCAACTCTGAACAATGCTTTGCTCACCTGGACCGTGCAAACTGTCTTGCTCTTTGCCTAAAAATAAGGACAAGCCCTATTGGATCAAAGGGCCATTTAGTCCACACATGGTTCTCACAGTGGACAACCAAATACTTATGGAAGATTCATGGGTGGAATATGAGTGCAACAGCACTCTCCTACTCATGTGCCTGGGCAACTGGTATTCAGAGGCATGCTGCCTCCAATACTGGATATAGAACACAGCCATCATAACTAGCAACCATTGGTAACCTTTTCCTTTTAAAGCCGTAAATGTTGGCAGCCATTACTATATCTTGTTATAGCAAATTCCATAATTTTATTATGTGCTGCATGTAAAAGCACTTTTTCTTTTGTTTGTCCCAAATATTCCAACATTCACCTTCATTAGATGATCCCAGACTCTAGTATGATGGGGAAAGTATTCTCTTTATCCACTTCCTCTTCAGCATAATTTTATACACTACTTATCATGTCCCCTCTTCTTCAACCGTTTTCTAAACTAAAAAAAAACCCCTCATGTGTTTTTATATAGGGATTTGCTTCAGCTCCTTGATCACTTTAGTTACCCTTTTATGACTATTTTCCAGCTCTACACTATCCTTTTTGAGATGCAGCAAGCAACCAGATCTGTACATATGAGGATAGGAATGCCAGGCAGGACAGTCAAGTGGATAAAAGAAAATGAGGACAAAGAAGGTAGAAACCAGAAAGCAGGGAGATGAGAACGAATGGAAGAGCCATGCAGTTGAAGAACAGACTAGCCAAGGCCAAAATAAGAGTGGAGCAAACAATTTTACAAGGGTGATAGAGACAGGAAGTGCTGGGCACAACGGCTAAGAAGGAAGTTAAGAGACCAAGTGAGGGATCCAAGGGCAGAGTCAGCTCCAGGCTCTGGAGTACTCCTCCGTGAACAGAACACTGCCTCCTCAATGATGTTGCTGCTACCCAGTCGCTTGCCCAGCATACACCACCACCCAGAAGGAGACAACCTGAGAAGCAGGGTATGCCTTTCCTTCTCCTTGCCTTTGTCAGTGACTGCTCATTTACAGCAACAGCAAGGATAAGGGAGTTCTGATGAGTGGCAGGACGCCAGCTCCATGGGTGTGGGCATCCGCTGATATTTTTCAGGACTGGGAGGAGTGAATACTCCAAATAAACAAAAACAAAGAAGCATGCCTAACTGAAAAGTGCTAGCAGGCAAGATTCTCACAAAAGAAGTGTGGAAACAATTTGCCTGCACAATTTGCCTCATGTTGTTAGGTTTACTCAGGGAGGGGGCAACTACCACCCCTTGCACCCTCCCTATGGACACTCATGGAGCTCAGCAAATGCCTGGCAATACCAATCCATGATGCTTACCCTATCAAGGGGACATAGTATTGTGCTACTTAAAATCTAGACCCTGAAAATGAATTCTGCCAGGAGTGGCTTCTGCTGGCAAACCTAATTGGGGGTAGGAGGTGTTGAAGGTCAAGAAGAAGAGTTGGGGAGCGGGTGGGCCAAAACTTCACATATTAATTTGAACTAACCATCTAATTCTTTGAATTCCTTCTAGAATTTATTATAACTATTTATTTAGCATGGTTTAAACTTGATGGCCTTGATAATGTACAAAAAACATTATTTACAAATTATTTCATTTATGTAACAGTTTATACAATTTTACAAGAGTTTCATATATTGCAGAGAAGTGTTCTATTGTTCCTGGATTGTAACAGAAACTTTTCAAGTTAAAAATTAGCAACATATTTGAATACAAGGACAATGGAGTTCATTACAAAGTTTGTTCTTACTTACTAAAACTCTAATATATACCAATATATATGTGTGTGCATAAGCAAATCTTTATGCAAATCAATTAACTGAGAATTACACCTCAGTATTTAAAAAGTAACATGTTCCACAAGCCAAGGTGCATTCATTTGCCTTGCACTCACTATGCCTCTAACAAATACTATTTATGAGTTCATGGAGGAGAATTGTGGCTAGAATGATAATTTCATTCTCAGCAAAATTAGCTCTGATATAAATTCAGTAACAGCAAAATATTTTGCTGTATATAAACTGTAACATATGGCAGTCTCACTGAAATCAGCAGGATTATTCATATACAGTAGTTTAAACTAAGGATATATTTAAGGACTTTCCTCAACTGGGGCTACATACACCACTCAAATGAGTGCTGTACATAACTCCCAGTGCATTCCCTGTCAAACTGAGTTTTGTTGCAATCTGTCCCTTTCATTCTCTGTAGCATAAATCGGCTAGGAACACTAATGTCACAGGATATATATGTCAGTTTATGTAGGCTTTCAATAAAGACTTAAATTTTGCTTGAGTCTATGGATATATCTATCTATCTATCTATCTATCTATCTATCTATCTATATATCTCCAGTTACAGACTCTTAAATCCCATTGAAATTATGTGTTTATGTGTTTAATTATGTGTGGAATATAGTTTTATTTGAACATGACCCATATTTTAGCTGTGTGCAGGGATGCAGGTGGCGCTGTGGCCTAGGGATTGCCAATCAGTAGGTCAGCGGTTCGAAACCCCATGACAGGGTGAGCTCCCATTGCTTGGTCCCTGCTCCTGCCAACCTAGCAGTTCGAAAGCACGTCAAAGTGCAAGTAGATAAATAGGTACCACTCTGGCAGGAAGGTAAACGGCGTATCTGTGTGCTGCTTTGGTTCACCAGAAGCAGCTTATTCATGCTGGCCACATGACCCGGAAGCTGTACGCCGGCTCCCTCAGCCTATAGTGTGAGATGAACGCCGCAACCCCAGAGTCGTCTGCGACTGGACCTAATGGTCAGGGGTCCCTTTACCTTTACCTAGCTGTGTGCAACATTGCTGCCCAAATTTGTAATATTCATCACACTGAGATAAAACTTCACCTTCTTCAATTTGAAAACTTGACAAAGGGAAATTGAGCATGTATATTTCTTAGAAAAACTTTATCTAATTTCCAGTACATAATATAAAAGGTGCAGCAGAAGGAAAAGGGATGAGAAGGGTCTACCATGCAGGGAGTTTGGTGGTTACCAAGCACAGTTTTTCAACAATCAATATAACATGAACCAAGTTGCTGACCTTGGAACAGGCAGAAAATAGGACTGCAAAAAGATAAGCATGTATTTTTTATTTATTTGGAAAAATTCATTTCAGAAAACCTCTACATTCACCTTGCTTCTGCTGAGTGGCAGTGCACCTCTTACAGAAGTCAATATTCTGCCAGGATCCCAAGGATGAGTATAGAGGCTTGGCACCATAGTTCAATATCAGACCATATAATTTGATTGCAGAAGGCCTCAAATTCAGACCCTGTTATCTTCAATTGAGATTCTTCAAGCAAACAGTGCTTGGAAAGACCTCTGCCTAATACCCTGCAAGACAGCCACCAGTTGAAGTAGACAGTACTCAGCTAGATGGACCAGTAATATGGCAGCTTGGTGTGTAAATTTAATCTTCACTAATGTCGAGAGATTTTCATTTACATAGGAGGGCTCTACTACTGCTAAACAGAAAGAACCACCAAGAACCATAATATCTGTGTTGGCTTATAGAACATAGCATTTACAATGGAGCAAATGAACTATGACATTAATGACAAATTTGCTTACATTTTCACTTATGCTGAAACAACTATTTATTCTGGTTCAGAGTCGGTAACTCATTTTTAGTATATCAGAGTTACAAAATAAGAACTCCTTGTCAGTTTGGGGACCTTCACTAATTTATACCAGAAGAAGTGGTCATGTGCAGTTAGCATGCTTTTTATTACATGTAGACATTGGTGGATAGGGAGTACAATTCCACTGAGAGTTTGAGATGAGAGCAACCCTACAGAAGAAACAATAATGTTGTGTATCTTGGGATTTTCTTCTCACAGGCAGAAAAGCTGTTGAGTGAGATTTCAAGTTGACCTCCAGAATCAGTTACTTGAGAAACAACCCCAGGTACCCCAGATATGTACAAGCACAAAGAAAACTAGACCAAAGAACTGGCTCCCAAGGGAGATTACAGAAATCCCACTGTTAGAATACTGTACATATGCTCAACTGCACCAGCTGGTGGTCTAACTCTGCTCCTATGGAATGCCTTGGGATTTAATTAGCAAGTTTCAGTTTAAGACAATGCTAGATGCTTTTGAAAAGCACACATTAAAACAGAACAAATATTACAAAAAAAAAACAAAAACGGTTAACTAGAGGACAGTAGATTATTATTTTATATTCTGGAGATGGGATCATGAAAATCTTTGACTTTCCAACTGAAGATGGTAATAGAAAATATAACCACATTTAAATGACAGATAGGTTTTTATTTTGCAATGTATTAGTTTACTTTTTATTTCTATGGTAAAGGTAAAGGACACCTGACAGTCAAGTCTAGCCAAAGGCGACTATGGGGTATGGTGCTCATCTCGCCTCAGGCTGGGGGAGGCGGCATTTGTCCACAGACAACTTTCCGGGTCATGTGATCAGCATGACTAAACTGCTTCTGGCGCAACAGAACACTGTGATGGAAGCCAGAGCGCACGGAAACACCGTTTACCTTTATTTGTATGATCTGGTATTCAAGTGGACATACAACGAAGCTGAATGTTGGAAGATTCAGGACAGACAAAACTTCTTCATGTAAGTGCATAGTTAAACTATAGAATTCTCTCCCACAGGAGGCAGTGGTGACCACCAACTTGGATGGATTTAAAATAGGACTGGACAAATTCATGGCGGCAAGGCTATCAAGTGGCTACTAACCATAATGGCTATGTTCTACCTCCAGCATCAGAGACAGTATTTCTGAATATGAGTTGTTGGAAATTGCAGGAGGGGAAAGTGCTGTTGCACTCAGATCCTGATTGTGAGCTTCCCACAAGCACCTAGTTGGCTACTGTGAGAACAGAGATGCTGGATGAGGTGGGCCACTGGACTTGATCCAGCAGGTTCTTTTTATGTTTTCATGTCTGGCAATGGGGAGATGGTCCCTTGGCTGCCTGACACTGCCCATCCACCATCAGGGTTTTGTAAAGGAGCATAAGGCAGTATTGTCTCCACTAACTGGCAGTGGCTTTCCAGGGCTTCAGAGAGGGAACGTTCCCAATCCTACCTGAAGATAGCAGGGATTGAACATGGGACCTTCTGCATGCAAAGTAGATGCTCCATCATTGAGCTACAGCCCTTCTTCACAGGCATGAGTGCCACACAATGCACATCACTGAAGAGAAAATGTTTCCAAGTTGCAGCTCATTGTATAGCAGTAATAAATTACCGTATACCTTTGCAAAAGGCCAGCTATGAGGCTCTTTCATTAGCTGACTGCATGAGGTGCTGTCTAGAAAAACAAACACCCAAAATGAAAGTCATAGGTTTACTTTACAGTTATTACAATTTATTTTTGGAAGCACACACACACACTTTAAAGAAAGAAACCTAATAATATTTTTGTGCTCTTTTTCTCTTTCCTTGTGCTCCATTTTTGCACCAGTTGCTTAAATTAGTTGGAGAAGCAGCTATGCATGAGAGACCGCACTCAGCAGGCTCTATCAGTCAGAAATCAAGGATACATGTCCATGATTTATCATGCTTTTCATGGTAATTAGCCAGAGTGCCATTTTGCTTCCACTAGCATCACTCCACTCTTCCATCTCTCTCTCTCTCTCTCTCTCTCTCTCTCTCTCTCTCTTACCTTTGGTCTCTTTTTTCCTGCATTACATTTACATATTTCTCAGTCTCTCATCCCTTAGTATGTTTTATTTATGAATATAGACCTTCCTGATCATACTTTTAATGTAAAGGAGACTGTAATTAGTGTGTCTGTCTGCTGGGTTAATCCCTTTCCTACATTATATGCAAAGAAGTTAAGGGTAAGTAACAGTTTACAGTCAATATTAGGTTTAATTACGCTTAATGAGAGTTACTGTCTCCCTTTACTAACTGTACCTAGGAGTGCAACTCCTAGATGAATTTCCCTCCCAACCTCATTTTGTTACCTTAATAGTGCCACTGAGCACTGTATGTACAGTACTTTAATCTACAAAACCTCTTCAGGTGCACCAAATATGTGAGGCACCTGTTCTGCAGGGATGCTGTAGAACCAGCACAGCTTCAAACAATGGCATCCTTGTGTGGAGGAGAGAGCTTTCTTATCTAGCACATTCTTGTACACAGTGTTACTGGGGGGAAATTGTTCTTCCAGCCTCTATAGATATTCCCTAAGAAAGTCTCCCATATGAGATAACCCCACATTTCATTTAAGAAAAATTCCACCACCATATAGTGATTTTCACTCTGCTTCTTTCCACCATTAGTTTAGTTTGTTAGTTGATTATATACTGTTTTACAACTGAAGTCTTCAGAACAGCTCACGATATTTATAAAATGCAAAGGATGCAAGACAAAGAGGAGGGAAGAAGGAGAGAGAGAGAGCTCAGCCTAGTAAGATCAAGGCAGGAAACTAATGACTTCTTCACCTGCCTCCGGGGATCATGGTTAAGGTCTCTCTTCCTTAACCACGGTATGTAATCACAGGACAAATCTTGGTTCCAGATCATGGTTGAAGAGAAGAGACTTTATCCATGATTCCAGGTTGGATGACATGCTAAGCCAAACATTTGCTTAACACTCGCATACCTGGAGCGAAGAGAGATGTCAGCAACACTTTATAAAATTGTGCATGATGCGCAGAAAGAAGAAATATCTTCCAAAATGCTAGAACTCTGAATCACCCAGTGAGCCAGTTTGGACATACCTATCTGTCCTAAATAGCTCTAATGGCTTAAGGAGGTATTCCAATATGACTAACAGGGCTTTGTGCTATGCCTAATTTAAAGGGATCAGACAGGAGCCAAATATAGTTTCATTGGCAAAGCCTTAATAAATGTTAATTAGCAATCTACTGCATCTATACATTAGAAATCCTTCCCAATGTCTAAGCCTGCAATTGGTTCAATCCTCTGCATGTGAGCAGGGACGACGGGAACAAAATAACCAGTTGCATGCACACCCCAGGATTACACCGAACTTAAATATATGCTCACTGTTTTCTTGAATCCTGGTTATATGAATCCTGCCAGTGTAGGACCATCAAAATAAAGTGAATCCAAAATATTTTGGGTTGTGCTTTTGTTTTTAAGTAGTTCTGTTTCAACTTCAGCAGAGTTTGACAAAGAGCACTATCACTGCAGTTTTATAAATAGATTAAGCAGTTCTGCATTGGGATGAGTTTTTTCCTCTCCTTTTTTCCTCCCTAAAATCAACAGAGGCAATGATTGGCCTCCCTCTGTTAGCTTTACCGGAATATACGCTGAAAAATGTTTATATGCATATGAGTAAATACAAATACACACACACAATGCTGAACTTTGTGACGACAGCCTGTAAGTGGTTGCCCACATTCCCTGGGCAATGGTCAGCTTTGTAACTTTTTCCTGTTTCCTCAATGTAATGATTAACTAGCCTACTGGGCTATTATTCATGGCAGGTAGAACAGGAGCAGCCACAGCAGAAACACTGGTGGCCTCTTCCCATCAGACAGCCCTGCCAATTCTGGCTGGATATTCAAAATAAAAAGTTATTTAAAAAAGCAGCAGCAGCCAGCAGGAAGATCCTCTGCCAGAAAGAGTAAAAGACTGATCTCTCTCTCAGAAGTTTGTCATGCTAGAAACAATTTTTTTGCCACGACGAGTGTTCTCTTTAGACTAGCATATGTGGTGTTTATGCACTGTTTACATACTAATATTACCCTGTACCTACTATACATAGCAATGTTCTTGACACTGCCTATCTAGAATTTCTCAGTACCACTGCAAGTAAGTTAATTTAACAGCAAGTACTGATGCCACGTAGATGTTATGCAGTCACTATTAGAACAGATGGACCCAGTATTTCTATTCAGCAGAAGGTTCAGGCTGTATTTGTTCCTAAATTACAAAATGAAGTTGGTTTAAGTCACTATGTCTTAACCTTGCTTATATGGTATCTGGTTATAATGATCACTGAGCAGGAAGCATCTTTTTTGTATGGTGGCACTGGCAGACATTTTCAAAAAGCACCTCAGAAGAGGGATTTTAGAAAGCCGGCCACTTTGTTTCTCTTCCCATGAAAATAATTTCCCTTTCCCTTTAAATGTTGCTGAAACGTTTCAATGTGAGTGAAAACACTAAAAAAAAGGGGGGGGGCATTCTTAATTTGGTCCAGGTCTAATAGATGCATAGTTTACATTCTCAAGCATTCCCTCTATTTCCCCCACAGCAATGGGGAGGTCCAAAAAATATCTACATGGTGCCTAGGGAGCAACTTGCACCTTAATATCAGCAAGACAAAGGAGATGGTGTTGGACTTTTGGAGGAAGAGAGGAGAATCTCAACAACCCAGGTGGTTAAGAAAGCCCAACAGAGACTCCATCTCCTCAGAGTATTGGGGAAGAACAATGCCAATCGACATCTGACGATCTCCTTCTACCAGTCAACAATAGAAAGTGTCCTTTCATACTGCATCATGGTGTGGTACGCTGGTTTGACATCATCTGATAGGAAGTGCCTACAGAAGGTGGTGAATACAGCACAAGGTATTAGGGGCTGTTCCGTGAATCCGATGGATGAAATAGCAGAAGAACTTTGCCTCAGGAGAGTGAGGAAAATTCTCAGGGTGGCCAGCACTTTCTTGATCTCCTGCCCTCAGGCAGAAGATATAGAAGCATGATTAGTCACACCAACAGGGTAAAGAACAGCTTCTATCCATGGGCTGTTAGGCTGCTGAATGAAAAGATAACAACAGGGCAACTGACTTTCGGGTTTGGTGGGTGTGCGTAAGTAAACAAGGGGAATTAAGACTAAGAGAGCTGAGTGGGGGGA
The DNA here is from genome assembly GCF_951804945.1 of Podarcis cretensis. Lineage (NCBI taxonomy): Eukaryota > Metazoa > Chordata > Lepidosauria > Squamata > Lacertidae > Podarcis > Podarcis cretensis. The sequence goes on along the minus strand of NC_137173.1, from coordinate 32,891,805 downwards.
TGCTCATGTAATCTCACTGTATACAAGTTGTACAAGTGACAATAAAGTATTTCAGTTTCATTTCAATTCAATTCAATTCAGTTTCAAGACCTGCAACAAAATGTTGCAGCATGAAGTGCCGTTGTTCAGAATTCCAGCCACTCTATTCCATTATGCCTCCCAATCCATGGTTTTCCATTTTTCCTCCCAACTGTCAGTGAATATTCCACAGTCACCAAGCACTCTCAGTTTCATCAGGTTGCTTGAGTTTCAGAGTTGCCTCTGAAGATTTTTGTACTTTTGAGGTTCCCCAAGTCTGACGATACCTTCCTTATGTAGCCTTTTTGGCTACATAAATGAAAATCTCCCCCCCCCCAAAAAAAAATATATATTGGAATACTCTATATGATATATGTGCATGGAAGGAAGCAGATTTTAAAAAGGAAACACACTGAAATTTGAAAAGTTACAGTGAAAGCAAAGTGCGGTCAATTAAAAACACACTCCGTCCAGAAAGACCAAATTAACCATAGTGGATGAAGGTTACAGCAAAAGATATTACTGATTTCTCCTATTATTCAGCATATAGTGCAATATATGGATTTACAGATAATCAAAGTTTGGATAACATTTCACTCCTCACTTTTTTTGTTTCGCCTCATTTAAAATCTTGCTCACAACCCTGCCCAATATCCCATCCAATTGTTATATTTGGCTTCTGCATTATATTATTTAATGGGTACACAAACAGGCAGGTCATCCTTATACTTTTTTGTTGGAGGAATTATAAATAAAAGAAAGGGAAAGGGAAACGAGATTGGTTGATATTAATGGTCTCTTGCTTTTGTTTTTATTTAAAGAAGTTAGTAAAAACAGAAATTTAGCTGAGGCAATAAATACACATCCAACTTTTAAAATATCTCCATATTTTAAACTTGAAGCTGTAAAAGTCCTGTGTGTCCATTTGATTGTACTCATTAAGGCTCCTTTAATTAACAGTATAGGAAATTAAACACAAAGTAAGACCCATAAAAATTAAACTGAAAAAGCATGTGGAATTAGGAGTTTGCATTTTCCATCCCCGCAGGCTTGAAAGCTTGAAAGTCATGGAAAAGGTTGATTAGAAGAGTCGGGAAAACTAGACGCCTTCTTCCCTAAACACTCACATGACAGCTATCTCCTAGTATTCAGCATACATTGCAGCTCAATATTACACACAGATATATAGTTTCCCTGCAGTTTCCTCTCTCTGCTTCTGCTATATGAATTCTCAAGCCCCACTCCAGTAATTACGTCCAAATAAAGGAAAGGGAATGAAAGACGAGAAAGAGGTTTAACAGTTTTACACTATCCTGAGCAAGCTTGGTGCCAAATTGGTGAGCTGCTGGAGTTTCAAATGCACATTACTGCAGGAGTTTGATTTAAAGATTGCTGACAGTTTTAACATTCTGCACTTGAATGTACTGTTCGTGGATACAAAAAAAAAATGTGAATCTCTTACACAGTTAAATCAAAATAATGTTCAGTAAAACTAAATAAAAATAGCTGGGCTGTGGAATTCTAAGAAATTATAAACAAGAGTCCAACTCCTTCATATCAACACATAATTCAGGTGCTAGAGGTGAACCTTAAGGTTTCACTGGCATCTAGGATCATTGGGATGTTTTATTTAAATGGGACTTCAGAAAATTTCACTCCTAGGGCTACATTTAGTAGGCATAAACCTACTAAAGAGCAGTACTTAATTATTTGTTTTCAAGCAGTGTTACAACCAATACTTTAGCTAATTAATGTTCTCCTCTGCACCACTTGGCAAAAATGAACAAAAAATGTGCTATTATCTACTGCTAGCTATGCTCCCCACCTTTACGTAAATACAAAGGGAGATAAATTATACACACATACCATTTTAAACATTTCTAAGCCATCCTTCAACAAAGGACAATTCATAAAACAATATATAACACAAGAATCAAAATAAAATGTTCCTAACGGATTGTGCATTTCGATATTAGCAATGGATATTATTATTTTGCTTACACAATCTCACACACATTTTTTTCAGTGATGACTAATAAAGCTGATCCATGGCTTTCAATAGATTGACATAAAATAATCTAAGGGTGGCCCCTTACTTGAGGACAGGGGGCTGACTTTCCAGACTGAAGGATGCTGCCGATGCAAGTATTGTGGTTGCCTAAATTCATCATTTCATATTTCAAAGGCAAAATGGAGGAGAGGCTGAATACATAAAAGGGTACATTTTCACAACACACTAAACCAAGGTTCAGCGGTGCTAAGTCCATCCACAAGAAAGAGCCCAAACAAAGCCTTGGACTCATATACTCCTCCCACAAGGCACGAGAAGGCAGTGGATCCCACAGGGAAAGGCAGGAAGAGCTTGTACTGAGCTACTAGTCCTGAGAAGGGTTAGAAATGAACTCTGCCTTTGGTCAACTCCCCCTTTTGGAAAAGTGGAATTTCTACAGAGTAAATTCTCTGGCCTGAATAAGGGTGGTTTTCCTGCACTTCACAGCCTCCCACTTAGTGTGCTCCTCATGCTACTGGACTGGTGAGATAGTGTGGAAGGCACTTCATTTTGAAGGCTCAGGAAACCAAAAACTCGGTCAGCCTAGGTGCCCTGGCCACTGCAGAACTATGGGGTCTTGAAAAGGGAGAGGCAGGTGAGCCTCAGGCTTTGCCCAGGCTCCTCCCTGCTCATTCATGCAGTGATAAACTGTGGTTCCACATTATATGTGAGCTAGGTGAATTATGTTTGTATGTCTTATATATATTTATATAAGAGAAGAGTAAACTGAAATGAACTGGGGGAGTAGGTGAAATCCATTGATTTCAGTGGATTTATGCTTGACCAACATAATTTACATCACATTTCCAGTGCAAGCCGTCATATTAGTTCAATCCCTATTCTATAAATGCCTCCAAAATTCAAAATTTAAGTTATTTCTAGTAGTAAACACATTCTATTGAAGAAAGAAACAAAAAAACGAATGCTTAAAAATTGAAGTTGTAGCAGTGTGGGAGACATTTAACAAAAATTTGCAACGCTACAAATAATTTAAAAATCACCTGTCCAAGATTCAGTACTCCAAATAACTTCTGAAACATGTATAATTACACCATACAGGAAACGAGCAAGGTCTGCTGCTTTTAATTCTGTGATTATAATGGAATAATGGGCATATATGTTCAAGGGACTATGACGTCAGTGCTCATTTCAGCCAGCATTACAATAATTTGAATGCTCTTATTTTTAAAATTATGATATTAAGAGTTTTTTTCTGACTTCATTTTGCAAATTCCTCATAGTGTGCCTTTTTTAAAAGTGAGGGCAAAGACCTCCACTACACTGCTAATACACTGAATAGGGGGCTCCTTTAAAAAGACAAGGACTGGGTCATATTTCTTTTGTCTTGGATTGACACAAAAAGATGACCCAAGGTCTCCTGATTTTTTTTTTTTGGGGGGGGAGGAACTTTGATCATTACTACAGTTGTACCCTGGTTTTCGAACAGCCTAGTTCTCGAATGTTTTGGCTCCCAAACGACTGAAACCTGGAAGTGACTGTTCCGGTCTCCGAATGTTCTTTTAGAAGCCAAATGTTCGGCGGGGCTTCCGATTGGCTGCAGGAGCTTCTGGCAGCCAATCGTAAGCCGTGCTTTTGTTTTCGAACATTTTGGAGGTCAAACGGTCTTCCAGAATGGATTCCGTTCAACTTCCAAGGTACAACTGTATATTAATCCAGGGTGCATTGGGGAGAACTCTACCATCTCGAGATTAAGATTTTTGTGGTCAATCCCTGACATTTTAAATTGCCTCTGTACCCAATACACACAGTCTTTTTTAACAAACAAACAAACAAACCCTAACAGCACTATAACAACCACACAGCATTTAGAAGTTTTAATAACTTCTTAATTATTTTCAATATTCAAGTTAATGTTACCTTTCTTCGTTGGATACCAAAGGGGGTAAAAGCAATTCCTAACACTTCTTTTCTGTGCTGCTGAAAAGAAAAGAAAAGACTTGTGTTTAGTGATCTTCTCGAACGTCTTTCATTTTCATAACATTCAAGTGACTAAGCATTTAGCTGTAAGTAGGCACCTTATTGTGTATATACATCAACATATAGCCATCTGTTTAAATAAGACAAAACACCCAAACATTCACAGTTACAGTGCAGGTGACAAGCACGCAAGTATGACACTAATAGTCACCATACTGCCTTTATATATATATATTTTTTTTTTGGGGGGGGGGAGAAATTACATATGGCATCACAATATGGAAGTGTCAATAGATCCATGGATAAAATTGCCACTCATTTTTCAGTAAAAGTGAGGTTTCTTTCTCTATTAAGAACAAAAGTAATTGCCTGCAATAATGAACATTTTACCACTCTCTCTTAGCTTAGAGATGCATTTATGAGGAATGTTGCAAGTAAATACTTTTAATAATTTAGGAGCTAAAAATTGCACATTTTAAAAAATCTATTTTAAAAAAACCAAGTGTCTAATGCTTTTAGAATTTCTGTAAGTTACAAATGGCTTTGTATTAACTGGTGAAACTTCAGAAATGTCTCAAGTGTGAACTTAAGAAGTTATTAGAAGTTTTTTTTTCTTTCATTCCGTAAGGATTATTATTTTAAAAGCACACAGCCAAAAGTAAAAGGGTAAAATTATTATTTTTTAACTTTATTCTTTTGGAACTTACTTTCAGATAAAATTAATACAATCCTAATATATAATTTATGTTAGAAAATTTAAAGTTAAGTCCTAAGTCAAGTCTATATAAAAGAGATTTTGCAGTGAGAAGCTTAGAATTACACATCAAGAACTGTTTTAGGTGTGCCATGGGTCCTGTTTGTGCTGAGTGGCTTTTTAAACAAGTTTTTTACTTTGAAAAGCAGACCCCATGTCATCACAAACTACTTGTGAAACTCCTCAGTTTCAAAAATGTTTGCCATGCAGCATAGAAAAATGCTATTTGAGGAACACAAGTTGAACCCTTCCTTGGACACATTGTGAAATAATTGTGCCATTCTTTGGATCCAGACCTGCAGCTTTTCCAAGAAATTCCATTTAACTATTAGGCTCACAACTAATCCTTAAGTGGGAGGGTGGCCCCATCCAAAACATCTAACTCTGGAGTCATTACAATCCTCACCATGAATACTGCCCAGGCTGAACTTGAATGTGTTCTCTTCATCCAGCACAAAACTGCCTGAATAAACACATCCAGGCAATCTATTTACATACCGCGCAACAGTCCTGTTTTAAGCGGAACATCCCAAATTTACAGAAACACACACCCAGCTCCTGATTCCATCCTGGGATGTCCCATTTTGGCTCCTGCGGAACCAAAAGACTCACTTTCTTTGGTGCTACATTCTCGCCTTCCAGAAGCAGCACTAGCTTCCGGATGGGGCAGGGTTGAGCCCCGAGGGAGGGAGCCAAGAGAGAGGAGATGGGGCCTGAGTGAGAAGGGATGGGCTTAAGTCAAGGTCATGTCCTGATTTGCCTTACTGGAATGTTGGAGGGTATGCATTGCCGCACCTGGATTGGAGGAAGTGGAAATATGTTCACTGTGACACCGAACCACAGATTTCTGATGATCTCTCTCAGCAATTTGATGAACAGCTTGGAAGACAAGACTAAGGCTGCATTCAGACATGGGTTTTGTTGTGTTGGGTTTATTGGTTATAATGATAGCAGTTCCGCCCCAATTTCTAGCACGCCTTTTACATAGCACTAGCTTGGTGTAATGGAACTGTGGCTTTTTAAATCAATATACTGACATGTCACACTAAAATTTAAATGGTGGGAAAGGACTCTATGCCTTTATAGTCCTCCAAATTTCATAAATGTAAAACTGTCACAATTTTCCAAGGTAATGCAGTTGCAAAACGTATTTTTTTTGGGGAAACAAGGAAGGCAGAAATGGGTGCTAAACTTCCACTAGATTCTACGAGATTTCCAGAAATGGCCTTTGCATCATGTGAAAGATCACATAAAATGCAAAAATGAACAGATAAAGAAACGAACTTAAGATTGAACGAAATGCTGTCTGAATGCAGTCAAACCATGAAGCATTAGATAGATCTATTCCCATAAGAGAGGAGCAGGACCACTGCAGCTGAGTGATCCCAACCCTAACTCACAGACTTAGAATGATACCATGGTTAAATGGTATTGAGGTCCAAAAGAAGGTCACATTTCCCTGTCATTTAAGGCAGTCTTTTCAGCTCCAAACCCAGGATGGAAAGCATAGAGCTTTTAATTCAAAACATGTATACAGATACACAATTTCAACATTATGCTCACTCAACTATATAACAGTTAGAAAATGTAATATAAAGATATGTCTGAAGCATTCAGATGTTTAACTTCAAAAAGTCTGAGATAGCTGATCATATCTAAATGGTGTCACCATGTACATATAGATGTATATTTAGATGTTAACCAAAATATTAGCTAACAAAAAAATGAATTTATACTAAAGTAAGCAATACCAAGGCACACATAGGGAAAAACAAAAATTAAATGGCACAGAAAGACTGTCAAAATAAACAAGTTATGTAACAAAAAAATGTTTACACATGCACCAGTCACAAGTTAGAGTAAACTTAACTTCGGAGAATTATTCTAGGCTCACCCAAAGGCTTGCAAAAGCCCAGCTTATTTTGCTCACTCCTTTCTTTGGATAACTGATAGCTGCCCCCATTTCACTTGACAAAGTGTCCTGGAAACTCCCTCAATTTCAAATGCGTTTTCCCATAGGACACTGGAATACTGGGAAAATGTAAATGCATAGTGCAGATGGAGCCCTAGCGTTTCTTTAACACAAACGGAACCAACAGGCTAAATGGCACTTAAAAAACAACACACCAAATAAAAACTTGCCTGGTTTTCTTTTCATTCTTTTTTTTACATTAACTACTGCCAAAAATAAGGTTGAGTGGCGTAATTAAATGGCAAGTACTTTTGACCTTTACTTGCTACACTGATAAAAAGTTTTTTCAGCATACTGCAATTTGACCAAGAGAAATGGAGATAAGCTTAACCTTTCGCTTCAAGTACTAATGTGTTATTTAAATTTGCCCTAGATATAAGTGAGATGCCACTATGGTTGTAAAGAGGTAGTTACAACTTTTTCTCTCCCCCATCACCATCCCTACCAAGCTTTATTAGAAGGCATAAAGAAGAGCACAATATGGTTCATATATCAAAATATTATACACACACACCTCAAAATAGTCCACATGTAACACAAATTTAGTTGGAACCAAAACACTGAAAATGTGTGTATCACAGCAGGCAGAGCCTCACATCATGATTCACGCTGTAGCCATATTCAAGCATTGTGAGCATCAAAACATGTCTAAATCTAGTTGAATCATGGGCTGTGGATTATACAACTGTTAAATTGTCCCCACCGCTTGCCCACACTTCCGTTTGCCCTGCCACTTTCCTCCAGGAAAATCTGAAGTTTACCACTGAATTGGACCAAATAGCAATCAGGTTTTCCCTGAGGAAAGCTGTGGGGCAAACAAAAAACCACTCAGGCCTGTGCTCTCTAGGTGGATGAGGTCTTACACAGTACACAAGGCAGTATGGTGTACAAGACACAAACACAAAACATGTTAAGTCTCTTCTCATAAACTACTGCTCTTCAAACTCAAAACATACCAACATTCAGTCCCCACTGAATTATTTCAATTTCTTTTGGTATAAAAAAGGTAAAGGTACCCCTGCCCGTATGGGCCAGTCTTGACAGACTCTGGGGTTGTGCGCCCATCTCACTCAAGAGGCCAGGGGCCAGCGCTGTCCGGAGACACTTCCGGGTCACGTGGCCAGCGTGACATCGCTGCTCTGGCGAGCCAGAGCCGCACACGGAAACGCCGTTTACCTTCCCGCTAGTAAGCGGTCCCTATTTATCTACTTGCACCTGGAGGTGCTTTCGAACTGCTAGGTTGGCAGGCGCTGGGACCGAGCAGCGGGAGCGCACCCCGCCGCAGGGATTCGAACCGCCGACCTTTCGATCGGCAAGTCCTAGGCGCTGAGGCTTTAACCCACAGCGCCACCTGCGTCCCTTCTTTTGGTATAGTTAGCCATAAATTGTTACCAAATTAGCCAGGGATTTTTTTTTATAAAAAAAATGTCGAAAGGTACAAAATCTGAATAGCAAAAGGAAGTTTTCTAAGTGACACTTCCTACAACCAAGACCACAGCAATAATCTGAGGAATTTGTGGGACATTTTATTTATGCACATTAAATTGACAGCGTATCAATGCAAGATGTACCATGGTAGATGCTGGGCAGGAGACCTTCAAATGGAATCAGGGCTTTTTTGTGAAAGTACTCACTGGTAGAGTAACAGCACCTCTTTTTTTGCTGCTGACAGCTGCCATTTTGTCCTGGCACCCATGGCATTTTAATCAGTATGAGAGTACCAATATCTATTTCCCCCACCCCACCTCCCCAAAAAGCACTAGCTGCAGTAACGTAGAAATGTGGAATTTGCTCCTTCTAAATATCTATCTTCATTCTTTCTGTGCAACCTTTAAAAACTACTTCAATACAGTTTAAAAATAAATAAATTCAGAACATGCTTTCAAAGACCCAGTTTGGTAGCTCTTCCCTTAAAACACACACATGCGTTTTAGAGGGGGGAGGAGAGAGTATTTTGTCAAAGGTTTTATTCTAATTTTGTAGCATTATGTGTATCATTGTAGCACAGTAGCAGTGTAGAGAGAGCAAGACAAACACACAAGAAAGGCCTGCATTTTGAGGTAGAAATTGTGTGAAGGGGGAAACTAACATTTTCCCTGGTAAGCTGCAATTTCACATTCAGCCTGTGTCAACAGTAACTGAAAGTTATTAGGTGTTACATATCAAATTAGTTGACAGTTTATCTGTGTCTAGTTAGCCGGGGAGAAGGGGGGCGGGGTTGGAATATTTACATGGCAAAATCAAACTGGCCTTAGTTGACCCCCTGGTATTTGTAGGTATAGCATAAAAAGCAAGCTTTAAATGGAGTATGTAGAACAAACCACCTTTCAGCCTCAAAGAGAAGTGCCAAATTGCCACAGATGGAAACACAGTACAGCTTTTGTTGATGAGGGGGTATCATTCACTCATGCTATCAATCCTGGATTACCCTAGCATAGCCAGAAGGGATAAAGACAGAATACTCTGTTATCCTAGGGCCTTTTTGAAAACTTAATCCTATATCTACATAGCAAAACTGATAAGAGACACAATTCTGACTCTATTAAGATTAATGGAAATTTGTTATTGTTTTTCCAGTGAGGTAGTATTTCACTTATTTGTTACATTAGTGTTCTGCCTTTCCTCCTAGGGGCTCAGTACAGTGCAAGTTCCCAGCAAATTTCTCATCTGGTGAGGCCTAGTCCTTTTTAGCTTCAGACAGAGAAGATATTCAACGTATTCTTAATTTATTTTATGTTGTCTTTCTACACAGAAAATTCTCAAGTATCTCTCATTGTGAATTTTCCTTTAGTATGTTCATTGTGGAGTTTAATGTTAACTTTTTATAAGACAACAACATCTAAAAATCAATAAATTCTACTTTATGTGGGACTGAATGTATTATTAATAAATGTATTATGAAAATCAGTAAGATGGGGGTGGTTGTGTTGTTGCTGTTATTTTTTTAAAAAAGCCATTCTTGTGATCAGAGTCAAGGGTGAAAAAGGTTCTACCAGCTCTCCGTTCTAGCTAAATGAGTGGGAGAAATAACATTTCCATGGCAATGCAGTGCTAGTGGGGTTCAGTTCTTATATCCCCCTTTTCACTCTCTCCTCTCGTGGAAGAAGATTCGTTAACTTAAAAATCAGCACACATGAGGCAGAAATAAATAAAATAAAATAAAAATCTAAAGTCTATAAAAAGTACACAGACCAACCTGCTTAATTATTAACAGGTAAACACGTCGCATCCTGAATTATTTACTTAATCTTTTTCAACTACAAACCTCAGACTTTTAGAGCATGAAATACGTGCTTTCTTTAAGAATGCAAAACAATTCCTTTAGAAAAGCATTATACACACACACACACACACACACACACAGACACACACACAGCATTTTTGTTAACTCCACACTGCCACTGTCCAAGTTTCTACTTCAGCGTGTTTTGAGGCACAGAAGTAAGCATTGTTCAAGTATCCAACATTTGCAAGTGCCACTTGCTCTGCATACCAAACTTGTTTTGCAAGTGCATCATTCTTTCAGTACAGCCATCATTACACCATATTTCTGCAGCATGCAAAAGTATATTTTGAAGAAGCTATATGGGGGGAAAGCTAGCAAAGGTCGGAAACAGATGTTGTACAATAACAACTGAAGGAAACATGTATTGCAGTAGTAATTATTGTAGTACTTCAAATGCACAACTGGAAAATGTGTGAGGGACCCTTATTGAAGGTGGGGCATTTTCTGTTCTCAAAGGTTCTGTTTCGCAGAAAGGCAAACAAGAATTCATTTTAAAAAACTTAAAAAGCTTGAAAATCATTAGAAAATGCTTCACCAATGAAGGCCATGCACCCTGATATATTCTCTCTCATAACAACAACAACAACAACTTTATTATTTATACACCACCATCTGGGCAGGCTCAAGTATATACAAAAACATAATAGACCATCAAACATTTAAAATTTCCTGATACAGAGCTGCCTTCAGATGTTTTCTAAAATTGTGTAGTTCTTTACCTCCTTGACATCTGATGGGGGGGGGGCATTCTACAGGGAGGGCTCCACTGCCGAGAAGGCCCTCTGCCTGGTTCCCTGCAACTTTACTTCTTGCAGTGAGGGAACCGCCAGAAGACCCTCAGAGGTGGACCTCAGCATAAACTGGCTCTTATATTCCTAATATTCTAAGTCAGACCATGTAGCTCAGCACTGTTGACACAGAGACAGATGGCTCACATGGCTAACCAGGGTTCCAGGCAGGAAGGGGTTCATTTCCCAGCCCTTCCTGGAGACACCAGGGATTGAACCTAGGCCCTTTGCATGCAAGGCATGTGCTCTACCACCTTGCCACAGACCTTAGTAAGAACACTTGTGTTCATTCTGAAAATATTTGGGAAATGTTGAAGAATGTACTCTTCATTGTAACAGTGTTCACTGGATATTCTGCTCTGCACTGGCAACAGAACAGGTGTGCTCAGGCACATGTGAGTACTGTACCCTTTCACTAGGCAAACTATGCCCCAGTGTTCCCATGCACATTCCAACATATGTTAATAATAATAATAATAATAATAATAATAATAATAATAATAATAATAAATTATTTGTACCCCGCCCATCTGGCTGGGTTTCCCCAGCCACTCTGGGCGGCTTCCACAAAGACCAAAAATACACTAATATGTCATACATTAGAAACTTCCCTGAACAGGGAAGACTCACACCAAACATTTGAAGGACATTACTTTTCCCAAAGAGCCCTGGGAACCAGAGTTTTGTTAAGGGTGCTGGGACTGTAGTGCTGAAAGGAGTAAAATTAAGTTCCCAGGATTTTTTAGGGGAAGCAGTGCGCTTTAACTATGTGGTAAGCCTATGCAGGGGCAAACTTTGGTAATCTTTTGTAATATGGGCGCCCTGTGTGAGACCAAAATTTGCCTCCCTCCCAATGGATCTTCTCAATTTTGCACCTCCTTGGCTTGGCACCCTGTGCAGGGGAATGGCTCACACTGCCAGAAATCTAGTGTTGGCCTATGTCTGGTTTTGCTAAGTATTCATTTTTATTTGTTTGCAGGGAGATTATGCAATAATATGTTCAGTCCCTGACTATTATTGTGCTGAGAACAGAAGTTCTACAAGGGACTTCTTGTCACATTCACTTGAACACAAATAGAACCCTTTGCATGAGTGGGAGCCCAGATAAAGCATGATCCCCAATCACAGAAGGTTGGAAAGTGAAGAGGTTCACAATATGCACAACATTGTTGGCTTGGAGCTTGCCATCTTCTGTCCCCTTCCATCCACACTTTAATCATGTGCATGTCCATGCGAATGAGAGAACATTAACTAAAGAGGTGAAATAATCCTAAAGCCACAAAATGGAATGTGCCACTAAAGACTCTGGGGGAATGAGCACCGTTTTGAAATGCTTCCTTCATGTAGAACCAAACCCATACAAAGCAAAACCATTCCATTCAAATAGAAAGTTACGGCATCAGGGAGAATATTAAGGTGAAGGAGCTTTAAACAAAAAAGAAGTGACCCCCTATATATACTATGGAGTGGTACAACCAGAGGGTTCTACCACCTCTTTCTGCTTCAAGAGCAGTGCTTGGGGACATATTCTCATATAAAACTCTGTATGTCAAAATAACCAGTATTTTAAATGTTAAATGATAATTGCTACAGGTAATCCAGATGCTATATTCACACTGTGGCGGCGCATTAAGGTTTTGGTTTTCTTAAAGGAAGCTGTTGTGATTATACAAGCCAGTTCAGAACAATGTCAAAGAGTATGCAGAGAATTTGCTGTCTCCAAGATTGGTTTCTCATGTTATAAATTGTTTCAGGGTTCAAAAGTTTCATTGGCTCCTACATAACCTGTCTGGGATTTAATGTATTCAGGAGAGGTACTTTTTTTTTGTTCACTGTGAGTAGTCATGCGGTAGGGGCACATCAAAAGTGCTTTGGTCCAGGGGTTCCACACACCATACAGGAAGCAACAGAACAATAAGCAAGGTAAATATTTTTATTCTATGAAAGTTACAGCATGCAAAAATTTTAGTATTTGCAGGTTTGCATCCCCTAAACTGATGCTCTGAGTGTTCAATCCTGCTTTCTAAAGATATCAGCTGCGTGAGAGCCGATCCAGCTACATTTCTACCAGACCCACACCGTCATATATGATGTCAATACTGGGGCACATGTCTGTGTGTGTTTTACGAAAAGGGCCTGGTGGGCCAAATTTGGCCTCATGGGTCAGCGGTTCAAAAACATAAGACAAATAATGGTCTACAACAGTCCAAGCAAATAATTTGAGAGTTCAAATCTGGTACGAGTTATATCAGAATATCAAAAGTCCTTGTTCATCAATTCTAGCTCACTCTAAACCGGAGTTCTCTAAGTCAAGTCCTGCTCCTAGATATGAGCCTGTGAAAGGGTTAAAAGGAGTATCATTATCAAATGGGAGATAGATATTTGGATGTCATGGGTCCAGTGGTACCCTAGGCAAGTACCTATTCATTCATTCATTCATTCATTCATTCATTCATTCATTCATTTATACATTTCTATACTACCCTTCATCTGAGGATCACAGGGCTGTTTACAATATGAAGTAAAGTGCCTAAGCTTGTTCAATGCCCCACTGATTTCCAATTGCCCCCTCTCACTGTAGCCCCTCAAACTGCATCCAACGCCATTTCAGAGGGTCCCCCAACCAGCAAAGGAGTAGCTTTCAGGGGAGTGCAGAAGACTGCAGAGGAGAGGAAGGATCAGGAATTCCCCATTGAACAAACTGATTTCCACTTGCATTTGTTTGCTCCAATGCTAACAGATATCTTGTGGCATAAGGTTTACATGTCACAATAAATCCAGTATAAATCCAGTTATTTTTGCTGCAACCAACAAGGTGCCCCTCTGAAAGTTGCCATAAATTAATTGATTGTGATCATGTTTATTGCAGGGGAAAGTGGTGTCAGATTGGCATTTAGGCTGCAAACTTAGGCCTGCTTACTTGGAACTAAACTCTACTGACCTCAGTGGGAGGTACTTAAAATGCAGGGGATTGGGCTGTCACTTTAATTAATTCCCTTCTTAATTCACTTTTGTGTCATTTAAGACTGGAAAGGATGTGCATGTGTCAGCAGCACAAAACCTGAACTTTACATTAATAGGAAAAAATTACTGAGACTGCATATATGAATATTATTAATAAATAAATAAATGGCATTTTGGAAAGACAGAGGATCAAAATAGCTTGTCTTAAACAAGTAGATAGGGGAAAATAAAAAATATGAACAACAAACAGCATAATAAAATCAGGAAACTTGAATATATCTTTAAAATATAATCTCAAGTCCATGTGTGCTTAACACCACAATAATATTGAATTGGTGAGCCTTGCAAATATTTTTCGTGGGTGCACTCATTTTTTAGTATAAGCAAATGAAGATTCTGTTGTTTCTGAAATTTCATTGCAACCAATATAGAGCAGGGTAAGACATTTTAGCACTCTTGCCACATACGTCATGGGAAACAGTTCACTGGAGAGCACACAATGGTATACTGCAGCTTTCACTCACAATAACCCATTTTCTCACTTCTAAAGGAGATCTATTTGTCCTTCTAGACATGAGCAGACTATTATTCCTGAAGTGCCAAACTCTGAGTGCATGTGCAAAGCTCTCTCCTCTACTCTCAATTGTTGGCAAAAAAACAAAAAAAAAGCAACGGTTAGGTACATGCTCAAAGCATTCAGGTCAGGGATTACAGAAAAGCCATTGAGCGTGCTGCATTAACTTGAACTTCATGTTCTTGTCACAAGCCTGTTAGTAACTGGAGTTGAGCAAACTGGGTAGAAAGGCCACTTCGAGCCACCTCACATGATTCACTTTCTATTAAATCTATTTATTTCATGTCCAGGGTAAGGTACTAGGGGCTCTACAGATATTTCCCATCACATCAGACACTACAGCAAGTATCAAAGGATAATCTCCATGGTTTATAAAGGGAGATTTTATCCCTCTCAACTGTCCACGGGACATCTTTTATGCTTCATTCAGTGCTCAAAAACAGACTACTGTGAAAAGAAGGCCCTTTTGCACAATAGGTGGAATTTAAATACACACACACACACACACACACGGGGGATTCCATATCAGTCAGGAAGCTGATGGCATTGATATAGAAAACCCCCCTCAAATATGATAAAATATAACCTTCTAGAAAATTGCCATACAGATTTAACACCAGAATGCACCTTTCAGAAATAAGTAGTATGTGGAAAGGAGTGAGCCAAAGTTGATTTATAAAAATCAACTTTGTACATTTTGGTATGTCTTTCTAGATTTATTTATTTTTTAAAAAAAGGCAATAGCTATGCTTTTTGCTACATATTTTGTATTTCATATTTTCTGTTAAAATTTCAATTACAGGCAGATGAAGGCAGGTTAAAGAGGGTGTTGATATTGTAAATTCACTTACTTTATATTGTAATGGAAACTGTCTTAGCTAGTTCCTTTTGGTGCTTGTAGTTTATAATCTGGATAAAACAAATTTATACTAAGGTAACCCAGATTCTGCACCAAGATTTCTGCATCTTGAATAAATTATTTCATATAATTGTCTGGAACTATGCATAATGCTATAACTCCCCCAAATAAGGACACCCCCCCCCCCAAAAAAACCCGTGAGTGCTGCTGGCTCAGCCATAATGCCAATCTGGCATGCTGGTTTGCTTCTTCTCAGCGCAACACAGTATGGAGAGGGATGGTGTGATTTGAGCAGCATATACCAGCACACTTCCTTGTTCACAGTAAGTTATAGTTTGCTGAGCCTGTGGTTTGCCATGACATATGAGCTGGGCCTCAGTGATAAAGCCTTGACCCTTAGCTTGAATTCTCAATAGGATGCTGAATTCTGCACACAACACAGTATTGTACATATTTTATCTTATGCAACTGTTGTTTAAAATGTTTTCGATTTTGTATAATATATATAAAAAACCTTCTGCAAAATATAGAACACTTATCTGTAAAGAACAGCTCGTTTTTGTGCACAGAAAACAGTTCTCCCTGCTGAAAATAGCCCTTGGAAATCGGTTAACAACAGAAGAACACAGATGAATTCTATTTAATGCACACATTTGTGCTCAGTATTCTTCTCAGTGTTTTGCACATAAACTTCATAGCAAACAGAGCCAAAACACAGATGAGGAACAAACCTTTTGTGCCAATGCAAAATGTGAATGGTAGAGTAAACCACAAACTTAAGATAAGGTGTTTCCTTCACAATGCAATGTAAATTTAAAAACAACAACTCATGGATACAAAGGAGAAGAAAAACAATAGATACAAATAACATAAAAACCTTTTATTCAACTTTTTCTCGTTACAGGAATCTAAATGAACAGGAACATATATCTTTATTATGAACACAATAATTGCCCACAAGAATACTGGGTAGCAGCAGCTCACTTGTGTAGTGAATTGTAAAACTACAACACTGGGATACCCAGTGTTAGAGGCATGTTTTGGTTTGCCAGAGGAACCGTTCCTACTTTCATCAATGGGATTTTACTGATTTCGTCAAGAGCTACAAGTCTCAGATATTTGTTATAGAAAGTCGCATGTCTCCGTAAATCTCAGAGCTCGATTGCATAGGAGGAAACAAAAGCAGCAACAACCCACAGTTGAAATGTGGTTGTGATAGTGTGGTTAAAAAGCTTTGGCCAGGATTTGCTGTAACTGTATCTCTACATCTGGTCCCACACATGCCAATTACTTAAGAACGCCTGTGAGATACTTACGTGGATTATTAAACGGCCTTTTAGTAGCAGAGGTGGATTCAGGACACTGCCACTTTTGAACTCTGTATATGCAATTGGACTCTGACATTTCATTTGGGTATTTTAAGCACTAGATGTCATTGTACTTTGTAGACCTATATTAACATGTTTAATGTAACAGATGGGGAACTTGTTTATTAAAGTAAACAGGCAGTCAGAAGGCAGGTTTGCAGGGGAACGGTGCTTTCTATTGGGAATGACACACAAATTGCACATTTCAAAATAGACATAAACTGTAGCAGGCATATATGAAAGTGACTGGAATTACAGTACCAACTAGAGTCAGAATGTTCAAGTTATTTGTAGCACCCCAACCAAAGTCATTTCCCTCTTGCATGCTGCATTCCTTTATTACCCTTGGAATCAGTTCCTCTCTGGTTCCTTCTCCTCTTCACTTAACTGAAAAGCCAAGAGCCATGTCCCACTATACGTGTCACTGCTTGGAATTTGCTTTGGAAAGGAAGTAAGTATTGGATTTTCCATTCAAAGTGCTAAATCCACTCCTACTCCTACTCCTCTCTCTAGCATGCCACTTTACACTGCCTCGGGTTAATGGTCATTGTCCCATAATTCAGTAAAACGAGAAGCATTAAGCAGCTGAGGGTAATAGGAGGGGAAACAAATATCAACATTACAGGTTCTCCCAGGCCTGCACCATCACAGTAGTGCTGGGTCTCTGGTTGGGCCCACCATCACATGACAGGCACTGACAGGACTATCAGCACTTGGGCAATGGGGCTTGTTGGTGCCCCTGCCATGTGAATTTCCCCATAATACAGTGTGATGCATGAGCACTGCATGGAAACCAACATGGCAGCTAGTGAATCCAGGTGCTTAGGCCTAGTGCTCCTTTCAGTGCTGCCTCCGCCACTCAAGTACTTACCCTGCATTATGCTAATTTTCTCACAATACAATACATGTGTTGTGGGCATTGCATTGTGGATAAATGAGTGTGGTGGTAATGCTGGCTAAGTACCTGTGCACGTCTGTACTGCATGATGACCACCGCTCCCCTAATGCTACCTGCTGTTTCCTAATAAGTCCACCAGGGCTATGGAGAGAGCCAAGGGCTTGTTGCTCATATTGTGGGGTGGGAGGTGGGGAAACACAAAGGCACATTTTCAAGGGTACCCCAAGACCTGTGGCTGACCCCAGCTCCTCTCCTCACTCCTTCTGCCAGCCATTGGCCCTTTCATGCATTCAAACCCAAAGCTACATTCAGTCAGGCATGCTTAAATATTGTAACTTGTAGCTGACTGGTACTCCATAAGAGTGCACCTGTAAAGTACAAGTTCAGAGAGGAAAGAGAAGGCAAGACTCATGGAGCAGGTGGTGTACTTTCTGTTTCAATGGATGTTTTTAGTCTCAAGGCTGTTCTGAAGCTAAGTCCAGGGTCTAATTTAACTCAAGGCTCGGTTCTGAAAGTAGCTTGCACTATCTGCTTGGTAAATTTATTATTCTGGCAAAGCTTTTATCTCCAGACCTAGAATTATTTTGTAGTGCCTGGAGGTGTCAACTGTGCACTGTATGTCAATACAGTGGTACCTCGGGTTAAGTATTTAATTCATTCCTGAGGTCCGTTCTTAACTTGAAATTGTTCTTAACCTGAAACACCACTTTAGCTAATGGGGACTCCTGCTGCCACCGGAGCACAATTTCTGTTCTCATCCTGAAGCAAAGTTCTTAACCCGAGGTAATATTTCTGGGTTAGCGGAGTCTGTAACCTGAAGCGTATGTAACCTGAAGCATATGTAACCCGAGGTACCACGGTATATGTGGATACTTTACAGCCAATGTTTGATACTGAAAACTAGTCATTGGGTCAGCATGATGTGAAGAAGCATGAAGGGAATGCTTGAATAAAAACAGCAAAACAGCGTTTTTTAATTAATGCTATAATATACTTATACATATTGATCTTCAGAATTACTGTCTCACTATGTATCAGTTGGCATAAAGTGCAGGTGAACTTGCCCGTGCCCCATTTCCTTTGAAGCAACATAACACACATTTAAGCAACCAGTTGCAAGCCTATTACCATTACTGGACAAAGGAAGCCCCCCAAGTGCGTTATATAGCAGTGTTCTAGATCTGTAATACTATTTGCAGGAGGAGGATAAAAAGACTAATAAGCATTATGCTGAAATCTAGGCCTAAAGGTAGCATTTAACATCATCTTTTAAAGATAGTTTAATAATGGAAATAAAATTAGTTCACACTGATCAGTAAAACCAATCAAACTGTGTTGATTGCAGCTATTATGCCTATGATCGCAGCATGGTTAAGGTCATAAATCAATCTACCACTCTACTTACTTGGCTATATGTAACTATGCATCTAAACCATGCTATTAACACACTTCTAAGCATAAGTTTGCAGGGGTATAAAAAATTCTCACTATGTAAGTTGCTAACAGGAACAACTTACTGAACATATCTGCATTTGTTAAACTTTTTGCACAGTTCTCTTATGCCATCTTTTCCACACCATTTCAATCTCTCTTTTGGGATATCGACCCACTTTATTTTGTGTTCCTGGGTGATAACTTTGCACACTTCCTTCGTGTGCTGCCTTTTCAAAGATGATTTTTAGAGTATTTAGTAGCTCCTTTGATTACTTAATAATTCCTTTGATTTTTTTTTCATTCCTTTTTTCTTTGTGCCTAAAGTCAACTGTTCCTGAAAACTTAACTTATCGTTAAAACAATCAGCAAGAAAGACAGATTAAAGGAAATGATGGAGCTAGATTTGTATAAACTTGGAGCTGGTGTACACTATATCTCAAATGTATTGCGTGGGCAGGGCTTTCACATTTTTCTTTCCAGTTGTAGGTTGAACACAGTAGTTACGTGCTTATCATTCCTGCAACATGGCGCCAAAAGTATTCAGGAAGGGAAGGGTCATAGCTCAGTGCCAGAGCATCTGCACTGGATGCAAAAGGTCCCAGGGCTGCATCCCTGACATCTGTAGGTAAGGCTTAGAATATCCCCCATCTGAAAACCTGGAGAGCTGCTGCCAGTTAGCAGAGACAATATTGAACAAAATGGACCAGTGGTCTGACCTGGTATACAGCAGCTTCCTATGTTCACAGTCCTTCCCTTGTATTTCATGTTGCAAAAAAACGCTAATTGTATTTCAAATCCTATTTACAAACACATGTGCACATATAGAGCAAGCAGGCTACAAATCTACTCCCTCTAGTAAGAATGCAGTTTTATAGTTGGCGTTTTATTAGGTAGCAGTAATGTACTGTGCCCCACACCAAGTTTTTCTTCACACTAGCTTCAACAAAACCTAATGTAAAAATGAGGATAGAAAATTGAATCTAACTGTTAAGAAATAGTAGGATTTAGTTCTAAATTCACAGGTGCTAAGGTCATCAAAGGATAACTGGCTCGTGTCTCTGGGATTTATGTGAAAAATGTGGTGGCCTTTATTTCATCCAGAACAGAGCAGGTCCAATCAGCTTCTATCTCTAGAAGGATCCCTATCTCAGACTGAACTCTTTGTTCAGCATCCAACATCTTAAGCAAAAAAGAAGAAGAAAAAAGCAATGTACAAAGCCATTTAGCAGAGCTTAGAGAAATTGTTTGGGTTAAAAATTAACTTATGTGAAGTAATGCTGCCATTTGTGGACAAAGACAATTTCTGAAGTATTGTCTGAACAAACCAAAGCAGCCAAAAAAGTGGGGAAAGAAAATGTTTGCCTATTTGGCAATGTCTGAAGAACATTAGTATGAGTGGATGGATTTGAACATGTAAGGTTTTCTTGTTGGGTTCTGATGTTGTTCCGCTTTCTCAATCTCACAATATGGAACATATATAACAGCACAAAAAATTGAGCATACCCAGAAGTAGATCGATTGCCTTTATAATAGAAAATTCTAAGGACAAAATGTTCCACCAGCAGATCAGATAAGAACCCCAAAAAAAAAAAAAATGGAATACATTCACTACCAATTTACTGCAGTCACCCATAAACTATTACAAGAACATTATGTATTGGGGTTCAAGCCAGCAAGCTATTAAAGAGGACTGCACTGATGTCCTCACTGCAACGCTATTGAAGCATTAATAAGTCCTCAGGGCATTGCATTTATGATGAAAGAGCCATCATCTAATCATATTTTCAAAAACATTTTGAAGGGACTATGCTCTGTCCCCAGGTTGGTTAGTTTTCTTGCTACATCTACAAAGATCACAATCTTTTCATATTTCTGTTCAGCCAAAACAGATACACATATATATTCCACAGTAGATGATGCTAAGCAACATTGTTTTGCAGGCACAGGATGTACTCATTGTCCCGGTTTGCTTTCCATGCTAATCTCTTTCTCTCTGTCTAAACAAAGAGCATATGAAATGTGCACAGAATAAAAGAATATGCTCCAAAGGGTCATTTTGTAGTGTTTTGGAACTAAGGGACTCTTGTAAAGGTACTAAAAGGCGCTACGGGTGAGCAAGGAACGATTTCAACCAACAAATTTAAATACAGCTGAATGTGTGGGATAAAACATGTTGGAAGTTTAAATATATTAGTAACTAGCAGATTTTTATACTTGTTCATTCTACTTGAAGAAAACATTAAAATTCACAAGTATTACTTGCTCTTTTAAAAGACACTAATGAACAACTGGACGGTATGCCTAATCAGCTAATGCTTTCACATCAGCAACCAACATTCTCCCCTGGGTAATGAAGAACTGCTAAAATTGAGGGCACATGCCAAGTCATACCCTTAATGATACAGTACATGGATGGAAACTCCCTGTGTTTAGTACATATATGTATCCAAACGTATTTCCTTTTGAGGTTTATATTATGGGAAATTGAAGGGGAAATGCAACTGTGTGCACTAAAGAGTTAAACTAAGCTAGCCATCCATGTCCCCCAAACACACACAAGGTAAGAATTCAGTTTGGGTTAAATCACACAGAAAATGGGTTGATGTTCTCAGCTTCATCCCTAGTGAGCATATTTGTCCGCATTACAATAAATAAATAATCAGTTAATAGTTATGAATCACTAAGTGCTAAGTACTTTTTTCCCTATTACATAAGCGTCAGGCATGCACAAACTCCAACCCAATTTGGAAGAAGCAGAATACTGGGGACAGGAACAAAATTACATTGGCAATGTACTTTCCCCCCCTTTTTCTTCAAATTTATGATTTTGTTCTGAAGCAAGGAAGAAATGTGGCATAGCTACAGCTCACCTACATTTTTTCATGGGCTGAAGAAATTGACTTTTCTATAAGGTATCATAATTTGTGTCCTAAAACAATTCAGCAGCACCATAAAACACACACACACACAATAATTTCTGCAACAGCAAGGCTTTCTTGAATGCATTAGTGAAAGTTAGATAAACCTGATTCATCTGATTTAATACTGTTCGCAAAAGAAGTATCAAAGGTTACAATTCTAGGAACCAAGATACTAAAGACAGCGGGCAACAAAAGCAACTTGGAACTATTATGCATGAGTTTCTTTACTTATGAGTGGGGGGGGAGGGAAGAAAAAGAAATGCATCCCTTAGATAGCTCCAATCAAGTCCACTGTGTTTTTTCTATAATATCTTGATTAATGGAAGTGCAGTGTATTGCTTTTTAAATAGCTATGCTCATGCATTGTTGTTGTGTTATTTTACCTTGTGTGTAATTAGTTACATTCCAATCAAACTTACATTAAAAGCAATAAGCAGTAATTTCTACCTGTGCTGGTACACAGAACACCTGGGAGTCATTTTGCAGAATCTACAACTAAATCTCTCTTCATACTTTGCAATTTCACAGCAGGGCCCCAGGCTTTGCTGACATCACAGTAGCCAATAAGGTTTTCAGAGAAATGGGTCCCTTTTGACTTCTTGAACGAAAACAGTACCACAAGCTGGCACGTCAATATGTCAGGAAGTTGTTTTAGTGAGACCTATAGGAAACGGTGCCATCTCTCTCCTCCATTACTGATAACTGGAAGGAAAATGTTCAAGGAGAAAAGGGTTTCGTTTTTAAAAAGCTTCCAGAGAATACTTGGACGTAACACATGCTGAATTATTGTTACTTTCTGCTTATGGTCTATTAGCATTTAACGGCTCCAGCTCTCCACACATATAGAGGTTGTCTTGTGCTTCAGTTGCAACTCAAGAGATATGTCCAAACTATGTCCTCTGAGAACAAGCCTAAAACAATTTTACCATAAAAAAAAAGTGTTACTAAAAAATGGACTACAGAGCAACACAGAAACAAAATCTCACAACCGAGAAAAGCTTTACTTTCAATATTGGGGTAAATGAAATTCTCCTCCATCTGCTGTAAATATAGGTCATTTCAATAAGTAACGAAGAGGTCTGAGAATTTCCTCCTACCAGCAAAGTTATTCAGACATCTGTTAAAAGCCTGACTTGTTACAATGGGAGAAAAACTGGGAACTGCCTAGAACGTGCATTTAAAGCAATGCTCCCGTTTTACTGGAAATTTTAAATAGGTATCACCATTAACAAAAGTAATACATAAATTAAATACAGGCAAGAAATAATCCACAAGATAAAATAAAGAGTTTTGTTATAATTCCCTAGAATTGAGGCGGGGTGGGGGAGAGAAATTCTTGCTATAACAGCTCTGTTTAAACTTTGGCAGGCAGGAACAAGTTGGCAGAACACAACATGAAAAGAGTAAATATGTTTCATGGCATATATATAATTGAACATTCTTCAAATTCCTCAAATGGAAATGTCAATGCCATGGAAATCCTTGAAACGTGGATAGATAAGATAGATAAATGTAAATAAGCAAACCCAAATACCTTCTCCCACGACTCCACTAAAAAGCAAGAGAAAAAACTAAAACATTTCTGCTTTAGAGTTCTTTCCCATAAATCACCTTTCCAGATGTTAAAAAATCAGCTAAAACCTCTTTGCAAAATATGTACCGCACTGGCCTCATTCTAGCATGAACAATATGAGCTTCCCATCCACACACGAGGAGTCTTGCTGCAGAGTCAGGCAATAACTGAATCCAGCTCACTTTTGAAAAGCAAGCAATATCAGTACTGAGCTGGGCTAGTTATACATAACTGTAAGAAAGGGAGCCATAAACTGGATAATCGTCTCTACAGGAGTAACAGGTAGCCTTGATGAGGTTTACCTACTTTTGAAAGTTTATGAGCATTCCCACACTGAACTGTAGAAACATAGACACACACAAAATTGTATAAGCCTTTCTGAGTTCGGTAGGTCATGCTTCATTATGTTACATGTACTAGCCAATGGTAGCAAAACTATATTGCAGAAGAGCTTGAACGTTTTATGTGCAACTCAGGGGCATGATTCACATGTCATAACGTGCCAAACTATGACTTAATTGCAACTGTGTGAGCCGGCGGGGTAGGGGACTTCCAGAAAGGAACCTGTAGCTGCTCTGCTCTTTCGCGGTCCGTTTTGGTGCTGATATAAGCCAAGGTTCTAATGGTTTAGCTCTCTCCAGACCAACCACAAGCTGTAACCAAGGTTTACCCTAACTTTTAGACAGTCCCATTGGTGCCCTCCAAGGTCCCCTCCCAGTTTTAAACTGAAGGTTTTAAATTTATAGTTTAAAACACTATTTTAAATTGTGTGGAGTTGCCTTGTTGTTGTTTGGTTGAGAGTGTTGCCAGTTTTTGAGGGGATGTTGCCTGCTTCTTGTCTCTTTTTTCACCTTTTTGCGGGGTGTATATAGGTGACTTGCAGGGAGCTCCCAACAGTTTCTCACTCAGATTTCCAGCCCGGGCCAAGTAAGTTGGGGATCCCGAGAGAGAAAGAGAGAGAGAGAGAGAGAGAGAGAGAGAGAGAGAGAGAGAATGAATAAAAATCCTTCACAATAGTAAAGATTTAAAAATGATAATCATAAAAACTTTGAAAAACTGTAACCACATAAAGCCTAAATTTAAGGTATACAGTAAAATGATTTAAAGCTAAGTGTTATTTTCTGGAGGTCCGTTCTAAACCTGAAACTGTTCTTAACCTGAAGCACCACTTTAGCTAATGGGGCCTCCTGCTGCCGCTGCACCACCGATTTCTGTTCTTATCCTGAAGCAAAGTTCTTAACCTGAAGCACTATTTTTGGGTTAGCAGAGTCTGTAACCTGAAGCGTATGTAACCTGAAGCATATGTAACCCGAGGTACCACTGTATTAGAACAGAGATCACTGATACTCTATTTTGTAGTCTTTAAGACTGAGCACTGTGTACCTACACATACATGTTCACTAGAATGAGGCAGAAAAAAACAAAATCAAAATCAAAACCTGACCTTCAATATCTTAAAATGCAATTTGATTTAATTTTCAAACGAACATCCAGGGCGGGTGTGCATTTTTGAAATAGTAGTTCGGTCTAAATAAACCTCCATTGCATTTTGAAGTCTATGAAGTCTATGCTACTTTGAACAAATAACTTTTTGCCTCAGTGACAGTTAAGGAGAGTGTTAGGCCAGCAGGAAGGAACAAACCATTAGTCAAATACAGTCTACAAAGTTGGAGAACTCTGGTTAGTATAAACTTACTGTAATGAAAAAACAACATATCCTGACTACAGAAGACTTTTGAAGCAAGAAATGCAAGGTACAGGTGTGGGAAAGATATGATATAGACAGTTCTTTACACTACACTCCAGAAAAATGTCGTTACCTTGGACCGATACTAGCTTATTTTTCTAGTTTTGCATTCAGAAATTTTCAGAGCCATTTACTGGAACATGCTGGTTTTATTCTCCCACCCCATTTTTACTTTATGCTATACAGTATGCTCAAATATTTAGCTACACAAAGCACATCAGCCTAAAGGTTCCAATAGCAACACCTTTAAGTATGTAACACATTTGCCTAACACAATAAGTCTTTTGCATACAAACATTTCTTTATAATAGCTATATGACATGTACAGTGGTACCTCGGGTTAAGTACTTAATTAGTTCCGTAGGTCCATTCTTAACCTGAAACTGTTCTTAACCTGAGGTACCACTTTAGCTAATGGGGCCTCCTGCTGCCGCCGCGCTGCCAGAGCACGATTTCTGTTCTCATCCTGAAGCAATGTTCTTAACCTGAGGTACTATTTCTGGGTTAGCAGAGTCTGTAACCTGAAGCGTATGTAACCCGAGGTACCACTGTAATTTTACTGAGGCATATTGGCTATTTTACTCACAGAAACAAAAAATCCTGTAACAGAGCTAGCTAGGCAAATATTTTCAACAGTGCTGCTTTTAGCCATTGACAATGGACAGAGACAAAGACTCCAAAATAATGTGGTGAGGTGGGAGAAATTTCCGAGAATTTAGGAGAGACTTAACATCTTTCTTTATAGATGAACTGCTAACGAAAATATCATCCTAAGAAGAGCCTGCTAGATCAGACCAATGGCTCACCTAGTTCAGCATCCTGATCTCACAGGATGCCTGATGCCTATGGGAAGCCTGGACATGAATAGCACTTCCTCACCCACCCACCCAATTTTTACACTTAAAAAAAGCATCACTGCCCACAAATCATGACTGGCAAGACTCTATTTATCTCTACAGGCTCCCGAGTTCCTTCTAGCTCTCTTTTCCTATTCCTGCGCCTGATCGTCATGGAAATATGCTATGTAGCATCATTTCCATAAGGATCTGACTGGGACAGGAAGGAAAGGAGGACTCTGGAGCTTATGGGGGCAGAAAGTCATGCTAGCTCTGATCAGTGACAAGACAAGCAGTTTATTTAAGTGTAAAAAAATAGGACTGGGGGAACTACACTTAGCTGGCTCATTTACAAAGCAAGATAAGCTGCCACCCCAAATGCTGTGAAATTCTCTCTCTCTCTCTCTCTCTCTCTCTCTCACACACACACACACACACAAAACAACAACAGTGGAAATTCCTTCTTTCATAGATAGATGACTGGTCCAATAAAAATAAGAGGGACTTTTGACCCATCACTAGGAAACACACTTTTGTTGTTGTTGTTGGCATCTGTTTAACTCAAGAGACAATGGAGGAGCGCACTTTGTGGGGTTAAGTCAAACTGTTGGACAGTTGCCGTGCCTGCTGTGGTTGTAGAGAACGATACAGGAGAGACATGTTTTGTTGCAGCTGGGGCAGATGAAGTTACCCAGCTGTACTGCTGCAGATGCACCATTACGTTTCTTCACTCTGTGTTCCTCCCAGCAGTCATTTCTCCTCAGGTCACTGCTGAGGGTACACAAAATGACTGTCTCCATGCACTGCGGTCATCTGCAAAGGATACCCACACGACGGGGTTGCTGTTGCCCGCCTTCATTGCCTCATGTGCAGACATCATTGTAACACGGACTTGGTCTGCTTGAACCAGCTCCCCATGGAGCACATTCTTGGGATCCTGCCATCTTTCATTCTGTGAAACACACTAAAGGATCAAGATCCAGCAAAGCCACTTGCCTTAACCCACACAGCATTTTGAACGTAGAAAAATATGAAGCATTTTTGAAGTTTCTGTATGTTTTACAGGTTGGTTCTACATGCAACCAGTTTTTAAGCCCATGTTCGTGAAAAGTGCCCCACATAATCTATCTAGATCAGCCTAGGTCTGGGTCTAGTTCAATGCAGACCAGGATTTAAGTTCTGCTGGATCAGTCATGAAAATGGAGCCGTCAGTGCTACCATTTCCACATTTGGTGCTACTTGACATGCGTCAAGAATGACAGCGGCAACAGCACCTCATTCTGAAGTCCTGGATTATTCTGCATCTGAATAGTGAATCTAGGAAATTTTGAAGTTTTGATGGAATAAAATAGTTTTCAAGGCTGAATGACAGTTCATTAAAGCATGTGGTAAAGACCTTGGACTGTACCACTTCTGAATATAGACAGAGTATAAATTTCTCCGTATTTTAAAAATAAAAATATATAAAACAAGAATCCCCTCCCCTAACGAGTCAGAAATGTCTTTTTAAGGACTTAAGCTGTGGATTTAAGGCTGTGTGGAGATAAACTTTCGAACCAAAGCAATGTTTCAAGATGAAGCTGGAAAGTTAAGAGTTTTGGAATGATGCAGTTAAAAATGCCGTCGCCATTTTGGGAGGCATTGTTGGAGCTCTTGAGTCTGGGAGGAGAGAGAAATAGAGCTGTTTACATATCGTGGACTAACTTCTCAGTGGGACTTAAGAGTGACAAATGCCTAATCTATGATGGAAAGAGCTTATGTTATCTACGAAGGAGATATATGGAAACCATCTGGACATAGATTGGAAGAACGGGAAATTCACACAGGATTATTATATTTGCTTATCGGCTTAAGGAGACTAACAGAAGAGATCGTAAAAGAAAAAGAGAAATTATATGAACAAGATATGATGTGGAAACACCAAGATAAGACTGGATAGAATTATGAACTTTGTCTGGACTGATTGTGACTGATTTGGACATTAACGCAGTAATAAGAAGATGATTTGAATCCCCCTTTGGATCTTGAAGTATGGGTTCCCCCAACAAAATTTAAAAACCTTCAGAAAGGAATTGAAACACCATTTGGGCCTGGAGCATCTGCTGTACTTCTACCCTTGGAACCTGGAGACTCAGAGAAAAAGATACCACCCCTAGAGAAATAACAGAATTGTTTAGGATGTCTCTGCAACTGTTGAGTTGGAATATTAATGGGTGCAATTCCCCGGAAAAAAGGAGGAAACAATTTCATATATTGAAAAAAGAACAATTGGACATTATTTGTTTGCAAGAAACACATGTGACTAGGCTCCACAGAAAAGTGCTAATAAATAAAAGATTAGGCCAAGAATTTATTTCTTCGGATCGAGTTAAGAAAAGAGGAGTGGTGATCTATGTAAAAGAGAGCCTGTCACCTAAATTTTTGTTCAAAGATGAGCAAGGAAGAATTTTGGCAATCGAGATACAATACCAAGGAGAGAAGTTTTTGATATTAGGAATTTACGCACCAAATGAGGGGAAATCGGAATTTTACAAGAAGTTGCATGAGAGCGTCCTGGACTATCTGGACTATGACAACATCATTATGATGGGAGATATGAACGGCGTGGTATCAACCAACATGGATAAGTCACATAATCAAAATGTTACAAAAGATGGCAGACTACCTAAGACCTTTTTTGAACTGACTGACAATATGGACTTGATTGACATCTGGAGGACAAAGAACCCCTTGGGAAGAGAAGGAACATTCTTTTCTGAAGCCCAACTGACATGGACGAGAATTGACCAAATATGGATATCTAGAGGTCTGGCACCTAAGACCAGAAAGGTGGAAATCTGCCCAAAGACCTGCTCCGACCATAATGCTGTAAAGATGGTTATGACACTACTACCAACCGGCTCCTTTAGATGGAAGATGAATGACAATTTGTTCAGAGATCAGGAGATAACCAAGAAGGCCCCAAAAGTCCTGAAGGATTATTTTGAGATAAATTTGAATACTACAGTGGAAAAAAGAATTATCTGGGACGCAAGTAAGGCTGTGATGAGGGGGTTCTTGATACAACAGAATGCAGTAAAGAAAAGGACACAAAATGAGAAAAAAGATAAGATTCTGAAGAAAATTAAAGAATTTGAGAAGAAGTTAAGATTAAATCTGAAGTCACAGCCGATTCTGAGAGAAATTAAACTCTATCAAGCACAATATTCCAAATTGATAAATCAGGAAATAGAGTGGAAAGTTAAATTAATGAAACAAAGAACATTTGAATCGGCAAACAAGTGTGGAAAACTGCTAGCATGGCAGTTGAAGAAGAGACAAAAATTAAATACTGTTACAAATTTAGAGGTTGAAGGAAGAAATATTCAGAACCCTGTGGATATCAGAAAATGCTTCCAGAGATATTTTAAAAAATTATATACTCAAGGGCCGCAAGATGAAATGGAGATAAAACAATTTTTGAAAAAAAATGGACTATCAAAATTATCACAGGAAAATAGAGTAATCCTGAATTCTAAAATAACACGACAAGAGATTGAACAAGCCATTCAGAACACGCAACTGGGCAAATCCCCAGGGCCAGATGGGCTCACCTCCAAGTACTATAAGACATTGAAAGACTATTTGATACAACCATTGTTGGAGGTTTGCAATGAAATTCTGGAGGGGAAGAAGGCACCGGAATCGTGGAAAGAAGCGTTTATCACATTGATACCAAAATTGGAAACTGAAAAGACTCAACTTAAGAACTACCGCCCCATCTCTCTTTTAAATGTGGATTACAAAATATTTGCAGACATTTTAGCAAGTAGATTTAAAAAAGTTTTGAACCAAGTAATTCACAAGGACCAGGCAGGCTTTCTCCCAGGTAGACATTTGTTTGCTAATACAAGGAACATTATTGATATTTTGGAACTATTGCAAACAAATATCAACACAAAAGCAGTGTTAATTTTCATTGATGCGGAGAAGGCCTTTGATAATATTTCTTGGAAATTTATGAAGGAAAATTTGGAAGGGATGGGAGTGGGACGGGGTTTTGGAAATGGGATAGATGCAATTTATTCAGAACAAAAGGCTAAACTGATAGTAAACAATGTGATTACAGAAGAGTTCAAAATTGAAAAAGGAACACGACAAGGCTGCCCTATTTCCCCATTGTTATTTATTTCGGTCCTGGAGGTGCTCTTGAACATGATTAGAGGGGACCGGTTGGTTAAAGGGATTGAGGTCGGAGAGAAACAATATAAACTTAAAGCGTTTGCAGATGACCTAGTTTTGACTCTACAGGAGCCAGAATCTAGTACGAAAAAAGTACTACAATTGATTCAAGAGTTTGGTCGGGTAGCGTGATTCAAATTAAACAAGCAGAAAACTAAGGTGTTGGGAAAAAATTTGACAGTTACAGAGTCAGAACGGTTTCAGAAAGAGACAGAGTTAAATGTGGTCAAAAAAGTAAAATACCTAGGGGTGAACATAACAGCAAAAAATCTGAGTCTATTTAAAGATAATTATGAGAAATGTTGGGTTGAAATTAAGAGAGACTTAGAAACTTGGACAAGATTGAAACTTTCCTTGTTAGGCCGAATTGCTGCTGTAAAGATGAATGTATTGCCAGAAATGCTGTTTTTATTTCAAACATTGCAGATTGTGGACAAAACAGAGTGTTTCCGGAAGTGGCAGAGAGATATTTCCAAATTTGTCTGGCAGGGCAAAAAGCCCAGAATTAAGTTTAAGATATTAACTGATGCGAAAGAAAGAGGGGGCTTTGCCCTGCCAGACTTAAGGCTGTATTATGAATCAGCAGCTTTCTGCTGGTTAAAAGATTGGCTGCTTCTTGAGAATACTGATGTATTGGATTTGGAAGGTTTTGATAATGCGTTTGGTTGGCATGCATATTTATGGTATGACAAGGTTAAGATTAATAGGAATTTCAAGAACCATATCGTCAGAAAAGCATTGTTTAATGTCTGGACAAAATACAAAGACTTATTGGAAAACAAAACTCCAAGGTGGCTTTCACCATTGGAAGCTAAGGCCCGAAAAAGACTCAATATGGAGGCCAAATGGCCGAAATATTGGGAAATATTAGAAAAAGATGGAGACAACTGGAAATTGCAGAGTCAGGAGAAAATGAAAGACAAAGTGCGAGATTGGTTACATTATGCTCAGATTAAAGAAGTTTTTAAACTTGATAAAAAGCTAGGATTCCAGGTGGAAAAATCGAAGTTAGAAACGGAACTGTTAGAGCCTAAGACTAAGGTACTTTCAAGAATGTATAACTTGCTGTTAAAATGGAACACACAAGATGAAATGGTTAAATCGGCTATGATAAAGTGGGCACAGGACATTGGGTACAATATTATGTTTGAGGACTGGGTAAAATTGTGGACTACTGGGCTGAATTTCACTGCATGTAATGCTTTGAAAGAAAATGTAATGAAAATGATATACAGATGGTACATGACCCCAGTCAAACTTGCAAAAATATACCACTTGTCTGATAATAAGTGTTGGAAATGTAAGGAAAATGAAGGAACGTTCTTTCACCTTTGGTGGACTTGCCCTAAAGTGAAGGCTTTCTGGGAAATGATATATAATGAGCTGAAAAAGGCCTTCCTTTTGGGTATTGTTGGCCAAGGGGTATTAAAGAAGGATCGAACATTTTTTATGTATGCAACAACAGCAGCAAGGATACTCGTTGCCAAGCATTGGAAAACTCAAGATCTACCCACACTGGAAGAATGGCAGATGCAACTGATGGACTATATGGAACTGGCCGAGATGACGGGCAGAATCCGAGACCTGGGAGAGGAGACGGTGGAAGAAGATTGGAGAAAATTTAAGATTTATTTGCAAAAGTATTGTAAATTGTATGAATGTTAAGCAGGATGTTTGATCATAAACAATTGGGCACCATGGAAACAAATGAAGTGAATTATGAAGATAAGTTAAATTTATGAAAAAACTAAATTTTTAGATAATTATTGGGTTAATTTTAATGCACTGAAGAGGAAATAAACATATCTAAAATTTAAGATATAACATTGTAAAAAGGGATTTTAAGGTGGGGATAAGGTGAGAAATTGCTGGTTTAATTTTTATAAATTTGGAACGTAGGAGCGGGAGATGTGAGGAAGTCCAAGGAGGATCAGAAAATATGTTATGACACATGACATTTCTGTATGTTTTATTTTGTTTGTTGTATTTAAAAAATCTTTAATAAAAATTAAAAAAAAAAAATTTAAAAATTTGGCTTTATAATTTGGAATTTATGTGATGTGATTTAATTTGATGTGATTGGCCAGTTAATAAAAACTATCTATCTATCTATCTATCTATCTATCGATAGATAGATAGATAGATAGATAGATATATTTCATGCACGTGGAAGATGAGCTTTTTTAGAAGATACCACGTGCTTTACTGAACTGTCATGCAACCTTGAAAACTATTTTATTCCATCAAAAGTGCCTATAGGTTACCTAAAATTGTACTTTAAACTAGTTTCCAAACCTCTGATTATTTTAGAAAGCTAACATTTCTTAGGTGGGCTCCTCTAAAAATGCATGAAAAGGTTTAGCTAGTAATAACTACTCAAAGCCTAGATTTTTATTTTTTTTTAAAAAAAACTATATTGTAACTCCACTGGGATCACTGAGGAGGATGAGGGGAACTATGACCCCAACGATATGGGAATATCCAATAAATTTTCTAAGTACAACAAACTAAATTTAGAAAATTGGCATGATTTCATGCAGGAAACCTTTCAAATATTAGCGATCCAAATGGAATCCACCCCCTCACATACAAGATATCATGCAAATCTGTCAGCAAGTGTACCTGCCATACTGTGAAGACATGTTTCATCGACCTTTTTTTAAATAGTGTTCAGAACCAAACTAATATTCTTCTAAGTAACATTTAGAGAGCTTTTTCCTATCAAAGGATATTGGCTTGGCTCCAGTACTAAATTCCTACTATCCTGGCATGTCTTCATCTTCTGTTGTTGTTTATTCTTTAGGTCTACTCTTGTGCCAAATTAAAAATGCAGAGGTTTAGTTCTGCCAGAAAATTCTGTCTTCCTCCTTGTTCAGAGCCAATCAATCCTCTATTTGCCCAGAAATATTGTGTAGTAATGAGATGAATGTGAACGGTAGAAAACTCTCCATAATATCATGAAGCAAAGTGTTATGTAGGGCTACCCTGACTGCCTCAGTTAGCCAATGGAAAGATTTGACACTTAAGCTGATGCGCTAAGACTTGAAACTCATTTCCCCTCCTCAGAAAACCCCCAAATCTGAAATAATTGGGCTGTTCCTCCTTTGAATTACAATCCAGAGAGGTTGTCTTAAATCCCCCTAATCTCTTTATAACCAACAGTTTTATCCCAACTTCCTCTGTGGGATACACCCACAAGCCCTCCACACCACAATTTAAGAACTCTGCCAGCAAGGAGATGTGAGCCACACACTATTTTAAACAGATTAATCAAATGCAGGAAGTAGCTCAGTCACTACAGCATGAGACTCTTAATCTCAGGGTTGTGGGTTAAAGCCCCTCGTTGAGCAAAATATTCCTCCACTGCAGGGGGTTGGACTAGATGACCCTCATGGTCCCTTCCAACTCTATAATTCTAAATTATATAATTCTACAACTAAATCATTTTCACAGTAGACTCACTGAAATTAATTGACTTTGGTCTATTGATGCCAATGGATCTTCTTTGAGTATGAGAACATGCCAACCTTGGATCCTTGAAGAGGAAGGGTGGTATATAAATTTTATAGATAAAAATAGTAGAATAATTTTAATTTTAAATTTTACTTTCTCTACATCTACAAAGATATTCAGAAATTCATTACTGTTGCACATTGCAAAATGTGAACCCGGGGTCCTTGGAAAGATAGGGCAGGATATAAACTGTATAAAGAAATAGAAAAATAAAATCCAAAACATTGACTAGATAATAATTATTTTCTAACCAACTCTAAATCTACAATACATGAGTCTGACCAAACTGCGGGAGGCAGTGGAAGACAGGAGTGCCTGGCGTGCTCTGGTCCATGGGGTCATGAAGAGTCGGACAAGACTAAACGACAACAAATCTACAATATTTAGAAATTCATTACTTTTACACATCACATTCTCTCTCTCTCTCTCTCTCTCTCTCTCTCTCTCTCTCTCTCACACACACACACACACACACACACACAGAGAGAGAGAGAGAGAGAGAGAGAACTCTTTTGAAGAACATAAATTAAAGCATCCAACTTGCAAACAAAAAGGTAAAGGTAAAGTACTCCTGGACAGTTAAGTCCAGTCAAAGGCGACTATGGGGTGTGGCGCTCATCTCGCTTTCAGGCCGAGGGAGCCAGCGTTTCTCCACAGACAGCTTTCCGGGTCATGTGGCCAGCATGACTAAACCGCTTCTAGCTCAACAGAACACCATGATGGAAACCAGAGCACAAGGAAACGCAGTTTACCTTCCCGCTACAGTGATACCTATTTATCTACTTGCGCTGATGTGCTTTCGAACTGCTAGGTTGGCAGGAGCTGGGACAGAGCAATGGGAGCTCATAACAGGATCCAATTAATGTAAGCATTCAAGTAACAAGAATATGTTGGATTTAGATAAAAGTATTGGATTATGTATATGTATTCAATATCATGGGAACATCAGGCGATCATACTTGGAGCCAGACCAGATGTGATAGCAGCCATGATCATGTTTACACATAGGGGGTGATGTCTACTGGTATAAAAGAAATTTATACCAAAAGAGAAACCCAGATCAGGAGAACTGAACTCTACCTCTATTGCTCTCTTACCAGTCTGGCTCCAATACTAGAAGTGATCTGATCTGTGTCTTCAGGAAAAAAACGGCGGTAAGGTGGAGTGTGTCCAGCTTCCCATCACCTGTACACCCAACTTTATTGCACAAACAGATCTATTTATGCCCTGCTTTCTGTGAACACACACAGCTGCCTTTATCACATCTCATGAGGACCCCCTCATACTTTTACAGCTTTTCACATTTGCACAGTCAGAGCACATTATATGTTGGTCCGTGGACATATATCTAGATTTCTAATTTTTTAACCTAATTGACATCTAAACAGCAGGTTTAGAACCGAATTGGAAGGAAAGGTCACCTGCCTCATTTTGGAACCTTCATGCCTTCTTCTTCAAGTTCAAATACAGAGATAAATAGCTGGTCATAAACCATGGAAGAGGTATCTAGTGGCCAAACTAAGGATTCAAAAACATATAATTCATTTCAGTGATAAGTGCATTTAAACATTTCTGTCACAAGTACCTTGAAATATGGCTACATTAGCACATGAAAGTACCCTGATAGCCTGCTTTCAACAGTAACACGAATGCTGTGTGAGAAGCATGTAAGGCTGGTGGTCACCACCTAGACAAAGATTCAGGTTAAAGATCAGAACCAAGACACATGCGTGTCTTTTGGTATTTTGTTTTTAAATCATCTTAACATAGTTTTTAATGTTTTGCCCAACAGTTTTGGATCGGGACAATTCTTTTTAAAAAATAAAGTGAAAACTATTTGAATTCTCTCTCTCTCACTCTCTCTCTCACACACACACACTCTCTCTCTCACACACACACAAAATGCAGAGGGCAGGGGAAGGAATCTGTTGTATAATATGTACTGTTGACATTTTCTTGCAACCCAGAAATATTAAATTATAGCAACATTGCACAATACTAAAATGGGAGGAGAGAACCTAATGCATGCTTCCAGATTTTTTAGGATTATTCACCAATTCCTTCTGGTTGTGAAATATAACACTGTATTCAATGTTAGTTTCTTCAGACCTCATAACTGAGTGCTAAATGATTCACATACTTTGATTTGGAGTCAAACGTATTACTCCCCCCCCCCATTATCATTGATAATCCAAGAGGAAAGGCAATCTACAAATACAATACAAAACTTTATTAAAGATTTTCCAAGCAGCTTCAAGAATAAAGATGCTTTTGTGATGGCAACTTCACCTAAATATATTTTTAAAATATTACAAAATGAATTTTACCAACGGCTTTGGTAAAAGTTTTGTTTCCTGAAAAATGTTGCTGAAAAATCATAATGGCTGTGACTTCTGCAAACATCGCAAAATTCTCAGTTTCTCTAGTTTCCTAAAGAATGTAAAAGGCTGCTGTATAAATAATTTATCATTATATAACCTATTTTAATAATGCACTTAAAAACAAAACTAAAGGCATTTCCTATTTTAAGTACATAGGACTTTTTGTATGTTTGGAACAGCATGTTTTTGATTATTTAAAGATAACGTTCTAAGCTACATCTGAGTCACATAGCTACCATATTTTAGCAAACCACAACAAAAACTACCTTATATTAACTATAGATGAGTAGTCAGTGAGTCAGAGAATACTTAAAAAGGGTTGGGGGTGGCAAAAGACAAGAGTCAGATATAAATGTTTTATTAGAGTTTTAAAGTTCAAAATATAGATAAGACTGAATTGGAGCACAATTCACAACAGACTCTTTTGTGGCTACAGCTTTCTTTCTTTATTGGATTGAAGTCTAACATACAGAAGGAGTGCTGGAACATAGTCAATGGCAAGAACCAGAATATTCAACAGCAACTTAACGTTTATTTTTATATTTGAGATTTATGGTTAGAAAACTATTTACAATTGTCACCTTAGTCCCACCACACCCCTCTAAGACATTAACAAAATAGTAGCCTCACCCCAAAATTGTAAATTTGTGGGAAGAGGCCAGTCAGACACTGCTATGATATTGCCAGCAAATATGTTTAGAGCAGGGGGAAGCTGAAACCCAGAATAGTGGAAAAGCTTTGTCACAAAATAATAACTACAATATTTGCACTGTCAGCTGGACATCATCCAGCAATAGACATAAAACTATGGAGAAGCTAAGAGAGAATCAAGTCTTAAATTACAACTAAATATTCGGGAATTGCCTTGCACCAGCAACTTAATATGCATTAATGCCAACTGTAAGACAAATGCAACTTTTCTCATCTGCAGAAACTATTTCTGGGAATCAGTGTAATACAGCACTACCATGCTTAAAAAAACATATTGGTTTGACCCTCTGGGCCATTTTAGGTAGGGCTGCCATGTGTCCCGGACATAACCGAAATGTCAAAGGTAGAATTGACATCTGGGTGGAATTTCTGAAAAGCAGTGTTTTGTCCTGCACCTTAGGCAAGTCAATCAAAAAATTGCTTTCTTTGGCATTTTTGTAAAGAAAAGCTCAACAACTTTCGGGGTGTCCTGGTTTTTACTTTTTGAAATATGGCAACCCTATTTTAGGCATAACAATCTCTTTCCCATTCTATTATACAGTGGTACCTCGGGTTACAGACGCTACAGGTTACGCGATTTCAAGTTGCGCACCGTGCCAACCTGGAAGTACCGGAAAAGGTTACTTCCGGGTTTCGGCAAATCATGACCCACACGTGCGCAGACACGGTACTGCGGGTTGCGAACGTGCCTCCTGCACAGATCATGTTCGCAACCCAATGTTCCACTGTACCAAGAATTAGTGTTGTGCTTCTGTGCTCTCCATCCCCTTACCTCTAAGTTCATGCACCAGAATTAAGGACTTCCAAGACTTGCTTGACTATAGCTTCTTAATAGTTCACAATTAGGAAAGTGTGGTTTAATCGCAAGCCATAAAGTATGTATGTTTTCCCTTTTGATGAGGGCAGTTATTTCAGCGACTGAGCAGCTTACATAGCCAGGCCCGGATTGAGCAAGTGCTTCCATGCACTTCCATGCACCCTCTCCTCCACAGTAGCCTCACATCTAGCTAGCTGGCAGTAGCTCTAAAGCTACTTCCTCTGAGTCTTCATCCAAGCACACTTCAGGCCCTGGAGCAGCGCAGAAACCTGTCACGGTAGTAGTGGTGGACCTGCTGATATACTAATGTAGCAAATGTAACAAATAAACAAATAATTCAGGAGTGCAAAGGCTGCTGTCTTATATATGGACCCAATAATTAACATATCAAATTATTGTAATATGCTGTATGAAGAGATGCCCTGGAAGAATGCACCAGCCCAATTACTAGGTTTATTTGGTCCAAGAATGCATGTCTGACACATTTGAATTTGTCACTGGTCCATTTTGCGGCACTCTTCTCTGGTTCTAGAGTAGCTAAAGGGGTCGCTGTTTCTGTATGGGTCTTCCAGATCCCATGATGGGTTTGTGGCCAGCAGCAGCAGCAGTGCATTTTCAATAATTGTGCCCTCACTTAGGAGCTGCCTTAATAGGAAGGCCTGGCAGGCTTTCCAGGAAACAATAAAGGATCCCCCACTTCGTATTAAACCTGTTTTGGAACCGGTGCCTTACTGCTATCTTCTTTTTAAAAAAAAGGATGTATGTTTTAGCAGTTCTTACCTTGTTTATCCCTATACACTGCTTCTGCACAAAGTTGGCTAAACGGAGGCCAACCAACTTAGAAAACAGTTTCTAAACCACACTAGCAATTTTTTACAGCAGTACTACTGTGGGCCCTGCTCTGTCCATTGAAAGAAAATGCATATGCCATCTCATAGCTATATGAATACTATATAGAACCATGGTTGCACAATTGATATAACCCTGGTTATCAGGGCCAAGATATGATGCACAAACATGGCTAAATCTTTTTTTAAATCAGACTCAGAAAACAAAGTAAAGGAAACTTCAGGGATTTTCTTTCTTTTTTAAATATTGTTTGCTCTTTCTGAACCTCTCAGCCACCAAGGTGACAAGATCTGTACAAACTCAGCACA
Source organism: Podarcis cretensis (assembly GCF_951804945.1). Taxonomy (NCBI): domain Eukaryota; kingdom Metazoa; phylum Chordata; class Lepidosauria; order Squamata; family Lacertidae; genus Podarcis; species Podarcis cretensis. The sequence goes on along the minus strand of NC_137173.1, from coordinate 32,853,026 downwards.
GAGGCACTAGCCCTAAAACCTTGTACTTCTCCCTACAACACTCGCTCTGGTGAATCCAGGCTGTTTATTGAAAATAACAATGCCTGCTTTTGCAGAACAGGATTATCCAAACTCATAAAACAAAATGTGTCAGACAAAGGGATAAAAGAATCCTTATTCTACAGAGTTGAGCCTACAGTTGCCCATGCGTGCCAGAGGGGTGGGCCAGCAAGTATGGGAAAGATTCTCCTCAAAAGACTGGCTGGTGCACACAGACTGACATCCTTAGTTGGTAAGAGAAGCATTCTACTGAGACAGAAGATGAATAACTAGGTCTCTATAATGCAAATTTACAAAAGCAAACTTTAAAAAGGTGTTTGAGTATAGGCAAAGACTCTACATAGAACACAAACTAACCACAGTGGATATGCTTCCTTTCAACCACATTGCAAACACTACATGCCACAATCAGTACTTTACCCAGTCCTTCCTGGACTTTCCACGCAGAAACAAACATGATTTACAAGATTCTCTTCGAAAGACTGGCTGGTACACACAAGCACAAAGTTAATCTGCTGTATACTGAGCTACCTCTTATAGTGCAATCATGGAATGGAAAAGAACATCAATCACCTCCTAGTCCAACCACCTCTCTAAAGAATATTTTTTTTAAAAAAAAACTATGTTCTCTCTTTTTTTTTACACCTCTAATTAAAAGGAGAAAAGGCTTCTTTGTCCCAATATTTAAATACATTTTACCTCATTGATATGGACCTTTTCTCGCACATATACTTATGTATATCTGTTCTAGTTCCCGAAATCTCCTTTTGGCTGACTGTCAAAGACTAAACCAGTGGTAACCAACATGATGCACTCCAGATGTTTTGGATTCCACTTCTGATCATCCCTAACTACTAGTCATGGTGCCTGAAAATGATGGTACCACATTGGCTAACCCTGATCAAAGCCTATCACGTTCCATTCATATTGGGAGTTCCAGTTTCCATCCCATTTGATTAAGTTTCCGCTAAGCTAGTGTCCTTCAGGTGTTGTTGGACTACAATTCCCATCATCCTTGACTATTACCTATGCTGGCTGGGCTAATGAGAGTTGAATTCCAGCAACATTTGGAGGACTACTGGATGAAGAAGACTGGTTTCAGTTAAGTCTTTCCTCTCTAAAGTTCTCTCGTGCTTCAGAGGAGAATATACTAGGGCTGCCATCCAGTTAAGGAACTCTTAGTTGGCCAAATTAGTTATAACTAATTAAATATGCATATATTTGTAGATAACAAAAATAATAATTTTGCAGACAAAAGGTGTGTTTTTTTTACTATAATTTTTTTTACTATACAGGCACCATTTTGGAAGAAGCATTCCAGTACAGGTAAATGCTTCTAAGTTGGTGTCTGCCCCAAGCAGTTTTTATAAGTACATGCTGTATTGAAATGAATGTCAATTGGGGGTGCTTTTCATAGGGTAGAATGTTTTGCCTCAATTATGTTAACTCGTTAAGAATTACTGAAACCCAGATTTAGAAAATGTATCATTTAGTGCAAGGATGGGGAACTTGTGGCAAGGATGGGGAACATGGACTCGAACTTGGATTAGCCCCAGCCAGCATGAATATGGATCGTGAGTGTTGCAGTCCAGCAACATCTGGACTGCAACAACTGGTTACAGCATGTGGCTGAAGTCCTGCCCACAGCTGGTTCTCATCTCATTGGATTCGGAAAATAAGCAGAAGTGCTGTATGCTGGAATAATGTCTAAGTTAGAAGAAAAAAAATCCATGCTTCATAGATGTAAATTCAAATGAATTCAAAGCAAAATGCCTGTCCTAAGAACTTATACTTGGAAATCTAGTTATATTTTGCAATATATTACTTAGCAGTCTAATGCAGAAATTTATTAGTACTCACATGATTTAAATTATTGCTTAATTTATTGCTTCCATACACTGTATTGCAGACCAAGCAAAGGTTTTAACTCTAAGAAATGATGAGAAATTAGCAAGATTTGGTGATATCCAAGTAAATCCTATTCAACACCACTGATTTCAATGGGTCTGCTCCATAACTAGGCTGGCAATCACCCAATGTCTTAATTACTTGGCCATTTTTACATTTCTAGATCAATAACTGGCCATCATGGCTTTGCATTATTTTGTTCCCACTTCATGTCTTAGGTATCCTATAAGGTAGTTTTCAGAAACAGGGCTGCTGTAAGGGAGAAAAGTAGTTAAAACCATGAAAATAGTAGTAACTGGCGTTCCTCAAGCTTCCAATGATTTTAAAATATTATCTCAATAATAAATGCAACTTTTCAAGCCAAGGATTTCTTGTTAATCGGTATAGAGGAGACTATACAGAGAAACTGAGTAATATTATTCCAATGTCTAAAAGACCTGAAACAAGCAAATAAATATTCAGCTCAGAGAAAAAATAGTGCCGCACCAGCAAAGTACAGAACTGGTTGCCTTGTGCCAGCAATGCTAGCCAATTCAGGATGTCAAGTTAGTACACCAGAATAGTTCAGATCCATTATTCAAAGACAGCCAGTATTGGTAGATATGTAGTCGTAGCACCAAGCAAAAATGCTACAGTACACATAGAAAAAGAATATGGACAGTCTGCACAACAATCACATGGGAATTTTGAGCACTGAAGAGGTACCCATGCCAGCACAAACCTTCATACCCTGATACACAACAGTTATCTGTTACAATGACAATGTGAATGATGGAAAGGTCTGTTGCACAGAGCACAATGGGATAATAACATCTGAGTACCATTTGTTGTCAGGCCAGAACGAGCAGACAGCATCCTAGGGCAGTGCCTGGGGGCCGAATGTCCCGTCACGGCCTACCACCAACATGTGGAGTGGCAACATGTACATATAGTGTATTTACACTGCATGAAAAATATTTTGGGGTACTTCGTAATTAAAAGTTTCTGCTCACATTTTTACTGCTCGATAGCAACCATCTCCTAATTCTATTTCAACCCAGAATATCACAAGAGAAACAGACACCATGGACAAATAGTGTGAAGTTGACCACAGAACTATAAACCATGTGCTCCAAGCCTCAACTCTAGAAGGACAGGCCTCCAAACAAATGAGAGCTACAGCCACCAAATTGTTGAGAACCATCTTCAGTACCTTGTCCGGAATCAGTTACAATCTGCGACAGAGGCTATAGTGGTGTGGATCCACTACATTCTGCCAGCAATGGCTTTTGAATATGATGGCAGTCACTTGCACACTTGCCAGGACTTTGTACCAAAGTTTGATGATCCATCATATCAAAAAAGCCACTGAGAGGTCAAACAGAGTCAATAGAGTGGTACTACCCCCTCACCCATTTCCCAGGAAATGTTGCTCATCACAGTGACTAATCCAATATTCGACCCAGCCCCAGGCCAAAAGCCAGACTCAAAAGGATAGAGTTGTCCAGAACTAATGCAACACGTGTCAGACAGCATAAATGCACAAGATAATTTTATTCATATCATAAAAATAGATCTTGCATCATTTAAAAAATTCTTTTCTAAATTTCTATCCTTTTCATTCACTACAAAACACGAAGGAGCTAACAGCATAGAAATTAAAGCAGCAAAACAACATAAGTATTATAATAACAAAATATTGAAATTGTCTGTTTGTGTTTTAATCGGATGTGTTTCCATGAGAATAGAAGTCAGTAGCTTTTTGTTATAAAACAACCATGGAAATGAAAGGCAATCTATGGTGGATATAGGCTGGGGGAAAGACCCCTAAAGTTTCCTTCATGACCACATGGTACCCAAGTCCAGAAACACGAGAGAATGTTACCTTTAAAACGTTGTTACTTCAGATCACAAAGAAATATTCCAATTAGTGAGGAAACAGTCAGTATGTATTTGGCTATCTAATTAAAGGGGGGGGGGGTCAACACACAATGCACTTGACTAAGGGACAGGAATCCCTTTTTGCACAATAGTCTCAATGGCCGATTACTCTTCTGTGATAGATATGGACTGTATCTACATTTATAAAAATGAACTCTATTTCTGGGAGCAGCTTATGAAGAGGTTTAAAAAGGCAATAAGGAACATATATGACAAAAACAACAAGGGAGCCCAGCCCCTATAGAAGCACTCCTTTACAAATGAAGAAATCTGCATGGTTCTTTATCATCAAGGGTTTACCCATTTATTTGGCTAATCATTAAAATGGCTAAACAGACCTCTAATTTGAAAATAAAAACCGATTGATGCAATCACAAACAAGTTCTAAAATTGCAGTTTATTAAAAAGAAAAAAAGGAAATCTTGTCTAATCCAAAACACACTCACAGTTACCTTTTTCTAATCAGAGCATTCATTTCTCCTCATTATGATCTCACAAGCACATTAAAATCTTATTAACATTAATTACTTCTGAGCATCTATGCATGAGCAGCGACAGGCTTGCGTACGTGTATGTGTGTGTCTGGATCATATCTACATTTATATACCTTGCTGCACTTTGCTTATAAAACATGTGAAAATATTGCTGCTAACACCAATTAGCTAATTTCACGCACACACAGATAGTAACCTGCTGTCTCGCTGCACAGCTTAATAAAGACCAGCAGACAGATGGACAGACAAACATACACAAAAAAATCATCCCGACACTTCCTGATGCAAAAGCTTTTTTAAAAAACAACAACAACACACACAGCCTGACACCTCTAAGAGTGCAAATTTAAGCCGCCAAAATCTGCAAAAGGCACACATTTTTAAAGAAGCATTTTTTAAAATGCAACACAGCCAATATCCTGTTTTCTCACAAATGAGTGCCATGATAAATTGATAAAGACAAAGAAAAATCTGGCAAACAGACAAGCAGCACACTCACACACATACAGTGACAGAGAAACAACATGGCAGATTAAGGGATAAATATCTTACCAGTTGATAATAAGAAAAAGAGGCAACCCTCTCCCGAAATACATATTTACAAGCAAAATTACATTTTGATATGACATGTAACTTTCCCTTCAAGCAAAGAGGGGAAACTAGAGTGGATTCTTGTTAGATTTATATTGCAGTCATTCAAGAACATGATGAGGGTAAGAGGATGTCATCTATTCCATTATTTTTCCATGGGCTGGCTCTGTCCCACAATGTGGTCAGTCTGCCTTTTGGCTTCCTTGGAAATATTCTGAAACTGATTGCTTAAATGACTTCTACACAATTTGCCAGCTTTCAGCTTTTGCCTTGTTTCTGCCCCTCCCCACAGATTACCAATGACCACTATGGATATTTATACTAGTAACCTGAAAGAAAAGGGAAGATGTGAACTGAAAATTGTGCATTAACAGTGGTTTGAATGTCCAGAAATGAAAAACAGTTACCAGTCAATAGAAAGGATTAGGTGAGCTGGAAACCAAATATCCCTACCTAAACTATATATCAACATCATGTTCTCAGCAAGATTATTATTTATTAGTGGTTCTCTTTCTGAAGTCATCTTCAAAATCAGCAACTTGTGGTGATTTTCTGCACAAACCATGCCATGCACCATGCACCCTTAACCCCTGTGCGTATAATCACATGGTAATGAACAAGGTAATGTATTGAACCTTCTTTTACCTCCCAAGAATTGCAGGTACGGTGTATCTTTATATTCTAACTGTATGTAAACAGTGGACAAATGAGTCTCTCAACAAGCACATGTAGCAACTATTTTGGTGTTAGAGAGTACAAGAAAAAAATGTAACAGCTTGTTGTGTACCAACTTCTAGCATTTGAAGTGTCCTTAACCCTAAGCCACTCTGCATATGTTCTCCCACAATTCAAAGAAACCCTACTTTTTCCACTTGGCTATAATACTTCTAATAATAATAATAATATCTCCATATACTATTCAAAAGGCTTAAGGACATGCTACCCTGCTGAAAGCTGAATTTTTATAAACATCAATAGAAGGCTCGTACTTATGTTTCAGTTCCACAGATTTGTATGATCTCAAAATTGGACTGCATCTGTATCATAATAGCACCTCCAACACAGAAGGGCTATAATAACAGCTCTAACACACTTGGGTCTTATGTTTGCAAGCTCCAGATTTGCATATTTGAAGCAACATTATACCATGGGAAAAGCTGGCACTCAAGTCACACACATTAATAAAGGTAAAGGGACCCCTGACCATTAGGTCCAGTCGTGACCAACTCTGGGGTTGCGGCGCTCATCTCACTTTATGGGCCAAGGGAGCCAGCGTACAGATTCCGGGTCATGTGGCCAGCATGACTAAGCCGCTTCTGGCGAACCAGAACAGCGCATGGAAATGCCGTTTACCTTCCTGCCTGAGCGGTACCTATTTATCTACTTGCACTTTGACATGCTTTCGAACTGCTAGGTTGGTAGGAGCAGGGACCGAGCAACGGGAGATCACCCCGTCGCGGGGATTCGAACCACCTACCTTCTGATCGGCAAGTCCTATGCTCTGTGGTTTAACCCACAGCACCACCCGCGTCCCCAAGTCACACACACATTACACCAACAAATTTCTCCAAAATACCGCCAAGTGCTGCCACTGTAATATGTAGCCTTTTAAATTAGAATTTGCCTTTTAAATTAGAAAATAAACTTAATTTTCAGTAATTAACCGAGTTTCAATATTTTTGAAGAAATGTTGTCTCAAAGTTACAGTTTAGGGATATCACCTATGACATCTAGGTTATGAAGCTACCATCAGTTCTATGGCTTTGAGCAAGCATTCAAGAAAACCACCTCCAAATTATTATTTTTTTTCTTTGGCATAAGGCCAGGATGCAAGTAGTCACTATCCAGAACTGAAGGGTGTGCAATCCAGCTGAGGGCTCCTGAGATCAGTGGTCTGAACTGAAAATTGGAGAAGCCAAAAGTGTAGCAAGCAGAATGCAGTGTTGGAAAAGGCCTGGCTACTAGTATTTATACCAGGACCAGCCAATCTACAGGCTTAACAACAAATGCCAGATGTGTGGATTGATATGGCACACCTTAGTTCCCTTCTATGCCTAAAAAAGATATCCAAGGTTTGAATGCACATAGTCTACTGTAGCTCATCGAGCTAGATCCCAGCCTCAGCTTTTGAAGTTTCCAATTCCTGGAATCCTTGCGAGACCTTCATCCAATCTCATAATTAGGCAACTGACTTTCCAATTATATATAGCAGCTATGAAAGTCAAGCTAGTTCTTTCCCCCAAATATGATTCAATGTACACTTTTGTACGTTCAGTACTTAGTTCAAGTGATGCCTAAAACTGGATGTTAGAATTAAATATATCCTTCTGATATAATGCATATACACACACCCATACAGTTCAATAGATTCAATACATAGACCTACTGTTGTTCAAACTGGGTGAAGCATTTGGATCCAGGAGACCTGGGTTCACACTCAGATAATCAATGGTTGTACAGGTTGGTCTAAATAAGTCACATCTTGCAATTGTCTGCAATGTGTAAAAATGCATTGGCTGTATATCTATCACTATTCTGAACAATCACATGGACGCATCTTAAATGCAAACTAAAGTAAAATAAAAGGAATATAAATGACTACTGAAGATATTCCATTGATCTTTATCTTTCCAGAAGATATACTGCTGAACACAACATAAATCAGATTCAGTGAGCAACCAGTCCACCTATAACATCTGCATCCATTGCAGAAGCTAATAAAATGAGAATGTTTAACAACTTTCATCCTAGCTTTTACAAACTTGACAATTACTAAAAAGTGGAGAATACATACTAAAAGCAAGTTTAAGTAAATATAATGTGTTTCATAATCCTTCAAACAAAAAGTCATTCCTGAAAATGGTTGTAGCATTCAACACATCCAAGGGTAGCAATTCATGTCCATTTGAACACATGGGGAACACCAATAACTGTTTCTTCCTGTTTGGTCTCAAATGGGTATTTGAACAAGGCCCAGTAACAGGCACAGTCCCTAATGAAAAATAAGGTAATGGCTGGAAGTAGTCTGAGATATGTAGGTATAGAGTGGTATACAAATTTTTAATAATAATAGTAAATGGGAGATCTGCATCTCCCAGATATTTTGAGGAGTGGGAATGAGTAGAGAGGGTCAGTGATCTCTAATGTAGAAATAAGCACTACATGTGGGTGGGTGTGGGTGCATGCATGCGTGTGAACATTTTCCTTCCAGTTGTTTTTAATCAGTAGTGCCTGTTGTAGCTGCTTAAGTGATACATCTCCCTGTCCAGTCCATTCCTTGTATGCCCTCTATTACTACTTGCATATGGTCATTCTCCATTGATAATTCAACACAGACAAGCAAAGAAAACCTCTCAGTATGTTGCCTAGAAAATTCTTTGGTTCTCTTATTTTCTTTGAAATGAGCGACAGCTACATCTACCTAGTGAATGGAGAACAGCACATTTAGGCCCCATACTCTTAAATGCAAGAAGGCACAGTGCTACTTTTCTTTCATTAAAATAAGCATAGCCACAATCGGCTTCCATACAGTCCAGTCAGACTTTCCATCCTTTGTTATCAAAGAACAGGAAAAGAAGGATTGGACCAGCTCTCTGTAGAATTCTCTTCTTCGCATAAGGGTCTCAAAACCTGCTCTGCAGTCCAGTAGGCAATTATGATTGTAGGAATGCCAAATGAATAACTTCAAAGGATGGTTGGAAAAGTTATGCTAAATACACTGAACGTGGTTTTTGTTTTTGTTTTTTACACTACAAGCAGAAAAACAGCCTGGAGAAAATCAGCACTCTATTAAAAGAATAAAGTACTGAACATTCTAGCAAGTCATTAAGAGGCTGCAATCCCAAGCAAACTTACTTGGATGTAAATAAATCTCAACAAACTGAATGGAACTTGCTTCCAATTAGAATTGGTCTGTAAAGTCTGAGAAATATACATATGCCTAAAATGAAAAAGGACTGCAAAGTTTCGTGTCACAGTTTCTGTGTTGTGATGTGCAATTCCTGTCTATCCTTTAGTGAACTGCTGTCTGGTAAACTATCGGTTCCATATAAGGTTTTTCCTTTTGTAAGATTATATCCTTCCATCTAGCAGAGAAATTGAAAAAGACTAAAGCGATTGATACTCATAAAGTATTCTGAGATTCCTGGTTAAACACTGCTGTAGAAGTGTAAGTTCAGTTGTTATGGGCAGCTACTCCTGTTGCATCAACACGGACATATCCAGTTATCTATCTTGTTCCATTCTCTGGCTCAGCTGATAACAGGTCTCCATTTTCAAATGCTGCTCTGGCCCTTTCTTGTTTAAGAATGTGGAAGATCTAACCAATCAAAAACGGGTCTAAGAAGGGTCAATATTTCTTTAACAGAAGCTAGGGCTAATTATTTGTTGACTGCTTGCCTATTACAGTTATATATTTCCAACATCTCAAAACTGGGAAAGTTCCCCTTAAAGTTTGTGATAGTTCATACTTTTATACATAACTATTTAACACCAATTCCAGGGTTGGCTTTTTTTCCTTTTCATTGCTATGGGAATTGGAAAACAGATAATCCCTATTTAAGTAGCACACCAGAGACAAAAATAGCTTAAAATGAACAAGTACAAATCTCATCATTACTGTGGAAGATCAAGGTTTAAAAGATATACTGATGTTGATTTGAAATGAGCCATCAACTTCATTTGCTGGTGGTTTTTATTGTTGGAAGGAACGCCATAGAGGTTCCACAAAGAAACGCAAAAATCTGCTAGCTTTGTAAGCGAAAGCCATGTAAGTTGTTTCTTCTTCAAATTTGGCAGGCTGCATAGCCGTATGACCTTCACTCTCAGCCCTACTGACAATCAGTGGGTGAATTTTTATCTGCAATGAAAGCTCTAGCAGTAAAATTGATTAAAACTTTGCCTCATTTACAACAGATTGCTCTTTGTATTTGTAAAATGAGAATTCTAATTCATATTTTTTTACATATCATTTTTCTATCCATCAATTTGTAACACCATTGTTTTCATTTTTAAAAATTGATCCTGCTTTTCCTTCATGAAGAGAAACCACAGAAGAAATCTGCCTGCTCTTTTTTTGTACGGGTAGTAAAGTTTTCAATCCTTACTTTTTCTACACAAATGTTCTTTTGAAACATCCACCTAAATGCAAAATTCTCAAAAAACCACACATTTTTTTCTTATAAATAATCATTGCTTTCAAGCTTGAAATTCTAATTAAAATCAGACATTGAATAGTTAACTTATTACAGAGCATTAAAAAGTTGATAAAAAGTATCCTTCTGCTGTTATTTTTTCTCTTCTCCAAGACATCTGAAAAGAGGTTCAATTTTTTTTATTAGACTTATACTCTCATTTTTGTCCGAAGTCCTCAGAGCAGACCTCAAAAGTCATATTAAAGTTACAGCATGCCTACATTTCTAGGTTGTATTAACTAACACCTGTAATCAAATCTGCTGCCAATTAAAAAGAAAACTTCAGGTTTGCATTATCATAATCTATAAATAGGCAATCAATCAGCTGATAATTATAATATACAAGTTGAAGAATGAGTAAAAGAGCTTACTTATTAGTCTGAGAAAAGAATTCTAGTATTTCTCCTAAACTTTGAGAACCTTTGCCATATTCAACCTGTCAGTACTGAAGCTGGCTAAAAACATTAAAGTATACATGAGAAGAATCACACACGGCACTAGCTGAAACCCTCCTCAGATATGCTTCTTAGTCTGTTTGTTGAATGCAAGGAAGTTTAGCAAAAGAAGGTACAGTACACAGTTAAAAAAAGAATTAGTCTTCAAACTAACTGACAAAAAAAAAAAAAATACAAATCACTCAGGCCAGATGGCATTCACCAAAAAGTTCTTACAGATCTCAAATGTGAAATTGCAAGACTATTCCAATAAAATATGTAACTTGTCACTAAAATCTGCCCTTTTGCAAAAATCTGGATAGTGGCCAACACAATACTATTGTTTTAAAAGATAATTGGTGCATGTTTTAGTAGAAAATTACAGACCTGTCAGCTTTATATCTGTTCCGCATAAACTGATGGTAACTATTGTTAATGGCATAATTTTTAAACACTTTGAAGAACAAGCCTTGTTGATAAAGTATCAGTACGGCTTTGACAATGGTAAATCTTTCGTCACCCTCTGGGATTTGTCCAGTGTGTCAACAAGCATGCAAATAGGGACGGATCTTCAATAAATAAATATACATTTATTTATTTATTTATTTATTTATTTATCCATCCATTCATTTATTCGTTCGTTCGTTCCATCATCCATTCAAAGTACCATATCAAAATATTCTTTCAGCACCTCAACAATTATGAAGACAGATATTCTTATAGATTTGTAAGAAACTAGTTAAAACACTATAAGCACAAGACAGGAATAAATGGCCAGTTTTATGTAGTATTTTCTTTCGTCTTGATTTATAGCTTCAGAAAACTATCATATGGAGGTGCAGAGCTTATGGTAGAGGAACTGTCGCATCCTGACTTTTTCCAGGCTTGTGCAAGCCAGGGCAGAAGGTGAGGGGTGGCAACTCGTTTTCTTTCTATTTGATACTAATGAAAGTGAAAATAATGAAGCCAGCTACAAAGCTCCTGTGGCTTCTCCCCACACACCTTGCCCTGGGCATGTTTAGTGAAGGGGAATATTCTGGATCATATGCATCCAAGGCCTTCCCTGATCCAGCCCAATGCACCACTGTACATCCCTTAGTAACAGAGCACGGATAGGAGTGCTTGTATTGGAAAGCTCTGCTGCCATCCAGGGACAATCTCCCGCAGCAGACCTCCCTCTCTGAAGTTAACTCCCCTCTCTACTCTTCCCAGGGACAACAGAACACCTTGTTCATGATTAGCAAATTACAAGTACAGTAGAAGGTGCAACTTACCCTAGGAGACTTTCAATACAATAAACCATGGGTAGGCAAACTAAGGCCCAGAGGCCGGATCCAGCCCAATCGCCTTCTTAATCCATCCTGCAGACGGTCCGGGAATCAGTGTGTTTTTACATGAGTAGAATGTGTGCTTTTATTTAAAATGCATCTCTGGGTTATTTGTGGGGCATATAATCCGTTCATTTCCCCCCCAAAGGTCTGAGGGACAGTGGACCGGCCCCCTGCTGAAAAAGTTTGCTGACCCCTGCAATACAACATCTTTTGCCGTGTGTGTATATTTAGTATGGAATTTGTATGGCACATTAAAAAATATTATTCCCAATTAATAAGTAGTTGGCTGAGGCAGAGGAATGAAAGAGGAGCGAGTATTCTATTTCCACGAGAAATAAGTTGCTTCTCCTGACATCCAGGATCCAGCCAGCCAGTTCGAGTTTCCAGAATCATCAGTTCAGTTTCAGTGCTGTGCAGATAGGGGAATACAGCCTGCCAAGGTGGCATCACCAATCTCATATGGTTGACCAGGGCAGCCATACACCATTTCAAATTTGTAACAGCTCACCTGTTTTATACCTTGATGGTAAGTAGGCATACTTGTAAGCAAGTTCCTTTGAAACAACAGAGAGCTGGTTTTCATGTAGATTATTATGGATTTGGTTGTCAAAAGAGCAAAAGGATTTTTTAAAAAAAAAAAAACATGCAACAAAAGCTACCAGGGGGAAAAACACACCAGATTTATTACCAATGAACACCGTGGCAAGAAAAACAAAATGCTTTAGTGGAAGATTACAGGAAAATTTAACAAATCCTTACATTCAGATAAATATATTCTTAAAACACATTCTTAAATAATCCGTATGGTTTAGCAGAACATAATGTGAAAAATATACTCCAGACTTCTGAACTAGGCAGGAGCAGCTGGTTTCACAGCAGTGAAACATTTCAGGCCGAACTGTACTGGCTCATAGGACAAATGGTTTAAAGTCTGTATGGCGCAGAAAGAACCCGCGTTTTTAGGAAATGTCAGCATCTTCTTTTTTTGAAAAAAACAAAAAACCCACTTTCTGTCCAATTGGAGCGAGATTTGAAACCTTAAAAATTTGGCAGCTCTGGCTTGATTTTTTAAAATGAAATGTTGGAAGTTATGAAACAAGCTGCTTGGACCTCATACAGTTCGTTCATGAGTCAGCACCAACTGGACTTTTGAAACAGGTTTCTATTGGTTCTAACAGTACTTATTGTCAGGATTATGGCAGTACAGATGCCAAATTCAGGAACCCTTGATGCCAAATCCTCTGTTTCCAGGCAGAAAACAACAACAACTGGCCAAACATGCACCAAACTCTAGTTGTGACCTCCAGAAACACCAAAGCGAAAGAGCTCATTCTCCATCGCCCATTTATTTTGGGAAACCTGCCATAGGAGTGGAGACAATTCAATACACCATTAGCTTGGAAGATTGCATCTCCGTGATGTCAGACATGCAAATGGGAAGTGAGAGACGACATTGCCCATAGGAAATAATATTTTAGCAACCAACCAAGAGAGTTGAGAAAAAAATCCTAAAGCATTCTTGCATAGTTAACTCTAGCCAGCAGTTCTGTAGAAATGCAGAATGTTCTTTTATGACTTTACGAGTCCAGTGCAAGTCAGATCTCAGATGCAGAAAGCAAAATGTTGATAAGTCCTTTGGCTACATGCAATACTGCATGGGGGCAGTGATGGTGGGGCAGATGCCAATTGCTGTATTATTATAATGCATTCAGCGCCAAAATGTCCCAGATATCTAATCTAAGGCAAGTGAAGTAACAAATACACAAGAAAGAAAGGGGGGGGGGGAGGACACCTATAACTTCAGGCTCAGTGATAGAAGATCCTGCTGCGGGGGAACAAAATAGAGAATTCAAACTACTCAAGGGTGAGAAGAGACTCCAACTCTTACGTAGCCAGCAAGAAACTAGCCTGTAGAACAAAGGTAACACTGATGTTAGTTGCTCTGCCCACTTTTGTGGGCCTCTGAAGGTTGGCCAGAAGGAAATGAAGCCCTTAGGCTGAAAAGATTCCCCACCCCTGTTTTAAGCTACCTGGGACCAGCAAATATAATCAGACATTAGGTAGGCAGCTAGTAGACAGCAGCTTTTCTATAGCTGTACCTTGTATCCTTCCTAAGGGATATCTGTCTGGTGCTTTCTTTACTATCTTTTGATGCCCCGCAAATTCACAATCAAATTATAAGTCACCTGTGTTCACAGATGTCTTCTGTGATTTGTTGTTAACCTGTTTAAAAATATGAAGCTCCATGAGGAGCCACACTTTGGGTCAATGTTTTCATAGCGCTGGCAAGCAACAGATCTGTTTAGGGTTGGGTTGTGGTTTTTTTTACTGTGTAATGTATAATGCTTAAGTGTAATACAATTATATATTTTAAGTGGGTATAAATTATCAATAATAATCCCTACAGATTGGAATGAAAACTGAATGAGGGAAAATATTGAGAGGCCCTGGCTTCAGTTTCTTGCAGTACTATACACAATTATACATTTCTAACGCTGGTTCCTAATCTTTTCTGCCTTTTGAAGTCACACCATCTCCAGTGGTGGTGTAACTAATCTTGGTTCCACCACAGTATTTCACTTTTTGTACTAGAACATACAAGGTTGCAGCACTTACACCCCTTTTGGCTATCAAGTGTCATTTAAGCCTGTTGCTCATGTATTGCTCAGGTGTTGAAGAACACATATGGGTATAAACTGAGGAGGCAGCCTGGGGCTTCATGTGAAGGACCTGTCCCTAAAGGTCCTGTCCCCACTGGTTCTAGCTCCAAACTTTGCATGTTGCAGCTGGAAAGTTGAAGAGCTTTCAGCTGAACCCACTCAGAATCCTTCCTACAATATGGAATCCTGCACAATCTCAATCACTGAGGGGACTCTAAACGTATTCAACCAAACAATGGAAGAATCCCAGTCTAGGCCGTCTCAATCAATGTAGGAAAGGACAGGGGTAGAAACAGGAACATTGAGGGTGGGGAGTGCACAGCCCCTCCACAATTTAAGCCCTCAAATGTTCGCTGAATGTCTGAAGAGAGCTTCTGTTTTGTTCCAGATCTAGCTAACATGCTCCAGTAATACTTCCTTCTTGCTGGTTAGCAATTTTCAAAACAAGCACATATTTCATAGCATCATAGAACTGCATAATTGGAAAGGGACCTCGAGGGTCATCTAGTACAACTCCCTGCAATGCAAGAATCCTGCCTACAGCCATCCCCGGGTGGGCTTGAACCACCAACCTTCTGGTTAACAGTGAGGTGTACTGACTCATTGCACCACAGAGATGTCTCTGTTGAAGTGAGATTAAGGGGACCTCAAAAACAGGAATAGCGTAGTAAAGGACAACCTCACATCAAAAGCACTCTTGACTGAATGCTCCCACTGAGTCACAAGTTATGTTTGGTCATGCTGCAGAGCAGATGGACATAGACTAGCTCTGCAGCTGAATCAAACGTATAATTGGAGCAAATCTGTAGATTTGCACCAGTACAAACACTGCCTTAGATTTAACAAAACCAAACCTTTCCATTCTCCCATATTTTATCAGCTCCAAGCTTTTCTACTCAAATCCCATCTCCTTCCTAAGACACCTGCAGCTTATCAGACAACAGTACACCATTATCTGTTTTTTAATATAGTGGCCCCTATACTGTCTCTTATAAACCAAAGCAAACAATATAAGTGTGGGAACTTCGCCCAAAGTTTTCAATCCTATCTTGATAGCACATTTATAAGCCTGCCTGGAATTTGAAAACAACAAAGTTTCTCAAAGACCTGTATCTAGAGGGTGTGCTTTTTTAAACTAGAGAAAAACACAATGTCAGTAATCAATTAGTTTCAGGGGTTATAAATAGCCTGGATACTGTGAAATGCAAGCATCTGTATTCAGTGTTCCTTCCTTCAGTCATATCATGCTAATGACCTATCACTACAAACCTGCTCAAAAATAAAAATGTATGTTGAAGAAATTCCACCCAGGACTGTCCAGTCCTCTGAATGGCTTCCTCAGTTAAGTCCCTCTAGATTCAACAAGACTTACAAACTTAATTCGTTCCGAAGGTCTGTTCTTAACCCGAAACTGTTCTTAACCTGAGGTACCACTTTAGCTAATGGGACCTCCTGTTGCTGCCGTGCCGCCAGCACATGATTTCTGTTCTCATCCTGAGGGAAAGTTCTTAACCCGAGGTACTACTTCCAGGTTAGCGGAGTCTGTAACCCAATGCGTTTGTAACCAGAGGTACTACTGTACTCCCATGTAAATGAGCTAAGGACTGCAATCTAAACAGAACAGGGCGGGGGGAAATACTGACTGGAATGCAATAACTTTTTGTAAATGTGTATCAGAATTGAGATTGAGCTACACTATCAGCAGCGGCACAGAGACCTCAATACAACCAGACGATGATATTTAGGTAAACTCAACCATTGATTGTGGAGTGTTCACATTTTAGTGAAACAAAAGCTTCCATTCATAATGGTTTAATTTAAACATAAAATTTCAAACTTCAAATAATAGAACTTTCTTAATCGACATCCTTCATCTTGCACCTATTCTTGACCTATTATTCCATGGTTTGCTTTAACTATAGTTTAGTGTTGAGTCATAACTGGGGCCTACTACAATTAGAGACAAGGTAATCACAGTTGCCTCAAAACCAAGGGTTCAAACCATGATTTGGAGAAATCCTAGATAGCTCTAACCACAGTTATCAGATGTAAGACTATAACTATGGTTGCAGCAAACTATGGTAGGATGGGGACATTCCTGTACAAATAGGGTGGGGGGAGAAGAGGGAGCCAATAGGCATGTTCAAGATCTCCCCAGATCATGGTGTAGAGATTGGAAACATCTGAATTGACCATACTGGTTAAACTGTATGCACCGCATATCCTTACGCTGCTTACAATTCAGAAGAATTAATATCACTTAATTTTTAAAAATTCAAATTGAATAAACTGAAACTTGAACAAGGCATCCAATAAGGGAAAGTGGGAATTGATTTCATCATTTTTGCCACACACGTTTAACAGAAAAACGAAGCTAAATCAGAACACATTTGCTATTAAGGATGCCTGTTTAACGGTCTATGGTATCTGTAGAACAAGTACAGCAGAGACAGCAGCAACAAAAGCATATGCCCTGTGAAAAACTGAATATGGGTTACTACTAAGTGAGAGACAGCAGACTCAAAGCAAAGAGAGAGAGAGAGATGTCAAAAGACAGGCCTCCTTCCATTCTCATTTAATCAAAGCCATACAATTAGTAGATGTCCATTGTTCTTTAAATTTTATTTTATACACAACAATGGATGCAATAAAATATAATAAAATATAATTAAGAGGAGCCAAGTCACACTACTTGATTTCAGTGGCATACGGATTTGTACCCATTATGTTTTGAAGCTACCCATGCCTTAACTATGCCTTCAAAAGCTCCAAGTTACATACTGTTCGTCCTGCGACTAATGAAAACTGGATATGTCCATTCCTTTCACAATTCCTTCTACCTATTTCACAATACCCTCAGCCCCTGCTGGCCTTCTTAGAATCCTGGCAAAAACAAACACTTCAATTAATTAGTGCTAGAGACTGAAGCACGATTACAATGAGGAAGCAAAGGATCAGGCCCTAGTGGTACAGAATAGAAAAATGTGTCGTCGTCCCCCCCCAAAAAAAGCAACAGCAAGCATTAGTTTTCAGCAAAAATTTCAGAATACTGAAAAATAACCAAGACTATCCAGGACACATTGCAGTTAAGTTGAATGGGTCCCAAGCCTGAGAAGAAACAAACTCTTACCTCAGTATGTAACTGGGAACCATGGCACAAAAGAGTTAAGATCTACTTTATCATACTACAATAACATCGCTATTGAAGAAAGCCTATTAGAGAAGTGAGCATATTTAAATCATCATTATCATCATCATTTATTGGTTAGGGTTTTTTTTGTTGTTTTTTGTTTTACTTTGTGTTTACTTGAGCAGAACTTGCATTTTATATGAAGCCAGTTTCACTTTTGCATATACTGGTAGTTTCCCTGCTGATGCTGGAACTGAATTGCCAATACTATGCAGACAGAGGAGATGCTGGGTTTGTTTTTTTGGTTTTTTGGTTTTGTTACATAAATAATTAAAAGTGTTTAATATATATTTTTTAAAAATAAATAACTTGGAATAAACTTGAACCGTTTGGTTTTTTTTAAGCTCCTCACGGCCACAAGTATCTTTGCTGTGCTGCCGTAGAGAAGTCCTATAAAATTACATAAGGATGAAACTGATCAAGAAGGTCACTTTTTTCATCTTTTTCTGAGCAGAATGTTTCATGTAACAGCTCTCCTTGAAAATTACTAAGGCTTTTTTTTAAGAGATGCAGAAAGGATATTTTAAATGGAGTTAAAACTAACTCTAAATGTCTTTAAGTTTCTTGCTTTTGTTGTTATTCTTTAATGCTTCATAGGTATTCATCTATGCTTCTCTTGCAGGAGAGAAAACTTAATATTTATAATAAATCAGAAAACTGTCCCACAAGACTTCATGAAGTAAAAAGGACTGAATGATTTTCTCTCTTCCATAAAGGCTTTAGCCAAAGTCCATTGAAGTCAATGAACTTTGGGTCGTGACCCTAAAGCCAAATATATCAGAAAATAATTTCCGAAACAAACTTCAGTTTAGTAGACATTTTGCTACCAAATTTGCCTGCTTGGTATTTTCACATTCTGGTCCTATTAACAAGTAGGGACTGACTAAACTCTCAAAGGAATTAACGAAGAATACATGTATACCAGTCAGTCCAAATTGTTTTAGCTACAGGGCATGGCAAAGCATGAAATAGCTACTTCAGAGCACTTCCTCATGTGGGTGTGTTAGATAACTGTCTGTTCCAACGCTAAAATAAAGCATACTGTGACCAAACCAATGCTACTGTAGGATGCTCTCCTACTAGATGGAAAGGGGTTTCAAAGAACTGCAAGGTGCGCAACCTATTATGCCCAGCAATGTTACTAACATTCATTACTGCTCACTCAGTTACTTCTTCTGAAGTTTACTTTTCACGGCTCAATACAAGTTACCACCAAGTACCATACAAGTTACGGCTCAATACAAGTTCTGTTAATTAAGAGAGATTTTGCAGGGAAATAATTTATGCCAAAAAAATCAAATATTTTCAATGACAATTTTTTTCTTTTAAAATCCACATTCTTCTTTTAACTCAGAAAAAAGCACACACACACACACAGAGAGATTTGCCTCATGCAATGTGATATTTTGCTCAACCAAGGGTCGTATAAAATTAAGCAATATATTTTTACCCTTTTTTAAAAAGGGGGATGTAGAACAGCTGGCACAACATCTTCCATACCACAAATTCATGAAATATTACAATAAAATAAAATACGATAAGCCTGCAAGGATCCCTGCAATTGAAAGAGGTATCCTATAAGGGAATATATACTATTCTAGTTCAAAAGCAAGCATCAGGTGTCTGAAAACACATACACTTCACATGGGGTGACTGGCAGCTGAACACTGCTGCTGAAGCTTGCCAAGCGTTCACCAAATTGCTCCCCCTCTGAGGCATTTAATAATTTGCACACAGCTCTTCTTGCTTTCCTACCTCCCAGCCTAGACCAAAGTTTCAAGGTCTGCAATTCCTGGCAGGGGAACTACATACACTTTTAAGGCTACAGATTCTTATGCTTAGTTCATATATATTTAAAAAGAAGTATATGTCCTTGCTTAAAAACAACTGTTGGTGTGTCTGACTTAAATAATAAGTAAGGGAAGATAAAAGAGGCAACTGAATTGCTATCCGAAGTAACATCATCTTGGGCTGCTGGGGGTGGAGTGTCACACTGCAGAAAACTGTACAGTACTTAAAAGTCCATCATAAAACATTTTGCCAACCAAACTTATTTTAATGCATGTTTATCAAAGTATTAGGGGCTGAAAACAATTCAATATAGCAAGAGGGAGCCTTATTTGCCAAGTCTGTTGGATCATTTGTTGCAGTAGTTTAAATTAACATGGCTTGTCCAGCATATCCTCTGGTGAGATGGGAAGCTTATAAGTTTAAAAAAACAACAGCAGCAACAAAAGAAAAACTTGGCACGCTGCTTTCAAGTGGACAACACTGAAAACATCAAAAACTTTATCATCTGGAAAGTATAAATTAAATAAATGATGCGAGCAATCTCTTCTACGCTGCTAGGTGGGTTAGGTAAATAGCTGTAAGGCCTCCTTTGTGTTATCAAGAAAGGCCTAATGCAATTTAAAATAAGGTATGTCTCTTGTTATTTTATAATCTTGTTTTTAATGGATTGTGACTGTTGAAAGATCTCCACTGATTAGCATCCATTTTCTATAGCATAGTAATTACTCATGGATTCTCCACAATATTTTATGTAACTCCCTTCCACTTTCTCCTGCTTTCTTTTTATATAGCCAGCGAGTGTTTTAGTTTTACTCTGTAGAAGCACAGACATGAGTTCAGGTTTAAAAATCCTTCTAAATGGATCAGCTTGGCCAGCCTTTAAAAGCTACTGCGGGGGGGGGGGGGGAGAGAAAGAACTATCATGAAAAGCTCCTCAAACAATTTAAAATGGTCTTCGGCACTCATCACAGTCTGTTCCTTGGCAAAATAAAAATAATCTCGTAAACATCTCCAGTGCTTGAAACAATATACAGCTTATGGGAGAAAAGGAATAAATAGTCTTTTTTAAAAAAAATAAAGCACCCTCTCTCAAGACATTTTGGTACATTGTAAAAGACCCTCTCCCTGCATCAACACAGAGCAAGACACAAGAACACTTCAAGAGAGTGTGGGATGAAAAGAGTTATGTGTATATATCCGTGTGTGTGCGTGTGGAGGGGGGGGGGAGGAAGAGGATTGGAAGAAATCAGGGATACTAACTCCCTTTTAGAAAGTTTGAATTCTTATTCCTCAAGAGTAGCCCATCTAGTTTAAGAAAAAAAAAAAAGCTATACTCTCTCTTTTTTTCCTTCTTTCACACACTAGCAGCAATCATTTTTTTAAAATATATATATATATATATATTGGCAGGCAGGGAACAGATGGATGTAGAATATTGCATTCGAGAACATCTATCCCCAAAGAATGATTTATATATATTTTTAAAATCCCTTTCAAAATAGTGCGGCCTGCTTCCCAGGTTGCAATTTGTTTTCATATATCGAAAATATGGACTTTAAACTCACAACAGATACCAAACAAAGCACAGTAACTGTAATCTCTGGTCACCGGCATTACAGTTAAAAACTCATTGGCAAACACAGAGACAAACACACACACACACACACACACACACACAACATTTAGCAGTAAACAAGGAGAACATGATATATGGACAGACAGATGGAACATAAACAGAAAGGAAAAAGCAGAGACCCACTAACATACGGAGAGGGTTGTTTTAAAGGAGTGAAAGATATTGATTTACTTGGAACCGGTGTTGGAAAAACAAACATATTTGTTTCCTTTCCTGATTTAAAATAAAAAGTAATTAAAGTGAAATATTATAAAGCAGCATATCTTTAAATAAGTGGTATAGAGGAAGGGGGGGATGCATTTGTGAAGGAGGCTGGCCTATAGATGTTCCAAAATTTTCTGCTCACACATAGGTCTCACAAACTTGCATCCCTAAAATAAAACAGCAAGAGGAGAGGAGATAATACAGAAGTGTCAAGGGAAGGGGGGGATTGTGGGGAAAGGAAAGGAAAATATTCTCTCTCTCCTCTTCTTTTTTTATAAAAGTTGACTGGCCTACCTTGCTCCCCAGTCCTCAGTTTGTCTCCTCATAGTCGCTGTCTCCCTGGAAGTGCAGTGTGAATGGTAATGACTGCCTGCCTCCCTAATGAGTCCATTTTCCTGCTCTTGATGTTGTGTATATACACACACTGCAACCTACCTTACAAACCACAGAGACGGGAAAGGGAGAGAGAGAGAGAGAGAGCGAGAGAGAGAGAGAGCGCAAAGCGAGAGTGTGAGAGACAGAGAGAGAGGCACACACAGACAAAGCCCTCCTACCAGACAGCAGACAACCCTCCTTCCCCTATCTAGCAAAATACAACTCGGCTAATGCAGCAACAGGTTCAACGCTGCCAGACTGAGACCGTGCAATAGAAAAGGGTATATATATAGTGGAGATCAGGATTTCTGGCACACAAGCCGTTTAATGTCAGCTGGCCCCACCTTCCTTATTTATGTTACAGGATGTTGGAATGCATTGTTCCAGGCAGTCCGTGTAATTATCATAAATACATTTTTTTGGTGTGTATATTAGCAGGAAAGGCTGAAATGCATCAGCCACTCTGCTTTGTAACCTGATAGCTTTAACACATGCATGGAAAGTGTAAACATATCTCTTTTGACAGGCAAACCACACAAAGCCTTCTGATGATTGGGCATGAGATCTTTTTAAGAAAGCAACTCCTGAAGATAGATTTCCCCAGACAATAGTGGAGCAGGGAAAACCGATCTTGCTTAGGAGGAAGGCTGCAGAAGAGATGGCCGGTAAACAAATTAAGGGAAGGCCATTTCTTCAGCATTCCCTCCCTCCCAAATATATATATATGGAATCTTCTCCCCACAACAGCTATAATAATGTCTTCTACTTATGTCTGAACAGGTGCAACATGTACTATAGGACATAGTACACACTGTTACAAGGACAGAAATAAACCCTTTTTTGAACTGTAAACAGGACATGGTTATTTAAACTAGTATAAGGTCTCAGATGCAGCACTTTCAGCTCACCCTCAGTCTGATACATTAAGAAGAAAATAATAACCACGGCAATTGAACAGTAAAAATGAGATTTTAAAACATTATGCCACATCTAAAATACACACGTATATTTACTTAGCAGATACAAGGCAGACAAACTTGTACTCTTATGTGACCAACTTTCAAGTGAATTTCTGTGTTCCCATCTTAAAGCTGCAGAAGCAATATTTTATATACAGTGAGGGGGGAGAGAGAGATAGAGTATATAACATTTCATGTGTGGTAAGAACCATACATATATACCATAAGTGAGCTTATAAATTACACACAAATGAGCAACTAGGCTACTTCCCATGGGAGACACATTCTCAGCTTCAAGTCTGCAGAAAAAAATAAGTCAAGTTCAAAATATTTGGATGATACATGCACCCTCCAACTTGTTGTAAGACTTGTTCACTCAACTCCACTGTACACACAATTTCTAATACAGTACCAGAAGTAAAAATAAAAATATGTAGGCACA
The DNA here is from genome assembly GCF_951804945.1 of Podarcis cretensis. NCBI lineage: Eukaryota > Metazoa > Chordata > Lepidosauria > Squamata > Lacertidae > Podarcis > Podarcis cretensis. The sequence goes on along the minus strand of NC_137173.1, from coordinate 32,829,860 downwards.
GAGACTTATAGAGAACAGCCACAGTAGTGAAAAATACACATACTGTATCGCTTCCATAGGTGGCTTCCCAAGAAGTACGGTACATTTGTCTATTACTACAACAGGCTAGGCACCATCCTAATGTACATTTATCCATGTGGACTGTGGTTACACACAAAGGAAGCTGCCTTATACCAAGTCAGAGCCCAAGTCCATCTAGCTTAGCATGGTCTGTCTGCACTGACTGCTGGCAGCTCTCCAGGTTTTCAGACAGGAAGTCATTCCTAGTGTCACCAGAAGATGCTGGGGATTAGACCTAGGCCCTTCTACATGAAAAGCAGGTGCTCTACCACTAAACTACAGCCCTTCCCACAGTCAGCTTGCTAAATAAAAGGCTTATGAGTTTTTGATCCAACAAAATTACTCCTACAGGTGAAAATAGATAGGCTGCAGCATTCTGGAGGTCTTTATTATTTTACCAATTTTGGATGAGAAATAGAAAAATACTTGTAAGGGTACCAGTAATCTACAGAAATACTGAAAATCTTAACAGGAACATGACTTATAATATATCTCAAGCTACGCATATCCAGTGCAGGGATTCAGTGTCATAGCACATCCAAGTTTGACACACAAGTAGACACTCAAAATAGATACAGCTGTATGTCCTTCCCTTTCTTTATGGGTGTGATTTGCAAACGCATTCCTATGAACAAATGTTGAAACTGTGAACATATGGAGCTGCCTTATACCACATCAGACCCTGGACCCATCTACCTTAGTACTGTCCACTTTGACTGGCAGCAGCTCACCAAGGTATCTGGAAGTAAGCTGAGCCCTGCCACACAAGGTCCTTTGCTGGTATGGCTGGTGATTGAACATGTGACCTTTTGTATGCAACACATCTGCTTTATGATGGAGCTATGGTTTCTAACTTCCTCCTCTGCTACAAACAGTCTTGAAGAACAGTGCTGCAGCAACTTGCCCAAGGGCTAACAGCACATAGCTAATACTAATATTCAAAGTATAACATGATAATCACATTATCTTTTCCTGTTTACATCTCCCTCCATCTCCATGCTCTCCCACTGTTGTCCCCCTTGTGGCTATTATTAGATTATAAATCCTTTGAAGTAGGAACCTGGTCCTCTCATTCTTTGTAAAGTGCCAGCAACCTATATTACCTAAAATAAGATCCAATCACTTCATTGAAGGCGGAAAGGGAGACATTACCGGGATTTCAAAGGCGGAATTGACATCCGGGGAAGAATTTCCGAAAGGCGGTGCTTCGTCTTGGATCTTAGGCAAGTCAATTGAAAAGCTCAACAACTTTCGGGGTGTCCTGGTTTTTACTTTTTTAAATATGGGAACCCTATGTATTCTGACACGCTACTAAGGCTATAAAACAGGTATATGTTGTTTTCCCAGCAGTGGCAGATCAACAGCAATGGGGAAATGCTCCTGGTGTCTTGCTCACAGCCATAACAGCAATACCCAATCCCAGAAAGGAGAGGGGCAAGAGAGACCTTTGCTTCCAACCCACTACTTGACCCATGAGCAGCAAGCCAGATAGACAGGATGGCAGGATGGGAAATTAGAGGCTCATTTGAGAGTCTGGGGTATGGAATCAGATCCTTTTGCATCTCCCAGCGACATAATTCAACTCAGAATAAGCAATGCTATTTTTTTTAAGTTTGGGGAAATAGTTTGTATGTCCAAATCCAATTCTGTTCATAACTGAGGGAGTTTGCCCTATCACTACAACCTATCTACTGTAGTAATCCCAGGGTGCAGTCTGAAAGCACCTTCCTGAAGACTAGAGTCAAGGTCTACTCTAGTCAGTGCCTGGATGGTGACTATCTGGGAACTACATGTACACTGTCTTGGGTTCCATGATGGGAAAATATAAATCTAACAAAGGCAGCAAAAATGGCCTTGATATAAAGACATTTCCAATGTTTCCTATAATTTAACAATCCTATCACAACACTAAGTAACACTCAAGTTAGTATAGAAAACTTTGGTTTTATTGAACCCAGTAAGAAGATATAACAAGCGCTGCTGGATCAGACCGAAGGCCTATCTAATCCAACATCCTGTTTCCCACAGTGGTGAACCAGGTGCTTGTAGGAAGCTCACAAGCACAACACAGAGGCAAATACCCTGTCCTGCTGCATTTCTCCTCCCAACAACTAGTACTTGGATGCATATTGTGTCTGAAACCTGAAGACTGCGTATAGCCAGAATTCATAATATGTAGTGTGAGCCAGTAGCTTATGACTTCAAAAAGAGTTTAGACAAATTTTATTGGAAAATACGTCTAGGAATGGCTGTAGCCATTAAAAGAGGTATTCTCCAAGGATTTGTCTAAACTCTTTTTCAGGCTCTAAGCTACTGGCTGTCATTACATCTTACAGCTGTGAATTCTGTAAATCAGTTGGGCAGTATCCAACGAAATAGATCTGCTAGTGCAAGGATTTCTGCTTGTACAGTGGAACTTCTTCCTTTCCTATCACCGCAAACACTCTAAATCTGTTCTAGGGGTCATCCCCCCAACAATCCAGAGCAGTTTTTTTAGGGGAAGGTGGGTACAGGCGCATGCAGAGAGCAGAAAATTTCCATTATGCAAATGGTAATCCTTGTGCCAGCAGATCTATGTAGCTGGATAACACCCACTGCTTGTTGGCTGAATTTTTTTTTTATCTGTCTGACCTAAGATCTCCCTCCATTCAGGTTCAATAGATAACCCTGAATTCTAGTATTATGAGAGGTGGAAAAAAACATTTTTCTTCATGCCTTCTGCACACCATGCATAGTTTTCTAAACCTTCATCACCTCCCCTATTGCTGTCATAAACTGGCAGGACAGCAAGGAGGAGGAGGAAGAGGAGGAGGATCCGGGGATAGAGAAGGAAAGGTTGGTGTAGGAAGTACTCACAGGGCAACAAAGGATGACGGGGAGATGGGGGAGGTCAGTGCACAGGAACCAGAGCAGCAGGACCCATCACCAGAACCAGAGGGGCCCCTGTCTCCACAAACATGTCAGGCTCTGAGGCGTAGGGAGCAGCAGGCAGGGCACTCTAGGAGGCCTGAGGCAGTCAAGGGCCGACAGCCCAGCAACCTAGCTGGCCAGGTGGGGGTCGTTAGCTCTGGGAGGAAGTGTGGGATTTCTTAGCTGAAGTAGGCTTGAAACAGGTGAGGGTCACATGCCTCATCAAGCCCAGATGATGCAAACAGCATGCAGAGTACAAACGGGAAGCAGAGCTGAGGTGCTGTGTCTGCTCAATGGCCCATGTTGATGGACCTCAGCTTGGATGTGTCAGGATCTCCGTGGGGCTGTGCTTCAGCTTGGACACGTGGTTTGACCCTGGACTGGGGACTTGACATGCTAACTTGCTGCCAGGTAGGCCAGGGGTTTACAACGATAACTTCTTTTCTAAACTAAAAAGTCTCAGGCTTTGCAACCTTTCCTCATAGGCCCCTAAAGTTCTTGCTGCCCTTTTCTGCAACTTTCCAGATCTACAATATCCTCTGTGAGATGTAGCAACCAAAACTATATGCAGTCTTCCAAATGGCATAACGGCATTACAATATCAGAATGGAATTCACCTTTTTCAAAGCTATGTCAAAGTTTTCCACCAATATCTATTTTCTCCCTAGTTATCATGAATTCGGACCCCACCATCGTATAAACAAAGATAGTCTATTTTCTCCAGTGTGGATCACTTTACTCTTACATCCCCCATTGAACTTTTCATTGCGCATCACCCAGTTTGAATTGATCCTTTTGGAGGTGTTGACCGTTTTGGTTTTCACCACCCTAATTAAACTGGAATGGGAGCTTTGTTCCCAGTATAAATAGTAAGCATGACTCCCAGCTGAATTGGGACCAATACGGAGGGCAAAGGGTTACGCCCACTACCTCAGCTGATCTGAATCGGGGCCCTTATACAGAAAACTTGTCAAAGCTTGCACTCAGCAGTACACCATATTATTAATGCCAAGTATACTTTGGTCCTTAAATGTTTCTAGAAATATAGTCTACGTTTTACTCAATAAGTTCTATTGAGTTTAATGGGATTTACTCCTGATGAATGGCTACAGCAGTGCAGGGGAAGAGCCTAGAAAGTCTTGTAGGCTAACACAACTATTTCCAAAGAACAATAGAACAACTTCTCCAGTGGCACAGAATAGGAAACTTAACTAGATAAAATATTCTGGCTTCAATTCTGGCCTACTCTTTAAGCTAACAGTAAGAATAAGAAACAACAACAATCTTGTTTGCCTGAACTGAGTCATTTCTGATTCATCAGCTGCTCAAATGTGTATTAGTAACAATAAGAACCACAAGAATGTCTAGGACAATTAAGTCAGTGTGCTCCCAAACCTCCACCTGAGAGTATAAAGTATCATTGTTAATAGGAAGAATCACCTCTGAGTTGAGTGCAAATTGAAAAGGTACCTTAGGAGTCATTTTCCACATGACGTTATACTGAACCGCTTATTTATTTCAACCCTTCTGGAATTCACTAATTCAGCCTGTGCCAAGTTAACAGGATTCTCAGGCGTGACAACCGCTAAGGGAACTAGCACTAACACACATGTACGCGTGTGGGTTTTTGTTGAGGGGAAAGTATTTACGATGTGTTTAAATTACTATTAATGGGGGGGCCACTAGGTGGCGCATCGGAAGATGGCTGACAATAACATCTCTCCGACCCACACGAGGTAATTTGGAGGCTATGATGGGGGTAATTAGCCTCCTTACCCCCCCAGGATTATGGGGGGGATGGCCCTTGCCTGCTGTGCCCTATACCACCCCCGAATTTGTGGGGGTGGGGGCACTAGGCACAAAGCCCTCCTGTGGGATTTTCGGCACTCCTCGACGCCGTCCCCGATTCGCGCCGCTGGTTGCAATGATCTTTAAAAGAAATAATTTGGACATGATTAATTGCACATACATCAAGGAAAAAGGGGAGTAAATACTGCTGACAGAAGAGATCTCTGATAACAAGACAACAATAAAATACGAGAAGAACGTCAAGATACGGTAATGACTGAGGGGGGAGGGGGGGGAAAACCTGCCTCTACCTTTTTATGTGATTTAACAAGAATCCCCCTCCCCTAATGAGTCAGAAATTAAGGACTTAAGCTGTGGATTTAAGGCTGTGTGGAGATAAACTTTCGATCCAAAGCAATGTTTCAAGATGAAGCTGGAAAGCTAAGAGTTTTGGAGTGACGCAGTCAGGAAAAAATGCCGTTCGCCATTTTGTGAGGCATTGTGGGAGCTCTTGGGTCTGGGAGGAGAAAGAGAGAAATAGAGTTGTTTACATATCGTGAATCAACTCCTCGGTGGGACTTAAGAGCGACAAATGCCAAAATTTACGATGGATAAAGTGATGTTATCTACGAAGGAGATATATGGAAACCATCTGGACTTAGTGGAGGAACGGGAAATCCACACAGGATTATTACACTTGCTATCGGCTTAAGGAGACTAACAGAAGAGATCGTAAAGGAAAAAGAGAAATTATACGAACAAGATATGATGTGGCAACACCAAGATAAGACTGGATAGAATTATGAACTTTGTTTGGACTGATTGGGACTGATTTGGACATTAACGCAGTAATAAGAAGATGATCTGAATTCCCCTTTGGATCTTGAAGTATGGGTTCCCCCAACAAAATTTAAAAATTTGGCTTTGTAATTCGGAATTTATATGATGTGATTTAATTTGATGTGATTGGCCAGTTAATAAAAATTATTAAAAAAATAAATAAATTACTATTAATGGTTATATATTGGTTCTGAAAACGAAAGCTGATCAATGGGACTCACACTGGTGCACAGTATTGCCTCTGAAACCAGCTCCTACAAACACAGCAGGACTGCCGCTAAAAACATTAGTGCCATGCTCCTATCCTAAGGCCTGTAATCAGCTCCCCTGTAAGTTAAGCTGATTTCACAGCAAGTACCTATAGCAGAACCACAAGGCAGGGGGACACAGTGGCGCCATGAATAGCTGCCATGAAACTCATCAGACCAGAATAGGAACTGATCACAGATGCAGCACATATATACTGTATGCCCATTTTAGAAATGGACAAACAGCCCAAGTCCATACCCCCCCCTTTGATTGTGCCCCAAAGCACAGTCTATCCTGTCCTGACCATTTTAAAAGGAGGGAAATATGTACAGAAAAATAAAATTTAAAAGGATCAAAAAATGTAGGCACTACTTATGAGGGAGCCCAAGGGCTGCTTTAATGTATTCTCTCTTTCAACAGTGTAAAACTGCTAGGGTCAGCTTCAAAACACAGGTAAAAATGCTTCTGAAAATACTCCAGGAAGCAGAAGCACATCACAATGTGTCATTGCTTCCTGGTAACTGTATGAGGGAAAGATAGTAGCCCTGATGTATTGATGGGAGCAGCCATCCTTTCTACAATGCTCCTTTGTTTGTGTGTGTAACTGTAACATGTTACTGGAGCATTTTTTTAAAAAATGCTTTTTTACCCTGTACAGCAGTCACATTTTGTAACTGCTCCAGCAGTTTTAAGCGGTTACGCCGAAAACAGCTTTGGGAATGGCAGCCCTGAGACCGCAACCTGAGTATTGGCAATCCAAACAGTACTCAAAAAGCTAAGGTAGGCAGACTAAACCATAGATCCATGCTCCGTTCAGACTAGAAGAGTAGGACCTAAAAGTTTTCTACAAACTGCAGAAGCAGCTAATTCCTCCTTAATTAATTATTCGTTTTAAGATGAGGAGAAAGATAGACATTTCTGTTCTACTGTATTTATTTAACAAAATGTATACACCATTTGATAGTAAAAAAAACCCCCAAAACAAAACCTCACAGCACTTACAAAAAGATAAAGCAATAAAATCAAGAACAATTCACAAGAGACAGAGAGAACATAGCATTTTACATTGAAATACAGGTAAAGGTAAAGGACCACTGGATGGTTAAGTCCAATCAAAGGTGACTATGGGGTTACGGCGCTCATCTCCCTTCAGGTCGAGGGAGCCAATGTTTGTCCACAGACAGCTTTCTGGGTCAGCATGACTAAAACGCTTCTGGTGTAACGGAACACTATGACGAGTGCCAGAGCACACAGAAACGTTGTTTACCTTCTCGCTGCAGCAGTACAGAACAATCCTGTATTATATAGGACAGGTGGCAACCCTAAAACACTTTTTCTATGGTAAGTATAGTGCAAGTATAACTTTTGTAAGAAGCATCAATGTAGGCTTGGGCTGCCAAACATACACAAGAATGCGTGTAGACACCATTACAGGTCTCCTCAAGGTCTACACACTATCTAGTCAGAAATATGCCTCCTTGGGCTTTGTGTGGGATATAAACTGGAGGAAAACAGAATAGAATAGTGCCAAAACCTACCCTCCAATTTATCAACAGCTCCCCCCCCCCCCCGCATTTTTTTGCCTTTCTCAGAACATTTTGTAATTTATTTGGAATTCTGGTTAGTGTAGGGTTCAGCTTACCTAATTGTTGCAAAGTGGCTGTGGATGGTGTGTGGGCTTTCCTTTCCATCAAACATTTCTCTAGCTTTCTGCAGCCTCTTAGGCTGCCTGTGTTTCCTGATTAGAAAAAGCCCCATAGGAGAAGTTACCTCATGTTTCCCCCTGAGTTTGAAGCTGTGGAAGACAGGGATGGTGGAGACCAAGTGCCTCAGACTGTTGCAGTTGCTGGTTTTGTTTTTAAGAAAAACCTTATCTTTTACCATAAGAAACCTTTCTGCATTGGTTTCTTTGTTATTTAAAAGTCTTTTATTTTTAAACAGGTGTCGGCACATGTGAGACAGCAGACCCACCTTCCTATCCGTACAGAAAAGCTCAGCTGTGGACATCACAGGGTGTACCAAAACTCTGAAAAGCTGCAGAGTGCAGACCACTGGAGAGATGATTTGTACAATGAAATAAAGGATACCTCGCAAACACCACTTGGCCTCTGCACAACACTGAACTTGCATGCCATCCAGAAAATTCCATAGACATTTTGCCTTCACTTTCAAAATTTTCTAATGCAATTTATTATAAATTTATGGAGAACAGTAAAAAATAACAACTGAGATTATTTTTTTGCCACAGCACTGGAACAGAATAAAGACAACTGGGCCCTACCTATTTGTAATCAGGCTGAGGCTGCATTCACACCATAGTTTATTGTGATGTATACAAGTCATACGGAGCCTCAGGCTCACATGTTCTTCCCTCCCTCCCTCCCTCCCTCCCTTCCTCCCTCCCTCCCTTTTTGGAAGCTTTCACATAGAGTTTTAGTTAACCGCAGTTTGCCGTGTCATTCAGACTAATTGTAGATGGACACTATGTAGCTTTAGAAACTACTTAAGATGGCTTGTTTAAATCTGACAATAATTAGTGCTAACTATAATTTGTCATGGGACGCGGGTAGCACTGTGGGTTAAACCACAGAGCCTAGGACTTGGCGATCAGAAGGTTGGTAGTTCAAATCCCTACGACGGGGTGAGCTCCCATTGCTCAGTCCCTGCTCCTGCCAACCTAGCAGTTCAAAAGCACGTCAAAGTGCAAGTAGATAAATAGGTACCGCTCCGGCAGGAAGGTAAACGGCGTTTCCGTGCACTGCTCTGGTTCGCCAGAAGCGGCTTAGTCATGCTGGCCACATGACCCAGAAGCTGTATGCCAGCTCCCTCAGCCAATAAAGCAAGATGAGCGCCACAACCCCAGAGTTGGTCACGACTGGACCTAATGGTCAGGGGCCCCTTTACCTTTTATAATTTGTCATGCCAGACTATGTGACTGTGACTACTGTGATTAACTAAAACTGAAAGTAAATGCTTCTGAAGTCCCCTCCACATGATGGGAGGGGGGGGAGAATGTGAGCCTGAAATTAATTGTGAATTATGCGCATTATGCTAAACCGTGGTTTAGTGTGATAAGTGAACAAAGCCAGTAGGTCCTGACTGGACGACCAAGGCCAGTCTGAGGGATTATCACATAACAATTTGATAGTCTTGTAAACAGACATAAATGGTAGCACAGATCTCACACATACACTGAACATTCTGGCAGTATTATATAGAATTATCAATGCCATATATTAAATATGTAATCAGTCGTGTCAAGCTATTTCCATAGAACTTTACAACAAGCCGAAATAGACAGAAATGCTTTTTTAAAAAAAAAATCTATTTGACCCTAGCTCTCTCTTTAGCTTGGCAGTATCTCACTATCCTGTTTCCAGAGTGACAGCCTTGACTATTCAGTTGTCTCTGCTGATGTCCTGCAGTGCGTGTGCAACTTCATTCAAATGCGATGAGAAAGATACCAATTAAACAAGCACAAGAGCCCTGCAGCTTGCCAGCCTGATTCAAATTAGATACCTGTATGAAGTGATTAAAATTGGGGGTTTTAAACCTGACAAATAACAAGAGGACAGTGTGTTTGATTTATATCAGTAGGAACCAACCAAAATGTAAAAGGACCACGCAACAGCTCCACATCGCCATAAAATCACCAGTTAAGGTACAATGAGGATTGAACAAGAGAAATACAATGTAGCTTTGCTGTATTTGCACCATGTGCAGCATTTCACAACTTCTTTCACTTCAATAATCATTACTTTAGTGTCAGACGGTTCAATAGTACAACATTTTGCACCATTCTAATGGCCTTAATGGACTTCGTCAAGGAGGAGGAATTTTAGGAAGTGAAATAAACGCAGAATAATTTCTGAAACTCAAGACTCAGAAAACAGAAACTAATCACTTAAATCAGGAATGTTGAACATACCAGAAGCCTTATAAGTGTCCTTAAGAACGCCCCCAACACATATCTGCTTTAGTGAAATATGTATAATTTGGGGCTATTTTGGTTCAGGAAATTTATTTTGAATTGTGCTTGGAAAAAGACCAGGGGGGCATGAATATTACACATGTCTATGGCATTTTTTTAAAGTTTAGTATTTATTTGAATTCATAGTTTGGTACCAAACTGACTGTAGCACTGGCCAACTGCTGCATTGGGGGAATGGGGTGTTGACACACACTTTTCCTCTCAGCTTCTTCCCTCAAAGACTAGGAACGTGCATGGTCAACAAAGAAACAACCCATAACCAACAATGGTAGCCTTCCACAACGTTATTAATCCACTATATTTTCAAACGTTATGGGCTCCCTGTTTTAGACCACCTCAGAAGCTATAAGTCAGAATCACTAATTAATATAATACATTTTCAAAGCAGTTGATGTTGGTAACCATCAACCACATCCTGTGATGGAAGAAGAAGAAGAAGAAGAAGAAGAAGAAGAAGAAGAAGAAGAAGAAGAGTTTGGATTTGATATCCCGCCTTTTAAAGAGTCTCAAAGCGACTAACATTCTCCTTTCCCTTCCTCCCCCACAACAAACACTCTGTGAGGTGAGTGGGGCTGAGAGACTTCAAAGAAGTGTGACTGGCCCAAGGTCACCCAGCAGCTGCATGTGGAGGAGCGGAGACGCGAACCCGGTTCACCAGATTACGAGACTCTTAACCACTACACCATACTGGTAAACCTGATAATTCAGCTATGTGCTTTGTGAAGCACTTCAGTTTGTCCTGTTCAGATTCACTGAATGACCCCAGATTCTAGTACCAAAAGAGGAAGAAAACTTTCACCCTATCAACTTTCTCTACACCATATGCATCTTTTTATAAACCCATTTCATGTCCTCCCTTGCTCATCTTTTTTCAAAACTAAGAAGCCCCAAATGATGTAACATTTCTTCATAAGGTAGATGCTGCAACCCACTAATCATTTTGGTTGCTTTTCTGCAGATTTCACAGAACTATGATAACCTTTCAAGCTAAGGTTATAGATTATTTTTTTTTCAATGAATCCGGGGACACTTTTCAACTTCAGTCAGAATGGATGGAATTTGTCAGGGGACTGATTTGTAAATCCGGGGAACATCCCCAGGAAACGGGGACGTCTGGTAACCTTATTCTAAGGTGGCTCAATCAGAACTGGACACAGTATTCCAAGTTTCACCACATCACAGATTAATATTAAGTCATAACTCTGCTGGCAGTTCTATTTTTGTTCCATTTCTTCATAATCTCTTACATGAAGTTCTGCCACACACTGGGTCAATGCTTTCAATGAGCTTCTATCACAACCGGCCTCTGTTGTCAGAAGCAGGATGCTTCTAACTACCAGATGCAGGGAATCACTAGTAAGTAGGGTGGGGATGGAGTCGGGTCCTGCTTGCTGATCTCCTATAGGTTGGCCACTGTGAAAACAGGATGCTGGATTAAATGGGTCTTTAGTATGATCCAGCAGGGAACTTTTCATGTCCTTACTGGGCAGACTGGGTGATTTGCTAATTTTTAAGTTTCTTATACTTTGCAAGTTGATATTTGATTCGACCTTAATGAAAATGAATTATTACAAGACATAATAATGGTTAAGAGCGGTAGGCTCATAATCTGGTGAACCGGGTTCACGTCTCCGCTCCTCCACATGCAGCTGCTGGGTGACCTTGGGCTAGTCACACTTCTTTGAAGTCTCTCAGCCCCACTCACCTCACAGAGTGTTTGTTGTGGGGGAGGAAGGGAAAGGAGAATGTTAGCCGCTTTGAGACTCCTTCAGGTAGTGATAAAGCGGGATATCAAATCCAAACTCTTCTTATTCTTCTTCTAATACAGCGGTACCTAGGGTTACATGCACTTCAGGTTACATACACTTCAGGTTATAGACTCCGCTCACCCAGAAATAGTGCTTCAGGTTAAGAACTTTGCTTCAGGATGAGAACAGAAATTGTGCTCCAGCAGCGCGGCAGCAGCCGGAGGCCCCATTAGCTAAAGTGGTGCTTCAGGTTAAGAACAGTTTCAGGTTAAGTACAGACCTCCAGAATGAATTAAGTACTTAACCCGAGGTACCACTGTAATAATAATAATAAATTTGTACACTGCCCATCTGACATTGTCACACCCAAAGAATATTTTCTGAGGCTGTAGTTTCATATCCACTTACCTGGAAGTAAACCCCAATGAGGGACTAACAGCTCAGTAAGCATATATAGGATTGCAAACCATTCCCTATTGCATCTGTGGAGAACACTGCAAATTCAGAGTAGTTCAGCCCCAGAGACAGTCTGCCCTAGAAGAATGACACTTCATCCCCACTCCAGTCCTAATTATCTCTGGATAATTTTGGAAACAGTCAGAAAGGTTCCAGAGAAACTACTTGTTATAATAAACAAAGCAGCAGACTTTTAAAAGATCCAAGTCCAGAATAGATGGCAGCTAAGGAACAAACCGGGACGCAGGTGGCGCTGTGGGTTAAAGCCTCAGCGCCTAGGGCTTGCCGATCGAAAGGTCGGCGGTTCGAATCCCTGCGGCAGGGTGCGCTCCCGCTGCTCGGTCCCAGCGCCTGCCAACCTAGCAGTTCGAAAGCACCTCCGGGTGCAAGTAGATAAATAGGGACCGCTTACCAGCGGGAAGGTAAACGGCGTTTCCGTGTGCGGCTCTGGCTCGCCAGATGCAGCTTTGTCACGCTGGCCACGTGACCCGGAAGTGTCTCCGGACAGCGCTGGCCCCTGGCCTCTTAAGTGAGATGGGCGCACAACCCCAGAGTCTGTCAAGACTGGCCCGTACGGGCAGGGGTACCTTTATCTTTACCTTTAAGGAACAAACCAGTAAAAAAAAAAAAAATAGCCTATAAACTCGAAGATAAGGAATTCCATAACCTACCAGATTTCAGTAGTGAGAAGTTTAGAAAAGTGTTTTTCTTCTCCCAAGATGGATTTTTAAAAATTTCAATTATCTGTTGGGGGTTTTTTGTTAAAAATTGTGAAATGCAAATATCTTTTACATCACCAGAGAAGGCAGAAAACACTTCAATTAAAACTGATAGCTTAGATCAAAGAATAAAAGCCATTATAGGTAGAAGAGTGAATAAAATAAGAAAATAGAGCATGCAGAGCATAACATTTTTTTTCTTTTTCTAAAAAAATCTCCCCCTTAAGGAACATTAAATAGCTTTCCAAGAATATATTTTCCATTTTATCAATTAAAGATAACTAAAGATATAGCACTCCTCATGTGGAGGGAATTCTACAGATCCCTGATGATGAAGGTAATGCAGAACTGCTATGCAAACTTTTACTATCTTAGCTGTTCAGTACCATAATTTCAAGCTATCCATGAATTTGCTGGCTGAAAAGTTCTCATGTTCCTTTAAATGCTTCCTGTCAGTTCTGCTATAGACAAAATGAACCAGGTGTAAAATCCCAGCTAATGAAAAGTAGGGATGGAAGAGAAATTGGATTCAGTTTGCATTTACAAGCAAATTTACGTGCAAATGACCAAAATGCAACCATTTTTCAATGCAGTTATCCTTTAAAACTCATATGTCTGAATTTTGAAATGAAGTTCTCCAGTCAAGTAATGTGTTCAAAATTGCATATACTATGGTCAATTATGCATTAAAATGCATATATTAATGAAACTAGCATGCCAAGGGCTTTATAATAGGAGGAATTGCTTTGTAAAATTGTGCATTTGGGGCAAAATTGCATTAAAAATATGAAGATGAGGAGAAAAATCAAACCAAAATGCTAATGAATTTTCATTAGGAATATAGACAGACAGACAGACAGACAGATAGATAGATAGCAAAATAATAAGGAAATCTAGCTACCTAGATTAAGGTTACCAGACGTGCCTGTTTCCTGGGGACAGTCTCCGGATTTCCAAATCAGTCCTCTCACAAAATCCATCTATTTAGTAGGAAGTTGAAAAGCGTCCCCAGATTCATTGAAAAAAAAAATGGTAACCTTAACCTAGATAGGCATGGCAGGACAACTTACTCTATGATCTTAACCCCTTCATGCATGTTGATTATATGAGGCTGGATATCCCACAGATAAAACCTGTGGTAGACACATCAGCAGTTGCAGCAGCATTTTTTACGTCAGAGAAAAGCTTGCTGTGCATTGCAGGAAGGATGTCATATAGTTTAAGCACGTAGAGGCTTTTTCACATGAGCTACACTTGAGAGGTCATGTGAGGAAAATAAGCAGTCAATTTACACTCGTGAACTGCCCCAAAGATGAGCACCATTCCAGGCTCTTTCTTCCACTTTTCATCTGTAGTTGTTTTTGCTTTTGAACCCAAAAGATTAAACTGCAACATACACAACTTGATAAGACATAAGAAGCTTGTAATGTATTTATTGTCATGAACATCATCAACTTCACTGTAAGACAAAAGCAGCAATTTAAATAAATTATTGATGTGCTTTCTTTATACATACCTTGTTTTGCGGTTCTACACAAAACACAGTAAGCAAAAGAAAAGGGAGGGGGGAGAGATAAAATAATTTAATATTCCAGTCTTGAGGATTACTGTAACATGACCAGATAGAAGTGAAAACAGACTTGATACTGGCCATAAATGTCATTTAGTCTTGCCTTCTTAATGGATTCTGCACTGTTACTGATGAGATGTAAAAAAATAAAAAAATCATTTTTTTAATTTTCATGAAATGACTAGGAAAAACTTGTCATTCACTAAAATACAATTGAAAAAAACTCCCCAACTGCAATATTCATGAGCATTAATATTTGGATTAATATGAAGTCCAGCTGTTTCAATCCAGAATAGAAAGTCTGAATTTGGGAAGTTTACATAACGTAAACGATTAAGCCATATAGTTAGCGTACATATATTACAGTTTACAATTAATGTGATTAACATGTGCCTGTAAATGTACAAACCCAACTCCTGCAGCATTCAGCATATTTCAGAGACATCTGTGGTGATGGGGAGGGAAAATATACTCTTAGCTATGAGTAAAAACAGGACAGCTAATGCTTCTTTGTAAAGCCTGACTAATTAGTGTTCATAGACCACTTACGTATCTTCATGCAAAAAGCACCAGGAAGAACATTAACCTCAAATGCTGAAAAGGCTTCAGCTCTTGCATGACAAGAGCACTGAAATACCTGTATTTTCCATGACAGTCAATATCCCCAACATAATTTACAAATGATGAGAGCTATCCAAATAAAATAAATGTCTGCTCAGCAGAGTAAACAGAGACAGCTTTACCAGTCCCAATTTAAATGGCTGAGATGATCAATAAGAGAATAGTAGTGGCCACAATGAAACCTGTATTAATTATGAAGAGAGTTATGAAAGAAATTAATCATTATTATGGGGATCACTGGAGGAATGTAATAGCTTTGGCCAGGTCTACATGACTCTTAGGATGCTTGAGGTCAAATATGCTGAGTCTGAAATAAACTTTAATATTATCTGAGCATTACCTACATAATATCTCAGAAGTTCCATAACTCTGTCCAAAATAACAACCTCCCTCATTCCCAGTAAGGAAGCATTTCAATATGCTATCCCAAGATGAGATTGGGGGGGCCTTTAAAAAAATGTATGTAATACTTCAAGGAATTGATTAATATAGTGCTGTATATAACCAAACTAGTTTTAGACTCAGATCTTTTCAATGTGGCTTTTTTCTGACAAGAGCACAGCATTGTTTATGGATTTAAAAAACAACACCCTCAGGTTTAGGCAGCATGCCTCAGTAAAATAAGCAGCATTTTCTAATAAAACAAACTGACAGGAACCTCAACAGTACTTAATCCACGATTATAATGAACGAAGGCATTCAGAATGCTTTGTCCCAGAACTACTTAGTTCTGTATTGTTGGAATAAGCCCCATTAGTCAGCACAAGTAATAACGTTTATTAACACTGTTATTAATAACAACATCAATGTATTTTCCATTTTGTAAATCTAATTTTATTCTTACTTAGGCAAGGTAATATTCCTAATGAAGTTTTCTTATGAGAGGAACTTGTAGCATAAGTCCAGGCATTTTGGACTTGCTGCATCTCTCTCCCTTTAAGGCAGTATTCTTGATTCTGAACAATTCACAACATCTGAAAACATTCCTCATGCTTTTGTAGTTTTGAGATGTAAGCCCCTCTTCTCAGAAAAGCTCCTTGAACAATCTTACATAAATATAATCTGCATTTCGTAAGAAAGGTTTGGTATAGACAGAGCAGCCCCATGTTGTGCTCCAATTAAACAACTGCATTATAGGAAAGCATCACAACTTGTAACTGTCATTAGTCCAGGTGTTCACATATTTCCCCACTTTAACAAGAACTGCCAATACCCAGCAAACCAACACTTGGTTGTGGTAAATGATAGGCAAAATGGGTTAGACCCCAAATGTCAACTTCTTCATGCTTTAGTAGCATGTGTGTTACATGTTATCTCCAGAGTGAGAGATCAGTCAAAAGAAAAATTGAAAGAACCTTGAGAACTAATGGATGCTAGAAAGCTAGAGTCTTGATCAGGGGTCAGCAAACTTTTTCAGCAGGGGACCGGTCCACTGTCCCTCAGACCTTGTGGGGGGCCGGACTATATTTTGGGGAAAAAAGAACTAATTCCTATGCCCCACAAATAACCCAGACATGCATTTTAAATAAAAGGACACATTCTACTCATGTAAAAACACACTAATTCCCAGACTGTTTGCGGGCCAGATTTAGAAGGCGATTGGGCTGGATCCGGCCTCCGGGCCTTAGTTTGCCTACCCATGGTCTTGATCATTGATCATGGCTTCCTACATCTGTAGGACTCAATCTATTTTCAAGCTAAATGCTTGTAGAGACCAATATGAGCAAACTGCTGTTCTGCAAAGGAAACATCCATTTCTGTTGCTGACAGCTGTGCTTGTAGGTAACAATTATTCCAATCCTTGAATACACACATTGTTTTAAAGTGAGAAATAATTTTTAACCAAGAAAAGGCTTAGTAAGTCCAAATGTAAGGCAATTTGCTTAATCCGTGCAGCTATATTACTCTTTACTTGCATAGTTAAGAACATGACCTATGCAGAGATGCTTGTAAAATATTTTAAAAGGAGGTGTTGGAGCAACTTTCAGGACGTGTCCCTGAAATACAATCCTAGTTCTAATGAAGCAAGTGCCCTTGGATAAACTTGTTTGAGCATCAGTTTCTTGGACTAAAAAAAAAAAGGAGGCTCAGAAGATTTGGCTAGAAATTTATGTCTGCTTGACTCTTCAAAGAAGAAAAATACAAGCTAGCTGTACTGTTTGGAGACTTACAGCTAGGAATTTCAGGTTGGCCTTAATTTCTATTTGCCTCCCAGAAACAAACACAACATGGTTAAAAATAAAGCAGAGAAATCATTGCACTTTTAAAGGCAGAATGGCATTTGTTTCATCTAACTTTAAAGCTGTTAACAAGGTTATGAAAAAAGTAAGACAGAAGTTTTTTTTAAATTCTGTTTTCAAGATCTAAGATAAATGCTTACTTATAAAACAAATAATGTTACATTGGGTGGTATTCTAACTTGTCCCATCAGTTTAAGGATTATTGCTAGCGCAATAAGACTCTTCGCCTCCTCTCCCCACATACGCCATGCATCCTTCCCAAATTTGCTTCAGATGGTTGGGGAAACTCCTAGAACAGATTTAGGAAGTGCAGTGGGGCAGGGAGGGGGGTGTCACACTGCACTACCGGTAATGCTTGGACGGACTCCGACTTAGCACTGTGTTGGAAAAAACACACTGGTTGGTTAATACAGTCAGCATTTGTGTCAATATTTATTTGTACTCCATTCCTGAAACCAGAAGCGGTGTGATTAGGGAAAGGGGAAGCTGTGGCCCTCCACATATCGTTGGACTAAGCACAGGCTCCCCATCCCTGATAGATAAAAGCCTCCCCACAGAATATCATAAAGCGGACATGATTCCTCAAGCAAAGCAGGAAAATTTATGAAAATCCAAGTGTTTTGATCAAAGAATGCTCAGATATACTGCACATCATTAAAGAGAAGCTCATTGAAGGATACCCAGGCTGGCTACCAGTATTCAGTAAAAGCCAGAATACCCTAATTCTCCTTAACTGGGGTGCAATCTGGAATCACAAAAATAATCTGCTATTATGCAGGCCAGGGAAGGCAATGTCCCTCTGCCTTAGCTGTACTTGACAGAGCTGCCTCTAGGCACTGTACAAGGTCTAACTTGCTGTTCCTAACATAGCTTGCACCTATTTTCTTGCTGTGCACATTTGAGCCAAGCCTGACAACATATGAAGAAATAAAGAAAAAAGTGCAACTCTGAAATTCCTTTAAAATCTATCTGTTGAAACAGAAGATACAGTGGTACCTTGGTTTGGTTTGCATACGTTCTGGATTACAAACGTGTGAAACCCACAAGTGTGTGTCCTGGTTTGCCACCTTTTTTTGGATTACAACCCATTTATTGGATTACGAACAAATTTTTGTTGAGGCCCCATTGGTGAAAGCGTGCCTTGGGTTACAACTTGTTTAGGTTTACAAGCGGACCTCCAGAACAGATTATGGTTGTAATTTTTAATAATAATAATAATAATAATAATAATAATAATATATTATTTATACCCCGTCCATCTGGCTGAGTTTCCCCAGCCACTCTGGGGAAACCAAGGTACCAGTGTACTTAAAACACGCATCCCTATATCCCAGAAAACCTGCATGGAACTTGGGCAGGGTAATGGGGAGGATGCTTTTCCCACAGAATGCCGTTCAAGCTTCCTTACTAGGACAAGTGTCAGTCTTGCAAACATACGGATTTAATTATTCTTGGTGCAATGTAACATCCTTTTTTCACCCTGTCAATTGCCACTAATTATTTTCTCAAAATCCAAAAACTAACTACCCTCCCTCCCCATATTGTTTCATATGCCCCCTATACTTCTTGAACCATTATGTGTAGGCAATACAAGGGACAGCACTGACTGTGTTTCTAAAATAGGGCTGGTGAAGAAGTGGGATCACTTATTTAAAACTTTTTCTCAAGTGCAGAGAGTGGGTTTGAAAGTAAAATCATCCAAGAGTGGGTTTGAAACAGTCTCCCGAAGCCCTAAACATCACTTCTAGTGACATTAACTTGAGCTACATGTCCCATCGGAGAGTAAGTGTCAGCAAAGTAAATGCATTAGTTAAAGCTTAATAGTAGTTTAGTGTTCAATATCTTGAAATATTAAATATGTTTTTTTCCCAAAGTAAACTGCAATTCAGTTTTAATGAAGACATTAACCTGCTTGATTTGTAAGCTCTTGTGGGAAGCCAGTCTAAAATACTGTCACAAGAGGTGGGCACAAGTCGCAGGAGCTACAAGAAAGAAATCAAACATATTTTAAATGTTTAAAAAGGAGCCAGAAACTGAGTGCCAGCAAGCTCATGGTTTTTTTTATTTATAGTTTGGGTTAATGTGATTTGTGCACTTTGAAGATAGTACAGTTAGAGTTAGTTACAGTACAGTTATACCTCCGGTTGCGAACGTGATCCGTGCGGAAGGCACGTTTGCAACCCGCAGCCTGAAGTGCCACATCTGCGCACGTGCGCACATGATTCGCCGCTTCTGCACATGATGTTATTTTGCACTTTTGCTCATGCGCAATCACTGAAACCCGGAAGTAACCCATTCCGGTACTTCCGGGTTCGGCGCGGTCCGCAACCCGAAAACACGCAACCCGCAGCGATCGTAACCCGAGGTATGACTGTATATAGTATTTGTTTTTATGGGAGTTTAAAAAATGACAGCAACACCTTGCATATTCACCAATGAGCAGGCAATGGGGGAGGGAGAACCCAATTCAAAAGCGCGTGAAAAACACAAACTATAAAAATAAGTATAAACTAGCATCAGCAGCATCAAGACTCTGAATCTGCAGGAATCACACAACACAAAAAGAATAGGTTTTGATTTAGAAACTTGGTAAAACTTCCTTCCTGTGGAGGTGAGGATGTTCATGACACTGGTGGGTTTCAAACACATGGCAAAAACTTGTTTGTGCTTTCAATCTTTCCCAGTTTAATTTGACTCTTCCCCAACCCCTACTTTCCAACCTCTAGTCTTTCTGTGTTTTATACAGATCGTCATGATTTTGTTGGTTTTTAATTGTATTCTTTGTGTCTGTGTTTGTGATTCCTACTTATTTGCTTTTATGTGAACCAGTTTGAAGTCACTTGTTTTTTGTTTTCATTTGTTTTGTACGAAAAATGGTATACAAGAACACAAAAATAAATAACTAAACATTTAAAAATCTCATTTGCGGCCCATCTAAAATAACACACCTACATTATTGCAGCCAAAACAAAAATAGTCTGCTTCATTTTGAGAAACTAAGCTGATCCTGTTAAGCGTAGATATTGACGTTCAATAGTATTAATAGATAATGATACAATTAGCACCACATAAACTATTACAAACTATTATGACCTATATGCCTTAGTAAAATCTGTATTTATAGAGTACCCTGGCAACAGACTATTAGTACTTAAGGAAACACTTGCTCAACCACGATTCTTATTTTAGTGGTCCAATTAAAACCTGATATCTCAACAAGCGATGTGCTTCTAAAGAAAATTTCTCCCCAAACAAACTAGTGTACATGTGCGAGACAGAAGTTTCTCACTTCTGTTGCACTTCCCCCATGTATGATAAGTAGGCCTATTTTTATTATTATTTCTATTAAGCCCTATTCTGAGGGTCCACACAGATAATGGTTTGCTCTTGCAAGTATAGAGGGAGAAGGGGAAGCAGCTACTTCCTGCTGATTTGGGAGCAACCAAGTAGATGTGTCTTTGTCTGCCTACCTTGCTTCTCTCACCCAGGGAAGTTGATAATGTAATAGCTATAGAGCTGGTCCATGGCAGGGAGACCAGGATTTAAATTCTGACTCTGCCCCAAAACTTAATATGAGAATTTAGACTGAGAGTATGCAAACTAAAAAAAGCCCTGCTAGTCCAGCTTTCTATTTTCCGAAGCGGTCTCTGACAAGTCCAAAGGTAGCTCAGGAGGGCAATAGCTCTCCATTTCTGTTGTTTGGAGACACACTGCCCATACCCTTCAGCCATCTTGATTTCCCCAGGACACCCCAGAATTACAGAAGACATCCCAGCTTCTGATTCAATCCTGGTATGTCCTGTTTTCCCCCTCCAGCGCCCCTGCTGCTGAGCTTGGTGTTTGTAGCCAGCGCTTGCGCTTGCAGTAGTGCTGCTGCTCATGAAAGAAACGGGTCTTTTGGCGTCATGCTCTTGCGCGAGTCAAAACTGTACACAGTATGACTGCACCATAGGGCTGCATAAAGATATTGGTAGTTGTATTTTTTGTCTCTTTCCTACCTCACAGGATTATTGCAATGTTAAAAGAGGGGGAAATCATGCTACGCAAAATTACCGGTGGGCCTAAGAACATCTGACAGAGAGAAAAAAATAATAATTTCCATTTAATTCCATTGAAACAAACTGGCTTGGAATCCCATCACCCATAAAAGGGACTTATTTTCACATTTCAATTACAATTTCATAAACTGACAGTGAAGTTTTCAGCTTATTATTGGACCCTCTGGTTTTTTGTTTCTTTTTTTAAAAAAAGCAAACCAATGTGTGTTCAATGGAATTTAGTCCTTGGTAAATGAATTCAGGATTGCAGCACAAATTTGCTGCAGGCATCAGAAGAACATGCAGTAACAAAACCAAAATTTCCTAATTCCCTAGTCTGTTACATTAAGAACCACAAGGATAAAATACAACACATTAAAATCACAACTTCTCTGTTTCATGCTCTCCAAAAGATTTCCTGTGTGTTAGAAATCTTGGGTTTTTGCACCTACAAATTCAATTATTAGATTTGGGATAATGCTAAAGTCTTCAGTGATATTCTTTCTGCATTACAAATGGGCTATTAAATCAGTGAAGTGCCAATCAAGTGCTTTTGTGTGCTGAAAAATGGTTTAACAAAAGCGTTTTTGCAGGCCTCTCCTTCTCGCACTATAGTCAGTGTCACCTATATATGATAATTGCAACGTATTTTTTTGTAGCACCATCAGCCTCAAATTGAAAAGAACACGATTCTCACCCCTCCTTTTTTAATAAAAAGTCATAATCATAGCATCCCACATATTTGGGGCTTTATTAAAGTGTCTAAGGACATCTAATATGCCTAAGCAACCCTTTGTATGATTTTTTTTGTTGTAACAAGAGGAGTGAATGTGTTTAATGATCCCAAGAGAGGAATGACACCTTGGAGCTTTAGATTCACTTGCCTGCTGTACAGTTTAACCTAACTATTGTACATTTTCACATTATTGGCAATAGTCAAACTGACTCCCCATCCCCATTTGTAATTCTTCCATGGGTTCCTTCTGTCTCATATTTTGTACTGCATTCTGTTTTCTGATTTTACATGTACGATTTCATTAAGGCATTTCAGAACATGGGCCATGTACTCTTACTCCACTTTCTTGCAATTCTTTTTGTGTGAAATTTTTTGCACACAAATAACCTTGCACATTACTATTGGGTTTTTGTGTGTGTGTGTTTGCTTGCTATCTAATCACCTGCATAAAGCCCTTTCTGGCTTCCTAGAGTTCATCAAGCAGAGTAGATAAAAAGAAAGAAATCCAGAGCCTATACTATTCTACTTCTTATTGGATTTCTTACCCACTCTTCACCATATGGTCAAAGGTCTGGTTACAACAATTGTAAAATACAATATTATGATCAGCTAAAACAAATTACAAGCGAATAGGGTGGATAGTAGATGAATACTAGCAAGTCGCAACAGCGTCGGAGCAAGCCGATCGGGCGCCTGGGGCAGCGCATGTGCCCTGCACCCAGAGGCAGTGCCAGCTGTCTACATAAGCTTGGAGCATGGTTTAGCCAAATTAAAAACAAATATGTGAACAGAAGAAATGGGAAGTGTTTCAAGAGCAAACAGTCCATGCACAATGGATTTTAGTGGTTCTGAAAATCCAACCTACAAGAATGGTAGAGAGCATGTTGGTGCTAATCCACAAGCAGGAGAAGGTAAATGAGAACTGTTAAATTCAGGACCAACGAGGAATTCAGAAGCATCCCTGCTACTAATAATTACCAGAATCTCAGCTACATGTCAATATCTTTGCCATTATGAAGATTGCAACCTTGGAATTTGAACCACGAAATGGCTGGCCCAAAAGTGTTTAATACATTGGATATGCCATTCATTTTGACATGAAATACCAATACCAATTTGTTTCATTTCCAATATTACTATTGATCATTGAATATTGAAACCTTTTTCATTTCCTACAATAAAATTCCAGATGACTTAATTCAATGTGAGTATGAGTCAAGGTGTGCTTTTTAAGTTGAAAGGTATTATGAGGAGCATACTTAAAAATGCTCAGGGATTTCATATCACCATATCCCATTTAAAGATGCTTGCCAACTTCAGTTGTAGAGTACTATTCATCTGTCAGTAAACTGATGTCATTTCCCCCCTTAGAATCTATCCCTAAATTTCAAAAGGCATTGAAGATCCATAGACAATAATGCCATTAACCTTCTCATGTTTAAGTTTTCTCATCTATTAAGATAGGATATTTTCTACCACAATGAGCTTTTTCACCTTAATTTATTAATGTTTGCAAAGCCAATTCAGACCAAGAGACATAAATCGCTGCTGAAATGCAGAGCCTTATCCTCTTAATTTTAAGATATGATTTGTATATAAAAATACACTTCAGAAATTCAAAGACTATTGAAATGTGAAGATTCTACTGTAAATAATCACATTTCTGAAATAAAAGGTTTTTCCTCTTCCCATAGCTGTTCCTTTGATCTGGAAATTTAGCTTCTGGGGTATCTTTCAGACCTGGTCCATTTTACCAGCTCTCACAATTCCTATTATGCCTAAAAATGCTTACATTACATTGTTTCAAAGTATTACAAAAGAGAATGGCTTAATTTTACAGGATTTGCCTCCACCACAAGTACTTCTGTGTGTTTAGATGAAGTAAACATGAAAGTCAGCATGCTCTGTATTTAAATCACAAATCATTTACAGCACAATCCTATACATGTTTATTCAGATGTAGGTCCTATTGTAGTCAATGGGACTTTGTCCAAGGAAACTTTGGTATAGGATTGCAGACTTAGACTAAGGTTGCAATCTCATATCCAATTTCCTAGGAGTAAACGCCACTGAGCTTTATGGGACTTATTTCTAAATAAACACATGTATTTCATTGAAAGTATCAAGTTTTCCTTATGTATAAAATGAAGGATACAGTACTTCCAAGCTGAAGAAGACACTGTAAGTAACTGCACAATCGAGCACAAGCTTCTCCTGTGCAACCCCAGTGATCTGAATAGGGGTTGTTCCAGGCCAACTGCTACACTTGCATGGTGCCATTCAAATCAAAGAGGATGTCACAGTACAGTTTTCTGATAGATTGTGCCCAAAGTGCGCAGGGTTTAGGCTGCAATCCAAAACATATTTTCCTAGGAGTAAGCCCCACTGAGCTCTATGAGAATTACTTCTGAGTAAACGTATAAAATTTGTCTGTTGGTTGTTTTTAAATAAGTATCTTTAAATTTTGTAACAGGCATTTAAAATAAGCAGAGACAAATTTTCATTGGCAAGGGGCAAAGTTAAAGTACACAGTTGTCTGCTTTTTCAAGGAATGGTTTTATTCTGCTGAGTACCCTACACAACCGCATCTCCTAAAAATGAGGAATAAGCTTTTTCTTAAAATAAACATTACATTATATGTTATCAAAAAGGCATCTATGTTCATTGTTTCATGAAATGCCAATTTATTTAAATATAATGGATTAATTGATTAAAGAGTATATGATTAACAAACTACAAAATATTTAAACAATCCACAATATCACTTAATCCACTATCATTTAGAACATTTTGAGATCTCCAGAATGATAGTACTAGCACACTCTCTAATACCGCATTTTTCGCTCTATAAGACACACTTTTTCCCTCCTAAAAAGTAAGGGGGAATGTGTGTGCGTCTTATGGAGCGAATGCAGGCTGTGCAGCTATCGCTGAGGCCCAAACAGCAAGAGAGATTACTGCGCAGCAATCCCTCTTGCTGTTCTGGCTTCAGTGATAGCTGCGCAAAGCCTCTTCAACAACATTTGATTCAGAATATATTTTTTTCTTGTTTTCCTCCTCTAAAAACTAGGTGCATCTTATGGTCGGGTACGTCTTACAGAGCGAAAAATACAGTAAGTATCTTGTGTGTTTAGCCATTGAACCCAGTGTTGCACAAGCAGCAGGTCTTCCCCTTCCTCTTTCTCTATGCCCCCAAAATCTGCTCTGGTGCTATTTTATATTGGTAGCCGCTCTGGGGCTCCTTTTTTGGAAGGAAGGGTGGCATATAAAAATCACAAACAATTTAACACATTTTAATACTACTTATGTAAGTCTATTAATGAAATTCATGCTAAAGGGCAGTTGAGCCATGGGATCTTTGTCAGCTGAGAGAAAGAGAATAAATTGGCCTGCTTAAGAGCTTAACAGGTGAGAGTATCCTGAAGGCAATTATTAGGGTTAGGGGATGCACACTACAAGATTAAAAAACTCTTAACTTTGCCCCAGCCTTGTTTTCCCCACCAAGTTGTATAGCAAGAAAGGTTTAGGTTTGGACTAGCAGCCAGCTCCTATCCTGAGTGTGTTGGCAGATGGCCTGAACAGGTGCGCTTCTGTTAGGGGGTTGAGGACACACTGCAACAATCTGTTGCGTCACTCCCAAGTTGTACATTCTGAATGATGGAACTACTTTCAAGAAAGGGAGAAATATACATGTGTGTGCTAAGAATGAGGTAGCATATTTTGTACAAAGGAAGATGTTCTGCACGAAGGCATAACAAACTAGTTTCTCACACTATTCTTTATGTTGATGGGAAACTGCAGGAAGACATATCTCATATCTGTTTCTGTCAATACAGTATGTGCTCTTTTTGTAGCTATAGACATAAGCAATTTATGTCTCATTCTTGGTTTTTCACTATGTGTGAAATGGATACATTTTTACTGAATATCAAGGACGAAGACCTAGCTTGATCCTTGAGGTATTGTTTCTGTCTGTAGTACAGCATGAATACTTGCAAAGTGATGGTTTTGTGTGCTTTGGGTCTCTCATGCCTAGATGCAGAATCAAAGTATCAGCACCTTAAATTAGGGCGCAGCTAACAGATGTCGTTAGGGATGCGGGTGGCGCTGTGGGTAAAACCTCAGCGCCTAGGACTTGCCGATCGCATGGTCGGCGGTTCAAATCCCCGTGGCGGGGTGCGCTCCCGTCGTCCGGTCCCAGCGCTTGCCAACCTAGCAGTTCGAAAGCACCTCCGGGTGCAAGTAGATAAATAGGGACCGCTTACCAGCGGGAAGGTAAACGGTGTTCCGTGTGCTGCGCTGGCTCGCCAGATGCAGCTTGTCACGCTGGCCACATGACCCAGAAGTGTCTGCGGACAGCGCTGGCTCCCGGCCTATAGAGTGAGATGACCGCACAACCCTAGAGTCTGGCAAGACTGGCCCGTACAGGCAGGGGTACCTTTACCTTTACCTAACAGATGTCGTTGGACTCTAACTCCCATCAGCCCCAGACAGCATGGCCAGTGGTGAGAGCTGTAGTTCAGCAGCATCAGGAGGATGTAAAATATTGTAACCATTAGTATATATTGGGGGGAAACAAACAAACTGCAATCCCTGCAAGTACCTTTTGCAAAGTCACAGGAATGGAAATGGCTATGAGACAACAAACAATTTCTGCAGCTATGTATTTACTTCTGGAAGACTGCCTGCTTTCTTTTTGTTGAACAACTGAACACTTAGAATGCAAAACAAGAAAATATTTCTGGGCAGAGGTTAAAGTTTTAAGAAGAACAGTGAATATGTTAGTGCACCACATGAATAGTTCTTATACATATGTGTGTGTATATATGTATATGTATGTACTGTATATATATATATATATATATATAGGCATGTGAGGCAAGCATTTGTGATTTAAGAAGTGCATTTCTACAAAGTATATATAAGTACATTTATACTGTTTTCCCACAAAGCTATCTAAACATTCATGGTGAAATTGTGTTTAAGAACACTGTCAATTTGTTTTTCCAAACAAACCAGTAAAATATTGTATACACATACAACTGTTTAGGCCAAGGGCAACACTCACTTGGTTAGTCAGGCTCTGGTTGTTCATTTCCTACCTCCAAAGATTGCAAGGGGTGGGTGGGGGCTGGGGAGGCAACCTTTGACTAAAGGGAAAGACTAGAGAATCTTCATAGGGATACTGTATTTAGATACTATTTGTAAGGGGAAACTTTACTATTTTTAGTGTTTCGTGCTTCTTGTAGTATTGTATGAGCATAATATCACTTCATAATTCTCAGTCTTCTCAGAGAATATAATTAACTATCAGTCATTACTTGTATATTATACTAAAGTTTGCATTCTGCAGCACAGATTATTGTTCATGGCTCCTAGCAGAGGTGCCATCTCTACCAAGGCTGATTCAAGTATGAAAAAAATGCAGTAGAACTCCCACACCCAATTTTCCATATCATTTGTGGTTTGGCTTGCTTTGTGCTGGAATGTCAACTTCTCTTAAGAGGCACTCCTTGCTCCATCTTTAAAATATGGCCCATTTTCAGGCATATCTTAGGTCACTGGACCAGATTTCAGATCTAATATGGTTGGCTTTGAAACACATTAACCATTTGGGGATATACCCAATGCATTCACTTGGACGAGGAGACTTCCAATGGGAATTAAATAAAGATGTTTCATGAAGGGAATATTGATGTCTGTTTATATAGAATTTAAACTTCATAGCTGGCAAAGGAGAAAATAATTATAGGAATAGAAATATGTGTGTATATAGTGAAGTTTTACACTGTGATATTTAAAGTGCAAATGCCCATTGAGATAAATTGGGACTGTCCTTTTTGTGGCCATGAAGGAAGATTCTAGGGTGTCCTTAAAGCAATTGTACAGGTCACTAACATGGATTTCTTTCACCATTTGGGCAGGTCACAATTACCAAGAATTTACAAATGTCGGAATAGGCAGGTGTATATTTATTTACCACTATATTTACCATTATTGACATTCAAGGGACTCATTACAAGATCTAGTAATTACTGTTTTATAACTGTTTTATAACAGATACAAAATGTATTTCTTTAGCCTTTGAGATGGGTCAGCACATTCCCAAGGCCAGCTCGAGGTGTGGTTTTTTGTGGGGGGTTTTGTAATTTAATTAATAGGATCCCCATCTCCCACTTTCTGATAGCAAAGGTAAATGAATTGTAGGTGTAGGCAGCTTCAGACTAAATAAACAAGCCAAACCACAAATTATAGGGCAACTAAGTCTTCCTTAAAGGCTCCAATGGATTTACCTATCAGACTTCCTAAATTCTGCTGTTTCACACATCCACATTTTTTAGAATGCAATATATAGCAAAGTCAAAAGTTCCAATTCTTAAAAAAAGATGAGTTTTGTGCCAGAAAAAGATTTACTTCTGAAAGGTAAGCTCCGGTATTAATTACAAATTAATACACAGTAGCAATCACAGTCATGGGGCGACAGATGGAGTGGTACAAAAGAGGGACTTGTTTTACCTTTCTAAAGATCATTTACTGAAGTCATGAATCCAAATCAGTTATCACAAAATAATTCAAATGAATTAATCCAGAAAGAATGACACATTAGAAATAAAATGGGAAAATAATCTCATAAGCTTTCTTAGAAAAAAGAGGAGACACCCAACATGTTTCACTCTTTATGAAAAAAAGTTGATGACAGCTGGAATCTTAGCCCCACTTGCTAGCAGTAAGACCTATTGGATTAAACATTAAATAGACTTTATTTCTGAGTAGACATGGCTAGGACTGGGCTGCAATATGCATTAAGTACCTATCTGTTTATAAAGCAGAGTTACATAAAATACTTCAAATTCTTCTCCAGCAGAATATCAAATTTCTAGGCACCTAGGATTTTTCCTGTTGGCAAATCATTTGAAATTTGTATTTGTGATCTTGATAACAGTGGATAACTTTCCAACTTAATTATTGTCCTGAAAATATGTTTCCTTGCTGTTTCCAAATTTAGCTTAAGGTGTCTTTGCAGTTTGCACAGCAAGGCCATTTATAGTCCAATCCTATTCATGTTTGCTCAGAAGCAAGTCTCACTGACTTCAATGAAATTTACTTTCAACTAAAACAGTCAAGAGAGTCTTGTGGCACTCCGCCCCCCCCCCCTCTGTAAGAGCCTAGCAGCAGCCTCTCAGAAATTTCCAATCAAGCGTGCATAGAACCACAGGTTGAATCCCTTTCTCAAGAATTATGTTCAGATTACTGCCCATTCAGGGCTCAACATGGAAAATATTGGTCCTTTTTTTCCTTTCTTTCAGTAAGCACCCATAGACAATGTGAAGTTGCCCGGCTTTGACCCCTCCTTTCAAGTTCTGCAACACTACCACCCATGTGGCTCGGTTCAGCTTTTTCCCTTCCCCTGTAACTTCTCACTCTCATTACTCTTCTTGCATTCTTACATTCCTTTCTCACTCAAATTCAGCACTGAATTGAAGTTTTTTGAGTTTGGGAAAAAAGAGTGATTTTTCTCATTCTGTAAACACGGGTGGGTAGAAACGAGAGAAAGAGCAGGACTTGGTTTAGGGGACTAGAAAGAAGGGTTGAGCCTAGACAGTCAAAACCAGGGAGAGAGGAAAAGGGCCACAGCAGGCATTGCCCACTCTATAGCCTCCTACCCAGCCCTTCAAATGCAAGCAGATTTCCAGCTCCTGGATAGTCTCCAGAGCTAAATCGACAGCTCAGGTGACCAATGGGAGATTAGCAGAAAGGGGTACTCAACCTGGAGTGGCTAAATAGGTGGCAGAAGGTGGACTTACCACACTCTAGCCTTAACTCTTCCCACTTCCCAGGTGCCACTGACACCTAGGGACTCCTGCTTTTTTACCCCATCTTCCCCTACCCCCAAGCACCAGCTACGTGCCTTCAGTTGAAAATTTGGTATCATTTAGAATATAAAAAATCCAGATTCAAATGGAAACGAGAGCCCTTTCCGCATTTTCAACTTTAATTAAATCCCTCCTATTATTATACTGTTGTTGTTGTTGTTGTTGTTGTTGTTGTGAGGAATTAGGAAATCAATTTAGCAGTTCTTTTTTGTGTGTGTGTTTTTGTTAACCTCCTAACCAGACCATATGCTTAGAGGAGAAGAATCTTAAGCACTTCGCTCTGAAAAGATTTGAGCGTCCTAAAATCACGCCTCAGCAACACCAGGGAGATTTGCAGAAAGAAAAAGCTTAGAAGTCCTCGGGCATCTGCTTCAATACAAACGCGGCAGCAGTAACTGCTGGATCGGAGGAGACTGAGTAACAGCAACACACTAATAATAATAATAGTAATAATAATAATAATAATTAATAATAATAATAATAATGGGAATTCTGGCAAAAGTTCGCTGGGGTCTGAGCTCGCTTTTATCCCCGCATTTCACAATTTAATTTTCTCCGTACCCGCGCATGTGTCTTTCAGCGCGACTTATTATTTATGTCAAATGAAAATAATACTTCACGCCTCAGAAAGAAAGCTTACGCCACAGTAAAATCTCAGTGGAGGGAGGTTATTTTTGTGTGTGTGTGCGGGTTTACTCGGAAGTAAGTCGCCCTGAGAGCTTTACTCCGAGGAGCGGGAAGAAAGTGCGCACTGGGTTGCAGCCTTCATTCAAGGCGTAATCCTAGGAGAGACGTCTCCTCAGTTTCGCCGGCCTTGCTTCCCACCTAAGTGCGGCTTCTCGCAGGCACTTTTGAGAGTTTACAAGCCCCGGGCTCAACTCCCTTCCGAATGGAGACACTCGGAGGGACGGCAGGCACTCTTACCCGCGAGTAAGCCCATTGAGCACAGTGGGGCTTACTTCCGAGTAGACCGTCAAAGGGCTGCGCCGTCCCTCGGGCGCCGCCAAACTTTTATTTTTTTCTATTTTTTTGCGCGCGTCCTATTTTTTTCTCCTCAGAGAACTTTTGCCTCCCTTTCCTCCCCCCCCCCACTTCAACTCCCCCCTCCCGCCAACAGCATCTCCCCTCTCGCAACCCCTCGAGAGGGCGGAGCCGAAGCTAGCCACACCTCCTCACCCCCCACTGACCCCGGAAGCGCGGGTACCTCTCATCTTCTGTCAGCCTCCCACGCCAATTCAACACTTTAATGTAGGGACGGCCACCACCCTCCCCTCAGGCGAGTCTCTCATTGGCTCTTAGTCCCGCCCCGCCATCCCCGCTCATATCCCCCATTAGTTGACAGCCGTGCCACTCCCAGAGGAGCCTCGCGTCTACAAACAGCCGTGCAGTCCGCCTCTTTCCATCCGCCTTTAATTTGCTGCCCTCCCCATTGGAGGAGCTCCGGCCCTGAGGAAAAACAAATCCGCTTTGTCCCCGGTGTATTGGTCTTGACGCCTGTCGATCAAGCGCCACCGATGCTTATCATTGGAGAATATACGTATGGTTAAGGCTGACCTGCTTAATAACTTGTGTTTTATTTGCCCGGGCTGACTGCCAGGGTGACCAATGATTGGCTGAAAATGCGTCTCTTCACGCCGCCTAGCAGGTTAGGTTGCGAGGCCTCCACACACACCCCTCCCCTTTTCTACGCATTTCTATTTCTCCCTTTATTTATTTATTTCTTTCATAAACTTAAATGACCTCGGAGGGGTGGGAGAAGGGAAAGCGCTTGCTGAGGTCCGATGACCAATAGCAGATCCAGCAGGGGAGGAGTCGAGAGAGGCATAGACCAATGGCACTGGAGTACAGTTAGCTATCTGCCAGCCAATCAAATTTCGCAACTCCCGGCACCAGCGGGTGGCGGCGACGGGCGTTAATCACTGTCTGGATTTGGCAAGGAACTGGATTGTACCATTCACAGATAAAGAAGGGGGTTCTAGGGAGCGGGAGCAGTGGACTGTTCCATTCTCAAATTATGGGGAATGAATTTACGCACGAGCGAAAAAAAGGAGATCCCGCAGAAGCGAACGAAGGATGGGAAAACAGTTTATCTGAGTTGGTTTTCCTTCTTGTCTGGGTTTCTGGTACCTCAAAGGCTGTCACACTTTCCAAAGCAGGCAGCTTTTCTGTCTTGCTGAGTTAAGACGATAAACCTATATAAACCATTCTCATATCATCATCATCATTACTGTTAATAATGAATTGTTAGTCGCTGACTGCAAACAGGTCTCTTAAGTAAAAAGAGATGATAAACCACAAGCCATAGCATAAAATCAGAAACAATACTTTATAACAGGGGTTTGCAAACGGTGGTGTTCGGATTCATTCAGGTGGCCTTCAGTGTGTCTAGATTTGTTACTGAAGACAGCCGAGGCCGCTTCCATCATATTAAATATTCATACAGTATTGATTTTTAATTTCTTCTCTCGTTTCTTATATTGTTTTTATCCACAGGTTATTGCAATTAAAGCTACAGTCTTACCCACCCACCTTCTGATCTGGACTAGGGCAAGGGTTAAATTCAATAGGCTTTACTTCTGAGTAGACCTGGTTAGGTGCCATATAGGTAACTGGCATATAAACAGCTTGAATATCCAGTGTGCATGCAAACATGCAATGTAAACGCAATTAAAGCAGTAAGAGGCAACTGTTCAACTATTTCATAGAACCATAGATTTGTAGTGTTGGAAGGGAATGTGAGGATCATCTAGTCCAAACCCCTGCAATGCAGGAATCTTTCGCCCAACATGGGGCTCTACCCTGAAATTAAGAGTTTCATGCTCTACAAAAAACACACACATAGAGCCATGTTGTTAGAAGGGACCCTGAGGATCATCTAGTCCAACCTCCTGCTATGCAGGAATATTCAGCTTTTCCTTACGGGGATTGAACCTGTAAACTTTCTGTTTTCAACACCATGCTCTAACCAACTGAGCTATCTAGGCCACAAGAGTGTGAAGACCATTTAAGCAACCTTTTGGAACCAAAAGCTGAGGAGCCTTTTTAAAACTTTCATATGTTTCAACCACCAAACTATTTTGAAATTCAATAAATCACATACATCTGGTTCAGAACAAGTTACTCAACGGAACACCAAACTATGGCAAGACCAGGATATTGCTCATGTTAAAGCAATGCAAAGATCCCTAGAACCCTTTTTGAAAAATGTCATCTTCGTCTTGTCTTAAACCAGGGGTAGCTAACCTGTGACCCATATGTTGTTGGTTTACAACCCTGACTGTTGAGCATGAAGGCTGGAATATCCAACATTTCCACATACTTTGAATATTCTGAAGTTTTATGTAAATGTGAACTTTAATTAAATGAGTACTTTAAGTGCTACAAAAATATTTTAAGCATTATTGTTGCTGTTTGATATGGTAAGCTAGAGTTCCTCCACATGAGGAAATTTTCATTTATCCTTTGTTTCTTTCATTTTTTATAGTTCCAGATATGTATAGGAGAGTGATAAATAAGGAGAAATCAAGATAAAGAAAGTTAACTTCACAAAAGTACTATGTAAAATAATAATATAAAAAGTGCCTGGAATACAGTACCCAATTAGGAGACAAAATCTGGCAGACAATTTGATACTTGGGTGATTACCTTCCTGGGATTATCACCAAACTGGTCCACGTAAGGTGGGTGTGGCACTCCAGATGGTTGCTAAACTACAACTCCCATCAGCACCAATACACATGGCCAGGGATGATGGGAGTTGTAGTTCAATAACATCCGGAGGATGAAAGTTTCTGCACATCTCATATAAAACATACTGTCCCCTTTGGTGTTAAACTTTTTGTGAACTACCCTGAGATCTTCGGATGAAGGTTGGTATATACATTTAATAAATAAATATATTATAATACTTTGGAATTCCTGGCTCCCAGATATCCCTAGATAAAGGATGATTGTAGTTGCTCAGTAATAAGAGTCTTTCTGCACATTTTCTCGTTTCTCTCTTGTTTTCTATTTTTATTTCTTATACTAATTACCTGAAGTAGTTCAGAGTCAATGCTGAGTTCCTTTGAGCTGAGGTTTTAATTAAGGCCAGCAAAATCAGGAATACAAGATCTGTTTTATGCATCAGAGACCTTCTGCGGAACTCAGCCCAAGTGTCTGTCCAAAGAAGAGCATTCTGTTCATCTTCTTCCATTTATGAAAAGGTCATCCTTGACCTTACTTTCCCAGGCTGGACAATAGTTTTTCATAGAAAAAACATATGGTTTATTTTAATTATTGAGTTTTTATTAGGCTTATATAGTACATCCAAAAGTTTTTTAAAAATGTATAAACAAGTATAGTACATGCATAATAATAGGCACAAGTAGAACATTGGGTCTTGACCTTTGCATATGTCATGTAAAGTAACATTTGTTAGTGAGAGAAATGGAAGGCGGAAAGAGACTGAGAAGATGGTATGAGAGCGATAAAATGAGAGGAAGAATAAGCTCATGAGAAAACAAGTATTCGTTTTCCATAGCTCAAATACAGTTCTCTTTAACATAGGAACAAAGTAGGCTATTGAGCTGCTTCTTAAAATTGAAGTTGCACCCATGTATGCTGCCTGCAATAGACACTTTCTAGTGAGGTCTGAAGGGAGCTTGAGATATTTAGCCTACTTTTAACTAGTTGTGTGTGTGTGTGTGTTTGAAAATGTGTGTGTGTGCGTGCGTGTTTGTTTGATTTGGGAGCTAGAAGGCCTGACTTGAAAACCAAACATTCTAGGCTATTTGACTAATAATAGTACCCACTCACACTTTTTAATGCCTTGTTTTCTTTTTTTGTTAAAAGGCCATTCTGGTTCATTACAGCCTGTACACTTTGTACTTAAGGCGAATACAACCTGTACTTTTGAGTTAAGAATTTTTAACTTGTGTACTTGGGTAATATGGTGGTTAATTAACATTCTTTGCTGTGCAGGAGAACTATTATACCTGGGATAGGGAGGAATGAAAAGTGATAAACACTATAGCTAAAAGTGAAGTTGGGAGGTCATTTCCTGTGGGTATGGATGTGTGCATATGCATATTGAGGCTTTAGGATATCGGGAGAGGGGCACTTGCTCCTGTCTAAAGAGTAAATGATCATTTATTATGGCACTGCCCTTTGAGAAGCATTGGAGAATAAGTACTCCTTATGACTTAAGACTGTGAGTGGGAACAGTGGGTGGGGGAGGGAGAGAAAGGAAGTGATCAATGTGAAAAGAGGAAGACTATTGTATAGCAAAGATATTGAATATAAGGTCCATCTTTTGGACATTTGTGTGTTAGGCTTAAGAGTCTGTGTGCCAACCAAGAACTTTGGAGACCCATGGTTTATTGAGGGATTTTGTATGGGAACATGGTATTCAGCATGCGAGGTTGACTAGTTCTCTGATTTCTCTTCCAGTTTTGCAACACTTTCATGCTTCCCACGTATTGTAGAGCTATGCTTGCATTCATAAGTGGCCTGTGTGGCAGCGTAGGTGGAGCATCGCTGCTCTCCTGGCTTCTGAACACAGACACATTGCTGGCACTTACCAGAGTGGGAGGGATGCGGATTGAGCAGGGAGAAGAAAAAGCTAAGGGGCAAACTCCAAATCTGGAGTGGAGTCCCTAAGATGGTTGGTGGTGCCTTTTACGCCTCCTTTGGAAGATTCCTGCACCTAAGCTGGTGCCAAACATATTGCTTTCCTTTCCTTTGGACCACATCAGTGAGGCTGGGTGTGGGTGTCTTGTCATCTGGAAGCCCAGGACATCCATGCACACTGCCTAGGCTTGCGCCCCTGGGAGGTCACTTTGGCGCTGATAACATAAGCAGTTTGACATCACCCCCTGGAGGTGCACTCAATTCTCTTGAGACAGACAACAAGAATAATATACCATATTTCTGGCAAGCCACCCAAGGCAGTTTACAATTTTAAAATACCCGTAAAACAAATATTTTATCTAATTTCAGTCCTTTCAGACCAACTGGGAGAGAGACCGATGCTACATAATTAATGATAATGTTCACGTCTCAAGCTCTGGGCTCTGTTCAATGTTTGGAAGAAACTTCCCAAATTGGAAAGGACCTACTCTAATTTGCCACACATTATCAAGAGCCTACTCTGACCATCACATACCTGACCACCACTATGTTGTTTGGGAAAGTTTTCTTAACTGTGTGGGTACCACTGTTATTTTGTGGGTGCTCTATCAGTAGTGAAGCTATGCGCTTTAATGTTTGCACCAATTATTAATTGTTTTCTGTTTAATGTCTATGTACCAAAAAAAAAAAAATGTTAAAAATAAATATTAAACATACGGGAGAAGCAGTTTCCTAAGATATATAAGACCCAAGCTGTTCAAGTCTTCACAAAATGAGAGACAAACTTAATATTTTCAATTAAAAGTGAGAGGAAAAATTATGCTTCATTCTGTGCCAAAGAGCACATGAGGGCAAACCCATGCCTCAGAGCACCTGCCAACCATTGCCCAGGCTGGTGCCTGATTTGCTCGCATAGTGACCATCAAGATTCCAGTACATCTGTGGGCAGGAAGCACGCATAATTGTTTCCTTCTTTTAAGAAGGGCAGCATGACCTGCTGGAACTGCTGCTATGAACTCATCTCTAATTTTATTACACTGTGCTGTTAGTTTAAGCCAAGAGGCCAAGTGCAAAAGAAGCTTTCTGTGCCCAGAAGCTGGTTTTGAAAATCTGCCATCACTTCACGATATTAGCATCAATACAGTGCCTCGTGCACCCACATATTAATTGCTATTCCACCCTGTGTTTTAAAGAAATGACATTTATTTTCCTCTGTTGCATATAGTCGAAGTGATTGAGAAACACTGAGACCACACCTTAATCTCCTCTGAATATTCTTAATAAACTATCCCCTGTAATACAGGAATGCCGCCACTTGAGTCCACAAATTATAGTCTGCAGAAAGCAGTGAATGAGGACAGAAGTTCCGGAAGAATACAGAATAAGCACCTTCAACGAAGCACAGGCAGGGAATTTCTGCAGCAATGCTTCAAAGACTAAGGAAAAATAAATCCACCAGCCAAACTAATCTGAAGATGTTTTCCCTGTCTCAAAATATAGTTAGGCGTGTGTTTGGAATCAGGACAGAGGAAAGGAGCTGCCCTCATTTTTCAAACCAGATGTGACCATGCTTCCAGGGCTCCTTTATCAATACCTAGGTCAAGGGCAGGGAATGTTTTCCACCTTGAGGACTGTATCCTCATCTGGGGCCACACTCCTACAGTGTGCAAGGCCAGGGGCACTTACGCACGCCCTCTAATCTCCATCCAGGCAAGCAAGAAGTGAAGGGAGCAACCCTATGGGCAAGAAGCTGGTGTAAAGCAGGCAAACATAAGTGAAGGCAGCATAAAGTTGCTTTAGCTCCAAACCCTGTCCAGCAGCAAAGGTGCTGCTGCTCTTCTGCCAAAGCCTGGCAGAGGAAGGCAAGCCTTTTAAAAGGTGTTCTGTGCTGGGTTGCCAAGTCACTTAAGCAAACTGAATGGGCTTCAGATCCAGACTAAGCCCTCTCTCTCTGGTCCTGCCCCTGACACCCCTTCTGAGGGACTTAGGCACTGCATTCACATCGAAGTTTATCCCATCATCATGTTGTTTACCGAACTTATTTTCCACAAATATTATATTAGAGCTGTCACGTGCTGTAAAAGCCACTTCCAGAATTGTAGCGCAGGTTTAGCACTTGTTTCCATATTTTGGGGGAGCAGATTTTCAAGAAGCAAATAACACAGCAGTGAGCACGAAATGTGCACTAGATTACCCTATGGTTCCAGAAGTAGCTTTCACATTTGGATCTCTTCCAGTCGGGATTCAGGCCTCATCATGGGACTGAAACTGCCTTGGTCGCACTGGTTGATGATCTCCGGCGGGCTAGGGACAAAGGTGAGAGCTGTTTCCTAGTTCTGCTGGATCTCTCAGCGGCGTTTGATACCATCGACCATGACATCCTTCTGGACCGTCTTGAGGGGCTGGGAGCTGGGGGCACTGTCATACAGTGGTTCCGCTCCTTCCTCCTGGGCCGTGTTCAGAAAGTGGTGGTGGGGGATGAGTGTTCAGACCCCTGGGCTCTCACTTGTGGGGTGCCTCAGGGTTCTGTCCTCTCCCCCATGCTTTTCAACATCTACATGCAGCCGCTGGGAGGGATCATCAGGAGGTTTGGGCTGGGTGTTCATCAGTATGCAGATGATACCCAGCTCTACCTCTCTTTTAAATCAGAACCAGTGAAGGCGGTAAAGGTCCTGTGTGAGTGTCTGGAAGCGGTTGGAGGATGGATGGCGGCTAACAGATTGAGGTTGAATCCTGACAAGACAGAAGTACTGTTTTTGGGGGACAGGAGGCGGGCAGGTGTGGAGGATTCCCTGGTCCTGAATGGGGTAACTGTGCCCCTGAAGGACCAGGTGCGCAGCCTGGGAGTCATTTTGGACTCACAGCTGTCCATGGAGGCACAGGTCAAATCTGTATCCAGGGCAGCTGTTTACCAGCTCCATCTGGTACGTAGGCTGAGACCCTATCTGCCTGCAGACTGTCTCGCCAGAGTGGTACATGCTCTGGTTATCTCCCGCTTGGACTACTGCAATGCGCTCTACGTGGGGCTACCTTTGAAGGTGACCCGGAAACTACAACTAATCCAGAATGCGGCAGCTAGACTGGTGACTGGGAGCGGCCGCCGAGACCATATAACACCGGTCTTGAAAGACCTACATTGGCTCCCAGTACGTTTCCGAGCACAATTCAAAGTGTTGGTGCTGACCTTTAAAGCCCTAAATGGCCTCGGTCCAGTATATCTGAAGGAGCGTCTCCTCCCCCATCGGTCTGCCCGGACACTGAGGTCCAGCGCCGAGGGCCTTCTGGCGGTTCCCTCACTGCGAGAGGCCAAGTTGCAGGGAACCAGGCAGAGGGCCTTCTCGGTGGTGGCTCCCGCCCTGTGGAATGCCCTCCCATCGGATGTCAAGGCGATGGACAACTACCTGACATTCAGAAAACATCTGAAGGCAGCCCTGTTCAGGGAAGTTTTTAATATGTGACATTTTAGTGTATTTTTCATCTCTGTTGGAAGCCGCCCAGAGTGGCTGGGGAAACCCAGCCAGATGGGCGGGGTACAAATAATAAATTATTATTATTATTATTATTATTCACATCGTGTGAAAGTTCAGATAGAATACAGAACCTAGCAGGGGGCTGTCATGAAAACAGAATAAACTGCCCGTGTGAACGCGGCATTACACCGGCATCAGCTCAGCCATTTGGCTGAGCCCTGGCAGAGTCAGGAAGAGCAAGTTACGCAGGTGTATCTTCAGTTGAGCCAGGGTTCGGGACCGAAAGCCAGTTGAGCCAGGAGGGTGTAAACCAGAGACAGGAAGGGGTGTGGAATGGAGAGAATCCAAAAGGCCAGATTTATAAGTCAGATACAGTGGTACCTCGGGTTAAGTACTTAATTGGTTCTGGAGGTCCGTTCTTAACCTGAAACTGTTCTTAACCTGAACTTTAGCTAATGGGGCCTCCCACTGCTGCCACTGCGCCATTGGAGCACAATTTCTGTTCTCATCCTGAAACAAAGTTCTTAACCCAAGGTACTATTTCTGGGTTAGCGGAGTCTATAACCTGAAGCGTCTGTAACCTGAAGCGTATATAACCCGAGGTACCACTGTACTCATTTGTTTGCACTCTGTCCTGCAAGCATTTAGAAGCAGCAGTATAGCTATAGATGCAACACTAAACATTTCACCAGTTTGAATCAATCCTCTTTGCTATATACCAGTTCAAATGATACAGAAGTCTTTGTAAGTTGTCACTGAGGTGAATCTCAGTCTCTGACAACCTCTTTTAAAACTCCCATTTTGCAAAAGCACAATGCGCATAGGAAACTGGTGCAACACTCCAGAAAAGTAGAAGAAATCGTGGAACTATAAACCATATGTTTAATACTGCGTGCCAGCTCAAACAGTCAAAATTATTATAATGTTCTACATTGTTTCCCAATCTCTACTTTACCTGAGTCAACTTGTTCAGATCTTTTAAAAAGGACTCTTAAAAGAGAATATTCTCTCCCGTTTATACCGCAGGAAAAACTAAATTGAATTGCAGCTCCACCATAAGTGTGTTAAAAAAAAAAGCACAAAGTTATGAAACAAAGGAACTCCAGTTAGCATTGACCCCAGTTAGTGTTGTTGTGTTTCGTTCCTACTGCCCCACCCTTATTTCCACACCACCTTGCTGAGTGTGGCTGCAGTATGTGGGATGTGATACGTAAGTAGCAGTCAAGTACAACATTCCTTGTTTTCCTAGCATGGACATGCGAGGGAATGTTTGGTCCAGCCAGTCAAAAACTTCCTGTTTCCTCCTGGCTGGGACATACTTCCTTTGCATGTGACTTTATTTTTTGACTTCCTTCATCATTGGAGCAGCAGCTTTTAGCTAGAACAGAGGACACTGGGACTATCTCCATATGGGATAGATCCACATGTATATACTTTGTAACTAAGTCTACCTTCAGAGATCCAACTGTGAACTGATGTGAGTAAACTTCTTTTATATACTTTACACAAGATTGTGGCATGTTTATTCTTTTAAGAGGGATATAAGGGAACTTACCAACTATCTGCTGTGCGTTTAAAAAAGGGAATGTAAAACTCTGCTAAGTTATAGAACTTGCTAGCGCAAGTTAGGAAGGATATTAATATTAGGAAGGATATTAATAAACAATATATTCTCTCCTGCCTCCCTGAACATTCCCACACAGTAGCCCACTGTTCCAGCAATTCACAGAAAGGTACTTTCAGACACAGGTGGGAATTCAACTTGCCCAGCAAGTTAATGGGGAAAGCATGTATATTCCACCACACACCTTGATGCGAAAAGCTGAGGAGAAAGCAGTGCAGATAGCTATGCACACCTTCCATCTGCAGCCTAAGTTTTGATGGGTTGGGTTGGGTTCCATATTTCTATTTAAACAATGGTTGCAGACCATTTATGAAATGATGCTGAAAGCCAATCTACACAGAGCTTTGTGGGGGCCAAGAGCAGTCTCACAGTGCCCTTGGCTTGCATGGAATTCACTGTAAGCCAGACGTTTGATGGCAGAAGCTACTGGTGGCAACACATTGTGACTAATAAGAACGTAAGAACTGGCTGCCAGTTAGCTACTGGGCTAGGTTCAAGGTGCTGGTATCAGGGTAGAAAGCCCTATACAGCTTGGGATGCCGGGATACCTGAAAGACTGCCTCATTCTACATATACCCAACCAATCCCTGCATTTTGCAGGAGAGCGCATCCTGCGGATACCATCTGATCAGGCTGTTCTTTTCAGGATGCTGGAACCTAGTGTGGTGACATGTAGGCTTTGGAGTGCCCTATTATTGCATATTGGGTGGGCACCATCTCTATTGCCTTTTTGGCATGTTCTCAATCTGTTCCTCTTTCAACAAGCCTTCTAGAATATTTATCCCAGTTGGTATCTCTCTTGGATTTGAGTAGATTATATGCATGTGCTGTTTATGTTTTAAATTGCTTTTTATATTTATGTCTCGAATAGCCAGTGGCATACCATGGGGAGGGGCACAGGGGCAGTTGCCCTGGGTGCAAAATTACTAGGGGTGCAAATTTTAAACACCTGGTGCTGCCTCAATACAGATGCGCTCTTCTGTTGTTGGGCCCACTGAAAACATGTTCTCTATGAGAACCAGGAAGTGACCTCTCCAAACAATGGAACAACTCTTCTTATCTCTGTGGCTGGAATTTCCTGGGTGAAGCAGATGCCCCCCTCTGCATGGCCTCAGGTGCTGGCAACCTATGCCACGCCACTGCTAAAAGCTGTTTCTATATATGCAGTTGTTTAAACTTTTGTACACAGTCAAACCTTGGTTATTGAAAGTAATCTGTTCCAGAAGACCGTTCGACAACTGAAAACTGAAAGCGGAAGCCTCAATACAACAGGGAAACTCAAAACAGGAGCCGCGTAGCATGTTCAAGCTTCTGAAAATCGTTTGAAGATGGGAGCAGTTATTTCTGGGTTTTTGGCATTCGGGAGCCAAAACATTCCAAAACAGAGGCGTTCGGGAACTGAGGTTTGATTGTATGTCATGATTAGATGTTTGCTATTATATAGGGTGGTGCTGTGGGTCAAACCACAGAGCCTAGGACTTGCTGATCAGAAGGTCGGCGGTTCGAATCCCCACGACGGGGTGAGCTCCCGTCGCTCAGTCCCTGCTCCTGCCAACCTAGTAGTTTGAAAGCATGTCAAAGTACAAGTAGATAAATAGGTACCACTCCGGTGGGAAGGTAAACGGCGTTTCCGTGCACTGCTCTGGTTCGCCAGAAGCGGCTTAGTCATGCTGGCCACATGACCCGGAAGCTGTACGCCGCTCCCTCGGCCAATAAAGCGAGATGAGCGCCGCAACCCCAGAGTCAGCCACGACTGGACCTAATGGTCAGGGGTCCCTTTACCTTTTTATTATATTGTATATTGTTTGAGGATGCCTCATAGGAAGTCATTTGCAAATTAAACAAGCAATCAAGAGTGATGCTGATTTGGGCCAAGGATCCTGTTCTCATAGTGGCCACCCAGTTGCCTTTGGTAGGGCTGCCATACGTCCAGAATTTCCAGGACATAGCCGCCAAAAATAGTATCTGGGTGGAATTTTCAAAAAGGGGGGGGGGTCCGGGAAAACCCGGGCATATGGAAGCCCATATCGGAAGTTTTGATGTTTTCATGAATTTCCCAAAAAATAGCTTAAAGACAATTTTCCCTACCTTTGGGAAGCCAGTAAGCCGGACCTGAGTGCAAAAGCACTCTCCCCACTTGTGATTTCCAGAAACTCGTATTCTGAGACCACAGTTACCCCTTACTTTCCTTTCTTCTGCCAAATAACAAACTCCAAGATATTCTTGTTATTGTGAGGCACACCCAGGACAGAAGAATCCAAGGACTGGCTATTACATTTTGGATACTCAGTACAACTGTTCTTTATGACTGGACCTGCCCTAAATGCTCACAAATGCAGCTACAGTTTAAGGTAACTTAATCTTTACATTATCGGTGGAGGCAATGGTGACTTTTATCCTTGGCCTGGCTTAGAAGTACCCCCCCCCCCCGTTTTGAAACAAAAAAACCCCTTACTTTTTCACATATTAACTTGATCTTTATTCTGCGACATAGTAATTCATTATTTCGAATGTATTGATGTGAATTCTACTCATTTATTTCCCTCAGTTAAAAAGCAACACTTTGTTTTTTCTTCGTCATTATCGTTTGGTTGAAAGGTGGAAACTAAGAGAAGGGGAAATGTATAATCTTGGTTGCAAAGGGAAACAACTGGAAGCTTTCTAGACTGGTTTCATTTTTCAACCATGAGCACAAAGTAAACCATAGAGCTCCACCTTCTGGACAAATACTGGAGACAACATGTAATGATGTCAGAAAGCTTTGCAACACATAACAAAATTGAGCAATACATTAGGGGCCTTGCTGGTGTAACTGAGATCACTGCTTGGCTCAAGATCAGGCACTGTTCCCTGGAGAATTTAATAATCACAAATATTAAAAATACCTTACATTAACCAGACTAAATGTTTAGATAGTATGGTGCCAGTGTTTTATAGAAGTGAAACTCAAACACCAGCCTTATTTAGAAATAATTGGGATTCTCTTAGCGTTTCTGGTTGATTCAAATAAGGAAGTGTCCATCTTTTCCTCTGGTATTTTTTTTTTTAAATTAGAAATATGCAATTTCATATTTCAGAAATTACCCCACCTTCAAATCAAAGGATATTGCAGGACTAAAGCAATCAGTATCTAGGATTCCTAAGAGTGGCTCAAAATGAAAGCTACTTCTTTACCTTTACAGTGATACCTCGGTTTAAGAACAGCCCTGTTTACGAACTATTCAGTTTAAGAACTCTGTAAAACTGGAAGTAGTGTCCCGGTTTGCAAACTTTACCTCGGTCTAAGAACAGAAGCTGAACGGTGAAATGGCACTGGCGGCGGGAGGCCTCATTAGGGAAAGCACACCTTGGTTTAAGAACAATTTCGGTTTAAGAACGGACTTCCGGAACGGATTAAGTTCGTAAACCGAGGTACCACGGTATTCAAGTTTTACCGAGAGAAGGAGCT
Source organism: Podarcis cretensis (assembly GCF_951804945.1). NCBI lineage: Eukaryota > Metazoa > Chordata > Lepidosauria > Squamata > Lacertidae > Podarcis > Podarcis cretensis. The sequence continues at coordinate 32,785,869 of NC_137173.1, read as the reverse complement.
AAAAGTGCAAAACAAAGCAACCTAATGACCCCACATTAATAATCCACCCCACCTGACAAAGGGGTAGGGCAGAGGTTGACCATTACACTCTAAGAAAGACTTCTGAATTTCAAGCAGCAGAACCCTTCCCATCAGCCTCACTTTTGCACATCTTCATAAATCCACCAGCCTTACTTTTCCATGACATCTTCACAAATGAATGCTTTTAAAAATTGCATTGTGTAGGTGTTTTGAAAGTGAAGAGATGTATATCTATCTCCACAGACTACTAGCATACCATCCAAAGGCTTATTTTCCATGAGGAGTGCTATTTCCATGATTCTGCTTGCAATCCTTTGCACACTTGAGTGCAACGGGACTTTCTTTAAAATAGATATGCATACGATTGCACCATCAGGAGTCCTGTTCATGTGACACACCCATCAGTACGAACATGTTGATAGAGGGCAATGGCTTTGTGCTTGCTGAGCCTGTCCCCTGAATTCTGTATGTTCAGATGGAGGTTTTAAAAGAGCTTACACATGTGCAAAATAGATGTTCATTTCCCCCCACAAACTTATTTTTAAGGTCCCCTTTTATGTGGCAGCATAAATTTATTTTAAAATATAAGCCCAATTAAACAAAACAGCAATACAGTGGTACCTCAGGTTACATACGCTTCAGGTTACATATGCTTCAGGTTACAGACTCCGCTAACCCAGAAATAGTATCTCAAGTTAAGAACTTTGCTTCAGGATAAGAACAGAAATCGTGGTCCGGTGGCGCGGCAGCAGCGGGAGGCCCCATTAGCTAAAGTGGTGCTTCAGGTTAAGAACAGTTTCAGGTTAAGAACGGACCTCCGGAATGAATTAAGTTCTTAACCCGAGGTACCACTGTAGAGTAAAACAGTAACATTGATTCCAACATCTAAAAAAGCTACGCATTTTAAAATTAAAGCTATAATTTAACGTCATATAATAGAGGCCCAAATAAGGGAAAAGCAGCCCAAAGCAAATAGGTTGGGAGTTCTGCAGTTCTCCATCCCTCATGGCCACTAACCAAATTAATCTCATATGCAAATCTCAGTGCCCCAGCACAGGGGTGGTGCGCCCAGGGGCGATGCAAGCCGCTCATAGGGACGGGGTGAGGGCGGGATGAGCTGCCTGCCTCCTCCTACTCAGCTGCTCTACAGCTGGTGGGGGGGGGGGACACAGGGCGTACTGTTTGGAGAGACGCAGTGGCTCAGGTGCACTGCAGGCCCCAAGGTGAGTACCACCTGGCATTTGGTCCGCACCTACCGCACCCCCTTCCTCCGCCCCTGCCCCAGCAGGCTAGTAGTCCTAGATAAGGTAAAGGTTAAGGGACCCCTGACCATTAGGTCCAGTCGTGACCGACTCTGGGGTTGTGGCGCTCATCTCGCTTTATTGGCCGAGGGAGCTGGCGTACAGATTCTGGGTCATGTGGCCAGCATGACTAAGCCGCTTCTGGCAAACCACTTTCGAACTGCTAGGTTGGCAGGAGCAGGGACCGAGCAATGGGAGCTCACCCCGTCATGGGGATTCGAACCGCCAACCTTCTGATCGGCAAGTCCTAGGCTCTGTGGTTTAACCCACAGTGCCGCCCGTGTCTTGTATACATATGGAATATTTATGGGTGCACAAGAACTTTGAACAAGGCAAGGTCTCTGACAGTGTGTGCAGTCTTCATATCCATGCCCCTTCTGTTGGATGTATGAACATGTCCAGCAGGCGTCATACTGTATTTTATATATTTATTAATACCCTGCACCTCCTGTCTGAACACAAGAAAGGCAGCTAACCACAATTTGGGAGAGGAGGGGAGCAAAGTGGCTTCCCCAATGATGCACCTCTGGGGGCAGCATTGCCAGCTTTTAGGGCAAAGATGTTCCTGCTCTCCTGTTCTTTTTTATCATTAATGTGGGGTGATATGTGGCGCCTTATGGTATTCTTTTCTTAGTAGGTTGCCATAGGATATTTTCCTTGATATTGTTGTCGGTGGATGAAAACTCTTAGCATTTCTTTTTTATACTTTCATCTCTTTCTTTTATCTCTTTATTCTAAAAAATATTTTTGTATGTTACTTTGTATTTTAATCTTTTTACAAGTCTTTTTGTATTTTACTTTTTTTGTAAGTTACTTTGCAGCTTTTTAGCAAAAAAACAAACAAGCAATGAATAAGTTTAATCAATTGAAAAGTTTACAAGGCTCTTAACAACTTAGATCCAGGATATTTTAAGTGCACCGTGAATCACTTGGGGGTGCCTCTTTGGAACTGGTTAATAAAATAAGTAAATACATTAAAATAATATTAATAGTAATGGTAATACTTTGGATAGTATATGAAATAAGATGCTACGTTATTGTAGGAACACACTAGATGGCGCTCTTCCTTTTGAACTAGTTACTAACCTTACAATGTTCAATGATCAAGAACTTTCACAGCAAGAGGAATCCTTTAAAGACAAATGAAACAAACCTTTTCTTTAGGTGCTAGTGTTACAGGTTTATAAATATGTGCTAAAAGGTAAGACCTCATCTGCACTATGCATTTAAAGCCTCATTATACCATTATAAAGTCATGGCTTCCCCAAGAAAATCCTGGGAACTGTAGTTTGTGAAGGTATTAGCGAAACCCCTATTTTCCCCACAGAGTTACAATTCTTAGTTTTTCATGGGAAGACTGGTAGACTATTATACCACTCTGAGAATTATAGCTCTGTGAGGGAAGAGGGAATACTGCTATAAATGTTTAGTGCAGGTGGGGCCTGAGACTGTTATCAGCTTGTTTAAAAAGGTTACCTAGATTCTATTTAAATTGTGTCTGCAATTCAGGTCAGTCTGAATTATTATTTTTTACCTGTTATTGTAAAATGTTGCTGATCATAAGCTGATCTGGTAAAGGAAAGCTACATTTCACCTCATACAAGTGACATTTGAGTAATGAGGAAACTAAGGAAACACATCAATTTACAGCCCATTCTTCAAATTTGTTGCTCAGAGTAAAGAGAGTATTTTCATTTAAAGTATTTATCGACATAAAAATAAGTGTGTATGTGGATATAACAGTAAAGACAAGCTGGGGGGGGGGGATTCTTATATATAGTTTTGAGATGTGCAGGAACAGGTTATATGCAGAGATTCTTCTAATTCCTGGATCAAGCAAGTGTTAAAATATAATCAAGGATTCAAATTCCTGGAACAGCCAGGCTAGCTTCTTAGTGAGGTGATAGCCTGGGTAATGGGCCATTAAGGGAACGAAGGAAGTGCACAGTGCCAGAAGCCAAATGGATGGGTTCCCTCCCTCAGTTGGCTGGAAGTTGGAAAGACAAAGGCCAGAGGTGAGAGTTGAGTGATGTGAGCTGGAAGTTGGAAGAAAAGCTGCAGGCTTGGAAGCAGGCTGGGATTTCTGTTTGAATCCAAGGCGGTGGCTATGGAAGATGCAAGACCCTTTTGAGCTATCAATGCTGTGAATCCCTCCAACTTAGGTTCTGGTTGTAGATATATGTAAATAAACCATATATCATAAAGACAACACAGTCTCTTTTGTGACTCATTCTGAAGGAAACACAGATTCTTGGAACCCCTGGAGTCTTGCACTGCTCAGAAATTGGCTTGGCATGCCAAAATATTTACCCACTTACATGGGAGAAAGCCTAATTGAAATCAAAGGGATTTATTTCCAAATAGGTGTGTATAGGATAGCACAGTTGAATATTGGGACTGGTAATTAAGTAAAAGTTGTTGCTGAGTATTGGAAGCTCACATGTTTAAAGATAGGACTAAAGACTTTGAAGAATATGTGAAGGACTGATTTAGATGGAGCTTCATAGAGCAGCCAAAGATCCTGTCATGAAGCCCAGGACTGAATAAAAATAAATGTCTATTCTGGGTGCTCTCATTTCTCAGCAAATATTCTGGTTCATTGTGAAGAATCCTAAATTTATCCATAAACTGATTCCTTAGAATCACACAGTGACAAGCTGGATCTTGAAAAAACTAAGAACTAAAATAAAATCCAAATGCAGAATTTCCCCAAATGAACCAAGGACACATTCATTTATTACATTTATATTGTGCTTTTCCTCCAGTAAGCTTTAGGTAACACTGATGGGTCTTCTCCCGCCTTTCAACCCCGCAGAAATCCTGTGAGATGGGCTAGGCTGAAAGATGGTGACTCACGCAAGGTCACCCCAGTGAAATTAATGAGTGAGATATTCTAACCATCAAACCACACTGATACTTTCATGGCAAGTGTGTGTATCCATTGACTTGAAAAGGAATAAATTGGAAACACTAGAGAAAATTGAAAAAGGAAATTTGTGATTGATGAACCAGTTGCATTCTCTTCGGTTGCCTTTAGAAAAGCTTTGCTTCAAGCTGCAATCCTATACAGAAGACCCACTGGCTGAGGGACTGTAGGATTTGGCAGAAGGCCTGCTACACCAGTGATACACCAGATGGCCCGAATATAAGCCACACTCCCCCCCCCCCATTCTGATCATGAAAAGTTCAGGTGCGGCTTATATTTGGGACCTTACGCCGCCGGCAAAGCGACACAGCTCCCCCCCCCCCCCGGAAGCAGCCTGGGAGCACAGCCACCTGCCGCTTCAAATCCTCCCTTTGTTACAATGACTCGAGGGAGGCTTTGGAGCGGCAGGCGGGCTGCACGCCTTTGCCCTGTGTTCCTGGGCTGCTCTCAGGAGCGGGGGGGGGGGGGGCAGCGCTTTACTGGTGGCCTCTTTCCCTTTGATCCAACGCCCCCCAGAGCAGTGCGGGAGCATGGGGCGAAGGCACACAGCCTGCCCGCCGCTCCAAAGCCTCCCTTGAGCCATCGGAACGAAGGGGGGGGTGAGGCTGCCGGCAAAACAGTGCAACTCCCCCAGAGAGCAGCACGGGGCAAAGGTGCAAAGCCCCTCTGCCGTTCCAAAGCATCCCCTGAGCTGCCGTAAAGAAGGGGGGGGAGGCCACCTGCAAAGTGGCGCGGCTCCCCCTCCCCAGAGAGCAGCCTGGGAGCACAGGGAAATGGCACGCAGTCTGCCCACCACAGCTTATATTTGGGTATTATTTTTCTTTCTCCCCCCCCTCCAATTTTAAAGATGCAGCTTATGTTCGGGTGTGGCTTATATTTGGGCCAATACGGTATGCTGCCACCACCAGGTCACAGACACACTGGTGGACAACTCCAGTAAGACTTCAGATATCCACAAGTCTTGCCTTGGTAGTCAAGTGCTGTGGTATTTTGGCTTCATTGCTGAATAGACTGGGTGATACCCACTATTGGCCATACTCGGAATAAACCCATTTAAATCATTAAATAAGTCCATTGATTTAGTGTATTTACTCTGATTACTTAGTTGGATATGACCTGTTGTATTTTTGTTCTGCTTTAATATTGTTTTACATTTGATGTAAAGAAATTGTTTTATGACGTGGCTAATAAATATAAATGATAAATACTAATAAATAAATAATAAGTAACAGAAAGGTGTGGGAACACTTGTACTGCATTAATTTTGATGTACCTTAGTAGAGTGACTCCAATTTAAAGCAGGATGAATTTTCATTCACTATCAAGATGCTTCATCAGCATATATACTACTGCAGTGGCTTTAGATGAAATTTTCCTCCTGATCCTATGTTAATTAATTCATTGTTCCTATCTAGTTCAGAGTTTTAAAAATGTTTATTACAGGTTATTTCTGGAGAGAATACAATACCACTCTTTGTAGTATTGTTTTCACGTCATTTCTTAGAATCAGCTAGATCAGGGGCAGGGAACTTGTTGCCCTCCAATAAATGGTTGGACTCCAGCTCCCATCAGCTGCAGCCAGCATAACCAATGGTCAAGGATGATGGAAGTTGTAGTGCAGCAACATCTGTAGGGCCAAAGTTCCCCACCCCCTGATTTAGAACCAAGGGCCAAACTAGATGCAACAGTGGCAGGCAGTCTTGTGTGTTTAAATACAGAAGTCTTCTAATCACATAGAAAGAAGGATGTGGGTGTCGGACTCTCCGCTATGACCGAGCTACTCCTCCGGTCGAGCCTTCGGAATCTCCTCCGACGATGATTTGATAAGGCTCCAGGCATGTTCCCCATTCAGCAGAGTATCAAAGCAGCAGAAGAGACAAAAAATATGAGCTACATTGCTAGGCTTTATTTCTCACTACGCAGACAGAAAAGAAATATACATGCTCTCTCTGTGAAAGCAGAGAGCAACTGGAAAACAAAGGAACAGGAAACCAGTAACATCACATCCGTCTCCTGTCTTCCGTGAGCCTTCCAACACTCTGGAATGTCTGGAATGCAAAACAGAGTCTTGTGACTCCAAGCACTGCACAGTGGCACAAACAGAAACCAACAGTGGGACCTTAAAAGGGTCGTGATAGAGGGGAGGAGTGATGAAGCTTCTCCACATTCATTTATCCACGGCTCCTATCCACATACACAGGAACATATTGTTCCATCTACAGTGAGGGGGGAAAGTATTTGATCCCGGGCTAAATTTGCCCGTTTGCCCTCGGATGAAGAAATGACCAGTCCATAATTTTAATGGTAGGTTTATTGTAGCTGTGAGAACCAGAATAACAACAGGAAAACCCTCAGAAACCCAGAAGACAAAAGTCAGAGATTGATGTGCATTATAATGAGTGAAATAAGTATTCGACCCCTTTGCAAAAGATGACTTAGTACTTGTTGGCAATTACAGAGGTCAGACGTTTCTTGTAGGTGGCCACCAGGTTTGCACACATCTCAGGAGGTATTTTGTCCCACTCCTCTTTGCAGATCCTCTCCAAGTCAGTAAGATTTTGAGGCTGATGTATAGCTACTACAACAAACCTACCATTAAAATTATGGGCTGGCCATTTCTTCGTCAGAGGGCAAACGGGCAAATTTAGCAGGGCATCAAATACTTTCCCCCCTCACTGTAGCTCAGTAGTACTGACTACTGATTAGCACTGACTGCCTAGGGTTTCTGGTAAGGGATAGCCCCAGCCCTACCAGGAGATGCCAGAAGCCAGGCAGAATCTTCTTGGGCTTTGGGAAGGGAAAGCCAGGCCTTTGACAGCATGCTGGAGCCCTCCTTCCTCCTTCCTAAAGCCAGGCAAGCTTTGGGAAGATGGCAAGAGGGCTCTTGGACTCCGCCATAGAATCGCGCCTGCATATCTCCCTAAGCCAGTCAGAAGCATCCCGGGCTTTGGGAAGGAGGTGCCAGGCTTTAATACTTTAATACTCTAACTTACCAGGAATATTTAGAGGACTAGCCTAGTCCCCTTAGTGCACTGACCGCATGCCGCTGCTTCAGATATCTATAGACCTGCCATTCTTTAAATCAATGTCTTACCTGGGCCAGACATTCAGAGCTTACCTGGGCCAGATTCAGAACAGGCTCACTTGTAATGAGCATTTTGTGTGTGCTCACTTTGGACCAGGCCTGAATTAGCTTATTTAAAGCTCAGGATCCTACCAAGCTCTACACCTAGCATGCTTTTGATTGTGTCTTAAGGAGAATGATAAAGTCTGGAGACCTCCCAAAACCATTTGCAGTCCTTTCCTTCCACCCTTTCTTTTTCTTGCCTTGCAGTCATGGCAAGAAGGACTGTCACCGTTACCCTGAGGAGCTCCTAAAGTGATGCCGCAACAGCAGCATGGGGACCGAAAAGGAAAGTGAAAGTGAGGGTGGAAGATTCAAGTGGAGTTTACTTTATAGAATAAGCAATTGATGGGTATAGTCCTAAAAATGAGGATGCTGTCACATAGGAGACACCTTTTGCAGGATACTTTACATTCGTATGACATTTCAGTTATTGGTCAAGAGGGGGCAACATTCTCCCTCCACTAGGAGAAAATGTGATCTGTGATCACACAGGGCTTTCTTTCTTTCTAGGAAAAAGCATGCGCTATCATGTGGCATTTCAGAAGAGTCATTCATTTTAAAAACCTCTTTTTTATGTGTCTGTTTATAGCGATAGAGACTGATTTACACCTTTGACTTGCTGGGGACAATTTATTACACACCTATAAATAAGCCAAACCTTGTTCTTTCTGTGCCAACTCATGGTTTCCCAATCCTGCTTTTCTACCAGCCGATGGGTGTGGCAATCTCCCCTTTAGAAAGGTCCAGACAGCTCTAAGGTAATGGCTTAGAGATGAACAAAAGCTGAAGCACCAGCCATTGCATTACTTTTGAAGTACAATATAGCTAAATGCGCTGGGGATGTAGGATCAACTGGAGGGGAGGAAGGGAATAGAGGCAGGAAGAATTTGTGGGGATCTGCTCTTTTTCATTATGGTTGCCATTACATATGCATGGACATAAAAAATATGGGTTGCAGGAAAAGCAATCAGTTAATGGAAATAGAGGACAAAGTGATATGTAAATAGGGCCTTGTTCAGTAAGCAGACTGGTTCACAAGCTGTGATTCCATAGGGGCTCTGCATTTAGCAAATCAGACAAGGCACACAGCACCTTCACTTCATATTCTGACCCTGGAGAAACTTGTGTATCTACCTCCTTGGACTGTATGCAATAGGAACATTGGAATCTCCAGGCTTCCCACTGACTGACTCTTCTGCAGCTGAACACATGAAACCATTGCATCCAATAAGATTTGGGTTGGAATTAAACTTATTTCCTTGCTTCTCTCTTCCTCCCCAGACAGCACATCATATTTCCTGCCCCTGCCCCAATGCTTGGGTTATTGGGGGCTGAATACAGGTTTCTGATAATCCTCCCAATTTTGATAAGGAGGTCAGCACAAAAGGTAGATGGGTGGACATCCCCTAGCACCCCAGTAATTTAAGCAATGGCCTACCATGTCTTAGAACTTTCTGCCAAAGTTTGTGCTCATAAAAAAGGCAGCCAACAGCCAGAAAGCAAGTTCCAAAATGGAGTCCATTATATCTACCTAATGAGAAGGTATTTTGCGAGGACTTCCGGTCGGCGCCAGCGTTTAATGGCGGTCCGAGCCTCGAGCTCCGAGGCAGGACTGCTTCGCTAGTTCGGGTCTTACCCGCTACGGCGAGCGGGGGACCCCTAAAATCACAGGCGCGGAGCCTGTGAACAAAGGAGATTCGGTGGGCACCTTTTGCGCCCCCCGGCACTGTGAAGGAGCCTTTTTAAAGGCTTCTGAGCGGCATCGGGGTAAGCGCGGTGCTGAGAGTCGTCACCCAGCTAGCGGAGTGAAGCCGCGTCGCCATGAACGGAGAGCGCCAATTCCTTCCTGTAACTGGAAATTGACTACAACACCCGTGAGTAAGATTGGAAATTGACGGGACACTAAAATAAGAAATTTGGCTGAAAACGGGAAAGGCATAAATTAAGGAAGTCTGCCTCCCCGGAGCTGCAGGAGAAACAAAGCAACGAAAAATCAAGCTGCATTTGAAGGGAACTTTTCTTTTTTTTAAGCTGTCAAACTGACATCGGACTTAAATTCCCCCCCCGACAGGCAGGAGAAGGGGGGAAGGGATTGGGACATTGTTAACCTGCTGGAAAATTATTGGGAAAATAAGACCTTCCACTGTCAAACCCCCCCAGGTCGGGCTGCCCAAACAAGACACTGGGATGTGAACTGTCATTTAAAACTCTTTAAAGTGGGGGCTTGTTTGTAACAAAGTTACTGGACTTTAGATTTACCCTGTTGCATTTTGGCTACATAGAAGACAGAGAGTTTATGGTTTGGACATTGGAAACTACTGGCTACTGTTATACTTTCTTGCTCCTTTGTTTTTCCCTGCCATTTGGATACAATTGAATGCTCCCTCTAGAGGGTCTCAAGTGAAATTGTTGCATTTGGAAAAGTAACAGTGGGATTTTCCACTTGGAAACTAATTCTGTGAAAACGACCTTGAGGATATGAGTGGCCCAACAGAAGAGATAGTAACAAGGCTTAAAGCAAAACAATCCCAGAAGAAAAGGGGCTCGATATCAGGAACTGCACCAGCTGCACAGGAAAAAACAGCAGCTTCTATGGATCCTATGACACAGGCACTCCTTAAAATAAATCAATCTCTGGAAGCACTGACAAAGCTGTCGACAGAGAACTCCAAAAAATTAACAGAGTTGACAACAAGACTAGATGTTAATACAGCCAGCGTAAAGTCTAATACAGATTCTATAAATAGACTAATCCAGGAGAGCTCTGAAACACGAAAGATTGCAGAAAGTGCAAAAACTACGGCTGAGGAGACAAGGGAAAAGTTTGGGCCTATTATTAAAAAAGTGAATGAGCATGATGCAGCCCTCTCTTTACTGGAACTTCAGAGGAAAGAGAAGAATTTAAAACTAAGACTGGTTCCTGAAGGGGAAGGGGACAACCTTGTGGAATTCCTTACAGAGAACTTTGCAGTTTTTTGGCAAGAGGAATGGGCGGAAGAAGATGAATTTGAGATAACAACAGCCTTCCGGCTGGGCAGGAGGCAGGACAAGAAACCAAGGGATTGTCTAATCACACTGAGATCAAAAGAAGAAAGAGATAAAATATTGAACTTGCACTATCAAAAGGCACTGGTGATCCAAAACTGTCAAATACAGATCTTTAAGGACATTCCCAAGTATATTTTAGAGGTGAGAACCTTCTATAAAAGTTTAGCAGACCTGTTGAAGAAAAACACCATACCATTCAGATGGGAGTTCCCACAAGGACTGTCCTTTAACTTTAAAGGAAGAAAGATCAAAATAAAAACAATTCAGGACAAAGAACAATTTCTGGAGAGATACCTGGAGGATTTGCAGAAAGGAACTGTAGAGGAGAAAGAACCACCTGATATAGCAAATCTATCATTTGGACTTTTACCACCACCATCGGAGGAAGAACAGAAGCTTGGAGCAGTTGGAGGAACAGGTACTTAAACACAAAATGTCTCTGCAACTTCTTAGTTGGAACTGTAATGGCTTGAACCTTCCTCGGAAAAGACGACAAGTTTTTCACATTTTGAAGAGAGAACAATTAGATGTAATATGTTTGCAAGAAACCCATATTGCCAGGATACACAGGAAATTATTGATAAATAAGAGACTTGGTCAAGAATTTATCTCATCAGACAAAGTGAAGAAAAGAGGTGTGGTGATCTATGCAAAGGAAAAATTGGCTCCAAAATTGATATTTAAAGATGAACAAGGAAGATACCTGGCAATTGAAATACAAATCCAAGGAGAAAAGATTTTGATTGTTGGAGTATATGCCCCAAATGAGGGGAAGGCCGAATTCTTTAAGAAGTTGCATGAGACACTAGTTGACTTTATAGACTATAAAATCGTAATGATGGGAGATATGAATGGAGTTGTCTCAACAAACATGGATAAAGCACAGAGACAAGTGATCTCAAAAGAAGGGAGACTACCAAAGATCTTTTTTGAAATGACTGAAACTATGGACTTGATTGACATTTGGAGAACAAGGAATCCTCTAGAGAGAGAGGGAACTTTCTTTTCTGAGGCAAAAATGACATGGACAAGAATAGACCAAATTTGGATTTCTAGCAGTCTGGCGTCAAGAACAAAAAAAGTAGAAATATGCCTGTCAGAGCCACCCTGGGTCCCAGCTCACAAGAGACCAAAGTCCAGTCCAAGTTATATACAAAAGGTTTTATTGAAGATCATTGTCGTCATTACATCCAAACTCCGTGGCTCCACATCTGTTACCCTTAGATGTTAGAAGTCCCCTCTGAGTCCGTCCCTCCCCTGCACCAATTTAAGAGGCTTGTGCTGCTCCACCTTTTCCTCTCCTTCCTTTTCCGCAGGGTCTTCCTGCCCCCCTGTGTTCCCTCTTTCCGGGACTCCCCAGAGGCTGAGTCTTCTCCTGCCTGCTGCCCCCTCCTTCGTGCTTTAGCACCAGGCTCCTCCCCAGAGCTCTCCCCACTTCCGCGCGCCTCCACATTTGAACTTGGCGCGCGTACGTTGCTCCTCACCTTCCTTTCAACAGCCACACTGCTCCCGGTACTGCTTTCCGCCCCTTCCGGCAGGACGTCTTGCCCCGATCTCCTTCCCCCCTCTGCTCCTTGTTCTGTTCCTCCCGACACACTGGTAACTCCACCCTCTTCACTCCGTTCCGGTGGAGAAGCAGGTCTCGATCTCCAACTCCCACTGGCGGTTCCCCCTACGTTCCCCTGCTCCTGACTGCTTCCCCCTTGGGCTCCCCTTGGCTTGACCAGGGGGGCTCCCTTTTGGGAATCCTCCGATCCACTGGACGGACTCATGGACCATCTCGGGTCATTGTCGTCCTCTTCCTCGTCAGGCTGGAATCCTTCTCCCTCACTCTCGGTCTCCTCCCTCCTCTGCGCCTCTCTCCCTGAACCCCTGACATCCATCCCCCCCTCGAAGCCCCCCCTTCCCCCCTCCCCCCCATCGGGTGCGGGTTGTGGGAACTGCAGCTCCTCGGAGGTAGATGCAGGATACAGTTCGGCTACGTCCATGACCTCTGCTGGCAGCTCGGTGTACGTGTGTTCGAATTCGGGTTCTTCACCCAACATGTTCGCAGTTCCCTCTTCCATTGCTACTTCGTTTGGTGCTGCCTGCCAAGGCCCCTTCAGCCATTTCTTGCGCCAGGCTTCCTCTGGTTGCTCATCCCACCAATAAGAGGGCTCTGTGTCCACCCCCGAACACGATCCCCTGGGCGAGTTTGAGTTCGGCGTTCTTTCCTCGGCTGAAGAAAAGCCGTGGAAAGTGCTGCCTGAACATGTGGGGGTAAAGAGCCAGTCATCGAAGTACTCGGCTGGCATGGGTCTATGTGGGAAAAGGGCATGGAACTCGTCCTTTAAAAGAGGTTCGTCTAAAGCGTAGTCCGGCACCCACCCACTGGCACTGACTGGTGCACCCTCTCTGACTAGAAAGTATTCTATTCCCTCTTCCCCCCATCTCGAGTCCAGGATCTCTGTGACCTCGTTGAGTGGTTCGACCCTAGGCGATCCCTCCCTCCTAGGTGACTCTGTGCGTGGCTGCGGTACTGTTTCAGACTCCTGAAACCTGTGCGGGGCCTTGTAGGGAGTGAGCACCGACCTATGAAAAACCGGGTGGACTCTGGAACCTTCGGGGAGGGCCAGTCGAAAAGCCACGGGGTTGATCTTAGCCTCCACCTGGTATGGTCCTAGCTGCCTGTGCCCTAGCTTCTTCTTGGCCAACGACTTGGTTGGCATCGCCTGGGCCGCTAACCACACCCAGTCCCCCACCTGGATGTCCTCTCCCACTCTTCTGCCTTTGTCTGCCTGCACCTTATATGCTTGTTTGGCTAGCTCCAAATGTCTCCGCAGCTCCTCGTGCACCTCTTGTAGTTCTGCAGCGAACTGGTCGGCCTCTTGCGGCTCCCCCTCTCTTGGTGCTACGAACCCCGGGAAGGTCTTGGGATGACGTCCATTGTTCGCGAAGAACGGCGTCACCCCCGTCGACGCATGCTTCGTGTTGTTGTAGGCAAACTCCGCCATCGGTAGGTAGTCCACCCAAGCTGTGGGTCGCTGATTTGCATAACATCTCAGGTACTGCTGCATGATCGCGTTGACCCTCTCGGCCTGGCCGTTGGTTTGTGGATGTCTTGCCGACGCTAGGTTGATCTTGACGCGCAGGATACCTAGGAGCTTCTGCCAAAAATTGGAAATAAACTGGCGCCCCCTGTCGGACAGGATGGCCCGCGGCAGCCCATGCGCCCGGAACACGTGGTCGATGAAGAGCTTGGCGGTCTGTTCCGCCGTCGCCACCTTCGCGCAGGGAATGAAGTGCGCCATCTTGGTGAACAAGTCCACCACCACCAGTACCGCCGTTTTGCCTCTGGAACTGGGCAGGTCAGTGACGAAGTCCAGCGCCACCCTCTCCCACGGTTGCTGTGGTGTTTCCAGTGGTTCCAGCAAGCCCGCCGGCTTCTGGTGTACTGGCTTGGACCTCTGACAAGTGTCACATCTGGCGACGTACTCCGCTACTTCTCCTCGCATCTGGGGCCACCAAAAGTCCCTGGCCACCAGTTCTATTGTCTTCTCCCTGCCGAAATGGCCCGCACTGGGAGCGTCGTGCAACTGCTGCAGAACCTTTGCTCGGAGCTCGTCGCTCGGCACGTAGAGGGCACCCTTGTGAGTTAACAGTCCGTCGCGTAACTGGAACTCATCGTCTCTCCCGGATGCGTATGAGGTTATACGCTCCACGCAGATCCAATTTGGTGAAGATCTTCCCCTTCCTTACGGTTGCCAGGAGATCATCTATCTTGGGCATGGGGAAGGCCTTGGGTTTGGTCTTACTGTTTATGAATCGATAGTCCACAATGAGTCTTTTTTGGGGCGTGTCCTTTTTCTTTACAAAGAAAACAGGACTGCCCCCCACCGCTTTCGATTCTCGGATGAATCCGCGCTTCAAATTGTGCTCTATGAACTCCCTGAGTTCTTGCATCTCGTCCTCAGACATGGAATACAGCTTTGCAGTCGGCAACTGCGCCCCTGGCACCAGGTCGATGGCACAATCATAAGGCCTGTGGGGCGGCAACTGGTCAGCTTCCTTCTCGCAGAAAACCTCCAGGAACCCCTCGTACTTGCGGGGTACTGCCTGCACCATGCCAAGTTGCAACTGCTGCTCAGCTCCCTCCTCCTGGCTGGACTGGATGCAATGTTGAGCACAGTACGATGAGCAAAAGGTGATCTGCCGTTGGTACCACGCTACAGCAGGACTGTGTCTCTCCAGCCAACTCATGCCTAATACTATAGGCGTGTCTGAAAGGCGGGTGACATTGAAGCTGATGACTTCTCGATGATTTCCAATCCTCATCACCATGGGAGGCGTCTGTTGCACAACTTGTCCTCCTAGCAATTTCCTGCCATCCACCGTGACTACGTTCAGAGGTGTTGTCGCTGGCAGAAGCGCTATGCGATGCTGCTTGACAAAGTGCGTCCCCACAAAATCTGCGTTGCTACCAGAATCAATCGTGATGGGGACTTCCAGGGTGGTTCCATTCGGCAACTGAAGTGTTGCAGTGAGCTGCACCGCTGGCTTGGGTGGTAAAGGGTCTGTGCGTTGCAAAAGCGCTGGGGACTGCTCTACAGATTCGCCTGGCTGAGCCCCAGCAGCTCTGCTTCCAGCCAGGCACTGTCGTTTCCCTGAGGTTGCTCTGCTTGCATCATTTCTGCTGCAACAGTTGCTAAAGCTGCAGTGTGTTTCTGCAGCCTCTGGGGACACTCTTTCGCCATGTGCTGTGCACTGTCGCAAATGTAACACTTCCTGGTCCCTCTAGGAGGCTGTGCCTTTACTGCACCGGAAGCTGGGGCTCTGGCTGTTGCTTGAGCCTTAGCACCACCAAGTTCCATGGGCTCCTCCCCCTGCCTTCCCAGTGGCGAAGGATGTGACTGACTGAACTCCCTGGGGATGAAAGAAGACGTCCTCGCTGGTGGACGCACCTGACGTTCTTCCTCAGTGTGCCAAGGACGTCCCTCGTGCCTTATCCCAATCGCCAAAGCCCTCTGCACAAGCTCCTCCAGGGTCTGGGGTCTGTCTCCCCTGGCAAGTTCATCCTTAATGGGACCGCTGAGCCCCTCCCAGAACAAATCCCTCACAGGTGCACAATCCTTCTCCCAGCTTAGCGCAGTCAGTAAAGCAAAAAATCTGGAATGGTACTGACGCACAGTGGCTTTGCCTTGCCGCAATCCAAAAATTTCCCTGCGTGCAAGATCCACATCTACAGTTGACTGGAAGCAGGCATCCATTGCTTTAATGAATTCATCTGCATCGCGGCGGGCAGGGCCATCTTCACGCCACAAATTGCGCAACCAGTCTCTGGCCGGCCCATGCAAGTGAGAAACAATAAACCCCACTTTCTCCTCCTCATCTTTAAAGTCATGACGAAGCAAGTGCAATGCATACAAAACGTCTGCTCTGAAACTGGGGTAGTGCTTCAGGTTCCCATCGAAGTGGGTGACTAGGCTGCCCCCCCTCCGTCCAAGTCCAATCCCTTCCCTGCTTGCACGTTCCCACCTGGTTTGCAGGTCCTGGCAGCGCTTCTCCGTTTCGTCATGCTTCTTCTGAGACGCAAGGACTGCAGCAGTGAGTTCGGAAACTGTAGTTCGCAGAGCTGTCAACTGCTCCTCCGCACTCATGGCTGTCACCGTTCGTGAGCTTTGCAAAAAAAAAATTTTTGCGTTCTTTGGAGGGGACTTACTGTCAGAGCCACCCTGGGTCCCAGCTCACAAGAGACCAAAGTCCAGTCCAAGTTATATACAAAAGGTTTTATTGAAGATCATTGTCGTCATTACATCCAAACTCCGTGGCTCCACATCTGTTACCCTTAGATGTTAGAAGTCCCCTCTGAGTCCGTCCCTCCCCTGCACCAATTTAAGAGGCTTGTGCTGCTCCACCTTTTCCTCTCCTTCCTTTTCCGCAGGGTCTTCCTGCCCCCCTGTGTTCCCTCTTTCCGGGACTCCCCAGAGGCTGAGTCTTCTCCTGCCTGCTGCCCCCTCCTTCGTGCTTTAGCACCAGGCTCCTCCCCAGAGCTCTCCCCACTTCCGCGCGCCTCCACATTTGAACTTGGCGCGCGTACGTTGCTCCTCACCTTCCTTTCAACAGCCACACTGCTCCCGGTACTGCTTTCCGCCCCTTCCGGCAGGACGTCTTGCCCCGATCTCCTTCCCCCCTCTGCTCCTTGTTCTGTTCCTCCCGACACACTGGTAACTCCACCCTCTTCACTCCGTTCCGGTGGAGAAGCAGGTCTCGATCTCCAACTCCCACTGGCGGTTCCCCCTACGTTCCCCTGCTCCTGACTGCTTCCCCCTTGGGCTCCCCTTGGCTTGACCAGGGGGGCTCCCTTTTGGGAATCCTCCGATCCACTGGACGGACTCATGGACCATCTCGGGTCATTGTCGTCCTCTTCCTCGTCAGGCTGGAATCCTTCTCCCTCACTCTCGGTCTCCTCCCTCCTCTGCGCCTCTCTCCCTGAACCCCTGACAATGCCCAAAAACTTGCTCCGACCATAATGCTGTGAAGATGGAGATGAAACTAACAACAACTGGATCCTTTAGATGGAGAATGAATGACACCCTATTTAGAGATGAAGAGATTTACAAAAAGGCCCTTAAAACATTAAAAGATTATTTTGAGATTAACAGGAAAACAGATGTGGAGAAAAGAACAATTTGGGACGCAAGCAAAGCCGTGATGCGAGGTTTCCTAATTCAACAGAATTCTATAAAGAGGAAGAAACAAAACGAGAGGAAAGAAAAAATCCTAGAAAAAATAAAAGGAGAGAAGAAATTGAGGTCCAAACCAAAGTCCCATGAGATTTTGAGAGAAATAAAGTTTTATCAGATGCAGTACATGGAGCTCATGAACCAACAAATAGAATGGAAGATAAAGCAAATGAGACAAAGAACTTTCGAATCAGCGGATAAATGTGGGAAACTTCTGTCATGGCAATTGAAAAAAAGGCAGAAAATGAACACCGTGACAAGTCTAGAAATGGATGGAAAAATTATCCACAAACCTAATGAGATAAACAATTGTTTTCAAAGTTTTTTTAAGAAATTGTATGCACAAGGGCCAATTAATGAACAAGAAATAGAAGAATTCATCAGAAAATACGGTTTATCAAAAATTCCAGAACAAAGTAAAAGGATCTTAAATGAGGAAATAACAGAACAAGAAATAGAGGGTGCCATCCAAAATATGAAATTGGGAAAATCACCAGGACCAGACGGCCTGACGGCTAAATACTACAAAATGCTGAAAGAATGGTTGATACAACCATTGAAGGAAGTTTGCAATGAAATTCTGAAGGGGAAAAAGGCACCTGAATCGTGGAAAGAGGCTTTCATCTCACTTATACCGAAAACAGAAACTGAGAAGAACCAGGTCAGAAACTACCGCCCTATATCTTTACTCAATGTGGATTATAAAATTTTTGCAGACATTTTGGCAAAAAGATTGAAAAGAGTGTTGATAGAGGAGATTCATAAGGACCAAACAGGCTTTCTCCCAGGGAGACATATGTCAGACAATGTGAGGAACATTATAGACATTTTGGAGTTGCTAGATGTTGACATTAACAGGAAAGCAGTTCTGATTTTTGTGGACGCGGAGAAAGCCTTTGACAATATCTGTTGGACTTTTATGAAAAAGAATCTCCAAGGGATGGGGGTAGGTCAAGGTTTTGAAAACGGTATAGGTGCAATATATTCCAAACAAAAAGCCAAGTTAATTGTAAACAATGTGGTAACAGAAGAAATACCCATAGAAAAAGGTACACGGCAGGGATGCCCAATATCCCCTTTGCTTTTTATATCAGTCCTGGAGGTTTTGTTAAACATGATTAGAAAGGACCAGTTGGTTAAAGGAGTTCAGGTCGGAGTTAGACATTACAAATTAAGAACATTTGCAGATGATCTAGTATTGACCTTGCAACAGCCAGACACTAGTACTAAAAGAGTATTAGAATTAATTGAAATATTTGGTCGAGTAGCAGGTTTCAAATTGAACAAACAAAAAACGAAAGTGTTGGAAAAAAATTTAACAATGGAAGAAAGAGAGAGTTTTCAGAATGAAACAGGCTTGGAAATAACAAAAAGGGTAAAATACCTGGGGTTAAACTTAACATCCAAGAATGTGAACCTATTTAAGGATAATTATGAAAAAAGTTGGTCAGAGGTAAAGAAGGATCTGGAAATATGGTCAAGGTTGAAACTTTCCTTGTTAGGCCGAATTGCTACTATTAAGATGAATGTATTGCCTAGAATGCTGTTTTTATTCCAGACGTTGCAGATTTTGGACAAGATGGACTGTTTCAAGAAGTGGCAGAAAGACATATCAAAATTTGTCTGGCAGGGCAAAAAGCCCAGAATTAAATTTAAGATTTTAACTGATGCAAAGGATAGAGGGGGGTTTGCCCTGCCGGACTTAAGACTTTATTATGAATCGGCAGCTTTCTGCTGGTTGAAACACTGGCTACTTCTTGAGAACACTGACATTTTGGACCTGGAAGGGTATGACAATAGCTTTGGTTGGCATGCATACTTATGGTACGACAAGGTAAAGGTGTATAAAAGTTTTAAAAACCATATTGTAAGGAAAGCATTGTATAATGTTTGGATTAGATATAAAGATCTGCTGGAAAGTAAAACCCCTAGGTGGGTGTCACCAATGGAAGCTAGGGAAGTAAAAAAGCTTAATATGGACTCTAAATGGCCAAAATATCATGAGATTCTAGAATATGATGGTGAAAGGGTGAAACTTCAGAGTTATGAGAAACTAAAGCCTAAGGTTCGAGATTGGTTGCACTATCACCAGATAAATGAGACATTTAAACAGGACAGGAAAATAGGATTTCAGAAAGAGAGGTCAAAACTAGAAACAGAATTGTTGGAACCCAATACTAAGAACTTATCAAAAATGTATAACTTGCTGTTGAAATGGAATACACAGGATGAAACGGTGAAATCAGCAATGATTAAATGGGCACAAGATATTGGTCATGATATTATGTTTGCTGACTGGGAACAGTTATGGACCACCGGTATCAAATTTACTGCATGCAATGCTTTAAAAGAAAATATTATGAAAATGATCTATCGGTGGTACATGACCCCAGTCAAGCTTGCAAAAATTTACCACTTGCCTAATAATAAGTGTTGGAAATGTAATGAGACTGAAGGCACCTTCTACCACCTTTGGTGGACCTGCCCAAAGGTTAAAGCTTTCTGGGAAATGATCTATAATGAAATTAAGAAGGTCCTTAAGTGGACTTTTCCTAAGAAACCAGAGGCTTTTCTCTTGGGCATGGTTGGCCAAGTGGTGTTAAGGAAGGATAGGATTTTCTTTATGTATGCCACTACAGCAGCAAGAATTCTACTGGCAAAGTATTGGAAGATGCAAGAACTACCTACTCTGGAAGAATGGCAAACAAAGGTGATCGACTTTATGGGACTGGCCGAGATGATGGGCAGAATCCGTGACCAGGGGAAAGAGACAGTGGAAGAGGACTGGAAGAAATTTAAAATATATCTTAAAAACAATTGTAAAATTGAGGAATGTTAAGATGTCAGGGGGTAAGAGGTAAAGAATTGCAGCAGTAATTAAAAAAACTAAAGGAAACTTTATGAAAGGGAATTAAGACAATGGACCTAAGGGTTGCTAAAGAACCATTAAACAAGGATGCAGGGATGGGGAGGTATGGGGAAGTCAAAAGAAAGAAGGGTATGAAATGATGATTTTGAAGCTATATTGTTCTATATTGTTTTTATTATCTGTCTGAAAAACGAATAAAAATTATTATAAAAAAAAAGAGAAGGTATTTTGCTCTCTTGGAAAGCCAAGAGCTTTGTGATGCCTAATTGAGGAGAACTGCCCTTAATGATTAACTGCCTGTAATAATCTTCCTTAATAATCTTCTATAATTTGTAGAGACCAAATTAGTATGTTTTAACAACCTGAAATTCTGAAACCAAAATGGTTGAGATAGAGAACATAATACTATATCATAATTCTTAGCAGTTCTGACGCCTCAGCACAAATTTGCCTCAAACGGGGGCATTCAGAAATAATGAACTTATCTGAAAACTGGTCTACATGGATATGCTATATGTAGCACTCACAATAAAAACAAAATCCTTGGTTTTTAGTTTTATATATGAACCAAAGAAAATTAGGATATAATGCAATGCTTATGTTCAATGTGAAGCGAAAGAGCAATCTGACAAAAGTCACATGGGACTGAAGATGCTACTTGCAACCAAGAGGAAGTGGGCACTGACAAAAGTAAATATGGCTGCAGCTTGGGAGTTATTAGTGAAGAATGATCAGCAACATTAAAAATGAATAAGTTCACATTGTTTGGTTTGGTTCATTTTCTTGAAACTGTCTGCAACAGAAGCAAGATGACCATATTCAAAACATGCCACACAAGAATGCAAAAACAAGTGGCTGAGCATGATTTGCTGTGCTTCATGCAACTGTGAAGAGCTGTGTCACCTTTAAAAAAAACTGCATTTCAAACATGCACTTGGATTTATAAGTTTAAAATGTTGTTGCTTAAATTTCTAATTTCTAATTTCAATGGTTATTATACGTTTGCTTCATTTTCATTTGACCCTTCCTCCAAGGAGCTCAAGGTGTCATACATGCTCCCTTCTCCTCTTTATCCTTACAACAGTCTGGGAGGGGCAGGTTAAAACAAGGAATGGTGATGGCAACCGGCACTTGGCAAACTTGGCAAACTTCACCAATGAGCAGGAATTTTAATATGAGTCCTCCTGCTCCTAGTCCAGCATTCTGTCTACTAGATTGTACTGGTGGTAATAGTGACTAATAACAGGTCTTTTACCCAACTTAAATAAAACGAATCCCTATATTTTGCAACCAAAATTAACTTTATGCATGCACTCATTCATTAATTATGGCATATGACCATTCCTGTGACAGCCATCTTGGGAAACGTCCAGAATTTATGCAATAGAATGGGCAATGGGTTCCTACATGGTCCTGAAACACATGCAAACCTCAGCATTGTTCATCATCGTTTATATGGCGGCCTGTGACAGACTCAGTACTGTAAGGGAGGAGTACCATGATTACCGGCCATTAGTATTAAAGTGTTCGGTTTTTTCCTTTTGAACCTTTTGGTTCCATTGCTCCACTGATTTTATTTAAATGCTTAGGGGTTATGATAGTTAATGCCTATCAGTTAATTTATTTTGCCTCACTTTCTTGGCAATAGATGAAGAGAAGGCCTAAACCAGCCAGAGTAATAGTTTTCCAACCTTACTTATACATTACCTCTCAATGACATTTAGAAGAATTTGCATGGCAAACTGGTGAAGAAAGGGCAAATAAAAATGAATCATATACAGAGCAGAAACAGGCTGGAACATGTTCCATTATGCGAATGAAAGTCACCAATTTCTGGGTTTGGAAGCTGAATGCAGTTTGTGCATTTGATGAGGTAATCGCTACTTTTTAAATGAAGAGTGTGGTGCCATATACAGTGCTTGTTTCA
This sequence comes from Podarcis cretensis, assembly GCF_951804945.1. Taxonomy (NCBI): domain Eukaryota; kingdom Metazoa; phylum Chordata; class Lepidosauria; order Squamata; family Lacertidae; genus Podarcis; species Podarcis cretensis. The sequence continues at coordinate 32,763,928 of NC_137173.1, read as the reverse complement.
AGGTAGGGTAAAATGGCTCATGTAAAGAACCTCTTAGTGCTATGTTATGGCCCCCTCATGCAGATTCTTTCAGGTGGGGGGGCATTCATTGACCTCTTTGTATTGACTGAAAAAGCTTTGATCCTAACCAAGTTTAACAGGAAGATGGAGCACACCTGACACACACGGTAATCAACTTTTGTAAATACCATGGCAAAGGTCAGAGCAAAGGCCGACTGATTTCTTTGTAATGTTTTGCCACATCTGGGAAATTAGGTGATTTGCATAGCTGTGACCTGCTTCAGATTGGAAGCGAAGAAAATGAGCTAACTGTGTTTTTGTGTGCATCTGTGCTTCTTCTTTCCTGTATTGATGGGAATGAATGCATTACAGCCACTTAAAAGTATCTTAGCTTCTTATGCATTTTCAGCAGCATTTTAAAAGTACCCTTTGCTAATGCACCGGCACTGAAGAAATGTGGCTGTTATGTAAGTGACAGTTCCCAGTTGTGCTTGGGCTCCATTGACGGAGTTGAACTTCTGTTGTATAGGCTGAGTACATGCCAAACATTTAAAGCACATTTTCTTATTCCCAGTTTAGGCCTTTAGGCCTTGTCCTCTTCATCTGTTGAAAATTTACAAAAGACCTAGATATTGTAAAATGTATTTGCTAATGTGCATGATATGCTATTTTCCTATTTTCCTATTTTCCTATCGAAAGCATCTGTAGCCTGATCTCCTAAAGTCTTTCTTTCACATTACATGGTGAAAAATGCAATTGTAGCTCCTAATTTACTCTTCACAGAGAACTGTAACTGTCTGGAGCAACCTGTGTCATACACATTTGCAATCACAGACTTGTCACAGTCATGAAATGCATGTAAAATATATTCAGTATATACAGTACCTAAAAACATAGTGCCACAAAACTGTCTGTCTACTATGATCTTGCTGCCTGGGAATTTGTAGAAACCAAAATATATTGTGTTATGTAGGTGCCTGACTCAAAGGCACTTAAAATCTAAAATAATTAGGAACATAATGAAGGGAAGGACAGGGGTGGGGAATTGTTACTGTAGAACAACCATAGGTTAGAATTCTTGTATACGTTATGCCTTACTATTGGCTTACTATTGTAGTTAAATATAATAGCTTTGTGTGTTTTCCCATATGGTTTGGAGGGTTTGTTAAGTTGTGGGTGAACATATCAGACGACACAGCGATTCTTCAAACAGCACTTGTTTATTCAAAGGCCAGAACAGAACTGAACTGAGGAGCTCAGTCAGCCTGCTTATATAGAGCTCCAGAACAACGTAACTGTAACAACTTTCTAAAACTATCCAATCACTGAACGTCACTTTCGATCCTTCATTTGCATACAAACTATCCAATCACTGAACATCACTTTCGATCCTTCATTTGCATAACTATCTACAGTATCCCCCTGCTGGCCCAGGGTGAGAACTTCAGTACATAACAGAGTTCAAGACTCTTACAAGCTTAGCACTCATGGGAATAAGAAGTGATGGAAAATTTAATTCACAGTGGGTTGACGATACTACAGACTTTATACAAGGATGCCACAGGAAACGGAAGTTTTATCAAATTTACATAGTACTGTTCAAATATTATGTAATAGTCATGTAATTATCTAACTATTCTGTAATAAGCACCTGTGTGGTGCCTGCCAACCTGAAAGATGCAACAACTCTCAACTAGGGTAAGGTGATAGAGCCGATTATGGAAGAACAGCTACAAGTGTTTCTGGAGGAAATATATTATCTAGATCCATTTTAATCTGGGTCCAGGTGCAGGTTTTGGGATTGAATCAGCCTTGGTTGCCCTGCTGGATAACCTTTATTGGAAGAGGGACACGGGGTTGCCATATGTCCAGAATTTCCTGGACATAGCTGGAATATGGCAGTCGGAAGCAGTGTTCAGGCAGAAATCGCTGAAATGTCTGCGAAAATCTGGATGTATGGCAACCCATGTTGGAAGTCTAGATTTTGTCAAATTTCCTAAAAAATAGTTCAAAAACTTCATTTTAAAATTTTTGTTTTAGATTTTGCAAAACAACTTTGGGCAACATTGGGCAAAAGTAAAAAAAAAAGCTCTGGATTCTCATTTTTTGAAATACAGTGGTACCTCTAGTTACAAACTTAATAAGTTCCGGAGTCCGTTCTTAACCTGAAACTGTTCTTAAGTAGTGGCGTGCTTTTGCTACTGGTGCTCTTGCTGCTGCTGCGCCACCGGCACACGATTTCCGTTCTCACCCTGGGGCAAAGTTCTCAACTGAAGGTAACTCTTCCAGGTTAGCGGAGTTTGTAACCTGAAGCGTTTGTAACCTGAGGCGTAACTCGAGGTACCACTGTATGGCAACCCTAGGATAACTTAAGGTCTGCCTTACCCTTTATGTCCCAATCCAATCACTGAGGTCATATGGGGGAGCACTATTACTGGTTCCCCCATGGACTAGAAGAATGTTTCATGTCATGAAGAGTCGTGTCCTCAGATATTCAGTTTATGTTTTGAATTTTGTATGTTGCATGCTTTTATTTTGTAAGGCACTTGGGGACCCAGTTCATGGAAAAACAAGGTATAAAATTTTAATATAAATAAATAAACATCCAGCGCAGTCTTTAGCATATGCGCTGCCAGAGTGCAAAAATCCACCCAGTGCCCCCAAATTTAGTTTAGCCCCCAAATTAACTTTTATTATGATGTAAGAGTTAATTTTGCGTGCACAGCGCCTTTGAAAATGACAAGCGCTGTTGTTGAGTCTGATGAGTGTCACCGTTGTAAATGACAAGCGCTGCCGCTGGCATGGCGCATCTTTGTAAATGAGCGCACAAAGTCAAAAGTCCTTTAGTGAAACAGTAGGTATACATTTCGGTAATACCTAGGTATATATGTATTTTGTTTTTCTAGCTTGATCAAAATTATTGTTTCCTAACAGGTAGAGCTGGACCATAAAGAAGGCTGATCGCCGAAGAATTGATGCTTTTGAATTATGGTGCTGGAGGAGACTCTTGAGAGTCCCATGGACTGCAAGAAAATCAAACGCATCCATTCTTAAGGAAATCAGCCCTGGGTGCTCACTGGAAGGACAGATCCTGAAGCTGAGGCTCCAATTCTTTGGCCACCTCATGAGAAGAGAAGACTCCCTGGAAAATACCCCAATGTTGGGAAAGATTGAGGGCACAAGGAGAAGGGGACGACAGAGGACGAGATGGTTGGATAGTGTTCTCGAGGCTACCAGCATGAGTTTGAGCAGACTGCGGGAGGCAGTGGAAGACAGGAGTGCCTGGCGTGCTCTGGTCCATGGGGTCACAAAGAGTTGGACACGACTAAAGGACTAAACAACAACAGGTAGATAGTTAAGAGTTTCAGCAGCTTCAGTGGTGGGTGCCTGCTGCCCCCCCGAATTTGGTGCCCAGGTGCCCTGCACCCCTTGCATCCCCCAGGTAAAGACGGTCCTGTAAACATCAGTTCAATTGATTTCAAAATTTATCTTGCTCTAGGCTTCAATTCTCTGGGGGGGGGGGGGCGTTTCCTGGAACTGCTTCCATCCATCCATCCATTCATTCATAGAACACTGATTTCTACTGACATTACAGAGGGAGATAGTGGAGGGGAATTTTGAATTCTTCACTCTGCCTTAAGCCTGCAGGTGCAACAAGTGCAGTTTGTGAGTGGGAAGCATAATTTTTAAGGATAAGCAGGAGAGTCCTAATATCTTACAGGCCAGAATAGTGGCTACTTGACAGGCTCAGCAGGGGGAAAAGTGTTTGAATACCATAAAATCCATGAAGAAATCTTTGGGATTTTTTTTTTTAACGTAAATGGGGAAAGTTCCTAAAATCAATATTCCACTGTTAGAATCCTGACATTTAGATCTTTTAAAACTTAGAAATTTAAACCTGAGAATCTTCACTATCTATATCATGCCAGTTTTGATTTATGTATTTTTGTTACCTTTGGGAGCCTTTATATTAAATGTGACAGTTGTAAATTCATATTGTAAAAAATTAGGACAAGTTATGAACCCGCATCTTTTAGTCTGTGTTTGGTCTATTGCTAAAGAAATCATCTCAATTTGCATCTGTAAGCATTACTACCTCTCACGAAGAAGGAATAAACTGGGATCAAGGTAGGCTTCTAGTGCTGCAGAGAAAGAAGCCTAAGGCCACATAGATAAAACAAGAACCTTTGTGTTGGCAATAACTTGGCACAAGCAAGCTTACAGCCTGTACAGAAACGTGTGTATGTGTGTATATGCAGGCATGTATGCAGCAAATAGATTTTGTGCACTGAAGAACAAGTATTAGATAATGACTTTGTGGATTACTTAATATTTATAAGTGGTTATAAATAATGGATGATTCTACTTCAGTTTAAAGCCAGTAGTGTACTCTGTAATTTAAAGCTTCAATCCAAAAGTGTTTATTAAAGTTCAGGAAGCCTCACTCATTCTCTTACTCTGAAATAAAATGTAACTTATTAAAAATTAAGAAAATCTTTTAGGAGCCATTAGGGGCACTACAGTAAATAAAATCCCAATTGCCTAGTATCAGCCATTTGCTTTTGGCAATGCATTACTTCTGATGGCATGACAGGGTATTCCAACCTGACCTGCAAATTAGAAGTATGGCGTGGCACAGCATGGAAGGCTTTCCCTCTTTGTAAAGATGGTCCTGAGAGCATTTCTCCAGCCTCTTTTGATTAGAGACATCACTAAAGTTAATTATGACCCGTTTTGGGATAAGAAATCATCCAGCTTGTAACTGTTGGATGTATTTTAAATTGAGCGTCATTTCTCCCCGAGGTTCTTCCCTGGCTCAGAATGTAAAATTAAATTCTGCTCATGCAAAGTCAGCATTCTGGTCTGCATTGCAATAACATCCACAAGTATACTTTGATGTTAGCTAATTACTCTCTATGAAACTCTCATCAAAATAAGATTTTGGTGAACAGCTTCTTTGGTGCATGTGTCGACATTCTTCAGTGCTAACTCTATTACTCTCACCAAATATTTTACTGATTTTTTTTAAAAAAATAGTTTTTATTAAAGTTTTATTAAAGTTTTAAAACAAACAAATAAAAAAGGAAAGTACATATAGTGTCTCCTTTTTCGATTCATAGTCTTTTTCACAGTTTGTTTGAATTTGGTATGAAATACATCTTGCAGTTGGAGAAAAAGTGAGGTGAAAGAGAGGGAGAGAGATTGGGGGTAATGTTCCTTCATTTTTTCACATAGTGTTAGTGTAGGGTTTTGTGTCAGCATCACATTTCCAAGTCCTTTATATATATAAAAAATTATTTTTATTGGCGTTGTGAGAGATTAGAGGGTCCAGAATTTGATTGTGTTGTGTTCAGTTTGTTGCGGTGTAGTGAACTATGCAGCCACCAGACCACCTAATGAAGCAACCTTTGGTTTGGTGAATGTATGGTTGTGAGTTTGGGGAAGGGGTAGGCTATATGCTTGAGTCTCTTCTAATTTCTGGATCCAACAAGGATCCAGTTGCTATAATAGGGAGACATGTTTCTTGGTAATGTCTCCCTGAGTATGGGGCATTAAGAGTCCCCTCCCTCAACTATCAGAAAGACAAAAGATAGAGTTGAGGTGTGTAAGCTAGAAACAGGAAGTAGGCCGGGCAGCTAAGCAACAGAGCCATGTCTGATTTCTTCTGGAATCCAAGGCTATGCCTATGGGAGAAGCAAGACCCTCTTGGGGTGTTAAAGCTGTGAACCCCTTCATCGTAGGCTCAGGTTGTGTGTGTGTGTGTGTATATATATATATATATATATATATATATATATATAATACACCATATATCATAAAAACACCACAGTCTCTGCTGTCCTTGTTCTGAGGAAGTGCCTGGAATATTGCATCGCTTGGAAATCGGAGTGTCATGCAACAGTATTTTCTCTATTTGCATCATACTCTTAATTCATGGTTGTCAGGGTTGAGGAGTCAGTGACCCTCCAGATGTTGTTGGACTCCAACTCCCATCAGCCCCAACCAGCATGATGAAAGTTGTAGTCCAACTTCTAGGCAATCAGTTTCCACATCCCTCGTTGTTGCAAATGTTTTATTTAGTTGCTGTCCTCTATTTCAAATCTAAAATCCTGTTTTCTTCCTGGGGTGCGTTTGTTTTGGCATGGTAAATTCAAATGGGACTCTCAACCATGGCTTGTGCTAGGAATTATAATTCCCAATTCCCAAGTGCGAGAAAGTGCAGCATCCAACACAAGCACCAACCTAACAGGCCTAGAGAGGACTTGCAGAAAGACCATAAATAATGAATATGTTTGGACCCTGATTGATGTTTATGAATCCCCTGAATTTGGTTGCTTTATTTCATTTTACATGGTTTTATACTGTTTTCATGGGTATTGTTTTTATATTGTACCTAGTGTACACTTCTTAGAAACTTTAAAAATATCCAGCAGTGTAGAAATGCTTTGACTGATTAAGCAAGTTAAAGGTAAAGGGACCCCTGACCATTAGGTCCAGTTGTGGCCGACTCTGGGGTTGCGGCGCTCATCTCACTTTATTGGCCAAGGAGCCGGCATACAGCTTCCGGGTTATGTGGCCAGCCTGATCAACTCGCTTCTGGCGAACCAGAGCAGCTCACGGAAACGCCGTTTACCTTCCCGTTGGAGCGGTACTTATTTATCTACTTGCACTTTGACGTGCTTTTGAACTGCTAGGTTGGCAGGAACAGGGACCGAGCAACAGGAGCTCATCCCGTCACGGGGATTCGAACCGCCGACTTTCTGATCGGCAAGTCCTACGCTCTGTGTTTTTACCGACAGCGCCACCCGCGTCCCACGATTAAGCTAGTTATGACCTTTTAAATGTGTTTTGTGAGGGGAATGTTTTTTGCTATCATGTTATGGGATTTTCTTTTGGGGTTTTATGTTGTAAACTGTCCTGTGATCTTCAGATGAAGGGTGCTTTATTTATTTATTTATTTATTTAATTTCAGGTTGAATCAGGAGACTTTGTTCATCATTTTGATAGGGTTGCCATACGTTCGGGAATTCCCCGATATGTCCTCTTTTGGAGGTCCTACATGCCTATCTGGGGGGGGGTTACATTTTTAAGCAAATGACATGGATTTTGGGTTTTTTAATGGGGGGGGGCTATGGCTCTGGTATGGGGGCTCTGACCCGGTGGCAGCGGAAGGGCTATCAGGCGATTGTCAAAAAAAAGCTCAACAACATTTTGTGTCCAGATTTTTACCTTTTGAAATATGTCAAACACCCATTCTGCTTCTGTTGTTGATGGTAACTTTAGATTTCTCCCTAAAAGGCAGAATATAAAGCACATAAATAAATGCAGCACGTATATACATAATGACAAGGCACACTAACCTACTGGACCTGGACCCTGGGGGGACGGGAATAGGTTCTAAGGCGTTTTCCCTACATATTTGATTCAGGATTTCATGTGTTTTCCTCTTTCTCCATAAAAAGTCATCAGAGATATTCACTCCACTGACACGTATGGAGAACCAGACAGGAGATCCGTTTATGAGAAGGGACAGAACTGCAGATACCATACATATTTTGTGGCTGTGTTGTGTGCCCACCTTCTCATGTTGAGAAGTGACAGTCTATAATTTGATATTGCCTTTCTTTTTGTTTTGAATGATAAAAAAATGGTGTTTAAAAAATGACTATGTTTTGTATTTCCCATTCAATGCACTGATTCACCTTGCAGATTTCCAGACTACACTGGAATTGATTTGTTAGTTGTGTGTAGATGGGATTATTATACATTTTTAAATTGTAACACTGAACTGTCTAAATCCTCCTCTGATATGCCTATGGTTCCACTGATTTGAGGTGGATAATCTGGGATAGCTCTCTCCCTTTGATTGTTCTGAAGTGCAGATCAGAAATATACAAAGTAATGTGTCAATGAGAGCTTTCTGATATGAGAACTAAATAGTGAAATATCTCCATCTGTCTTTTAAGTTATAAAGCTACTGATAAGACCGTTTGGCAAATGCTTGATGAAGAGCTCTGAATTTTACTCTGCACCAGTTTATTCACCAGTTTATTTGAATAGTAAGGACAAAGGAATATTTATCTTGTCAAGTACCATAAATAAACCCATTAAAGTCATATATCTCTGTGGAATAATAAAGCGGGATGGTACAGTAAATATATTAGTTCTGCTCCATTTTGTATTTGTGGTGTTTCCCTTAACAGACTACAGCATTCTTGTTTCTATCAGAAATATCCACTGAATTGAAAAGTGCTGTTGTTGGAGATGTCTTGCTCATTATATTGTTATATATATATATTTACATACAATATATTATATTGTAATATATATGTTTGTGTGTGTGTGTTTTCTTAGTGTTTGGAAGACTGGCATTTTTTTGTAATACTTTTTTGTAATTAAAATATCAGTGCTGTACAAAAGCAAATATGATATAGGATACAAACACAATGGCACAGTATTCATGCACAGTGAATTAGGAAAGTGCTGCAAAGAAAGTCAGGCCCTGTCCAACTAGCCCACTGTTCATCATTCTGACTGGCAGCAGGCAGAGGTACAGTGGTACCTCGGGTTAAGAACTTAATTCGTTCCAGAGGTCCGTTAAGAACCTGAAACTGTTCTTAACTTGAGGTACCACTTTAGCTAATGGGGCCTCCCGCTGCCGCCGCACCACTGCCGCTCAATTTCTGTTCTCATCCTGAAGCAAAGTTTTTTAACCTGAGGTACTATTTCTGGGTTAGCGGAGTCTGTAACCTGAAGCGTCTGTAACCTGAAGCATCTGTAACCTGAGGTACCACTGTATTCCCTGTCACCTGTCACTGATCTCCTTAGTTGAAGATGCCAAAAATTCAACCTTGGACCTTCAAGCATGAATAGTTTTTTCTCATCCCCTTTATGACCAGACGTCCCTATAGTCCAGGTATGGAAAGCCTGTGGCTCTCCAGATGGTGTTGGGCTACAAATGACATCATTCCTGAACAATAGAGTGGAATGGAATGGGCTTGGAGTCCATAAATTTCTGGAGGTTCCCCATCTCTGCCTATAGTTCATGGGTTATAACTTCTCCTAGCGCACAAATAGCTGTGCATTGCCCATATATCGAACCACCCTGAGATCTACAGGTATAGGGCAGCATATAAATTTAATAATAATAAAGAAAGAATAAGTACAACTCTGCCTTCAGGTATGGCCTCCTTCGAATTCCTGGAACTAAGACTTGCTGCAGGCATCTACTTTAGGAGCATAGCCAGAGAGCTGTGTAGAGCACACAGATGGGTGGACGTGTCCTTTTCTGTTCCAATTTCTCTTTTTTTCCAATTGTAAGTTTAGTTCTCTACATTTCCATGTGAGTTTGCAATGTTTAAAAGTGTCCTCGTTAAATTCAGCAGGATTTTAGTGCGAATTTCTCCTAATAGGCACATCCTTGTATGCAATTTTGCCTAATATACACATTTCCCCTTATATAATGCATATCTGTATGCTACTTTCATTCATATATGCTTTTTAATGCACACTTTACCCTAGTGTATGTGTTTTGTACACATTACTTGGCTGGAGAACCGCATTGCAAAATTAAGAGAACAGTAGATTTCGAAGGATGGCTGTTTCGGGTCTGCATATTGTTTTGGAAAGCGATAGGTAGATTTGCCTGCAAATGTCCTGATCATACTTAAATTTGCACCAAATTGTACAGATCCATCACTTGAAGGCCATAAGCTGAAGAAGTCAGAATGCAAACATTTGTTGGCTGGAAGCAATCCATCCTCACTTTTGGTTTCTTGGAAACATTGATTGGTGTAAGTGTAGGTCGATAGAGGCTTTTGTGTTTGCATTCAAACATTAATCAATCACATTTTATTAAAAATTTAAAATCATAAGTGAGACACAAGAGCTTGGAAAACATTTGGGGTCTGCTGTACAAGGGAATGAATAACACATTTAATACCAAAACCACACTTATTAGGAAAACAGAATGCAATATTATGGCTGTTTTACTATCACAGTTTTAAATACCAGTAATATTTAGTTATGATAATAAGGTAGCAAAAAGGCTTACTGCCAGGGAAGGGTGCCAGGTCCAGACTCCGAGAACATTGCTGTATGTGACTTTCCATACCACATTGTTGCTATTGAGCAAAAGGTCAGTAAGCAAACATTGCATATATTGTATTTGGTTCAAAATGTGGACTACATTTATCAAATGTCATGCTGCTGTAAATTTGGGCACACAAACACAGTGAATACTTTCCATTCTGTCTTTCATTGTCCGACAAAGGAAATTAGTATAGATTGACTACATATCCCCAAGGGAGTGTTGTTTGAATTGTTTCTTTCTTGTGTAGTGTAACAATCAAAGTAGTAACTAGAATAGACAGTGTAGAGCCTGCAACTGACTTTCCACAAAAACCCCTTTCGTGCACCTCAGTTTCTCTATATGTGATATGCAAATATGACAACTATTTTATGGAGTGCCAAGCATTTTACAGTGCAGAGGTAAAGCCTTTCCCTTGTTGAAGCTGTTATCGAGGGGTTTTAATGGAGATGCAGAACTTCCAGGCTGATCAATGACAGTGACAGCTAAAGTAAAAATGGATGAATCAAAGTGACATTACAAGGAACAGAAAACCAAGGAGGCAAGTAGCAATAGATTAGATCTATAGGCATGGAAAGATGGGCATCTAGGAGAGGCAGATAAGAAGACAGAACATAAATTCAAAGGCTCAGTGAGGGATTAGTAAATTGAAGGGCTGCTGGGGTACATACAATAACCCTTTTATTGGGATTTCCATTGACACCTGGAATAATGGATGACTGAACCAAACAGTGGGAGGAAAACACCAGAGAGGGGAAAACACTTGTGCTATTCTCTGTCATAATCCTAAAGACTCCCTTAGAAGCCCAGTCTGAACTCTTACAAGTGATGGAATTAGTGGGACACTTCTTACATCTGTGCCATAGGCAACTAATACAGGGGAAAATCCATTGCTTTGAATCCTAAATGTGCTTTAGATCCAGGAAAGGATCCTGCTGGTGGAAGGAGGATTTTTTCATTTTGGCCAATTACCCCTCTTCCCCATGTTTCCAAAGGCTCCCCCCACCAATTCTCTGGGGACACATTTTCAGGGGCTGCAGGGAGGGAGGAGAATTGCCAAAAGTTGGTTCCATTCCTTCAGCTAGTGGAAGCAATTTCAGGATCTCTAAAAGTCTCATAAGTTTTTCTAAGTGTTACGGGCCTATGATATAGGAATGGCTGAATCACACAAAGTTTCTGCATCGAAAGACAAATCTCATTTCAACATTTAGGTTGGTTTATACCAGGAATGGGGAATCTTTTCCAGCCAAAGGACCATGTTTCTTCATAGACAACCTTTCAGGGACCAAGTGTCAGCAGTGGTTGGAGCTAGTGGCAAAAGTGGGTGGAGCAATGGATGTGACTGGAAAAGCCCAACTCACATTTCCCAAAACTAGGTAACTAACGGATATTTATGTTGTGAATAGGTGTCAAAAGATGATCTGTACTGATTTCAGCATGTACTGTTGACAGCAACATACATTGACTCACCTTCTGGAAGACTGGTTGAAAATCAAAACAGGCTGATGGAAAAAGAGAAATCATGGCTGTCATGGGCTCAGAGCATTGTGTGAATAGGTTCACGTTTATGCACTAAGTAAGTATTGTGCATTACTCACCATGTTATGCATTTCACGCATTTGATTCCTGCGCAAAAAGAAACAAGTTAAAGTAGCGGATATAATTATGGTTATATATTCTGATGTGAAATGGTAATGCCAAGGGTAGAGTAGATGTGAGTCATTCTTTAGCAGCAGAATAAAGGGAAAGGCAGATGACAGCTAATCTCACACATACATATTTACCACAAAACACTGTTGTTGTTTTTTAATAGAGAGAGGGAGAGGAATATAACTACTATAACTCATGTCCAAAATAATCCCCTTTCAGGGGGGAAAAATTGCATGCTGCAATACAGACATAGCCTAAGTGGGATGGATCATAGGCTGGTAAGTGCTTGCCAAGAGAACTGAATGACCTTTGCTGTGGCTGCAGAAAAAGGGCAGACCTCAAAGACCAGAAGGGTTGGCCAGGGATTGCACCACACACAGAGAGAGCCTACACATAAGCACAGTAGGTCAAGAATTATTATATTTTGTTGGATTCTGTGCTGGCTAGATTTCAGAAAAACAGAGCCACACCCCATTCAGCCCATCGAGAGTATACCTGGCACCAACTGCTGAACATTTGTATGTATGCATCTGTCCAAAGAATATAAGACAAGCCTGCTGGATCAGGCAAATGACCTCTCTAGTCCAGTCCTGCAAACTGGACATGAACGCAATAGCACTCAGCCAACCGGCGATTCCCAGCAACTGTCAGGCCCTGAAAACTGGGTCAGCAGTGGAGCAAGCCAATCAGGCACCTGGAGCAGCGTGCGCCCTGTGCACAGGGGCAGAACAAGCTGCCTGCGGGGTGGCGTAAGCTAGGGCAGGATGCTCTGTGAGGCCTCCAAGGAGTCTGCCTGCCTCCTCCCACTCAGCCACCCTACAACTGAGGGGGAGGCGGTGGCTGGATTGTCTGGGGGAGTGCGGAGCCTGCGTGTGATGGCCTGGGATTCAGACTCAGATGCTGAACCTGAGGGATCCCAGCCTACACAGGATTCCCCGCCTCCAGAACCAGCTGAGCCAGAGCTGGGGCATGAGCCTGAAGGGTCCTCACCTGTGCTGGATCCTCAGGTGCAGACATTTGCTGAGTCTGCTCTGGCTCCTGAGGTGATGGAGGACCCATTGCCTGCAGGTGCTCCACTCTCAGCCCCGGCAGAGGAAGCTGAGGTTGCCTCTGGGTCCGGTAACCCTCCAGCCTCTCCTGAGCTGCAGAAGCTCGGGGCAGAGAGGCCGAGGGAACTAAGTTCCCGCAGGAGGAGTGCTCGCCTCCAGGCCAGGAGAGGCGAGTCACCAGAGGATCGGGGCCGCCCTATGCCTCGAGGCAGATAAAAGCTGGTCAGCCCAAGCCCCAAGTTGCGGGAGCAACATTGTTGGTTGCTAGTTCCTGCCTGAGCTCCTGACCCGCCCTGGCTCCCTGCTTGCATGTCTGTTCCTGACTTCACCCGACTCCTTGCCCTGCACTCAGCTTCAGCTACTACAGACTGCCTCCATGTTGCGCCTTTGACCACGGACTGGACTTGGACCTCGCCTCTCGGGTAACCCATGGGGCCAGCACACTGCGGTTGCCCACCCACCATGTCACTCCCAGGAGAGACATGTGACTTGGGCATGCTGCAGGCCTCGCGGTGAGTTCCACCCAGCATTTTGTCACCCCTCTCAGTAGTGACACCTGGGGCTACCCGCCCCCACTGCACCTGCTTGTCAGTATATGGAAACATCACGGCTGCAGACAGCCAGATTGTTGACACTACATGATGCGCTTATCTGTGGGAAAGAAGAATTTCCCAGGACGTTCACAGGCTGGATAAGTCTTTGTGAAGAGTGTAACTTGAAACCCTCTGTGTGCGCATGTTCAGGAAGTTTGTCAGACTTGCTGGAAGAACTGAACTGAAAGGATGTGTTTTTCTCAAGTGCTGTAATGTCAGAAATAAACATCATGTAAATAGATTTCTGACTTATTTTCTTTCCCTTGCGGAAGCAGGAGGGAAGGGTTGTGCATTTTGCCCATGCTTGGGAAAATGTCGCCTATCAAAATCTCCCTGGTCTGTCCGAGATATCAGCCAGAGGAGGTTACCGGTAAGCAAGCTCCGAGGACAGTGAGAGGGGCCAGTCTCTATGGAGGGGGGCTTGCAAACCAACACTGCTTTCCTCCGCCCCTGGACTGGGTTTGTGTTGAGGTAGTTTTGTTCTCACCAGTGTGTAGCTCTTGGCTTGAGCCATGAACAGAGAGATCTATTAACCCCTTCCTTTGTAGCAGTGTTTCCCAACCACCAGCAGCATCATAATCATAATCATCATGTGTACTACTCCTTCCATTCTACACAGAACAAACTCTTACCAAACAAAGGACCTTGTGTCAAAATCCAGAGATGGATTGTCTTTTGACAACAATGTGAAAGAGGAGAGACTGAAACAGATACTCCCCCTAATTCATTGTCTCGCACAGAGCTGAGCATGAGCAAGAGATCCCTTTAAATTATTACACATTATAAACTGTTTCCCATTAAAAGGCAATGAAAGAAAACTGTACTTAACGTGGGGTGTAGGGGCAATGACACAGATAGCATTGCACAACATATACCAATCTGCTACCGAATCAGCAAGAGGCAATAATAATAAATGGGCTCAGGAGACTGAATTCAAAACATGCTTTATTTAGTCTTGCTCTAATGGGAATTAAGCCCCCAAATCAATGTGAACCCCTGTGCATAAAAATGCTTATATTAGTGAAACATACAAAAATGCATTATATAAAGGAAAATTGCTTTGGAAAAAAATGTATATTAAGGAAAATCGCAGACAAACATGTATATATTAGGGGAAATTTGCATTAAAATGTTGGTGAATTTTCATGAGGGCTAACAAAAATAATTCCCATACTGATGTGGAAATGTGAAGAACTGAACTGAAGTCAGGAAAAATGAGAAACTGAGAAAAACCAAAACTGACAGATTTGCCTGTCCCTTGCTACAACAAGTGCAACTTACTCTGCCATTGCCATTGGTTTTATCAATATCCTGTTGATTTGCCACTCTTCTTTTAGTACCAGACATTATAGTTTTTTCACCTTGATTTTCAGGCTTCTAGAATCAACATACAAGCATATATTCATTATACGTTTATTGTATTATATCATACCATTGTTTCTGTAATTCCCTCCCCCTTTTTTCTTAATGCTCATTATCATTCTCTCAGCAAATCTGACAGCAGAGAATAGCGGGACCTTCTTGGCTATGCCACTCTGGTTATGGAACTCCCTCCTGTCAGAGATACACTTGTCCCCGTTGTTGATGCCTTTCTGACATCTGTTAAAGACATATCTGTTTTATGTGGTCTTTGGGGACTCAAGACATGTTTGGCCAGTTTCTATCTGTGTCAGCTTCTGTATTGCTGCTATTTTGTAACTGAATTGTGTGTTAGATCGTTTTATGATTTCAATATTGATTTTATGTGCTATTTTGTTGCATTCCGTGTATACCGTCCTGAGAATTTTGGTTGAAGGGCAGCTCATCAAGACCCTCTTGGCTCCCCCCAACCCAAAATTAATAGCTGCTCTGCAGTCTTTGTGTTTGGACAGGGGCAGCTTTTGATTTCTAGAACAATTTTAAATATGAGCATACCAATATTTATGAATTTATGATGAGGTGAGCACAGATTAGGGTAGAGACGCATGTTTGTTTACTTTGGGGGTAACTTGGATTTCTATAAAATCCCAAGGCTATATGGCTGTCAGAGGTGATACCAAAAGGAACAGCAAGTCACTAAGGAACTGCCAGAAATTTACAGTCAAACTCCACATTCCAAATTAAGAAGCATTGTTAAGATTAGAGATAAGGGACAAAGGAGAAATCAGAAAGAAAGAAAGAAAGAAAGAAAGAAAGAAAGAAAGCATTTATTTAGAGAATATCTCTAGATTAGATACTCTTGAAGAAGTCTCATCCATGGTGTTCAGTAAATGAAGACTGGATGACAAACTTAACATGTCCCAATGTTTATTCCTGTGGGATCAAAGGAGGGAGTGGACAGAGGGAACAAAATTCACTAATTAGATGTAACCAGAGGAAGCTTCATGTTCCTTCCTATCCAAGAACACCTGTGGAGATGGGCTACTGACACTTTTCCAACCCAGGGTGATGTGAACTGGGAGAGAGTTCCTTACTGCAAACCATACAGGCAGCGACCGTTTTAGGCGCATCTGATACGTGAGCATCATGCCAAACTTGGTAGTGACCCGAAAACGTCACTAAAACATCACAAAAAGGGAAAAGGTGGTGGGGGGGGGAACAAGGTTGTTGCAGACTTTTTCAATGGCATTTCAAATATATGTGATTTCACTAAAACACATGGTGCCTTGGAATGTGTAAATTGGGAGTTGCCTGTATTGCATTTATGTTGGAGGGGCAGAGGGAGAAATGCTGTATTAGACTGTGATGCTTGAATACTTTGCATTGTCAACTTCCTGTTCTGTAGATTGTGCCTATATCAGTGTGGGGGTATTTCTAAGTTCCTTAATGTGCACTTATGTTCCCCAAAATTCTTTGGAAGAACTCCATCTCATATCTAATCAAATTGGGCCACTGACAAGACACCCTGCGATGCTTTAGGGAAATCCTGGAGTTGGACTGGATGCAGTGTGAGGGCACTGCTGAAGGGAACCAGGCAGGACAGCTTTAAAGCTTAAGTGGATTACATTTCTATATAACCCAGTTATGGGTCTGTGGATTCAAGAGAGTCCCCCCCCCCCCCGGCTGCCTGCCTGTCAGATAGTTCCCCTGACAGGCAGGGTTTTATTAGCTTTTCCAACCCAGCTCTCTCAGCATCTTTCTTTCCCCCCTGATCACATCCCTCAGCTGGCTGTCTCAACTCTTCCGGTATCTCTGTGTTCCCTAGAGCCCTTCATCATTTAGCTGCACCAGCTGCCTGCATTGGCCTCCCCACAACAAAGCCCAACCCTTTCCTCTTCCCCAGTGCTTCCTACAACAACCACTGGACATTTTGCTTCTTTTCATCTCTGCTTGCAGCAAATCTCCTATAGGCACTAGTAAATGTTTCACATGGGTAAGCCCCCCAACTCAGAACTGCTGTGGTCTACATCAGAACACTTCATGTTTGGAAGATTATCCCAGTTATGTGCTTCTGATGGTGACAGTGGCTTACGGAGTTCTGAAAACCCCTTGAACATTAAGTGGGTGGATTTCCCAGTTCCTGAACTCGCAGTCAGTTCTGTTAAACTAACGGAAGCTGTATACGCTAAGGATTTCTACTGTGTAAAAGGAAAAGGGTCAAGGGACCCCTGACCATTAGGTCCAGTCGTGGCTGACTCTGGGGTTGTGGTGCTCATCTCGCTTTATTGGCCGAGGTGTACAGCTTCCAGGTCATGTGGCCAACATGACTAAGCCGCTTCTGGCGAACTAGAGCAGCACACAGAAACGCCGTTTACCTTCCCGCCGGAGCGGTACCTATTTATCCACTTGCACTTTGACGTGCTTTCGAACTGCTAGGTTGGCAGGAGTTCTACTGTGTATGTGGTCATAAAATGGCTGATGTGCTAGAGATGAGTGAATCTGTTAATTTCATTTTTAAATTCAGTTCTCCACATTTCCACAACATGTAATCATAGAATTGCAGAGTTAGAAAGGACACTGAGGATCATCTAGTCTGAACTCCTGCAATGCAGGAATCTCAACTAAAGCATCCATGTCAGATGGCCATCCAACTTCTGTTTAAAAATCTCCAATGAAGGAGAGTCCACCATCTCCCAAGGGAGTCCATCCCACTGTTGAACAGCTCTTACTGTCAGAAAGTTCTTCTGGATGCAAAATTGGACTCTTCTTTATTGTTACTTGAAGCCATTGGTTCAGGTTCTATCCTCTGGAGCAGAAAAAAACAAGTTTTGTGATTTATTTTTTTAAATCTTCATTAAAATTCACCAGCATTTTAATTTGAATTTCTCATAATATAAACATTTTTATAAAGCAATTTCCTATAAGAGAATGCATTTTTGTATGTTATTTTCACTGATATGTGCATTTCGTAAACACTTTGTCTTAGTATATGCCATTTTGTGTTGCTTTGAAAAATTTGGAGAAATGTGAAATTTGAAGGATTGTTGTGTTTCATTTTGTGTATTATTTCAGAAAGTGCAAATTACAAAGGCCCAGCTCTGAAAACCAGCTGATTTGAATTTCTCTCCCCTCCCAGTTTCTTGTAGCCTTTTCTTCTTGGGGAACTATTGTAACATAAGAGGAGTAAGTTCATATTCCAGTCCACAAATCTGAAGAACAGCTATCTCCTTTTTTTCTAAGGTGATACTGTACTTATGCCTGCTCTATTGTGCCTTTCAAGACCCAAGACATGTCAGATTCCTATAGTTTTAGCAAGCGGACATTGCCACTTTTTTTGAGGAGGATGCCATATACCCAGTAGCAGCCGGTGGGATGGGTGGGGCTATGTTCCTTTCCTGGCTTCCCAATGATGTCCATCGCTGCTAGTTACTGAGAGGGAGGAGCAAGCCAGGGTGTGCAGCTCGGCAGGGTGCAAGCACAGCATTGGGAGCATTGCACTGGCTTGGCCACTGTGTGTGCACTGTGCTGAGCTCCCCACGCCCTTGCCCCTCTCCCATTAAAGTTCAGACAGACTATGGACAGTATCTAGCTAGTGCATCAGTGCAAGAATTTATGCTTGCATAGTGGGATTTTCCAATTGTGCATACTCTGTGCCCTCTCCAGTTCTGCTCTGGAGAGTTGACGGAGCCCAAAACAGAGATAGTGGGTGCACTGGAAGAGGAAAGTGGGAAAAGTCCCATGGTGCAAGCAAAAATCCTTCTATTGATGGGATGATTAATTAGCTTAGCATTGGGTACAATCCTTAGAAGCCCTCAGATCCATGGCCAGCTTGGAACTTCCCCTGGTGACACCCCAGTGGTCCATTTTGGGTTCTTTTGCTGGCAGTATTATTGCATCTGCCCTGCTTTCTGTGGCCTTAGTGGGGCCTCTGTGGTGGTGGAGCTTGCCACCAGTAGAGGCCATTGGAGAGGATGTCTCTAACCCCCTCCAGCAGCATGGATCGGGTTTTAGGACTGCAGCCTAGTTTTCCATAATGTTTATGAAAGGCTGGCAAATTCTAGTAATCTCCCTGACTTTTTGGAAATAAAAAACATAGATGTTACTCCTGTTTCAGTTTTGCTAAATGTGGATAACAGAGAAAAGCACCCCAATGGCCTTTCTGTACTTTACCATTTATAGTGGTGTATAGTCGATGTTTGATCTGACATTTTTCAGAGTGAATTTGTAGCTGATTGTTTGCTCCTTTGGTCACACGTCACTGTTGTTAGAGAGGGAGTGCATGGCTTTCCTTTCCACCCTAATGGTGAGTTGTGCTCGAATTGAAAAAAAGTTCTGTCCCTTATGGACTTGTGTTTCTCAAGCTAGTAAATGCCAGAATTTTGATCGCACACATACAGATAGCCCTTTTGCAGGGTTAAAAAAGAATACTAGAATCGTAGAGTTGGAAAGCACTCATTTAGTCCACCCCCTTGCAAACAAGACTCACAACTGTGTCAAGTATTCTGGAATTCTATGCCTGTATGGAAGATTAGAAGGGGAACTACATGTCTGTCTGAGCAATGACAAATCGAGTTATTGTGATGGAATTTTGTCTGCAGCTAATGACTTCTGTTGTGGGCAGTACTTTGACCCATGCCATCATCTCTGTCTGCCATATCCCTCATCTGAACTGAGCTCACAAGCTGACAATTCACACTGGTCAGAAGGAAATGGTGCACAACAGATACCTCCTAAACCACATCCACCAACCCCCTTCACACAGAAAGTGTGCAGCACTTGTACACATGCCACACAGATGAACATAGTGAGGATCTTTCACAAAAGTCAGTTTTTTTGTATTAGAGTAAAATCCTTTTCTTTCTAGTATATTATTCAGGTATATTATCTGAATCATGATGACATCATGCGGTCACATGCCAAAAAAATCCATAAAACCCAGCAACTAGACCACAATGAATGGTTGTGGTTCGAGGACCCGAACCCCGCGCAGTGGAATGAAACACAAGGACACGTGATATAAGGTTAATGGGCAAGAAAAGGCCACAACTTTATTGATTACAGCAAGTAAAAAGGTATTGGCTTAGGCATTGGATTACGTCAGCTGACTACACCCACTTGGAGAGGGGTGAGTCTAAAAAACAAAGGGGGGGTTTATTCACCAGTAGGTGGAACCTGTTGATGCTAATCCAACTATAGGCTCTCCCCTGATGTCACCAAGGGTCGTGCCATGGCCTCCCGCCAAGCAGGCATCGGACAGAATACACGACCGCCGGATTCCTTTAACGGAATACCCAAAAATTGAAGGCGCAGGCAATGGCCACACCTAGCCCTTCGACACCACAACACATTATTCCAATGCCTAACCTACCCACCAATACCACAAAAGTTGTGATGATTGCTACGAGGTAGGTGAAAAAACCAAAAAGCCTAATGCCAAATGGAAAAATTTCTACCAGGCCCCCTGGACAACCAGGGAGACCAACCTAAGGTCCATAGCAAGGCCAAAAGAAAACTGGAAGCCCTGCTCTAAGGGAGTGGAGGGTGGGTGACTCGCAACGGGACGACAAAAAGTGAGGGCTGGAGGCTGGCGCTGCAGCAATTCAGGCTGCTGTACACGCCCCCTTGAAGGCACCTGGTTGGGTGCCTGGCCGAGGGCGAGGGCGCCAGCCAGGTGAGTGGGAGGCAGGGGGCAAACGCCCCCCTGCTTGAGGCGGAGTCCGGCTCCCAGCCACAACCACTCTTGCAGGGAGGAGAGTCTTAAGTGAAAAACAGAAACTGTTCTTACACAAAAATGGAAAGATAAGGAAGTGCCAAGTGTTCATCAGTGGATATTAAGAAATGAAGTTATAGCAATTAATGGGGAATTTCATTCCACTCCAACTCAAACTTTCCATGGAAATAGCATACAGTAGGTTCCAGACTATTGAACTGTCTTGTTGCTCTTTGTCCACTAAACAGAAGGAAAAGCACTCCTATTGAATTTGATGGGGCATACTACTATGTAAGTGAGGTTAGGACTGCAGCCCAAATCCTGTGTAACTGCTCTCCATTTTTAGTTCTTGTGCTGATGATTTATTCATTTCTAATATTTATAGACCACTTTCCACCATAGACGGTCACAAAGCTGTTTACAGAACAAGCAATAAAAACAGTTCATTAGTCAAATAAGATGTTAAAACAAACCAAAACCACAGGTGAAAACCTAAGTTCCATAACTAGGTTTAATGTGTTGGAATCCATGGTTTACGTGCAGCTTTGCAAGCAGCAATTAATGTCTCCACAGCCTGGGAAGACAGAGCATGAAAGGAATCTGCCTAGAGATAAGGAGACCCAGCAACAGCTCAGTGATTGGCTGAGGTCCCTCATACAGGCAGCATGACCTATGACACAGGTGGTTGGTGTGGTTAGTGTTGGAGTTGTTGAGGAGTTGCTGAGAGTGAAGAAGTCCTGTTGTAAATAGTAACTTGTAGATAAGACTTGTATGTTTACTGCTGTATTTAATAAACTACAAGAATCAAGTTACTAGTCAACAGTCTTTGTTCCTGATCATCGTCCTGACTGGGCAATCTCAAGAGTTGCCTAAGAACCACTGCAGTGCTCTGCTATACTCTGCTAAGCTGTGCAACAGGCAAAAGCACTTCAAAAGTCCAAACAGCTTTCAAAAGTTTTAACATAATGTAACTTACCTAAAATGCTGGCTGGAATAGAAAAGTCTTTGTCAAGCAGGAGGGAGGGGGTCTGACTGATCTTAGCTGGAAGGGAGTTCCACAGTCACACCCACAATACTGAATGCACAGCTCCTGGTGGATACCAACCATGCATTGCAGCCATGGGAGACTACTGTGTTATGTTCCCATTAGGTTATGCTAGCAGAATATTGTAGCCATGTACGGTAACTCTGGTGCTACATCAGTGCAATCCCACTGCCATCATGCTATTGCTAGTTCATGGATTTTGTTGTGATCATAAGGCTTTCCAGCCAGTCTAACTGGGCCATATAACTGTATTGTGAGATATATAGATGAATAGCTTACTGTTCTTTGAATTAGAACAGATTTCCCCTTTCCAGAGTGAAAAACATCTAAGATATGTTGCTAGATTAAAAACCAGGGAAGCTGGTGGCAAGTGCTTGTTATTTTTAACTGAGAGCTGTACTCAACATTACACAAAGAGACTGCGCAGGTCAAGGCAAATGACCCTTACATGTCCCTGCAGTGAGAACCAAATCAAGCAAACTCGCGTTATGTGAGAATCAGCTGCCTTTTCAGTATCTGTGTATCAGTGTGTGTGTATACCATACTTTCAGCATAAGAAAAATTCTGAACTCTTCCCATGAAATTTCAGCTCTGCCCTGATGGAATGAGGGACATTAATGGATCAAAATCATGGCTTTGGAACATCTGAAATAGAGGTGCAGTTCCACATTGGGATGTGAGATTACTGTGCTAAAGTTTCCCCAAATATTTCTAGATGCATAAAAAGTCTACAGATGCAATTCAGGTGATTGAGAGAACATAGCTGCTCACTAGCTGTGATATTATTTCTCCCTAGTCTCAGCTGGTGTTGCTGCCAAGATGCTATTGTGAGACACTAAACTTTCCCAGATAACAGGTGTGCCTTTCCCCCTCCAGCTTTAAAAAATAACAACAGGCATTTTTAAAACCAGATTGCTCATAATGGGGAAAAAATAGTGTCTGGGAGGAGTACTCTATTGTGCAAAGAAGGTCTACACACAAACACCTATTTCTGACAGTTTTCATTCTGATACTTTTTTTAACATGAAGTTGCTGTAGCTCGGTGACAGAGCCCATGCTTTTCATGCAGTAAGTCCCAGATTCAGCCTTGGCATCTCCAGTTGAAATGATCCTTCCTTCCTTAATGTTAATAACTTTTATACCACTTAATATAACGAAATTTCTAAGCGCTTCACACAATTTACAATCATCACGTCACCAGCAAAATGTCAGTACACAGTATCAAAAAGCACAATAAGAATCCAGTATATAATATTCTCCCTATTCTGCATGTGGACAAATCAGTGAAGCGGTGTGAAGCGGTGGCACTGAAGAGTTTGAAGAAGAGTTTGGATTTGATATCCCGCCTTTCACTCCACTTCAGGAGTCTCAAAGCGGCTAACATTCTCCTTTCCCTTCCTCCCCCACAACAAACACTCTGTGAGGTGAGTGGGGCTGAGAGACTTCAGAGAAGTGTGACTGGCCCAAGCAGCTGCATGTGGAGGAGCGAAGACGCGAACCCGGTTTACCAGATTCCACCGCTCTTAACCACTACACCACGCTGTAACTCTGGTCTCCTAGCACCGGCACTGCTGCCACTAAACTGGGTCAGGGCACTGCAAGTGTGCTGGCAGAGACACCAGATGGGCTCCACTGGTGTGCCATTCCGCTGTGACCTCTCTACCACTCTGTCCCATGCCACACCATCCCAGTAATGTGTAGCGATGCTGCTGCTGGGAAGCCAGGTCACTCCTGCCTACCAGTGAACTGACCGTTTCTTTGTTGGGCAGGCAAGCAAGTGTGAAGGGAAACAGAGCCCTCCTTCCTGTCACTCAGCCTTTTGACTACTAGTCTCCTGGAAGACAAATATTTGCCACCATCATCCTTCCTTGATTTCATACAAGAGCCATTGCTTCTTCCTTTTCTTGATCGTTCTGGTCTTTCTGGTGTGAGGCCAATTCCTCTATCCCGGAGGACAAGAGGGAAAATTGCACTGGGAGGCCAAAGAGACAAAGGGATGGAAGGCTGGACCTGGCTTATATATTTGTTCACATGGCTCCCTGGTTTAGAGGGGAAGAGGTATATGCCAACAATGGATATCTACACACGCTTTAGTTTGCATATTTCATAGGATGCAACTTTTCCCAGACAGGAAGAATGGGGTTCGGCTATCACAATGATCTGCAATTCCCTAGCATTTCATATGTACAAATGCCACATGTGACAAACTGCATGCGGGAGCTACTCCAAGTTTGAGGAAGGGCCAGCTCAGTGGTAGTTCACATGCTTGGTATGCAGAAGGTTCAATCCCTTGCATCTCCCGATGCTGCTGGGAAAGGCTGCCAATCCGTGTAGACAGTCCTGAGCTAGATATCTCAGTATGCAGCAGCTTCCTTTGCTGTTATTCCTCACATGGAGAAATAGCATCCATGTCAGAATTTTGCAATGCGTGAAAGGCCTTTACTGAATTCATACCTTTTGAAAGTCACAGCGTGGTGTCAGTGAACCTGCCTCTGTGGCACACTCTGCTTTTCTGCCTTCTTCCCGGGTGGCTCTGTATCGTCCTCCTGAGGGGTTCGATGCTGAAGAAGCTGGAATAGATAGAAGCAGAACGGCAGCAGAAGTCAGAGCTTAGCCTTCTTGCCTCGAGGCTCCGTAGTCGATTGAGGTGCCATGTGACTGACTGACTCTGGTGAATTTACAATAGGGTAGATGTCTGGAGAGATAAGGACAACACTATTATATCTCCCTTGCAGCTTATCGCTGCCTAGAGTCATTCTAATAGTAAAACGTGTCATCGGTGCCAAACTGCAGGGGCCTGGATGTGAGAGATGCCGAGCTCCCTTAACTCTTGCTAATTAAATGGGCGCTGGGAACACTTGTAACTCTGGGCTGCTTGTTTCTTTCTTCCTTCAAGCACTGCATAAGGTTAGTCAGAAGATGGTGGCAAAGAGGACGATTTGGGTTCAGAGGAAACCATAGGAATCCTATGTACTAATTCCAGCCTTGGAAACACTAAATGCCAGTTACAGTGGTACCTCGGGTTACATACACTTCAGGTTACATACACTTCAGGTTACAGACTCTGCTAACCCAGAAATAGTGCTTCAGGTTAAGAACTTTGCTTCAGGATGAGAACAGAAATCATGCTCCGGCGGCGCGGTGGCAGCAGGAGGCCCCATTAGCTAAAGTGGTGCTTCAGGTTAAAAACAGTTTCAGGTTAAGAATGGACCTCCAGAAGGAATTAAGTATGTAACCAGAGGTACCACTGTACAATACTGAAATCAGTTAAAACAACCGATTAATTAAGCAGTTTACTTTTTCACTTAAAAAGACCCATGTTTCCTAATGTCATATATAGAAAGGTCATGTTTCTGATTATAACAGCTTTATCAACCATCAGCATGACACTGAACTGAGGCAGGACAATTTGCTTATGTACTTGTGTCCACTGTTTAAGTACTTAACCCGAGGTACCACTGTACTAGGAATCACAAATGGGGAGATTGCTGTGATGCTTGGGTCCTGATTGTGGGTTTCCCATGAGCATCTGGTGAGCCACTTTAAGAACAGGATGCTGAGCTAGATGGGCCGTTGGTCTTAGGCAGCAGGGCTCTTCCTATGTCCTTATTTTCTTTGCATTTCTATTACTGATGCTGGCTTTAAAACCTGGGGAAATGTTAGGTCAGTGGTAGTTTTTCCTTGCCTGGCAAATAACTTGCCCAAAACAAAACATCCAGTTTTTGAATTATTTTACCCTTGAATCTACTTGGAGATCAAGTGAGCCAGAATAATATTAGGGGTGTTCACATGTTATGTACATTCAACAAGTGCATCATCTACACTTGTTGTAGTTTAGCCGTCTGCTCGTACATTTATTCACATGTGATGTTCAACAAGTGTACAGTCTATGTACCTTGATGCACAATAGTGTCCAACTTGTCCCAGGAGACTTTTCCTTCAGACTTGTATTTTAAAGAGAATACACAGAATTAACTTTCATTACACAAGTGATTGTGAGTCAGCCCTAGATGACTCTTCTAAAACTTTTGCTGGGCTAGAATCCCTTTTGAACTTGACCGTGACAGCAATAGTGCAATTTATGGTTTTGCTTTCTTGGGGTGGTGGAGGAAATCCATGTACTGTAACTAGAGAGCTGCAGAGAGTCAGTGTAAATTCTAGGGTGCATTCATTTATTCATAAATAAAAAAAAACCTATTATTCATTGCCAATGCAATTTCATGTTCGTGTGATGGCCTGGGACTCGGGCTTGGACTCAGAACCAGAGGAGTCTCAGTCTGCACTGGATCCTTTGCCTCAGGCATCATCTGAACCAAGTCTGGGGCTTGATCCTGAAGAGTCCCAGTCTGCACAGGTTCTCCTGCAACAAACACCAGCTGGGCCGAGTCAGGTGCCTGAGCCTTCCCTGGCTCCAGATGCGGGAATTACCTCGTTGCCTTCAGCTGGGCCATCACTTATAGCTGCTCCAGTACTGGTTGGGTCAGGGGAAGCTGAGGTGGCCCCTGGGTCTAGTAACCCACTGACGTCTCCCAAGCTGCAGAGACTAAGGTCTGAGAGGAGTGACCTGAGCACTCGCAGGAGGAGTGCTCGCCTTTGGGTGAAACAGGGAGGTGAGACGCCGGGGGATCAAGACCAGCTGTTACCCTGACAAAGATAAAAGGCTGACGGACCCCGCCCCAGGTTGTGGGAGCAACATTGCTGTATGCCAGATCCCGCCTGAGATCCTATACCTGTCCTTGCCTGGTTTCCTGCCTCGTATCCTGCCTCGGCCCTGTTGGACTGACTCCTAGCAGAACCTCCGGATTCTGTACCGGTCTTGGATCGTGTTTCAAGGGTTACCTCCCGGCCCAGCACAGTTCTACACTAGCTGCAGCTTCTTAACCATCTTCAAGGGCAATCCCACAGAGAAGGGGATGCCACTCTATACAGCAACCAACTTTGAGGTTACTAGTCTATGGATCCCTGTGGCTAGGCTATCCCTATCTAGGAACAGCCTTAGCAGGTGAACCAGCCAGGCTATCAAAAGGCACTCCTTGGTGCAGAGGCCACCTGCACCTTCAACAGCAGTGCTGGAACTAGGATCCCCCACAGACTGCACACCTGTTCTTTCAGAGGGAGTGCAACTCTGTCTAGGGCAGGCAACTTGCCTATTTGCTGGATACAGGAACCATGCACTCTCACCCACTTAAAGGGGCTCCATCTTGTTGGGATTCAGTTTCAACTAATGGGCCCTCATCTAATCTGCTATTGCACTGAAGCAGTGGTCCAGGACTTGCACTAAGACAAGTGTTTCTGGCACGACAGCTCATATGATACACATTACAGAAGTGTTACTTTGAGGCCACAGCTACCACTCAGCCGCTCTGAAAGAATCTGCCACAGTTATGGCACAATTTCTTATTGGCCAAATGCCCTGTGAAACAAAGCCATCTTCCGAACCTCCCAGTGCCATTTCAAAGTTTGTGTATGTGTTTGTTTGAATTTTCAATTTCCCCTGTGTTGTATTTGTAGAAAAGGTGGAAATGAAAAGTCAATTGGTTGTGACGTACTGGAATAGGAGCATAATGAGTAATGGATGTGCTCAGTGGATGATCTCACTTCCTCTTGCCCTGCACTTGGAGTTCATGAATTTGCATCAGCAATCAGCATGTTCTCAGTCCTGTCTCCCACCCAGACACCCACAGTCTGAGAGTTTCAACAGAGAAGGGGATTCCAGATACTTTTAAAAACCTTGGTATGACACTATCAAGCATAGCGGAGTAGTTTTTGGCCCATTTATCATGATACCAGCAACACACCCAGAACTGACTGGATCCATGCTGTGTCTCCTAGTGCAGCCACAACCCTGCCCCTTTAGATAGGGTGTGATGATTCCAGTCCAAACACCATCAGTTTTCTGGAAATGGCAAGTGAGACACTTGTTGCCATGGTGATCCTTAATAGTTCTGACTCAGATGTGGGGTTGTCATGGAAACTGCATCTGTAGCTCCTGGGAGGTGGTGCAGGCTTCTTTCTTTCTTTCTTTCTTTCTTCCTTTTCTATCAGCAGAAAAAGGCTCTAAAGCCCCATCCTGTTTGCTACTTGCTGCACTGCAGTGACTAAGCTTTCAAGGCTGTTTCATTATTCACAGACTGAAGGATAGTCCCTTTTTGATCCTGCACTGAAGAAGCAGAATTGTTACTCAATGGCATAAATACTTTCCCTCCACATCAAACTCATCACAAGCATATAATCTGCAAATTTATGCACCTCCAGTTCCCACTATTAATTTTATATAATCTATTTTTTATATATGTCTATTTTTAAATAAATTAATAATAAAATAAAATAAAATAAAATAAAATAAAATAAAATAAAATAAAATAAAATAAAATAAAATAAAATAAAATAAAATAAAATAAAATAAAATAAAATAAAATAAAATAAAATAAAATGAAGCCTTCTTGCAGAAAGCAGATCACCTTCTCTTTTTCCTTGGTTCATTCCTAACTATTTTACATGCAAATATATCTACATCTATGACTTAGGGCCTAGGGCTTACTTGGCATTGTTAAACTTGGTTGAAAACAAAACTGTAGTTAACTTTCTTTTCTGGGATCTTAACATATGCTACATGGATATTGCTTAAAATTACATTATTTCTCAGGCAGAAGAATTCACGCTTTAGGAAGCCAGCATAATTTATGAAAGAGTAAATAATGCCAGTGTAATTTACCCCTGTTCCAAACTCTGTTCAGGAGTGAGGCCACTGTGGGCAGATCTGATCTGAGCATGGCAGAGGAAAAATAAACCTTTAAAACCGAGTTTGTCTTACACCACCTTTTTTTTTTTTTTTTTGCCAGCGAACTTCCACTGGGTTGCTAGGTCATGTTCCTAAGCTGAACAGAGTTTGGAACAGAGATAAGTTTCCCCCACCTCCCCCAACTCACCCCTGCCACTCCTGTGAAGCAGGAGTATCCTAACCTTGGCTCAGCTGACTTCAAATGAGTAAACTAGGATGAAGAACTTAACCCCATTTGTATCTGAGCTGGGAAGAAAGTCTTCACCTATCTCTGCTGGAGAGCTGCCTATTACAGACTCTTCTGACCCAGTAGATCTTGGGGTTGGATTGCTCCCTAAGATTCTATATGCGAAAGAATGTATTTGAACTGCATATTTCAAGGGATACACAATATATGAGATAAATTTGTGTGTAGGAGGAACTGTGCCATGTATCTTGAGTCTCAACATATGTGAGGAAGGATATGGATGGATAAGGTGTTGTGATAAGTATAGAAAATAACATATGATTATGAGGCATATGGAAAAGAGGATCAAAAGGAGTATGTGTCTGTAAATGTTCAAGATCAGTATCAGCACCCAGCATCCCTGGACAGCTCTCAGGGTCTGCTGCCAATGCCTGCCTTGGCCTCCTTAAAAAAACTGCAGATTGGTGCTCTGGGTAACACCAGGTGGCTGAGTCTACCTGCATTTCCCATGAGGCCCTTGATGTAGTGTTGCTCTTGAGCATTATGTGGAATTAAGATGACTGTCAGGTTAGTCTGCCAGGGCCCACATAGGACCCCTCAACCCAGGAGCCAGGCTTGTGAATATTGGTGATTCAGATATCCCAATGGAGTGTGCTCAGGTGAGAGACAAAGTGGCTGGTTTTATACCCCATACTGAGAAGAGTTAATGTACATCTAAGGTGAGGTATGAAGTCCATGCAATGTAGACTTTGTTCTACAAGGCTTTTGAGCTTTTAGACAAATTATAAACAAGATACAGTGGTACCTTGGTTGTCGAACATAATCCCCGGAACAGTTCGAAAACCAAGGTGTGGCTTGCAGTTGCACTCAATCGGAAGCTGCGTAAGCTGCGTTGGACATTTGGCTTCCAAAAAACATTTGCAAACCAAAACACTCACTTCCGGGTTTACGGCGTTTGGGAGCCAAAACGTCCGAGTATCAAGGCGTTCGACAACCAAGTTATGACTGTATGTGTATATGAATGTAACAATATATTAAGAAACTTTCAGATCTATCCTATATATGTCTACTTAGAAGTAAGCCTCACTGAGTTCAATCACACTTTCCCCCAGCTACATAGGAAGCTGCCTTAGCCTTATACAAAGTTTACACAACTGGCCCATTTAGCCCAGTATTATCTCCACCGATGGTCAGCAGCTCTCCAGGATTTCAGATAGGGAACTCTCCCAGCCCTACTGGGAGATGCCAGGGAACGGACCTGAAATATTCTGCAAAACAGATGTTCTAGCATTGAGCTATGGCCTATCTGCATGGGATTACAGTTTTAAGAGAGTAAGAACCTGAACAATCACAACAGCTGGATTCTACTGTTAAACATGATAATAAATCAAGATCATATCTCATAACAGTTGATGAGTGTGGGTTGTTCCTCTAGTATTCCATAAACATCAAGCACTTTGAATGACGCAATGGTTTCTCTCATGCAAATATAGTTTAATAGTTTTGACATCATTGCATATTCATACAGTGTACTTTCCAAGACTGTCCCTTTTAAGAACCACCCTTAGCAGAATTTCAAACTGTATTATTTTCCATCCCTGAATAGGGATGCCCATAGGATTAGTGTTTATCTTGATTTAATGTCTCATCAGAAGCATGACAACCCCAGTAGTCATTCCATGGTGCTACTAAATGAAGCATGCCTTGTTTCAACATCTGTGATGTAAACTTCTGCCCTTTGAAGCCTTGGCCTGAAACGAAAGATGGAATGAGAACGAAAGGTATTGACCCATGGAGTATCTACAGTAAATTAAATAATAGGCTTTAGTTTTAGCCCATTTAAAACAGTTAGAGGGAGCTGCAAAATTGATCTGTGTGCCTGTGAAAGGTGACTGAGGTGCCTGTATCTGCAGCTTTGTACCGCCTCAGCTTTTGTCCCTCTCTCCTGCAAAGCTTGCTATTCATAGCTGTCAATGTTTTCCTTTTTTAAAGGGAAATTCCCTTATTCTGAATAGGATTCCTCGCAAGAAAAGGGAAAAGTTGACAGCTATGCTTGCTATTGATAAACTTGACAGACAGGGATGGCCGCCATCTTAACAGAGAAAATGAACTCTCTCACTCTTCAATTGATTTCACACCCTTTCCTTCAAATAAAATGATGAAAAAAATTCTTCTGGTGGAAAGGCTGGACAATATGTGCTTGCTGAGTACCTGTGTGCACAAGAGCCACCAAACTAAACTTAACTTAAGTCAGTGGAATTTGAGGGCACATGGTTCATTATAGTGATGACTTACGTTCCTCAAACTTTTTATTGCTGACTCAGCTAATCTGTGGTATTTTCCTTGATAAATTCTTGCTGTTCACCAATTCTGAATGCCAGGGAGCTACAACCACTATTTTGCCACATATTCAGCTTCACCTTTGCGCCTCATGTGCCTTAAAACCACCTTACTGCATGATAGGATAGTACAAATGGCAAAGCTACTTGGGTGTGAAAAAGCTTTGGACATTTATATGGGCTCAATGACACACAGAGAAACCTTCTCAACAATTGAGCCTTGTTTTGGAGGTTTGCAAAAATCTAGGTCTAAGCATCTTTCAGAGGCAATCTAGACTGCAATTAATAGAATAGTGGGTAATTTATTTTGCAAGGGTTTGTTTTATGTACATATTTATATCTCAATTTAGTTTTTAATAACATGTTATCCATTACAAACATTCAGGATAGAGAAGAAAGGCACTTTTGTCTGAAGCTAACAGCTTGCTGCTTTCTCACTTAGCACAACACAACAAGAACACCTAGTTTCACCTAACAAATATTGTGGTCTTGAAGAAAAGCAAACAAATCTATACTATCTGAAAATCAAATTGCATATATATTGAGCACATTGCAGTAGGTCTACAAGGCAGCAGAAGTTAGCCATATTAAATCTTGATTAGAAACTTGTAGAAATTGGATCTTTGTTTTAATTCAGACATGTCACCTTCTGTCAAACTTCACCTTGGACGGGCCCTCTTTTCCACCTTCATGTAGAAGAAGCAAACCTTTTCTACAAAGAAGAACAAACCTGCTGCTCATTCATGAAGGAAAATACTTCCATTCTCAGTGATGAAAGTACAAAGAAAAGCAGTCTGAGTCCCCAGAGACTTGATTGATGTAACTTGTGAGAAAAGGACTCGACTGCTGCTATGGTAGAAGCATTTCACTCTGGTAGATCTTTTTTAAAAAAATAATACCCAACACACACACACACACACACACAGACCCTGCACAATATCCAGGCTTCCTCACTCATGCCCAGGATCTCAGTCATTGCCTGATGTGGATTATGAAGTTCAGTGTTTCCATTCTTTATGTCCTGGATTAAGGCAGAGCAGGTTTGACTGTCTCTGAAGAGCTGTCATATTAGAGTCACAGTTCACTGCTTAGCACAGGCCAGGACAAAAGCTCTGTTTACAGGAGTCTTTTTGTCCATTATACATATAGTTTGCTATGCTGGGGCTTTTTCTGGTAAATGCTCTTTGTCAGTTTCAGGCTTAAATGATATATGTTAGTCTGGTTTGAATGTTATGCTGCTGGTTTATTAAACTGGGAAAGAGTGCTGGACCTGCAAATTCTTTCTCCACACTCTCTTCCCTCGTGTGCTGGTTTGGCCACTTCTATTCCAATCCTCTCTGAAACCCAGTTTGCCATTACATTCTTTTTATTAACCAGGATGTTAAACCAGGACCATGATTTATGATCCTTGTTTGCAAATTGATATTTATTCATCTCTTCTTCTTCTTCTTTAGTTGATGAGTCGTGTCCAACTCTTCGTGACCCCATGGACTAGAGCACGCCAGGCACTTCTGTCTTCCACTGCCTCCCGCAGTTTGATCAAACTCATGTTGGTAGCTGCGAGAACACTGTCCAACCATCTCATCCTCTGTTGTCCCCTTCTCCTTGTGCCCTCAATCTTTCCCAACATTGGGGTATTTTCCAGGGAGTCTTCTCTTCTCGTGAGGTGGCCAAAGTATTGGAGCCTCAGCTTCAGGATCTGTCCTTCCTGTGAGCACTCAGGGCTGATTTCCTTCAGAATGGATAGTTTTGATCTTCTTGCAGTCCATGGGACTCGCAAGAGTCTCCTCCAGCACCATAATTCAAAAGCAGCAATTATTCCACGGTCAGCCTTCTTTATGGTCCAGCTCTCAGTTCCATACATCACTACTGGGAAAACCATAGCTTTAACTTATTCCTTTCTTACCTTGTATCTATTTCAGATGTCTGAAGGAGACACCAAAACTGAAGCACTGAAACTGGTGCATGACGGGTGCAGGAGGCACACAGACCTGATGCTTCTTTCAAGTTTGATAAACAATTATTTATTAAGTTAGTAATGTTACATCCAAACTGGCTCCATGTGTGATATCTGTCATGGATTAAAGGTTTGCAGTGGTGATCTGTCAAGGCAAGAGTAGTGCTTTGTGTGTCTAGAGCATTCTGGCAGATGGCTGGGATATAAATGATGAAAGTAGATAAATAATTATTCAGATGCAAAACTAGTTTCAAGTGTGATATTCATTTCTTCACATGAGCTATTTTGTCTTTGATGAGGAAGAAGAACATAAAGTGCACAGAAAGAATTTTCACCAAGATCGTAGTGAAACTGTAATAATTAAGACTCTTTACATAAGGTTGATAATTGCAATTCAGTCTGTTGTTGTGGTTGGCATCTGCCTGTCTCTGGAGACAATGAAAGTGTGTGCCTTCAGGGGTTAAGTCAAATTGTTGGAGTGTTATAGCTATGGGTGTAGAGACCCATATGGGAGAGACACGTTTTATTGCAGGTGGGGCAGAGGAAGGCATCCAGTTTTGCCGCTCTAGGTGCACCATGACATTTCTTTTCTCTGTGCTCCTCCCAGCAGTCCTTCCTCCTCTGATCATCGCTGTGAATACACAACTTGACTGTCTGTCTCCAGGCGATTGTCTGCAAGGGAATCCCATCCTTTCATGTCATGTTTGCAGACTGCAGAGTTGGTCTGCCAACAAGTCTAGTGCCCGAAGCCAGCTCCCTGTAGAGCACTTCCTTGGGGATCCTGCCACCCTCCATTCTGTGTATATGGCCAAGCCAGTGTAGATGTCACTGTGACAGAAGTGCGAACATGCTGGGAACATGGGCTTGGGAGAGCACATCTTTGTTTTAGACTCTGTCCTGCCATGTGATGCCCAAAGTTTTCCTGGAGCAGCACTTATGGAAGGCATTGAGGCATCGCTCTTGTGGGTATAAGTTGCCCATAACTCATTTCCATAAAGCAGTGTGCTCAACATGTAAAACTGGTAGACCTTTGTCTTGGTATTGGTCGTTAGCATCACATTCTCCCATACTCTTTTGGAGAGGGGAGCCATTGCTATAGCTGCCTTGCTAATACGCTTGTCCAGTTCAGCGTCAATGGAAAGGTTGCTTGTTATGGTGGAGCACATACTGTACTATTTTTGGTACAGTATTGTCTGCTTATGATGATCCAAACCCCAGAATGCTAGTAGTCTTGATTGAAAGTTCCCCCATCATAGAACCTTCTTCCCTCCCTGTAGAGTTTACATCAGAGAAAAGGGATGCCATGGAAGAGGACTGTACTACATCACAAACAGCAGCAACCAGTTAGTCTTGCTGACAGTTGGAAGTCTCAAAAAGGATCCTTCTGTAGCACATTGTGAACTCCTTAATATGCTGCAGCATTCCATGGGGCACCCACCCTTATAACCTGCACTGAATGAAAATGTATGTAGCCTTTCCAGCACTTTTAGCCTTCAAGTATTAAGATCAACCTTTACATCTGTATATCACTGCTTCCCACAACTGGATAGTGCTAATGAGGAATCAGTAAGCTTTAATAACATGACAGCTGTTGGGTAACCTGCATGCCCCTTTCTGGAATTGCTTGATTATGTTTTCTTTGGAAAAGCAAGTCTATGGTTTTGCCCAAATTTTGTTGTTGTTTTTCAGTTGTTTAGTCGTGTCCGACTCTTCGTGACCCCATGGACCAGAGCAGTTTGGTCAAACTCATGCTAGTTTGAGAACACTGTCCAACCATCTCGTCCTCTGTCGTCCCCTTCTCCTTGTGCCCTCCATCTTTCCCAATATCAGGGTCTTTTCCAGGGAGTCTTCTCTTCTCATGAGGTGGCCAAAGTATTGGAGCCTCAGCTCCACGATCTGTCCTTCTAGTGAACACTCAGGGCTGATTTCCTTCAGAATGGATAGGTTTGATCTTCTTGCAGTCCATGGGACTCTCAAGAGTCTCCTCCAGCACCATAATTCAAAAGCATCAATTCAGCAAACCCAAGAAATGTCAGGGGTGTCAAGGAATAATGTATATAGTTTTAGCTGCATTCAGACAGCACTTTTCTCCATTTTCCTGATGTTTCCTTTCCCTGATAATTGTTGTGCTTTTTGTGAACTTACAAATGACAAAAACCACTTATGGAAATCTAGTAGAATCTAGTGGAAGTTTAGCACTCATTTCCATGTTAATTGCTTCCAGGGAAAATATGTTTCCAGCGCTTGTAACCCAGAAAATAATAGGACTTTTGCACTGCAATTTCCTCTCAGTTTTTCTGGATTGCACCACTGCTGCAAACATGACAAAATTTGGCATTTTGTCATACAGTTCTTTTCCATGATTTTCATCGGTGGATCATGTGTGAACAGAAGCACACATCCACATGACAACATGTCAAATTACACCTGTTGTGTCACACCATACCTACTGATGTGAATAAAATTTAGCATGACATCGATCAAAAAGCTACAGTACCACAACACAAGAGGTAATACAGTACAAGAGGAACATTACAAACCGGGACAGAAGTGCCAACTTTATAATCAGGAAAACTAACACAACAATTCTCACATCTGAATGCACTCTTAGCATTTGTTTTTTAAGATCATGCTGAGTGTGGCCTATTTGGGTGGGTAAACTATTTTCCCACTGACTCTCTGCCAAAGCTTTTGGAATGTGCATAACATACAGGAGGAGCATATTAGACCAGCTACAGTGCTGCCACTAAAGTTGCCTCCAGACCACAGAATGTGCTAAATGATACACAGGATGGAATGAAAATGTCCCTCCCAAATTCACCATTCCATTAAGCACTAAGGAGGGGGAAAAGGCAAAAGGCTCATGGTAATCTTTGGGGTGTGCATCTTACACCCCACGGGCAGGAGAGGTACATGTTCAAAAATGTTGTGGTTTGTTTTTTTTAAAGTTCCACTGTTGCTATGGCACTCACAACATTCCCCACCACTACAGCACACACACTAGAATGCCCTAAAACCATGATCCAGCCAGAGTATTTGGGCAGGGTGGGGAGAAATGAGGTCCAGCAGCTGGTGGCTACTGAAAGGAGCTCAATAGTTGCCCGCAGACCATTAAAAGAAGAAGACTGCCACAACTACTTCCTGCTGGAATATGCACACTTTTACAAAACACTCTTGGATTGTGTGTGATTATTATGGTCCATTAACAAATGGGAAGACTGAGCCACTAAGGAATACACCAATCTGATGATGGCTATTCTCTGAACCAGAGACAGAATCCAAAAGAAGTCTTTAGAGCCAATCCCCCTAACAATAATACCAGGCCATGTGCTTCTCATAACATTGGAGCTATTGAGCAATGTAGACTCTTACAATATAATATTTCATATCATTCCCTCCCCCTTGTACATTCTGTCTAAGAAGGAAGGAAGGGAGCAAACTCTCAAACATTGTGTGTGTGTGTGTGTGTTAGACAGAGAAAGAAAAATTCCTCAGGTTGGGAGGTTAATTTCACAAACTAGAAAATACATTTTGGACAGGGGGAAAAAGAGATAAGTCTTTGACTGGCAGCCATTTTATAACACACATAGCTATTTAATTGCTTTCCTGCAGCTTCCCCTGGGGGGAGGGTTACCCTCCTTCATAAACACCTAATTTCATCTGTCCAGACAGGTAGTGAGTGATATTGCTCTTCCAGAGAAATGATGAATGGAAATCATTAATAAGAGTATATCCCAGAGACAGGAGATTCACCTCAAATCTAAATTTAAGGAGCTGTGTCCTCTGTGGCACCAGGGAAGTTCCTTAACACAAAGCATTCCCAAGTAGCTTGCAGAGTTGTCTCCCATTTCACAGGGGATGTTTTTTGTGTGAGGTTTTGAGAAGCAGCAGCACGTGGGGAAAACAAAGGCAAATTTAGTAATTACTTAAAAAAAAACTTCTGGCAAAAAAGGTTGTCAGTTTTATTATTTTACCATTATAACAAATGGGCTACTAATAGTTATTCTATACATCAAGGTGTTTTCATGGAACTGATCAATGAACACCCAGGCCAATTGGGAAAGGGTATAGTGGGGAGGAGGACAGGGGAAACCCCGTTGCACCAGCAGAAGCCTTTGAATCCAGCCATTATTTATTTACATCACATAATGTATAATAACAGGGACGCAGGTGGCACTGTGGGTTAAACCACAGAGCCTAGGATTTGCCGATCAGAAGGTTGGCGGTTCGAATCCCTGTAACGGGGTGACCTTCCGTTGCTCAGTCCCTGCTCCTGCCAACCTAGCAGTTCAAAAACATGTCAAAGTGCAAGTAGCTAAAAAGGTACCGCTCCAGCGGGAAGCTAAACGGCGTTTCCATGTGCTCTGGTTCACCAGAAGTGGCTTAGTCATGCTGGCCACATGACCTGGAAGCTGTACGCCGGCTCACTCAGCCTATAGAGCGAGATGAGCGCAGCAACCCCAGAGTTGGTCATGACTGGACCTAACAGTCAGGGGTCCCTTTACCTTTACTAATGTATAATAATATACATTATTATTTACTGGTATGCATATTTACCTGCACACACCATGAAAAGTTTAACTTTCAAGCATTTCTTCCAACAAAATCATCATCATCTACAAGAGTCAGTTTATCAATTTCGAAGGAAAGCATCTCACTTTAATGTTAAAAGGTGATATTATACCTCATCTCAAATCAATATCCAACAAAATGCTTAGGTAAACCACAGCAAAATAAAGAGATAAATGTTTGGGTATCAGAAAACGTTTGGGAAAAATCTTCTACCAAAGGCTGTATAAACCACACCAGTATCTTAGGAATTTTAAATTAGGTTGAAGATGTATGCTGCAAAACTGTGATGCATTAGAAAGTACCCAGAAGGATATTTTCTTCTTTTTAATTCCTAATATAGAAACTTAGGAATCTGCCAGGTCAGACTGTTTGGATAGCTAACTCACAAACTGGCAGCAGCTCTATAAAATATCAGACTAGTGTCTTTTCCATCATCTGTTACCTGCTCCTTCAGCTCAGGTGTGGGGAACCTTTATTCCTACAGATGTTACTGAGTCACAGCTGCCATCATCCCTGTCCATTGGCCATGCTGGCTGGGACTGATGGGAGCTGTAGTCCAGCAGCATCTGGGGGGGGGGGGCAAGATCTGCCCCACACCTGCTTTAACTGGAGACATCGGGCATCGTCTACATGCATAGCATATTATATCTCCTAGTGAGCTGATGGATTTCCACACCCTCTAACCATAGCTGTCAACATTTCCCTTTTTTAAGGGAAATTCCCTTATTCCGAATAGGATTCCTCACAAGAAAAGGGGAAAGTTGACAGCTATGCCTCTAACCAAACAGTGGGCCTGTTTACTGAGGGCAGTTATTCACTTCAATAAGCAGTAAGAAGCAACAGTCTGACTTCTTTCAGGAGAGAAATAAAATATCTTTAGCAACATAACTCACCTCCTGTCATTAGCAGAGGGAAGAGGAGAACTCAAGTGTCCCAGTTTGTGGAATGATTAACCATTATCTACTTCGAATACTAAGCAGCTACTCATAAATGATGTAAGTGGAATGTAAAGCACACATTTCACTGGGGTTTAAAACGTGTTTAATTGTGCATTGGCTTGCAACTGTAGTCTTTGAGGTACATCATGTATGGAAGCATATTAACAAAATGTACAAAATGCCATGCATGTAGCCTCCACAAAATTGATCATGGGCTGGTTTAACATTGAGGCTCATGCAACCAGTTTCATGACATATCCCGGATGAACTTTTCTACTACCTAATCGCCACTCTCTCCTACATTTATGCTTTATATGCCATGAAGCAGGACTTGGGAGCGCTTCTGCTGATCTGAGCCATTCTTATGACACATGGAAGTGCAGTTTCCTACGCGGTGCAGGAACAGCATTGCCATGGAAACAAAGTTTCCTCAGGCTTTAAGTGACAAGATATTACTGTATACATATACATTATGTCAGTAAGGTCAGAGACCTAGACCATCTGACTTCCTTGCTTCCATTCTCACTTGGTTTATGTGCCAACTGCCTAGCCCTATTTGACCTGACTACTGCAGCTTCCACTTCCAAATACAATTGCTTCTGCCCTAGTCTATGCCCACATGTCCTGGTTATTAACCTTTGCACAGCTTCCAGATCATGGTGAGTCTTATTGGAATGAACTTTTCATGGCTCTCTTCAGCCCTTCATAGTACACTGTAGAGGGTGGTCAGGCTTATGACATAACCTTTGACCTAGAGGGCAGCTTGGACCAAAAAATGAAGCATGCTAGAAGGATGGCATCAAGGAATCTGTGTGAAATGTTACCTATTGGAATTACAAGAAATGGAGGACTGGACTTCTAAACTCATTCCCAAGCTTTTTGATACCCAGCTAGTAATCTGAGGTTGTTGCGCTTTCTTTGGCCTAATATTTGAGCAATTTCCTCAGCTACAAGTGAAGGTGGTATTGTGATTATCACATAATAGTTGTCAAAAGATGATTAAAAGCTGAAAACAGATACGTGAATTCTGTAAGACAAATTGCCACCACTAGAGGGTATAATGTTAATGATAATTTCATAAGAAATTGCTGGAAACAGTCTAATTGCATTCTGGTTCCTCCAAACAAAACTTATATGAAAAAAGAATTATTCAGTATTATATGCCAATGTATTTATCAAAGGATGTGAAATATTTTGTTTAAAAAATGATCAAAACTGGGATACAATATATTATTGAGAGCGATTCTTCAGTTCTAATATGAGGTATAATGTTTAAGCAGTAAAGACAATAGATGTGTGTGGTATCTAAACATTGAGAAAAACAAAGGAACCAAATCATGTAGTGACACCCCCCACTTTTTTAAAAAGACAACATAATTTTGGAAAGTTACATAGCGAATGATCAGGAAGTAGACTTATCATCTGGTAACTGCAGAGTGCTCATTAAGAAATTGGATAATATAGGATCAAACATGAGAATGACCACATTTAATATGCTAAGTTCCATGAGACAGGAAAGTAACAACAATGTTATCATCACTGTCTTCCAGGATAAATAATGAAAAACAACTCAGTTGCATAAACAAACAAACAAACAAACTTTATGTGTTAAGAATCTGGATATGGATTACATATAAGAACATTAGGGTATGCAAATATAATACAGTGGTATCTCCGGTTCTGGACAGGATCCGTTCCAGAGCTCCGGTTGGATCCCGAGGTTTTCACAACTGGAGGGACAGCTTCTGCGCATGTGTGCACAGCGAAACCGGGAAAAATACTTATGGGTTTGCTATGTTCGCATCCTGAAGGATATGCAACTGGAGGTGTGTGTATCCAGAGGTACCACTGTATATGGAAAAGTGTAAGGGGCACAATCCAGTCACCCTTCCTCTGTGGACAAACCCTTCCTCTGTGGACAAGAAAGTTTTGCATATCTTTGACTGGATTGAGCATGTGCATATATAGATCTACATTAAATAAAAAGATACTAAGAAGGAAAAATGTATGGACAATATTTTTCAATGGAGTGATAAACTGAGTGACAGAAAAAGCTCTACAGTCTCCACTTTTTCAGGCAAAATGTTGGATAGTGGCAATTAAAGAAGATTTCATAAACATGGTTTCCACAAGAAATTACAGTGAACACAGTTTCAGGATGAACCAAATAAACATGTACATTAAGAAGATACTTCAACATCAAGCACATGCTCATAGTTAAAAGAGGGGGAAAAAAAACCCTGCTACCTCCCCAACGTTATGGGAATAGACGCATAAAAGGATAAACTTACTGACCTCTTAGAAAATGGCACCATGTGAAGTCTTCAGAAAAACACAACAATACTACTACTACTAATATCAAAGAAGAAAAGAAAAATGGCGTTGAGTAACTTCAGTAGACAACTACAGCAACAGTCTCTTTCTAGGAACTTGATAGTTTTCTGCAGCAGCAGTCCAAATATACTAGAGAAAGGGGTTTGCAAAAATAGGGAGCAAGAAGGCAAGCATGCATGTATCAGATTTACACCATAAGGTTAATTGAAGAGACTATTATAAACTGCAAGCCAGCTTTCAAATTGGGGCCACCAAGAGCAAGAAACATCCCATTGCAGATCAAGCAACACATGTGTGATTAAGGCCCAGGTAATCTGGAAGATGGCATGTCTCATCTAATCAATAAAACTAATCAGAATTTTTATACTGACAAATTTTATCGATAGGAGCAGGAGGGTTATGATACTTCTAGTGCCATGATTTATGATAAAAAATATAGAAATACAAATAGATGATTATAGTGAAGGGAGCTCTTAACAAAACCTTGTAGGTTACCTCCAGCTGCCAGGTTGCCAGCCGGCCCACACAGAATTCTTGTAGCACTCTTTGCACTCACAGTGTGGGGATGATGAATATTTTTGGGGAGGGAGGAAAAATATGCCTTATTTTCACCCACCCTCCCAAAACCTTTTCCCATTCTATACAGTGGTACCTCGGGTTACATACGCTTCAGGTTACATACGCTTCAGGTTACAGACTCCGCTAACCCAGAAATAGTGCTTCAGGTTAAGAACTTTGCTTCAGGATGAGAACAGAAATCGTGCTCCGGTGGTGCGGCAGCAGCAGGAGGCCCCATTAGCTAAAGTGGTGCTTCAGGTTAAGAACAGTTTCAGGTTAAGTACGGACCTCGAACAAATTAAGTATTTAACCTGAGGTACCACTGTATAGCACTGAAGGGGAGATGTTTTTGGTTAACTGATAGGCACCATCTCACAGATCCCAATGCCACAGCAGGGCCCTGTAGTGCAGTTCATCAGAGTTGCCCAAAGGGAAATAAC
The DNA here is from genome assembly GCF_951804945.1 of Podarcis cretensis. Lineage (NCBI taxonomy): Eukaryota > Metazoa > Chordata > Lepidosauria > Squamata > Lacertidae > Podarcis > Podarcis cretensis. The sequence continues at coordinate 32,722,326 of NC_137173.1, read as the reverse complement.
ATACAAAATAACAAGCAAGGTTGACTGTTCACTGCTGGAGGAGCCAGCATCAGAAAGACATAATGAGTCAGAGGGGCACATATAATTTTCATATTTGTATTTATGCAATCACGGTATTATTGACAGACTGCAGAGTGATACCAGGATGTGGCTGACAGACATTTTATGCTTCCTCTGTTGTGTTATGTGCTCACTTTCCAGAATGAGAATAGAACTGGCAGTTCTTATGGTGTTTTGGAGATTGTTCACCAGCTAACTGAGATCCCCGTTTCCTCTAATTATTGTCCAGCCAATTAAAATGTTTCCTCACAAATGCATATACAGCCAACAAGAGAAGATAGCTCAGAGCATGTTGCCCCACGTAAGCATGGCTTAGTCTCTCCAAGCCTTGGCAGAACTCCAGCACTAGTAATTCTGTGAATGTTTATCATCAACAATTTGCTAGCCATTCAAGTTTCATTCAGCACCAGCTGTATCTGCTGTTCAGTATCCTCAGGTGACATAGATGAAGGACCAGCAAATCATAGTCAAAGCTGGTTTTTTGGTTTAACCGGGAGAAAATGTTGTCATTGTCCAACTGCAATTTCTCAACACATGCCAAGAGTCGGTCTTCGCATGCTTTTTCTGGGTATTTTGGAAATTGTTACACACTCACTCTAAGCCATCTGGGTTACCCGAGAGCCCTGAGCTTTCTTACACGAGCTCTGACAGATTGCAGGCAGAGTCCAACGCAAAGTCAAAAGCACTTAAGCTCATTACGTCAGCCTCAAAATTATGCTAACATCTCAGGAATCATTAGAGTTGAAGATGTAATACATTTGAGCTTTCTTGTAAGTGCCTTGCCCAATAGATGGAGTGTAACCTCCTGCTCTTTCTTCCGTGGTCCTTGACGTTTCAAGCTCTCCCCTCTCTCTGCCTATCAACTCTTAAAAGGTATAATGAATGTCTCCCTTCTACCAATACTTCAGAGATGTGGATCACATAGCCGTGGTATGAAGACAGTGAAAAGGAAGACAGCTACACATGCATATGGTCTAATTCATTTTTAAAGGATTGTAATTCATCCAGGAACATTATCAATAATTACTAGAAGAATGCCATAATTCACATCAAGAAGATCAGAAGTTTGGCAGGAAGCCTGCATTGTGCTTAGAAATATCACATGTGTACACACAGGATTGTGGAGCATACTAATTGTCTGTAGGGGGCCAGGAGACTTCCCCATAGAGGCAGATAAGAGCTCTGGTAGTATGCTGGTCAGGGACATTCTGAATAAGCCTTACAGCTACACCAGGAAGCTGCTGTAGGAAGAGTAATGGCTGTAGAGTCAAGAGACTAGAAGTGATCCATTTAGCTCTAGTTCTTAGGATTATGAACCACGGTTTTGTTTTCTGGGGGGGCTGGGGGTGCATTCTTACAAAGCAAACTGGAAAGTGGCTGGAAGGAGACAAAGACATGTGATAATTCAAAGCAAAGCATAAGGAAATCATCACCATTTGAAGCTAGTTCAGGAAAAAGGTCACGTAAGGTTACTCTCCACCTGAGAACTACATCTCAAAAATTTGCTAACATGCTCTAATTTATAAAACTTGGTATGGTATTTTCAGATGGAAATAGTGTCTGATAATAATCATTTTATTCAGCATCTTTATGAAGCTTCTAGGAGACACTGACCAGTGCTTTCAGGGGCTGTTCCTATAGAACTGTACTTGTCTTCTATAGGTTGTGGCTGGAGGAGGGTTACAGGCTGAAGCTGTCTGTTATGTACTGAGTCGAATAGGATCCAAACTGCAGCAGTCTGATTGGTCCTAGAACAATAGGATCCAAAAGGCAGCAGCCTGATTGGTCCTAGAACAATAGGATTCAGAATGCAGCAGTCTGATTGGTCCTAGAACAATGCAGCAGTATGATTGGTTGGCAGGAACCACTCAATCATGCTCCAGATAGAAGTGAATCCACAACCTGATTGGCTTACAGTAGAATTCCGGAATTAGCCAATCATGTGCAGCCCATTGTGTAAATAATGTATATAAAGCAGATACTTTGAGGGGACATTCATTCATTCCTCCTCACCACTATGAGCTGAATAAAGAGCATGAAATCACTTTGCGACTCTGAGTATATTTCACTGTCAATGGCAGACATGGCAGAAGTCCGGCACCTTTCATGGTGTGTGGGGCTTGAACCCAAAGGGGGAGGGCCACTCTCTTTTCTCCCTCATTTTCTGCCATCCCCTTTTCTCTGTTTCTGACACACAAATCCCCCCCATTCTTCTTCCTTGTCAGCTGCATGAAATCCGGCTGAAGGTCAAATGAAATTCAGCCAAGGTTCCCCACCCGTCCTTAGGTCTACTTCACACTTCACTGCCATACATTGCCGCCATCTTGTGGCCAACCTCCCACACCTTCTGCCAATTTCCACCTACAAGGTTAGGGCAGGTCACCTGGGATTACTTAGTACACTAGCACTGCTTCCGGCCCTATTCTGAGATGTTATGAAAATAGTGTGTTACTCATGACGCATCCTAGAAAATGTGGGTAGAAGCTGCATACATTATCAGAAATGTTGTGGGAGTGAGATATGGCAGCCATGTTTTTTTGTTTTTTGTTTTGCAGGCATGGAACAGGGAAGCTAGAATAGGGTGCTCTGCAGTTGTATGTGCATTCCAGGACTCTTATGTGAACCAGGTCTCTTTGGGGAGTGGGTGATGCTGTGGTCTAAACCACTGAGCCTCTTGGGTTTGCTGATCAGAAGGTTGGCGGTTTGAATCCCCGTGACAGGGTTAGCTCCCATTGCTCTGTCCCAGCTCCTGTCAACCTAGCAGTTGAAAAGCACACCAGTGCAAGTAGATAAATAGGTACTGCTGTGGATGGAAGGTAAATGGCATTTCCGTGCGCTCTGGTTTCTGTCATGGTGTTCCGTTGTGCCAGAAGCGGTTTAGTATTGCTGGCCACATGACCCGGAAAGCTGTCTGTGGACAAATGCTGGCTCAGGCAGCCTGAAAGTGAGATGAGCGCCGCAACCCCATAGTTGCCTTTGACTGGACTTAACCATCCAGGGTCCCTTTACCTTACCCATGGGGTACACACGGATTACCAGAAATGGCTATCTGGTCCCTGATTCTGAAGGAAACAGGTCACACCACCTTGGTGAAGCTAACCAGCTCTGCGTCTGGATAGTGCTTGGATGCAAGACCACATGGGAATTACACCTGGGGAAAAAGACATGATACACATACATACATACATAATTTAATTAGAACATACCTACCTACTAGGAAGGCTTAATGACAAAATTAAAGAGAACAGAGTGATATGTGTGTGATATTTAAAATGCTGTCAAACAAACCATTCATATTTTGCTAGATAGGCACATGATAGGAGCTGAAGCTCGCTGAGTTTTCTCGTAAACGTGCTAGAGAGAACTCTGTGAGAGACACGCCTACTGTGCCCTGACAGGGGAGGGCATAGCAATGTATTCTCCTACCTCCCTGGGCAAACCCTCTTCCTCTCTTTCCATCCCTTTCCGCTCTGCCAGCAACATGACAATGTCTGCCATGTCTGAGCTCCAAGCACAGATTACATTTTAAACTAGATTTAGGTACGTCTTTGTAACCGAATTAGCATTTTAAGCCTGCCTGAACAAAGCTGCTACATCTGTTACTCTTCAATAAGTATTCTCAGTGAATAAATGTTATTTTTACTGTTTACAAGACTGTTTGCGTGATGGTCATTTTAAGAGGGAAATGCCAGGAAAATCCTGTCTTCCTTAAGGCATCCTGGTTTATTTAAATTAAAAGGCTAAAACTAGCCTATCTAAGCTTCCCCTTTAAGCTGCAAAGGGATGGCACTTTGCTAAACTCACAAACGTGAGGTAATAGCTAACAAATATATGCTCTCCTAGCTTTTATTCACATCCCAACAATATGTTTATCTTCAGTCTTTTAAAATCAAGCATTTCCCAGGGTAAGATACAGATACAGAAATGCACTTGATGAGCCAGATTTGTTCCTGCATTGTATCCAGAGATGTGCTACAGGCCAATTTCTAATATGTTTTAGGATACACATGTGCTATGTTTCCTGCATGCTTTGTAGAGAACAGAGAGGGAGAGAGGGAGGGTGAGTCAAACCCTGCCAAACCTGCATCTCGTATATCCTAATGTGCCACTGGCCATCTCTTTTCCAGAAGACGGATGTTTGTACTCTGAGTACCTCTCCAGAGAGCTAATGGCCGACATGGCATTATTACCAGCTTGCAATGAGCTCCATTTTTTTTTTATGATGGTAATTTGTTACACCGGTTTGCCACACACCCGCTGCTTCCTTGTTAATCCAATAATCTATATGAGAAAAGCAATTTGACATCCCCCCTTCCCATCTGCCGCCCATCACCCAATCTATATCTTAACTATCAGTGATTTATTAATGGCATCTACATTAAGCACATCTCTGCTTGGTTGGCGCCCCCTCCCCTCCTTTCAGACACACTCCTTGGCTATGTTTAGAGAGCAGAATCAGCAAGGAGATAAAAAGCAACAATGAGATCAAATGGGCTGCTGGGATTCATTCAGATAATTCACAGACAAGCAGGCAGGCAGGGGTTGGGGGGGGGGGATGGACGACGCACCCAGCCAGTCTGGAGGCCATTCCCCCAATGCAGCACACAGGACCTCTCTAGCTCACAACATAGCCCATTATTGCCAGTCCAGACAGAGTTTAATTAATGTTAGAAAGGCAGCATATTTTTCTAATATTAGAGATGGCTTTCACTCTATTGCCATGCGAGCAATATCTACGAGCTTTAGTCTTACAATATCAACAGTGGAAGGCAAGTTTCAGTCCTAAGAACCAAGGAGAAAGCATCACCGACTTAGATAGTTGTGGAGTCGGGTGAGGGGTAGACTTTGAGAGTCTGCCATGTAGCTGTTTCCTGGAAACCAGACAACCTACCTCTTAGCAAGCCACAGTAATACAAGTGATAGATTGCTCTGTAGCCCAGAAAAATGTTCCCCAAGAAAGTTGCTTCTGAGGCAAAAAAGAAGGGGGAAAAACCCCCAGACCATCTATACTTAACTTTTACACTAATCTTCAATTAACTCAGCTTTCTGGGTTTCAGCTATGTGCTGGCTATATGTACTAATATATATCCATTTGTACCAACTGTGCAAAACTGCTTTTGAAAAACCCATTAGCTGTAGATGCTCTAATAATAGGTATTTGTGTTCTCCATTGTATTCTGTAAGATCCCAGGTAGGTGTGAGCCTTTTTGCAAGTATTGGAAAGAAACATATGTAGCTAATTATTTGATTTTCACATATTGATTTCTTCCTTTTTTGAAGGGAAGCAGAGGAATCAGCTTCCCACAGTGCACAGTCAGATGCCTTTGGGAAGCCCACACACACAAGGCTTGAGGGCAATAGCTCTTTGCTACAGTTGCTTCCCAAAGGCTAGTATTCAGAGAGGTATAAACCTCTGTACACTGGGGTTTCTTGGAGCTATCTTGTCCACTAACCTTATCCATTGATTGTCTTATCTTCTATGATTTTGTCTAGTCTCCTTTTAAAGTCATCCAAGCCAGTGCCATCACCACACTGGTGAATTCCAAGTGTTGATTTATGTATTGTCTGAAGAACTACTTTATTCTGTCTGACCTGCATCAACTTAGAATCAACTTCGCTGAGTAACCTGATTTTACTGCAATGAGAGAGGGAACAAAAGCTCTTTCTATCCACTTTCTCCACAACATGGGTGCAGCTTGGGGCCAGAATACCCAAAATATCATCTCACCTCATATATGCCCACTCAATGACTGTGCTCTGCTGCAGAGAACATTCTGCAGATAACATTTTTTTCTGCACAACATAGGAATTGGGCCTTCAGTTCAGTGCTACCTAGCCTTTGGAATTCCCTCTCATTAAATATTAGGGGAGAACTGTCTTTGTTACCTTTTTGGCACCTACTGAAGACCATGAGCCTCAAACGTGATTGGATTACTCATAATTTTTTGAAAGAGGTGGGGGAATACTTCAGCTCCTAGAACATGAGTGGGGCATCTGTGGCCCTCCAAATGTTGTTCTACTACAATCAACCCTGGCCAGCATGTCTAATAGTCTAATAGCATGTCTAATAGAGAGCCAGTGTGGTGTAGTGGTTAAGAGCGGTAGTCTCGTAATCTGGGGAACCAGGTTCGCGTCTCCGCTCCTCCACATGCAGCTGCTGGGTGACCTTGGGCCAGTCACAATTCTTTGAAGTCTCTCAGCCCCACTCACCTCACTGAGTGTTTGTTGTGGGGGAGGAAGGGAAAGGAGAATGTTAGCCGCTTTGAGACTCCTTAAAGGGAGTGAAAGGCAGGATATCAAATCCAAACTCTTCTTCTTCTTCTTCTTAGTTAGGGATTACAGGGTTTGGGTTTATTCTTAAACAATCAAATGGCATGTAAACTGGATGAAATAAGTAAGTAAGTAAATGAAGTGGGAGCAACATCTAGAGCAGTGTTTCCCAACCTTGGGCCTCCAGCTGTTTTTGAACTATAATTCCCATCATCCCTGACCACTGGTCTTGCTAGCTAGGGATGATGGGAGTTGTAGTCCAAAAACAGCTGGAGGCCCAAGGTTGGGAAACACTGATCTAGAGAACCTTGGGCTCATCTCGTTGGATGTCATTTTCTGAAACTTTAATAGCTCTAAATAGTATTTATGAGATGAGGGGACCAGAACTGAACACAGTACACCAAATGTGGCTGTGACTGAAATATCTTGTCTATCTACCCACCCCTGTGATTAAAAAAACAGAGGTCCAATTTCTGTTGCAAGATGTTTACCTTCATCCGCTGCAATGTGGCTGCAATATCCGTATCTAGCTATGCACTAAGATACTAGCTGCTTTATTTTCAGTTAATTTCCTAATAATGCCTAGCACGAAATCTGCCCTTTTCGCAGCTACATCTGAGCTAATGTTTTTCATTACACTGTCAATCACATCCCCAATAACCCTTTCCTGGTTAGGTGTCAGGTGCATGGAGAATTTCCATCTCTTTCTTTTTCTTCTTCCACAATTATACGAAGTGTTTTTCATCCAAAATGCTCCACTTGACAAATAATGTTAAAAGTCAGCATTTCAGGGACTGAAAGGAGGAGCTTGGCTGGTAGTCGGTACCTGATTCGTGGGAGCGAGGGCTGGTGATGGATTGCCTGTCCTTACTGGGAATACCACACTGTGCACAAGAGCTCATTTGGCATATCTTGCAGCAGAAAGATTTCATTAACAGCTTCTAAGGAGACACAAGTGAAATTCAAGAGAGAGTAATTTGTGAACAAAATTACCAGCAAAGAGACAGGATAACCTCATGACATTTGTGCTTTTGTGCGTCGTTCCAGGTGTCTCTCTCTCTCTCTCTCTCTCTCTCTCTCTCTCTCTCTCTCTCTTTGTGTGTGTGTGTGTAGGGAGGCAGAGTTATATGAGCTCACAATGCTTTAACCTCTAGCCTGTAATTTAAACTATGCTTGAATTTTTTTGCATAAAAAATAGCTAGGAAAAGTGTTTTGCCAAAGGAAAAACTGAATAATGTACCATCATGTTAAAAAGATGAAAGGATTTAGCTCACTCTCCAGTTGATCCTGCTCAATGAATCGTCATCCATGATATTTTTTCATGTACGTTTAATAAAACATATCTACCTTGATTTCTGCTTATTATTTCTGCTCATTTAATGGCTGACCCATTTGTCAGAATGCTTGCATTTACTTCCTATATACGATACGATACGATACGATACGATACGATACGATACGATACGATACGATACGATATACAATATCTTTATTGTCAGAAAAGCACTGTTTAATGTCTGGATAAGATATAAGGATTTGCTTGAAAATAAAACTCCAAGGTGGTTGTCACCAATGGAAGCAAAGGCTCTGAAAAAGCTCAATATGGAGGCTAATTGGCCAAAATATTGGGAAATATTGGAACAAGAAGGAGACAGATTAAAGCTGCAGAGTTTTGAAAAACTAAAAAACAAAGTACGGGATTGGCTTCATTATTATCAAATAATGGAGGCTTATAATTTGGATAAGAAAATTGGTTTTCAGGTGGAGAAATCAAAATTGGAAACAGAATTGTTAGATCCTAAAACTAAGAACTTGTCAAGAATGTATAACTTGCTGTTGAAATGGAATACTCAGGATGAAATGGTGAAATCTGCTATGATAAAATGGGCACAAGATGTTGGACATAACATTATGATAGCTGACTGGGAACAGTTATGGACCACAGGTATCAAGTTTACGGCATGTAATGCCTTAAGAGAGAATATAATGAAAATGATATACAGGTGGTACATGACACCAGTCAAGCTTGCAAAAATCTATCATTTGCCCGATAATAAATGTTGGAAATGTAAAGAGACTGAAGGTACATTCTTTCACCTTTGGTGGACGTGCCCAAGGATTAAGACCTTCTGGGAGATGATCTATAATGAAATGAAAAAGGTATTTAAATATACCTTTCAGAAGAAACCAGAGGCCTTTCTCCTGGGCATGGTCGGCCAATTGGTGCCAAAGAAGGACAGAACTTTTTTTATGTATGCAACAACAGCACCAAGAATACTCATCGCAAAGTATTGGAAGACACAAGATTTACCCACCCGGGAAGAATGGTAGATGAAAGTGATGGACTATATGGAACTGGCGGAAATGACTGGCAGAATCTGAGACCAAGGTGAAGAGTTGGTGGAAGAAGATTGGAAAAAAATTAAAGTTTATTTACAGAAACATTGCAAAATTAAGGAATGTTAGAAGGATGTTGGAATGAAGTAATGTGGTTTTAGCAGAAATGATATAAAGGATTAGGTAAAAATTGATTTTTTAATTGGTGAAAGACGAGAATGTAAAATTACAGTATATTAAGATAAATTATTAGGATAAAAACAAAGCTGGAAAGGATTTGCTGAATACCTAATTGAACTAGAATACAAAAAAGGGAGGTGTGAGGAGGTCAAGGAAATAAGCATAGGAAAGAAAGTTATGTAAAGATTTGAGCTGTTTTTTTTTTCTAACTGTATTTTTTCTGTCTTTTTTGTTTTTTCAAATTTTCTCTTTGTAATCTTTAAAATTTGAATAAATATTATTTTTTTAAAAAGAATTTTCCTCAAGTGATGAAACTCTTTCCCCACTGCACTCCTAAATTTGTTCTGGGGTACTCCAACCTTCCACAACAGATTTGGGGACAGTACATGGAGCATGGAGGAGAGAATGAGGGAGGGAATTGTCTTTGCACTAACAGGAATCTTTGCATTTGTTTCTGTTTGTGCAATGGTTTAGTTGACTATAATCTATGGATGGCTTTTAACTAAATTTTAATCAGAGTAGGCCCACTGAAATTAATGGACCTAACTTAGTCATGTTAATTAATTTCAGTGAATCTACTCTGAGTAAAGGTTGGTTGAATACCACCCATAGCTTTCCCCCCTCTTAAGTAACAAAACCATTGAGGGCAGATTTAAAAGGACAGGGAGATTGAAATGCTATCCTTGAAAGAATGGCTGGCTGAAATCCTTAAGAAGAAAATTCATTTTAGGAGAAAATAATACACTACAACTTTTTGTTGCATATTTCACTAGATCCATATTAACTTATACATTTCTCTTTCCCTTCTTGTACTTTCATTTACCACACTGGTGCTGTCTTTCCTCTTGAACTCATGGTCTCATCTGTCCCCCTGAGCTACTTCCCTTCCAAAAATCATGCTAACCTAGGGTTACCAGATGTCCCTGGTTCCCAGGGACAGTCCCCAGATTTGCAAATCTGTCCCTGGGAAATGTGGCAGCAGCAGCCTCAGCTCTGGCTGGCTTCAGGAGCTGCTCACTGCCTGCTGCTGTGGTGCCTGCCATTTTTCCTTGCCGGAACTTCCGGCGAGGAAAAATGGTGGGCACCACGGCAGCGGGCAGCGAGCAGCGAGCAGCGAGCAGCAAGCAGCTCCTGAAGCCAGCCAGAGCCAACTGCGGTACCAGGCTGGCTCCGGGCTGCTGACTGCTGCTGATGCTGCCACTGCTGAAGGGGAACCGGGGACGGTACAGATCTCCTGCCCCCTTCCCCCTTTGTTTTGACTGATGGGGGAGGCTCAGGAGTTGTGGGCGGCCGGCCATTGCCCAGTTTTTTAAAAACTCTGTGCATTTAAGTTTCACAGGGTGCAAAAGAAGGGCTTTGCACCTTTATACAATATGCATGTGCACTTGGGCCCAAGGTCTTTTGCCTCACCATCCCCACTACTGACTCCCTTGCTACTCAGCTTTTTTAAAAAAAGTGTCCCCGGATTCATTGAAAAAAATCTGTTAACCATGTGCTAACCACGGCTGTCTTTATAAACAAAGGTACTGGTACAGGAGGTGGAAAGTGATGATCTCAATATATAGACAGCGGGCAGCATTTATTTTCAGTGTCCTGACCAAATTCATCTCCTAGAACATGGTGAAACCTGAAAATGATAGACAGCTTAACCTGAGAAGGATACACTGGTTCTGGGATTGCCCCCTGCCCCCCAAAAGTGAGGCATGGGAACTTACAGGTGAAAGTACTTCCTGAACTACACTGTCAATAAACCCCTCTCTCATGCACACATACCTACCATCAGTAGCCTAAGGAGCCATAGTATGATTCCATGCTGCTGATGGTTTTTGGAAGTATGTGGCAGAACCAATCATTAGCTGGCTAGGACGGAGGATGAGAATTAGGTAGGCAAGACATATCCAATTAGCCCTACCCATCTGGTGACATGTGAACACTGGAACCAGGTGAGTGGGGTCCCTTTTATCTGTCTTTCCTACTTGACTGTTGTCCTTCCTCCTGGCCAGTCAATGACTGGCCACAGTGGCTTGGTATCACATCATAGTAAGGGGGCTCTCGTGTCACAGCTGTTGTATGTAAACATAGCCTTAGGACTCCATTCAGTAAGTCAAATAGGAAACTGTTACATTCCAGTAAAACTATAAGCCCAAGCCTATGAATTCCCCGCAACTGTGTCTGAAAACAGTGGACACAAGTACATAAACAAATTGCCCTGCCTCAGTTCAGTGTCATGCTGATGGTTGATAAAGCTGTTATAATCAGAAACATGACATTTCTATATATGACATTAGGAAACATGGGTCTTTTTAAGTGAAAAAGTAAACTGCTTAATTAATCAGTTGTTTTAACTGATTTCAGTATTGTGTTCTTACATTGTTGTACTTTGGCGTGGGATCTTAAGGTGAAGGGTGGGAAAGAAATAACAACAACCGCAGCAGCAGCAACAACAACAACATTTACCTAGCAATAGGTGCATTTCTTTGCAAAAGAATGGGGCTAGCAGATTGGCTTCTTAATCCTCCATAAGCACATAATATTAGCGCACAGAGCGGCTTGTGTCTATGTAGTTACAGTGGCGTTGTACACTTGCAGGTGCTTCCTGCTATGCCGCCTGGGGAATGCAATCGTTTTATGAAAGATTAATGCGAAGTATTCAATACCTAAAACTGTGCTGATAAAAATGCTTCTGCAGTAGGCAAAATTGATTTGATGCCACATTTAAGATTATATGTCCTAATGCCGGTCCTTATTACATCCCTGTTTGTTTGTTTGTTGATTAGGAATTTATAAGCTCAATATCCAGTCTAGAACTATATCACCGCTTTGAATAATGTCACACTCCCCCCGCCCCCAATATGCTGGCACACCACTCATTTTAAAGCATGTATTTGGACCAGGCTGCTTATATTTAATGGTGCAGTTTCGTTCCAATTCAAAGATTACCAGGTTCTGATGCCGTATAGGAAGTATTCCCGAGGAAAACAAAGTAACAGATGGAGAAAGGAAAATTCCAATTAAAACTGGATGAAGGTTGAACAATCAGTAAAGAAGAATGAACAAATTAATGAATAAACAAACACAAACAATCTGTGCAAAAAGCAAGGCTGCAATCCTGTTCCACCCAGGCCACCCCTCTTTGGCTTGCTCTAATCAGCCATGATAGGCAAGGGTCAAGAGGGATTGTAGGTTGTCTCGATGGCTGCAAGCACCTTGTCCATAACCTTCAATCATAATCCAGCCTGCTTCGTTGCCTAGAGCTCTCAGAATACTGAAGAGCAACCTGGGCTCCACAACGCTGAAATGGACACTCAGGCAGGACTGTGTTGATGATGCAGCATGCCAGGCTATTCCACAGGGAGACTAGGGCCTTAACAGAATGGCCAGCTCTGAATTCTTCATGTCCCCCCTCCCAACCCTGCAAGGGGAAACAGCCACCCTGAGACCAAATCCTACTATGGTCTGACTATGACATCTTTGTTCGGTTTTTCTTAGAGCTCTCCTCTGGGATGCAAGTTTGGACTAGAGCCTGATCAGAAAGGGATCCACAAGATCCATGGCAGAATTCCAGTTTATTCTGGAATTTGGTGGCAATTCTAGGAGAAGAAACACATCTTAGCTGTGTCACTAAAAGCAAAAATAAGCCACTGGTGTATTACTCTTTCCTTGAGAATGGAATATCTAGTCACTCCATCTTAGACTGTGAAATCCTTCCTCAGGTCTCATTTAACATGCAGTTTCCATATTTTCCAATATGCCTTTCCTCCTGCACTTTGTTATATTTCATGATCTCATTGGATCACAATCTTACTCCCATATTAGCATTAGTCATTAAGCAGAAAGACTGAGCGGCATCTGAATAATTCCAGTCATCATTTTCCCTGAATGTCACTTCGCTTCATTTTCCTGCCTCTCTTTCCCATGCATGGGTATGTAAAAAGGCTGACCATCAACACACAGTATAGCAGAGGAACAAATGCTTATATTGTGCTCTGTCTTGAACAGTACCACCTCTTGCTTCTTCCCATATGAATTTTGTATAGATCTGGATTTCTTTTACCCCTCAGCTATACAGTAAATCAGAGGGACGCGAGTGGTGCTGTGGGTTAAACCACAGAGCCTAGGACTTGCCAATCAGAAGGTGGGCGGTTTGAATCCCTGCAACGGAGTGAGCTCTTGTTGCTTGGTCCCTGCTCCTGCCAATCTAGCAGTTCAAAAGCACGTAAAAGTGCAAGTAGATAAATAGGTGGGAAGGTAAACAGCATTTCTGTGCACTGCTCTGGTTCACCAGAAGCGGCTTAGTCGTGCTGGCCACATGACCTGGAAGCTGTACGCCGGCCCCCTCGGCCAATAAAGCAAGATGAATGCCAGAACCCCAGAGTCAGCCACGACTGGACCTAATGGTCAGGGGTCCCTTTACCTTTACCTTTATCCAGTAAATTAGTGCTGGGCCCTGTAATCGAAATACTGGACTTGACTTGCATTTTCTTTCTGAATGAGTCCAAGATAACTTTAGTTTAGATTTCACGCTATTATATAGGATGGAGCTAGAAGGCAGGTGTAGAGACAAACTCATATCAATGGTAACTGATAGCAGCTACTAGCGTCAGATTAAATTAATGGAAGTTAGATTTCAGTTAAATGCAAGGATACATAGTGAGGGCAAGGCTACAAGTTTTAAGTTTTAGGAGGGCAGATTTTGGTTGAACATTAGGATAAATTTTGACAGACTTCCGGGTTGGTGCCTCCAGCAATGGCGGAGCTCCTCTGATCGGGAGGAACTTGCTCCGTGAAAAGTAGGGTCTGAACCGCCACGGCGAAGGCGGAGACCCACTGAAATCACAGGCGGAAGAAGCCTGTGAACTTGGGATTCGGTTGGCACCTTTCGCGCCTCCCCTACTCGCGGGGAAACCCTGTTTTGGGGCTCCGGAGCGACGTGGGGTGAGCGGCACGGTGCTTTGAATCAACTGCTTCTTTCACAGAGTGAAGCTCCCATTGTCGGAGAGCGCTGACTTTTTCCTGTGTACAATTGGACTTTAAACAACAACCCGTGAGTAGAACGGAAAATTGGATCTTTAAATACCTTAATTTGGCACCGAACGGGGAAGGTTCAAAACCGAAGTCCGCCTTCCCTTCTTGTAAATAGACTGAAGCAAAGAGGTTGCAAGCTAAGGTCTTGGAAAGCCTCATGTAAAGGATTAAATTTCCACCGATTGAAACTATTAACCCCCCCTTGGAAGCAGGGGAAGAGGGGGGAAATTGTGGATTGTGCATCCTGCAGGAGAGAGTGATAAAAATTAAATTACCACTGCTCTGAACCCCTGGGAACGGGCTGCCAGCAGATTGACGTTTTGGAAGAGTTCATTGACAGCGAAAAACAGTCAGTTAATAAGAGAAATATATTGTTTCCATTGTCCGCTTCTGTGTTTTAAAAGGAAGAAAAAGTAACTGAAAATTGAAACTGTCTTTACTTTTGGAATTGTGTTGGAAAGGATTGATACAAGTGGAGACTGTTCCCCCCTAGAGGGAGTCTTTGAAACTGTTACAAGAGTCAAGCTGAGGAATCCAGCTGTACAATAAGAACTGTGAGAACCAGAGATTGACCTTGGACATTCAAGAATGTCGGCAGGAGAGGCAATAGTGTCTGCATTTTGTAAGATAAGCCATCTGTTGGAACAGCATCATAAAAAGATAGATGCTATGACTACTAAAATTGACATTTTGGGACTAAAAGTGAGTACCAACACAGAAATAAGTCAGGATCTGGCACAGGAATCTATTTTAACAGGGCAAATTGTTGAAAAGGAGAAGGAGAAAGTTGCTGTTGTCAAACCTAAAGCAATACAAGGGGGAGCCTTAACCTCACAGAGGCAAATTGAGGGTTACAATTTTCGGCCCTTTATGATTGAAACTAGAAAAAGTCAGATTTTGAAGATCGGAGCCTGGCCTGGACTGGAAAAGGAAAGTTGGAGAGATCCCCTTATGCAGGGATCAATTGACATTTGGGATATGGACTTGGGTCAGGAGGAGATCGGAGCTTTGGGGGCCTTTGGATTTGGAGGAACCTTGAAACAAGATTTGAAATAATTTATGGATCCTAGTTTTAACTATGGAAATTTGGCTGACCTGTCGAGAAGGAATAAAAGTACTGTTGGGTCGGAGCTTCCCCGAGATCTGCTCTCTAGAATTAAGGAATATGAAGAAGACTGGCAGAAGGGACGTGGAGAAGAGTTAAGAGCCTCGGACATAAGATCTCCAGGTTGATGGACTGTATGGGGTTGATGGAAGGGACTGGCAGAGGCCGAGACCAGGAAGAGGAGACGGTGGAAGAAGATTGGAAAATTTCAAGTCTATATAGGGAAATTTCGTAAAATTTAATGAGGGATAGAAAAATTTTGGAATGAAATTTTATGGCCTTAGTGGAAATGTTTTAAGAGGTTAAGTGTAAATAGGTATATTAGTTTTAATGGGAAAGAAGATTAAAAATATTTTAAGACAAAGGAATTGCTGAGATAACTTATAGAAGTGGAATACAAAAAGGGAGGTGAGAGGAGGTCAATGAAACTAGGGAATTAAAGATAGATTATGGTAAAGGTATGATGTGTGTTTTTAAATTGTTTTTGTTTTGTTTAGTTGTGTTTAGGTGTTAAGGTTGTGTTTTGTATTGTCTATATTGTATTGTTCCTTTCGTTCCTTTTTTCTTTTTCTTCTTTTCTGTAAGTTTTAAAAGTAATAAATATCATTAAAAAAAAAAGAACATTAGGATAAATTTCTTAAAGGTCAGATCAATTCAGCAATAGCACTGGTTACTTGGGCTGGGCTGCAGGTCTTCAAATGTAGGTGCCGCAACCATCTGTCAGTGATACTCCAGCTCTGAATTTCCTGCACAGAGCAGGAGTTAGGCCAGATGGCTTCAAGGCCTTTTCTAATTTTGTGATTTTATGATTAACTGGTAACATGAATCAACTAAATGCCTTGAATTGCCTAAAAAGTTGTGCTCTATTAATCAGGCAGTGGGAGATATACAGGTGTGTGTGTGTGTGTATAATATTAGTATTTATAAAAACTGCAATTGGCTTGCACCACCTTAAAATAAGCATCTCCTTCCCTCTTTTTCTCACACAGGAATGAATGCCTGTTCTAAATACATGCCAGCTGACCCATGAATGCATTATCTAGAAAAAAACATATGCTTCTTGCATTTTGGCTGCAATCCTAAACAAATTTACTGGATTGCAAGTCTAACTGAACTCGGTGGGGCTTATTTCTATGTTATACATCCATAAGATTTCACTATTAATCGACCAATTAATTGATTAAACAACTACTGTACAAATCAAACAAGCAATTGATGAAGATGTCTTGGATGGGTGAGAACGCTAGTATAATTATACAAGACTGTGAAGTACCTTGCAATGCACTGGATTAGATTATCAAATTGTCCGTTTCAACCTTATTATTCTGCAAGTCTTCTTGTCCCTAACATGGAAGGGGTGCTAGCATGATAGACTACTCCAGACAAGTGATGTCATGTACCTCAAACAGTAGTCAAACCTGGTGATGTGGATATATTCAAAATATCTTTGTCATGCCTTCTTTCAGGACCTTGATCAGAAGCAGTGCAGCCAACTAGGGGACAGAAACACTGCTGACTATGCTTTATGTTTTGGAAACAGATTAAAAATATTCTTCCCATCATCTTTCACAACACTTGCCTTTTATTTTCCTGACCTATTTGACTCATTATACCATCATAATTTTCTCTGTATATTTAGTTCTTGTTCATTGTGCTCCAGCTGTTTCAATAACTGTCAAATTGGCTGGAAGAAATTCAATGACAAGAGTTGGTACGGTATACAACAGCCTTCTTCCACAAACCAATACAGCTACATTATCATCTATTAAAAACGTCAATACTGGTAGCTCCCAACTCTGCAAACGTAACTGGGAATGTTGGCTACACAGATACATAGGTGGAAAGTCAGCAGCGATGGCCACCAACAAGGATGGCCCTAATGGAGACAAATTCTTGGAGGAGAAAGCTATCAACAATGCTACAAGTTATGATGGCTTTGCTGTGCTTACTTTTTCAGAGTCAGTAATGGTCTAAACCACAGAGCCTAGGGCTTGCTGATCAGAAGGTCGGCGGTTCGAATCCCCGCGATGGGGTGAGCTCCCATTGCTCGGTCCCTGCTCCTGCCAACCTAGCAGTTCGAAAGCATATCAAAGTGCAAGTAGATAAATAGGTACCACTCTGGCGGGAAGGTAAATGGTGTTTCCGTGTGCTGCTCTGGTCAGGGGTCCCTTTACCTTTAATCCTTCTGAATACCAGTTACTGGAAATCTCAGGAGGGGAGAATGCTCTTGTGCCTGGGTCCTGCTTGCAGATTTCCCACAGCCATTGTGTCATCCATTGTGAGAACAGGATCTTGGACTAGGAGGGCCATTGGCCTAATTCGGCAGGCTCTTCTTATGTTCTTAGCTTAATAGCATGCCAGCTTATTTGTGGGAGGATCATCGTTCAGTGGCAGAACATCTGCAGGAAGTCCTTGGTTCAATCCCTGGCATTTCTAGGTAGGACTGGGGATGACTCCTGTCTGAAACCTTGGAGAGCTGATGCTGGTAAGTGTCAACAATGCTGAGCTAGATGAACAAATTGTATGACTTAGTAGAAGGCAGTTTCCTATGCTGCATTCACCTCTGATATTCTAAAATGCTTTTGGAGAGTCCATCAGTCATGTTACATATATAACATTGTGCTATATTCCATTATAAAAGGGACGCGGGTGGCGCTGTGGGTAAAACCTCAGCGCCTAGGGCTTGCCGATCGCATGGTCGGTGGTTCGAATCCCCGTGGCGGGGTGAGCTCCCATCTTTCGGTCCCAGCTCCTGCCTACCTAGCAGTTCGAAAGCACTCCTAAGTGCAAGTAGATAAATAGGTACCGCTTTATAGTGGGAAGGTAAACGGCGTTTCCGTGTGCTGCGCTGGTGCCAGCTCGCCAGAGCAGCTTCGTCACACTGTCCACGTGACCCGGAAGTGTCTCCGGACAGTGCTGGCCCCCGACCTCTGAAGTGAGATGGGCGCACAACCCTAGAG
This sequence comes from Podarcis cretensis, assembly GCF_951804945.1. Classification (NCBI taxonomy): domain Eukaryota; kingdom Metazoa; phylum Chordata; class Lepidosauria; order Squamata; family Lacertidae; genus Podarcis; species Podarcis cretensis. The sequence continues at coordinate 32,704,389 of NC_137173.1, read as the reverse complement.
TCGGAGACGACTGGCCCGTACGGGCAGGGGTACCTTTACCTTTTATATTCCATTATTCTAGATCAGCAGGAAAGGTCCAGATCCAAGAAACACTGTTGTTCACCTGCATATATGCCACATTATAATGCACTGCATATTGTTCACCTGCACATATGCCACATTATAATGCACACAGAGCGAAAAGTTCTATGTGGAATAAGTGTTACCAACTGAGAGCTGTTCCCCTGTGTGAGTCTTTTGTGCGATTGTCTCATTTCTTTTCTTAAAAAAAATAAATCTCTGCATATCGGTAGCAAGTTTCATGAGATGAGTAAATGAGACTGGTGTTAGACACCTAGTGCTTTGCCATTCTCTAAGGTTTGCTAGTAATTGGGTCAGAGATGTGATCTCTTTGGTGCCCCTGGGGCAATGGGAAAAGATAGCATTGACTCTTCTCCCTCCCACCCTGCATCTCTGCTCTCCATCCTCCCAGCTTTCCTTTCCTTGATGTTGCTGAACTGGAACCTTGTGACCCTTTCAAGGCAACGTGGCAACCTTTCCCATCTCTTCTCAAATTGAATTGTAAATTGGGGGGGGGGGGGTTGCCTTAGTGGGAGGCAAGACATCCATTTCAGTTCTGCATCCTTGCTTTCTCTCTGTCTCTCTCTCTCTCCCCCTTCTGAGACAAACCGAGACCCAGAGGAAAGGCTGCCGAGCCTGTCTTTATTTACAAAGGCCTCTGATCAGATTTAACTCCATGGTTAATAAGAGCCTGGCCACTTGGTCACATCTGCCCCATTACAGTTCAGGTCAGCTGGAAGCCAAATGCTTGAAGACCAGCACAACAACAGCTTCTTAACGAAATTTGCACCTATCCATCTATTTGTCTGAGAAGTGTGGGTTTATTTACACGCCACGTCCCCAAAGTGAACTGTGCCCAAAGGGGTTCGCTCACAACAAACATCAACTTTGCATTAATTTTTTTTTCGGGGAGGTGGGAGGGAACCCAATTTATTACAAAATGTTTTGATAAATTCAGATAGGATAAACACAAATTTAAAAGCATAATATAAATCCATGATGACAAAGGAGAAATCTGTTCTAGACATAATGTATGCACATAGAGCCAGATCAAAGATAACAGACAAAATAGATAAATAAAGCTAACCCACACTGGAAGTGCTGGTCTTGCTGCACTCCATTCAAAGGGCCAACAAAGCCTTGCTTAGGTACAGTTCAGAGGGTCTTCTTATAAGGCTTGATGATAAACAAGACCTGCTCATCTTGGTGTATTTTCAACAATACTATCTTAGGGGGAATGCAAATTAATCAACCTAATTTATGAGCCTGGATACTGCTTGTTGGTGTGCTTTTTTAATTATCAGATTATTATAGTAAAGGGCATTCTAAAAAATGTTATAGGGCAGTTCTGTTATTGCCCCCACAGCTGTGAAATGCCTTTCGCTCTGTCATAGATGAAGCAGAATACTCTATTTGCTTCAGATGTCTTATATCTTTTTACCCAAGCTTTCCATTACCCATAAGACTGGAGACTGTTTTGTATGTACGAATTCCCTGAATTCTTGTTTTTACTTGCTTTTATACTACTGTTTTATTAGTTTTATGTTGCATTCTTGTTTTAATTACCGGTATATTGTTTACTGCTCTTATGTTGTTACATTGCTTAGAGATTTTTAAAACTATTAAGTGGAATATACATGTTTTAAATAAATAAAGATTACTCTGTACAATATATTTCCAGGCTAAACTGAACCAAAATGCAGAACTGTCTTCAGGAGATTGCTCAGAATTTGCCTGCTCCTATCCTAAGGATACCAGCACAAGCCTGGCAACAGAGAAACGTCATGTGCCATCTGTCTCCTTAAATGCTGGGTGATCCTGCCCCATGACTCTGAAGGGTTGAGAGGTCAGAAGAGGAAGATCCAACAGTGTCAAAGGTAATTGAAGAATATACAAATGAAAGAGGAACTTTCGGCCTTTCAGTATGCCTTGTATTAGAGTTTCATCTGCCATTTGTTTGTTTGTTTCTCTCCTCTCTCTTTCTGCTTGCCTTTTGCCCTTCTCAGAAGCAACCCTTGTCCTTTCAAATCTCATGGGATGCTATTTGACGATGCCAGTGACTGATCTCTCCCTTTTGCAGCAACCACACCAATTGTACATACACAGCAGCAGCAAAAGCAGCAACATTACATTATTGTCATTTAAGATGCAACTTTGTGAAACTGAAGTATGCTGACTTACACGAGTTTTCTCCTACTGAGCAGAAATTATATTCCTAATTGGTTTTTTAAAAACAACAACAACAACAACACAACAATCTGTTTTTAGCTTAAATAAAACAGGGATAAATAAATAGGTTGTGGGTCAGTATACGAAGTCACAGGTCCGTGGATCTGGGAATGATCTGAAAGTCTGTTAAAGATAAACAGAGTTTGAATGCAGGACTCTCTATATACATAGGGCTTCCTAATGAATTGACCAGTACAATTCAAGTTATGGCTATCCAAAGTCCAGTAAGTGAACAAGAATATGGGGGGGGGGGGAATCCATGGGAACATGTAGCAAAAGGGCAAACTAAAAAAGACAAGCGTCCTGTGACGTGGTAGACCTCGATATGCAGGTTCATCAGAGTCAGCGACACTCCTGGTGGTTGGGTGCTTGAGAACTGCAAAACAAGAGATTTTGCCAGTGGGTCAATCACCTGCCATGATGCTGTGTGATTAACAGGTGGGTTGACCCACCCATCCAAGTTCTTCCCTGGGTGTGGAGCCAGATAAGGATTAACACTACAGTTCACGGACATCCAGTGACACCGAGTGCTGGAAAATTCAGGACAGACACATTGCACAAGGCTACCAACTTGGATGGCTTTAAAAGAGGACCACACAATTCAAGGGCAATGCTATCGACAGCTACTACCCATGATGACTATCTTCTACCTCCACTGTCAGAGGCAGTATGCCTCTGAATACTAGTTGCTGAGAATCACTAGAGGGCAGAGGGCTGTTGAACTCATGTCCCACATGCAGGCTTCCCACAGGCATCTGGTTGGCCACTGTGAGAACAGGAAGCTGGTTTAGATGGGCCATTGGCCTGATCCAGCAGACTCATCTTATGTTCTGATAGATCCAAATTCCCCCCACCCAGATAAACCTAAACTGCCTTAAAACATTGTTCTGATAACCCTACCTGACCCTCCACAATCCCTTTAGAGTATAATAAATACAGGGGAAGGGGGCAGATGGAAGGCAGATGGAAGGCAGAAATTGGGATTGGGATGTTGAAACTGTTGGATAAGATGAATGTGTGTGTGTCTCCTCACCCCAGTATAACCGATCACTCAGAGGCTCCACTTACAGGCTCTATTTACAATCCAGCGGGATACAAATTTTGTTAAATAAACCACATTCACTTCCACCATGCTTTTTGAGGGTGAAACCTGAGAGTATGCATTTAGTTTCTTCCATCTCCCCCGTGTGTGCTTATTATGCACGATACCGGGCAATGGGACTTAATTTTCTCTCTTTGTGTGACATTTTGTTCTCAAAAGGATTTTCTCTTTGTGCGTCATTTTGTTCTCAGAAGGATTTCACAAATGGAGCTGAAAGCCTAATTTCTTTTTGTGGTTCCCCCCGCCACCTCATTTTGTTTTGAAAAGCTTTTATAAATGAAGCTGAGAGCTTACTTCAGTATTTTATAGGCAAAGTGGGATCACACTACTATTTAGTCATCAAGGGATGGGGGACTGGTGGCCTTCCAGCTGTTGTTGACTCCCAGGACCTCCATGCACACTGCCCAGTCTTGTGCCCCAGAGATTTGACTTCACTGCTGGGGGGGCACTCCATTATCTCTTCGGTGCCAACAACAACACCCCACTTTTCATCCAAGGGGCTCCCTCATACATGGTACTCCCTTTCGGCATTTTATCCTCACAACTCTGTGAGGTAGGTTAGGTTGAGAGACAATGACTAGCCCAACATCACCCAGTGAAGTTCATGGCTGAGTGGTAATTTAAACCCTGGTCCAACACTCTAACCATTACTCTCAAGGATTGTTGGCCACCCTCCCTCTCACTGAGAGCAACATATCTTTGTTTATTGGGCATTATTGAATTAATTTCACTACCCTGAAATCTAGCTTGATGAAGGGTGGCATATAAACATTTAATAAAAGAAATGTGTGTTGTTGATTTTTAGAGATGTCATTGAAGAAACACTGCTAGCTGAATGAGCAATCATTTTTGCATTTGGCAAGCAGTGTTTTGTGAGGTTCAAAGGGGAGCTTACACCACTTCTCCCCGCTCCCCGTCCCACTGAAAACTGGTGCATCTTGCCAGGATGAGACATGTGCAGATTCTCTTAAAAGAAGCACTACCAATCCTACAAGTGCTTGTGTATTGCTTTCCCTCAGCTATTCTTGCAATGCCTAAACTACTTCTAGTCACATCCCGGACTGAGCAAGCAAAAAAGGGTCATGCAGGAAGTTTTGCTTTCTGTCGATATGCTATTTGCTTACTACTATGAATAAGGGGAAAGGAACCTAGAACTTGCCGATCAGAAGGTTGGTGGTTCGAATCCCCACGACGAGGTGAGCTCCCATTGCTCCGTCCCTGCTCCTGCCAACCTAGCAGTTCGAAAGCACGTCAAAGTGCAAGTAGATAAATAGGTACCGCTCCGGCGGGAAGGTAAACGGCATTTCCGTGCACTGCTCTGGTTCGCCAGTCATGCTGGCCACGTGACCTGGAAGCTGTACGCCGGCTCCCTCAGCCAATAAAGCGAGATGAGCGCTGCAACCCCAGAGTCGGCCATGACTGGACCTAATGGTCAGGGGTCCCTTTACCTTTACCTTATGAATAAGGGGAAAGCTTGCCAACCGTGAATTTCCTAAAGAGACAAAGGATTTTGTTTTAGGCAGTGAAGCCTAATCAGGACTAGCACTTGGATGGGCTCTGAACACACAAGGATGTTTGTGCATGAAATGGGTCTGTGTGGGAGAAAAATGCCCTCTGTGCTGTTGATGGAGGCTTATGAACAGTGTTGTGTGCAGGATGCATAGGTCCATGTGCGTGTGGAGCAGTATACTTAGTTTCCATGAGTGACAAGCACAAGTCAAACGGAAATATGCCTTTGTGCCCCCTGGGACTCTGCATATCCTGGTCTCAGAACTTGTTGGTACTCCCCCCTCCTCCAGCAGCTTTACGCGTTTCCATTCCTCTAGGGCATCTTCACTTCAGCTGCAGAATGACCTCCCCTGCCTCACCACCCACTCTTTTGCCTGCAGTCTTGAAAGGGGAAATTAACACAGGCGAAAACACAAATAATAAAGGCGCTGAAGCGCACATGGGAAGGTCTGTCACAGAAGAAGCTTCTAGGTGTCTGAACCTGCCAATTCCGTCCCTGGAGGATGTGGAAATGGGACAGTTTTGAGCCTTGGCGCCAGCGTGTCAACCGGGAATCGCACATGCTTTAATTAGGAGACGCCTTCAGTATCTCATTGGAGACTTAGAGGGGTGGGGGAGCAATGAGAATCTTTTTCAAAGATGGAAAGGCAGGATTGGAAGCAGTGATCTTACGCTGCCCAGATTATCTGCTCTCCTGCATTCCATGGAGAAAGATCTATACCCTGGGCAAAGACTCCTTGAAGGGCAGAGGGCAAAGAACAAAATGTTGGCTTGAAAATAAATGGTAGCAATGAATCTGTTGTCCTCATCCTAGTTCTTAGCATTTGGAAGATGATGACATCATCACCCAACTCTCTGGATGAGCTCACCCAGTGGTTTCAAGTAGGTTTCGAGCAATGCTATTTTCTAGAAAAAGAGGTGCTGGAACTCACCATGACCACCTCCCTCATTCTCTTAGGATGGCAATAGCGCCCACCTGAGAGGTGCTAGAATGGAGCTCCTGAGAACCCCCCCCCCCCGGGGAAAAAAGCCCTGGTTTCGAGTAACACGAAGGAGAAAATAATATGAACCCTTTTTGCATGCCACATACTGAAGTCAGCCGTTCCTCCGCACTGCCACCAAGAGCACAGTGCCCGCCCAACAAGGCAGCTCAGAAGGCATTGAAAGACATCAAGAAACACAGGGGAATCAGGAGGGATGGGTGCCCCGTGTTCGTTTCCAAGCCTATATTTTTCAGCAGAAGCTAGATTGAAACTGATCCAGGTGATCAATTTTCTTTGCATTGCCACACTTTGTGAGGGTTGAATGGCTAATGCTGCCTTTTATCAACAGATTACTGGTCTGCTCAGAAGATGCCTATATCCAGTGCTATTTTTCTAGAAAAAAGAGGTGCTAGAACTCACTATGGTGGTCTCCCTTGTTCTCTTGTAATGGCAATGGTGCCCACCTGAGAGGTTCTGATGGATCCAAGTTAGCCCCATAACCTCCAAACAAACTTTTGAGGGATTATGGGGTTAATATTTATAACTAATTTCTAACTAGTTCAAAACAGGATAGTAAAATACCAAATAGTTAATTTCCTTTACATCAGCTCTATTTCTTTTTAAAACATAACAGATGACATTTTTTTAAAAGGAAAACAGGAGGCTGATTTATAATGAGTCAGAGACTTTGTCCATCTAACTCAGTATTGTCCACACTGACTGGCAGCAGTCTTCAGGATTTCAGATGGGGGTCACCCTCAACCCTACCAGGGATCTTTGGCTTTAAAAGCACATTACAGTGGTACCTCAGGTTAAGTACTTAATTCGTTCTGGAGGTCCGTTCTTAACCTGAAACTGTTCTTAACTTGAGGTACCACTTTAGCTAATGGGGCTTCCCGCTGCTGCGGCGCCGCCGGAGCATGATTTCTGTTCTCATCCTGAAGCAAAGTTCTTAACCTGAAGCACTATTTCTGGGTTAGCGGAGTCTGTAACCTGAAGCCTCTGTAACCTGAAGCGTATGTAACCTGAGGTACCACTGTATCTACCACTAAGCTCCAGTTCTTCTTTATTACCTTCCAACTGCCACCGTACGGTACTGAATAGTGCCAATACACTGAGTTTTCTAAAACCATTTTTGCTTGTTCATGTCTATCTTTCCTGCTAAAATATTCAGAGATATATTATTGTGCTAAATTTAATCCGAGTTCTACTTTTAAAATACTTTGGCAAATCTTTGTTGTTTAGTCGTTTAGTCGTGTCCGACTCTTCGTGACCCCATGGACCAGAGAACGCCAGGCACTCCTGTCCTCCACTGCCCCCCGCAGCTTGGTCAGACTCATGCTGGTAACCTCGAAAACACTATCCAACCATCTCGTACTCTGTCGCCCCCTTCTCCTTGTGCCCTCCATCTTTCCCAACATCAGGGTCTTCTCCAGGGAGTCTTCTCTTCTCATGAGGTGGCCAAAGTACTGGAGCCTCAGCTTCACAATCTGTCCTTCCAGTGAGCACTCAGGGCTGATTTCCTTCAGAATGGAGAGGTTTGATCTTCTTGCAGTCCATGGGACTCTCAAGAGTCTCCTCCAGCACCATAATTCAAAAGCATCAATTCTTCGGCGATCAGCCTTCTTTATGGTCCAGCTCTCACTTCCATACATCACTACTGGGAAAACCATAGCTTTAACTATACGGACCTTTGTTGGCAAGGTGATGTCTCTACTTCTCAAGATGCTGTCTAGGCCTGTCATTGCCCTTCTCCCAAGAAGCAGGCGTCTTTTAATTTCGTGGCTGCTGTCACCATCTGCAGTGATCATGGAGCCCAAGAAAGTAAAATCTCTCACTGCCTCCATTTCTTCCCCTTCTATTTGCCAGGAGGTGATGGGACCAGTAGCCATGATCTTCGTTTTTTTGATGTTGAGCTTCAGACCATATTTTGCACTCTCCTCTTTCACCCTCAATAAAAGGTTCTTTAATTCCTCCTCACTTTCTGCCATCAAGGTTGTGTCATCTGCATTTCTGAGGTTGTTGATATTTCTTCCGGCAATCTTAATTCCGGCTAGGGATTCATCCAGCCCAGCCTTTCGCATGATGAATTCTGCATATAAGTTAAATAAGCAGGGAGACAAAATGCAGCCTTGTCGTACTCCTTTCCCAATTTTGAACCAGTCAGTTGTTCCATATCCAGTCAAATCTAGAGGGTGCTAATTAAATTTTAATTTATTTTACAAGTGACTACTAACGTTTTCTGACCAGGGACTAAATCTGCACAGTGTCAAAAACGTGCAATTCTTTACTCATGATCCAGAGGTTCTATTTGATGGCTATGAGATAATAGCTCAAGGGTACATTATTGCATCCCTGCTGAAGAATATTTGACATTCTTCATGCGGAAATTAAAGATCATGCTGGCCTGAAAGGGTAGCTTCAGTTCTGGAAGTGTCTTTAATATATCTAAACTAGCTGATCCATCTTTACTTGCTATTACATTGGCCAAAGCTAGCTCAGTTCCATTGCAAGCTTATATTGGACTGTGGCATGTGTAAAACCCTTGTAAAGATTTGCTCTGGTCAAATAATTGAAAGACAATATATATATAACAGGAACAGGAATGCTGGGCATCCATTAGCTTTGCAAACACTTCCTTATGGAGATTGAAAAACATGTATGTTATTTGCTCACAGTGCAACCCTACTTATGCTACTCAGAAGGAAGTCCAACTGAGTTCAGTGGAATTTATTCCCTAGTATCTATGCTTAGTTAAGATTGCAGTCTTAGGTTATGAACACGAGGGGCTTCTCAAAAGTAAATATTCCTGAGTAATATACCTAGCATTCTATGAAGGGTCTGGTTCGATCAGGTTACAGGAAATCCAGGAAAGAGCATCACTGCAAGGCTGTATTTTTTTTATTACTAAAGAGGAAAAAGCCCTCTTTCCCATGTCCCCAATTCCATTTTTTTCATTAGCCTCTAGATGCCAACCTCCAAATAACTTCTAAAGTAAAGAGCACATCAATATTGCAGGAGTTTCCAATACTAAAAGCTGATAAAGTTTATTGCACTTATAAAATAAATAGAAGGAAATGCTTTGGGTTTCCTATTTATAGACCTCCAGGGAGGTCTCAGGTATGATTTATTGCTTCAATTTTTGCAGTGTTATTCCCTCACTTACACACTCTTGTGCACATATATACTAAGTTCTATATATCTTGCTTCTCCCACACTCAATTAACTCTTCTTCCTTGCCTGCATAGTCTGTGTGGTCTTCTCCCACAAACACAAAAATCATTTGCATCTTAATACCTTTTCCAGTCTACAAGTTTGTCATTCTGCAAAGCATGGAGTGACCTCACCACTCAGTGAAGTCAGCAGATACTCAGAGCACTCAGGCAGATGCTAGCAAATCCCCAGCAATTCTTAATACAAAGGAAAAGGGTTGCTAACGTTTTCCTTGCTCGGTCAATCAACCCCCTCATCTTCCCTTGCCTTTGAGTCTCCCCATTGGTTCATGATAGAAAAATCCAATCTTGGGTCCACTTGCAGAGTTGTGCACAACTAAGCATTGTCCCTCAACTCTGATCATTTTGATATGTCATTTGCCACAGTCGATGTCATCTCCATCTTCCATTTCCTCTTTTCACTACCTTTCAATTCCACCCCTGTCCCCCACATATCAGAGCCTATGGCTTGAATATTTTCCAAAGCTTCTCTGGGTTCTTCACCCTCCATATTTCACGAGGGTGAACATCTTCGGTAGCAGAGCTCTTTTTATTTTGCAGGTTTCAGATTTTGTTTTTGCTAGGAAGTGAAGTCAAATTAATTTGACATCAGATTCTAGTGGGGCTGCACTAGCTATTGTAGAACAGGAAGATTCTTGTAACATCTGAAGGAGGAAGTCTGCCCCTCCCCCCCGATGTTGTTGGAGTACAACCCCCATCACCTCTGACCATTGGCTGTGTTGCCCGGGGCTGACAGGAGTTAGAACGCAACAGCATCAGGCAGGTACTAGACTGAGGAAAGTTGGCATAACAAAGATACCGTTGCATTTGCTTTTATGACTAGCTTTTATGGCTAAGGCCCCTCTTTGTTGGATGCATTTAATAGATGAACATCATTCCCAATAAAAATGTTAATAAGCCAATTGATTTGAAAAAAAGCAAGATTATCTTCTGCTGGAAAAAGTATATGCGATAAAAATATGGCCTTGAATAGTTTGGTGACCTTGGGCCAGGCACAACCCGTTACCCTACCTCATAAGGTTGTTACGAGGATGAAGGTGGGGGAAGAACCATTGAGCTCCTTGAAGAAAAAGCAGCATAAAAAATGCAATAAACAAATTGACGCCATAGTCCAAAATAGTGGTATGCGCCTTGTGGAATGCCCTCCCATCACACGATAAACAGATAAACAACTACACCTGAAGGTAGCCTGGTATTGCGAAGTTTTTAATGTTTGATGTCTCACTGAGTTTTTATATTATGTTGGAAGCTGCCCAGCATGGTTGGGGCAACCCAGTCAGATGGGTGGGATATATGTAATAAACCATCATCATCGCCATCATCATCATAGCATACCAAAAATACTAACAGTATTTTTCATTTTTATTTATGATGATGTTAAAGCTCTGCAGCCCCTTTATGGAGAAAATAGAACTCGGTTTTCAAAATAGTCTCAATCTTGTTGCCCCAACAGGGACAAAAAAAAAAACACCTCAGAAAAGAGGATTAAAGAGAATGAAGACAATGCTGTAGAAAGGAACTGAGCTGCATCTCTCACCCCCCCCCCCCCCACTTTTCAGTTCTGGAAGTGCTGGCAAGCTGTGTGGATACAAAGCTGATAATGATGTCCTATAGGGACCGAATATAAACTGTGGAGTTGCTGTGAGTAGGGGAGGACCCTTCAGCTTACTGCCTGAATCACCGTCAGTCTCCTTCCCCACCTCCCAGGTATCTTCACAACAACACAAAGAGATAAAGTTCAGAGCCTCATTTAATTTCAATGGGGTTTTATTACTAAAGTGCCAAGGATAAGAAAAGACCAATTTGTAGTTTTATTGATCCAACTAAAGGTCAGGGGCAGATGCGTAGGTCACAGTGTTTCTTCTGAATAGACATGGTACCACGCAATATTCCAGCTACTTCTGTCTATGGAAAATTTTCCGAGCGAGGAAGCAGGAAGGGACATAATCTTGCCTATGTTAATGAAATATTAAGATAGTATTTTAATTACATAGATATCAAGATTTTTTTTGTAACTAATGCTTACACAGATAACTGAATCCCCTAAATATGGAACAAAATTGTTTTAAAATTAGGATCCTGCTAGCTTCAGACTGTGTGTGTAGGATGGAAAAGAAGATTGGCATAAGTACAAAAGGTCCCGTTTCTCCAAGCTTATTTAGTCACTCAGAGCATTTGAAAGTGTGAATTCAGTGTCTAGGCAGGGACCTTGCAAACACAGTAACCCCTGTTCACTCACTTAACACTAAGTTAATAAGAAGTCAGTTACCCAATAGGGGCAAAGAGAGAGGGGGCGGGAGGAGCTTTTAATTGTAGCTAGTATGAACAGGACTTGCAGGCCTTACAAGGGTATCTTTGCATTAGTTTCACTTTGTGCAGCAACCCTCAAAAACGACACCTTGTGCACTGGGATGGAGGCAGCTCCTGAGTGGTAGGGTACATGCTTCACATGTAGTGTTTTGGTTCTGGCATCAAACCTTTTGCAGTCACACTTGGTTGATTCCCTCTCCTACCTCGGTCTCGGCGGTTTCATCAAAAGCCACCCCAATAGACCACAGAGAGAGGCCAGCTATGATCTGAGTTGTGCCACAAGTGCGCAAAATGGGCAAATAAAAGCGAAGTGAGTGTGTGCACATGTGTGAAAGGTGCTGATAACCTGTATACAGTACCTCTTGTTTGATTGTCAGCCATACTGTATTCACAATACTCATTAATTAAGTTGAAAATAGTGATTTACTATAAAGCCCAGTATTAATTAAATCCACTCTGTCTCCTTATGCCTCTCCCTGCTTTATCAGAAAGCAAGCTGAAAGGCCTTTAATTACATTCTCGGAGGGGTTAAGTAATATATTCATTGTAATGACTTCCAGAATATAGTTCAACCATTATGGTCACTTCATTCTCCAGCAATCACAGCTGCCTAATCTATGCTTTCTAATTAACATAATTCTTATAGGTGGTCCCAGAAAAAGGGGAGGGAGGCCGCTAAAGCATCTAATAGGAGTGAGAACCCTTGCAGACAGAGGGGACAAAGGTGGACTTGCCTCTCAAAAGTATGCCATGCTCAGGAGTAGCATTGCACTCTGAGATAATTAGTGGTTTTGCAGATGAGCATATGCATTCCTGGAAATCACAAAAGTGTGGTTCACTGTTATGCCAAAGTCCTGTTTGGATAGAGAATGTCTTGGTTTCCTGATCAGCCAAAGTCAAGAGGGTCATCTGCAGCAGCTTGAATGACAATAAGGACCAGTAAAGAGAGTGGCATCATTGTGATGTGACTTCAGACCTTCAAGGAGAATGGTGATCTTGGAGGACACAGTCAAACACTGTACAGCACAGCTTGATTTTATAAATTGTTTGAATTAAAAAATTAACATTTAAATGCAAATGTGCTGTGAATAAGTGTCTGATGGGTGGGCAAGACGCTTTTGTCAGAATATTTGATTTTTTACTTTGTATATTAAGAGCATACCACAAGCAGAATGAACAGAATGCAAGAGTTTTATACAGTACAGAGCTGGCAAGGCAACACCTGACATTTTCTATCCGAGGCAGTTTTGAGACGTGCTTTGCCTAACAGCCACTCTTATTAGATTGCATGAAATCTTCTAATTAACTAATGGCAATGAGTGAGAGACATTTGGGAAGTGGCGTCGGGCAGCAGCAGCAAAAGCAAAATCCACATATCTGTGCATTAGGGGAAGATCCAGCTGTCAAGTTCTGGGAAAGCAGAAAGCAAGGTTAGAGTCATGCAGAAAGCTGACTGAGGTGAGCCATAAACGTAATTCTGCATGAGCAAAAAGTGTGCCATGCCTACTGCATTATCACAATACTCCCAACAGCCCACAATGTCTGGGATCTTTCCACTGAACAGGGATGGGTAACAGGCATGCTGCTATGATATTCTCCTTTGAATTGATTCATCACAAGGGAGGAGGAACATGCAGCCTATGAAGAGTAACTACTTAAAGTATTAAAGTATAAAAGTTCTCAAAATAGTGGGGTAAAACAAAAACTTTTGAAAGAGAGAGTCCTTCCTGACTGTTGTTATTTTGAGGTAGGATTTGAACACACGTGGTTAAGCTCAGGTAGCAAAATTAAAGTTGATTTGGGGTTCTAGCACAGGAAAACTACTAACCCCCACAAAACCAGACTTTCCTTGACTCTGACACTCCTCCTATTTGCTTTAGTGGTCTATTCCCAGGCAGCATCTGTGTAACCTAGTAGTTTTGGATGGCTGTTGGTTAGCAGTTTAAGAATACAGTTCTTGTTTCCCTTTGAGTATCTAACAGCTCTTTGGTTTGCTTGTTGTGGTTAAGTAGAGGAGCTTTCCTATGGCTGACCTGTATTACCGGTAGTTGTTGTCTGGCAAGAGTTCAGACTCACCGTTACTCTTTAGAAAGTCAATAACCAGTAACAGCAACTGTGCTGGATATAGTAAACTTTCATATCAAACCCATATAGCAAGGCGATCCAACACATGGTCCAAGGGACACATGCAGCCCTTGAGGCCTTTTTTTGGAGGCCTTCATCAACATTTGATACTCCTCCCAAGCCCTTGCACTGCCTTTCCAAAGCCTAGTAAGGAGGCCTTGAACTCAACTTTGGGAAAGGGGTGTGAGGGTTCTGACAGGGCTCTGGAGCCCTTGTGCCTCCTTCTCAAAGCCTAGTTAGCACTTTTCCATCTTTGGGAAGGTGGTGGGACAGATCTAGAAGCCTTGCACCTCCTTCCTAAAGCTTGGCACCTCACTTAGCCAGCTTTGGGAAGGCAGCATGAAGGCTGGGGGCAGCATCAAATTTTGGCCTCGCTCTCCCCTCGTGTGTGACAAGGCAACGTGTCACCTGCAGGTTCCATATTGAAGTACTATTGCAGCCCAATTGGTATGAAAAGTTGGACTGCCCAGACATAGAAGGAGGCCTCTAAGAATAGATGCTGGTGAAATAAAAGGTACTTCTAGACAGGTGTTTAGTGTGGGATGGCTGCTCCTTGTGCATGCAATTATTTTTTGCAGCAGCCACATGATGTCATTGGCATCAAAATGCTACCTTGTATTGCACCCCACCCCCCAGTTTAACTGGATGTACCCTTTCCAGGAACACTGAAATAAGTTTAAAACAAAACAACCTGTTGCCAACAATCTGTTTGTAATTATTAAATGCAGGAGCAGCTTGCACAGTGGGGTAGAACTGCCACAATAGCCTCCTGGCAGCAGCTTCACTGATGCTTACTGGGACAGGGAAGCTGGTGAGGGGTGAGGCAGGGGTGAGGTTGGGGCTGTACATTGCATACTGTCCCCTTGCTCTCACCTTGTTGGTTAGCTGTAGTGATGCTCCTGGCAGTAGGCTATTGCTGTGGCTCTCCTCAACCGGTCTAGCTGCTGTTGTCTGAATGACCTACCTGCAATATCAAGACCCCACCTGGGAACCCCCCAAAATGTGGCAGCCCTATTATAAAAAACTCTTTTTCACCAAGAGATGGAGAGCCGTTTGATGTAATCCTCATATACTGGAGAAGGTTTGGGTGTCACTCATCTGAACTTTGCTTTTCCTTGCTCACTGATGTTGCCTCTTTAAATCCAGCAGCATCTTTGAAAGGGTAGAAAATAAGTCCTCTTCCAGGAAGGTCTCATGCCCTTTTGCTGCTGCTGCTGTTGCTGCCTTACTGCCAATGACTTTTCTCTGAGAATTCTTGGCATCCTCAGCACAGCAGCCAGCTGCTTGTGTTATGGTTTCCATGGTGACTCGAGCATGATGTAAAGGTGGTGGCGGTTGTGGGAGCTGTGGGAGGACAGGAGTGAGAGGGCGGGGGTGTTCTCTGCATGTGAATGAATGAAAGTGGGTGAGGGGAAGAGGGAGGAAGAAGAGAGAAGGAAAGAGAGAGACAAAGTTCACTATGAGCCCTGCCAATGATGCTGCCATGTTATTTCGGTCCCACAAATCCCAGAATAAAATTCAGAGAGATGGATAGATGAGCACACAACCCCCCCCCCGCACAAATCCTTACAGAGTGTCATGTCATGCTGAACCAGGCTATTTCTAGAAGCTTCCATTTTTCTTCTACCTCTTGATGTCAAATACCCCTGTGTCTGAGTATTGGTTGAAAATAAGGGCTGCTCCAGACAATCTGTTTATTAAGGATTCATCCTGTTTTGCTTGCACAAAGCTTACATGGAGGTTAGATCGTCTCCTGTCTTTATGAAGAATTAATTCTGATTTGTTTACACGGTGGTTACTTATGACAATGAGTGTTCCATTCTGATTTGCTTGCAGGGTGTTTACACATCCCTCTGTTAATCATTTCTTCACCCCACACTTTCCAATACAGTTCCCCATCATTTCCCAAACCACAAAAAGTCTGTTGTTGCTTTTGAAGTGAATTCGTTGCAGTAGGCCAACAGAGCACTTAAATCTATTTTAACTGCACAAACCCAAAGTTATGGAATGTGCTTGAAATCCCTCCTGCAGAACAGTAACAGTCTGGAGGAACCATGAGTTACTCAAGATCCAGTAAATGTAGCATTAAAATAGAGTACTATGTAGTTAGCACTTCAGAGAGTAATTCTATTCATACATTACTCTCAGTGCACAGTGCTTTACAGAGTAACATAAACGAGCTAGGTTTCTGCCCCAATGAACATCAAGGAGGCAAGGGTAGCAGGGAAGGAACAGATATGTACTTTTTAGGTTTAGTTTCTGTAAGGGGTGAAAACTGAATGGTTTAAACCAAAGGCTTTATGGGGGGAAAGCTGGATTTTGAGCAGGGATTTGAAGAGGGAGAAAGAAGTGGTACAATGTAATGCCCTGGAAAGGAGCTCCAGTAGCAAAGAAAAACAGAGTCAAGCAGATTCATTTAACCCTCGGTGTAATTAAATATAAGATGTGAGCTTTTCTTTCTGTACTCTGACAACCTTTTTTGTCGTCCCTGTTCATCTGAAGTAACTGTGAAGTAACACTGACATATATTTCACAAAAGGTCTTTCATATGCTATGACCTAGAATGCTTTACCGAATAAAATGCAATCTGACGGCAGATCGAAAGAGGGAGAAAGAGAGTACCATAAGGAAGAAAATAATAGTACTCTCTTTTAAAGGAGCTTCAGCAAGGTGGGGAGACCTTTGCATGGGAACCTGTTGCCCTCCAGATGGTATTGGACTCTGAATCCCATCTACTCTAACCAGGGTGCCAACTTGAATAAAACATTGGAGGGGGCAGGTAAGGCCCATCCCACATAATCGATCACAAGATGAGGTGCACGTACACCATTTGAATAGCAATGCCCACCAACTTGGGGGGGGGCTGGCCCCCTCAACAATTTTTTTTTGTGGGGGTGAGGAGACCTTGACTCATAGGAGTTGATACCTATGACTCTAACCATTGGTGAGGCCGACAAGGCCTGATGGAGTCTAGAGTGGATGAGAGCATGCTTTGCTTCAGCAAAGGAACAACCAGGAGCCCAGTTTAACCTCCTGATTCTTTCTTTGGAGCTCCACCCTTATCCACCCTACCACCTGGTGATCATCCCCAAATGGCCTGGTGGGCAGAATGGGGATGCCTGGAGGACCTAGGGTGGTCCATGGGCTTGAGGTTTCACACTCCTGATGTAAAGCATGTGCTGAACTCACATTTTGAGCTGAAATTCTGCAAGAGGGGAAGGAGCAATGCATCTCACTTTTCTTCAGTGAGAATCTATTTGCTCAGGCTGCTTTGGTTAAAATAGAAATATGTGAAGTGGGGGAGAAACCCCCCACAGAACTCTGTGT
Organism: Podarcis cretensis; assembly: GCF_951804945.1. Taxonomy (NCBI): domain Eukaryota; kingdom Metazoa; phylum Chordata; class Lepidosauria; order Squamata; family Lacertidae; genus Podarcis; species Podarcis cretensis. The sequence continues at coordinate 32,687,512 of NC_137173.1, read as the reverse complement.
AACATGAAGTTTGAGCCTGAGAGAGACACAGCACACTGAAACACCAGATGGTATTAAGCCCCTGCTGCTTGAATATTTCAGGGAAATGTGTCTGCTTTTTCAACCTATTTCACAGCATGCCAGATCTTTTTTTGTTGTTGACTGCCCATTTGGATGAATAAAGCTGTGCTTTTAAAAAGCCAAGTGAAATTGGTCAAGACCAGACTGAATTCCTTTTCTAATTCTAGTTTGTTTCAAAAGAAGTGGATTGATTTGCCTTGTTGCCATTTGCCCTGGAACATTATAAAACAGGGGCATTTTATTCATAAACTAAATTCTCTGGTAAACTCAGTGAATCAGGTGGAATGATGTTGTCATTGTTGATAACCCATGAGCTGGGAATGCAAGTGCACTCTGTATCATTTTGCTATGCCTGAGCAGGAGAAAGAGTAATCAGGTGGAGTAGACAGGATATCATGACATGCAGGGCATTTTTAAAACCAGCTCTCTTATTTTGATAATGCTGGAGTCAGAGAGGCAGGTAAGCATTTAAGCAGGAGAGCCTTGACATAGTAAGTTCTTATAACCCTTGAGAATGGCACTAGCACATCCTGTCTAGGTCTGTGCCATTCAACTGGAGGACAAGGTGGTGCCCAGATTAGAGAGCCAGCCAACAAGTTGTTTTTGTGTGTAATGAAAATCAGGTCCTATCAGAATGCATCTCAGGGCTAGACCAAGGCATTTTGCTGTGGAAGAGAAAAGCCCCCTTCCTATTCAAGGTGAATATTATGCAAGGCCAGTCAGAGAGGGATCCAAGGAGGATGTGCGATGGGTGGAGATGTCTCATTTAGATTCTACCACATTGGTAGAAGGAGGGGGCAAGGTATCTTGTGTGTGAAAAGAACAGCAGATTACTTCCAGAGTGAAACCAAGAAACACACAGGGAGCTGAGCTTTAGGTACAGTAAGCTGACAACATTATTTGCGGATGGGGGCTTGGAGACTTGATGTAAGGGCAATGGACTTTGTCTGCTTATTAGGAAGAGGCACAACTTAATCACTCCATGGTCACTTGGCCTGTGTATTTTATAAATAAACATAAATATTTCAAAATGGAAATAAGCCTCCAGTGGCCTCCTTCCAAAAGGAATCAGACTTGTGTGTTAAATGCTGCTCTCCTTGACCCTTCTCATCTCTGGAGAAATGAGGGGAACACAATTACAAGCTACTTCACCTGTTTGCTTGACAACATTGCAGCCACTATGAATAGTTTCTAATTGTTTACCTTCATAGATTAGCATCTAGCACTGTTCCAGGTCTCAGATTGGACAACATCAGTTATGCATAAGAGAAATACCCCATAAAGACTGAAGCCTAATGTCAGTTAAATTGAAAGACTTAATTTTAAGCCATTTAATTGACATTTTTGTCAATAGGACTAAGGTGATGTTGTAAACAGTGTATATACATTTTTGTACTGCATGTGTTATTGAGGGAGTTCCTGATCACACAATTTTTATGTACCAGTCCCCACTTTTGCTGAATGAAGTTTAGGTTTTAATTTTTATGTTGCTTGCATGAAAGAGACTTGCAATATAGAAAACAAACCCATAGCAATGGTTCATTCAAAAAGAACTGAGTAACAGCATCTAAGTAGGGTTGCCATATTTCAAAAAGTAAAATTCCTGACACCCGCAAAGTTGTTGAGCTTCTTTTAGGAAGACCCCAAAATTTTTTGGGGAAACCTACCTCAAAAGTAGGGATTTTAAGGTTTTTGAACTGTTTCCACAGCTTTCCCCATCATGTTGGCTTTCCCCTGACATTTTGCTGGTTCAGCAGAATTCCCACCAACACCATTTTTACACCCGAAAACCAAGACCTGTCAGGAATTTTTCTGACGTATGGCAAGCCTAATCAACACTTCAGTTCTGTAAGAAGTTCCACCGATCAATTCTGTGAGGTGCATTGTGTTCAGCGAAACCATGCAAGGATATCCCAGAATTCTTTTCTAGTTTGCTTTCAAGCTAGAACATAGTAATTTGTTCCATAATAGCAGAGTAAACTTGCTGGAGAAGGTTCCACTCCAGTACTGTATTTGTTTTAGAAACCTGTAATGCTGCTGAATAACAAAATCACTCAATGAGAGGTTTATAATCAAAGAGAAAAACTTCCGTAAAAAGATTAAAAACATATTTACAGGAATAGAATACAAACTCCTGCACAAAGGCTAGTGGCTGATAGGAATAGCTGCCTGCTTACTTACCTACCTACCTAAGATCACATGCTCTTCTCTCTCAGTATGTCTTACCTCTTCAGACTAGGAACAGGGGTTCGAGTGTGCTATGATTCTGCTAAGCTCATGCAAATGTTTGTGTGAATATAACTTGAATCTTCTTCCTTTCCAGCTACTTTTGCTAGAACTAGGGGTTGTGGATCAGGCTGCCCATTTGATGAAAGGCATCAAGAGCAAAACACAATGGAGCACACAGCAAAAATACTAGCAAAATGTAAGGTAGCTGAGAAACTCAGTCTCTTTCCACCGAGTGCCACTCTCTGCCTCTATTTCATATTCCTCATCAAACACAGCCCTCTATCCAGATTATATACGTACACAAACACCTCTAACCCTGGTAACATCCCTCTCTACTCTGTAATTTCAGTTAATTTCATTGTACACAGGTTGTACATTGACAATAAAAGTATTATTATTAATTCTTCACCCTTTTGGCCACTATGTGTCAGCCCAGAATGAGTAAGGATTTCACAAAATCAAGTTTATTCTGCAATGGTAGATAAGGGCAGCATGTTAGGTTCCACATGTTGCATCTTGCTGCTGCCCTTGATTTTCTCAGTAGGGGAATTACGCTGAACTGACTGGTGTGACTGCCATAGGCTGATAGGGTGGGGTGAAAAATCTTGTGGGATATAAGGAAATGGTTAGATCACCGGCTGCAATGGTAAGTGACAGTGCATGGCTTCAATCATTGCCTGCCATTCGTGCACCACTCTCACTTGGCACCCAGCCTGCCTTTAATGGAATGTGACCCACATCTGGGAATGAGCTCATCTGTAATCCACTTAACAGAACTGTATGAGCAAGACTCTGATGCTACAGTTACTGCCCATCCATTTTTCTTTTTAGCAATTGCCTTTCCCAGTACTATGCTTGGGAGGAGGAAATCTGATGCATTCCTTAATACATTTGAAAATTATTTTGCAATGGACATGTGCAGCTTCTAAATAATTTCCTGAAGAAATCCTAATGGTTTTTTTTGGGGGGAAACTTGATATTTTTCTATTGCCTTTGGGAAGTTATAGTTCACAGCACCGGCCATGCTGGAGAAATTCAGTCAAACCCCTCCTCCCCCCCAAAAAAAACACACACCCAGGAAAAAGCAAGTTTTTTCTTTCTTTCTTTTAAGTTTTGGCTGTGCCACAACAACCACATCAAACATTTCCAGGAAAAAATGGAGAGAATCAACCCTTAATGGATAATCATAGAATTGTAGAGTTGGAAGGGATCATGAGGGTCATCTCAGTCTACCTCCTGCAGTGTTTTGCCCAGATACTCTTCAAACAAAAGGCTGCTTGGTCAGCTTTGTAGTTCAAAGCAAATAACTTCTGTCCACACACCTACAGGTCAGCTGGCTTTATAGTGCATCTGTTTCATAGCAGTCAATGAGAATTTGAGCAAATGTTGGATGTATGGTCTGCTGAATGCATAGTCTGATTTTACATTCTGAACTGGAGAAGAACCTCTGGAGGAAATGACACTTAAGCATGAACAGTTGAGCAAATGTGTATTCTGAGCCAGGTAAATATTAACTTTGGTGGCACACAGAATACCATATTTCCTATGAGAAAAGGTTACAACATGCAGGGCTTTTAGTTTAGAGAAATTGCCTCTGAATACCAGTTGTTGGGAATTGCAAGTGGGCAATGCATTGTTACAAGGTAAAGGTAAGGGACCCCTGGACTATTAAGTCCAATCAAAGGTGACTCTGGAGTTGCAGCACTCATCTCGCTTCAGGCCAAGGGAGCCAGTGTTTGTCCACAGGCAGCTTTCTGGGTCATGTGGCCAGCATGACTAAAGCGCTTCTGGTGCAACGGAACACCATGACAGAAACCAGAACACACGGAAATGCCATTTACCTTCCCGCCACAGCAGTACCTATTTATCTACTTGCACTGGCATGCTTTTGAACTGCTAGGTTGGCAGGAGCTGGGTCAGAGTGACGGGAGCTAACCCTGTTGTGGGGATTCAAACCACCAACCTTCTCATTGGCAAGCCCAAGAGGCTCAGTGGTCTAGACCACAGCGCCACTTGCATTGTACTCAGGTTCTGCTTGCAGACTTCCCCCAGGCATCTGGTTGGCCACTGTGTGAACAGAATGAGTTCTTGGCCTGATACAGCAGGTTCTTATGGTATTATGCAGAAAAAATTAAGGGAAAGTAAATAGGCCCTCTTTGAGTTAGGTGGTATGGGGAAAGGTCTGCTGCTGACAAACTTGTTTAGGAGACAGATAGTCTTGATTGCTATTTGTTTTTTTGTCTCATTTTATTCTTCAACTCTCAATGCTAAGTACATTTATCTGGGAGAAAGCCCCTTTGAACATAGCTGAATTTATGTCTAAGTAAGTGTGCAGAAGATTAGATTGCACGTCTGTAGTGCTAAGCACACTTTTTACAGGGTGAGCCCAATGGAGCTCAGCCGGTGGACTTCTGGGACTGAACACCCTAGGAAATGCAACGCTGGTAAAATGTATGTGCTAAATTTTATTGATAACCGTAATTTTGTAATGGTGTGGATCTGTAAAGAGGAAATGTTAAAAGCTCACCTCAGGCGCTATGAAACGTTGCCCAGCTCCAAAGTCCTAACAACACATTTTAATATATTTAGAGTTGGCAACTGTCTAGCAAAAGTGGAATCAAAAGTGGTGGTCATGGTGGGGAGTGAAGCATCCAGGAGGAGGCTAAGCTCATTAACGTCTCAATAAATATAATTTACTGTGATATTCCCATGTAGCCAATGGGTGGAGAGAGAAGACTGAGATTATATGTAGCATCCTTGGTCCTAATTTCTATGGGTATGTATGTATGTATGTATGTATTTTAAGGGAGAATAAATAAGGATGGCACAAAGCCATGAAGAGCAACAAGCTGGGTTGTTTCAGCCACCAGTTTTGGCTGTGTTCTGCCTTCAAATTTGGAGGCAGTAATGCTTCTGAATATCAGTTGCTGGAAACCACAGAAGGCAAGAGTGCTGTTGCCCTGAGTTTCAGCTTGTGGGTGTCCCACAGGCGTCCAGTTGGACACTATGAGAACAGGACACTGGACTACATGGACCATTGGCCTGCTCCAGCAGGCTCTTCTTATGTTCTTAAGTTTGGAACAGAACCTACACAGCAATATGGTTATACCCACTTCCCTGTAGTCTTGCTTCATGTATCCAAGCGCAGGTAAGGACTGTCCAATGCAACCATATTATGACTGTGCTTTTCTGTCTGCACTGTCTGTGGCTTGGGACCTGATTACATGAAGGCTTCATATATTCCTACTTGGATCCTGCACTCACCTTTCTGTGAGTGCCCCCATCAAATGAGGTGGGGCACCCCTATTATAGTGTATTTTCCCCAGAGAGTCTCACCTGGGTACATTATAGTTCTTTTTGTGCCAATTGATGATCTTTTTTTATTTTCCATGTGTTTCACATTATTGAATTTTTTTTTAGTACTTATGCCTGCTGTTCATATGGGATGTTGCTGCTAATTTCATGACTTTTCTGCTTTATAGAATCATAGAATTGTAGAGTTGGAAGGTGTTAAGTTGTGGGCGAACATAGAGGACGACACAGCGATTCTTCCAAAGCAGCTCTTTATTTGTAAGCTGTAACAGAACTGAGCTGAGGAGCAGTCAGCCTGCTTATATAGAGCTCCAGAACAATGTAACTGTTGCCATTTTCTAAAACTATCCAATCACTGAACGTCACTTTCGATCCTTCATTTGCATACAAACTATCCAATCACTGAACGTCACTTTCGATCCTTCATTTGCATAACTATCTACAGTATCCCCCTGCTGGCCCAGGGTGAGTACATAACACCCCTCCCCACCGAGATAAGGCGTTAGTTACAATCGTAATGGTTTCCTTATATTCAGCACTACACGTAATGGTTCAATTAGGCACAAAAGCATATCGGTTACATTTCACATACTTAGACCAACAGTGATACATGTCCAACAACATAGTCCTTTAAATAAGTTGGGTGCTTGGAAACTCTGCCAGACGGCCGGGAACTGGTAGCCAAGTCCGGGGGCCACCCAATTCTTGCTGAGGGTGTGGTGCGACCCTAGGTAGCGTTGAAACCAAGTCCCCTGGATCCGCTGCTGTGGGTGGAGCCTCCGCAAGTGGAGTGGTCTGAGCCTGTGGTAAGTCTGGCAGACCCTCTGAAGTGGCTTGGTTCGGCTCCATGCTGGCAGTTTGCAAGAGAGGTGGAGCCTCACCATCTGTAAGTGTCTCTTCCGGAGCCACGAGCGCAGTTGGGGGCACCACGGTAGTGTCCAAGTCCCCAACCCTGCGCCTAAGCTGGTCCGTCTTCAAGTGCCACCTGGTACAAGCGAGGTCCAGTGACTCCCACTACTGTGGCTGGCACCCAAGGAATGTCCCCGACATAGTTCCGGGCAAGGACCTGGTTTCCTGGAACAAATGACCGTGGCGCATTGGCACAGCCTGGGGATTCGGCCACGGCAAAGTCCGGGTGCAGCCGGTCGAGTGGGGACCTGAGGCGGCGGCCCATAAGCAGTTCGGCAGGACTCCGCCCTGTGGCCGCATGAGGGGTGATGTGTTGCACGAACAAGTATTCGGTGACCGGCTCGTCCCAATCTCCCCGGTCCAGGCGCGCCAGTGCCTCGGATCATCTCGTCAACCCCCTGCAATGCAGGGATCTTTTGCCCAATGTGGGGACTTTGATATTAAGAGCCTCGTGCTCTACCGACTGAGCTATATTCTGTATCTTTCAATTTTTTATTGTGATTATATATCTTGAGTTTTGCTGCTTTAAAAAAAATTAATGGCATTAATTTAAACATTAGTTACTGGGTGGTACACAAATATTAGTAATAAATACATCAGTCGTGTGTGTGGTGGTGTGGAAATGAGTAAAACATGTTTTGATAATAACTTTGTAGCATAGACTTCTGCTGGTTTCAGCTGAGGGACTAGATATAAAAGGAATATTTTTAAAATGGCTGTAACCTTTTTGCAAGCATTGTCTTAGTGCTACACTAATTTGCTTTTGTCTGTAGTTAATGGGTCCATTTAAATCACATGGGGATGGAGAATGGAAAAGTAGTAAGCAGTTCTCTAGATTTAGAACCTGTTGTTCCCAAGACAGGAATTAATCTCCCTCCTGTGCAGAAGAGAACTGAGCAAGGAACAGAACAGATATGGGTGCTGAAAATGATTGTGGACCCCGGGCTTTGTAAAATGGTTTTTGATTTGGTCGAAACCTACTCATCTCATCTCAGAACGGGCTGGATCTTTTCATGCCTTTTGGAGAATTGTCAGGAAAAACCAGACCCCCCCCCCGCCCTCCTGTTTAGCCAGCCCTCCTACCTGCTCGTGTTTATTTTGGAAACTTACAGCCACTTAGAGTGGCTGGGGAAACCCAGCCAGATGGGTGGGGTATAAATCAACAACAACAACAACAACAACAATTACAATTACAACACTGTGGTGGAAGAAGAAGGGAAGAAATGTTGGCATTTATATTTAGCTAAAACTCTACCTTATACCCATGTTTCGATTTGTCCGAATGAGGGGCTTCTGAGCTGGCTCAGATCTCCAATTCTGGGAACTGTAGATCTTATTTCTCCTGTTAAATGAGTCAAGTGGAATAAAACACCAGATACATTTCCCAAATGCATCAATGCAGGTTCTGAGCATGCTCAAAAGCCTCCACTGATGAGTCAGGAATGGAACAAACCTTGGCTTAATTTTGTAAATGGCATTTTTAAAAATTGTTGCTAAATTTCACCTGATCAGTGAGCCCTGCTGGATCGGGTCAAAGTGCACCTAGTCCAGCATCCTCTTCTCATAGTGGCCAACCAGATGCCTATGGGAAGCTCTCAAGCACACTGCCTTCAGCATTGAAGGGAGAACTTAGGTATGAATAATATTAAAACTTGTCAGGTGGTTCATACCTATATTTCTGAATCGGATTTAAAGGGTTCACTAGGAATGCTGTCTTATTCAGAGGTTTACTGTTGGATAATGAGGCTATCAACTCTTCTGCCTCTGCACCTGAGATATTAAACTATAAATCAGTGTTAAGGGTATCATTAGGAGGATTCAGGAAAAGGACTCTGAAAAATCTTGTTGAATACGGCTGGAAAATGAAGTCCCCCCTCTGGATTAGAAATGTTAGATAATAACAAATTATTGTACTCATGGCAGCCTTACGAATTTAATTACTGAAGCTTTTGACTACGTAGCCAAATCCAGACATGGCCATAAATATCTCTGATAAGTAATCTTTTTAGGATTAATTTGTTTAATCAAATTACCAAACTGTAATTGATCAGTGGCTCTATTTTTAAAGTATACTTCTACAGTATTCCAGTGTGATACTGCATACGGCCAAAAATGGTTAGCTAGAGACTGAGTGAGAGAATGTTAGTAGGTACAGATCCTCTCTGTTTCCTTATCCCATTGGCATGTATTTAGGGGAATTATGATAAATGCTTGCTGTTCATTCTGGGATTCAGTACACAGGAGAAGGTTCGTTTCCAACTTCCATTTCATGTCCAACTTACAATGCACAAGCATGTAAGAGACGCATTGCAAAAAATAATATAAATATGGTTCAGCAAAATAGTCCGTTTGAGAAAGCGTGGAGTCTCTGCATAGGAACTTTATTGATTTATTGATTGCATTTCTATCCCACCTTTTCCTCCAAGGAGCTCCAGGTGGTGTACATGGTTCTACCTCCTCCTCATTTAATCACCACAACAACCCTGTGAGGTAGGATAGGCTGAGAGGCAGTGACCGGTCTGAGTGCCCTCTGGGCAGCCTTCCAGCGGCTGGTGGTCAATATTGTGTATTAATATGGCCATCCCTGCACAAAGTACACCCACACACCATACACATGCTCATATGTATACATTTAGCACAAACATAAAAAGCTATTAAATCTGTATAAACACTGACAACTGGGAAACACTGTCCTGCGAGCGCTCCAGTTGGAGAACAGCCTTTACCAAAGGTGTCATGGGCTTTGAAGACACTTGAACTCAGGACGCAAGGAAGAAACGTGCTAAGAGGAAGGCACGCTTGGCAAATCCACACCGTGATCAACTCCTGCCCGGAAACCAATGTCCCCACTGTGGAAGGGCGTGTGGAGCCAGAATTGGCCTCCACGGTCACTTACGGACTCATTGTTAAAACCGTGTTTATGGAAGACAATCTTACTCGGCTACGAGTGATCGCCAAAGAAAGAAGAAAGAAGTGTGTGTGTGTGTGTGTGTGTGTGTGTATTAAATAAATAAATAAATAAATAAATAAAGTAATAAAATAAAAGGGCTAATTTTAGAGTTATATGCATTTGCTTTTGCTTGTCAAGTTGCTTATAAACTTTTGCTTGCACTCAAACAAGTAACCTGCAACGATCCCAAGGATTTCTTCTTTACTCCAACCAAGAAAGAATGGCTGTCTTTTCTTTTTCCTCATTGTTGCTAGAACAAAAGAGAACAGATACGTGGAAAATAAAATAAAAAAGTTTAAGAAGATGGGGAATGTGGACAAAAACGAATAATATGTTCCTGTCACTGTGATAAGTAGCTTTGCTCTGAATGCTCAGTGCAAAAGCAGCTATGGGTCAATCTCGTTAGAGCTAACAATGGAATAGCTGCAGACTAAAATCCAAACAGAATGTTTTCACAAAGTATTCAAATGTAGGTTTTCTAATGATGATGTGGCCAAATCCCACAAGTTATAGGAAATCGGATAGATCCTCGATAAGGATTGAGAAGAGACAGCTGCATGTCAAGTCTTCTGCTTAGTATTTTGCTGACCAGAAATGAATGAATTAGAATGGATTCGGTCAAAATGAATGGATTCGATCATTGGCCACAGTGATAAGAAAACCAATATGGATTCATATGAATGCATTGACAAGATCACAGATGACCACCTCTTGGTTACTCCATATTTCAAAAGTAGTTGACCACCCTCTGTGTATAGGCCTGGCCTGGCCCCATATGTTAGACTGTAGTGTATCAAGCGGGAGATCTTTTTTGTCTATCAAGCTGGTATATACTTGATTACCTCAGAAGGTCCTTAAAGTATACATATAGCATGTACATACAAAACACACACGCTTCCCCCACAGCAATCAAGTTTTTAAAAAGTATTTTTTATTTTTTTGAAGGCTAATTGCCACAGAGGATGTTGGTGTTACTGAGGATTACAGCTGGGGAGTGAGAGTTAAGCCCTACCTCTGAATTTTGCCCACGACAATCAGATTTCAAAATAGCCACTGGAAGGACTTCTTCTTTTTTAACAGGCCTAAAATGCTATGGAAGGATATTTTCACGTGGTGAAGGGAGGGGTGGTGAGTGGAGAATTACGCTCCACTCCAGCTGTACCTCCTCACGCCACAATTCAGCTTGAAAAAGCCTTCTATAGAGGTGGGGAAGCTGTGGTTGTGAGAGGAGAGACAGACAAAGCAACCCCTCTGCAGAATCTTGAGGGGACAATAGCTGAGGAGATAAATAAAGGGTCATGCTATGAGGATGTAAAAAAGAATCTGTGAAGGTATAAGAAAGAATCTACTGTGCTGTCACTACTTTGTGGGACATAAAGAAAAGGTAATAAGTCAGAGACTAACAGTTTAGTGAAATACACATATTAATCCAGAGCAGCCTGCTGTCTTTAATAAAGATTGCAGGGCCCACCTGGTGACAGGTGTAACTTCTTCTTTTTTACACACACTTCCTCGCCCCCTTCTTTTTACTGCTTTAAGCTCCTGGGTTTATTGGCACAGGAGTAAAATGCTCAGCTCAAGCCTTGTTATAAATGTATTCTGTTAGTAAGGACTATTCCTACAAAACTGCCACCATCAAAGCCGGAAAAGTGCTAACTAGGCTTTGGGAAAGATGCGCGAGGAATTGAGGACACTGTCAGAGCCCTCACATCTGCTTCCCAAAGCCCAGTGCCTCACTTACTCAGCTTTGGGAAGCCAGTGAGACGGCTGGAGGAGGGGGCATCAAATTTTGCTGAGGGCATTGAGGGTTGGCTGTGTTTTGGGCCTTGTCTTAAATAAACAAACAAAGCCCAGGTCTGGGCAAGGTTATGGTGTCGTGTACTATCGCTGGCTGCTACATTCTGCATTGTAACACCACCTATTAATATTTGTACTACGAATTCCAGGAATTGCTGCTTAATACTTTTCTCGAATGGTCTCATCAGTTCCTTCCAGTCATTGACAAGGTCCAGAAAATGAAAGACGCCTAGCCCTTAGAGCTGATGGATTTATGAGGGGATGCCAAAATGGAGGTATGACCTTTAATTCTGTAGTTTAGTAAGGCCAACCCAGGTTGTACCTAAGAAATAATTGCAAAGATGAGTCAGGTCCATTGTAACTTTCTCTCCCATCCTGCAGCTTTTGAGTAGTGGTAATATATCATTTATGCGAGAATCTGGATCCTGCTTCTGTAACAATTTATGGGAAAAGGTGGAGGCAAAGAAACTCACACAACATAGGGCTTTCTTAAGATCTTTTGTGAGTGATGGACCTTTCTCACTGTGGATTAAGAGTTAATCACTTCATTGCCAGGAGCACTCGGGAAGATTGTCGTCTTGTCACATGCCTTTATTATTCAATGACACCAACAATGCACTACTTGAGGCGACAAAATGTTTCCAATACCAAAGAATGGCCAGTGCAAGATTAGATGATGTAACGTTTTTGTGGATCTCCAAGATCCCTCCTCAAAATTTATCAGTTTTTTGTGTGTATAATAATTTGTGGGTTTTTTTGCTGATCCTCTGGGTCCCCCCCCCCCCAATGCCAAATCTGCTTTTAGGGACCCCAGTGACCCTCATCTTTTTAACCTAGGTTCAAATCCTCACTCTGTAATGAAACTCACTGGGTGACTTTCTCTGAGCTGAACATGCCACACAGGAGAGTGTTGTGAGGATAAAGTGGGGATGAATTATGCATGACACCTGGAGCTCTTTGGAGGCAGGATAGGATATAAATGCAATAAATAATAATAAGTAACATAGCATTCATTTGTATAACCAGTATCAGAAAGTTAAAAATACAGAAAAATGATGTGAAAAGAAGTCTATCCAGTACAGAGTTGAAGGCATATGGAAATGTAAAATTGGGCTTTTTCCGGCCCCCAGTGGTCAGCACTGTAGCCATAACTCCCCGTTGTGGCACAAAGTTGTAAAGCAAATCGATAACTATGGACGCTTAAGAGAAACATGGAATACTGAAATGAAACATGCATGGGTAATTCAGTGGAAGTATGTGCATATGATTGTGATGTGGAAAACTAAATCATATGCTTAAAAAAATGTTACCGTGGTTATTCTATGAAGCAACAGAGAACATACTCTGAATATTTTCTCAGCTCTGTGAATGTCCATTGCCCATATATGTCTATTTAATAGTATGGGACTCAATACGGATCAGTGGTTCAACCTCAGCATACCGGACAAATGTGGCCCTCAAGACCTCTATATCTGGCCCCTGGAACTCTTCCTAGGTTGCACCCCTAACTGGTCCTGCTTTACACTCAAGTGTTTTGACCTGCTAGAATATGTCTGTGAACTCTGAAAATGACTCTTCCTTGCCTGGATGGTGGAAAGGGAGGGGTGTGTGAGTATGTGTAGAAACCATTCTTCATTGCTCCACCCACTTTTGTCTCTGGTCCCATCCAGCAACCCTTTCAGCTCTTCTGATTTGGGGAGAAGGTGGGTGAACTCCCCCCCCTCTCAATAGAGGAGCCCTCTAAACGCTGCCTCCTCCTGGTTGCATAGCAACTCCCTCAATGCCATCTATCTCCTCCCCTCCCTCTGTCTGTGAACTTTCCAAGTCAGCTGCTCTATCTGAGTCTGGGAACTCTTGATGAAGGGAGGCCAAACTAACCCACTCCTGCTCTGTCTATAACTGCATTCCCTCGTCTCAAGAGTCAGACTCTGGCTCTCTCTGTACTGGCATTTCTTCATCTCCAGAGTCTGACTCTTCCCAGGCGTTCAATTCAGTCATGTCCCTGACAGGACCTCACAGAGTTGTTGTGGAGATTAACTGAGGAGTGGGAGGACCATGTATGCCATCTAGAACTCATTGGAGGAAAAGGTGTGATCTAGGGGGCAGGCCAATATCTGGAGGGCCTCCCATCACTGCCATAAAATATCTAGCTCTCCTTACATTTTTCTCTTTGTTTAATTCATTAAATATATATCCTGCCTTTCCTTCCAAAGGACCCTGGGGCAGCAACATCTACATGTTATGTGCAGAACGACATTACTTACAAGACAGTAAACAAAAGTCCTTACAGAATTACCTTCAAACTCAATTGCCAGTTAAAACAATGGGAAGTGACAATATTGCCTTATGAAAAGCTTAGTCCTACCATATGCATTTATTTTCTTTTTCTTTTCTTCTGGATTTAGACAGGGCTTATTATCTCTCAGAAGATAGCAGTGTAACTACACATTATGATTTGCTCATATTTGAATGTGCCAGTAAAATGTTTGACAATGCTAATAATGTAACCGTTAATCTATTTTTTTAAAAACCCCACATCATTTCAGTTTCTCGCTGTTTTATCATGAGATAGATTATTGGTAATAGCAGGAACAGTTGAAGACAGTGAATACAGTGCTCAAACATGTTACTTAAAATACCAATTGAGATGGTTGCCTTTTGCTTTGAGCGTTGGGGTAAACTTCCCCTACGCAGAAGAATTCTGCATACTGAAGAACCGATTTGCCTGGAGAAAAGCATACCGTGTTAAGTACTTCTAGAAGTATGCAATACTGTTCAAAAGGCCCCTTGTTACACAGACAAATGCAAAAAAAGAGGAATAGAGGTGCAGTCAAACCTTGGTTGTGAAACGTAATCTGTTCCGGAAGACCGTTCGACTTCCAAAACGTTCAACAACCAAGGCGCAGCTTCTGATTGGTTGCAAGAGCTTCTTGCACTCAAGTGGAAGCTGCGTCGGACATTCGGCTTCTGAAAAACGTTAAAAAACTGGAGCGTTTACTTCCGGGTTTTCAGCGTTCGAGAGCCTAAACGTTAAAAAACAGCTGTTTGAGAACTGAGGTTTGACTGTACTTTGTATAATGGCAAAAGTTAAGTTAGCTAAAGAGAACCACAGAGTCATAGAGCTGGAAGGGACCCCAAGGGTCATCTACTCCAACCCTCTGCAATGCAGGAATCCTACCCACAGCTGTCCCTGGGTGGCTCAAACCACCAACCTTTTGTTTAACAGCCAGACCACTGACCATTGCACCAGATCGTGCCATGGTGCAATTGTGCACATTAAGTATAATTCAAAACAATTAAATGCTAGAAGCAAAATGCCATTGGGTATCATAATGCTTGGCCACAGATCTGTTCTACAGCAGTGAAGATAAAACCTAGAGGTGTGGATTCAGGAGAATTCTCATAGCTGTTTTTTTACTTGCTGAAAGAAATATGAATACAGTGGTACCTCAGGTTAAGAACTTAATTCGTTCTGGAGGTCCGTTCTTAACCTGAAACTGTTCTTAACCTGAGGTACCACTTTAGCTAATGGGGCCTCCCGCTGCCAACGCCGCACGATTTTTGTTCTCATCCTGAAGCAAAGTTCTTAACCCGAGGTACTATTTTTGGGTTAGCGGAGTCTGTAACCTGAAGCGTCTGTAACCTGAGGTACCACTGTATCTCCATTTTCAGAGGATATGCCGAAGTAGCCTTGTCAGTAGTTGACAAAACAGTTCAAAGTCCACCAGGGAGCTGGTACAGCACAGAGAACCCTCTCCCCCTTCCCCCACCTTCTGCCATGGGCAACGTGAGTAATGGGACTATGAAATTGTTGTTGTTGTTGTTAAATTTATTATTTATATAGAGGTGGCTACCCTGCTCAACAACCCCTGCTGTTGCCGGCTGGGACTTTGGACTGCAGCCTTTGAAAGTGCCAATGTAGCCATATAATACGTTCTGATTTTAACCACATTTCTTTTAAAAAGAAAAGAAAACTAGTACATGCTGAAATTTTGTTTGCATTTTGAAGTGTTCACAAAACAGAGTCAAAACACCTGGCAATGTGTTTGCCAGAATGTAGTGCCAAACTTGGAGGCAGCTCTTTTTATGGCTAGCCTGCTGCTTAAACCGTTGAGCAAAGTATTCATTTATTGATGGCATCTTTGCTAGATACAGAAATATATTGAAGTGCGGATTTCAAAAACTTGTATGGATGTGTTCTATAAGGAAGAATGTCTGTCACAGGAGAGATTTCAAGGATGTGAAATTTGAAAGAGCGCATGCCAGAGATAGAATCAAACCATCAAAGCTGATATTGCATCTTCCTGGATATAATGAGAGATTTAAAAATGCTTCATAGTTCCATTTTCTAAGAAGTCATACTAGAGGTATTCATATAATCATCACAATACCCTCCTCAGACCTGATTTATTGAATCAAAACCCGAGTGCTAAGTATGCATTGCTACTCTCTCTTTTTGGAAGCTGGTAAAAAACCCTTTACATTTCTTTATGCAGCTCTCCTGATATGCTGCTGTAAACATTATGTTTGTGAGAACTGAGCCAACATCTGGGTTTGGCTGCATCTTTCATTCCCTTAATCTCACTGTCCCCCTCCCCCCTTTCTGTATGTGTATTGTGTGAGAGCGAAGCCAGGCTCCAAGGGAAGCCTGTGTGTTTTGACCCCAAGTAAAGCTGATATGGGGGGCCACTAGGGGGTGCATCGGAAGATGGCTGACAATAACATCTCTCCGACCCACACGAGGTAATTTGGAGGCTATGATGGGAGTAATTAGCCTCCCTACCCCCCCCCAGGATGGTGGGGGGGACTGCCCTTGCCTGCTGTGCCCTACACCACCCCCGAATTTGTGGGGATGGGGGCACTAGGCACAAAGCCCTCCTGTGGGATTCTGACACTCCTGGACGCCGTCCCTGATCCACGCCACTAGCTGCAAGAACTTCAAAAGAAACAATTTGGATGAAGAAATGCACATATTTCAAGGAAGGAGGGGGAGTAAAGACTGCTAACAGAAGAGATCTCTGATAAAATAAGACAAGAATAAAACATGAGAAGATACGCCAAGATACGGTATGGCAAATGACTGATGGGGGAGGGGAAAAAACTTTCCTTTCTTTCCTTATGTGATTAAACAAGAATCCCCTCCCCTCACGAGTCAGAATTGTCGTTTTAAGGACTTAAGCTGTGGATTTAAGGCTGTGTGGAGATAAACTTTCCAACCAAAGCATGTTTTAAGAAGAGCGTGGAATGTATAAGAGCTTTGGAATGACGCAGTTAAAAATGCCGTCGCCATATTGGGAAGTTCTGTCGGAGGTCTTGAGTCTGGGAGGAGAAAGAGAGAAATAGAGCTGTTTATATATTGTGGGTGAAACTCCTCAGAGGGACTTAAGAGCGACAGTTTTACGAGATCAATGATGGAAAGAGCGATGTTATCTATGAAGGTGATGATATATGGAAACCATCTCGATTTGAGGATTGGAAGAACGGAAAATTCACACAGAATTATTATTGGTGTTTATCATCTTAAGGAGACTATCAGAAGAGAAGATCATAAAGAAAAAAGAGAAAATATATGAACAAGATGTGATGTGGAAACAGCAAGATAAGACTGGATAGAATTATGAACTCTGTTTGGACTGATTTGGACATTAACACAGTAGCAAGAAGATGATCAGAATCCCCCTTCGGATCTTGAAATATGGGTCCCCCCAACAAAATTTAAAATTCGGCTTTGTAATTCGGAATTTATGTGATGTGATTTAATTTGATTTGATTGGGCGGTTAATAATTTTTTTTTTTTTTTTAAAGTAAAGCTGATATGGAAGGTTGCAAACTACATATTCATGTGTATCTTATTGCCCAGTGCCTGCATCTAATCTTGTGCTTTCTGCAACAATAGCCATCCCATTCTTGTTTCCATTTCTCTGATATCATTCCAGTAAGCGCTCCCTATGGGACATTTACAGGCCGGGAATGAAATGTTATGTAGCCAAAGAAACATGAGGCATCATCTTCTAACAAGGCATGCTGGGAAAACAAAACACTGTATTTTATTTTATTTTTTAAAAAGCATGTACCTCCCTCTATCAGACAAAGCAGTGGCAAAATCTATCCCACTCAGAAGGTTTTTGGATTCTTTGATGGAGCCAGTTATTCATCAAAGAGGTGGAATGGGAGAAACAGCCATCTTTTCACTTCTGAAGTAGTCAGTTCAGTTCCAGGAGTGAAGCATTCCAAATCTCAAAGCCAGAAATCATTAATTCAGTCAAAATTCTGCTTGGATGGAACTCCTTTGGCATTAATGTGGATATCCCAATGTCATTCTGGAGGATTTCTACTGTAATTTAGCACTAATTAACTTCTGCATGCATGAGTGGCTCGCTGGCCTATTGCCACATCATGCTTTCCAGCTGGGGGCTTGGTGCAGCTAATTGTAGACAGAGAATCTTCAACGCATTTCTATGTCTGCCTCCGCATCATTTCAGGGAGGTAGAGAGAAAAGACTTTAGCATCAATACCAACAGATACAGAAAACCGAAAGGACCTTTGCCAATGCTTTATTTATTTATTTTTTTAAAAAATGCTTGGCAATTTAGTAATGTGGTGCAATGATAACAGGAAAGATTTATCCACTTGCATGACTGCACTAAATATGCACAAAAAACATGATCCGAAAGCTTATATAATCCAGTCTTGTGAACCAGAGCCCCAAACTTGCATCAATACATTTCTGTTGCCGCGAGCAAAAGACTTGAGAAAACATATCATTTGTATCTGTTCTAGAGTTAACAGGAAATTCTTGCCTTGCATGTAACCCAGCGCCGCTCTCTGTAAGCCTGCTTCTGTGCTCATAAGACACATAAGGATTGGATTATGAGTCCTGAGCTGTGTTCCTGCAGTGGTTTGTGACCACAATAGTAAAGCTTATTATTCAAAATATGCCTAATATATGGCTGTGTACACACTATACCTTCAATGCATGTCTGAAGCACATTTCCCCCCTCCAAGAATTCTGGGTGCTGTAGTTGTTAAGAGTTGCTTGGAATTTTAACTCTGTGGAGGGTGAACTACGCCAGCATCTTTCATAGGGCCCAACTCTGTTAATAAAAGAAAAACATTGGGCCTGGTGTCTGCACTCGCCGCTGCCACCATCCTCAACCCCCACCATGCCATGACTAGTTCCTTCTCATGGAAACTCCCTAAAGACTAAGGGCATGTTCACATTAATGTTTACTATGCAGCCAGCGTGTTCCCACTGCTAGTTTTTTGAAGCGGCATTCACACAATGTTGGCCACAATCCATATTGATCCTGTAGTTTCTTGACAAAACACTGCTCAATGCATTTCTTCCAAACCAGTTTTAGTCTGACAAGAAGCTGGATGTGGAACATTTGGACCAGCCATCACACATGTGCCTATGGACGCATTGAGAATAGGCAGGGAAACCAAAAAGATCATGTATGTCAGGTGCAGGCATCCTTGCCCCCTCTCTGATGTGAACAACGGTATGCAAATTCAGCTTGAAATGCTGCTGGGAGGGATGATCTCTCTATATTTTAAGCTGCTAAGGTGTATACATCCTGTTAAGTTGTGGGCGAACATGTCAGACGACACAACGATTCTTTAACAGCTCTTCTTTATTCAGATGCCAGAACAGAACTAGGCTGAGGAGCTCAGTCAGCCTGCTTATATAGAGCTCCAGAACAATGCAACTGTTGCCATTTTCTAAAACTATCCAATCACTGAACGTCACTTTTCAATCCTTCATTTGCATACAAAACTATCCAATCACTGAACATCACTTTTCGATCCTTCATTTGCATTTGCATCTACAGTATCCCCCTGCTGGCCCAGGGTGAGAACTTCAGTACATAACACATCCTTAGTCAGACATACTTCCAAATCAGCTCATTTGGCTTGTGCTTTAAGCGCAGGCAAGTAAGCCTCTGATTTCCACTCCCAAATTCCACAATATTAAGACAAATTTGCAAACTAAATCTTGTCGTTTTGAAAGGGGGTACCATTTCATCTGCATAATATTTGCCTCACAGTGTGCTGTGCAAGCGAAAGGAAGCTAAGCGCATCTAAATCTCATCTAGGCTGATGGCACTTAAGTGCACAATTAAGCTCTCAAGTCCTACATACTCCAGCAGGACTTTAAAGTGCCTTGGGTTTCTTAGACTGCATCTAAAGGCTTCCTACAGTCAGGATTTGGACAGGATTTGAATGTGTGTGTGTGTGTGTGTTTGTGTCTCTGTGTATAAAAGAGAGATATAATGAATTTTTAAAATTATTTCAGTGGGCAAATTTCTACACAGACTTGTGTGCAAGTATATAGGCACAGACACTCCTGCAGAGGGTATTAATTAATTTGCTACATCTCTATACTGTCCATCAACTAAATCCTCTGGGTGATGCATACATTTGGGTGTGCTCAAAGAGACCCTTCTTATCTCAACATTTGCCTTGAGCTGTTGACACACCCGCCGCACCCCACTTTCCATATTATGTCTCCCTATGTTTTTCATGCAAGTAGTACCTTAATTCTGTCTTTTTAAAAAACCCCACAAACCTCCTTCCACTTTCTCTTCTCAGCCCAAGGAAGTTTTGTTTTCACTGGTGTCTGGTGTTTGTGCCTCGGCAGACAGAGAATGGCAGGAAGACAGTGATGTGAGCAGAGAGAATAACCAGGGAATAAAGCAGAGCTGGCTGAGAATCTGTAATTAGAAGCCCAATTTCCGCTTCCTTCCCAGGCACTTTCTAAAATCCCTTTCCGAGGTTTCTTGACTGCTTCAAAATGGAATGTCATTGAGATTTTTTGCATCTCCTGTTTCCTTGGCAACAGGTTGGTGATGCTTCACCTAAATATGCTGTGTCTCCGTGGAGATGCTGGCGTGGGTGTGCTGTGGCAATCACAATGGGCACACAGCTTTGCCAGCCCCTCCTCTCTGCATCTATTAAATGAGACAGAAGAAGTGGCATTTTTATTTTTAGCCAGATAAGTGTTAATTTGATTAATTTTCATCACCCTTACCATCAGGACACTGGGTCTTAAGACGTACAGAGCTCAGTCATTACATCACCACCACATAATAATGACACTCAGGCATTTATACAGTGCTGTATTCAGGTGTGTCAGATATCCAGGGACCTTTACATACAATAACACAGTAAATATCTTTTCTCCCAAACTGAAAACAGGGGCCACAGTGAAAATAATGTTTTGTCCAAGTCTGCCAACTGAGTTATGGCAAAGAAAGGAGACTTGAAGTACGGATTGAAGGTTCATAGCTCAGCCTCTTAACCTCCACATTACCCTAGGTCTCCAAATAATTCATGCTAGAGACTGTTAGAGCCAAATTTTGACAACCTAAATTACTAAAATATGAGCCTTGCTGAACTCAAGACTAAAGCATGTGTACTATTTAAACTTTGCACCTTCAACATCACGTGTACATTACAGCTCAGTGAAACCGGAAAGCTAGAACGTGTTTTGAATGCAAGAACTCCTCTGTTCAGTGCTAGTAAATCAGACACAATTCACCAGTGAAGGATTAGGAGCCTGTGTGCCAGAGCAGTCCACTCAACAGGCATTGTATCCAACATATGGCCTGGCGCTGATGAGGAGGGGGAAAGAACACACTGGAGGACAAGGGCTGCAGAACCTGGGACAGTTCCCAGGCTGTAGAAAACTTGCGCAGAAGCATAGGAATTTGTCTTATACAGGGGAATCTCCACTTATGCGGGGGTTCCATTCTGGCCCGCTGTGAGTGTCACTGGGATGTGTGCAAGTGGGGATTTCCGCCCCCTTTCAGAGATGTTTTTGGTGTGCATGTCAGTGGGAGTGCGCGTGCTGATCACGCATAAATGGGGAGATACCTGTACTGAATCAGGCCATTGGTCCATCCATCTCTGTATTGCCTATACAGATTGGCAGTGACTGTCCATAGGTTCTTCCCATATCCTACCTGGAGATGGGGATTGAACATGGGGCCTTCTGGGTGCAAAGCCAGATGCTCTACCACTGAGCTACAGCCCTTCTCCTAGCTTGCTTTGACAAGTATGCTCCTGCCTGCGGGATCATGAAGACAGCCCCCTGCCCTGCTCAAGCATACCCAGGCCCACTGGCGGAGGAAAGGGGGTGTGGAGGGAGTGGATCACCCCCAGCACCACTATTCTGGTAGGTTGCCATAGCGGTGCCCCCCCCCCCGGACACGTGCCATGCACCCCTCCATGCCACACCCCTGCAGGCAGCATGCCACGCCCCCAGAACATGCACCACGCCCCTGCGGGCAGCGCACCATGCCCTCGCGGGTGGCATACCACGTCCCCAGATGCCAGCCACTGCCCAGGCCTATGGAATGCAACCAACTTTCTTTGTTGACTCTACTATTCTTGTTTTCCCTCCTACTGCCATTTCTATTTTGCTTTCATTTTTGGTTATATTGTGATGTTTTTAATGATCTTTTACTATTGTGTACTGCCGTGGATGTGATACTATATTGTTAGCTGCTCTGTGCTCCCGGTGGGAGACAAACAAGCAGACAAACAAAGATGTGAGCCTACATATGTTCTCTATCCAGTCATACTTATGTGTTGAAACAATAGAAATGTGGCCTCATTCACACAACTGCTTGGTTAAATCAACCTATGCAGAGCTTATACTTGACCCAGG
The DNA here is from genome assembly GCF_951804945.1 of Podarcis cretensis. Classification (NCBI taxonomy): domain Eukaryota; kingdom Metazoa; phylum Chordata; class Lepidosauria; order Squamata; family Lacertidae; genus Podarcis; species Podarcis cretensis. The sequence continues at coordinate 32,665,583 of NC_137173.1, read as the reverse complement.
GTAATATAGATAGTCTGGTGAACAACCAGGGGTGAAGAAGGCCATGATCCTGCTCTCCACGTCTGCATAGGTTCACCCTGGGACCTCAGAACCTCTGAAAAGGGCTTCAGCAAAATTTTGTTCAACTCACTTGCGTACAGCAGCAGCAGAGAGTTAACTGTTAATCCTCAGCTAATGACATAATTCCTTCACCACATGAGAAGATCTTTGTGAATATTCATTCCCAAGACACCAGTTTGGTTTTGGGAGAAGGGGAGTAAGATGGAGAAAGTTGCCCAGTAAAGGGACTTCACAACACTGTGGCTCCTGTACCAGAAAGCATTAGGAGATGGAGGGTAGGGAAGAAGAAGCTCCATAATTGATCTGCAGGGTGAAAGAGTGTTTGAAAAAGAGGAATTCCTTTCATTTGAAATAACATTCTGCTTCTTTAATTCTTCTTTCCAATATACTCTGACGATCAAGGAGAAACCACTACCAATAATATCTCCTCCTTCCCACACCAAGCAATGCTAAACAAAGAGCTGAAACTTTATACTTCATGCATCTGATGAAGTGGACTGTGGTCCATAAAAGCTTTCCCCATAATAAATCTGTTAGTCATTACGGTGCCACAAGGCTCTTTGTAGTTTTTGCATCTCTGTAATGTGACTGGTTTTTTTTTGTGTACACCATTTATACTCCAGGCAAAACATGCAACCGTTTGATGCCCATCAAAGATGGAAAAAGTTTATCAGCCAATGAGTCACATACAAAGAACTTCCAGTTCTCTGTTGTTGCTTCTGCGATGGGTCAGTAATGCTTTTAGATACCAGTTGCTGGAGGAGAGAGGGCTCTTGTGCTTGGATCCTGCTTGCAGGTTCCTCACAGACATCTGGTTGTCAACTGAGAGCAAAATACTGGGCTAGATGGACTGCTGGCCTGATCCAGCAGGCTCTTCCTATGTACTCCTTTCCTCTGCATATTATGCACACCTTCTACTCTAACAGCCATCAGAGTTTCTCACAAACATTGCTTATCCCAGTTCCACACTATGGTTGAACTACAATAAAGGGCAATTTTAATACCTGAACTTCCTGGGAGCTACACTTGAAGAGGAACATACAGTTCCTATGGCACATTGTGGCCATTTGCAGCCATAGATAGAAGGAATGAAAGCTTCCTAGTTAATCAAGTCCATTTTCTCTCCGCTGGCTTTTGCTGGCATCAGAAAGCTTGGAAAAGCCCTTTAGGAAGGTTTTAGAGGACATTTTCTAGGATTTTTGTTTTGCCAAATGAGCACAAAGTAGTCACAGCAAAATTAACTCAGATTTTTAGCCATTTGGTGCTAATACCAGCCATGAAATTCTCCTCCATCAGAAAGGCCAGTTAAAGGATTAACTGTGACAAATTGAAACCTGCAATGTGAGAAGATTTCTTTTTTTTAAAAAAAATGTAATCACTTTTGTAGAGCATTGTTCTGGGGCTCAGGATCCTCAATATTTTTGCTACATCGAGGGAAAAAAATCTGAGTAAATCAGAAGCATTCTTTTAAAAACAACCACAGACTGTTATGGAGTATAACCAGAAACTTATTCTGTGAGCTGTCCTTTGAAAGTGAATGTATCACAAGCTTGTTCACCAAGTTTTCCCTGGGAAGGAAAGGTCTACATGCCTGCAGGGAGAGCGGCGCACAGCTATAGTCACCTGATCTCCCTTGATGTCTGACTATAGCAACAGAGTGCAAGCAGGTAAGCTGCCTGGAGCTGAAGTCAGAAAAGACGGGGAGGGGGGAATTATTGGCAGACTTTATTACTGTGGAACCTGCAACCTTGTTTACTAGACAGGATGTTAAATGTGCCTTTGCTATTAGGATGCAGAATTTTTAAAATGCAAAATGTGTCTGTTGTTTATTTGGGGGGGGGAGGGGTGATAATTACTGGGAACTCACCAGGCATGCAGGAGGGAATTAAACAATTTCATCATATACTTTGATTCTCAGGAAAAAACCTCTCATTTATGAATTTGCTTGGAATTTACTTTGGGGTGGAAATCCCCCTTTAGAGCCAATGAGGGATTTCCTAACAATGCAAGAAGAAGAGTTTGGATTTGATATCCCGCTTTATCACTACCCAAAGGAGTCTCAAAGCAGCTAACATTCTCCTTTCCCTTCCTCCCCCACAACAAACACTCTGTGAGGTGAGTGGGGCTGAGAGACTTCAGAGAAGTGTGACTAGCCTAAGGTCACCCAGCAGCTGCATGTGGAGGAGCGGAGAGGCGAACCTGGTTCACCAGATTACGAGTCTACCACTCTTAACCACTACACCACACTGGCTCTCATGCAACTATAACTGTCAATCCCGCCAAGGCCCTTGCCTTGCTATGGAGCAGTGAGATGCAGAGGGCCATAGGTATGATCACACCTGAGTGCCCTCTCTGGTAATGCGGAACATTCCCTGACATACCAGTGAGCTAGATGCAATGACACAGGCCAGGCAATGGCTAGCATATATGTGGTGGAAGTCCTGCTGCGAAGATGACTGAAAACATGCCTGAGTCGTGGTCTTTTGCACCAGCAAATCCCGTGCTATGAACCCATTTCATCCCATGTTGTCCATCCTTCATTGTAAAAATGCATAATTTCTTTTTTTAAACTGGGCTTTTCAAAAAAAACTTTCCTGTTGATTGTGATGATTTATCCTGCAGCCCTAACTCACTTACCTCCTTGCAGATAAGTGGGGTATGAACCGGGCTTTCATTATCTGAAACACTGTCTTTTTCTAATTGTTTTAATTGATTATTGCTGTTTTATTGGATTTTTGATGTTGTTGGCTGTCTTGGGTGATTTTGGTTTAGGGTTTTTTTTTTTCAGTGGAAAGGCAGGATACAAATTTTCTTAACGAACAAAAGCAGATCAATAAATAAATGTGCTGGCAGGATAAGAATAGAGCAGTGAGTGAGAAGGGGAGAAAAACCCTCATTTCTTCTGTTAAGGCGAAACAGGCTTGGCAGTAGAAGAAATAGCCCAGAGGCAGGCCTCATAAATTAAGATTAAGCCATGAACAATACTGTATGAACAAAACAGATGTACACAGCAAATCCTTATGCGGTAAGACAGTGTGACATATACATACCCCATCACCAACCAGGCTAGCTAATTCTAGAAAGATAATAATTTCAATCTAATATTTATGAAGCATGCTTCGCATTGGAAGGCCCCAATGATTCAGGAATCTGCCCTTTCAAATAAATGTTGTGCAAATATTTTCCCAACTGCTCTTTTTGTCTCCTCACTGACTTCCTCACTTGCTTGTCATTTAAGGAACACCTGTAGAATGACCTGTGCAGAAAGGTATTACTGCTATAGTACGAGAAGTGGGGGAAGGAGACATAGAACTTTCTTTTTAGTAGGAGAAGGTTTTACAGGGGGTGGAAGACTGAGGAAGGGGCAGCTTAGAAGTCATTTAGAGGAAATGGCAGAAGCCTTTGGCTGAGCAATGGAACATAGGAAGCTGCCTTATACTGAGACAGGCCTTTGGTCCATGTAACTCAGTACTGTTGCCACTAACTGGCAGTGGATGTCCAGGGCACCAGGCATGGGACATTCCCAGCTCTACCTAGGAATGCCAGGGGTTGCACCTGGAACCTTTTGCATTTAGAACAGATGCTCTACCACTGAGCTACAGCCCTTGCCCAATAGAATGATACCGAATTGGTCCATCTAGCTCAGTATTGTCCATACAGATCACCAGGGTTTTAGACAGGGGTCTCCTCTAGCCCTACTTGAAAATGCCAGAGATTGAACTGGAGATCTTCTACATGCAGAACAGGTGCTCTGTCACTGAGCTATGGCCCTTTCCCAGATGGATCAAATGGCAACCAAATCCTAGAAAGAAAGGAAAGGTATGAGCAATCACAATTGTGCTTTGCTGGGAAGCTGCTGAAGGATAAATCTGTCATGTTACGAGCTTAATGTATTGCTGTCAACATTCTCCAAAACTCTGGATGGCTCCACTCTGGTTTCATGTAGATGTTAAACAGCATGGGGGTAAAACTGAACCCTGTTGAACCCCACACTGAAGTCTTCATGGATTGAACAATATTCCATCTGAAAATAACCATCCAAGTAGGGCTGCAACCACTGCAGAGCAGTACCACCCACCCCCATTTCGGACAGTTGCTCCAGAAGATATCGTGGTCAATGATACTGAAAGCTGTTGAGAGATCAAGGAGAATTAACAGGAACACACACACACACCGCCCTCCCCCCCAGCAGAGGTCATTATACAGGGTGACCAATGCAGCTTACTATCTGAAACTCACCCAACACAACAGGACTAGACAGTGTTCTGGATGCTTGATGAGACCCATCTGCTGTAACAGTGGAATTAAGGTTCTGGAGGGTGCAAGCAGTATTATTCTCAAAATGCTTTGTAAACAAGTCACAGTGAGCCACCGTTGATTCTACCACCTGCTTTGGGTCAGACTATAGAAGGCCCCATGCTAGACTTGTGATGGGGAGGATTGGAACATACTGTAAAACTGTGCAAGTGAGGTTTAAGTGAGTGGGAAGAGAATGGGCAACTACCTTTTCTCTTCTTATACAGATTAGTGTGTGTCTGTGTCAGGAATGGATAGCCTATGGCTCTCCGTATGTTGTCAGACTACATCTTCCATCAGCCCTAGATGGATAATGGGAACTGTTATCCACCAGTATCTGGAGGACATAGGTTAGCTATCCCTGGTCTGCATGGCACTGAAATTCAGGGCCTTATGAAAAGTACAGATTATATGTCAATGGAGCCATAAGTATATTAAATTGTGCTAACTGAAGATTTTGAGAATCTGGGATATGTTTCACTGAAAATCCCATAATTAGAACTAGGAGGCCTGTGCCAGAATTAGAGTTTGTGATTAATGCACACACCACTTTTATGCTGCCACAAGCATTTGCTTTCCTCTGACCTACTTTAATTCAATCGCCAAACACAATATCTGAAAGGGGAAGCTCAGGAATTGGCCAGTTCAAGCTCTCCAGACGCTCTGGACCACAGTTGCCACCATCCCAATTAACACATGTTGGCTGGGCCTGGTGGGAGATGCTGTCCAAAACTTCCCCAGAAGTGCAGGTTGGGGACAGATTATATTTAAGCCCTATTCAGGCATATCAGATAGGATTTAAACAGGTGGCCCTCCAAGATGTTGGAATCCAGCTCTCATAATCCACAGCCAGCGTGGCCAGTGGAACAGGGATGATGGGCGTTGTGACCCGGATAGCCTGCATTCAAAGTCTCAGACAACGATTTCTTCCGTTCCTGCTGCCAAATATACTGTTAACCGGAGATGCTTAAAATGTAACTTGTGATCTTCAGGATGCCAAGCACGTCCCCCTGCTACTGAGCTAGGGCTATTCAGCTCACTTTGAAATCTTCAGACCTGATACATAACACCTTTGCACTTTTGTTGTTTCATTCAATTAATATTTCTTTCTGCTATTCTGTCACTGCTGGAACTCGTGTGTGTGTGTGTGTGTGTGTGTGTGTGTGTGTGTGTGTGTGTGTAGTGACAGCCTCCATACAAAAGGCCTTTTAAAATCATGTTATTTTTTAGCTATAGCAACTGGATATTTTCATTCCAGAATGAACTGCCCTCTCAAAAGAAGACGACAGCCATGACTGGGACTAGATTTGGACCAGTTATTATTATTATTATTATTATTATTATTATTATTATTATTATTCATTCACATATCTTAGATTTGAAATGACAGGAATTGTCTGAGGAAGAGTTAAAATAACTGCCACAGAGTTAAAATAACTGCCACAAGGTTCTTTTGAGGGAGAATCTGGGTTTGTTGGAAGGGAAAGTAGAGGCTAAAATATTGCTGTAGAATCCTGTCTAGTCATCTACTACATATTTCAGAAAGTTGTTTGTTTGCTGTGCATTGAGACACCTCTTAAAGTATTGTAATCAAATTTTGTATTGTTGTTCCTGAGATCAAGTAGCAGGTTTTCATCTGTGTTTGGATACAATTGGATGCCATTTTGAATTGAGATGGTGGACTGAACCTTTCAATACTGTGTTAATTTTAACCACTGTTTTCAAAGCTGTGCTGATTTTTCTCAGAATTCCTGAAAAATGCCGGATATGAGGCTGCTAGTTTGTAAGTTTCTACAAAGTCATTGATCTTGCAAAGTGTTTATTCATTGATGTGCCCAACAATCTCTGAGACGGTCCATGGCTATTTTCATTTTACAAATGGCAAACCAATGGAGTGACTGACATTGGTTTAGTACAGATGCCACAACCAAACCCACAATCACATTTTCTCCCCCACAGCACCACTTGTGAGCTCTGATTCTCTCCCTCATTTCCTGGTTCATCATACCTCAACTTTGCCATGATATCCAAAGTGGGAAACCCACCATTTCAAAACCGAGTTTCCAGTACTGGTTTGTAGTAACATCAAACCCTCCAATATTCCTCAGATGAAAATAGGGACATTCTATGCTACAGCAGTATCACTGCCGCCGCCAGATTGCATGTTAAGATTTCAATTAAAGTTTTCCATGATACAGACACCCCCCATGAAGCCTAGCTAGCTCCAGTGACCACCCTCAAGCCCCATAACTTCCTTGCCCCCACCCCTCAAACTCCAGCCCCCGACAGGCCCACTTCTACCCCCCCAGCTACAACCTTTGCCACTACCTCACCACCCCCAGGGATTTCTCCTGCCCAGGGTCTCCTCCAGCCTTCTCTTCAGTCCTGACTTAGCTCACTTTATCCTTTTTATTTTTATTTAGCATGGCTGGCTGGCTGGGGGCCCACCAGGCCAGAGAGTCTCAGCTTCCCGTGGCGGGGATGGTGATGGTGGCATCGTCCCCAATGCCTCACTCCCCCTTCCTCCTACTCCTGATACTGCTGCTGCTACTGTACTGGCTGGCCTCCCTTCCTTGGACCCTGCGCAAGACCCTTTCCCCATGCACCCCGCCTTCTCCGACTCCCAGGTGTGGCAGCAAAGGAGGTGACATTGGTGGAGGAAGAGAAGGTGGTTTGGTTGGCAACTCCCCTCCACAGCTTCACCCAATGCAATGCCATTTCCAGTTAGCGTACCTCAACAAAGATAGGAGTTGGGGGCTCTGCATAACAAAGTGAGAAGCCATGATGGCTTATGGGTTTTTGTGGCTGTCCCAGTATTTTGGGGGCAGTTGAAGACTATGGTAACTATTCCTTGCCCAATTCAAGGCCAGCTGTAGTGAATGAGGAAATGAGAGAGAGAGAGAGAGAGAGAGAGAGAGAGAGAGAGAGAGAGAGAAAGGAAGCAAGCAAGCATGAAGCATGCACTCGCCAGAGTGGTGCATGCTCTGGTTATCTCTTGCTTGGACTGCTGCAATGTGCTCTATGTGGGGCTACCTTTGAAGGTGACCTGGAAACTATAACTAAGCCAGAATGCGGCAGTTGACTGGTGACTGGGAGCAGCCACCGAGACAACATAACACCAGTCTTGAAAGACCTACATTGGCTTCCAGTACGTTTCAAAGCACAATTCAAAGTGTTGGTGCTGACCTTTAAAGCCCTAAACGGCCTCAGTCCAGTATACCTGAAGGAGCGTCTCCACCCCCGTCGTTCTACCCAGACACTGAGGTCCAGCGCTGAGAACCTTCTGGTGGTTCCCTCACTGCGAGAAGCCAAGTTACAGGGAACCAGGCAGAGGGCCTTCTTGGTACTGGCACCAACCCTGTGGAACACCCTCCCACCAGATGTCAAAGAGAACAGCAACTAACAGATTTTTAGAAGACATCTGAAGGCAGCCCTTTTTAGGGAAGCTTTTAATGTTTGATGAATTACTGTATTTTAATATTTTGTTGGAAGCTGCCCAGAGTGGCTGGGGAGGCGTAGCCAGATGGGCGGGGTATAAAAAAATAAAATAATAATAATAATATAATAATAATAATACAAGCACACATACGAGGGGAAAATCCATTATTAACTAATTAATTAATTCATTTTTACCCTTTTAATGGTATTAATGGTGATGTTTTATGGCAGGGCTGGGGAAACCTCTGGCCTTACAGCTGAATGCAGCCCTCAGGACTTTCTGTCTGACCTCAGAGCTCCCCTTGATCCACACACCACTCTCCCACGGCCACACCCCTCACACTTCTTGCTCTGCAGCCTCCTGGAGTGTTTCTATGTGGGTGAAATGTGTCCTTGGATAGCTATGATGCCTCTTGCTTGCCTGGCTAGAGGATGGAGAGATAGGCACGTGTGTGTAGAAACCTCTGACTTTTGCGTGGCTGAATGTAGCTCACAATACAAAGATAAGAGTTGTGTGTTTGCTGTACCCATTTGTGCCTCTGGTCATGCACACCACTGGCATGTGGCCCCTAGAAAGTTGCCCAAGGGGTGGGGGCTTGGGCAGAAAAAGCTTCCCCACCTTTGCTTCATGGCAAACCATAAAACATATTGATGGTCTTATCACTTCTTATTCAGTTTTTGTGCATCGTTGTCTGGGGAGACAGAAGGTATAGTCAGAAGAGGGAAAAGGCAATACCAGCAAGCCCTTCAGATTTGAGAAGAGGCCCTGTGCCAACCAGGGTTATGGAGGCTCATTGCTTCATAACATTGGGGAAGAGTGCACTTGTGTGCAGAGGGGAAGGGAGGATAAGCAAACCCATGTAATGTAAAGATTCATAGGATGTAGCTAGGCAACCCTGGAATGATTCAAAGAAATGTTTTACTACTGAAAAATGAAGAGAACTTATGTGGCTTGACAAAGCCTTTCAAACAACAAGTATTCATTCCACTTTCCTCCCCTCCCCCAAATAAAAATTAAATACACAATTCGAATAAAAGTTCAGGTGTCTGAACATTTTAAGTACAGACAACTCCCCTATTTGCGCATGACTGCACACATGCATGGTGCCGGGATCCTGGAAGGGGATCCCAGAAATGGGGAGTCCTCTGGAGAATCCTCGGGGCTTGCGAGGAGACCCTTCCCAGAGCCTGAAGAGGACGTCCTTTTAAGATTCTGGGTAGGACTTCCTTGCGAGCCAGAGGAACAGTGGGACTTTGATGAGGCTTTCCACCAAACAGCTGATATGCAGGGTAGAGCAGTAGCAGCAGGTGCTTCCCTGCACATCAGCTCTGGAAGCCGCCCTGTCCCTCCGGCTTGTGTGCATGTGAGCCTGAGAGACAGGGTGGGTTCCTTGACGGGCAGAGCTGAGGCACAAGGAAGAAGCCTCCCCTCGACTCAGCTGAGCAACCCCCAAGCCACTCTGGCTCATGCAAGCCGGAAAGGCGGGGCGGGCTTTGTTAAGCCGCTCAGCTGATGGACAGGAAAGGCTCCCCATGCCTCAGCTGAGCAGCCTCAACAAGGCTCTGGCTCATGAGAAGACTGTCCCCAGAGCCCAAAGAGGATGTCCTCTTTGGGCTCCTGGGTGGGTCTCCATGTGAGCTGGAGGGCAGCAAGGCTACTTCAGCTGACACACAGAGAAGCTGCTGCTGCTGCACTACCCCACATGTCAGCTGTTAGGCAGTGATGCTGAACAGCTCCACAAAGCCCCGCTGCCTCTCTGGCTCACGAGGAGACCCTCCCCGGAGTCTGAAGAAGTCTGCTTTGGAGTTGGTCTCCTCATGAGCCACTAGGACTCTCTAGGGTGCTCCGCATTATATGTGATTTTTGCATATGCACGCTGCGCTCTGGAAGGGAACCCTCGCATGAATGCGAAGTCACCCGCATGCTGATCCAAGATGATTTCAGAAGGTACTGCCTTGGTCAGACTCCATTTGGAGTACTATGTCCAGTTCTGGGCACCACAATATCCTTGTCAAGGATTTTGACAAGCTGGGATATGTGCAGAGGAGGGCAACCAAGATGATATAGTGTTGTGGAAACCAAGCCTTATGAGGAATGGTTGATGGAGCTGAGTATGTAGAGCAGTCAGGCTAAAACACAAACTGAGTATAGAACAGGGCCAGGCAGAGGTATGGGCACAATGGCTACTCACAACACTTGCTGTGCCCTGTCTCCACGGCTGGAAGAGGTAATGCTTATGAATACCACAGAAGGAGAGAGTGCTCTTGTGCTTGGGTCATGCTTGTAGTCTTCCCATAGGCATCTGGTTGGCCACTGCAAAGTCAGGATGGTGGACCATATGAGCCATTGGCCTAATCTAGCAGCTGCTTCTTATGCTCTTATGGCCTGGGGCAGGGGCCTGGCCTGGAAAAAGCCCCAAGGACCAGACGGAGAGGCCCGGCGAGTTGCATTTGGATCCTGGGACTGAGGTTCTGCACCCTGAAGTAAACAATGGCAGGAGGGAGTCTGGCTCACTGCTAGACCAGCTATATGGCCAGTTGCTCTATCCAGGAGTGGTAAATGAGACTTCTGAACATGCTCAGGAGTATTATTTCAACTTCTTGAGCTTGGCAGGCCAGTCACCAGCCTGAGGCAGCATGCTGGGGCTCCTTTCTGTTGCCTTTTACTCCTTAATTTCAAAAATGTTCTTTTTTTTGCTGGTGGGGGCAGGGAGAGAACTGACAAGGGTGCGGGGGGTGGGGTGGAGAGAACTGGCAGGATGGGAGACAGTTCTGCCATCTGGGTTTTGCAATCACTGCTTGTGAATTAGATTGGAAAAACCCCAGATTTGTTTTTTAGGTGAAGTGAGGGCTGTTTGCCCATTCCTGATTTTGTCAGGGGGTTATGGTTGTTAAATCCAGTCTAATTCTAGATGCACCCTTCTCCTATTAAAGAGGCCACACTCTTAAGACACTGTTCAGGTTATGTTGTCCATTTATTTCAAGAGCATTTTGTGTACATAACCCTGCATTGGATTACAGGTAGGCTGGTTAATTAAGTTTCAGCTTTGGAACAAAGACCACAAGAGTTAAAAATAATAAACATGTGGCTGTGTGGGAAGACCTCAGTGACAGATCCTGATGAACAGGAAAGTTCAAGAAATATGTCAACTGGGGAAAAAGGGATTGATTTTATTTGAGTTTTCATTTCAGTAACTCTGAAATGGCTCAGATCCATGAATTTCCACATTTGGCAGTTAGTCATCCTGCCTCAGATTCTCAGAAGGCACACGTAAATGTGTGCTGTGATTATTTTCCTGGACGTTCCAATGATAATGTATGCATGATGCATATGTGAATGTTTTCATGCATGCCTACACATATATGCGCTCTATGTGAAGCTGCCTTTGAGGCTGCCCTGGAAGCTGCAGCTAGTGCAAAATGTGGTGGATTGGCTGCTCACTAGGGCGGAATATCGCCATCATATGATGCTGAAAGAATTACATCGGCTGTCAATTAGCTACTAGGCTGGGTTCAAGGTGCAGAGCCCTTTATCTTCTGAAGAGCCACAGGTTCCCCAACCCCACTTTATAGTCTTACAGTGCATGTCGACTCAGAAGGAAGTCCTACTGAGGCTGCTTCCAGATGATGGACATTCAACCTGACTTGTTTGCAGGGAGGCTACACAATGTGGCATCGCAGCAAAGCTTAGCTCATTTCGCCATCACTTTCCTTCTCACAAAAAGTCCCCATTTGGGGGAAGTGGGCTTGCACTTCCATTCCACTTTCCCCCAAGGAGTTCAAGGTGGTGTCAATGCTTCTCTTCCTCTTCATTTTATCCTCAAAACACCCCAGTGAGGTAGATTTGGCTGAGAGACTGTGAATGGCCCAAAGTAACCCAAGTGAGTTTCATGGCTGAAGTAAGGATCTGAACCATGGTTGCCTGGTTACCTAATCCCAACCCTCTAACCACTATGCCACACTGTCATGGTGCAACCTGACAAATGTGCCTGAATCCTTGCAAGCGACCCCTCAGGTAAGCACATAACAGGATCCTACCCATCTTAAAGACAAGTGATTCTGCCGTCTGTGCAATTGCATGGTGCTTCCCGGTTGCCAACGTGTTTGTGAAATCTGCCTGTACTTTTGTTATACGTGCATGTGGCTGAAGGGTGCAGCCCACCCTCAGGGCTATCTTCCAGTCTATACTATGCCACATCACGTCACGCTGGTAACACACTGCATGCATTAGCCGTTGACTTGCTACTTTTCTTTTACACACACACACCTCTGTGGCCCCTACTTGCTCCTTTCTCTAACCACTACGGTGTGAATGAGTTCTGCACCTTTTTTTTTTTTATTTTTAAACGACCCACTACGAAACACAGCTGCCTTTTGACAACCATACGTTGCCACACCCCCTGAACAGTCTGCAATGTTCTCTCTCTCCCCCCCCACGCCCACCCCGCAATTTTTGTACAGTGGGAAAGTCTCCGGGTAATTGGGTCCAGATTGGATAGGTTTAAATATTCATGAGGCTGGCAGAGGACTTGCGAGGGGGTGGCTGCCTTGATAGTGGTGGTGTTGGTGGTGGTGGTAGGGGGCTGGGGGTGGGGAAGTGACTAGTCACTGAGAGCTGCCAGTGAACAATTCTGGGAAAGAAGAAGGGAGGGAGGGAGCGAGGGGGAGAGCGAGCGAGCGAGAGAGCATGTGTGATGAGCCATAGCTGTGGACCTTACAGTTGCTGCTAACTGCCCTGGCGTGTTTGTGAGAGTGAGGGTGTGCGTGTGTGAGAGTGTGTGCGAGGAGCGAGAAAGAGGGAGGGGAGGGAGTGGAGAGGGTGGGGGGAGAGATAAGAGAGAGAGAGAGAGGAGGAAAAAGGAGAGAGGAGAAGGAAGGAACAACAAGGAAGAAAGGGGACAATACAATCATGCTGTGCTGTATGAGAAGAACAAAACAGGTAGAGCTGAAGATTTTATACCTCTTTTCCGCCGAGAAATTCCTAAGACTTGTGGGCTTAATGTGCGTTGGATCTGCGTGCAGGAGAGAAAGAAAGATTCTTTTTTTCCTTAATATAGGAAACTGCTTCCTTTGCAATTCTTTAGCATCTTCCCACGAAAGGCTCAGATCACACCCCTTCCATGTATGCAACGGAGGGGTGGTTTTTCCTCTCTCTTTCTCTGCCTCCCGTGGAGTTGGCGGGTGGGTGGGTGGGTGGGGGGAAGGCTGCCTAATGATCAGAACTGGGGAGCAATAAGGGGGATATCCTTGTTAGACACACCTGGGGGAGGGGGGTCGTGGGAATGTACGTGGCATAGGATTGTCTATTTCGGATTTGTCGAGGGTGTGTGGATATGGATGGGAGGAAGGAGAGAGGAAAATGGAGAGGGGGAGCGTTGAGGCAATTCCCTTTCATACACCCCCTTCCCGAGCTACCATGTGAATCTTAGCTGAGAGATGCTTTCTGTCTGTGATTGTACTGATAGAGATTAGAAGGAGCTTGGAAGATGGGTGTGGGTTTTCCTTCTCCTCGTTTTCTTTAAGCAACTTGAAGAAGAATAGCTCTACCATTCCTCCCATTGCCTTTTAATTTTTTTTTCTTAGGGGTGGGGGAAACAAATGAGCTGCTAGGAGAGATTGGGGGTGTGGGCTGGGGTTCCCTCTGCAATTCCTTTCATGCCGGGGACACTTGGACAACTGTGCACCAGCTGGTAAAAGAGACAGAGGACCACGCCTCTGTTAGCTCTCAGCTGCTGTGGGATGGGGAAGATGGAACAGTATATGAACTTGGTGGAAACTGGTTAATTTCTAGTTGGCCCACAAGGTTTTTTTGGGGGGGGGGCAAGTGGGGTTTTGTGGAAAGACTGAGAAGGCATTTCATTTCCAGTAATTAATGATAAAATTGTAAAGACGCCCTCAGACAGCCTTCTGCCCCTCCCCTCCACACACCTTTAAACTCCACTGCTGGTCAATGGTCAAGTCTGCTCCAAATCCTTCTTTGTGGAGAGCAATTTATCTTATTTATCATGTGGTCTAACTTCTGATTTATTCAGACTGGACCAGGATTTTGGTGTCTTTGATGTGTGGAAAATGGATTTTGTATATGTATAGGTTTTAAAAGAGAAATCTCAGTAGGTTGTGGTTTTTTTTAAAAAAAAATCTTGCATCTGGCAGCTTCCTTCCAGTATATCAGCTTGTTCCATAATGCAGCATCTAGGGTGTTGGGTGGGTGGAAACTGTGGTGATTGAAATGGTTATTTGTGACTACTGAATATCTGGATTTTGAAAAACGGCATGCCTTTCCGAGCCAACATGTATGTTAGAAAGGTGGTCTGGAAGATCTCTAGGGTGGGGTTGGCGAATGGGAACTTCCACTTGCAATAGCATCTATTTCCGAATGTGTGTGTGTGTGTGTGTGTTTTAGACACACTCCAGTTGGTGGTACATTCACTAAATCCTGAAGCAGAGTGGACATAGAACATGTTGCAGTCAGCCAGCAGAGCATATTCAGTAGCCATATGTGGGATGAAAAGGCAGCAGGAGGAAGGCAAAAATGACACAGCAGTGAGTGAAGAGGCTTAAGACATTTTAAAATAAGGTAGCAGCAGCCTCTGAAGCTTTTGGGAGTGATAGGCTTGTGAGAGGAACAGTCACCATCTTTTCAAAGGAGAGCACATGGCTAATATCCTACCCACCTCATGGTTATGCTCTTACACTTTTTCTATGTATGTGGGTGGGATTTTATGCTTCCTAGTTTTCATGCACATTTATAAATCTGTGCTGGATTAAAAAAGAAAAGAAAAAGGCACTCTTTCAGACACCAGCCACACCCCTTTACACACCCCTGAGTGTATTTCCATGGATGCAACCATACATAGAGCATTTTCCCACACATCTAAATATACCTATCAATATACAATTCAGTGCACATACTTTTGCAGACACAAAGAGACACACCCATGCACATACCCACTCATTCATACACACATAGACATAACTGCACACAGGTGCAAACCTCTATTCAGACACACCCACACATGCATCTCCGTTCTACCCTGAGAGTTATACTGCTTGCGCACACACACAGATCATGCTCATAAAACACATAGAAGTTCAAACCTATACCTTATAAACCAAACCTGGAGAAAATGAAGGAACCCCTCTCTTCCCATGCTTGACCCCCTTCCTGCTCTTCCTTTCAACTATTCAGGAAAGGAAAGCCAGATAACAGACAACCGTGATCTGAAGTGGGTGTTTCCAAATTTAAGGGAGGTTTATTTGCTTCCTGGGGAATCCCCTCCTGTATTTTTGCTTGCAAAAGGACAAATAGCAGAATCCTTTGGGGGGCTGGGAGTTGGGTGTGGGTGGACTCTGAAGTACATATCTGTTTCCATGCATCTATGTTGATCATATGCATTTGAATGTATATGTGGTATTCTAGAAGGATAGATGTAGAAGTACATATATCCAGTTTTAGCCTCCCCCCTTCAAAATCTATGCCTATAGTTTGTTTGTGCCTGTAACCGGAATGCACAGAATGAAACATTATACCTAACTGGCCTTGCAGAGGCACTATCTAGATTTCTAACACCTTGGCAGCTGTATTCCTTTAAAAAAACCCACCACCATTAAAATGCTGAAAGGTGATGCAGAAGAATAATTGGAGATTAGATTTGGGTATATTTCGAAAATAAAATCCTAAAGTTTATGTTGTACTCTGTGCTTGGAAATGTGCCTTATATATATGTTCCATTAACCAATGGCTGTGCTTCTCCTGTTTTCTACTATATATTGGAACAGACAAATACTATGTGGCTAAAGTGCTCAGTAATGGATGGAATGGGTGATTAAATGAGAGCTAGCATTTCCCACTTGTAGGTGAGATGATCCTTGCCATATTCATTGCTTCCCTGATGCAATACACTTGTGTTTGAGAGAAAGAGAGGTTTGAACCCTGCCACACCCATGAAATCAAAGGAAGGGGAGGGGTACAAGGAGGAGGTGGAAGAAGAAGAAGAAGGGAGAGCCTGCATTTCTTCCCTCTTCCACAGGAGTAGCATGGACAAGCTAGGATCTATCTATCTATCTGGACACTGTTTAATGCAACTGTAGAGCAATCAAAGGTTAGGCAACTGTTTCAGCAATTAGTGTTGGATATTGTAGTCCTTTTAAAACACCAGGAAGGCAGAAAGGTACAGGGTAAGATGGAAAGAAAGACAGGAGTAAGCACCAGAGAGGAGGTTTTATTTCTTCAGGGTATCATCTGTCTCATTTTTTTTTTTTATAAAAACCCCTTACTTATGCTGCATAATGCAGAGGTTGCAAACATGCAAGGGGTGATATGTACCTTTAAATACTGAGGCAGGGAGGAGGTGAAGCCATCTCCCTTCTTTGTGGGAGGGAAACTCAAGCATCTGCAGCTGATTTCCCCCCTGATATAATGGGCTACAGCAATATCATCAAATAAAGCCCACAGAACTATATCACTTGGCACTGGCTGTAGATCATGGCTAGAGCTTATCTTGCAGACAGACATGACATGCAGCTTCTCAAAACTTTTAATTTTAGCTTGAGAGCATTTTTTTGTGTGTGGCTGGAGGCTTTTGAGGATCTTACGTTCCATCCATGACTATTGTCTTTGAAGATTTCTTATAAATCAAGCATCTGCATGGAAATATTCAGTCTCAGTTCTCTTCCTCCTCTCTCCCTCCTCCTCCCCTCCCCCTCCCCTCCAATTTCTGAACTCCTTGGTTATTATAGAAATGGATTTTTCATAAATCACTTAATGTAACCCATCCCCCATTGCATAGATGAGCTTCCCAAGAGGTTTAATTGAAAGCAGTTCTTCCATAAAGTAAAAGGGAACCAAGATGGTTAGTGGAAGATGTTATCCTTTCCTTGTTGGTACAACTTTCCCATCAGCATTCATAGCCACATGTCAGAACTAAAGGGGCGTTTGTGGTTCTTTGAATTTGTATTGAATTGTATTGAGTTACAGAGTTCTGACATAAGAGTTTTTAAAGCATATTTCATAAGGGGAATAAAGCCCTTCCCAAGAAACACCTTGAAAACATGGCTATGCCAGCACATCTGTCCATAACCACACCCACAGTCATGATTTTGAGCTGTTTCTAGAGAAGATAATTTGGTGTAGGGCTTTCTTTCTTAAGCTGAGCAAAAAAAAAAACAGTTTTTCAAATGGAGATTGTCTTTCCATGTTGGAAAGGTTTCAGAACTTAGAATTCTCCCAGCCACTTCTTCAGTCAACACCACATTTAGGTAATATGTATAACCTGAGGCTGTCTTCCTGTGCGAGGGCAAGATGATGCGACTGTTGCAAAGGCAATGTCCACAGATTATATGAATTCAGAATACACCCCCTTGTCTGCAGCTCTTTTATGCTGTGCCTATCTTTTTCACATTAGGTGTGTAAAATACTAAGACCTTTGACCCTCTCTTTCTGTGATTAGTTTGTAAAACAGTTATCCCATGCTGTGGGGGGCATGGCTCTGCTGGTCAGAGGCTGCCTTGACTGCTTTGCCTTTCACTGTGCTGAAGGGTGTGGATGGTCCAAAACCTCTGCTTGTTCTGTTCTTAATATGTGTTTCAATAAATGATTGACTTTCTCAGTCACACAGGGAGCATATAAACTGCAGGTTCCAAGTGGCTCACACTGAGAGGATGTTTGCAGCCTGGGTAGTCTCTTCCTGCCCCATGGCGTGATTTTATGCACAACTCCTGAGCTTTGTTTTGTCCCACACCACAGAGGCATACATTATCAAAGGGCTCAGCTTCTCCCATGATCTTTGAGTTTATAACCTGCAGGCTCCTTCTTGCTGCTGTGTGTCAACTGAGAGTTTTTGACATCCCATTTTGAATGGGTTCATATACCTTCTGGGTGCAAAGTTTTTCAAAAAAAGGACATTGCATTGTATATAGAACTTGCCCATGGCTGACTCCCATAGAGGCCTAGTTTTCAGGACTGCCATCTATTTGTAACTCCCCATGAAAGTGCGCAATCAGAAGTAAGGGTCACGACTGCTCTTTGCAGTGGTACCAAGTGACTGAACTCTGATAGAAGGGGGTTTAATGCAAAGGGAAAGGATTTGGTTCACACCAGTGGTTGCCACCACAAAAAACTACTCTATGTTGTCTTGGCTGTAGTCTGCAAGAGTCACAGCATTTGGGTCATGTGAGTTACTTCCTCACCTAGTTACATCCCATGTCTGCACCAAGGGCTCCAATGAAAGCATGGCATTAGTGTGGAAAGGAATAGCACAACCAGAAAGTGTCATATGATTCAGCTCTTGTATATCTTACTGCTGCACTGTGCAGACCAACTACTCGAGAATAATTTTGGTGGGGCCCATGAGGCTACAGAGAACAATGCCAGAGTGGGGCCTAACTCACTCGCTGTGGAATGGGTTTCCACAGGCAACAATCAGCAAATGGATGAAGCAGCCTGAGACCACATTTGTCAGAGCATGAAAACAGTTGCTAATATCTAAAGGGAGTGACTTTCAGGGATGTCTGATGATAGGCCACATTCCCCATGACCTGAAAGCTTCATGTGTTACAAGATGTGTCAGAAACAACACTGAGGAACTTGACAAGGTACTTGAAAGGCAATAGAACGTAAGCAGCCTCCTATGCAAGAAGGGTGTTTTGCTTTGTGTTTTTGCTTATAGAAATGTTGGATAAAGATGAGAACTATTTCCTGAGTTAGTGCCTGGCGTGCTCTGGTCCATAGGGTCACGAAGAGTCGGACACAACTAAACAACAACAATTTCCTGAGTTAACATCCAGTTAGGATGAGAAACAGAGCAACAGATGTTAGAAAGTTACAATACTAAAAAAATTGGAAGATTCAGAATCACACTAGTCAACAGTGTTCACACAAGTAAAAAACAACAAACATGGGAAATGTACTCTTCCATGTTGAATGGTATGCCTGTACCTAATCATACTGAATCATTTCTACATGTTGTTGACTCATCTTGCTATGGAATGTGTGTTTTCCCAAGCAACACGATTGGGACCAATTCAATGGGCCTTTCACTTTTCAATCACCACCATGCCTGATGGGACTGTAATAATTGTCTGGGTCTTTCTCACCTGACCACTAGCCCTTTCTCATGTGATTATAGTATTCATACACAAGCTGTAGTTGTACTGGATAACAATGCAGCAGAGCAAACTCTATGCAATTGTGCACATGTGAAGGAGGCCTGGGGTGAAACGAAAACATGGTTTGCTAAAAGGAAAGGAGCATATGGGTCAGTGGCTTCAGGTGGGTGGGTTTACACAGGAATCCAAATTCTTTTGGAAAAGCTTCTGGCCCAGCTGAGATAGGCAGACTAATCTTATGCATATCTATTAAGAATTAAGTCACATTTCATTTACATCCGTACTTTCACCCAAGGAGTTCAAGGTTGCACACATAGTTCTCCTCCTCATTTTATCATCACAACAACCCTGTGAGGTAGGTTACGCTGAGAGTGACTAACTGGCCCAAGGTCACCCAGCGAGCTTCATGGCAGAGTGAAGATTGGAACCCTGGTCTCCCAGGTCCTAGTCCAGGACTCTAACCACCATAGCACACTGACTGTCACATTGCTGCCACACACTAGTAGAGGTTGGGAAGGTATTCATTTCATACCTTCCCTTTTAAGGTCTTTGGATCTCCCCATGGAGCTCCATTTTATAATCTGAAAATGATTGCTGTGTTTAAAATAATGTGCAGTTTTGGACCAAGGGAGAAGGAAACAGTTTCACATAATTCTAGAGCAATGAAACTGTAATATACAGAAATTTGCTACAGGTCTACAGAAAGTATTTCTCCCCCCTTGCTTCCCGCATAGTGGTGTGAGAGCCCCTTTTCTGTGATGCAATCCCAGGGCCTGTTTAACTCCATGTGGATGATGCAACCCCATGATCAGGGCCCTTTCCCATGGACTTCCCCTCCTGTCTAGGTACCAGTCAGATGGGAAAGACTCGTGTGATGTGATAGGCTCTCCCCATGTGCATAATCAGATGCATGGAACTGCTTCATGGGGAAGCAGGCCCTATGCCACTGCTGCTGTGTGTGAAGATCTTGAAGTGGACAGCTGACCTTTGGAACTCATTGCCGATAGGTTTGATAATTCCCAAATGACTAAAATGCACGCATATCAGAAATGCAGTGCCTAATACTGTGAAGATGGCGAGGGAATTATTGCACTTTGTGATACTTGTACTTGAGTGGAAAATGGTATTAGTATTGGTCCTGTTTTTTACACTGTGCAAACTCAGATCAACAGAGATCAACTGAGCTATGCCCACCATTTTGTTAAACATTGAGACATCTAGATTAGGGTTGCCATATTTCAAAAAGTGAAAATCCAGTCAGAAAGGTGGTTGAGCTTTTCTTTCCCATGTTTGGCAACCCAAAGATGCACATTCTGGTTCTACTTTTCTCCTGCTGGATTTCCGCTGAGCATGGTTCTCCCTGGATGCCAATCTCTCTTTCTATGACTCTGAGCTAATACTTCGCATGGGGATTCTGCGTTTTAATTTAGACAACATTTGCATAACTGTTTTGAATTCCTAGATGCAAGGTCACACATGTTTTCACCGAGAGTCTTTTGTGTAGGGGAAAAAAAGCCCACAATTTTGCTTCTTGGTAATTTGTGAAAACATTAATTACTGGATATAGCTTATTACCAGACAAGTGCTGTCCTGGCTGGATCTCATGGGGAAGAGATGGGCAAAAGGTGGAGCTTTGAGTGGGAAGGAAGTTTTAAAAAGAAAATTCAATGGGAAAGCAGGGACGGATTGGGAGTAAGAGCTACTGCATTTGTAGGATTGGTGCCTGAGTCTCTGGGCCACAGATGGTTCATGGTTTTTGCTGAACAAAGGGAATCTGATTTTGATAGATTATGATAATTCTCTTTATTGGGTTGTATCCAACTAAGTTCTACTTAGTATTCTTGGGTACAAATTGTTGTTGTTTATTTATTTTGTGTTGTTGCAGCAAAATAATCCTGTGGTGTGTATATGGTGCTATACACGTTTATTTTATTTCTTTGAAAATCATTGACTGATGCCATCGATCTTGTTCTCATGGACAGAGACTTTTGGAATTACCCAGGCCAGAGTAATAGCAGACTCTTTGTGGTATGAAGTATTCAGTGATGATGCATGTGCATGGGAAGGATGAGTCAGTTCTACTATGGATCTGCAATTCCATGTGCTTCTGCCCAAACCAAATGAAAGCCAAAATGTGATATCCTCATGTCACTATGTGAGACTGGATGATGTCCTGTCTTGCCCAGTGATGTCCTGTCCTGTGAGGAACCTGATGCCACAAGGCTTTGTCCTATGCAGCATCACTTACTTTTTCATGAAGATAGGTGCTGCAGCTGAGTTACTGGTACTCTTCCCTGCCCTAGAGCTTTCCACTTACAATTTACAAAGCAATTTCCACATTGTTAGACTCTGCCTCATAGACAGCATCTCTCCCCTTTCTTGCCATTATGTAGACAACCCATCCTTCCTGTTCATGGTAATGCAGCATTCCTGTGGGAAAACACACCCATTTGCTTCTGTGGAAAAATAGCATTGGGAAAATATTGATTTAACTGTCTTTGGTGCAATAAAGGTTTTGTTCTTCGTGAATAAAGTTAATAGCACTGTCTCCTGCAGCTCTTCATTTCCTTTTGCACACCCATCTGTTCTGCTTCTGATTGCTTTTCCTCTCCTGTGTGATTCATGTTTCCAGGTTGCTAATCCCTGCTGTGGACCTTGTGCATACTTAGCCTTTTATCTGGCCTGCCTTTTTTCTTCTGCCTTTGTTTCTCTTGTGGCCAGTTTCTTTGAACAACCCATCTTCATTCTGCTTCATACTAAAACGATGGAGGTGATTACACCTGCAAACCTTCCACGGAACCTGTGGGTTTTTGTTTTCTGTTGCAAGCTACATGAATTTATGCCCTCCAACTGGAGGAAATAGGTCACTTCGTCTGTGGGCAGCACCATAACTATCAGAGACTGCACCTCCCAAGCAAGTCTGAAATGGTCATCTCTAGGGTGGCTAGGCTGGCCAAGGATGAGGGCTTGCTATGCTGCGACAGGTCAGTGTTCTAGGCCAGCATTCTCTCGGCTGACAGTGGCAGATATAAACACAGCATGATGGTTGAGAAGCACAGCATGATGGCAATACCCACCCACTGTCATTAATCCTCAGCATCTGATAGCCGGAGAAGGGATGTCTCTGAACATGGAAGTTGCAATTTGGATATTATGGCTTGCTATAGCCATCAATTGACCTATTCTCTGTGCGCTTATTTTATCTGCTGAAGGCAATAATGTCCTGTGAAAATGAGTTCCATAGGTTAATTATATGTTGTGTGAGAGAGTAATTTCTTTTGTTTGTCTTACATCTGCTGTGGATGGCCTTGGACCTTTTTTATTTTGAGATTGTTGCCCTTTATTTACTCTCTTCACACCAATCATGTTTCTCTAAAACCTACCCCTTGTCTTCTCTCGGTTTTCATTTTTCTCCTAAGCTAAGAAGCCCTGTCTGTTTCATTTTCCATTCTTTTTTATTACTATTTTAAAAAGACCCCTTCCAGTGTTTCTACATCTTTGTTTATTATGAAAAAGGAGGTGAACATTGTCCAGAACTGCATGTGTTGCTCTAAATGAAGATTATGAGACTGGTTGTTTAATTTTCCAGTCCTTTTCATAATAATTTCTACCATTATTATTATTATTATTATTATTACTACTAGTAGTAAATTTGTATACTGCCCTATACCAGTGGTATACCTGTGCCTGCACTAATGCTGCACAAAAGTGACCCTCTGATGAGATTGCTGGCTGATCATGCTCAGTGCATACTTTGAAGCCACTCTTTGGAATATTTGGATGGATACTCTGTTGGAATTGGTTCCTGCTCATCTTAGGACTTACTGTGTTATCCTAGCATTTTGTTTTGAGCAGCTAGTAATGTGCTCTTACATTCTTACATGTTGAAGGAGGACCATACCACATGCTTTTTCTAAATATCATATTATAATTTGTAGCACAACCCCCCCCCCCCGAATGTATGAGAACTGTCCTGCTGAATAAGAACAAAGGGCCATCTAGCCCTGTATTTCTGTTCCCCAACAACAGTAGCCGGGCAGATTCTCACAGGAAGCTAAGAAATATGGCACTGGTGATAGTGGCACTGGCTTCTTCTTCTCATCATACAACTCCCATGATCCCTAGCTAACAGGACCACTGGTCAGGGATGATGGGAATTGTAGTCCCAAAACATCTGGTGGGCCGAGTTTGCCTATGCCTGCCCTGAATTACCTTTTTACTCTAGCCTTCACTACGGTGGTTAGGGCTGATGGGAGTTGTAGTCCAAAACGTCTGGAGAGCACTTGGTTGGCAAAGGCTGCTTTGTTAATTCACACAGTGCATAGCTGAACTATGGTATTCATTTCCACAAGAGGCAAAGATGGCCAGCAGCTTGGATTAGACAAATTAGTGGAGGATAAGGCTATCAATGGCTTCTAACCCTGATGGATACATTCTGCCTCAGCATGCTTCTCAATACCTGTTGCTGGAAACTGCAAGAGGGGTGCATGCTGTTGTGTTCAGATCTTGCTTCTGGGCTTCCTAAGGGCATCTAGTTGGCCACTGTGAGAACAGACTGATAGACTAGATGGGCCACTAGCCTGATCCAGCAGCAGACTCTTCTTTTTCTTACAGTGTGAGCATTCAGAAGACCATTGCTAATTTGTTTTGTTACCCTGGCCTTCATCTTCTAGTCTTTTTATTCTGCACCACCTCATTTGGTTTGGAGATCTCACCCCATGCCTTACTATCATGCTAGATGGTTACGTAATTGTGAACCTACCAAGCAGAACTTAGTTGACCACCAGTATGGCCTTTGAACTCTACACAAGAGTTTCATCCGTCTATACTTGTGGCTGTCATTGCATTATAATCCACATAAAGTGCATTGCAATATTCCATTTGTAAGGTTATCAGTGCTTGGCTCCCTTTAGCTATGGTATCCGTGTCTAGGAATGGCTGAAGCTAATGCTGAAATTGGTAAAAATGACTCCTAACCACTAAGGCCATTTGAGTCTCCAGTGACAATGATGGATCCAGGAGTACTCCCAAGCTATGTGCCTGTTTCAGGTAACTGACATACACATTGCAGGAGGTTGGATGAGATAACCCTCAGGGTCCCTTCCAACTCTACAATTCTGTGATCTCAAACAGTAAACGATTCACCCACAAGGCCTCTAACCTATCAGGATTTAGTTTCATGACCCTGTCACATTCACCCCCCCCCAAGTGAATCTTTCCCCCTAGTGTGAAAAATATCCTAGTTGATCTGAACCACTATCAAAAGCTGCACTATGATTTTAATGGGTATCACCTTTCCGGCACTGATGCTTGTGGGAGGACAAATGTATTGCCCTAAGAGGATTGCACCACATACTTTCCCTGAATGTTGCTATATATCTGTAGCATCCTAAGAATATAAGAGCTGTCTTGCTGGATCAGAATAAAGGGCCATCTGGTCAGGCATTCTGCTCCCAACTTTGACTTGGCACACAAATTCGACTTAGTAGAGACAGCCTTTATCATAACAGTTCCAGAGTTTCCATTTTGTAATGGAAATGTTAATGTCACTATAGGCCCTGTTTGGCTCACCTAATATCCCCCTCCACTCCCATTTTGTATTGTCTGAATTTGCAAATTGGCAATGCAAATGGAACCTGAGACCATTACACCATGCTATTTGTTCTAATCAACTGATAATCTAGGGGCACTAATACACTTTATAGCGTCCATAAAGGAAGATTAGCTTCCCTTCATTTGAAGCAATAACCAATAGAGAAATTTGCTATTGTCTGTTGATGGCCCTGTTATTTATTAATATTTATTTGCTTATATTTATAGCTCCTTCCTAACCAATTTGGAAGTCAGACCACGTAACAGACCAAATAATCTCTTGTCAATGTACACCCATCCACTCACGTCCCTTGCCTTCTGAGCTGTCTGGCTGCTCTTAACCTTTGTGCAGTCCTCTCCAACTACCCATAGACTTCACTCCCCTAAACCTAATCAGCACTCTTCCAGCTGCTGCTTGTGTCTTGTGGAAAAGGCATAGGAAAGATGAGGGTGTGGGAATTCCCTTGGTTGACGTATGATCAAGCCAATTGAGCTCCTAGTAGGTAGAAAGCTCTAGTTGACAACCTGTGCATGGTTGCACTCAAGCCCATCACCTACCCTTTTGGCCACATCACTTGATTTAGGTCTCCCCTACTGCAAAAAAGCTAATGCTATTCTAGGCCACATCAACAACAGTATAGTGTCCTGGTGAAAGGAAGAATAGTACCACTCTATACTGCCTTGGTCAGACCACACCTGGCGTACTGTGTCCAGTTCTGGGTGCCACAATTTAAGAAGGATATTGACAATCTGGAATGTGAATGAGATGATCAAGGGCCTGAAATCCAAGCCTTATGAGGAATGGTTGAGGGAGTTGGAAATCAATTCAATAGGCCTGTTGGCACAAGAAAAGTATTCAGTAGGTCCCTAAGTCTTAGCAGTGAGGAAGCCTGCCAAATTTTATGGTGTCTGGGATTGGGGGGAGATTTGGAGTTTGAAGTACCCTGATCCCAGTTTCCACAGCCCCAAACTTCCCCACACAAACATAGTGAAGCGGAAGCAGAATAAACAAGTTCCTGCATTGTACAACTTCTCAGGGCCGGAGAAGCAGTCACTGCAGGAGCCGAACAGTTTCCACTTACTACCCCTCTTCTCTGGCTAGGAAGGTACAGCAGAACACTTGCGTCTCTCCCTGAAATGGGCTTCACAGAACATCCTTCAATGACAGGTGCTATAGTAGTTCTTTTACTGAGCCAGGCACTGGAGCAGGAGCAGAGGAGTTGAAATAGAAGCAGTTCTCCCTGGAGCTTCTCCCTGGAGCTGAGCTTGGGAAGGCCCACTGTAGCCCAGGGAGACTGACCACAGCCATCTGCTTGAGATGGTTGCTTGCTAGTTCGAGCAGAATAACTGAACTTGCATTGTCATGATCTCTCTCTCTCCTTTTGTAGGTTCCCTCTCCCCCACTTTACCAATCTCACGTTGCTGGGTGTTGCCACTGGGTGCTGCCATTGGCTGCTAGCTTTGGCACTGACCTGTGACAGGGCCTTCTTGGTGGTGGTTCTCCACTTGTGGAATGCTACCCTGGTGAGCTGTGTTGATCTCCCTTAGGAGGAGTTCTCAAACATTCCTGTTAAACCAGGCATTTGTTGGTTAAAAGATGCTATTCTTGGCAACGTTCAAATTAAATTATTAGCTATGCTTTTAAATATTCTAACAGTTTACATCTTTTTAGATGTTCTTAAAAGTTTTCGGATGTTCCTATTGTTTTTAAATGTTTTAAGTATGTTTTTTTACTTTTGTGTTGTTTTGTTGCTTTGGTGCTTGCTGCCATGGCCTCTCGTGGCAGTAAGGGCGAGATAGAAATTTAATACATACATACATACATACATACATACATACATACATACATACATACTAAATTAAATTTTTGGTGGGAATTGGCATTTATATAGCTGCATAAACATGGTAATTTACAGAAATGAGTGCAAATCAAGCCAATTTTTATATATTGACCCCTTCTAAATTTGTGAGAGAATGGTGGAAGGCAGAATGAGATTTGAATGGATTTCAATGCATCTGCTCCAGAATGATGCCTTTTAATAGATTCAGATCACTATACACACTAGTAAGTGACAACAAATTGAGCAATTTGATCTCCGCTTTCTTAAATACCATGGCAACACAGTTGAGTACCAGATTTCAAGGGCCAGGTCAGTTCCCAGAATACAACTGCTTCAACAGAAATAACACAAGCGACAAGATAGAACACCACTGCTTTTTGCCTACAGCTCACACTTGAGGGTGTTGTAATGCATCACAATGGAACTACAAACTGTTGTCAAGGGTGATCTGCTGGGAAGAGCAAAGAAGTCACAAGGAGCTGACCTTTGCTGGCACACAGACAGCTGGATAACCTAAAAAACCCAATCACTGCTCAGAAACATATATTGCCAAATTTATGACAAGAAATTGTAACAGACCGAAATGTTGACTATGGCCTCTGATACTTTGCTTTGTCTCAGTGGTACTGTCCATTGTACCTACATGCCTACATGCCAATGTTAGCAATTCACATTGGATAACTACCCTATCTTTTAAATGTAGTGACTGGGCACAGATCATATACAAAGAGCAAGAACACCAAGAAAGGAGTGGTGTCCACAGTACTGGACACAGTATTGCTGATGTGAGTTACAGTTCTTTGGAACATCAAATTGTGTGGATGCATGGAACATATGACAACTGAACAGGAGTTCAAATAGAAACTCCTCAGTATTCTAGAATCAGAATAAAAAGTGAAGAATTGTGTCTGTCACAGATTATTCTGTCTCTACTTTTTACAATTTTCAAAAGAAACATTCCCCACTGAATGGATGCTAATTTAATTATTAAGGAGGCTGCAGTCACAGTCACTATATTCAGATCTTCATTCTAGCAGAATAGCAGCTAATGTGTCTTCCATATTCTGTGAACTACAACTCCCATTGGCCCAAGTCAGCATGATCAATGGTTAGGAATTATGTGAGATGGAGTCCAAAATAGCTAGAGGACATCACAATGTCCTTACTCCTAGTAGGTGTATGGTGGGCGGGGGTGGGTTGACTGCATGCTAGCCTCCGTTCCTGGCTTACATATGTTTACTATCACTACAAAGAGGCCTGCATGCACCGTTATATGTGCAGAGGGCTTTTCTGCATGACCAAGAACCCTGTGCTTTCAGGTTCCCCCAACACAAAGACAGAGGCTTATTCTTCTTTGTTGTAATCTTCTTCATTCGCATGGTTTGGGGTGGAGCCATGATGTGACTCCTCCCATGCATTCTTTGGAAACTATTGGAATAACCTTCTAGATCAGGAACAATGATCAGCAACGTTCAGTAGTTTAGCAACAACCGAAGGGCCAAAGGTTTCCCATACCCAATCCCAGACTCTAGGAAAAGGGCTGAGTTATGCTAGTATAGACAGATTTGGAGAAAAACACAGCTTTCGCCTCTGCCAAGAGAAACCTTGAATAGAGATAAGTTTTGCCTTCTCTGCTGTTTTTTGAAATTATGTTCCTGATGCCCCTTTGGGCAGACTTTCATCTAAATGCAGGATTGGTCCAGTACTGGTCCAGTAGGCTTTAAGACATTACCTTCCATTATGACTACAATTTAACATATCTGCTTCTAAATGTCTGCCACTTTCTTTCTGCTCTGGCCTTATGCTCATCACTTCCTGTTCCCTTTTTTTTGTGTGTGGTTTGCTCTGCCGCACACATGTTTATTCCGAACAAGTTAGCAACATGCCTAATTATCCTTGCTGTAAGCATCCTGTGTATCATTAGCTCCTTCTGCTGGGGTGATTGTTCATTCATTTCTGTAGAGCAAATATGGTTTTGATGATCAAAATAGGATCTGTGAAGACAAATTAAGGGGAGGGAGCATAATCAGACTGACACATAAATCCCAGTGAGAAATATGGCGACACGAAGCTATAATATAAAGTGGGCCTGGGGCAGTTTTCAGTAGGTCACTGGGATACTGGAGGCAATACATGGCCATTGATAGCCTTCTCCATGAATACGTCAAACACCCTTTTCAAACCATGTTGGTGGCCATCTCTGCATCCTATGGCTTGAATTCCATGGTTTTATCTATGTGTGAAGAAATGTTTCCTTTTCTCTGTCCTGAATAATTGCCTTTGTATTTTCCTCTTAATATACTCTAACATGTCCCCTCCCTCCCAATGCTAGATATGGGTGGTATTATTAACTAAACAGTTGGGTGAGCAGAATGACTTCTGCTTGCACAGCAGGACTGCCCTCTTCTCTTCTCCCTGCATACGCCCTGTACCATTCCCAGATCTGCTCTGGAGGGTTGAGGGAACCCAGAGGACAGATTTAGGGCATGAGCTGGGAGAGGAGGAAAGTTATTCCTCTTGTGCAAGGATATAGCTCTACATAGCTGTCAACCTTCCCTTTTTTTTGCGGGAAATTCCCTTATTCCAGCGCCATTTCCCGCTGCTTTCCCGGATTGTTAGATATCCTGTAGACTATCTCCGGGACAGGTGAGGCTGCTGATCCCTTATTTTCGAGGCTGCTGATCCTTTATTTTCAAATCTGAAAGTTGACAGCTATGTAGCTCTACCCTGAATATGACCTCTGGAATCAATGTGATGGTGCTGCCACCAGTGTCCCTTTCCTGATTAGCCCATTTTCTTTTTTGCTTTTGCCTCAATCTTGGTCACTTTATGCTGGGGGTCAAACTAAATATGCCATTGTGAGAATGCAATTAGCAATTAATTGCATAAATAGCAGCCGCAGGGGCCTCAGAGCAGCTTCAGGACCATACAGGAGGGTAGAGAACTTGTTCTTTTCCTGCCACATTCTGAACTAAACCCACAAAAATCAGCTTCAGAGAAGCATTTGAAGGGGAAGCCTCCCTAGGGAACATTGCTGCTTGAAATGCAAATGGCAGCTTTGGAAAGCCAATTTTGTCAAGTTTGTGACAGGGAAACAAAAATGTGTGTTAACTGCATCCATACAATTAAAGTTGCACCTAGTTTGGCTTTCCCCCCTGACAAATTCCATGTATATTTTTGTTGCTCATTCACCCAGTCTGAAGAGATCTTTTTCTCTTCAGTCCACTTAGGTATATACACCATTCTAAATACTTGATGTCATCTGCAAACTACGCTACCTATCTATGCTGTTTTCTTCTGCTGTGGTTACTGCTTAAAGAAACATATTTTCAATCTATAAGAGGTTTACAGAAGATACAGAGAAAAGGAGAATTACCCAGATAATCCATCCCAGCTGCTTTTAGCACTGTATAGTTCCAGACTAACATTTGTGAAGTAAACATGGGCCTACAACAACAGCAGAAAAAAGTCACTTGGAGGAGGGTGACTATCAAGGGAAGAGTTAAGCACATACATTTCCTTCGTGCTACCTCGGCTTCAAAGCACTTTGCAGTGGTGGGAGGACTTCGTGTGGAAGGTTTGCCCAAGAAAGTTACAGCTGCACAAGAGAGACTTGTACTTGTTCTAATATCCTTGCATACCATCGCAAAGTGAAGGGCTGCACTTTTCTGGAATCTGCTGGTTCAGGGTTCTCCCCCCCTTTTCTTGGAGGAGAGTGGCGAAGAAAAGAATGCAGGCTAACCCTGTGTGAATGCTGAGAGATAATGCAAAAGAACCCTCTCATTTCACACACCCTGTCCCTCTCTGTACCTCCCCAGTTTACAGGCACCCACTGATGGATCTCTTGCAAAAAAACAAGAACAACTCTTGAGAACCCATTTTCCTGGGGGAAAGCCCTTACCTCCAGACCCTTGTGCTTCTTAGCTTTATCCATGCCAGCATTAGTTGCACTTGCTCACAGCTTCCGCTTACCTGTAATGTGGCCCTGGGGCAGCTGGTAATGGAACATGTACAGTGCTTTGCTCCCCCCTGGCAGTTTCTTTGTCAGAAGTGCCCTCGGGCTTTTCTTTGTGCTGGAACCTGAGTAGGAGCTAGCTGTGTCCTAATTGACATTTCCAACTACATTCTTACTCATGCTCTACTGTTCTCTCCCTTCCCATGGAATTCAGA
The DNA here is from genome assembly GCF_951804945.1 of Podarcis cretensis. NCBI lineage: Eukaryota > Metazoa > Chordata > Lepidosauria > Squamata > Lacertidae > Podarcis > Podarcis cretensis. The sequence continues at coordinate 32,635,080 of NC_137173.1, read as the reverse complement.
AGTCAAACATGCTCAGAATGTAAACATGGACTCATTTCAATACACTTGAAGCCAGCTAAGAACCCTCAAGAGAAGTATTTGGGGTCTCTCTCTCTCTCTCTTTGTACTTTGGGGGGCATATATTGGGCCCTGTATATTTTGCAACATTTTTGCAGTCAGGCAGTTATGCTTAAAACCCTAAACAAAGTTTATTCAATTCCAGCACTAAGTACTTTGAGATCCTGCCCATGGACAACTTGGCAAGTCGCTAGTCTGACAGAAGACAAATGAAACTGTTTAAGAATATATCCCCACAAAGGTCAAAAACAAATAACTTTTTTAAAATAAATAAATAAATAATTTGCTTTTATATCTTGTCGACAACACATGCTATGACTGTAACATAGGTCAAAAACAAATTTCTGATAGGCTGGACAAGAAACCAAAGAACTTTTCTGAGCCCACAAAAAAAGCAATACTGTAATCAGTATTTTATTCTGCATCTTTGGTCTGACTTCTCAGTTAACGTGCAAATATTTTGAGGCTGTGTCTGAGTTGATAGCTACTGTGCACATAAAGAATGTTCATATCTGTAGTCACCAATGCTGTGGTTTTAAAAGCATCTTGGGATAGGCTTAGAACATGTAAGGAGCACAATAGACGCTCCGTGTTCTCTGCAGGCTGCCTCATCCCCTTGCATAGCACGTCTGGCCATAGACACACCTCCTGTGTTATTAGTGGCAGGTTAGTCCTCCAGTCTATTGTCTGGGATGGAGGAAGGAAGGAAGCTTTGCTGAAAGCAGCCATGTATTAACACATCAGCATCCAAATCAATATCTTCCCTGACAGGACTAATTCCACAGAGACATGGTGCCGCCAGCCACGCTGTAAGGGAAAGCTGTGCCGGTCCGGGGGAAATGCAGATGTGGAGGTGCCTGGGACCATGGCAGTCCTGGGACTAACACAGCTGGTGTGTAGGAATCGCCACAAAGCTGCATGGTTTGCTAGGGGAAAATGCCTTTGTATCAAGCTTGGACAGGTTTGTCTCCAATTTCTTGCTTCAGTATCACTTGTCTGTGTGCATCCCTCCTGCATCACCCCTTTGGTTCTTTCTCTTTGTCATTGTCTGTACCGTTTTGCCTTTTGCTCTTGCTCATCTTCCTTCCTTTCTTCTCCTCAAGGTCTTGTAGCACATATTCTTTCCTTCAACCATTTCCCTCCCATCTTTCTCATTGACTTCTCAATCCCAGTCAATCCTGGGTGGCTTTTGCAGGCAGCAGGGAGGAAAGGCGTGGCACCTGTTGCTTATGTTTGTGCTGAAAGGGTGGAACTTCCTTTCAGCTTCTGGTTGCTGCCAGGTGTCGGGAACAAAGGTCCAACTGCACATCCCGAACCCGTCCGCCAAGCTACCTGCTTCCCCAGCCGTTGGGAATTCACCTGCCTCCCCTTTCCTCTAATTGCTTGGGATGTTTGTTTGATTTAACGAACCCGTAAACACCACCTCAGAATGTTAATTGCTCCTATTTCCAGTGACACAAATTAAAAACACTACCACCACAAACAGATCACAAGCAAAACAAGAGCAGGGAGGATACTTTGTTGAACTTGGCACCCTTCTGTTCAGTGGATGGAGTGAACTTTGCCATCAGCAGCAGTAGCTCATGCTCCACCCGTATAAAGCAAAGTTCAGTGTTCAAGCATCCCAAGAAGAACTGGTACCCAAGCATCATTTCTCTGGGCACATCTGGTATAAACTTGTAATATGGGCCCCTTTCCTTTTCCTCTCAGAAGGCTTCACCTGCCTGATTTATTAAATAGGGTAGGTTGTTTGATGTCATTGAGCTTTTTGATTAGCTCCCTTTGTTGGAACTGCTTAACCAAGGCAGAGGCAAGCTCGGCCCTCCAGATGTTTTTGGGACTACAATTCCCATCATCCCTGACCACTGGTCCTGTTAGCTAGGGATGGTGGGAGTTGTAGTCCCAAAACATGTGGAGGGCCAAGTTTGCCTTTGCCTGCTGTAAACTATTGGAGGCAGAAATCAAAGTTCCATCTCCTACAGATGCAACTGATTCTTGTACCTTTGGGGTATAGGATCAGGAAAACTGCTCTTTTTCATCACTTGTGGGTGCTCCGACCATAGTAACAACATCTGCCCTGGCATAGAAGAATCCTGCTAAGAGAGCTGCAGGGCGGAGGAGGCAGAAGCCGCAGTCTTCTATCCTGGTGCCTTCACACTATTTAGCTGGGTTAAGCGCAACTGTCCTTGGTGCTAAATTGCTTCCACACCTCAGAAAGCGTGAAAGGTTTTTTCCTGCCTCCTGTGCCCATGTTTCGCTATTTTAGTAGATACAGTTGGCAAATCTTTTCCCTCTGCACTTCATTTTCAGCTATTAGATATCAGTCAACCTTGATTTTTATAACATGATCCTTTTCGTTCTGTCTGACAAAACAGCTATACGGGGGGTCCTTTGGAGAAGGCTGATTTTTTTTTGTAGTTTTTTAATTTGTATTTATATCCCTGAGCCACTGCATATGTGGGTGTATTTGATTATATGTGTGTACATACTTTTTAAATTAATAAAATAATGAAAATGAGAAAAAGGTGGCTAGCTGCCTCCACTCCCCAAGTTTTACAACGTAGGAATCCTAGATTGTCTCTGTTTCTTGAGAGGGATAGACCTACCAACTAGAAAGGGGGGTTATCCCTCTGTGAATCCTGCTACTCCATTAGCAATCAGCCTGAATAATGGGGAAAGGTACATTTTGCATGTGACAATTCCGTTCCCCCACCCCTAGTCATTAATTACATAGGGAGCTGCCTTATATCGGATCACAACTCCTTGTTTATATTGCCTGGCATTTTGTAGTCGCTGTCCTGAATCTACCATGGCTGGAGATGCCAGTGGTTGAATATTGGACCCTTTGCATACAAGGCATATTCTCAACCACTGGTCCTGCTTCATTGTTCATCTTAACCTAGGAATCTGCATAGAATTAGAAAGAGACTCACAAAAAGGGCCGAATTTCCTTAGTAGCTGCCCTTGTTCCATGGCTGGATGAGCGGGAGGCGTAAAGTCCTCTGAGAATTGATTTTGGATATTGCATCAGAAGCACAAGGTTTGCTTGCTTACAGAAGCCAAGCTTCTCTTGCAGTGCCCAAACCGATTCTTATAAATGTCTTCTCCATTTATTTCACTGGAACTCCACCCCCACGCCCGCCCCCCCCGGCCAGGGGACTTTGCTCCCCAAGATTTTTCTCCCCAAATCTTGTTGTTCAGTCTCTCTTACTTCTTTACAGGATTATGAAACCTATCATTTATGATCAGTGCTCTTCCAAGGTGTTTGACACCTCCACATTCTTCATTTACCCCATTTCAAGTCACGTGCCCCTCCCCCATCACTTTATGCTTCATAAAACCAAACGATTGGATCCACACACTTGAATGTAGGTCCTCCAGATACAAAGAGTGGTTGATTGTGGCCACACAGAATAAGTGAATCACTTCACTTTTTTCACCTGTGAGGCTGGTAAAAGAGCGTCGTCTATCTGTGCATTTCTGCTGCATCTTCCTCCTAGAGGGAGGAGATGAAAGTGCTCTTCTCTTCCATGGGAGGAATGATGCCAACCCAGACTCCTTTGTTGTTGGTGTGCTACCTGCTATGGGATCAATGGGGGAAAATGGCTCTGGTAGTCCCTCTGGTAGTCCTTGTTGCTGAAACACATTAATTCTTCCCCCTATCAGCCCTGTATTAACCTGAACTACCCATCAGAAGTAGAGATGCTCCAGCGTCCTGTACCTTCTTATTGTAATCCAGGAAGACAGGGGAAGAACAGATGGAAAATGATTGCTGCATTTCAGTATACGGAACTGTTGGAGCAACACACACAACAGTAGAGGGTGAGGTAGCGAGAATGATGCCAAAATAATGACTGCATCCTATCCTGAACTGGGAATCTTAGATAGTGAGTCATGGATCTACGTATTTCATGAAAAAGAGGTAGAAATATTATGAAGATTGTAGGTTTGATAACGTGGATTGGAGAATGAGGTTAACAAGTCTGAATACAGTCCTTTGGGCAACTAGTAGAAGTCATTTTGACAAGGGATTCCTTGGAGGAGGTTTGGGGGCATGAAAGAAGAAGAGAGTGTTCCCTTCTTCCAATATATGACAGAAAGGACTCTGGGGAATACATGTAATGAGGACTTTCTTTCTTTCTTTTTTTGTCCAAAGAAGTTTGATCAATAGTGAATTTTCTCAGGGCTGCCGACATTCTATTTATGAAATCACAGGTCTTGCCATCTTAGTGTTTTTTTCTGTACCTCAAGCTCCTAAAATTTAAAATATTTTTCAAGTTTTAGAAACTGAAAGCTTATTTTAAAATGCTTCTAAATGAATTACTATTCTTTAATGTCAGCTTGTTATTTTGGAAGCGTGACTTACTTTTAAAGCCATCCTCTGCTGTACTAACCATGCAACATATGCAGACTGCCTACACAATACACTTTCCCCCACATTTCAGGTGAATTGCTGCTCTATGGATGCCTCCAGACTGCCAGTATTCATTTAAATACTGGCAAATTGAGGTTTGTGAAGTTAAAGTGGATTAAAGTGTTCTGACTCTCAGACACAACAAACCCACTTTCAAACATAACACAAAATAGACTTTTTGCTGTAAGGAAAGTTATGGGAAAATGTGAGATGACATTAGATTGGTGGAAAGCCATATAACCTTGACACAAACAAATCAGGGTGTGAATGCTCAATGAACAATGGACATCATACAACCTCTGCAGAAACTTTGTGCAAATGAATCAGAATGAATAAGCAAGTTTCCAGAAGTGACCTGTGTTCATGACAATGCTGAACCAGCTTTTCTTAAATTACTAGAATGTAAGATACTGAGATCAGCAATGTCAGTTCTGTAGAGCTCCAATGGACCAGGAGGGTCACTGGGGAGACTTCTTGGAAAAATATTTGAGTCTCGGAGAAGCCAACACTCATGGGTCACTAATCACCTTTTCTTAGTCAGCCATCCCATCGCCCTAATAATCTGCAGGCACTCACCAGCTTAATGTCTGTCCCATCAACCCATAGCAGCATTTTCTTCCTGCTAATGCTAGCAGGGCATAATGAGGCAGGCAGGAAAGTCAGCAGCAAGCAGGAAAGTGACACACCAGCAGCATGGATCCAGGCTGCACAGGATCCCCTTGGCCACTTCGCAGCTGGGTATCTGACCTAACACCTTCCTCCATTGCTGCTGGTGAAGGCAAGGCCTCCTTGGCTTTCCTCAGTCACTTGCACTGCAGTGGTAGCGGAGTCCTATCTGCTGCAAGTGACTGAACACCGCTGTCCACATCTGACTCATTGGTTCTTGTTTGTGGATGGGGATGTGCATTTGCATATCTTATTGAAAGTGATCAGTGAAGACAGATGGCGCCAACAAGCATTCTGCTGTGCTTTTGAATGTGCATCAGACTTGTGCCGTAAAGTGATACATATACGGAAGCATGCTTACTTGTGAGGGTTTGCTTAGCTGCATTGGTAAGCCTGCCTCTAAGTGGGAATCACACTAAATTGACTTTGTGGGAACCTGTCCCTGTGTTTAGCTCCTTAGCCTGGAACAGTTTGTGTCCTGCTGGACAAACCCCTTGACCATGTTGCATCTGCTTTCCCATGCTGCAGGCAGTGGTCACTGGTGTCCATTGGACCTGGTGGGGCATAAGGCAAGGGACCAATGACAGGCAGAGCCAATTAATTTTAGTTTTGTTCCCATCCTCTTTTCTGCTGAGTTCTGCAAGGGCAACACTGAGACTGAGAAAGATGAAACTTATAGGCAGCACCATCTGGTGGTGGAGACTGAAGTCAGATTGTGATGGGTGGGGCAGTGTTCCCTTTGCACTAAAGGAGAGATCTCTACTGCCTATAGGGCTCCAATTCAATTGGAGCTATAATGTGTACAAAACAAGTGTAGTGATAGGTAATAAAACAATCAAGATGGTAATGCTGAGTGAATTAACGCCTGTAGCAGGATATGAAACCATTGTCTCTACTCAGATCCAAATGAATAGAACTGAAATTCTTGATTAAATATAATCCAGGAGTTTCACATTGGAACCCATCCCTTGAAATTCCTTTATTCACATTTGGCCTCTTCAAGATCAATAGCAGAGCATCCTTGTAGAATGAAATGTTTTCCCACAGGTTTCTGAACACTACCATTTCCGATGTCATATTTGCGCCCTTATGATTCTTTTCTACGTGGATTAGGCTGTTTGCCCTGTGTAGAATGTGGAAGGGCATTTCTGACAGATGATAGTAATGTATATGATGACGATGAACAAGTAAATTGACCCTTGATGATGTGGCTGACATTTTTGGTTCCTGCAATTGTGTTGCTTGATTGGTTGTGTTGGGAGGACAGAGTTGGCATCTGGGTCAGCTGCAAGCTGCGGTTCCACAGGTTGTGTGGGCTATTGTTGCTGGTGAGTAGCTATTTCAGATGAGGGAGATTTATGTAACCAAAGACTGACCCACCAACCATGGGCCAGGAGAACAAAACAGTTTTGATCTCACTGCTTAAAGTTCTCCCTGTGTGGCTCTATACTGTGAATTACACTACGTATCTGGTAGATTCTAGCTCACAAAAGCTTATTTGTTATTTGCCACAATACTGGTTGTTGGTTTTTTTTGTACTGCAACACAGAAACTCTAGATACCCTCTGGAAATTGCCTTATATCTACCCCAGCATTGTGTATTCTAATGGGCAGAAGCTCTTTGGTGTCTTAGGCAGAGACTTTTCCACTGTCTGCTACATGATCCTTTTCAACAGAGATGCTGAGGATTGAACCTGAGACTTGAACCTGAGACACACTGCATGGCAAAGCATGTGCTGTGCCACTCAGCTATGCCCCACCCTGCCCAGCCCATTTAAATTTTGCCTCTGGTTTCCCACAAACTCTTTGCTAATTACCTGACCATAGTATCATGGAATTGTAGAGTTGTAAGTGACCACGGGTGTCATCTAGGCCAATTCCCTGCAATGCAGGAATCTTTTGACCAACATGGGGCTCAAACCTGTGACCCTGAGATTAAGAGTCTGATGCTTTACCAGCTGAGCTATAGAGGTCTGATGAGGTCAGCCTCTCATCAGTCTGCTGTACTCAAGGCTGGTGAATTACTAAGAGAAGACAAATATGTACATAAAAAGAGACCTAAAAGATGGCATTTATTCATGTGTAGAAGTGAAAACAGAGCTATCCATCATTTAATACCTCTTTAGGAAACATTTAAAGCAACTTAGTGCTTATGTTTGCACTAGGTAGAGGCTGCCAGTGTGCACTGTAGGTCAGGTCATTTAAAACCACACTTAAAAGAAACCATCTGATAAATGTACCCCTTGTTTTGGAAACAAAAGGATAGTATTTCATGATAAATATGTTCAGGTTGTTTTATTTATTTATCTATCTAGAGTATTTATAGGGCACTCTTCAGCAATGCTCTCAGAGTGGCAGCTTGCAATAAAATAATCAAACCACAATGCAATACAATGAGTCATAAACATCTCAATAAAACAAGACACAGAGGAGCAATAAATTAAGATAAAACAGTAACAGTAAATCTCATCAAGCACTTAAAAAACCTGGGCAAATAAAAAGGTTTTTACCTGGCACAGAAAAGAAAACAAGGCTAATGCCAGGTACCTCTGTTGGTAGAGGGGATTCCAGAGAATTGGTGCCACAACAGAAGAGGCCCCTTGTCTTGCTGTCACTACCTCATCTCAGAAGATATGTTGGGAAGGGCTGTTGCTTCATGAATGAGCATATGCTTTGTGTGCAGAAAGTCCAGGAGGCGGATTTAGGGCAGCACAACTGGTTTTGCCACACTGGGCGCCAAGCCTAGGAGAGGCACTGTAGGACGCTGCCACTATGATGTAGTGAATTGAACATAACAGAAGGTGATATGCAGGAGTTGGGGTGCCAAATTTTGGGCTCACGCAGGGTGCCACTGAAATTTGAAAAACCAGAGTTTGCCTCTGGAAGGTAGGATCCTTGGTATCTCCAGTCAAAGCTGAGACGAACTGCTTTCTAGAACCTTGGAAAGTTGTTGTCATTCAGGAGTGAGCTAGGCAGGACAATGGTCTGACTTGGTATATGACAGCTTCTTGTGTTCCTAAGGTGGCAAGACTTTTAACACCCATAAATGTCCATATCAGAATAGATGCCCCTTCAAAGAACCTGGTGCCGAGCCACTTAGGATTTTGTAGGTCAGAACCAATACTTTGAATTGTACCTGGAAATGGATCACTGAGATGTGTTCCATATATTTGGCCATGCTGCTGCATTTTGCTCTTACTGTTGAACAGCACATTTCAAAATTCTAAATGAGATGTTTAGTTGATGCATATACAGATCCATTCTATCATCTATCTATCTGTCTATTTGGCATGACCTGCAAGCCCTGTGACAAGTATATGGCTTTTTCCACACATGCTTTCTTCAGAGGCATTGCCAAAATCCTGAAGCTCTGGGGATGGGTCCTTTGCAGTGGTTGCCACAGGTCTGTGCTGACCATGGAAGGAAAGTGGCATTTCAAGCCTGCAGCTCCCAAAAGCTATGGAGAGAGTGCTTCCAAAGTCTCCTTGAATGTTGCAGAACATGGGCTGAACATATTGGTGTGGTCAGCACAGAACATCATTGTAGAGTGGCAGTTGCCATGGGAACGGTATACCGGTGTTGAGTGATAGGCAGCTCACCTATCTTCCCTAATAAGTATAAAGTGTCTCTCTTAAGAGTTCAAATTATAATAAATATGGGATTGGCTTAGCATGTTGAATATGGAATGGAAGTCACATGCTGGATTTTCATTCTTTAATGCTGCATATTAGTAGTAACATGTTTTTCTACTATTAACTTTGCTTATTACAGCAAGTACCAGGAATGAGGAAAATGAAAGCCTCCTGTAATTGCTTTATGTTTGCTATGTGTGTTCTGCAATATGCTTACCCAAACACCCTAACTAACTTTCATAGAATGTATTTGCTCAAGAGATTTCTAATCAAACCTCCCCTCTCTTTTCTTCTCCCCACAAAAGGTTGAAAAAAATGATGACATTGACCAAAAGATTGAACAAGATGGCATCAAACCAGAAGATAAAGCTCATAAGGCAGCCACCAAAATTCAGGCTAGCTTCCGTGGACACATAACAAGGAAAAAGCTCAAGGGGGAGAAGAAGGGAGATTCCCAAACTACTGATGTTGAAGCTGGTGAGAAGAAGGAGGAAGTCCTCGCCAATGGCTTGGCGGATGGCAAAGCTGCTATTACAGAAGCTGCTCCAACTGAGAATGCCCTGCCTGCCGATGGCAGCAAAGGAGGAAGCACCCCAGCAGATGAGAAGCAGGGGGAGGGCACAGCTGACACTGGTTCAGAACAACCTGCCACAAAGGCCACTACTCCCGCTGCCCCGTCGGAGGAAAAGTCCGCTGCTGTTGCCGCTGAAACGGAAAGTGCCACTAAAGCTTCTACCGATAATTCACCATCCTTGAAGGCCGACGAAGCCCAAGTCAAGGAGGAACCTAAACAAGCCGAAGTGCCTGCCACTGTCACTACTGCCGTTACCCCCACTGCTGCAGAGGATGCTACTGCCAAGGCAACAGTGCAACCCCAAACAGACACAGCGGAGAGTAGCCAAACCGAAGAGAAGACAGGTACGCTAACAATAGCAAGGGAGGAAAGCTGTCTTGGAATGGAGATAGAGTGGTGATGTGTGAGCTAGGAATTGGGGATTAACATTAGGATTAAGCCACCAGTGGTCCTTCATGAGAACAGGGCAGGTGTAGCTTTAAAGCAGGCAGCCATCTATCCTAAATGAAAGTTGGCAATTGACTGGCTCTGTGGTACTGCTCCATGATAGAGGAGCCCAATTTACAGTTCTTGGGCTTTGACGTGACCAGCAAGAGATTTATCTCCCTCGCTCTCCCCTGCAAACCTCATAAGGAGGTTTCACCCATAAGGAAAACAAACCTATTTTCAAACATTATGAGAGATACATTTTAAGTATTGCAAGAGAGAAGTTTCAAAAACTCTGAGCGCTCAAAAGATTTTGAGCCTTGTCCACCACGATAGGGTTGGGTTGGGTGTCATAACATAAGCCCAGTCACCAGATTATACCATTTATAATAAAGTTGCCATAACGTCCATGAGTACTGCATTGCCTGATAAATCCACAACCCAGGGCAGCTAATTTGAGGGGTGATGAGAGAGCAGTAAATGGTCAGCAATTTAATTTATTGTTGTATTTATACATCCAAAAGGTGCGGAAAAGGTGTTCAAGTGCCAGAATAACTTGACCAGCTTTGGGTACTGTGTATCTTGACTGGGCAGTGGGGTGGAGTAGTGCAATTTACTGTTCTACCCTAGGCAGCAAACTGCCTTGGGCCAGCACAGCTTGAATTTTTTTAAGTTTATTTCATAAAATGCATACACCGATTGATTGAAAATCAACAACCACCACCCTCAAAGTGGTTTACAAAAGATAAAACAGTAAAATCAGAAAACTTCACAACCATACTTTTAAACCTACAAAAGTTAAAATACTAAAAACAAATTAAAATCACCTCAACTTTCTCAGCATCTGGGTAGGCCTTTTGGAACAAGAATGTTTTTAGCAGGTGCCTAAAAGAGTACAGTGAAGACGACTGCTTGATCTCAAGAGGCACAGAGTTCCAAAGTGCGGGTGCTGCCACACTAAATGATTGAATTCTTACTAATGTGGAATGGGTATTGTATGGCACTTGTAGTAGTGCCAATTCCACCAATTGAAGCTATTGAGTGGTCACATGCAGGGTAAGATGAGTGGACACAAATGGTAAAATGGCAAAATGATAGTGGTAAGGTCAGCTGGAGGTTTGTGGTGCAAGGGTGGTAAGGGGAAGACAATAGACTTTGGTATGATAACCCAGAAAAGGTGGCTTATAATTGCAAAATCTGAAACCAGCATAGGAATTGTGCAGATGGGCTCTATACTGGAGACTTAAACTACTAGTGTTTCCCTCTCCCCATCTAGCTCAAGCATCCTGCTCTCAAAGTGGCCAACCAGCAGTTTTTGGGAAGCTGGCCAGCAGAACCTGAGCAAAACAACACTCACTCCACTTGTGATTCTCAACAATTATTATTTAGGGGCATGCCACACAGCAATTATGGCTAGTAACCATTAATAGCCTTATTCTCCAAACAGCAATAAGCAAATAGTAAAATGTACAGCATATCAGGCAGAAAGAGCAGCCAAACTGAAATGTATCCATTCTCCTTGGGTCATGTTTTCGTATGGCTTGATTCCAAATGACTTCAATGGAGATGGGCCAGAGATGATTTTGAATCACAGTTTCTGCCAAATTGATCTGTAAATCTCATGGGAAAGCAATGTCTCCAGTACCATAAAGCTAGTAATCTAAAACTTTGAGTGGGATGAACTGAATAAGCAAGGACACATAGGTTATGTGTATAATAAACTTCACAATTCTGGTTGACAAGGGTAAATTATTTTCAGCAGGAACTGAGCTTTTCTTGCTGGGGCCAGGGAGAAGAAAGAGGTGGGGGAAGGGATGGCAAAGAAGGTGCTTAGGGGCATTTTCAGTCAATAGGCATGTTGAAAGAGGCTGCAAAGCTCATTTGCTCCCGTGTAGTCCAATTAATGGGACGCAGGTGGTGCTGTGGGTTAAAGCCTCAGCGCCTAGGGCTTGCCGATCGAAAGGTCGGCGGTTCGAATCCCTGCGGCGGGGTGCGCTCCCGCTGCTCGGTCCCAGCGCCTGCCAACCTAGCAGTTCGAAAGCACCTCCGGGTTCAAGTAGATAAATAGGGACCGCTTACCAGCGGGAAGGTAAACGGCGTTTCCGTGTGCGGCTCTGGCTCGCCAGAGCAGCGATGTCACGCTGGCCACGTGACCCGGAAGTGTCTCCGGACAGCGCTGGCCCCTAGCCTCTTAAGTGAGATGGGCGCACAACCCCAGAGTCTGTCAAGACTGGCCCGTACGGGCAGGGGTACCTTTACCTTTTTTAGTCCAATTAATCTCTGTGGAACTGTGCCAGAGCAAATGGACAGTGGAATATGGTCTGTGAAGAGACACTGGGGGCAGATGGTCCATCCTCAACTATGGCAAACCTTGCACGATCCTCCACTGAGTTCTGATTTAAATATTCCATTCTTTCATTTTCTGAATCAACCAATAGGCAGAGAGAGGCTTGTCTTGTAACAATGACAGTGGCGCCATACGCAAGGCAAGCATGGAAGCTTGGTTACGCCATGTATCAGTTTTGATTGTATTATGAAAGCACAGTGCCATGTATGCACTGTGTTACAATAAGGCCAGTGTAACTCACTGTGAGGAGGCCAAGAAACCTTAGGTTGCCCATGGCTTGGCTCTAAAGTTGTCACTGAACTTCTCCCTCCAGTGAAGTTTTTCATCAGAAAGATAGCAAGGGGTGGGAGGAGAGGAACAATGATAAAATAAAAAACTTAGATTCAACCGCCCAGTAAAATGGCAACATTGCTAGGTAGAACTGGTTCACCCAAACTATTCAGCAACTTACGCCCTAAATAGCTGAAAGATTGCCTCCATCCCTACAGCCTCTCTTGGGTATTAGACTCAGGAGAAGAGCTCTCTTGGTAGTTCTGCCACCCTCAGAAGTACAGGAGATGCAGCCCAGGCTTTCTCTGTGGCAGCCCCTACATTGTGGAACACCCTCTCCACAGATACGCATCTTGCATCTTCATTATACACTTTCAGCCATATGCTGAAGACATACCTCTTTGTCTTGGACTCTGAGAATTCAGGTATTTTTGTGGGACCCATCTCTTCTATATTTGGGTTAAACTATATAGCACTGCTTTTGCTTCAGATTGTTTTACTTGCCTTTATAATTGCATATAAATTGTTTACTTCTTTTATACTGTTTTAATTGTATTGCTGTAACCTGCCCTGGGACCTTACAGTGAAGGGTGGGTTAGAAATCCAATAAACAACAAAACAAATATTTGACAGAAACAGGGGCAAATTTGGATGCTCCTGGGCAGGCAAAACATCTTCAGGTATTTCAAGAGGAATTTCCAAGGTTTAACACTATACTTGAATTCCAGGCTCTTTGAACAGTTCACATGCTCCAGTTCACATAGCTGACTCAACTTACTAAAACTAGACCATGAATTTTGCAAGAAAACCTATCTTTCCTTGAACAGATGAGAAGTTTGAGGGCTTTCCTCTACCCTTTGGCTCATGGTAGCAAAACCATTTCAAAGCCAATACAAAAAGTGATAGGATTGATTATATTAGAATGAATTGTAGGATAGTAGTGAGAAATTGATTGAGCTGATTGAGCTATTAGTGGAAAATTGATTGGGGTTTTTTTTTGCTTGGAATTAAGCTGAGCAAAAATCAATGTTTGCTTAGCTTAATTGGCTCTAAATTAACGTTCAAACATTTCATAAAATTGTGAAATGAAGACAGGAATAAAAATGTGTGTGTCTACCGATGATGCCATTTTGTGGGCCCTCTTGGATACAAGGTGGAATTAAAATAGATTGGGTGAGTGAATATTCACTTTCCCTTTAAACTATAATTGAAAGGTGAGCAGGGCCACTTAACTGCTTTCATTGCATACCATGAAAAGGTGCTTGCTCACCTCATAAATGCTCCACCCTACTGTCTCCACAGTCAGGTGCCTACCTTTAATCCGCTTCCCACAAAGTAGATCCTTTCCTTCTCTCCCCTTAATGACCTGAGGGTGCTTTATGGTATACCCCATGCATTACTCTCTAAAGGGGCCAGTGACAGCTGGCTTGGAGTGTGAAATGTGGAACTGAACTTTCGTAGGAATTTCCTGAGTCTTCATAGAGATGCCTGACACTTGCTCTAAAATCATTGGCATTATTATTTCAGTGAGCAAAGGCTGGCACTGTAATTGGTAGTGGAAGGCTGCCAACAAATAAATAAATCTAGTTGGCTACAAGATGGTATCATTGGCTGGCTAATTTCCAAGGCACACTTGGCTCCCACTATTACAAAAAAGTAAATGCAGGTCAGCCCACATTTTTGCAGTGGTGTTCATCTGGCATAAATTTTCCTATAGTTACTGCCTCAATCTTCTAATTCAAGGACATGATCTCATGGGTGACATTGACAGTAGACATACCCTTCCCTTTATTTGTCCTATGTTTGGGAAACCATGATGTCATCTGAAATTGAGCTGTATGCAGGAATTGCCTAGTGCATCAAGTAACTGCAATAATCAAGATATTTCAGGACTTACAATCATAATAATCATTTTTATTTCTTAACATCTTGCACAACTGAGCTGGAACGTCTTTTGTGCGGGATCCATTGAAGCGATTGAAACATGCAACTTATTCTTGTAGAGATGTGGACATGCGCTGATCTTTTACAAAAATGCTTGCTTAAAACTGATATTGTATAGGACAGGCATCCCCAAACTCAGCCCTCCAGATGTTTTGGGGCTACAATTCCCATCATCCCTGACCAACTGGTCCTGTCAGCTAGGGATGATGGGAGTTGTGGTCCCAAAACATCTGGATGGCCGAGTTTGGGGGTGCCTGGTATAGGAAGTCCAGGTTTGCAATCTTTTATCCTGTAAGGATAGTCCCTACATTTGGAATTTACTCAATCTAGGATCAATATAAGGATCACTACTGAACTTGGAAAATGCAACTGCTTCCCCCTAAGGTTCAGAAAATAGCTCTGTTTATTCTGAGTTCCATTATGCTATTGGTGCTATTTCTCTGTCAACTTGTGAGCCACCTGGCCACCTTGTTTGTGTACATAACTTGCTCTATCTCAAGGGGTGGGATGGATCCTTGAGTGAGCATAGGATTCTAACTAGGTTCCTCTCTTGCCACCTCACACTTCATGTCCACTGTGCAGGTGGTAGTGGTCTTGTGTTAGGGCTCTACCAGGATCAATGTCCTTCCAAGGCCCAAGTATCTCTGTGCTGGCATAAAGATTTTTACAGTGGCACAATGATGTCCTCTGCCAGATCAGGAGGTGATCCTATCCCGCCTGCTGGGCATAATTGAAGATATGATTGTTCTGAAAGTCACTGCAAAGTTATCACATATATACCAGCTATTGCTCTAAAGCAATAAAAAGACAATTTATGGTAGATCACCTGGCTGGAAAAGGCCAGGTTTTCATGTGACAATGATCTCAAGGGTTACGTAGCTACCTGAAGAAGAAAGTATGCCTCTGTACTCAGGAAAGTCAAATTATGCATGTAAAGCTGGCAAAATCTCTCTCTCTTTTTTAACGTGGCACTGTATCTTTGCTGCATTGTTCTACATTAAGGCTTTATCTGTCTCCCCACATTCTCAGGTTGTTTTAGGGGTCTTTATATCTCAAGAACCTATGGATAACTATTCCATTCTACTTTCAGTTTCCTGGTGGACATGGATCTCTGTAGATGGTTTTCAAAATGTTTGAAAAGCTCTATTTTATTTTATACAGGATAGTGGTAAATGGTAAAGAGACACATTTCAGCTACTTTGGGTATCACTTGTGCATACAGGATTGAGTCGGGGAAATGTCAGTTGTAATATAAAATGTATGAAGAAATCTAGTTCTAATGTGACCATTTTATCTGAGTATTTGAAACACCGTGCTTTGTAGCTGCTATCACACTGAGCAAATTTAGTGCCTGTTCCAATTTCACTTGCATTAATCCAGAGATCTATGCACTGATTTCTATTAAGTGAGCAAACACACAGGCTCCCCTGTGATGGCAATGGAAGGATTAACTATAATGTTCAATCTAGCTATGCAATGTGTAATTTCCTTCTTCGCAAGCTCTGTATAACAAGGGCCACATGTATGTCTAAACTTGAAATCATATGCAACCTTGCATTCTCCTGTGCAATGAAATCCAGTGTGGTTTCCAAAAACTCCTTGTTCTTCCCTGTTTGTTTCTGGTCAGGAATGTTTATTGGCTTTATTGCTAATTATGAATGTTTTGCAAATACTCCTTCCCTCTCATAGATTGCATTTCCATTTTTAATACCAAGGAGTGATAAGTGTTTTCCCTGTATTCTGGTATTACAACTATTGCTGGGCAACCTGTGATGTTGCTGGACTTCCAACTGCCATGATCCCTAACCATGCTGGCTGATGGGAGATGGTTTGTTTTATTTATGAATACTTTGTATTATTTTCTGTGTATTACTGCACCATTTTTATAATACTGTTATTGTTTAACTTAACAACGTTTTTCATCACCTTGTAAGAAATTTTCTGAAAAGGGGACTATACATTACTTAAGGATGGGAATCACTTAACAAACTGTGTCAGCGGAAGTCCTTCACATTGTCATGGCTTCTGCAATGGGGCTCCCCACTCTCCTCCTTCCATGCGCTCCCCATAATTGGCTCACGAGTGGGGTGAAGAACCCCCCAGAACCGCACATGTAGGAGATGGATGATTGTTCCATCTGGCAAGCTTCAACGCTTGCACAGACGGAACGACTGCCACAGTGCTACCTTGAATTTTACCCAGAATAATTAAACAGCATAAAGAGGTTCACAGGTTCCCTAGTCATGGCTTTGGACATTTGGGAGAAGGGCTTTCCTGGTGATTTGCTGACTGTTCCCAAGGAAGTCACATGCTTCCTCCTCGGTCCCCTTTTAAATTATGTCTCTTAATAAGGAGACACAGTACCATTTAGGCTTTCCTAAGTCAGTTTTCTGCCTGATGTAGAGTACCAAATGATGTCACTCAGCCCATGCCTTATTCCAGCTTATTTGAGAGTTGCCAGGCACCCATTCTGCTAACTTTTAGGAATCAGGGTGAGACACATTTACACTCTCAGCCATTTTAATTGGACGTATTTTAAGTATTGGAAGGATGTTGTGTTAGCTGTTGCTTTCACAGCTAATTGGCATTTAATCATCTCAATTTTTGCTGATTTTAAATGTTTAATTGTATGTATTATATTGTTGTTGTTACTCAATTTTATTGTACAATGTAAACTGCCCTGGGATAAATATTATGGGTACCATATTAAAGCCTTGACTGTCTGAATGAATGAATATTTTTAGAATATGTTATTGCAGCACGATCCCATGTCTTTTCAAAAGTAAGTCCTATTGAATGAAATGGGGCTTACTCACAGGTAAGTGAGGTTGGGATTGCAGAGTTAGTTACCATAAGCAAAGTATGCTTTACTGTAAAAATCTCATCTTTCATCACCAAGATCACCCTTAGAGAAAGCAACTCTCATCATGTAGCCCTTTTGTTCCAAAGGGGTTTTCTCAACCCCTACTTCAAAGCCAGCTGTCATCTATTGCAAAGGACTCCCTTTTCTTCCCCAGGTAACCTGAGCAGCAAAACAGACTTCAGCACAAAGATGGATTCTGCTTTAAAAACTACGACAACAACAACCAGTCAATGTCTCTAGCTTCCACATCACTGGCCAAGAGCTAGACTGATAGCAAGATAGAGATTATTTTCTAATTTCCTCCTAGGAACCTGCATATTAATTGCATCCCAGTGAGGAAATAGCTTCAAACATGCTTGTCTCTGATCAGCTCGATCAAAGTTTTTGAGAGCTAGGGATTGGGAATCTAGGTACTCTTTTAATGCAGAAGAGCCTGCAGACTGGCTGGACTCATAGAAATGTTGTCCCACAACTTCTAAATAAGGATAGTTCAGAAGTTCAGAAATCATTCTCTCTACTGCTGTTTATGCTCTGTGTCCTAAAGGGGATCTGTGCTATCCCAGGTCCTAATACTGATTTGTGTTATTGGTGGAATGAACATGCTGCCATGTTAATCAAAATCTCTTCCAGGGAAGCGGAAAGGGGAATTGATTTTTAACTTCAGGAATCATCTGGAAATATCTTTACTTCTAACATAAGATAACTTTTGCCTTTTGTCTATCCAGAGCATGCCCTCTCTTAAGAGTCGACATTTCATTTTATTTCTTGATTATACTCCAAATCTACTTTCCCTTGAACATGTTAACTGAAAATAGTAAGGTCATGCTTAATTAAGTCTGCATTGGGATCTGGGTGGTTATCAACAGGCTCAGTTTGCCCTCTATGGGTGACATACTGCTTGGCTAGGCTAGTGAGAAAAACCTATGGGAGTCTGGTAAACTGGTAGACTTAGAAATTGGCAAGTGAGACCAATTTACACCTTGAAACTCGTGTTGAATTGCTGATTGAGAATCTTGTTGCTTTGTTAATTGACCTATGGGTGAGAGTTTCTGAATTTCTAGCAGTGATGGAGAAACTTTTTCACACTTAGGGCCACATGTCCTTCTGTGCAACTTTTCAGGGGCTACACGCCAGTGTGCAGGGTGGGGCCAGAAGGAAAAGTGGTCAAAACAATGAATGTAATCCCTTCACTTTGTACAGTTGGCTAATTTCTACACACATGCACATACCCCTCCTTGTTCTTTGACTAGCCCTGCCTAAAATTATCTATGCTACAGTGAAGTGGCTTTGTTCCAAGTTGAACACCACTTGCATGCTAGTCTTTGCATGCTAGATATTCAAGATCAATCTGCATTTCAAAGTTTAACCAGACTGTTGATAGAGAATAAACAAGATATGGGAATATGTGCCTTGAAATAATGGATACTTCTGAGTAGACATGTATAAGTTGATTAAGCTGTATATCTTCCAGAAAGTGTCAGAATGCAACTGGATTTGTTTGTGTCAGCATATGAGTAGGGTGCCCTGGTTGGCCCATCACCAGTGAGGTGATGAGCCAATCAGAACAGGTATTTCTAGCATCAGAAGGGAGAGATTTTTGAAACAATGTTGTTGTTGTTTAGTTGTTTAGTCGTGTCCGACTCTTCGTGACCCCATGGACCAGAGCACGCCAGGCGCTCCTGTCTTCCACTGCCTCCCGCAGTTTGGTCAAACTCATGCTGGTAGCTTCGAGAACACTGTCCAACCATCTCATCCTCTGTCGTCCCCTTCTCCTTGTGCCCTCCATCTTTCCCAACAGGGTCTTTTCCAGGGAGTCTTCTCTTCTCATGAGGTGGCCAAAGTATTGGAGCCTCAGCTTCAGGATCTGTCCTTCCAGTGACCATTCAGGGCTGATTTCCTTAAGAATGGATGCGTTTGATCTTCTTGCAGTCCATGGGACTCTCAAGAGTCTCCTCCAGCACCATAATTCAAAATTTGAAATAATAAGACCAATTAAATATCATCAGACCTATTATAATATCAGCAATAAGATTGCCAACACCTGCATTTCAAGCTAGCTTCTGATAACTATATACCTGGAGAGGTTTGGCCCCACCATCACAAAATAACTTACACATGCAGCTCTTAAAAGCACAAAATTAAGCTTTGAGAAGGCAGGAGATATAATGCATTGTACAGACCCGAGAGCCTGTTGTGTACAGTTGAGAAATGGCAATGTAGTTTACAGCAGTAACACAATCCCTTAATACCAGCATCTAATAGGCTAAACATTTCAGATGAAAACCAAAAGCTGCTAGAATATCTTTTGGGATTTTGTGCTCAAAGGAGCAAATCCATTAGAAAACAGTCAAGGTTATATGGGCTGCACTTTGTAATGTGCATTTCAACCTGTTTCACAGCATAAAGATCCATAGCGGAACATCCCTGCTAAGTGCACCTGGGCTAAGAACATCTGTTTATGGAATAATTCACAAGTGCCTTCCAATTTGTGAATGACAGGCTCAGAAGAGTAAACAAACAAACAAACAAATCAAATACTGACCAGCAGTTATTCCGAAAATCTACAGCAGCTCCATAAGCTTAGATATAGTCTTTCCATGAATACAGAAACAAGAGAGGCACATGTAGTCCTTTGTCGTATTGTATAATTGTGTTATGGCAATACAGTCCTTGTCCCGACTTTCAATACAAGATGAGTAAGTCCTAGTTATCCCTTTATTTTGTTAAAGCCAAAACCCACCTTATCAAAGGGACATCATAACATCAGGTTTCAGCAAAGCTACTCCAGGAGACAGGTGACTGAGAATATGGTCTCATTTTTTAGTACATAACAGGACTTCTAAGCTCCATTAGGGTCTTTCATGTGCTAAAAAATTGTTTCATAACAGATTTTGAGATGCATTTAAGAAGATATACAAATGCCCATGGGAAAAACTGATGAATGGCTTTGGGGTGTGAGTTGCATTGTCCACTCAGCTGGCTCTTGCCACATCATGTAAGACTAGTATACTATTTAACAGAAGTAGCTGCTTTCTGTGTAAACCTTTTACACTGCTTCTGAAGAATGTGGACTAACTTTACAACCTTATATATACTTAACTGAACAGAGTGGGCAATACTTTTGAATAGGCATGCATAGGATTCCACTGTTAGTTTTTTCAAAAATATGGCGCCAAGCACTTCCCTCAATAAATGGGATACTTAAAGTACCTTATGAATCTCATCAGAATAGAAGAGTGTGAATTCCATGCTAACTAGATTTTAAAAATAGATGGTTTTACTGGAGAAAGGCTGGATGTTCTACAGAACATCTGATTTGCATGTAGAAAGTCCTAGGTCCCCAGCATTTTCAGGCAGAAACCCTGGAGAGTAGCTGCCAATGAGTATAAACAATGTTGAGTTAGATGGACCAATGGTCCACTGAATTTCTGCATAAACCTTTATTGCATAAAAATTTGTTGCCTATACCTATATTTTCTCACTAGAGCCTCTTTTGATGTATCCCTCAATTCTCTGCCCTCCCTCCTCTCAAGAGGGGCCAGAACTAATTAAATGCACCTGTTAACATGACTCAGAAGTAATTACCATGACATTTTCACACCTGGGCTTCAATGACTCAGCACAAGAGCTCACTATTCCCTCTCTGGGCTTTTGGGGGTAGCAATTAATATGTCTGGCAGAGTGGGTGTATAAGGCCATCAGATGCTAGCATTAAAACCACTGCCTTTGTGGCTGGGCATGTGGGAGTTATTCACGGAGGGAAAACAATCTAATTAAGGTTGTCTTATGGATCACCATCCTGCCACATCATTCCCAGAACTCAGTTTGTGTTTTAGGGGCCAGGACTAGGGTGACCAGGTGAAAAAGAGGACAGTGCTTTGCTAGTTGGGAAGAAGACTGAAACTTACACCTCCTGAAATTCCCTCTTCTGTACAGCTATTTAAAGTAAAAGAGCTTTAACCAGGCCAACCTAACTTGGGTCTAGTCTTGTATGGGATGTTCATCAGAGCTGAACATGCCTTCCTGTTTTGCCATGTTTGGCTCAACAAGAGACAGTGCAAATTCATTCATTTCAAATTCCTTACACCTTTCACGATTTTGCTTTTTCTTCTTGAAGGACATGTTGTTTCCCTTTGAGAATTATCAGATGCAGGAAATGATCATGGTGGGTAAGAGGATTAAACCTCTTATGCCATTGTGTATTTCCATAAGTGCTTATTGCAGTGTCTGAGGGCAGTGGTGGGTTTTCTGGGATATGCCCTTGGAAGCTGAGCTATGTGAATCGTTTGATTTTGTTGAAGTTAGAGTGGGTGCATTTTGTCTGTGTGGATTTTAAACAAAGTGTGTTAATTGTGTTGTGTTCTGGTTAAAGCCGCAATCTTATTACCTCTTACCTAGGAGTAAGCTCTATTGAACGCAATGGGAGTTGAAGCAGGAGGGACAGGTGCACTTCTTGAGCTAATAGTAGCATTGAAGGGAGTAAGTGTCATCATGAAAGGGTCTGAGTAGTCATGCTTAAGACTAAGTGCCACTAGAGCAGCTTTCTTCAATTGAGTACCCACCAGATGTTCTGGACTCCATTTCCCATCAGCCCCTGCCAGCATAGCAAGTTGTCAGGGATGATGGGAGTTGTAGTCCAAAAGGTCTGGAGGACCTCAGGTTGTGAGAGCCTGAACTAGGGAGTAATTTTAAACCAACCAGGGTTGGCAGCTGGAGCACCAAGAGCAGAAGAACGGTAAAAATATATTTGAATGGACTTTCTCACTAACTGTCAAAGGATTGGTGCTCAGACCATTACAACTACCATCACTACCACTTTTTTTCTCTGAGGAAACTTACAGTTTGCATGTACTACTGAGGTCCTACTAGAGGTTTAATGTCAGGACCCTGTAGGGAGCAATCTGTTTTTGGATGGGTAGCATATTTCAGCCTTTATTTATTACTAAGGCACACTGACAAAGAATTAATTGCTAAAAGAAAACAGATTTTAACCCATTTGCATGGCAAAAGTCAAATAACTCTAAGAGCTGAAGCAACTGACTTTGACCTCTGCCATCTTAACTGTGAGTGCTGGTAATTAGTGAGAGGAGGTAGCTGATGCTGTGTCCTCATAAGCAATTATGTTAGTCAGTGATAATGCTTGCATCCTTGACAAACTAATATGCTTGCATGAATATTTCTAACTTCATGTCACAGGTCTGGTCTGGTGTATCTGTTGTATGGTCCTTAACTGACACATCCTACCAAGGTGATACAGTTGCAATATGTTAAACTAGAAACTATGGAACACAGGGACTAACTGGATTTTTATTTGATTATGTTAATAAGGAGTGATACTCATAGTCAATCTGTCTCTCTGGTGGCACACGAATGTTGTGTGATTTCTTCTCTGGCATTACTGAAAACTTCATGGAGGGAGGGTAGGGAACAGCCATGGATGCTTGGTTACTTTCTTGGCCAGAGTTGGTCATTCAAGAGCAGTAAGACACATGGCAGAGCACAGTATTCCCAAAGCATTGCACACTATGCTATTGGCTCTGTTACTGAGCACTGTGTTGGTTTGACATTAACGCTTTGGTAGTTCTAAAGGAACTTCTGACAGTTCATACCTATGTTAAGGTAGTTCCCTTTACACACAGCTGAGATATGGAAGTCATTTCCCCATACTCCAGAAGCATGTGGATATCCCAGCCATGTGGGCATGGTTGATTGTGTGGGTCATTTTCTCTAGATCAGTGCAGTATTGGGGTGGAGGAGCCAAATGACTGGCCTATCCTTTGTGGTAGCAATACACAGTGCTCGGTAGCAGTGGATTGCACCAAAGTAATGTAGACCTATCGCTGCATGTGGTGTGTGTCTGTACATTTTCTGATTCCATTCCATTCAGTTATCAAAGGTCTATCAGAATCTGTTTAGTCACCGCTACCAATACTAGAATAAAGTCTGGAAAACAGCAGTATACAATATTTGAGCAGGTAGTGGGACAAGTCTTTGAATGAAGAAACAGACACATATCGACACAGTCACCTATTAGTTCATGCTGAGATTGCTAGAGTGATGCTTGGAAAACTTGATTCTGTGAACATCTTGTGCACTTGTTTCAATTTTCTGGACCACAGGGAGTTAAATGAAGATATAACACTACTGTACTGATTTCACATCATTTCCCCCCTGCAGTGAAAATATTCTGTGGGTGGGTGGAGGTTTTGTATAGATAAAAGCAAGTTTGTATGACAAGGTATTGGACCACTGGGTTGGGATGCACTGCTCTTTTTACATAGGAGTAACTAAACCACAGAGCCTAGCGGTTGCTGATCAGAAGGTTGGCAGTTCGAATCCCTGTGACAGGGTGAGCTCCCATTGTTTGGTCCCAGCTCCTGCCCGCCTAGCAGTTCGAAAGCACGTCAAAGTGCAAGTAGATAAAGTGCAAATCAGGAAGGTAAACGGCATTTCCGTGTGCTGCTCTGGTTCACCAGAAGCGGCTTAGTCATGCTGGCCACATTGACCCGGAAGCTGTCTGTGGACGAACGCCGCCTCCCTCGACCAGTAAAGCAAGATGAGCACTGCAACCCCATAGTCATCAGCAACTGGACTTAACAGGGGTCCCTTTACCTTTAACTAGCAAGGGCTTCCCTTAATTAAGCTTGTCATATCAGAAGGAGATCTCTCTGTTTATCCTCCCTCCTTATTCCTCTCAACTATGAAAACAACCTCAAATAGATTGGCCCAGTTGACTCTTCTCTTCCTGAAACTTGTTTTAGTGCTATTGCAAGTCTGTGTGTATCTGTAGATATACACTGAGGTGAAAGGAGGTCAAGCAAGCCTATCACTTGGATTATTGGCCAATTTGCAGAGACAGGCAAAGTTATCTTGGCCACCTCCTTTATATGAGAGGTATAGATTGGTGATAGAGCACCGTCTTTTGAAAACCCTCAGAGCTATAGGTTATTCAGAACATCAGAAACCAGATGTTCTGGTAGGCTCCTTGGAGCAACATTTTAGGCACCTATTACACAGTATTTAGTGAGAAAATAGCAACAGTGCCATCTGCTGATAATTAAGGAACTGCAGCTATTGCTCCACTCATTGAGACCTTCAACAGTTCTCATGTTCGAACTGAATTCATCAATCAAGTAATTTTTATTATAGAAATCCTGTACACAAAAGGGGAAAAAAAGATTGCAGTGGAAAAACAACAACAACACCCCACACATCTGGCTGGATAGCCCTAGCCACTCTGGGTGGCTTCCAACACATATGAAAACATAACAAAACATCAAACATTAAAAACTTCCACTTACAGGGCTGCCTGTACCCAATGGTTTCTGCCTTTAGTTTGAGTATTATACTAGCAATCTTTGATTCAGGAGACAAGATGGAACTCTAATAATTACATTAAAATGGTAACAATGGCACAATCTCTCTCTTTTTGTACAGAAAATGGAAAAATGGATTCTGGATGTCATTTTAACACCCATCCCAATTTTGTCATTTTCTCTTGTAGGGATCAATACCATCTCATAGCATGAATCCTTCCCCTCCTCTTGTTTCCATGGCAACGCCTAGCAATCAGGATTTTAAGGCCTACTGAAGGAGTGCCACACATACTTAGGTGACTCATAAATGGCATGCTGCTTTTTGACTATGGAGCTGGAAGACTACAACTGAAGTGGTATTTCGGGGCAAGATCATAACTATTTGTTTGGGTCCAGCATTCATAAAGGACTGCCTCCTTTTGTATCAGCCTTCCCAGACCCTCTAAGTGTCCCTGTTTTCCAAGGACATTCCCAAATTTACAGAAGCCATCCTGGTTTCTGATTTGATCCCAGAATGTCCATCTTTTCCTTAGAACATCCCTATTCTCATCCCGAGCTAAGGAGATAAGTAGCTATACAACCTTTAGAAGACAACTGTAGGCAGCCCTGTATAGTGCAGTTTTTTAATGTTTAATTATGTTTTTGTATGTTGGAAGCCACCCAGAGTGACTAGGGCAGGCATGGCCAAACCTGGCCCTCCAAATGTTTTGGGGCTACAATTCCCATCATCCATGACCACCGTTCCTGTTAGCTAGGGATGATGGGAGCTGTGGTCCCAAAACATCGGGAGGGCCAAGTTTGGTCATGCCTGGACTAGGGCAACCCAGCTGGATGGGTGGGGAATAACAACAACAACAACAACAACAACAATAACAACAACAACAATAAAGTCCCAATTTTCACCAGAGAAATGTTGGAGGGTATGCCTTCCTGCTACCTAAAATCTAGTAGTGAGGCTCTTGTTTGTGTCCCATCTATGATAGAAGCACAGTTGGCTGTGATAATAGTTAGGGCTTCTTCATTGGCTCAACTCAAACTGTGGAATACCTTGTTCCATGAAGTTTAGGTGGTCCATCTTTAATCACCTTCTGCTGACTATTAAAGACTTTTAAAAAATCTGTTATGCATGCACACACCCATAAAATGTATATTGCAGGAAGCATCCCATAGCTATTGAAGATTTCTTTTTGTCTCATTTTGGTAAACTTGTGTCTACTTCAACTGTGTAAAAACATTGACCAGTCCTTCATGGAGTACATCACTTGAGACTGCATTCACATTAGTACCAGAACAAATTTGAGAGTTTAAAAATAAGCAGCTAGGAAAAAAAAATCTTTGCGGAACAACCACATGGGGTAGAAATAGCTTTTAAACACTTGTATATGCAACATCTCCTTGCCAGCTGCCAGATGTCAACCCACAGCTGGAAACATATCCATGCCTGCAAATTCAAGCTGTGAAAAACACTTCACAGCTGTAGTTATGGTAAAGTCAGAATCCATACTTGGTAGGAATATCATGCAGGTGCTTCTGTCTGGGAGAACAGATCTTCGGAAGTCTATAACCCAACCCACCCGCACACATAAAAGCACTTAGCACAGAAAGCCTCTTTTGAATCATTTCCATCTTGGCAGATTTCAGATCCCTAATGTTTCCTGCACTCTGTGGACACACTCAAAACAACATATGCCTCAAGTGACTGTACCACAGAAAGTGAACCACATACTGAAGGGTGACGGCATGCTCATTAGAATTCACATGCTTCGACAATCAAACTGTTCTTGAAACAATTATTCCACTTGCCTCTGAACTTTTCTGACTGAACTTTTCAGTAAATGTTCTGCTGCTTTCTGGATTCCTCCCTCTTTTTTGTTGTTGTTGATGACACATTACCACAGTCTATCAGAGCTTTTTTTTAAAAAAAGATAAAAGCCCCAAAGAACAGTGTTCGGGGTGTACCATAGTCTTAACAAGCCAAGATCTAGCACAGGGAATCAGTCGGGGAATCAGATCTCAAATTTTAGCTGTGATCTGTGCAATGCTAAAATGTGGAACCCCCTGCCTCTCATGCAATGTTCTACAGCATTGTTGTGGCACCCCCTTTAGCATGGTGCCCAGCGTGACTGCACTGGTTGTGTTACTCTAAAACCGCCTCTGGTCAAGGTTCACAAAATGTACCAGAAGCAAAGGCGAGGAGACTCCACAGTCAAGCAAGCCACCAGAGTTAGAGAGATGTATTGCTTCCTAGACCACTACTGCCAATTCCCAGCTGCTAGTGGTAAAGGAATTTCAGGGGTAGTTTACTCATGTGTATAACCCCTTACTCACAAACCACATGATGACTCGGGTACCATAGACACATGCTGTGATATCTCTTTTATGCCAGGGGCTTTTGTTACTTGTGTTTTCATGGACCATGGAATAACTCCACCTCCTCTGACAGCTCCGAGGGCTCCTCAGCTGATCCCACACTGGAGGGCTCTTCAAGGGAATCCACAACCTGGCCTTGACCTGTGGAGTGTCCGATTTGTCCATCAAGGACTCGGTATCAGGACCAGGCCTGACAAACATTAGGAAAACATGCCTAACAGTGGAGCAGGCTGCCTCTGAAAGTGGTGGACTTGCCTTAGCTGAAGGTTTTTAAGCATAAGCTGGATGGCTGCCTGTCAGGGACATAGTTATTCCATCTAGCCTTATAGATCTTGCATTGAACAAGTTCATCATCCCTGACCACTAGTCTTGCTAGCTAGGGATCATGGGAATTACAGTCCAAAAACAGCTGGAGACCCAAGTTTGGGAAACACTGGACTAGACAGACAATCTTCAAAGTACCATCCAACTCCTATTGTCAGCAATTAGGTAGAAACACTCAGGGGAGAAGGGTGAGGATATTGGGCCAGAGTGCTGTCCGTTCCCCCAAGTCACCACTTCTTCTCTTTTACCTCTGAGCTGCCTGGCTCAGGGGCTTCCAAGTGGAGATTCTTCACCTACAAGTCCTGCATGTGAGTGAATCCTTGGGTTTCATTCATGAGCCATCTCCACATACTGCGCTGCCTCTTCGCAGCTCCCTGCACTTCCATGCGCTCCCTTACCTGCTGACTGAAATAAAACAAGCACACTGATGAAATGTGTCTTCAAGATGATAGAACCGCTGTTGGCGGAGTGCTGTGTTATTTCCTCTGGAGCTGGAGAGAGTGAGTGGTGGGAGGGGGAGGCAGGCATTCAACAGGGAGACCTTCCCCTCCCAATAGCCCTAAATGTACCTGACAGTCTGCCATCCCCTCCCTGGGGTCTTTCTTTAGGTACAATTAAGGTTTCTGTGCTGGTGGAGGAAGCTCTGATGTTACTGTGTGAGCATGGGAGAAAGAGAGGGGGGGGGAGAGAATGAGAGTTGGGAAGGATGGAGAAATGAGCAGCAAGGCGTATCTCAGGCATTTTGTTCTGCTGCCCAGGATATTCTCTCTCTCTCTCTCTCTCTCTCTCTCCTGAAGGTAGCTGTGGAGAGAGGAATGGGTGAGCTCGTCTTTCCTCCTGTGAATGCAGTCGTAACAGGGTTGAGGCATCACATTCACAAAGAGCATCACTCTCTCTCTCTCTCACCTCCCTCCCTCCCACCACCACCAGCAGCCCCCTTGAGTGATTTCTCTGGAGAGACATTACTGCTTTTGCCCATCAGCCAAAGTTGGAGGGTTTCCATGACGACCAGGCAGCTGGTGTCTAGACACAGTGAGAGATGCCTTGCAATGGAGCTGTGGTGCTCTCGCTTCCCTTCTCAACCCCTTACATACAAAAGCACACGCCCTGTGTTGCCTCCCTCCTCCTCCCTATTTACTACACACACACACACACACACAAACACACACACCACACACACACACACACACACACACACACACACACACACGATGGTGTTTCTATTCCACAAGCTTTAGCAAGAGGAAAGGATGGTGCAAGAACACCAAACAGAGCCTCCATCTACTCAGATTAATGAAGTCAGGAGGATGTTGCTTTGATGGATTTGGAGAGTGCTTAATTGGGTCAGGAAACAGCAAGCATCTCTCAGGATAGCACAAAGAGCTCCCCACCTCCCTTTTGCTCTTCTGTTAGGTTGAGGAAAATAGGTACATTAGAGAACACTTTTGTGTGGGGGGCGGGGCAGGAAGGAATAAAGTGTGTATAATATACATTTTTTGGGGGAGCATACAAGGTAATTCCTAAAATACTGGTCACCTGAAGTACAATTAGTTCAAGACGATGCATTTCTTCTGTGACAACCAACCTGTTTTATTGAATCTGTTATTTTCAGCTCTTTATTTGCTTTGCTTTAAAATATATTTTTATTCCCCCTTTCTGTCAAGGTGGCTTGCATTTTATAACCATAGCTTCTAATCAAAGAGACATGATACAGAGTTGGGAGGTTAGAGGAAGCAAAGCAAATTCAGACAACAGTTCTTTCATACTGGTTGCATAATGAACAACACAATCCTGTACATGCCCACTCTGAAGTAAGTCCTGTGGGGTTTCATGGGACTTACTGCACCTGAAGTGTGCATAGGACCACAACGAAAGCTATAGAAGGATCAGGTGAGATGGGCTTTCCGGAGATGTTTCCTGGAGAGGAGAAGCTAAATCCAGAAGTGGCTTTCTGGGTCGGGTGCAGCCACAATGCTACCTTCCTGGTACGTGCACCACTGCTGCTTTTGAGGAGGGAGGTGGGTGGGAAATTTGTGCAGTGCAGACACATCCGCAGGAATCATGGATTGGCTCCACTGGTGCATTTGCACCACACTGACCTCCCTGCCCCTCCCCTTGCTCCCAACAAGCAAGTAGCCATGTTGGCTATGCTGTGTTTCCAGATCAGAAACATTAACGCAGGCTTTACTTAACAGTGACCCAGCTGCCAGAAAGCTAGTGTTGCAGCTCCACCACACCTGAAGGGCCCCTTCTGCCCAAATCCCCATTCCATCTGAAAGAGATGTAGCTGGGTCGGTGCTGAACTAGTGCCTGCAGGTGGTAATGGGCTGGATAAGGCCTAAAAACATTAAATCTGAATCCTGACAAGATGGAGGTTCTGCTTGTATGTCCAGAAATTGGGTGTTTTGCTTGTTCTGGAGGAAACACACTCATCTTAAATGAGCAAGTAGGTAATCTGTGGTTGCTCCTAGATCCATCTCTGTCACTGGAGGCCCAGGTAGCATTCAAGGCAAGCTGTGTGTATTTCCATTTTTTGTCATTCTTGGACCACAGGGTTGCAAGCTCCAATAACTTCACATGTCAATTCTTATAATCTGCTACATTGGGCTACACTGGAAGACATACCCTCCAACATGACGTGGCCCAAAACTGGGGCACCATCTTCTGGGTCACGTGACCTGTGTGAGATCAAGGCCTCACAAAAAGTGTTTTCTTTTCAGGCGCGGTGCCATGCAAAATTGCTGCCCCCCGAACACGCCATGCCTGAAAAAAGTTATGCCATTTAATAAATTTGTAGAGCGCTATTTGAGACCCTTTAACTAGATATCCTGGGACTGAACCCAAGACATTTGTGTGCCAAATCCCATTATTGAGCAGTAATATTTCACTTTTCTAAGATGCTATATCTCCTGATGGAGAAATAGCTTTCCTTTCTTGATGGAGGACCCCACCCCACTATTTTATTATATGTTGGCATATAAATGCTTTTATAAATAAAATGAATATATTATTGACATTAATTTATTAGTAGCCTGCTATATAATCATTTCAAGGTGATGAAGAATAAAACAAGAATAAAAAAAGCTAAAAACACATAAATATAGCATTAAGTTCCAATTTTAATCAATTCTTAAAGGGAAAAAAATCATCTAATATGTTGATGCCATAAAACATCCTTGCTTTTCATTACAAAATCTCGCCATTATTATTTCTGTAGACTTTGGTATACACAAGCAGATATCCAGTGGCCATTTAAGAACGTAGTGTTTAGTTAATGCAGCTCCATTGAACTTTGCAGAGCCATTAGCCTGTTTGTTCTTAATTACCATGAGAAACAAATCATATTGGGTTATGAGAGAAATATCATTGGCTAAGGTTCTTTCCAAGGCCTTGGCTTTCCCACTTCTTTTCTAGATGTGCTACAGTCGTAATTCACCAAACAAAAGATAGTTCCTAGAAGCAAATATTTTTCAAACCATGGGCTATGAAGTTGGCTTGTTTAACTAGCCATTTTTTAAAGCAAACCAGGATTCCTGGATTGTAATGCTAAGTTGGCTCTTGGAAAGTTAAACTAAACTAGGAGAAGTCTTCCGGGATGCATGGGATGGGAAGGGGGAATACACCTGCCTGACACTTCACTTGGGCTCTTGGGAGGTTCATCAACATAATGCTAAACCATAGTTTAACGTTACATGTGAATGCAGCCATTAGCTTTACTAGTCCTAGGCAAATACAAGGCTAGAAATAGATGAATGCTCACCTGATGGAATGTGGCTAGATTTGGCCCACAGATTTTCTAATGGAAATCTTGCCTCTAAGAAAATGAAGTTCAATTGACTTCCAAGTTGCTGTGCCTTAGATCCAGGGATAAAAGCACTGTTCTACTTTCCTAATGGTCAGAGCAAAGGTCAAGGTGGATGCAAGCCAATCAAGTGGTTGATGTTGAGTGCCAAGGGAATTGTAATGGCTGTTTCCGAGTGAGCAGTGTCAACAATAAATATGAAAACCATGAAGGACAAATCCTCTGAGGCTGTTGGAAGGAATCTAGAGTGCTGATATAATTTATTTCTACTGGCACTGTGGTTGATCATTTAAAGATCCCACAGATATAAAAACAAAACCATAAGCCACCAGCCACAAAAAGAAAGTAAGATCAGTGGCAATGTGCTATTGTCTGCTTCAGTTTAATTAATCCTGGCAAGTCAAAGAGGGCTGGGCAGATCCCAAGAGACTGTCTTTTACCCAGAAATCCACTCAACCTAATTTCACCTATGTAGGGCAGCAGAAGGACTTGGCGCTCAGCCTACAGGCCATTAGCACATAGTGGAGATGGAGACAGCTGGGAATGGAGCCCTCAGTTGGAACTGGTGCCCCCCTCCGCCTGACTCAGTTTTATAGAAACCAAGTTTGTATTTATTCACAGCACTCATTCATTTCCTGATAAATGAATGTGCACATCATCCTTGTCCTTTCAAGGAACTACAAAGTGCACCAAGAGGCAAGGTTCTTAAGAAGCTGTGCCAGCAGAATTTTGCCTTATCTGCTGAAGGCCTCTTTGTTTACTGTAGTATGGTACAGAAGAGTGCTGGTGATTCCCAGGTGAAAGAAGAGCATTGGTTATTGGAATCTCCATGCACTAGAAAAAGTAAACTCTGTGTTAATCACCTATCAAGTTGTTCCTTGGTGCAGAGAGAAAATGTTGAGATTGCTCGAACTGGGAATGGGTGGGAAGGCAGAAGTGGGTATTGAAAGTAAATGTAGATTACTGCATTGTTGGGAATGAAAGCTAATCCAGAGTGCCCATCATTTACAATTCTTCCACAAACCATGGTTTGGGAAGCAGTGTTATTAAACCACAAAGGGATAAGATGAACTCTCCTGGATCAGACAATGGTCCATGTATTGCAGCGTGCTGTTTCCAACAGTGACAAAGAGGAACTCCGTGGAAGGGCTATTAGAGGCAGACCGACAGAGGAGGAAGTCCATTTTCCCTGAATGTGCAAGGACATTTGCCCACCAAATTGTAATTCTATGCATTTTCAACTAAAACCCAATAATTTTTTTCTATTAAAAGTCCCATGTTCCCAGGTGAACTGACATGAAAAAGTCCTGCATGCCAAAATGAAGGGATTTCCCAAAGGCCAAAGTTACTTTTGAAGAACTGTCAATGGCACCAGTGCAAGTAATGCCCCTTTGCTTTGGTTCAGGGAAACCTGGCTTTTTCTCACTTCAATCTTACAAACCTGATCTCTTCTGACTAGATGTTTCTGACACCCAGATCACTTTCTAGTTTTTTTTTTAATCTGCAGTTGCTTCCATTATTATTTTGGTCTTTAGAGGTGACCCAATAGTAATAGCTTTTTTTTATTATACTGTGAATGCCCTCTGTATCCAATCCCTCCTGCCATGCCCCCTCCCCTGCTCTATTTAATTTTGCTCAGTGTAATTAATTAATTCAGTGTAACTATCACTCCCAGTTTCATTCAGTCATCAGCTTCTGTTGGAATCTCCATTTCTCCCATAACTATGCCTAGAAAGGATAAAGAAGTCAGCAAGGCATGAGACTAGGACGTGTAGGAGATATGGGGGCACCAAAGTGGGGTTCTTCCCAAGCCACCCCCTTCACTTCAGACACCTCTTTGAATGTGTCATTGAACTCTAATAATACCTCTTGCATGCCTGGATGCAGAAGAAAGAGACAGGTGTGTAAAGGTGTGTAGAAACTAGCCTGCTGTACAAAGATAACATTTAGATGCATCGCTCCACCCATTTTTAATTTTTTATTTTTTTTCCTTTGGCTCTTCCCACCTCTACAAGAAGGGGAAATGTTACTTTAAAATACTGTGGCCTTTTAAATGTGTTTGTGGAAGTGGGTTATTGGTCTGTTTTTATTATGTATTTTGTGTTCTCATTTTGCATTTTTATGTTGTGAACCATTTTGCGATCTTCGGGTGAAGGACAGTAGACAAATTTAACAAATAATAATAATATGGCACTTGGTCTTGCTCACTTCCTATAAATTCAGAAACTGGTGCCACGTCAAGTTACAAAGCAAAAGGATTCTACGTTGCCAATTCAACATGAAGCTGTTGTCTTCGTGTGTACAGAGCTAAGTCCGCATTGCCAATTTCTAAGACTATTGGTCTACACAATTTCTAAATCCATACACACACAAACACGCAACAGCTAGGCCCAGGAGCTTTCTAACCTGCATAGAATTAGTGTATTGAAGTTCCTTTATAACAAGAACAAGTAATGTGTGCCTCAGTCAGCCATTCAAGTGAACATGTAGAGGCTTAAAGTGGAGAGGGGATGAGATGCACATGAAAGCCCTATTTCCAGAGTTGCAGAGCTCAACTGGAGTCCTCCATGCAATCAGAAGAGGGGGCTCAATATGCTTAGAACCCTGATAGCACATGTTCAGCCAAATGTGCTTAGAAGCCATCTTTGGAACTTTCCCTGCTCAGGTCTGAAATGGAGTCTTCACATGGGGAGGGGGGCATTATGCCAACCCTCTTCCTAGCTTCATGGTCATTCACTTGAACACCAAAATATGGCGCTCAACCTAATTTTTCCACAAGTGTCAATGTGTGAATCGAGGTTGGATTTACAACTTTGCGTTTGTATACCTTTCAGATGCTGTAGAAGAAACCAAACCTTCTGAAAGTGCCCAGCAGGAAGAAGCGAAAGAAGACGAGAGCAAGGCGGACCAAGAAAATGCCTGAACATTAAGAAATGACTCCCTGTTGCCCTGTGCTCCCTTCCTCTTTCCCCGTATCTCCCCTCCCTCCCTCACCCTCTCCCGCTCGCCCTTGGGCTGAGTCTGTCTGTCTTCCTTGTCCCCTCTGCGCCCCCCCTTAACCCTTTTTCTCTCTGTGTGGCAAACATTTAAAGAAAAAAAAAAAAGCAGGAAAAATCCCAGTCAAACAGTGTGGCTTAAACATTTTGTTTCTTGGTGTTGTTATGGCGAGTTTTTTGGTAATGATGATCCAATCATTTTGGGAAAATTCTTGCACTGTATCAGAATTGTTTGATCTGCGCGTGCGTGTGTTTGTCTGCCCACCACGAGTGCTCTCTCTCTCTCTCTCTCTCTCTTTCTCTCTCTCTCTGTTCCAAGTGTGTGCGCAATGTTACGTTCATCTGAGGAGTCCAAACCTATTGAGTGAGTTAAGGAAAGGAAAAAACAAAAACAAAAAAGAGAATGAACATTTTTCTTTTCTTTTCTCCCCTTTTCAATGTGATGATGATGATGATGGTGGAATGAACTAAAGGAGGCAAAACAAACAAAGCAAAAAAAGAAAAAAGAAAAAAAGAAAAAAGAAAAAGGAAAACACAGAATGAGAATACAACCCCGGTTTGTTTTTAAAAAATAATAAAATAAAATAAAGCAAATGTGCCAATTAGCGTTACTTGTGACTCCCGGCTCCTTTTTCAAACTGCAGAATGACAATAAAGGAGAATAATTATGATGGTATCACTGTGATGCATTTCTGTAGCACATTATATTTCAGTGGATCTTGTGTGTTTTGTGGATAGAAATTCATTCAGGTGGTTATCAGTATACCAGACATGCTTCAATTTTTATGTAGAGAACTTTTCTAAGGAGCAGCATATGTAAGAATGGCCACAGAAGTGCAATTTTCAGTCTGACATACACCAATTAAGGATGAGTTTTTTGATGCACATAGTAGACTGAAATTACTACGGCACATAGGTTCATCCGTTCTGACATAACAAGATACATGTAGCATCACATACTGCATAGTTTTTCTTTTTTCTTTTTTTTTAAATAATTTTTATTAACTTGCCAATCACATCAAATTATTATTATTTTTTAATAAATATTTATTGAAATTTTTTAAATAAATACAAAATGCAAAAATGATAAACAATATAACATGAATCATAACACATTTTTTCAAAACTTCTTTGGACTCCCTCACGTCTCCCACTCCCACTTACATCATTATAACCTTTTCCCAGCAATTTATCATCTTGTTTACATTCTTGTTTACATTCCTCAATCACATCAAATTAAATCACATCATATAAATTCCGAATTACAAAGCCAAATTTTTAAATTTTGTTGGGGGAACCCATACTTCAAGATCCAAAGGGGAATTCAGATCATCTTCTTATTACTGCGTTAATGTCCAAATCAGTCCCAATCAGTCCAAACAAAGTTCATAATTCTATCCAGTCTTATCTTGGTGTTGCCACATCATATCTTGTTCGTATAATTTCTCTTTTTCCTTTACGATCTCTTCTGTTAGTCTCCTTAAGCCGATAGCAAGTGTAATAATCCTGTGTGGATTTCCCGTTCCTCCACTAAGTCCAGATGGTTTCCATATATCTCCTTCGTAGATAACATCACTTTATCCATCGTAAATTTTGGCATTTGTCGCTCTTAAGTCCCACCGAGGAGTTGATTCACAATATGTAAACAACTCTATTTCTCTCTTTCTCCTCCCAGACCCAAGAGCTCCCACAATGCCTCACAAAATGGCGAACGGCATTTTTTCCTGACTGCGTCACTCCAAAACTCTTAGCTTTCCAGCTTCATCTTGAAACATTGCTTTGGATCGAAAGTTTATCTCCACACAGCCTTAAATCCACAGCTTAAGTCCTTAATTTCTGACTCATTAGGGGAGGGGGATTCTTGTTAAATCACATAAAAAGGTAGAGGCAGGTTTTTCCCCCCCTCCCCCCTCAGTCATTACCGTATCTTGACGTTCTTCTCGTGTTTTATTGTTGTCTTGTTATCAGAGATCTCTTCTGTCAGCAGTATTTACTCCCCTTTTTCCTTGATGTATGTGCAATTAATCATGTCCAAATTATTTCTTTTAAAGATCATTGCAACCAGCGGCGCGAATCGGGGACGGCGTCGAGGAGTGCCGAAAATCCCACAGGAGGGCTTTGTGCCTAGTGCCCCCACCCCCACAAATTCGGGGGTGGTATAGGGCACAGCAGGCAAGGGCCGTCCCCCCCATAATCCTGGGGGGGGGGTAAGGAGGCTAATTACCCCCATCATAGCCTCCAAATTACCTCGTGTGGGTCGGAGAGATGTTATTGTCAGCCATCTTCCGATGCGCCACCTAGTGGCCCCCCATACTGCATAGTTTTTCTGTTCCATCTGCAGTTGGAGAGGATGGGTGATTCAGGATCACCTAGCCGTTCCTTGTACACTTTCAGTGAAAATGAATGTCTGACAGATGTCAATATTATATGTCAGGTGTTAGCTAGGGAGGGAGGAAAAATCATAAGAAGGTCCCAGGGCAGGTTATAGCAATACAAAACGCACCATTAAAAACAGATTAAAACAAAATTACAATCACAATTAGAGTTTAGATAGATAGTCAAATTAAGGTGCAATGAAGGTGTCAGACAAAGCTCTGTGGAGTAGGAATTGCACAATGTAGGGGCTGCCACAGAGAACACCCTTTTCTGGGACACCACCCCATTAATCTCTGAAGGCTTCCTGAAAATGAATGCCAAAATACAGCTGTTTTTTGTTTTGTTTTGTTTTAATTTGCACTTCTCCAATTTTTGTGATGCAATTCTCCAGCCAAATGATGCATAAGAGAACCAACCAAATGATGCATAAGATTTGGGGAAAGCATGCCTAAAATGCATATATTTATGAAAATGGCATATGGAATGCATTATATTGGGAGAAGATGGTTGCAAAAGTGTGGGCATTGCATACAAAATATTAGGAGAAATGCACCGTAAAATGCTGATGAATTTTCACAAGGATTTTTTTTTTTGGGGGGGGAGGGGAAATCTGCCACTGATGTGGAAATGGGGATAACAGAATGGATTATTAGAAAAACAAGAAACTGAAAATGACAGTTGTGTCCATCTCTATCATTAGCAGACTTCAGGCTTCTGGAAACCCCAAGATCCAGCAACTGTAGCTGGTGGGAAATAGAGCCTGGGGGAAGGCAGACCCAATTACCTACTGCATCCCATGAGCTATATGCTCCCTTGGACAAGTACAGTTCTACAGCTGATTTATTTCAGATCAGGGATCCTAACAGCATAATTTAGAGAGAAAGAAAGACTTTGTTGTCACTATTGTCCAGCTATCTACCTTCTGACCATCCCTGCTCTATGCAACTTCAGTCTCAACTTCCTGTAGCTTTACAGTGCCCTCTGCTGGTTGGCTGCTAATTTGCAAAAGAGGGAAATGTTTATTAGGCAGCGGTAGAAGGAAAGCACCATAGAAGTTACAGGGACTACTATAGTTGATGAAACAGGTGGGACTATATAGTCTAGAAATCTGACTTAGCCATTAGCAAATTCCCACTATTTGACAGAAACATATGTCTCCTATAATGCTTGTAGGTGTTGTGAATGAGTAGTATCCCAGTTATGTACAGGTTAGCTTTAGGAGTAGAGTGGTACCTCAGGTTACATACACTTCAGGTTACAGACTCTGCTAACCCAGAAATAGTACCTCAGGTTAAGAACGTTGCTTCAGGATGAGAACAGAAATCGTGCTCTGGCGGTGCGGCAGCAGCAGGAGGCCCCATTAGCTAAAGTGGTGCTTCAGGTTAAGAACAGTTTCAGGTTAAGAACGGATCTCCGGAATGAATTAAGTACTTAACCCGAGGTACCACTGTAAAGTGAAATACAATATAAGCCTCTGATCAAATCAGAGATCCTACAGACCATCTCAGTGCTTCCTACCTGAATTATTTCCAAAGTACTTTGTGATATATTTAAATACCAGGCCTCCCTGGTCTTACTGGAACTTGAATAGCTCATTTATGAGACAGCATCCCAAACAAGCTAGCTGAGGACCACCTGTTTTGAGTCAGTGGAGAACAGCTTCCTACAAAACCCCACAATTCTCCTAGTGTTCACTATCTGAATATACACTAGGACCAGTTCCCCTTATCTGATGAGACCTGACAGCCTCAATAGCTCAAGGCATGTATAGCTGTCTGCGTCTGCTGTTCCCTTTATTAGCTGTGAGAGCAAACAGTTTAATTGTATTACGGGAAAACCATTTTTTAAAGGATCCTTCTGTAAAAAAGCTCTTAAGATAATCATAAATCCTGCAGGTGATGCCCTCTCACTGCCCTGATTAATGTCCCTATATTGTCTGTGAGCCTCTTTTTAATAGGACTTTCTTCAGTGAAGGCTGGAAACAATAGCCACGGTGACCCTAAGCAATAGTGTTATACAATAGCACATGCTTGATAAACCCACTAGCCCCACAGCTGAAACACCCAGAAGGACACTGTGTCCAGAGATGATGCTGAAGTTCTCTGATCTTGGGCTCACAAGTCAAAAGCCTCCCTCAAAGGAGTACCAACAGCCCTTGGGCAAATGTGATCTCCCATGGTCCTCTGGGCTTAGAGTCCTGATGTGCTGTTGCGCAGGAAGGAAGGGGATGAGGGGAGAGTGGGGAGTGGGGCTGGGCTTTAGGAAACACAGATGGCTGGTGGACACAGGGACATTTCTTCCAGGCTCTCAGATTGACTGGTACAATGAGGTTTTCCCATTCTGTCCTCCTCCCCTGGACGATCTCAGTACTTTTCAGAATTAATCCAAGATAAGGTTTGGAAACACTTCCATCTCTAGTCACCAAATACAGTGGAACCTTGGGTTGCAGACATAATCTGTGACAGAGGCACGTCTACAACCCGCCGTGTTCGCAAGCTGAAGTGCCGCGTCTGCGCAGGTGCCGGCGCAATTTGGCGCTTCTGTGCATGCATGAAGCATGATTTAGTGCTGCTGTGCATGCGCAAGTGGCAAACCCCGGAAATAACCCATTCTGGTACTTCTGGGTTTCCCGCAGTCCGCAACCTGAAAACATGTAACCTGAAGCAAACATAACATGAGGTATGACTGTAATTTGTTTGGAACAGTGTGTTTGAATAGAATCCTAGTTAAAAATGAGAATGCTGGGAAAGAAGTGAAGGGAAAGGAAAGGAAAGGAAAGGAAAGGGAAAGCAGAGAGTATGGCAAACTCTGGGGCCTTAAGGAAGGGTAGAGCATTTGCTTGCATGCAAAACGCCCCGGGTTAAATCCCTGACATCTCCATACAGAGCTGAAAAAGACGCCTGCCTAGGAACTGAAAAGCTGCTGCCTACAATACTGAGTTAGATGGACCAATGGTCTGACTAAGGACTCAGCTACATTAGTAAACAAACAAACAAACAAACAAAAAGTTTTACAAATGCGCTGTAACCCTGTGACACCAGATGGCGCTGTAGAGCTGTAATTGGAACTCTATGAAATTTTGCAACTTTGAGCTAGAAAATGGTTTTTTAAAGATCATTTTCAGGTTGTTTTTTAATAGCTGTGTAGATGCCTGTGTATAAGGCAGCTTCCTCTGTAAGGTGAATGAGTACAGTGTGGCAGATGGAATTTAAACTAACTATGTGAATTCTCATAAGAAACTAATATGCTTCCGCTGCAGATTTTTTATTTAGGGAGGGGCAGTACTTCTGGTGGTGGAACTAACCTTCTGGGGTAGTCTGTCCACCATTAATCCCCACCCTGCACTCAGCTCTCACCTGGGACTCCCAGAAGCTGTCAGCATGTGACACCCCATGAACGGCTTCAACGGGCCAGCTAAACCAGGTGAGGATAGTCAATGGGTCTCAAACCCTCTGTGAGTTAAGAACTTCCCCTGTATGCAAAGATAGGTTCCAGCGAATTGAGTGGATGAGACCAATAGTGGGTTCAACATTCAAGAAGGCTGTTTCTCTGCAGGTGGTAGAGGGAAGTGAGGGATAGATGGTGCTCGTCAACCTGGGAAAGCAGCTCATCTAGGAGAAAGAAAACTGATCCTGAACCCCCACTGCCTTGTGGGATATATTTGGGAGAAGAAAGGGCTAAGGAGTAAACTCTACACAAATCCAGAGTGGAGTCCCAAAGACAGTTGGGTGACAGCTTGTACGCTTCCTTTCAGCAATTCATGTGTTGCCAAAAATTTTGCTCTGCTTTCCTTTGGACCACATCAGTGAGGCAGTGCAGGACCTCATCTGGGCAGTGCAGGACCTCCATACACACTGCCTAGGCTTGTACCCTGTGGAGATCACTTCGGTGTTGCTAACAGCAGTTTGCCTTCACCCCTGGAGGCACACTTCATTGTCCCTCAAGACAGATGGATGACAATAATGACAACATTTTTATCCTGCCTTTCCTCCAAGGTGGCATACATAGTTCTGCCATTTTCTCCTCAGGGCAAACCCTGAGCAAACCCATTGAGCAGACAACAATAAATCTTCACTAACTTTTGAATATTTTTTTTACAAATGACTGTTAACTTTTGAGAACACTGCCGATTAGCACAAGTGCCAAGGGAAAGGAAACAAGGGCTGCTTTAGAAGTCAGGCAAGGTAGCTCAGTCTAATAACCATCACCAACTTGAAATCTTTTCTGAAACAATGAAATTGTACATTTATGCTTCACACCGTTCATTGCTAGGCTTTTTAAAGCCCTTGGGTCTGGAATCTCCAGCCACCTCTGAAACATAACCGCTGTTTAACAAGGCATAACAAGTTTCAAGAGGAACACTGTTAACAGGTTAGCACTGCAAAGGCAAAGATGAATACAGACCCTAATATATTAACCAGCTTTTGATCCTTTATTAAAAAATTTAAAAAACCTAGAAGAACAAGGTTTAGTGCTACTGCTTTGATCAGGGATTTTCACACTGTGAACACTTTACAATGGAACCAGACCTTGATACCACACAGGATTCCAGAAGACCAGGTAAGCCAAGTCCACATCTTTTAATAGACAAGTAAGACATTTACCCAGAATCTTAGCCCAATTGTTTCCTCTTCTTCCTAGTCGCAGATTCCATTTATTCCACCATGATCCTAAACACACTGTGTCCCTTTTCTTCCCCTCTCAGTCCTTAATGCTACCTCTCATTTTACACCATGATCCTTAGTGAAGGTCTGTGGTTCAGCAATGGAGCATGAATTGGTGGTGGAAATCTTGCTGGCTTGGTTGGGATCAGCCAGAT
The DNA here is from genome assembly GCF_951804945.1 of Podarcis cretensis. Taxonomy (NCBI): domain Eukaryota; kingdom Metazoa; phylum Chordata; class Lepidosauria; order Squamata; family Lacertidae; genus Podarcis; species Podarcis cretensis. The sequence continues at coordinate 32,593,884 of NC_137173.1, read as the reverse complement.
GGGCCCCAGATAACACTTTGGGACAGTGCTAATCTCCTCACAGTAGACCCACCTGGTTGGCAAGCTCACCAGTGCAGGGGCAATGATTCCACCCAGGCAAGATTTTTTCCTTGCAACACCCAAAAGCAGCTCTACCTCCAGACCTGCTTCGAGATACCTTCTGAAAATGCAGGGCTAATGATGGAATGTCAGCATTGGGTCAGTTGTAGTACCCGGATCAGTGAGAAAAGCATTATTAGGTAGGAAGCTGTTTATATCAAACCAGACATCCATCCACTTAGCTCAGTATTGTGGTTTGCCTGTGGCTCGCCAGGGTTTCTGTCAGGAGTTTTTCCTCTACCTGGCGATGCCACCGATCTATTGCATGCATAGATGTGCCCTGCCACTGAGTAACAATTCTTCCTCATACTTGACAAGGTCAAGCTAAAACTTGACAAATCTTGCAATAAATAAAAATCCCGCTAGTTAGCATTTGTAGAAAATAAATAAATCTCATCCTCGTATAAATCATTGCCAAGCTCTAATATTAGTTAGCAAATTTACAAAATTCAGGTGACTCGTCCCCAGGGTTCTTCTACATAGTTCACTTCAGTGTATGACATCAGTCTTGGGGGATCATTTTCACAGAATGCTGTGAGCAAAGTAGCACAAGATTTATATTTTGTGAACCAAGGTACTTTCATATTTGGCAGTTTGAAAATATTAGCACAGAGAAAGGAGTGCCATCTAGTGTATCAACAACTTATAACTTCTTGTAGCACCCAAAGGATTTTGAAGGCCGTCTTCTACCCTATAAAGATTTGCCAGGCTTTGGTTAGCCAGTAAAAAGTAAGGGCAACCCAGCCTTTGATCAGTTCATCATTTGTGTGTGCTGAAAGTTTCTATGATGTAGTACAAAACAGCACCATCGTCTTATTTATTTCGTGTTTCAAATTCTGTGATTTGCTTGCAAATAAACTGGCTCTAAGGGCAGACAAACTAGAAAAGCATGTTTCTCTTTCAAAGATGAACTGAAATTTCTTTTAACATATAGACATTGAAGATCAAGATCACATTGTCAAAGGAAATGGTTCTCTAGTGTTACTGAAAACGCTGTAGTCTATCTACGTAGGGAGGAATGACAAGATGCTTCTTCCATTTAACTTGCACCCTGCAGGCAATTATAGAAGCTCAGTGCAGACAAATATGTAGTTGGAATGAGCACATTACAAGGCTGGGCTCTTGTCTGCTGGCTTGTTTCTGTTTACCATGTGTTCATCAGAACCGCTATACAGAATCTGTGCACACAAACAGTGCATGATCCGGAGCCCGCTATGTGCTTTTCATTTTACTAACACTAATGGCTGAATAGGGCTAGTATTTCAGTTACTCATGCATTTTCTTCTCTATTCACCACAATTTTTTGCCCAGGGCAAAAAAACCCCAAGGGATCAATTTCTGTGAACAAGTAGGGTGGTATTCAATTATGGCATCCAGTCAGCACTGGCAGGTATAACTGGCAGCGGCGCACATACTAACATTGGACATAGTCATCATGGCTAGTAGCCATTGATATTCTCTTTCTCCCTCCACACTGGCCACCACATTGAGTGTGGTGGTGGTGGTGAATTCCATAGTTTATCAAAGTGCTGTGTAAAGAAGTACTTTGGAAGTCCTGAATCTTCTAATATTCACCTTCATTGGTGGCAACAGAGTCAAATGACTGAGGACCACCATCCCCCTCTCTCACATTCCAGATTGACTCTACATTCGGGGCACTGTGAGGAATTAAAGTATTAGTGAGGCCCACCACCATGGGCTACTTAAAGCCAAAAAAGGGGGCGGGAAGGAAAGAGGCTTGAAGCAGGTGTACCAGCAAATGGGTCCAGGGCTGCACAGTGGTCACAATTTCTCCTACCAGCTTGGTTTCCTCAAAATAAGAGTTTCACATGTCCAGGCAGAATAAAGAGAATAAGAAATCTATAAAGAAACAAACATCTAGAACACCATTCACCAACTTGGTGAAAACCTATCTATCCAGTGTGATACAAAAATAATCTGGAAGGCACCAGGTCGGTGATATAGAAGAATGGGGGAAGCATATTTTCATGCAGTTTATCGGTGTGTGCTTTTATGTATACTTAAAATGAAGCCCGGCCTACCAAGGCAGAGGGGCTGCTGGTCCCTAGTCATTAGGCAGCAGCAGCCTGGCCTGTTTGCAGTCTTAGCCTCTGTAATCCTGACTGGTAGAGAGGTCATTAATAATGCTTTCTAGCCTGTTACTGCATGCTGCATCTTTTGAAATCTATGCCCCTCTGGGCCCATTAGAGGGAGGAACTATGTCTGCTGAAACATATGAGTCTGGCAAGTACTGCCTGCTGTTCTTGTCTCAAAGCCAACACCACCATCCTTGTACACTAAAGAAGGCTGGGAGACTCTGGGGGAGGATAGTGAGTGAGAATGGGGGTGGGGATGACTGTTGGATCATTGCATTTGCTTGTGGAAGTGCAGAAGAGTCTGAATCAGAGTTGGGGTTAAAGCTGAAAGCCTGTGCCTCAATAGAGAGAGCAGGAATGGTGCCTAGCCCGAAATCAATGTATGAAAGGGATTCTGGCATTGGGTGAATAAATACAGGAAACCATTTACCAAGTAGTCATCTCCCCCTCTGTGCATATAGCCACTTGGAAAATCAGTTATCCATAAGGAGGCCATCTTCCAGGTGCCCCAGTGAGGTAAGTTGGGTGGTTGAAGGGAGGGAGAGAAGGAGAGAGAGTATGCTTCTGGTCGTGTTTTGTAAAGTGTCCTGGAAGCATCGCTGAAGGCAAAGACAATCTTTTAAACAAATATGTTTGGCCAAACATCTACTCTCAATGAGAAATCTAGAGAAATAGAGACTAATAAAATTTCTCCTTCTTTAGGATGGCCATATTTCTAGAAGTTGAGCTTTTTTGGGGGGGAAATGAATCTCAAAACTTTTTTTAATGTCTTCAAAATTTCAGACATTTTCCTGATTTTCTGAAATTCCCCCTGGATGCTATTTTCTCCGGTTAAATCCCGAACATGTCAGGGAGATTGCAGACGTATGTCAACTATGCCTTATTACTAGTCTGAAGAATGCCAGAAAAAGTGGCTTTACAGCTGCTTAAATGTATGCTATGGTAATCACTTGGTTAATCTGCCCTCTTTACTCACCCCGAATCTCCACCCCCTGAGACAGGGGTGTGGAATTTTAGCAAGGATATTCTAATGACTCTTAGGCTACAATACCCACTTGAAAACAGCAGGACTTATGAGTAGATATGTATAGGATTAAACTGCTACAGAACAATCCAAACCACCCTAATGTTGGACTGTGTTGAATTAGGTTGAGACATAACTCAGTTGACCTCCCACTAATTGCCAAACACACGTGGTGAGGAGGCCTGTGGTCAGAATCCTTGCTGGAAGAGGTCAGCTGGGAACCTCTGGATTAGGGCTCTGCTGCTCTGCAGAACCATGCCAGCAGGGGGTGGTTTTTGGATTAGTCTCATCCGCTCAATACACCAGAATCTGTCTTCTCATGCAGTGAAAATCCCTAGCTCGCTGAGGGTTTGAGACTCATTGGCTAGCCTCACCTGGTTTAGCCAGCCAGTCAAAGATGGTGTGGCCACTGTCACATGCTGACAGCTTATAGGAGCCACAGGTGAGAACTAAGTGCAGGGTGGAGACCAAAGTTGGACAAACTACTCCAGAAGTACCCCACCAGAGGTACAGAGGAAACGGCATAGATAGCAAAATCATGGGGAGTGCTTTAAAACATGTATCAGGTAACCACATCCATCCTTGTGGATGGCAAAATCTGGAATCAATCTAGATTGAAAGCAGCATCTTGAGGATGAGCACGAATGATTCCAGATTGAGAAGAATACACATTAGTGCTGCAAATGGGTTAGTGTGTGCTTAGCCAAAGACTTCAATGCTACGTAGACATCCTTGGGAGTAAGACCCATTGAACTTCCTTCTGTACTCTCACATCAGATTTGACTGGTTGACTGTATGCAATGTACCAGCATCCTCAGTTCTGGGTAAGTTGTTTTAAATATTTGAATTCCATATGGTGAATTATCACATCATTTGTAGTTCTAAAATGTTCTTAATTCTGCTGGAGCTTCTCTGATCATTTATGGAACAGGAACAGGATTTTACGAAGACTCTGGTCTTTGAAATATTCATGGGGCTTTAGTGATGTGTGATTCATTTACTCCCCCTCCCCCTCGTCTTAATGGGATGCCCGAGATTGGAAGAGGAGAGAGGAAACTCCGCTGGGAGAGCACCAGAGACAGCTCACTTGGTCACGAACTGAACTGGCCATACTCCACCCTGCACTTGCCTCTCAGATGCTACCCAGCAGAACTGACATTGGCCCAGCAAATAGCCCTGAAGTAGCTGTAGTACAAGAGAAGCGGGGGTCTGCACGTCCTACATCCTTTTCCAGGTTAAATATAAATACATGAGTTATGTAAGAGAGCAGCTCATCACAGAGGGGTAAAAAGCAAAGGAGCATAATCAAGCTGTTTTGACAGATCCATTTGTGGCATGTGCAGGGATGCCTTCATTACACAATTCTGAAAAACTCGCATTTGAAAATTTGTATTTCCCTATCACCTTGAGAACTATTTATTCAGTTTCTGTACTATATATACAACCATATTTTTGAGCTCCTAAATACTGTAATTTATCAGAATGACACAACTTAGGAAGGCTAGTAAGAAAACAAGTATTTCCCCAGGTAGTTCGATTTGGAGATACATGCTAGCAGTCAATGTGGATTCAATATATACCAACAACTAGGATCTGGTTTACATATGAAGTAGACTGAGATGGACAACTCCTGAAGTGGTATAATACTTTGTACCATCTCACATTTCGGGAGAGTAAGCCACATGTTTTAATGCTCCTCCACATTTTTTTTTAAAAAACCCCCAGAAAATGATAATAAAAACACCAAAGAAAGATTCTGGCCCTGTTAAAGTTTAATGTACATAAAATGTTGTGTTTAAGTGCATTATAAGTTTTTTTGTGTGTGGGGACAGAGGTGGTGATTTTCCACTTGGGTGCAGTAAGCTGTCTTGTGGCAGTTTTAGGCCTCTCCATTCAACAGGAGATTCGAAACCTGAGTGTATATATGCAAATGATGTTACTTGCAACACAGACACAGAAGCTGTGAGATGCTGGCATGCTGGGAAAGGAAAGACTTGCTTAAGTTCTTCCTTGGACCAGAAGAAGAAACTTTATGAAATGGAACCATTGCTGGTTCTTGCCTTGTTACATTCTTTGTTATTCTATAACGTTTATCCATTGTATCCAATGTTTAAGATTGTTCTGCAATTAAAGCTATAAAACTCATTCTGGTGGTGAAGAGAATTCATTTCTGCACAAGAGTCCAGATCTGGGAATTCCGTTGTCCAACTCGAACACTCTGTGCTCTGTTAGCTCCTATTTTTCTGTTTTCAGGGTGCATTAAAACGGGAAGTCAGAGGTGGGATCTAAGTAGAGTTGAGGCAGAAGCCAAGGTGGGTTGCACCTTCCATGGTTTTGCCCGCAGCCCTTGAAGAGGGGCTCCTTGTGTATTTTGAGCACTTCTACTCCAAATGCTTGCCACACCACTGCCCTGCAGGGGACACCCAAACAATACTGTAGAACAGAGTGTGAAAGGCAGGAACAATGTGCCAAATTTTAGCATTGTACAGGGAGCTGCTGAAATGTGAGAGCCCAAAGTCCATTACTGCTAGCATGAGTGAACTTGCTCCACTCTATATGGCATATAGTGGTACCTTGGGTTACAGACGCTTCAGGTTACAGATGCTTCAGCTTACAAACTCCGCTAACCCAGAAATAGTACTTCGGGTTAAGAACTTTGCTTCAGGATGAGAACAGAAATTGCATGGCAGCAGTGGGAGGCCCCATTAGCTAAAGTGGTACCTCAGGTTAAGAACAGCTTCGGGTTAAGAATGGACCTCCAGAATGAATTAAGTTCTTAACCCGAGGTACCACTGTATTGCCAAAATATCACTTCTGTTACCAGTTGCCTTCAACACTCTCTCTTTCCATATATACAATACACTATATAAAGGTAAAGGTAAAGGTACCCCTGCCCGTACGGGCCAGTCTTGACAGACTCTGGGGTTGTGCGCCCATCTCACTTAAGAGGCCAGGGGCCAGCGCTGTCCGGAGACACTTCCGGGTCACGTGGCCAGCGTGACATCGCTGCTCTGGCCAGAGCCAGAGCCAGAGCCGCACACGGAAATGCCGTTTACCTTCCCGCTGGTAAGCGGTCCCTATTTATCTACTTGCACCCGGAGGTGCTTTCGAACTGCTAGGTTGGCAGGCGCTGGGACCGAGCAGCGGGAGCGCACCCCGCCGCAGGGATTCGAACCGCCGACCTTTCGATCGGCAAGCCCTAGGTGCTGAGGCTTTAACCCACAGCGCCACCTGCGTCCCTGTGCCACCTGCGTCCCTGTATACACTATATACATTCTTGTAAATCAGCCTTCTCCAATCTTGTGCTTCCTAAATAGCGTTGGACTACAACTTCCATTATCCTTGACCCGCCCCATGCTGGCCTGATGGGAGTTTTAGTTGAAAAGGTTTGTAGGGCACCAGGCTGTGGAAAGCTGCTTCAAATTGTGCTTGAGCTGCATGCATTAATCATGCTTCCCCTACACATACCAGCTCTGGGAGGAGAATGTTTATGGAAGTGTTTGCCCTAGAATTTGCAGTATATTCATAAAATTCATTATTGACATGCCCAGAATCATCCTAATTACCAGGTATTCATTTCCACCCACATGCTCCTCCAACGCAGATCTGCATGGTGTGTCAGTGAATAAGTCTACAGGTTTTCAGCCTGTTGCCATTCAGCTCAGATAATCATGCATTCAGTGCCTCTGCTATGTTTTTTTATTTATATAATGGAGCAGGCTTGCAAAGCAGAAGGAGATTTATAATAGAAATAGAGAGGAATGTGGAATTGTGGTCATGAACCATGTCCTCAGATGCTCTCTCTGAGAAGAAAATAAACTCTGAAAATTAGTAATGTGCAGGTTTCCCTACACTTGATCCGTAATTGGGTCACAGAGCACTAATGCCATTCTTGAATGTGTGAAAAAGACCACTTGTTTTTCAAGGGTATGTAAATTGTCTCGCAGTGTTTTCCCCATAGATGTTCTCACAATGTCACCCAGTAACTAGTGTGTGTGTGTGTGTGTGTGTGTGAAGGAAGGAAGGAAGGCAGCATGTTTCCTACACCAAAGATGTTTAGATCACAACTGATCTTTTCCTATATCATCGTCAGGGACTGCGCAGATGAGGAGTGGTAGAGACCGCCACCTCAAAAGCCTTCCAGAGAGGAGGAGAGGGGGAGAGAGTATGTCTGCACCCAATGTGCATTACATGTTTGGTTCCTCACACCTGCAACACTACCCTTGAAGGCCTATTCACAAAGCTGTCATCTGACCATGAGCAATAGCCATTTCAAATATGTGCACCTCAGTTTAACTGCCAAGTGATTGTGGCTTATATTTTCAAATCATATTGTCAGGGGCTCAGGAGCAGAGGCACAGGGAAGAGAGGAGATGGAGAGCGAAGGGGAAGAATCCGAGGGGAGCGTAGGAGAAGAGGACAGTGGACCGAGGGATTCCATGAGCCTCTCCAGCGAATCGGAAGATTCACAGAAGGGGGCGCCAGTGGCCAGGGGTAGGGGGTTCCCAAGGGGAACGCCCCAGGAGCAAGGGGGCAGCAGGGACTCCCAGAGCAGTAGTTGGATATCAGGACCAGCTTCCCCACCAGAGCAGAGTGGGGGGGGGGAAGAGTCCCAAGGATCGGGACCAGTGCATTCCCCACCAGGGAGAGAAGATGAGGCAGGGCTGACCATGCCTCCATCAGAAAGTCGGACAACGGAGGGAAGGTCAGATCTGGCCGGTATCCCGGAAGAGGGAAGCAGTGACCGAAGTAGTGTAACGGTTAGGAGAAAGGTCACTGGGTTGGCGTGAGAGGCAAGTTCAAATGTACAGGAGCGCGGGACAGTAGAGAATGAGGATTGGGAACCGGGTCCTAAAGCCCGCAGGAGGCAGGGGGAGGAGCTAAGCGACTCAGCATCGGAAGAGTCCAGAAAGGGCAATGCCCCAGCGGGCAGGAGGACCCAGAAGAGGAGAGAGCAGCGGAAAAGGTGGAGCAGGGCTAGGATCTTAAACTGGTGTCAGAGGGGAGGAGACTCAGACGGGACTTCGCCAGTCTAGGGTTTAAGATGTAGGGCTGCGCGCTGCGGCTTTGAAATGGAAATTGAACTTCAATAAAGACTTTTGTACATTACGACAGCCTAGCGTTGGTCCTCTGTGAGCTGGGACCTAGAGGCAGCTCTGACAGTAAGTCCCATCTCCTCTATACTTTGCAACGTGAGTGGACGCAGCGAGGGGCGAAGATTGGTGCTTCGCGAGCTCACGGAAGCAGGACAGGATGACGACCGAAGAACAAATGGCAGCCCTGCAAGACGCAGTGACAAGGCTTAACATGGAGATATTAGCATCCAGAAAGAGAGAAGACGAAGCAGCCGCTGCCTGCCGGGATCTGCAAACCAGGTTGGAAATGTTGACCAAACAGGGGCAACCGGGTGCCAGACCAGAGGGGATTGGTCTAGGAAAGAGGGGAGGCAGCCTCGTGTCTCATTTCGATGGGAGCCTGCAGCAGTATCCTAACTTCAGAGCAGACGTAGTTTATGCGCTCAAGTTACTGCAGAAGGACTTTAGAGATGAGGAGGAAAAAGTGGGCTTCATACTAACTCATCTCCATGGAGAAGCAAAAGCGTGGCTGCACAATCTGTGGCGAGATAATGACCCAGCCCTCAGAAATGCGGATGCCTTTATTAAGGCGATGGATGCTTGTTTTTTATCAGCAGTAGATGTAGATGTCGCCAGAAGAGAGATACATGGACTGAGAAAAGGCAAAGCCACTGTAAGACAATATCACTCCCGCTTTTTTGCATTGGTCAACGCGCTGGGATGGGAAAAAGCTGCCGTCCGGGACCTGTTCTGGGAGGGGCTAAACGGGGCTGTGAAAGACGAAATTGCAAGGGGGGAGAGACCCCAGAGCACTAAAGAAGTGGTCCAGAAAGCGCTGGCGATTGGAGTGAGGCTGGAAGAACGTCCTTGGAGCAAGGACGAAGGGCGTTGGGGACGCACGCCAGCTAGATCACCTCCTTTCTTTCCCAAAGAAACAGCGCACGCTCAGTCCACGCCTCCACTGGGAGGGGGAGAGGAGCCGATGGAGATAGGTGGTGCCAGGGCTCAGTCAGCAGCCAGAGCCCTCACACCGGGAGCAGTCAAAACGAAGGCTCCTAGAGGGAACAGGAAGTGTTACGTCTGTGACAGTGCTCAGCACATGGCGAAAGAGTGTCCCCAGAGGCTCCACAAGCACACTGCAGCCTCAGCAACAGTAAAGGGAACAGTTCACCAGGAGGAACCACTGCAGGGAAACGACGGAGTCTGGCTGGAGGCACAGGCACTGGGGCCCAGTCAGACGAGTCAGTGAAGAAGTCCCCAGAGATCTTACAGCCCACAGACCCCCTCCCGCCCAAACCGGTGGTGCAACTCACTGCATCACTCCAGCTACCCAATGGACTTACCATGGAAGTTCCTATCACCATTGATTCTGGTAGTAATGCGGACTTTGTAGGAGTGGACTTTGTCAAGCAACATAGCGTAGCACTCCTGCCGGCCACGGTGCCCCTGCACGTTGTCACGGTCGATGGCAGAGAGCTACTGGGAGGACAAGTGGTACAGCAAACGCCGCCAATGGTGATGCAAATTGGAAATCACCGCGAAGTCATCAGCTTCAACGTCACCCAGCTGTCGGACACCCCCATAGTGTTGGGCATGAGTTGGTTGGACAGGCACAGTCCGGCATTAGCATGGTACCAGCGCCAATTGACCTTCGGCTCCTCCTACTGCGCAGCAAACTGCATACTGCCTACCCAGGAAGATGAGGGGCAAGAAGATGGACCGCAGTTACACTTGGGCGTGTTGCAAGCGGTACCCGACAAGTACAGAGGGTTTTTGGAGGTCTTCTGCGAGAAGGAGGCGGACAAACTGCCCCCCCACAGACCATACGACTGCAAGATTGACCTCCTGCCGGGAGCGACGCTGCCGACTGGAAAACTGTATTCCATGTGTAACGGTTAGGAGAAAGGTCACTGGGTTGGCGTGAGAGGCAAGTTCAAATGTACAGGAGCGCGGGACAGCAGAGAATGAGGATTGGGAACTGGGTCCTAAAGCCCGCAGGAGGCAGGGGGAGGAGCTAAGCGACTCAGCATCGGAAGAGTCCAGAAAGGGCAATGCCCCAGCGGGCAGGAGGACCCAGAAGAGGAGAGAGCAGCGGAAAAGGTGGAGCAGGGCTAGGATCTTAAACTGGTGTCAGAGGGGAGGAGACTCAGACGGGACTTCGCCAGTCTAGGGTTTAAGATGTAGGGCTGCGCGCTGCGGCTTTGAAATGGAAATTGAACTTCAATAAAGACTTTTGTACATTACGACAGCCTAGCGTTGGTCCTCTGTGAGCTGGGACCTAGAGGCAGCTCTGACACATATAGAAGGAGGTTTGAAATCCAATGCCTTTCTTCTTCTTGGTGGAGGAAAGTTGCATTGACACTGCTCCCTTTTCCTGCACATAGCACCGGATATAGGGATTTAGGACGCTGATTGGATGGGGTGCAAATCTGAGAAGATCCATAACTGAGAAGATCCATTTGGGGGTGCCAAATTTTGGGCTTACTCAGGGTTCCTCATTATCAAAGTTTGCCCCTGCCATAAAAACATATTCCTGTTCACTAAGGAATATCTGATTGGTTGGGAGCATCCAAAAGACCAACCCACAAAGGAAACAGAAGCAGAACCAAAGATGCAAATGACATCTAGTGAAGCCAGTGGCACCCAGCAGGATAGAAAAAGGGGAATATTTTTACTATTAAACCAATTTCAGGGAGATATTTCTAAACCCTTCTCCTCAATTACTATTTTTGGGCCAACAATAAAAATGGGAAGATAATTATTTGCAGCCCAGAATCTTTAGCACTTGTTGGTAGAATGACACTTGAGTGAACAAGAGAGAAGAAACTTACATAGAAATGCAGGAAGAATGCAGGCAGAACTGTCTTCCTTGAAGAATCTATTTTCCAGCATTTCATTACTTTGAAGTTAATCTCCTGAGTGCTCAGTGCCCTTTTTTTTTCTAACTCGGTGCTTTCTGAAATAAACTTCCATTTGTCTGCCTTGTGTTAATTTTCCTTCAAATGCCTCGTGCTGGTGAACATTAGGGTCATAAATGCTCCCTCCCTTCTTCTTTCTGCCAGGTTCCTAAGCATGTCTTGCTCTGTTAGCTCTGCTATCAGTCTGCTGCAATGAGACTGACTTTCACCTTTTGGTGATCCAGTGCATTAGGAAGGTGAGACTGAGAATAAATGCAGGGCACCCAGGACCTGACCCATGGCCAATGACCCATGGCATTCCAAATACACCCTTTGTTTCTGGAGTAATAGTCATCAGCTCGGATTCTTAAGAATGGCAAGTTTCCTGAGGATTATAGCCTGTGTGAAGTTGGACTCCAAGTTGAAACATAGGGCCTGGTTCCAGGGCAGCTGAGAGGCAGGTGCAGGGATAGTTATGTACAGTTTCTCTCTCCAGGCTTCATGGAAATAAATTTATGAAGGAGAATCTGCAGGCACCTTTCTAAGTGATTTATGTGAGATGAGCCACTTGGCTGTACCCACCTACCAGTGGTTTTTAGCCATTGAGTCAAGTGAGAGCTGTGATTGTATGTTATTTGGACACAATGTGAGGCAGGTTAGGCTGAGAGCTGGGTGGAATCTAGACACATATAAAAAAAAACAACAACCCGCTGTGAAAATACCTTTTTTAAAAAAGCATTTTGAAAAATAGATTTAATTTTCCATAAGCTCACCATCGCCATCTAGTGTCGCACTTGTATAATGCACTTAAAACACACTTAAGCATTAGATTTGAAGCTGTATAGCTGAGTCCCTAGTGATTGGCCCATGACAGCAAGTGAGCAAAACCAACAATGAGTTAAGGATTTAAGATATAGTCTTCCCCAGCCCTACCTGGAGTCCTTGCTGATCTACTTCAAATTATCCAGAGATCTTTCGGTATATCCTAACCTACCTTTTGCCCACCTCTGGTCTAAAGGACTAGCTAGTGCATAAGATTCTGCTGCTGAGCATCTCCCAAACACTTTTTCAGTAACCTCTGGGAGTGATGAGACCTGAAGACATGCTGGGAAATTCTACAGGGAATAAACATGACTGCTCCTATGGTGTGTGCATAGAATTTCCCTGAGAGTGAGAGTGTCCTGAACCCCTGGTCTAACTGGTGGCAAATCATGGTGTCAAGTCCCCAGGCCAGGGTCAATCCACGTGTCTAAAGCACAGTCCCGTGGAAGTCCAGGAGCATCCAGGTAAAGGTCCATCAGCATGGGCAGCTGAGCAACACAGCACCTCTACTCTGCTGCCCTTTTATATTCCGCATGCTGTTTGCATCATCTGGGCTTGATGAGGCATGTGACCCTCACCTGTTCCAAGCCTACTTCAGCTAAGAAATCCCACACTTCCTCCCAGAACTAACGACCCCCACCTGGCCAGCTAGGGAGCTGGACTATGAGCCCTTGCCTGCCTCACCCTCTGCTCCTTATGCCTCAGAGTCCATCATGTTTGTGGAGACAGGGGCTCCTCTAGCTCTGGTGATGGGTTCTGCTGTTCTGGTTCCTGTGCACTGACCCCCTATCTCAGCCTTTCTCAACCTGTGGGTCCTCAGATGTTGTTGAACTACAACTCCCATCACTCCTAGCTAGCAAGGCCAGATCTCAGGGATGATGGGAGTCCAACAACATCTGGGGACCCACAGGTTGAGAACCGCTGCCTCGTCATTCTCTTGTCACCCTATGAGTACTTACCACACCAAACTCTCTGTCCCAATCCTCAGCTTGCCCTGGTGTGTCCCATTCCCAGCTACACCCCTTGCAGGGATCCTTTCCCTCCTTTTCCTCCTCCCCATTGTTCTTCCATTTCATGACAAACAGCATGTCATCAGGTCCCATCACTCCCAGGAGCCATTTTCAATATGCATGGTAATAGGTGCCATGCACACTAGCTACACCTCTAGGTGGCTGGCATTAATAGCAAAGGAATGGAAAGGGGAAAGGGGAAATGAAAGGAAAGGAGATACTCAACCCTTCATCATGGAATCTGGCAGAACTGAGGATTCTGAGGTGGAACAACATCTGATCCAACAGTGCACATTGGGTGATCCAGCCTTGGAAGATGAGTTTATCAAATTCCTCCCCATCCCTATGTGACAGTATCATCAATCACCCCTGAGGGCAGTACTAGGCTAGCTTAGGGAGGGCAGGCTGTCCTCCAATAGCTTTCTGCCACTTTGCACCTCCCAGAATCCATGGCTTTAGCCAACTGCATAATCATGCCCAATGGATGGAGCTTGTCTTAATAGCTGTGTGGATCCATGAAAGTGTTTTTTCTTTTCACCGGGGAGTGAACAGCTGCTGTAATGCATGTTTGGTGACATATTTTTGATGGAGGAAAAAAGAAACAATGATACCTTCCCACTGAAAATAGTCATGTAGGGTAGAAAGCTCAAAGTTTTTGTTTGTGTCTGTGGGTTTATAGAAGCCAAAGTGTTGTATCTTTCCTGCACATTCACAATCAAACATAATCATCCAGACTTATTTCAACATTACAAAAGAACCTGAATTCTGTGCTGGGATGACATGAAATCAATGGATTAGCTTCGCAAACTGAGCAGTCAAGAATCAGGAGTGTCTTGGTCCCAACTGAAATAAGCACTTGCCGATGAGCAACTCAGGGACGCGAGTGGCACTGTGGTCTAAATCACTGAGCCTAGGGCTTGCCGATCGGAAGGTCGGCGGTTCGAATCCCCACAATGTGGTGAGCTCCCGTTGCTCAGTCCCAGCTCCTGCCCACCTAGTAGTTCGTAAGCATGTCAAAGTGCAAGTAGATAAAAAGGTACCGCTCCAGCGGGAAGGTAAACGGTGTTTCCGTGTGCTGCTCTGGTTTCGCCAGAAGTGGCTTAGTCATGCTGGCCACATGACCCAGAAAAACTGTCTGCGGACAAACGTCGACTCCCTCGGCCAGTAAAGCGAGATGAGTGCCGCAACCCCAGAATCGTTCATGACTGGACTTAACTGTCAGGGGTCCTTTACCTTTACCTTTATGAGCAACTCAGATGGATTTCAATCTGATTTAGTCATACCATTCTCTGGACTGTGATCACAGACATTCAGGCTTCCCAGGTTCTTTGAAGCAGAAACAGGGTGGAAGGATATTCTTGTAAATAGATGTTATTTAATGAAACAATAAAATGTCATTTTCTTTTATTCGTGAATATGGTGCAATTGAGATGTATAGCACTTCATATAATAGCTTTATAAACAGTAAACAGTAGCAACAGTATGGGGGATGGGTGAATTTGCTCTCTTCCCCATTCCTGCCCATTCCATTTTGTGACACAGCCCCTCCCCATAAACATAGACATGACAAGAAATGAAGACTCAGCTCCTCCTTTTCACGTTTATTTCATTTTTGTTTTTTGTGGGTTTTTTTTAAGACCACAGAAAGAGCAGAGCATTCATAGATGTAAATAAACAGAGACACAAAAACAGAAGTTAAATACATTGAGAAAAGAAAAAAAGAAAAAAAGCTTTTGTCATTTTTTGTTTTTACACACACACTGCGCCTTTAAAAATTTTCTTCCACAAACCTAGGTTTGTTCGTTTGTTGAAAAACTGACAGAAATAAAACAAAACAAAACAGAATAGAATGGCCGTGTTTTCGTTTTCATTAAAGAGAAGTTCAGATCATGTCTACGGTGCTGGGGAAAAATATATATAAAGATATAGATATATATATATATTTATATGTATATAACACTGTTAATGAGGAGAATTCTAACTGCCCAGCAGTGCAGCAAGAAGGGACTGAATATTCTCCCCGAGACCCAAAGGAAAAATTTGGCTGCAGATGGGGGAATGGGAAAGGCTGGTAGTTGCTGGAGACAACTTATCACCCTCTCCCTGCCCTGGTCTGCATAACCCTTTTCTTGTTAGCAGGAGCTCACCACAAGCCACAAAGCTTATGACTTTTATTATACAGCACGTCCAGCAAGTCTGTATCAGGTTGCATGTGCCATGGGGGAAGGTGGAGAAGGTGGGCGAGGTAATGGGGTGGTCGTAGTTCAGGAAGCAGAAGGGGTTGTGTGGTGGGATCTGCATGTGTCGTCGTGCAAGTGCATGTCTGCCTTTGACCAAAGTGGGGAGCCAATGAAACAACTTCAGAAGAAGGAAAACACTCTAGTTTGAGATAGGCTTTCAGTGAAAAGTAGTTAGGTGGCCATGTTCCTTGCATATTGTTGTTCCATGTAGGTTATGGTTGTTTCACATAGGGTTGGATCTAGATGACATTTGTTGTCCTTGGGTCCCATTAAAATGAACGGGACAAGTTAAACCATGACTCAACAGAAGTCCGATTAATTTCAGTGGGATCTAACACTCTGGATCCAACCCTTAGGAGTTAATTGAACTACTAGGAATTACAGAAGCAACCAAGGCAGAGGACATATTTCTAACCCCACAAGTCACTTTCACAGGAGATGCTCAATACTTTTTGAATTTCCTGCAACCCTATCAAGATATCGCACTGAGCGGCATTTTCTATTTTATTTTATTTTACATTTTCATTTCACCCTTTCATCAAAGAACTCAGGGTGGTATCTATTGTACCTGGGATACATGAACAGGGCAGTGTGCATGGTTAATTCACAAGGCCAATTGTTTTGCACACTTAATTATATACCTTTATTTCCAGGAACTAGCATCTAAATTCAAAATGGCTTTTTGTTTACCATGTCATCTAGATTTAAAAATGTAGGGTGGGGTAGGATGCATTCTGTAGCATAATTTGTGAAGGTTTCTTTTGTGGTGCTTGGAGGATGGCATCTCAATTAACTGATGGCACCACATCACTTAGGGGAAATAAGTTCTGCATTGACTGTTTCCGTTGACGTGCTTGGTGGACAACCTTGCCTTGGACTGGCTCAAGTCATTCCTGTCCTTCTAACATGTGACCTTCCTTCTCTACCACCACTGGCTAATTACTTCTCAAGAGAGGAAGATGCCTTTCACAGATTCTGGTTTATTTGCTAAGATTAACATCCACAATAATAACTAAGCATTTAAAGATATCACATTTTCCCATCAGGATCACTGTATGTCTTCAGATCTTTAAAGGGACAGATAAATGCAGCCTCTCTGAAATACACATACTTGTCATTCACAAGAGGGGGAAATTCTCTATGTAGCCCATGAACAAATGGCATCCTTATATATCTCTATAAACAAACAAACAAACAAAAACTTGGGTATTTCCTTTCCCTCTCCCCTCTTCAATCACCTTTTGTTAATGCATATGCATGCAAGGGTTACAGTCTTGCATAGTTGTTTTTTTTAAAGTCACTGAACACCTGACCAAAATTTTATTCTCCAGAAACCACATGCTTTCCACTTCAAAAACCTTTCCGATCATCATTCCTGTGAAAGATTTATTTCCATGTTTCTGTGAATTTGAAGCAAGAGTGAAATATATATTCCCTCTCAAAAGGGAGACTGAAAGCGTCCATATCTCACATCCCACAAGGAACAACCCAGAAATTTACATACACAGCACATCTGGATGTTTGTAGTTTGGTGTGATATCAGGTGCAATGAGGACGTCAACTGTGGCACTCGTTGGAGTTAGAACTGTTGCAGCAGATTGTACTAGCAAGTGTACAGAAGGAGTTATGTCCTTTCCATTCACTTGGAATCTTTCATGAGAAGGTGTAAAGGAATTACAGTACATGATGATGTATGGAGGTCTCCTTTGGTGTGGCTGAAAGCAAAGGCATCTCAGCCTGTCTCTGCCCCCGTTATTCAATGTTCGTTAATCCCCTGAAAATGCTGGTGTGGCCTCAAATATTATATGTCTTTTTTTTTCGTGATCTAGAGGCATGATGAAAACGATGACATTTGCTTAGTTAATACTGAATTAAAGGCATAAAAACTTAACTTCCACTGAAGTCATTGCCCAAACTCCCATTGCCTTCATTGGGGTCCAAACTGTATCCTTGACTTTCAGAAGTGGTACCACTTAAAAGGATCAAATATGCACACAACATGTTAGGGAGAGAGCTTTTGATTTGTGATCTACAAACTCCAAGGCTGTGGTCTGGAAATAATCAAGCTGTCAAGGTACACAGTGACCCTCAGACCTACCTCCTTGGTAGTTTAAAGGCATATGTAGCTGACTCTTTTGCTGCATAGCAAGACACATACAAATGATGGTGAGCTCCAATCATGCTTGGAGTTCACATATTCCAAGATGGCTGCCTCCATGCTCTCTCGGTATGCTGTGGAAGAGGCAAGCCTCCCACTCCTTTTTAAGCCACAGTTACTTGGGGAAAGGTTAGAAATCTGCTAGCAAGTAATGGGTCATCTTAATACCTAAGTGTTTCTTCCTTTGCATGGATGTTACAGGACATTTCATGTCACTCTTGTATATTTACAAACTTGTAGAAGAAATACAATCTTTTTTTTGTATTTTTGTTTTTATAACACTAAATGTTAAACTTCCATCAATCAAACACGATTACACCTACAGTCTTGAGGAACTGGTGTCCCCTCCTGAATCACCACGCAGGCACGGTGACAGGCTGTAGCTTTTTTTTTTTTTTTTAGGGCTGTGAGGGGGGGAAGGAAACAGGGAAGCAGGGACCACACGAGAGGAAAGAGTGGAAACACCATAATGCCCCACCATAAAGTTACTTGCTCTTTCTGACTCCCGGGAACACCTAGTGACCTTAATGATAAAAAAAAAAACAGAAGTGTTCAGGGGCCAGTGAGAAAGCAACATTTGAGTTTCCAGAGTAGGGACAAAAAACTAAATAATATTCCTCCAAAACAAGTACCACCCGCCATTCTCTCATTAACTAGAGAATGCTAAAAGCTTTGTGACTCCCATGCAAGCTTTCTTTGAAAGTGCCTCTGAATACTTTCATATTACACAGAGGAGAAGCTTGGGCATAGAACAGATAAAAGTGTTGGCCAAGGTGCCATGATGAGTCAGGGGCAGAGGGCCTGGGGAATTTTGATTCCTACTCCTTTCTTCCAGCCATGAAGTCTTGCAGTTTTCTCATGTTTCCTGCTTCAGCCCATCTTCTCCTGTCTAAGGAAAACCCTGCGTTTTTGTTTTTTTGTTTTTTTGTTATTTTACAAGTATACTTTAAAAAACATAAGATTTGAGTCTTCTTTTCCTAAAAAAACACACATTGCTGCCAGTAGCACAGTGTTTATCAGCAACTCTACAATAACCAAACAGTGCATTCAGCCCAACACTTATGTGAATGACCCAATCAAAGCAAAGCTAAAGAGCAGATATGGCATTGACACAGAAGAACAATGTTAGTGATGAGGGATTCTGCACTTTGGGGGCGGGGGGATGAATGTGGTTTAGCTTCTTTCCCAATAGACCAGAGGTTCTACTGGGTTGGTGTGCTCACATCCCAAAAGTCCTGACAAAGGGATGAGAAGAGCCAACAATGATGAGAATCACCAAAGCAGAAGCTTAACTCCATTCCAGGAGCAGATGTATGGCTTGCAGTCACCAAGTCACACAAAGACTTAAGTCTTGCTTGCTCATCATGGTTTTCAGTCAATACCTCCAGGTATTTCTGCAGGTGCACTGGTGGTTCTGATATACAGTCCAGATATCACTGAATTATCCATTATTCCAGTTGTCCTTCACCTTGACTTTCTTAATATCTGACCAGCGTTGGAAGGAACAGATACATCACAAGATGCTCTTTTCAGTTCCTAAGCTATCTCCCTTCCTAGCTGAAATTTCTTTTGTCCGCAAATATTTTCTGGGTATCCAAATACCTCTCTTAAGATCATTGTTTAGGAGGGGGTGGCAGGGAAGCTGGCATGGCCTACTTATCTGCCTCTCCTCTCTGCCTTGTGTTGGAACACAGCTGTAGAATCCACCATGAGTGGAGACTGGGACTCCTATGAGGACTCCAAGGCTGTCCTTATAGCACATTTACCAGTCCTGGTTTCTCCCAGGACTCACCATTTTAAACAACAGTTACTAGGGATGAAGCTTTAAATCACAGGGGAAAGAGCAATGGGTGCTCTTGAGTTGCAAAAGTCACCAGAAAGTGAATTTTCCCTTCATTTTTGGGCTGGTAAAATAGCATCTTTTCACAGTAAAATTATCCAGATTCTGAAAAATGCTAAAAGTAAATTGTGGGCTTATTTCAGAAGGCCATATCACAGAAGAACCACTTCGCTATGGCAAAGTGAAGGGGGAAAGTGATCTTCTGACAACTTTTCTGCATGAAAAAAAATGGATTGCAAACCAGCCACTAGGGATGAGGAAATGGAATTTGTATCCAGGGACCAAGCCACAATGGTAGACAAGTACATCCAAACACCCTTTTCTCTTCCTCCCCCCCCCAACACCCTGCTCCTAGGTAAATGTTTTCCCTCACTTTTCCAATGTTGCTACAAATAAAATAAAATAGGGATATTATAATCTTATTTGATGAGCATATAAACCAAGGGTGATGTAGGACTCTGTGTATGAGGTCTGAAATCCACTGAAAGAAGCTATCAGGAACTGTCAGGAAGACAAGTGCTTAATTTTTTTTGGGGGGGGGGCGGACCTCAAGAGTTCAGCATCGCTTCTTCTCCCTTCCTCAATGGCAAGTACCTCACCGGAGAAGCTCAATTTGAGAAAAGGGCGGACAGTGAAGGAGCTTTCAGTTTCTTTAAAAAAATTATTATTATTATTATTATTAAAGAAACCTTCTATTTCAGGTGCTTTGTCCCAGAATTTCCCTTCATTGTGATGGATGTTTCTCAGAAAGAAGGGAAGTAAGTGTGTGTGTGTATTTGGATCCCTACTGATAGCCCCCCCCCCCATCCTACATTTCCAGCTGGAATGAGCAAGGGGTTAAAACAGAACAATAATATATTTCTCACTTGAAACCCAGAGAGAAATCTACCGCCATCCCCAACTATTTTATCTCAAGTTCCTGGTATTCTGGACTTCCTTTGTAATTATGAAATGAATCCTTCCTGACTCCTATTTTGAGCTACTGAATCCCTAAACTACTATTATTTGTTTTATTTATTTCGCTTATTCATCACCTTTCACAAAATTTTAGAAGGCAATGCAGAATAACTAAAATACAAATTACAGATACAATTCTATCAGTTGTAGTGGGTTGCTGCTATTGCGTTTTAAAAATTTGTATATTTCATATTTTGTGTGCATTATTTATTTCATTGAGACTTTTTGTATAAGGCAATTAATTTCTTAATGAACTAATTAATTATATAGGGAATCATATATCTGACTTCTGGCAAGTTTCAGTACCAGTAGTGTTGGGAAGGATAAGTTGTTTCAGGTCTGAAAATAAAACTCATTGACAAATTTCTCTTTAAAGCTCAGGGTAGAGGGGCATTTTACATGCAAATATGCAATAATATCCCAGCAGCTGCTTCTTGTATGGTGGGGAAAAAACAGATTCAGAAGGAGCAATTTGGAGTAGAGAACCAGTGGGGTACTCAACACTTCCCTCATCCATCACTTTCCCACTTAAAATCACATCCCCAGAGTCATTTCCTCCTATGCAGTTACACATGTGTTTTTACTCTCATGATCATGGGCAGATTTCATTGCATGCATTTATATGTATAAGCCTGGCAAATAATCCCTATCCCTTGCTACTAGATATTTATGCCATTTCTGTAAACAACATACTACCAGAAGCCATGGCAAGTGAGCCAACCCACAATCCAAGCAAAAGGAAGCGTTTTTGCTGGCGCAATTAAAACCAGCCCAAGTCACAGTGGATTTTTTTCACCCAAACAACTTCTCTCTCTCTCTCTCTCTCTCTCTCTCTCTCTCTCACACACACACACACACACACACACACACACACACAACCAGCACACCTTTTTGAAGTGTTGGCCAAATCACTAGCAGTACTTTTGTGCAGACAGTTTTCAGAAAGCAGAATTTATGTGGGATGATCCAGCTTGGTGACCACATGGTAGCTTCCTGCAGTAGTGGTCTGGGACACTTAGCT
The DNA here is from genome assembly GCF_951804945.1 of Podarcis cretensis. NCBI lineage: Eukaryota > Metazoa > Chordata > Lepidosauria > Squamata > Lacertidae > Podarcis > Podarcis cretensis. Next base: position 32,572,645 of record NC_137173.1, on the reverse strand, counting down.
TGCAATCCTAAGGGTGTGTGTGTGTGTGTGAAACGAAATGTGGTTTAACTACTTCAGCCAATACCCTACCAGGCTTTGCCAGAAGGATGGACGTGAGGGAAGAGGCACCTTTTATATTGCTCGGTTTCTCAGATTTGCTTGCTTGTTAGTTTAACATTTCTTCCCACTGTTTCCAAAGGGAGAGAAAGTGGAGAGAGAAGTTTCGAGACTCTTGGAAGTTGACTGGGAGGGCTCAGGATCCTTAGGACCCCAGCTGCTTCTCAGCACAACCCCTATTGGCCCTTTCAACACTGGAGCTCTGATATCAGTCGGGTCTGAGCACCGAAGAAGCCGGTGCTGTCAGAGAGGGAGGCTCATCCCACTCTGAATTGTCCTCTTTGATGTTGAATCTCTGTGTCAGAAGTCAGATGGGCAGATCTGAGTTATCTCATGTGATGCCCTCCTAGGGACCATAGGCTTTCAGCCTTACCTGCGAAACAAAAGCATGAGGAGCAATTTTCTATGTGAGTGACGAGGAAGCACTCTCTCGCTCTCGCTGAAACTAAACTGTGGTTTGGAGATTCATTCTATCTGAGCAGCAGCAGCAGTTTTTGCCTTTTTGCAAGGCACACAATGTGTGCATGTGGGAAGGATTGCTTTGTAAATTTATTTCTCGTCAGACACATGCCACTGTAGCAAAATTCAGTGTTGGGTATTCCCCAAGAGCTGAATGCTCTCTCCTGTCTGTATCTCACCCTCCAACCACCCCTTACTCCTCGGTTCTGCTTCCTACCCTTGCAGAATACTGTCTAACAGTAAATTGCAAGTCTTGGAAGGATGGTACTGAGAAGCCTGGATGGCTACTTAATTGACTGCCTGAGTCTGCCCCAAATTGCAGACCTCAGCGAAAATAAATCGCTAAAGCAGCAGGAGGGGATTCTGCCATGCTGTTGATCAAGGTGAGAGCTGTCTTGCTGTGTGGGCACGGAGCTACAGGGAGCTTTTTGTAAACGGCTGGTACTCATTATAGTAAAAGGAAGGACTTAATGCATGTGTGAGAGCATGCATACACACACACACACACACACACACACACACACACACACTTTACATCTGTATTTCTAACCCGTAAATTACCACTTTTGCTAATACAGGAATTGCATTACAGGTTAGAACCACTCAGCTTCTACAACTGCTGATGGCACAGTTTAGTTATACTGATTTGAAATGATTGAGAAAAGGAGATATTTGTTGCTTAGCAATTCAGTGGAATGAAAACTATGGATGTGGAACTGGGCAATTTAGAAGAGTAGATTTCCCTTATGCAGTTCCTGCATGCCTCCCACTGCATCCTTGTAGATGAGGAATCTACAATTCCCCAAAGAGAAAGAAGCATTTATATCAATCTTAGTGTTGTTTTTCAGAATCCACCCCTTTTATGGATAAACTGAGACCATGCAATTGGATTGCACTTGTGGGGTCTAGCCAAATCTGTGGCTGGGGCAAAAGGCTGGTACTTTTACCACGGGTTTGACAATAAGCTATGAAGGGCACTCGGTTTCCTTTAATCAACGCATGACATGGGCATATTATATTCATGTTATATTCCTGCTGCCAGTTACACTTGCAATTTCTAAAAATTACAGGCAGCCTCTTTGGGCCAGGAATTCATAAGTAGTTCAGCCTGCCCTTTCTAGGATATTTGGCATCAGGAATGGGAATTACAGGCAACTGTTAGTTTCATATCTGCCCAATTTTCAATGACAAACCAGTGCAAGTAAAGTACTGAAATAAACAAAGGTGACTCAATTACTGAAAGATAAGGTTCCAACTCACACCAGGGATGCACAGACCCCTCTTAGTGACCTGGCTTGAGACACACAATCTCTTCTCCATCTCCATCTGCAATTTATAATGAGCGTCCAATTAATCTCCTGCACTTGGATTACTTCTGTGGTAGGAATGGCAAGAGCCAAGCACAGTAAAAAATAAAAGAGAAAAAGTTTACACTAAAAAAACACCAAGTGGATAGTAGTCGCCTGTCAAACCTTTTTCAAACTTCCTTTTGCAAGGAGACCTCTGCTCAGGTTTGGGGAGATGGCTTTCCTAAGTTTCAAACCATAAAAACTTTCTAAGTGTATTTCTGGTTATTTGAAGGGTATAAAGTCAAAATGATGGTAGTAATATAAATACTTTGTTCTTTCTGGCAGATTTCTATTTGTTTTTACCATAGTTATAAGAAAGCTGACTTTATAGAATTATGTATTGCTGAATGTTGAGTACAGTGCACCCTCCTGAGATTTCTAATCAGAGGGAAAAAAAGATTGGAAAGCTGATCAGGCTCAGGGGTCATAATGGTTACTAACCACGAAATTAATAATTTTAGAACCACTGTGAGATAAAATCCCTACTGGAGAGGGTTGGTTTTTTTGCTTTCCTCTAGTCATCCTATGAAGTCTGAGATCTCCCAGTTACCAGGGTCACCTGACTTTGACCACATCTATTTCAGTTCACACACAGAAAAGATGCCCACCAGTGCAAATTAAGCATAGCAAAAAGGCTGGAGGATAAAGACTAAGGGATAGGGCAATGCTAGGGCTTTGTGTAGCCAAGCTACACATGCTGTAAGTAGCAGTGGCTGGTGCAATATAATTTGCACCTACAACAGGGTTTCCCAAACTTGGATCTCTAGCTGTTTTCAGACTACAGTTCCCATCAACCCTGACCACTGGTTCTGCTAGCTAGGGATAATGGGAGTTGTAGTCCAACAGCAGCTGGAGACCCAAATTTGGGAAACTCTGATCTGCAGGCTGCAGCAGTCTTTCTTCAGGAACTCTTCTCTTTGTCCTGAAGTTAATCTCTCTGGCTTCCTGGACCTTCTGATGAACTTCCTGGATTCTGTTGATTTCCCTCATTTCTTTGACTCCAGACCACTGGTCTTTTATGCACAGAGCCTGCTTGGCCTTGACCAAGCCACTCAGCAGATCCTGATGCTGCCTTGCCTGAGGGCAGTGGACAACAAGCCCTCTGGACAATGGGCTATGCAGTTACAAGAAATTTACCAAACATTTGTCCACATTGTGAGATGTAATAGATCTAATCTCATTCAACCTTCTCTCATTCCAGACTTTGACACCCTCAAATCTTCATATAATTCATTCAGCAGCCTCTTTGGGACTTGGCTATCTATGGCCTTGGAGGCTCGCCAGTCCTGCTCTGATAAAAGCAAACTGAAGAGTTAAACAGGGACAATATATACGTTCCATTTGAAAGCTACCATGATGAATTCAGCTGGAGAACAGGAGAAGGCTAAGGATCAGCTCCTCAAAACTGGGATCACAAAAAGAAGTTGAGGCAAAATTTTGCTGGGGAAGACTTTGCTCATGTCCTTGCTCCCCTGCGTTCACATCCAAGCTAATGTTTGAACTCATGTACACAGCAAGTCATTATCTACAGCATGATGAGCTTATGTACACAGGGGCTTCCCCCTTTGCATGCTTTTGAGAGAGAGACACACACACACAGATACACCCATGCCTGCCCGTATGTGAACACACACACACTTATGAGAGAAAGCGAGGCCTGTTAAGAACAAGAGGGCAGATGAGTAATGTTGGTATGTTTCAGCATAATCAAAACATTGTGGGCTTCAGGTACAAAGGAAAATATGGGAGAGCTTAATAGGGGAAGCAGCAAACAAAGGACCACATGGAGTTTCTTCATGGGACACCAGTAGCTACAGAAATTTGCATCACTGTTTGCCGGAAATCTGAAAAGGTTAAGTATCAATTTAAGAAATAAGCATGCCAATCAAAATGTTGTGACTATCAACACCAAAGCAAAGGCCATCTCTTTCCAGGAAGGAAGGAAGGAAGGAAGGAAGAAATGATATGAGGGAATGGAGAGAATAACAATAATTTCATTGTTGATATTTCTTTTTTACAGCATCTTGGCATCCTTGGCAGGATCCAGTCTCCACAGAGTGATCCATCTAGGCTTCCTTACTCCTGGGTGGTCAGTGACTTGACAGTTTGTTGGAATAAATGTTGCTGAATCTTCTTCACTGAAATTTTCCCCCTTTGTTGCGGTACACACATAAAATTGTGAAAGAAACTGTCCTTTCCCCCGTTCTCTCTCTCTCTCTCTCTCTCTCTCTCTCTCTCTCTCTCTCTCTCTCTCTCTTGCTCTGTCTCCTGTATGACACATATTTTTGTTTTGCTTTGTGTGTTGTTGTTCTTGTTGTTGCTGGGTTTTTAATATTTTTTTTCCTTTTTTTAAAATTCAGATGTTATTAACATTTGCTGAGTAGGCAGAGCACGGAAGCTGCCAAGAGCCACAGTGGTACGGCCAGACACATTGATCCATTGCCTGCTATCCCTGTACCAGGTCCTATGGGATGAGAGAAAGAAGACAAAAAATAGGGGGTGGGGGATTACATACAAACTATACAAGAAGAGAAATACAAAGGAAAAACCACACTCTAGCAGATAAGGTCCGTCTCCCCTGCCCCTGTATTTTTTGTGTCTCCTGCCAGGAGAAATCAGAATGGGAGTAGTTAAGATGTGTTGCTCTTATTATTTATTATTGTTTATTAAATTTGTTAGTCACTTTAACTTACCCAAGGCAACCCAAAAATGCCTTTTAACCAATTCCAGAGATGAGAAGTTATACGAAGGAGAGAGAAATGCCGTTGAGTGGAATTTGACATGACAAATATTCCATTTGCATATGCATTGTCGCTTGCCAGACAGAAGAACCCCCCTCTTCTTCCCACACATAATGTTCCAGGGGTTCTCAGACCAACTGGGGACTGGAGAACTGCATCACAAAAACGGAAGTCCTTGTGCAGGGCTTCTGCCAACGGGGCTTGTTAAGTGAATCCTATCCATTATCTCCTTTTGAGTCCAACCCCTCAATATTTTGAGCTCAGATTTGTATCCACATATATACAGTGGTACCTCAGTTTTTGAATGTAATCCGTTCCAGAAGACCATTTGAGTTATGAAACGTTTGAAAACCAAAAACTCAATACGGAATACTCAATATGGAAAACTCAACATGGAAGCTGAGTGGCATGTTCAACTTCCGAAGCATGTTTGAAAACCGAAGCATTTACTTCTGGGTTTACGGCGTTCAAAAAACGAAATGTTTGTCAATGAAGAAGTTTGAAAACTGAGGTACCACTGTACACACACACACACACACTGAATGGCCTGCCTGGCAAGGATTTTAGGAAAAGGACAACAATATGTTGCTTTTTAAAGCATAAGGCTATCTAATCTACCTACCTACTATCTATCTATCATCTATCTATCTATCATCTATCTATCATCTATCTATCATCTATCATCTATCATCTATCATCTATCATCTATCTATCTATCTATCTATCATCTATCTATCTATCTATCTATCTATCTATCTATCTATCTATCATCTATCTCTATCTATCATCTATCTATCTATCATCTATCTATCATCTATCTATCTATCTATCTATCTATCTATCTATCTATCATCTATCTCTATCTATCATCTATCTATCTATCATCTATCTATCATCCATCTATCTATCTATCTATCTATCTATCTATCTATCCATCGTATATGCCAAATATGTACCATGCAAGATGATAGACACTTTGAGATGGGAGGGCAAACCTCAGAATCATCTGTTTGTACTCAGTCAGTGTTGTGTGACTGCTACTAAGAAATCCCTCAAATCCCCATAAGTCATGGATGGTGTGGTTAAGGCCCTGATCCGGAGCACAGGAGAGTAGGGGGTCATTGCAGTATGTAGGATGCAAGCTGTTCAAAGGATTTATAGATAAAAATGTTTTCGTCATGTAAGTTTCATTATCATGCGAATTAGGGTTCATCCACACTTCATCTTGTCTTGTGGTTAGAAAGCACAGCTATGATCAGTTTGCCCCACAGCTTTCTGCTGGAAAGCACACTCTTTACTTTGGAATTGGAACAAACAGCAATCCGCCTCCAGCATCACACTGAGTTGAAGAAGGTGGAGTTGGGATTGATACCTGTTTTTGCTGGTAACTGACTGTTTCTCCCACCAAGGAATGGATCACAAGCTACTGAAAAAGTTATCAGCCTCCCTTTAAGGACTGGTCCCCATTTCCTGTCATAAAGTCATGCGGGGGGCAGAAGGAGAGACTGAGCAGTGGCTCTCTCTTTGGGCTTTTGTTCCCTCCTCCCTTCCTTGGGAGGCAGTGTGGTACACCTGTTTGCTCTCCCTGTGTGTGGTGGCCCTTGAATGCCAGGACTCGTTATAATTCTGCACATTGACGACCGTCTGCTTACAGCCAGACGCTGGCTCCTCCGGGGCAGATTCATCACAGCACTCTAATCAATAAAACATGGAACCAATCAGCAAATGCCTTCAGTCCCAGGGGAGGTTGCATAATTATTTATCTGGTAATCGGGAGGGGGAATTATTTCAATGTAACGTTTGTGCTCCTGCAGGGCAAGTCCTATGGGGAGGAGCAACAGGAATGCCAGCAAAGCTTTGATTTTTACAAGGGTGGGGGAAACGGAAGGCGCTCACTGCCGCAGCAACAAATAATGCAGAATAGCAACAGGACTATTAACTGCTAACACGACGGACGTCCTTTCATTCAGCTTCCCATTTGCTACTCTCCTGCCTGGAATGATCTCCAGGCAGAGGTTCCGTTTGGTATTCCCTGTAGTATACAGTGTATACAGTGTATACACGCTGCAATATATGCCTGTGAGTCAGTTGACGTTTCATTTTGCATTATGTAAATCCAATAGAATCCTTTGCTCCAACCTGAACCTCAGCTATTCTGAAGACTCTCTTGCTAGCTAGAGAAATGTGGGGCCAAAAAAATGCTCTATGAAGTGCTCTTCCCCGGTCTAACTTCCAAGACTGTATGCAGGAAGCCCTGCTCAGAAAAAAAGGATATTTGTTATTGATGAAGTATTTGGGTGGAGGAGCGGAGGACTGAATTAAACCCCCTCCTGCCCCCTCCTCACAAAACAGCTGATCAGTAAGATTGCTGATAAACTCACAAGGATAGGAGCACTGTCTTAGCTGCTGTACACATATACATCTGGATCAAAATCCTAGTTATGTGAATTCTACTACAGAGAATTCTACTGTTGGACAGGGAATGCTGCTACACCATGACAACAGTGACAACTGAATTCTTGGACCTATTTGTCCTGCAAGACTAAAATGGTATGAAACAATTTCCAAACAGTATATATTGCAGGTGTACACATGCTGAGATTATTAACATTATTCCGACATTATTAAGCATGCCACCAACTGAGCTGGCATCCTTAAGATAAACATTGGGAAACCTATTTGAATATTCAAGAAACATACAAAATGTATAGAATGGATATTTCTCTCTCTCTGACTGGTCACTTTCTTTAAGTAAACTTTTGCTTTCCAATGCTTTCATGGCTTATTGAAGTTAGTACTGAGTCAAGAAGATTTAGGGCATTTCCATGGGGCAGAACTGTGGATGCTACTTATAAATGCAACCTTTTTTCCCCAGCATCCACATGGCACCATCCTCATTAAAATGTTATCTCATTCTCTCCAAATCCCCTGTTTAATCTGGAGTTATTGTTTCTGTGTTGTTGTTTTTTTAATTTACCAGATTTTTGTTTGAAAATGGTACATCTGATTAAATGGGAAAATAATATGGAGTGTTATTTTGATGTGGAATACATCAACTGGGTACTTACAAAACCTGCATACTTGAGCAGCATGGAAATCCCATCTGTGCTATGCCTTTAAAGCATTATTATACTACATTAAACAGTCATGGCTTCCACCAAAGAATCCTAGTTTGTTAGGGAGACCCCTATTCCCTTCACAAAACTACATTTCCCAGAGTTCCCTGGTAAGAGGGCTTGATTGTTAAACTGCGCTGGGAATGTATAATGCAGATGGGGCCTAAGTCTACAGTAAGCTGCCCTAGCAGTCTGTCATCATTCCAGTGGTCTAATAATTAACCCAAATCTGATTTAAGCCCTACTTTACCATAAAATATTACAAGAAACCAAGCTATTAGTTTTCAAATATAAGTCTTCCACTCACACAGCTTTAGCCCTGAACCCATAGCTCTTGTACTTAACATGAGTCATATCTTCTTGACGGAGAAATAGCAAAAAGCTTAAGAAACTGCGGGGAAAACAAAAAGCAGCAGCATGAAATACAGTTTCTATAGGAGCAGCATGAATCAGTGTCCCGGAATGGATGCATGAATAGTTCTCCCAGGCTTCCTAGAAATTATGTCAGCATCTGTTCAAATTTCCTTCAATAGCCATCTCTGGTTCAAATAAAATTTTAAAATAAGAAAAACAACTCCAATGCAAGCTACCCAGGACAGATCCTACCATCTTGCAAGTCTTTGGTATCTTATACTGTAATGCAGTTATGGCAATGCTGCCACACATTGTGTGTGTGTATGAGGATTTGCCACCCTGTCCACTCCACTTGTCAACCCCACACCAAACCCTCCACAATGCAATTTACTTGTTTGACCAAACAATAAATCATCCCAGCTTTCTCTCTTCTATTCTACAGCCCCATTTCACCAGTTTTCACCATGTCTGAGCCTTCTTCTCCCACCTCCTCTTCTGCAGCCCATGCTCCTGCATCTCTCCCCTACCACACATTGTAACTACAGAGCACCCTTTTCACCTTCTGCCCAAATATGAAGCCACACCTCCTATTCTGCAGCCCATTTCATACCCCCTCATTTCATCTTCACCCAATTCCCACACTTTCTTCCCTCCTTGTTTACAACCCTGCTTTGTATTCCCTGTTCACTCCTTCTTTCTCTTTCCTCCTCCCTTCTTTTCTCAGTTACCTATTGCACACAAACGACTCACATTTCCTTGCCTTCTCCTCTCTATTTTACAGCTCCTTTGCAAAGACACCACATTTTCATCTTCACCATGCTTTTCCTGCCTCCTTTTTTTAAACCTCCCTCTTGCACAGAGACCACCCCATTTCCATGCCTCCTCCCTATTCTACAGCCCTCCTAATTCTGTAGCTATATGTCTCTGTATTTTTAAGATGAATAGACTCTTAAGAACAAGCCCATCTGTTAGCTTGCTCAATTAGGGAAGATTAAATGATGGATATTGGATGTATATGGGTGTTTGGTTGTTCATAAAATACATGTTCCAATAATAAAATTGAATCAGGAACTTCATTTAAAGACAGCACACTGTGCCCAGGGTCGGAGGAAGGGGCTTGTGGTGGCTGTGGGGGCCACCCTTGGTGTCATCACGGAGGGGGGTGACAAAATGCCGGGTGACACTCACCGCGGGGCCTGCAGCGTGCCCGAGCCACTGCGTCTCCTGGGAGAGACGCAGTGGCTTGGGCACACGCAGCCTCCGCACTGCCCAAATGGTCCTCCCACTGCCCCCCCAGCTGTAGGGCGGCTGAGTGGGAGGAGGCAGGCAGACTCTGGAGGCCCTATAGTGTGCTCCACCCCTGTGGGGTGCTCATCCCACCCCTATAGGTCCCTGAGCGGCTTCCTCCGCCGCTGATTGTACCAGGAGTGAAAAGGTTTGAGTAAAGCAGCGACACTGAGAAGGAATAGTGGCTGTTTTAAACAATGGCAGAAATGAAAGGGCACGGGGAGGAAAAGAGTGGTGGTTTTAAGCAACAACAAAGGTTTGAGTAGAACAGGCAGGGGGGAACACTGAGAGGAAAATAGTGGTGGTTTAAAACTATTGCAGTGAGAAGGGAATTTCCTCCCAGACTTTATTTCCCAGACGTATGGCAGCCGTATCCCTTCCCCATCTATTCAGGCTTCTCCAGTTGTTTTGACCCACCACTTTCCCCCTCTCAGTGTTCTCCCCTTCTTGCTCCTATGCCACTACTGTTGCACAACCTGCCTTCTCTTTTGCTCCAGTCCCCTGACTTCATGCAAATTCTGGGTTGACATGAAGCACCTCAAAACCTCCCATGAGAGCTGCACTCTGACTTTATGCAAATTCATATTTGTGGCACTACTAATCCTCCAGTGGGGACTGCATGATGAAAGACTAGTCAGCAAACTTACCGCGCCTCGGGCCAGTGTCTCCAGCGCCGATCGTGTGGCGGGCCGGAGGGCAGGGGAGCGCATGCCCATACGCGTGCGCACACACTATTTCCAGCGCACTTCCGGTTTGGAGAAACACTGGAAACAGCTTGTGCGCATATGCATGGGCCTTCTCGGACCCAGATGTGCACTGGAAATAACGCTTGCACATGCGCAAACAACACTTGTGCATGCACACAAGCTATTTCCGGTGCTCTTCTGATCCAGAAGTGGGCAGCCGTGCTGCACAGCGCTGGTAAGAGCGGGCAGCGGCAAGGGATGCTGTGGGCCGGATAAATGAGTCCCTCGGGCCTTATCCGGCCCGTGGGCCTTAGTTTGGAGACCTCTGGACTAGTGCAAATATAGTACATGGATGGTTTAGATTGGTGGCAGAGGAAGGATTGGTAGGTAGAAGATTGTGGAGACAGTGCTTGGAGGAAGGTGGAAAGGGTTGGGTATTAGGAACAGACAAACCCCATCTAGCTGGGTATTTTCTACACTAGCTGGCAATAGCTCTCCAGAATTTCACACAAGACATTCTGTTTGGGACCTGTCTGTTCGTACGTAGAACCGTCTGCATGCAAAGCAGATGCTCTGCCATTTTGCTATGGCACTGCATGCAGCAGTTATGAAGATCCATGGACCAGATACAGCATTTTATCATTACTTCAAGCGTCCAAGATTTTGGATTCATTATCATTTTGAAGTGAGTAGTCACTGAGGCGAACTGTGATTAAACAATGTATTCCAGGGATCTCTTGGGAAAACTAGGATGATGCATGGTGATCTGTGCCTTGAGGCAGAGAAAAAGGCTGGTAATGGAGTCAGCATGGTAGGAGATTCTTACATGATCCACTAATGAGTGTGTGGGCACATGGGCATAGCAAAGGGGGGGCAGGGGGCAGCTGACCCCCCAGTCAATCAAAATCTATTAAAAATAATACAAATCTGAGGTTCTGCCCCTGTAACAAAAGCCTGTCCCCTCCTAACAAGAGCCTGCCTGCCCAGCAAAACTCCTGGCTTTGCCCATGTGTACGTATGCATGCTTTTATCAACAAAATGTTGAATGGTGTTTTCTTCTTTATACCATTAGAACTCTTTATCAAAACGGGAGAGGGAGAAAGTGAGTGAGAGGGGAAGAGAAGGGAAGCACTGACAGCTGATCTTGTAGGCTTTGGTGCCACCTGCTGCATGCTGTCTCTCACTGCAGCAAGGCTAATAAATATAGTAAGAAAAGCCCTTTGAACAAGACTGGAAAATGTTGCATTTTAAAGAAACTATCTGTTGCTACTGGGCAGCATTTGCCATTTCTAGAATTGTGATGTGAGCAAGTTTTGGGCAAACTAATTCCCTGTCCTCTGATCCTTTACAAACCTTGACATCTCCAAATGCTCACAGCCAAATGATCACTTTAATTCTTGCTAATTCATTTCAAACCCAAAGACACAGCATGCTGAATTTCCCTGCTCTGTAATGGCAACATTCTGCTCTTTCCTTACAAACCTGCCCAACCGTAATGTTTTTCAAACATAACAATTCACATTTCAAGCATTGTTTGAATTGTTGTTTTTAATTTTTTACCACTGAGAATTTTGTTTGATTGATGAAATGTGAATGGAAAGGGAGAAAGGGCTTCAAATAGCTTAGCATTCTTAGTTTCAAGAATACTCTGTTGTAAGGTAGAGAGATGTAGATCTTAGCAATCAGTAAGGAACTTGCAGGTTAATAAAAAGTGGGTGGAATATGCTGTGTAGAGAAGTTGTGGAATTAGTAAATCACTAGGGGCATATACAAGACAAGATTCAGTTCTGATCCCACTTTGGCACTTCAGAAAGTGAGATGATTCAGCTTGGACTGCTTGGGAGGAAACTCACTATGTATTGGATTCAAATCAAAACATCTCTTTAGAAAATACGGCGCTTTGCGTAGTCCCATTGCAAAAATGGGGAGAGCAACAAACAGGCACAATATTTTAATGATGATTCGATGAAAATTGTAGGCACAGGTGTCCCTATGGATGATGCCAGCCAATTTCAGACAAGTAGGTGCTGGGCTTGTGTGCGCGCACTCACATTTGCATGCACACACACAATTAGCCTTTACATTTTGTGTTTTGTTTTTTAAAAGTATCATTGCATATAATATTTTGGTTTTTGAAATCAGACCGAATTTCTGCTGCTCCTGAGAGAATGAAGCCTACCAACATACAGACAGATGGGTTCAGATTTTGTGTGTGCAATGTGAGTTTTTAAAGTTTGGGAGACAAAGATTCACTTACCCCTTGGGATTCGGGGTGGGTGAAATTTGTATAAATTGGCACATGTCTCTAGGTACATAACCGGAAAAAAATTAAGATGGATAGGTGTAGAGGTTAGGGAGTGTAGGCATTTTTAGGCGTTTTGTTTCTTCATTATTTGCATGTTTTCTACCATTTGGGTGAAAATCAACCAATATGTCCCATCAGTGTGAGAATTTCTACCAGCATAACAGGACGTCTCTCACTCTCTCCCCTCTGTGCATTCTCTGTAGCCTCCCCAAATCTCTCCAGGGGGTTTGTGGGAACCCTTCTAACAGATTCAGAAGGTGTGCAGCAGGAGGAGCAGCAGGGGAAAACATCCCATTGCACATATCATATGTAACATTAGGTGTGGTGCAGCTCAAGTTGTGACTGCCAAGGAACAACTGAGAGCCTTAAGGTGTATTGTTTCTGAGCAAGTGAGACTGGAATCAGCTGCGCTGTAGAGCTCCCAATCAGTAACACTGTAGTTCAGTCAATCTCTGTCCAAAGTAGGGATTGCACTAAGCACCAACCAGCTGGTTGGAAGCCTTAGGTGGAAAGACTTCCTTTACCCGTATGGTTTGTTTTCAGTTGATGGCAGCAAACTCCATTTCCTTTGCCAGCAAACCATGAAGGCAAAACATTATTTACCATGGTGACTGATCCCACTGGTCAGAGTGGTCTGTGGTGGTTGGGAAAGGTCGGGATCTAGCCTGCTGGCCAGTTCCAGTTCCCAACCCCTGCTTTAGCAGGAAAGTGGTGCTCTGCCCTTCACTCTACCAGATGACCAGTATGTAAGCGCTGGGTGAGTTTGACTTACATTCTGGGAATTCAATGGAACTTCACATACCTAGTTGGGGAGCTGGTGCCAGCAGCCACCCACAGAGCAGCATGGCTGTCAACTTACAGATTTGAAAACAAGGGACCAGCAGCCTTGAAAATAAGGGACCAGCAGCCAAAATAAGGGACCTGCAGCCTCAACTGTTCCAGGCACTCCAGTCTTCCTGTCCTCCTGCAGTCTGGTCAAACTCATGCTGGTAGCTTCGAGAACACTGTCCAAGCAACTTTGTAACCAGAGGTTCAACTGAATAGAATCTGAATCACATGCACCACAAGGCCTATGCAGCCTCAACTTAAGATGGCTCCCCGGCCTGGCTTTGCACTGCAAAGTTTGCAGCAGCATGTGCAACAAAATGGCGTCCAGCATTCAAAAAACCCCTCAGCTTGCATTAACTAGCCACACACAAGGCATGCAAGCTCCACCCCCCAGTCGTTCTTAGACTTCTTATTGGGTGAGCAACACAGCCAAGCAACACAGTTGGAGCCTCCCTCCTCCCTGGCCGGCAGGGAGGGAGGGAGAGGAGCTGCTTCCTTTGAAACTTAAGGGGCATCATTTAAGGGACATTTAAGGGACATCCATCAATAAGGGACAGCAGCGGGACATGGCGCTGGAATAAGGGACTGTCCCTTCAAATAAGGGACACTTGACAGCTACGCAGAGCAGGCAGCAGTAGGGCACCAGGCATCTCCCAGTTAGTGCTGCCTCTCAAGCCATTCTTGGATGCCCTAATCACTGCAACTTTCTTTGTTCCCACAGACACACAGGTACAAAGTTCAGTAAGAAGATATCAGTACTCCTTCTACAATCATTTCAAAAAGCATTATAATTGGAAATAAGGAGAGACATATTAAAGTTATTCCATTTAGGTTAAAAACAAACAAACACCTATACTCTCCTCACTTACGTTGCTGGCATTTTACTTTTGGGGAAATGGATCCATTTTCACAGACACAGTGTCGTGCCTTTGTGCTCCTTCAATTTGTTCCTGAAGCTTCAGGGAGAGACTGATTTGCTTTGGGCACCCTTGAAGGACATTGTCTTTGGATAAGTCACATCCCTCTCTGAAGAGTCCAATTTGGAATTCAGGGTTCATCCAAAGCAAATGCAAAACTTATCTTGCTACATAATAGAATTGGAAGGATGTCATCATGCTGCAGTTTGCATGGCTGCCAACAGGTGGTAGAATAGCAGGTAGGTGGCCCAGGTAGGCAAGTAAGGAAGTGGGAGTGCAGATCAGCCAAGCAACAGAGGAACAGGTAGGATAAATTGGGCTAGCTCTCTAGCAACCATTATGGCTGTCAGTACATACCTCACACTGATGCCATCATTTCTGCCTCAGTGATATAGGAGGTCAGGGAGGAGAGAAGTAGCAGCAGAACAGAACAGAACAGTTGCTGGGGAGCTGCCCCAGTCTGTCCTGTCTATTCTTCTGTGGCTTGTCTGGGCTATGGTTTGGCTAAAGTGAAAGTGGAAGTGTAGCTTGGCTGAGCCTGTAAGTGAGTGAGACCGAGGGTGGGTGGGGCGGAACGAGGTGGATCAAGGGAGACAGGTGGGACATCAAGGTGGAAAGGATCGGCATGGAATGAGCTTTGCAAACTTTCTTGTGTATGTATTACTGCTGCTGCAGGCAGGCAGGAGGTAAACAAAGGCTGCGGTCTTCCTTCTCTCTCTTCAGGTGGGGAGAATGAAGGGGAGGAAAGAAGCTTATTTTTCTACTTTGTGTTGCCCCAAGAAGAGTGAGAATGAAGCCTGCAATTAAAAATGCAGGCTTTCTCTCTCTTTGTGCAGCAATGGCAGTTGCGAGTTGGAGAGGGAGATTCAGTCTCCCCTCTCCCACACTGCCAGTGGTTACAGTGAAATTCAAATGAATGGATAACAAAATGGAATCAATTTTAATGAGCAAACAGTGGAATGAATGACGGTTTAAATCATTATTGCATGCCCCTAATACGAATCACATTCTCAATTTTCATTTGCCTGCAGAAACGGGTATATTCTATTCCAAAGACAGCCTTTTCACCATTTGAGGTATGAAATGCTTGCATGTTTTGTATGTTGTTACAAAAGAGTTCCTGTCTGGTGTAGTGGCAAACATTTAAAAAAATGTTTCTTGACACTGGAAGTCTGGCAAAGGCAAGAAAAAGGATCCCGAAGTGAGAATTGAGCTCAGTGCTACCAGGAAGAAGTTATGAATCTCCTGGGGCAATGGAGTGTTGATTAGCAAATCTGTAGGTGGTAATACTGGGCTCTAAACACAATATCACACTTCGCATGCAGTAGGAAAGGTTCTGTTTTAAAAAGAAATAGGGGCTGGAATCCATGAGAAGTGTTAGTAATTAGGTGTATAAATCTGATTTATATTTACTTACGTGTGGCAGGGTAAGGGTGCATTTACATGATATTCAGAGAGGTTGGTTCTGTCTTTAAAAAATAATAATACACAGGGCTTTGCTAAAAAGTACACATTGCTTCAAGCGCTCTGATTTTCACTCCTTTTGCAAAAGTGGGTGTTGCCTGCCATCTAGTGGCACACCTGCATTTGGTCTCTGTACTTTAGCAAGAATCTATTCTTTTGCCACAAGGTGGAGAATTGGCACAAATAAGGAACTGGCTAGCATTTAAGAACTAATCTGTTAATAGTTCAGCAGTTAAAGAGCAGCAAATCTCTTTATCTGATCTATAAGTCTCATATGTAATGAGAACTTATTAAGAAATAACACATCTTCTAAAATGGAAACAATGAGAAAAATGAGAATCTAACAGGAAGTTTGTGTATTGCTTAAGCCCGCAGCCACCAACATAGCATCTGTGGGCGCAGTGACATCCTTAAGGTCTTCACCTGGCACCCACAAAGCCTCTGAACCTCCCCACTCACCATCTCCTTGGTCATGAAGTAGTGAGGGTGGTAACCTCTCCCTCCTTGAAGTAAAGTTAAAAGCCAGTGCCAAGCTTAACCTCTGATCTCCAAAAAGTTAACAGGCCTAATTAAGCAACATGACTTGCACAGGCCCAGGTTTTGCTTAAAATACAATGGCAAATCCTAAATCACAGTCTAGAGCAGGGTTTCCCAAACTCAGGTCTCTAGCTGTTTTGGGACTACAATTCCCATCATCCCTGAGCTCTGGTCCTGCTAGCTATGGATGATGGGAGTTGTAGTCCAGCAACAGCTAGAGACCCAAGTTTGGGAAACTCTGGTCTAGAGGAAAACATAAACAACTTCTAAATCCGAATTTTGTTTTCCCCGAATATAACCTGGGGCCAAGCAGAATTAAAAGGGCACAACTGAGGGAGAGGATTTTGAGTTCACAGGGTTGGGGTGGGGAATTCATGAGGACTGAGGGGGAGAATCCCCACCACACTTTATATGTTTAAAAAATGCCCTGGCAAATATGCCTCTGATGTGGGAATTACAAGTGGGGAGACTGTAGTTGTGCCCAGATCCTACTTTTAGGCTTCCCATGGGTATCATAGATGTTTGTCTTTGGCTGGAACTATGTGGGGGACATTCCTTGGGTGCCAGCCACAGTAGTGGGAGTCACTGGACCTCGCTCGTACCAGGTGGCACTCGAAGACGGACGCTTGTGGCGACGGCACATAGACCAGCTTAGGCGCAGGGTTGGGGACTTGGACACTACCGTGGTGCCCCCAACTGCGCTTGCTGCTCAAGAAGAGACACGTACAGATGGCGAGGCCCCACCTACACCTCCCTCGCAAACTGCCAGCGTGGAGCCGAACCAAGCCGCTTCAGAGGGTCTGCCAGACTTACCACAGACTCAGACCACTCCACTTGCGGAGGCTCCACCCACAGCAGTGGATCCAGGGGAGTTGGTTCCAACGCCACCTAGGGTCGCACCACAGCCTCAGCAAGAACTGTGTGGCCCTCTGGACTTGGCTACCAGTCCCCGGCGGTCTGGCAGAGTTTCCAAGCGCCCAACTTATTTAAAGGACTATGTTGTTGGACATGTATCACTGTTGGTCTAAGTATGGGAAATGTAACCGATATGCTTTTGTGCCTAATTGAACCATTACGCGTAGTGCTGTATATAAGGAAACCATTACGATTGTAACTAACGCCTTATCTCGGTGGGGAGGGGTGTTATGTGGGGAGGGGTGTTATGGGCCAGCAGGGGGATACTGTAGATAGTTTTCACTCAGGTCTGTAGATAGTTTTCACTCAGGTCCACGTCAGTTATTTTAGGCGGGAAACGCTGGGCTGTTGTTGCTACAATGTTGACAGCCGGCTGCCTATAAAAGCAGGTCGGCTGAGCTGTTTGCAGTCAGTTCTATTCCAGCTTACAAAATAAAGAGCTGCTTTGGAGAAATCGCTGTGTCGTCTGCTATGTCAACCAACAACTTAACACCATCAATTTGATTTTAATTAATTTTTATAATTAAATGTTTTTAGAATGTTGTACTATTTTATTGTTGTTAGCTGCCCTGAGCCTGGCTTCGGCTGGGGAGGGCGGGATATAAATAAAATTTATTATTATTATTATTATTATTATTATTATTATTATTATTATTATTATCTTGTTGGCCACTGTGAGAGCAGGATGCTGGGCTAGATGGACCTTATCTGGCAGGCTCTTCTTAGGTTCTTACGATGAAATCTGGAAACACCAGGGAGATCTGAACGTGGACTCTTGCATTGCTGTATGTTAGCCTTCACCAACCTGCTGTGCTCCAGTAGTTTTGGACTACAACTCCCACCAGCGCCAGCCAGCACATGCTGATGGGAGTTGTAGTCCACAACATCTGGAAGGCACCAGGTTCATAAAGGCTATTGTGTGCAATGATGCTTGTGCTTACTGTATTCCTTGATGTGTCTTGGGAACAAAGCAGAAGTAGGTAAAGAGAAACAAGTTATGCAGCTGGAGCAAGAACACAGAGGAAGGGACATATTTCATCTCCCCTCCCCTTGCGGCCTGGAGAGCTTGGGGTTTTACACATGCCAGCACCTCAGCTAGAAGTCATTTCTCTAGTCTGCTGACTCTGTTTGCCAGGGTTTCTGAAGATGAAATCTTTATTATCAGGGAGGCTTAAAAGGGGGGGGGAGGGATACTGTTAATTCCATTTTCAAGGTCATGCTTTGAAAGTTATTAATTTCTTTCTTCCAAGGCTCTGTACTCAGTTCCAAGGCTTTGGGGATTTGCAGCTGGTACTTAGTAGGCTACACTTAGGGATTTTTCCTCCTGCTTCTCTGCTGTACAGGGAAAAATATCCCCAATTTCACTGCTAGAAGCATCAAGTTCATAATGCTCTATTTGCATCCTATTCTCATTCTAAGGGCTTGCCCACACTTCCGCTTGTCCTGTTGCTTTCCTCTGGGAAAACCCACTCTCCGCTGCTGAATTGGAGCAAACGTTAATCAGCTTTTCTGCAGAAATTAGGTTTTTCCTTACAGAAAGTTGAACCCATAACTGTTGTTTATAAATGCTTATGGATCTTTGCAAGAGAGTAGTTCAGGAACTTAGATATATGTGGAAGAGGGAATTAGAATATTTTATATGGAATGTTCCTTTGGATTTGAAATTGAGATCAATCCAGAAAAATAAATATTTTCAGGCACACTGGACTCCACAACATAGGAAGGTATTGCCCATTACAGATATAGTTGTGGTGCTGCAAATGTCTCATTGAGGCATATAGTGTGGGCTTGTACAGTGATATATTCTTTTTGGTCTGAAGTTGCTGCTGTATCAATTTTGCATTGGCAAAATCCTTGCTATTTGCAGATGCTCAGGCACTTTTAAATTAAATTCCCATCATACAGGGATTAATGACAGGAAGGACAACAAAAGAGGATTTTGCAAGCCCTTATGATCATCAAGGGATTTATACTTCAATAGACCCAATGTCTATCATGCAATGATCTGAGGACCTAACTGCCTTGGCTTCATTTCAACATATTTCTTTATAGATATCAGTGTCATGTGGATACCTATTTGGACATCTGGAGGGCTTATATCAACCTGTATGTTTAACTTAAGATGGATGTACTGATGTTTATTCTATCTTCAATGTGCACTGGTGGTAATTATTAGTATTCTTCTTTTGCTTTCATATTATTAATTTTCACAATTCTTTCCTTTTCCTTTTCTCATTGTTAAATTTGCAAATAAAAAACAAGCATACTTCATTTTCTCCTTGATCTTACTTGTTGGCAGGGGTAGCCAGTGTAGTTTCCTCCAGAAGTTACTGCACTCAAACTCCCATTAGCCCCACCAGCATGACCAATGGTCAGGCATGGTGGGAGTTGTAGTCAAACCATCACAGCGCCTACCCCTGATCTAAAGTTCCATTCACACTTCAGTGTCAAAAAGCATTTGACTTTGTGGAGTCATAGGGAGCAACGGTCTTAGACAGTAGGTCTCAGTGTTGCTGCATAAGCAACATATTGATAATAGTAAACAGCTGAAGATATCAGTGGTCCATTAAACCATACTACACTTTTCAAAGGGTACAATATGTTCTCGCTAATTAGCTACCCAATGGCCCACACAGAGAGATTGACAGAGAACACTTCTGTATTTTCACTTTTGTGAATGCTATTGTATCACCCTGTCACACTGTGTTCTGGTCACTTGACTGTTTGTGGGCGGCATTCTGTAATTTTCTTCTGAAGAAATTTGTCTTGCCATTGCTTCTCTCTCACACTAAGATCACATTGCATTTGCTCAAAGAGCATGACAGAACTTTTAAGACTGATGAAATCCCTCCACTCTACAAGAACAACTTGTACTGTGGCAATTCCCCGAGTGGGAGGATATTTTCAAGCAGTGCTGAGACTACTTGAACTTCCCTCGAGTGCAAGGCAGGGCACCGCACAACTTCAGAATAAGTAATCTACTACTGAAGTGTCTCCTCACAACTGCAGTTTAAATCACATTTGCCACCAATGTCCTGCCTAGAACATGATCTCATTTGCCGCTGTAGCAAGGATGGGGAACTTGTAGCCTTCCAGATGTCGTTGCACTCCAACTCCTATCAGTCACAGCTAGTGTAGCTGATGAACAGGACTGGCATCCAACAACAGCTGGAAGCCACAGGCTCCTCATCCCTGCCCTATAGCCACACTAATAACTTGTGCACAAAGAAGATTCCATTGACTCTGACACTTTTTGTTTAGTTTTTCTTTTGAGATCTGAATTTTGAACTAATGATCTCAATGAACTGGTTCCTCTTCAACAACTAGAGTTTCTAGGAGAGTTCATCAGGTTAAGATTCCAGTATGGATAGCATTGTTCTGTTGGTGCAAGCGCTTATTCTGAACCACATTATGTCCTATATGTCAAACCTCTCATTTGCTGCCTAACATTGGCAGCGGGATAGACAAGAGCTTTGTGCAAGCTAGGTGGAGAGGAGGGAAAATAGATGCTGAATGCATATATAAATGCATATCCAAGTGTGGATGTCTAGGAGCATTGCATTCCTCTCAGTGGAATGCACATTTTCTATTCCAATGCACATTCCCACTGTTCAGCAGTGCAATGGACTTCCTCAGAAGGTGATGTACTCCCCTTCATTGGAGGTTTTTTAGCAGAGGCTGGGTGGCCGTCCATCAGGGATGCTTTATAATTCTATGATTCTGACATGCTAATATTATTGCTATTGTTGTCCCAAGGCAATGTAAAGATAGTTAAAAACAGGGGGGGGGGGGACCATTTAAAACAAAACTGCACTGGCATGCCAACACAATGCACATCAATTTGTGCAACAACTTCTCAAAGTAAGAAGTAAGAAGAATCCCACATGCACAGAAGTTGTTTGGGAAAGTAGGGTTATCTTGGACACTAGACCAGAGGTGGGAAACATTTTGGCTCCACAGGCAAAGGGATCATCCTCACTGGCCAAATTGGATCCCTCGGTGAGCCAGGATTGGTCTGTAGGCCAGAGATTTTCCACCCCTTTTCTAAACCTCTTCAGTCATTCTCCTCCACGTGTATTCTAAACTATGGAGCAGGGCTTCCAAATACTGTCCTCCAGCCCTGGCACCAGCAGCCCATCAGTCTCATCCCCTAACACCCATGGGTTGATAACAATATATGCAAAGAGGAGCCTATGTGTGCACTGTGATTCCTGGATTAGCTAACACTTGACAGGAAGCACAACTGTGGCTTCTGTTTGCTTGAAAGCCTATGGAGGTATGACTCTTTCTGCACAGGCTCTGTTTTGCAGATGTCACATAGAACACAGGGATGCTAGGAGATAGGGCCCCACCCACCTCACTCAGTCATATGTAGTTCTCTGAAAAACAATCACCTTTCACCATCCTTGGCATCTCTGAGCAACTTTACTTAAATTATGGGGCTGCTTCAAAAATAGAAAATGAGCTGGGCGAGTATCACAGAGACCAATATACAGTTTGCAGGCACATTGGACATCTTCTACAGTATGCTTATTCTGAAGTAGATGGGTGGGTGTTTTGGATCAGGTTAGCCATATTGATTTGTATGCTGTTGGTGGATTATTGTCATTGTCCTGTTGGGCTGTGTATGTGATAAAGGGGAGCCATACCGGGGTGAAGGCGTCTTCTTCTGTTTGTCCCCGTGTCAGTTTCAGTTTATTAGTTAGTTTTTCTAGTAGAGCTGTTTCCCATACTATTTGGTACCATTGGTCCATGCTTACTCCTGACAGGTCTCTCCAGTGTCTGGTTATGATGTTTCTGGCTGCTGAGAGCAGGTGGGTTATGAGTTCTTTGTGGTGTAAATGGGCATTGTTGTCTTGGAAGATGTTTAGTAGGGCCAATTCTGGGGTGATGTCTATTACTTGCTTAGTTATTTTACATATTTCTTGTATGGCTGTTGTCCAGAATAGTTGAATTTTGGGACACTCCCACCACATGTGGAGGTATGTGCCTGAGGAGGTGCACCCTCTCCAGCATTTTGGTGAGGTTCCTGGGTGTATTAGCGCTAGTTTCCTTGGTGTTAGGTACCACCTGTAGGTGAGTTTCAGTGTGAGTTCTTTTCTTTTCGTTGATATGGATTTAAAGGGGGGTTTAGACCACAATCTGGTCCATTGAGTGGGGTTAATCTCATAGCCTATGTCATTCTCCCATTGTTTTTTGATTGTGTCTAGGGGATTTGCGGGATTTTGGAGTAGTATTTTGTATATTGCGGATACCGTCCCTTTACCGTTTCCCTTTGTTGTTAGGAGGAGGTTTTCGAAGGTTGTCAGGGGCCTAGTTGCTGCTGATTTTACTGTTGGGTTGTTTAAGAAGGCATGTAGTTGGTGTTGTGTTAACCAGGTCATTTGGGTGTCTTCTAGTTTGTCTTGTATTTCTTGTGTTGACAAGGGTTTGTTATTTTTATAAAAGTCTATTAGGCGATATGAGCCTTTGGTTCGCCAGGTTTTTGTCTGGAGGTTTTGTGCTGCATGGTAGAATAATGGGTGGTACGCCAGGGGGATTAGTGGGGATGGGGTTGGGGATAGTTTGCCTATTTGTGTTTTCCATGCTTTGAGCATGGTCTGTGTGTACCTGTTAAGTGTTGTGGGAATTTTCTTTAGTTTGTTTGGGAGGAGTGGGTATGTTGTGGTGCAGGTGTTTTCAATTGTGTCCCTCTCTAGGTGTACCCATTGATTTGTCTCACCTTCTAGTATATATGGGATTATATGGCGTATTTGGTTGGCATTGTAATATGCTTCTATGTTGGGGATTCCCCATCCTCCTTCTGAGGTGGGGAGGTGCAGGTATTTGGGGCTTATTCTTGGTTTTTTATGTGAGAAGATGAAAGAGTGCAGTTTTCTCTGCCAACTGCGAAGTTGGGTTGAGGGGATCCAGATTGGGAGGGTTTGGAATAGGTAGGTTAGTTTTGGGAGTGTGATCATTTTGATCATGGCTATTTTGTCTGAGAGAGTGAAATTCATGTTATTCCATCTCTTTAGGTCTTTGTTAATTTGTCGCCACAGGGGCTTGTAGTTGTGGAGGTACAATTTATTGAGGTTTCTGGTTATTTGTACCCCTAGGTATCTGAACTTGGTGTGGCAAAGTTTTATTTTGGTGACCTTCGTGAGTTCTTTTTGGGTGTGAGGAGGGGTGTTGAAGCACATAGCTTCTGACTTTGTAAAATTTACCTGTAGGCCCGACACCATTGCAAATGTGTTGAGTTCTCTGATTAGGGAGGTTGCTGTGCTTATGGGGTCTGGTGTTGTGACCATTAGGTCATCTGCAAAGAGCCCTAATTTATAGGTTCTGCCTTTTATTTCCACTCCCTTGATGTCTGTGGCTGCTCGGATGCGGATTGCTAAGGGTTCCAGAGCCAGGATAAATAAGAAGGGAGACAGTGGGCATCCTTGTTTCGTGCCTCTTTGGATAGCTATAGTATTAGAATCCATATTGTTAGTTCTGCATTTTGCTGAGGCTTGGGAGTATATTTGTTTGAGGATTTGTAGGAAGTTGGGGCCAAATTTCATGTTAGTTAGTACTGCTAATATGTATTTCCACTCCAAGCAATCAAAGGCTTTGAGGATGTCTAGGGACATAATTGTCAATGGGAGTTTGGTTGCCTTGCTGTGTTCGATCAGGTTCAGTAGTTTCCTGATGGGGTCTGTTATATTGCGGCCAGGGACAAAACCAGTCTGGTCTGGGGCTATTAACTTGTGTAGGAAGATTTTTAGGTGGTTGGCCAAGATTGATGTGAATATCTTGTAGTCTTGGTTTATTAATGAGATTGGGCGGTATGATTCTACTTTGAGGCTGTCTTTTAGTGGTTTTGGGATGGAGACTATTTTGGAGTGGGTCCAGGTTTTGGGGATGGGGCCCCCTTTTATGATGTCGTTGAATAAGCGGGTCATGTGGGGCATCAAGGGTTCTTTGAATTTCCTATAGAATTCTGCTGTGAAGCCATCTGGGCCTGGGGCTTTGTGTGGTTTCAGGTTTTTGAGGACCGCATCTATTTCCTCTGGGGTGATAGGGCTGTCCATGAATTCCTGTTCCTCATCAGTTAGGGTAGGCATGGTCAGTCCTGCTAGAAATGTTCTGATTTCCTTCTCTGGTGGGTTATGGGAGGTGTATAGGTTGGAGTAGAATTCTGCAAATTCTGAGGTTATTTCTTCGGGGGAGAATGTTATGTTGCCGTCTTTTTTGGTGATGCAGTGTATTCTTGTTTTGAGTGCTTTTTTCCTACATCTATTTGCTAGTAATCTGGAGTTTTTCCCTCCATATTCGTAGAAACGTTGTTTAGAGTATAGAATGTTGATCATTGTTTTGTTAATTTCTAGGGAGTCTAGTTCTCTCCTTTTTTGTTCTATAAGTTTGAGGAGTTTTTTAGATCCTGTTTGTTTGTAGCGTGATGAGAGGGCTGTGATGTCTTGTTCTATTTTGCTAATTTTTGAGGAGGTTTGTTTTTTAAGGAATGTTTTCTCTTTTATGCAAGCTCCTCTGGTGACCGCTTTCATTGCGTCCCATAGGAGGGGGGTTGTTATATTGTTTACATCATTTTCCTTGAAGTAGTTTTGGAGGGTTTTTGTGAGACTCTCTCTAATTTGTTTGTTTGTAGTTAGGATGGGACTGAAGGACCATGATGGGGTGGTTTGTGTTCCTTCTCCTATTTTAACGATGACTTCTACTGGGGCGTGATCTATGATTTTAATGTTACCTATGTTTGTTGATTCTACTGAGGGGATCAGACCCTGTGTGAGTAGAATGCTGTCCAGTCTGGACACTGTATCATGGCGTCCTGATTGGAATGTATGGCTGATGTCTCCCGGGTTTTGCTCACCCCAAATGTCGTAGAGACCCCTGTTTTTTAGCATTTTTAGTAACTTGTAAGAGTTCCTAGTTGTTGGGGGTTTCCTTCGGAGGAAGGTTGCCCATGGGGTTGTGGGGTGGATATCTTTCAGGGATAAACCTTTCATATTTAGATTGAGGTCCCCTCCTAGGATTGCTTCCCCTTCAGAGAAGGAGAGGAATTTGTTTAGTGTCTTCTGGAAGAATTCTAATTGTTTCGTGTTTGGGGCATATATGGAGCCGATTGTCAGTTTGATTTTGCCATCTAGTGTCCCTTTAGCGAAAATGAATCTGCCTTTTTTGTCCTTGAGGACTGTTGTGGCAGTGAAGTTCAGGTCTCTACTGAGTATTATGGCTACACCACGAGCTTTCCCTGAGCCTTGTGCGACCCACTGTTGACTGAAGCGGGGGTCGCTCAGGAGTTTACTGCCTTTGGGTGGGTTGTGTATTTCTTGTAGGAAGGTGATGTGTGGTTTCATGGTGTTTATGTATGAGGTGATGCGTTTTCTTTTGATGGGGTTTCCCAGCCCCCTCACATTTAATGTAATTGCTTTTAGGTTAGCCATCTTGCTTATCTATTATGTGGGGCGATTCCCTGCCAACCCGTTCGGGTTGTCTTGTGTCTCTCTCTTCGTGTTGTTTAAAGAACCAGTGGGGTTGCGCTGACCTAGGGTGTGGTGGGTGGGGGGTTAGTGGGATTAAAGTGAGATTTGGGTTAAAGAGTAGGGGGTAAGTTGTAGGGAGTTTCCTATATGTAGTCATATAGGTGTTTGTTTGGGGTATTTTGGGCCATCTGGCATTTAGCCGGTTGGTCCTAGGTCTCAGCTGGTGTGGAAGGCCATGTTCAAGGACAGGCCATCCCCCCTGTTGTCTGCGATAGGGGGTGATCAGCGAGACAGTGTGAAGTACCTTTGTAACGTCGCTGTCAGGTATAAGGTTCGTAAGCAATGTTGCCAATGTTATAAGCAACATTGTTGGTGTGTTGGGGTGGGGATGTGGGTGCTGGTACGCTCTGGTGCCACCATATTGCTGGTTGGGTATCAGATTTTAGCCTGATTGTGGGTTGTGTTATACTGGACATTTTTAAAAAATTGTTTTACAAAATTTTGACTGCGTCAGATCAACATGGCTACCTACCTTATTCTGCAGTAGGCCCCATTAAAAAGTTACCATTGGAGTTGGCCCTCAGAAAAATAAAACTTGATTTCAATTCGGTTTTGAAACTTTTTAACCTTCTTATAACAAACCTTACCACTTTTTTTACATCATCTCCTCAAAAGGCGAAAGTGGCGCATTGCAGTACTGGGGCCCCTTGGTTTAACACCTCTTGCAAACAAGCAAGATCCCTTCTTCATTCTATCTATAATGAATACAAAAACTCTAACGCCCAGGCTCTACCACCCTCCTATTTACAAGCCAAAAGAGCATACAAACAGACTTTAAAGCTGGCCAAACGCGAGTGGTACCAAAAGCGTTGGCGAGCCTTGATTGCGGCCTCTAGATCCCGCAGACCACAGGAATTTTGGGCTCTGATAAACAAAAGAGGAAGGAAGTACCCATTGGCGATTATCCCTGCACCCACATGGGAACAATTCCTGAGTAAATATTTCTCTTTGGCAGAGGAATCCAACTCACCCACGGAATTCCGAGCCGACCACCTACCTTTGTGGCCCTCTACCGACCCAGAACTGATAATGGACTTGATACTAGATCTGAAAACGGGCAAAGCCCCTGGGCCGGATCTAGTCCCTGCTGAGGCTATTGCTGCGCAACCGAGGTGGTGGGCTGAAATTCTGGCCAAAGTCTTTGATGCAATTAATTCTACGGGGCTTATCCCTAGGTCATGGAAGGAGGCCATGATCATACCAGTCCATAAAAAGGGTCCCCCTGCTGACCCAGAGAACTATCGGAACATCAGCCTTTTGTCTATCATCGGGAAAATCTATGCAAAATTTTTGCTGTCTAAGCTGTCCCATTGGGCATACGACTCAAATTTGATTGGCCACGAGCAAGCGGGCTTCAGGAACAACTATTCGACCACTGACCATATGGTAATTATGTATCATCTTGCCAGAAAATATTCTGCCCTGAGTCGGGGGCGCCTATGTGTCGCTTTCATAGACTTAAAGGCCGCCTTCGACAGTATCCCAAGAAACTGTCTATGGAAGAAATTAGAGAGATGGGGTATAGATAGAAGGCTGTTATGGCTTATAACCCAATTACACCACGGCTCGTCGGCTAGAGTGAGACTCACACCGGCGGGAAACCTATCCAATGAGGTCCCAATAAATAGAGGAGTGCGCCAAGGCTGCATTTTGGCCCCACTCCTCTTCAACTTGTTTATTAGCGACATGAAGCTCTTTCTGAGTGAGTCTCAAGCCAACATTCATGCCTCCCGCCTAGCTGATTTTCGCTGCCCTCTGCTCTTATATGCTGACGATGCAGCGATCCTTTCCTACTCTAGAGTTGGTTTATGCAGAGCTCTAAAGATTTTTGCGGCTTATTGCAAACTCAACCATCTGACAATTAATCATGGAAAATCTAAAGTACTGGTCTTTACCAGGTCTCGGAAAACTTACAGCTGGAAGTTAGATGGAGTCCAATTAGAACAGGTTTTCAAATTTAAATACCTGGGAGTTTTTTTTCACTACAACCTAAGCTGGAAGCCACAGATACAGTACTTACTGAACAAAGGGAAAACAATACTTTACACTCTACTCCAATTTTTCGCGGTCGACGGAGCCTCCCACATCCCTTCTGCACTGAAGGTGTACCACGCAAAAGTGGTTTCCACCCTCTGTTATGCTGCCCCACTCTGGGCCCCAGGGTCCAATTTAACATCGTTGGGGACATTGCAGAATCAGTTTCTCCGTCGCCTCCTGAAACTCCCCATGTGTGTGAGCAATGCAGCCATACATCTGGAGTTAAGGATTGCATCATTGGAGACTGTCATCTGGAAGCGAGTCTTTGGCTATTGGCTGTCCAGCTGGCATAGGCTTCCCGACCATTACCTCTTTCAGTGCCTCTGGCGGGATGACTTTGTTAACCCGTGGGTAGGAAAAATCCATGCCAAACTTCTGAGCATCGGAATTTCCCCAGCGGACTCCTTAAAGATGAACCCACGCTCAGCCAAAAGCCTTATCGAGCAAAGATTAGCAGACATTGAAAATCAACACAACCTCTCCAGGGGTGGGGGTGTCTGCTCCCCCAGGTATCACGGAATAACCCCACCATTTGGCCTTCCATCATACATGTCATCTCTTTCATCTGTACCACACCGACTTGCATTTATTCGTGCAAGGTTCAATGTTTTCCCATCGAACCTGCTGAGCCACAGATTTTCCAAGGGTTTGGTGTCTCCGCTATGCGAGTGTGACGGGAAAACAGTTGAATCTCTTTCACATATAATGTTCAACTGTCCCTTACATAGCATAGCCAGGACTAAATTCCTGGGTCCTGCTTTACTGCGCTTGGTTGGCAGGCCCGTTGAGTCACATGCCGCACTGCTTTTGCAGGACACAGACCCTTCTGTAACTCTGCAGGTGGCGAGATTCCTGAATGCGGTTAATTCACACACAAAAACCACCAAAAAACAACAACAACAAAAACTAATCGGACAGTTATGATGAGAGTGCATGACAGATCTCGCCTCCAGTTTTCCTTCTGTGAACCATCCTTTCTGTGAACCGTCCCTTGGATCTTTCCGGGCCCCAAGCTGTTATTTGTCACTCCTCAATGACCCACCCTTGCATCGTGGTGTTCCCCTTCTGTTGTTAGATGTATTGGTTTTTTATGCTTCTGTGCTTTTATGTTTGTACATATTTTATGGGCTAATAGCTGTAATTAAATTGAATGGAAAAAAAAAACTTGATATATGATTCTGTTGAAGGTCCAAAATGGTCTGAAGCCTGGACTTGTAGGTATGTAGGCTCTTGCATATGCCAACAGCATCATCAGAATACACCATGAAGCTTGGCAGGATTAGGACTTTCCTGCTCATGCTGAATGGGTCCCCTCAATTACCAAGCATAAAAAGAAGTAGAGATGAGGTATAATTTAGTTCACAGAACCACCCAAATCCTCACTTTTCCAAGCAATGTGCAAACCAAAACACAGCTCTCCTGTGAAATTTGCACTTCTCTGAATTTTGTAAATCTATCCATATATGGAATGTTACTCTTACACTCATGTTAGATTCAAATCTGATTAATATGCACAGCCTTATACAAAGCTAGTCCTAAGTATGTATTTTGAGCATTATGAGATCATTTTAAAAGATGGACCAGCAAAACAGCCCCCATCACTTGATTTGACTTGGTTAGATCAAGGGAAGAAAGTTGTTATTATCACAAGTTATCAAATTTCTTGCACACAGAAAGCCACCCAGAGAGAGTGAGTTTGTTGCTAGGACAGAGTGATCCCATTTACTGGGGGACTCCTGGACAACAGAAACCTTTCTTAAAAGTATAAATCCATCAAACAGAAAACTGGTCATACCTTTTTGAGGAAGCTCCTATTTTTGCCTTGGATCCCTCCAACCAACCCCTTTCTCACTATAGCCTACAGCCCACCATTATACCCATCCTCCAAACGAAAGTGTTAGTACAAGCTAGAATATCTACATCTAAGAGGAAACTAGCTACAATCTACAGTCAATGCAGGGCCATTCTCCAATCAGCGTCTGCTTTACATAAAGGGAACTGTTATTCTCCCACCACCACCAACTTCATCTACTTGGACTCACTTACTGTAACCATGTGTCTGGTTTAGGTATGTGAAAAGAGTGGCTGATTAAATTCAGCATTACCACCACTTTGCTACTGCATCATCAGAAAGCACATGGGGCAATGGCAGCGGGAGAACAAGGAGGGTGAAAGAGATTGAACCTTAAGCTAGAAGTGGATACAAGACACGAGGGACAGCTTGGTTTAGGAAGCTGGTGAACCTGGTAGAACTTGAGACTGTGCTGTCTCCACTATCGTTCTGCTTGTGTGGGGAGACGTTTGCCCAAGATTTTGGTTTAGAACTGAAATGGGAGGCGTGGGAAACTTCACTACAGAAGCACATTGAAACCCACAGCACTTTTAGCAGAAGAATGTGCACTCTAAAAATACCTTTGCTCTGGCATCTAAAAAGATCAAAATAGCTTTATTAGACAGTAAACAAGTTTTCCTTAGGTAATCCGCAGTGGCTTGCATCCCAGGCAATGCAATAGCAACAGCCTTTTCTATACCTATCGGGCTGCTGTTGCCTGTGGTGACTACATAACGCTAATAGGTTAATGGTGACAAAATAGTAAATCATTGCACAGGATATTTTATGAAAATGCTGCTTTACAATGAGAATGGTTTGCCTTTAACAGCAAAGACCCATACTAATAAAGTTTAAAAAATCAGAAATGATTCAAATGTGTCCTTGTAACGCCCATGTGGTCAGGAAATGCTAATTCATATTAAACACAACAAAACAAGCTCCACAGCCTAAGGCTTTAAGAGCAAGGGTGATATGATCAAAATCTTAGAGGAGCACATTCATGTCTGAGAAAAGAAGCCATGTCTACACAGTTTAGGGATTCGATAATATTTTTCCTGAGGCTCTATCAAGAGGTGAATTGTAAAGGCAGAGCGAACAGTTAGTAAAGCACCAATACCTGTGCTAATTGCCCATGGCAAAGAAACTGCTGGGAACATTTGGCAGAGAAATAAGGTTCTACATATTAAAATTATAGATTTGCTCAGTAATCCAGGATGCACTGAAGGTAGACTAGGATGTAGCTTATGTGAATCAAAATTGAATGCTTGAGCATTAATTCAAGCATGGAATAAATCACACTGACACATTATACATGCAAGATAAAGTGCTATTAAAACTTTACAGGTTAAAGTTTTGATCATGTGGGTACAAATATATATTTCTCTGCTTATATTTTCATTCAGAACTGTAGAATTTTAGAACAGGAAGGGGCTCAAATCTAGTCATCTAGTCCAGTTACATGCAATGCCTCAGTCCAGAGAATCCTATGCATGTTACTTCTAAGTCCCAGTGTTCAATATGTTTTAAAGTAAGAGTGTGCCCTTGAAGTATAGGATTTACTCCCTGGTAAGTGTGATTAAAAAATAAATAAAAAATCTGGGTTAATTGCCAAAGCTTTAAGGTCAGCTTTGGGAGCTCAGTTCTGTGTCTCATTATCAGATGGATATTTAACAAGGTGCAAGGGCTTCTCAGTGGTGGCATCTAAACTGCTTCTCAGATACGTTCTATTACTTTTTTCAGCAAGGAAATTTTAATATTCAACTTGTCCTGCTGTGAGATAATTATTTCAGGTAAGTTTTTTATTGTTAATAATTGTATTTATTTAGCTTTTAAACTTGAAGCTACTTTGGGTGGATACATACATATATCTGGATGCAAACAAATACAGCCAAATGATAACTATGAGTAAAGCATTCCTTATATGTGTTGTTTGTGCATGTTTTTAAGGCACACACAATGTGGGCGATTAATTTAAATACAACTACCAGTATTTGTTTTCAATAAAACCTAAATTTAATTAATTTAAAGATGCTAAACACAAACCCAAAGCAGCCCTTTAAAGATGTTATTCTTGTATCTGTGCACATTTTCATTCCTGCTTCATATGATAACCATATTTATTTGATTTATTTTTAGACTGCTTGTTTGCAAATGGCCTACTTTATTGCTTTTCTTCAGCTTTATGGCAAATAAATATACAGGATTTAATTTAATGGTACATTGTTTTTGTATCTGCTTTCCTTTAATTGTATTTGTAGATTTGCATCTGTTTATCCAGTTGTAGCCAGTGGCTACAATGTTCTAACCATTTTAGTTTCCCCATGAAAATGTGTGGATTCCCTTTGAACAAATGACAACAAGCAAGTGACAATACCAACAGGTTGTATGCCCTCAATCGTCTTGATTAATAATCAGTACTGCTGCTGCACTGCAGATGTGGGAAACATCATTATGCTGCCAGATGATTAGCAGGTGGGTGGTCCTAGTCATATGTCAAAGCTGGTCTGCCTACTAGAGCAAAAGGGTTTCCCACACCTGCTGTATTGGCTGTGAGGGTTTGTTGTTGTTGTTCTGGAACCAAGTTGCCCTTGCAGACCAGCGACTCTCAAAATTATGTTGCGAACTGCCCTAGGATCTATGGATGAAGGGTGGGATACAAATTCAATAAATAAATAATATCAATGGTGCAGAGAGTGGAAATAAGTGCTTCCATTTCTATTAAGCCTATTGGATACCATTGTCACTGGGTGTCTTCCAATAATAAAAGCACACACCGGTGCTGTGTGGGAGCCTGGGGGTGCTTTTTCAAATACATACCTTGAACCTGGATCACCAAGAAACTGAGTGAACAGCAGAGCTGGTGAAAATACCGGAGGCTGATATTTTTCAATATCTCCTGCTATTCATTCGGCATGTATGGCAGGCCCAAGAAAGACCATCCTCATTTCAAGAGAGCATATTCCACATATAGAATGCAAGTGAACAGGCAGACAAACTGTACCTTAACATTGCCAATGGGACAGTGTCTTCTACTGCACCTGAAGGCAGCAGACCAACTTAGGGAGAGAAGAGGAAATCATAGTCTCCAACACCTTGCTGTCACTCCCTGAAAACGCTAATCCTCTGCATTGCTGCCCGGACAACCACCTCACTCTGCGTAATAGTAAAGGGACGTAGTGGACTACCTGACCATCGTACACCAGAGCATTCAAACAAATTGTTACTATGGGTGGAGGTAATCATCCCATGTTGGCTTCTTCACTTTAGTTTTGAGCCAGTGGATTCAAGATGACATAGTCTTCTCATTGGCTCATACCAGCTCAGAATTGAGGTCAGTCCTTTTAAAAAGACCTCAACTCAGTCTCTTCCTCCATGAGAAATATTTACAATGTCGGGTATAGAAGGTTAGTCTAGAAGCGTCCTCTCTGGTAGGTCAGCTTTCCATGTGAAGTGAGCTTGTAACTGGGTGTTTTAATAATGACTTTTTTTCAACTTTCAGATTAACCATCTCCCATATGCATTCTGAGGTGATACTTGTCTGTGAGGGGCTATACTATATGGGTCTATATAGGTTTTCTGTTAGAGAGTAATTGAAAACTGAAGAACAAATGAAAAATCTCTAATGTGCTGAATTGTTAAAAGATTCAGGTGACCTAAGTTTAAAAGACCAATGGCTTAAGAGTTGAACAGCTGAGTTTGCCAGCAATGGGGCACGTAGATATAAGGGCAGGAGCAACCAGAGTGTAGACACGATGTCTTATTTTTACACAACAAATAAACTATTTCCTCTTCCCTGGTTCATCCTACTTATTGAATTGATGGAGAATGACCCAGCTTAAGAGCTACTGTGACACAAAACATATACTGACCTGGAAAAGGATTGGGGAGTGTGGGTAATATTTTCTCTAAGGAGTGAGAAAAACAACAAAACAAAACAATAAGCAACATGCACTTTCCACATTCAGCAAGCAACAGTTACAAACCCGGAGTGCTTCCCAACCTGAAATTGCTTTGATTCAAAAGAACATTTCCTCTTCCCAAAGCACCTAAGTGTGTGATGAGGCAGAGAGGAACCATCTGAAGGAGACACAAACTGAATAAGCAATATACAGAATATAAAGGGAACTTGAGTGCCATGATTTCACTATCCAAATATCACCACGAGATCCCAATACACAGTTCTTTGACCTAGTAAACTTTTGCCTAGTTTGCTTTGCTGTTAAATTTGTATTGTTAATTTGTCTAGTTAACTATGCTGAACTGCAAGCAGCAAAGGAATTCTAGACACTTTCTACTCTGTACATACAGCCCATGTTCAAGAATCAATGGTGGCATCTCCTTCGTACAAACTCAGTTGCATTATATGTCTTGATTTATCTTTAAACCCTTTTGTCTCATGGCAGAATCTCCAAAGTACCAATGAAAATTGTGGATTTCATGGACAATGTTGCAGCATTTCCTAGTCAGCTTCCAAAATAAATGACTTAAGGGACCACCCTCTCTCTCTTAAGATTAAATGACAGACGTCACCACCAAAGAGTCTGTAATGCAAATGACTCCCAGGAACATAGCATGTGTGGGTACAGTCTGGAGAAGCTTGGTTTATGTCTTCATTCAGGTTTTTACAGACTGGGAAACTGAGATAAGAAGAGGGGAGAGAAAGAAATTATTGCCCAGAAATCAGTGGCAGAGCCAGGATGAACTAACCAGAGGCTGGCCACAAGACTGAAGCATATGTGTAATCTATCTCAATGTAGGGCTTTGAATTATTTTTGTACTAAATTTATTTATTTCATTCCATTTATTAATCCTTTCCTATGAAGCATCTCAAATTCCCAGTGATGCCATTGGTAGTACAACAGAATCCAGTCCCCACCAGCATTCTTGGTGCCAGGGAGGGATGCCTATCACAGAAACCTCCATAAAGGCTATGCAGCTGTTTGACTGGTGCTTGTCACTGCTGTCTCACCACTGCCAAATATGTTCGGGCGAAGGGAAGAGGTTGCGGGGGTTAGACCTCAGCAGCCAACTCCAATATGAGCCACACCCAAATTTAAAAGGATCTAGGACTAAAGCTTTGATGGTACTGGGGCAAGGCTATCTGAACAGAAGGAGGTAACATTCTGCCCTTGTATTGTTTTTGTTATTAATTAATATTATTTACTTGCCCTTCACCAGCAGGTCCCAGGCCAGGTTACAACAATTTAAAATTAAATTAAATTAAATTAAAACAGCTAAAACAAATCACAGTCACAGGAATAGGCTGGGTCCTGAAAACTCACATCACAGTTGTCAAAGGCCAAGGTTAAAAGCATTCACCAAAAACTGCACAGAGAAGATGGCAGGCACACCTTTGTGGGGAGTGCACTCATAACCAGGTGGCTGTACAAAAACTGCAAGCTCTAGGCAGAAGCATAGCTAGGAATAACAATATATGCTGGATGTCCCCTCTGAGCTTATGGGAGCTTCATGAAGCTCATCACAGGTTAAAGCATTTCCTGGCGGATCTCTCAAGAAGTCAGCCAGTCATTATTTGCTTATAAACCTCTTCAGGCACCAACGGCGCAATGCTCCTTAGGCAGAGCACACCGTGCTATTACAACCCGACTTGTTGTGGAAGCTCTATAAGCCAATCAGGCTACAGCAGGTCAAGCACATCCCTGTGACTAATGACAGATCTCCCTGCACTAACTGCCTTAATGGGAGTGTTTGATGTCACAGCAGGTGCTGGAAGATATTGTCTTTTGGCTTGGAAAAATACACAGCCAGGCTGGAACTTAGTGTTTATGTAGCAATGGAGGCCTATTGTTCGGGGAAAACAGTCAGCTTCAGTGACAGGATTTCCTTGTTATTTAGTGTGCTTAAATAACATAAGCCCATTACCTTTCCCTCGCACAGTTGGCAAGACACTTCTTCACAAGTGGTTATTCTGAAGCGTTCTGGCCTCATTATTACATTGCTTTGTACAAAACGGCAGTACCTTTCCCCGGCCTGCTGTGCAACACCCTTCTTACTCCACCCCATTCCTGCCCTAATAATTCCACCTCGCCTTGTTACTCTCTGTGATACTATAGCTCTTGAGTAAAATGCTTAAGGCAAGCGTAAAATGAAAAGCACGCCAGCCACTGGTCTGCTGCACAGTCTGTTCATTAAATCACAACTGAGAGCTGGTCCACATGTTACAACCACAAAGAAAAGGCTGCATGAAATTGCCACGTGTGGCCTCTGCGTCTGTGGGCCAAGTGAAACTTATGCAGCAAAAGGAGCAGGGAAAAAATTTATCCATGCTACATTTTGTAGAAGTTTTGAGAAAACAACCTGGTTCACTGGATGACACTCCCCTCTGAAAACTTGCCGTGCAGGGATAGCTGACATGTGACGGCAGCTACTTTGTCGAGTACCTTTCCACCCATGCGACTGAAAACTGTGCTCTAGTTTTTATGCTGCCAATCAATTATTATATGTGCTCCAGTTTTTATGCTGCCAATCAATTATCATTTTAAAGTATTTATAGGCCACGTTTTGTAGTGCAACTCCTTCAAGATGGCTTATGTACCTATCCGATGTTCATATGAAGCTAGCGGGTTGTAAACAATGCTTTCTGTGGTCAGTGTGTGCATGTACAGGAAAGGCTGTGTTTTCATGTGGTTCTAAAATGGCGATGTAACGGAGCGTGTGCTTGCTCCCGAGACCTCATACCGCCTGCTCAGCCTGTACATTTGCACCAGGATTATATTACGCAGCTATCATAAATCTCCAGGGCTCTCTTCAAAGGAAAGCCGCTTGGTAAAATATGATCTGAATTTCCCACAGCGTTTGCAGCAAATACTGCTAAGTTATATTGATATTAGGTGACTGAGAGCAAGTGTTTTGGTTGTGTGGATGGGGAGGCAGGATTACACCCTTGCTCCCTCCCTCTGTTTGAGGCACATAGGCTGCATTTGCATATGGGACCTTTAACATCTGCACAGTCCTGCTGTGACATCTCAGAATTTATTTATCAATAATTAACTTAATTCAAAATAAGAAAAGAGGTTTCGCTATACTGGACACACAAAACCTACACATTCCAATCTGTTCTCAGAAAATTTGGGGGACTTGTTTCCTGACCCTTGGTTCTATTCTCCACCATTTCTTCCCCACCTCTTTTTGTGATTCAGAATAAGGCTTGTGAAATGCATGTTTGCCCAGGTTTTCTTCCACCACCAAAGTTTCTGCATGGTTGTGGCTTATGGTGCAGTTCTATACATGACTACTCAGAGCTAAGTTCTACTGAATTCAGTAGGGCTTACTCCCATGCAAGTGTGTATAGGATTGCAGCATTGTTTGGGGATTTAATTAAAAAAATACTCTGTTTTTCTTCAATGCTTTCCAGATCTCAGTCCATTGATGCCACTAAAATTTGATAAATGAACCTACGAGCTGTCAAACAATTGATTGAATTATATACATTGCTGCACATATTGACAGCCAATGTCTCTCAAAGAGACAGGAAGCTGTCTAAAGCAAATGCTTTCTTTCACCTGGTATTTAGAGGAGATACTTCTGATGTGTTGATCACTATATTCTGCAGTGATGATAGCACTTGGGCCTTTCTGATCAATTTCAGGGCATTGTCCTCCGACAGTTTGTTATTACTCCTGTTGCTGTGTGTTTCAATCTTGTTCCTCTCCTGCCTAGCTCTGCTTCATTTCGTTGGACAAATCCTCCCATTTCTAAATGGCCATAGGAATGACAGGTATAAATCTCCACTGATGACAGATATTCCCACCTCCTTTGGGTCCAGTCCCTTACTTCCCAAAGTGCATTTTGCTTTAGGTGGTGCTGCGTATTGAAGCCCACCTCTGCCTTTTTCATGCTCTGCCTGGGATCATCCATCACTTATTTTTGCCCCTTCCTAGGCTGCATTTTCAAATAATTTGCAGGACCCAATAAGCCCCGTGCACCCTTTTGCTATGGGCAAAGCCACAAACATTTCACTTTGCCCCTATTCTGCAGTTTCAATCTCGGCTCCTGTCATTTTTCAACCACTACAGAACCTTCTGGCACTGACATTCCATCTGCCTCTCAAAGGAGAGGATATCTTTGAACAAATTTGTTCTCTATTAAAAAGCATGAAAAGTCTCTTACTGATGCTTCAATCCCTTTGATTCCGAAAAAGAAAACCACCCAAAAGGGGAGGGCTGTATCACTTGCTCTAGTTTGTTCTTGGATGTGAGGCCAAGCAGGCTTGGAGGGGTATTTCAAAATGGCTTGTGCTTCCTTTTGCTTCTTTCTGAAGCTTAATGATAGCCAATTATAAACTACCAGGCCTCCAATTATACACTTCTTTAACACAGAAATACTAAGTTTTTCTCATCTTCGTGGACTACATAGGAAATTTGTTCCAGGTCCCCCTCCCCCCCATCTAAAAGTTAGAGAGAAGTGTTCATCTTTAGTCACAGGAGAAAAGCTACTTTATTTTTTAAAAAAAACAAAGATGTAAAGTAAAGTATATACACATTTAATTGCATGCAGCGTGGCTTTGGATGTTATACAGATATAAAGAGAGTAGGAACTGCAAGTACCTTCTGCTTCCTGTTGCTCTCAGTAGATATTTAATGGTCTGGTTTGAACATAATATTGCACTATGTCTTATGACATCGTGATCTGAAGCCATGGTTTGTTGTTTGCTTTCACTATGGCTTGGTGTTCTATGTGAACCCAGCACCCTTCTTTAACTGTGGTTTGTCTGAACACCCTACCTCAGACAACCAAACTACAATGGTATGAGGCAAGAGCAGCTGGGGAAAACACCCAAACTTTGAGAGAATCAAGCCTGGGATTGTTTGATTGTGGGGCAACTCATGATTAACTTAGGGTTTGTTTAAGAAACCATGGCTGTACCTGCAACTTGAGCTTGTGAAGAAAAGCAACACTCTAATGCACTTGAACTTCCTGCTCTCTTTGCATTAGCATAACATCTAAGCTGCTCACATTTGCTAACTTTGATGTGGAGGCACCACCACTAGAGCAGTAGTCCACTGGTCTACTACATTCATGCCCACGCCAATAATTTTTCGTTGCCATTTCTTTTCAAGAGCTTCCCACATCACCCCCAAATCACTTTTTTACTATCCCACCAAATTTACCACTTAATCAGCAGAATGGTGAGAGCAGATGCTGAATAGGAAATAAGCAAAGAGGTGTTGTGGTATGCCTTACTAACTGCATTCTGGGCAGTATTTTTTAAAATGTATAATAATAATAATAATAATAATAATAATAATAATAATAATATTTATTATTTATACCCTTCCCACCTTGCTGGGTTTCCCCAGCCACTCTGGGCGGCTTCCAACAAAATATTAAAATACAGT
Source organism: Podarcis cretensis (assembly GCF_951804945.1). Classification (NCBI taxonomy): domain Eukaryota; kingdom Metazoa; phylum Chordata; class Lepidosauria; order Squamata; family Lacertidae; genus Podarcis; species Podarcis cretensis. Next base: position 32,533,839 of record NC_137173.1, on the reverse strand, counting down.
AGTCCTTAGATATTAAAAGCTTCCCTAGACAGGGCTGCCTTCAGATGTCTTCTAATAGTCTGGTAGTTGTTTTTTCCTTTGACATCTGGTGGGAGGGTGTTCCATAGGACGGGTGCCACTACCGAGAAGGCCCTCTGCCTGGTTCCCTGTAACTTCGCTTCTTGCAGTAAGGGAACCGACAGAAGGCTCTCGGCACTGGACCTCAGTGTCTGGGTAAAATAATGGGGGTGGAGATGCTCCTTCAGGGTGGCATTCAAGACTGTGCTAAGGTGATAATTCTATCAGTGTAAGCGTTTCTGCTTGCCAGAAGGAACAATCTCTCCTCTACTAACCCTACACCCACATTCTGGGGATTCTCCCAACCCTCCTGAGCAGAACAGGGGTTGTCCAGATGGAGGAAAGTGCCATTGTGCTAACTGATCTAGAAGGCTCTTCTAGAAGTCTCTCTCTATTAGCCTTTCCCAACCTGGTGTACTTCAGGCATTTTGGAGTACAATTCTCATAATCCCTGACCATTAACTATGCTGGTTGCAGGTGATGGGAATTATGCTCCAGGTTGGTTGTTGTTGTTTTTTTAGATAAAAAACTGAGAAAATAATAATTAAAAAAATTAGATCCCCATGGATTTCCTTTTATTTATTCTTTGGGTATATACTACTGGCTTCCTATAAAACCCTGGGTTTGGCCCTATCATGCATCATACCCCAGTTTGTCCATCTGTTATAAAAGTATCAACAACATTCATACATCTCTTAGCCATTTATATTTTTCATTTTCCATAATATCTTATACCATCACAGGTGAGTAGGTCAGAGCTATAGCAGGTCAAATTATTTGTGTTAACTGAGTTTGCCCTCAAGGATATTTCAAATCAGTGAAGACCTTATAAAGAAACTGCTGATAGAAAAAGAAATAATAGCCCCCAACTCCATATATAATGTCCAGGGGAGATTATGGACTGAACTTTAGAAATTTATTACAGAGAAGTAAACCTTGGATATGTCAGGGGATATGTCAGGTCTGATCTGAAGGTTTGATTAGATTTCCTGGAAACAACTGCAAAGCAAGGCCATGTTTAGTTAGGAAATCATGCTGATTCCTTTTTCTTTTAGTCAAATTAATAAAGAATTAAGAGAAGAAAAATGTTCATAAAATAGAATCCAGCAAAGGGTGTGTGTGGGGGAGTGAATAATTCAGCTGATTTCTTAGCCTAATTATTCTCTTAAAAAAAAAATAAAGTTGGAAGATATGATTCTGCACCTAAAACCAGAATTTACTCTTAGAATGATCTCTTATAGCCTCACAGCCTTTTCTAGACATGAAATATTGATTGGATATAAGACTATCTGATGTTGTTCAATAACACAACTGAAATGCCATTTTTATGGTTTGCATGTTGGGCTAATAGAAAGTTAAAATGCAAGGCTACTGTTCAACATTAGGAATGACCTACAGTTAGTAATTTTGTGTACAAAAACACATTCAGCAGCAGTTAGTTAGCACAGACTTCCTCACCTTTGCCTTATATTCAGCAGAATTGGCCAAAGACATTGTGGCACCTGAGGTGAACCACAAAATGTAGCCTCCCCTCCCTGCCAAGGAAGAAGGGGCGAGTGATCTACACTAGGAACAAGGGGGGGAATAAAGATCTACATCAAGATCAGCTGCCCCTGTTAAGCCTGCCACATAGGGCAGTCACCTCACCTTGCCACATATGTGGGCTGGCCCTGAGATTTAGTATCATCTGTTCTCATAGTCTCTGAAAACAGTCACGTCCTTTCAAGTCATTTTTTTTCAGTTCTGTTTCTGCTTTGTGACCTTATTCCGCTTTCAGTTTCTCATTTCTGTACTTTTTCCAGCCTCCCCTTTCTTTCTCCCAGTTGCTAACCTCCACCGTCTTACCAAGTGTTCAAAAGGCCTTTTCATTGTTTTGGCCACACTGTGGTCTGGTACCAGTTTTCTCTTTAAATAGATTATGATGGTGGTTTTCCCCATGTTCTATGATGAACAAGGACAGAGCAGGTTGCCTTTTCTTACAGTCATGTACATTGGATTTCAAGTATGAATGTGGCCATGTCTTTTACTGTAATGGTAAGAAAATTCACAGAGGAAAAGTCTCCATGCCTCCTCTCCTGTTCAGCCTCCAGTGCCCCTGGGAAAGGGGTCTACAGAAGATCAGCCTCCACACACAATGCAGACCACGGCATGAGAGGCTGCCAAGGGAGTAGTATATCACCTCAGGTTTGGCAGTGGCCTGCCATGTTTGGGGTGATTCTTTAGTAGCTCCCCACACCATAACCTAAGTTGTTCAAGAGGGGCTCCTGGCCCTTTGGAGAGATTTTTCATGGGGTGAATGGGTGGAAGAAGGACGGTACAGGAAACTTTATTTAGAGAAAGGGAATCCTTATCTTACTGCAAAATGTGCATTTTTAAAAAAACCCACTTGGACTTTTTCTTCCCTCTTCCATACTTACTGTAGAGAAATAGGCTAGCATTTGTGATTCCCAGTTTGTTGGTAGCCACACAGGTGTAGTTGCCATAATGTTCTTCAGTGACATTGGCCACTGTTAGGAAAGATTGGCTCCCTGTGCTCCTGATCTCCAGACCATTGGCATTATTTATCCTGAGAACCAAGAAAAGTAATTGGTAAACACGGTCATGGTATGAAGTCATTCGCGTGCTCCTATATGCTAAGAGAAAAGAATGAAACTATATAGAGACTGGAAGGCAGACATGTAAATAAACAGAGAGGGAGGGAGACTGGGACCAAAGATGAACAGGAGATAAGGGTGTGGACATAAGAATAAAGAATTAGAAAGAAAAGGGAGAGGGAGGGAGTTATAGATTTTTAAGTAGTTCATAAATAATAAATACTACTCTTGTTTCTGCCACTTTGTTATCTAAATTAGACTCCAAGCCCTTCGGCAGGACTTGCATTTTACGTGCTTTGTGCTTGGTTTGTTTGTATTTTACGCTCTTCACAAATCATAATTATTAATACTTGCATGAAGACAAAAAAAAAAAAACTTTGAAAAATCTAAAAGTGGAAGAAGACAAGGGAAGCAAGAAATAAAAGTGAGAGAAAGGCAAGCAGCTTCACCACAGAGTTGATCAACTCAGACAGTGTGGCTCTTGTATGGACCGTGTACTTCGCAGCAGTAAGAATGGGATGACTGCAAGTTGGATTTCAATTTGAATCACCACTGACTGTGGACAGAGTTTTAGGAGACTTTGTAGTATACTCTGAGTAAACCTACACATTGCCTTCCACCATGTGTCTTCAAATGTGATATTGCTTATCCTTGATAAATTTGGTTGTGAGTGGCATATCCAGTAAAGAAAGGGTAGGTTCATGGGAGGGCCCTTAAACACCTATTTTCTCCCCCATGTCCCTGTTGTGTTCAGTGAATTAACTGCACTATCTCCTTAAGCAAAATCCATTTTAAAATGTAGGTTGTAAAACACTGGTTGTAGAGAGAACAAGGGGCTTTAGGTTTCTTTTTTCCTTTTACTAGACATCAAAGATAACATATGAAAAAAAATATAAACAGTATAATTACCTAGTGTCATCTCTGTACCACTCAAAATCAGGTGTAGGAACAGCAGAGGCTGCACACTTAAGTGAAACTGGTCGTCCGGTAGCAGATTCATTGCTCTTGGATTCCGTGATAGTTGGAGGGTCTGCAGGAGAGAAAGACTTTTTGGAGCCATGATGGGAGGAACAAAGCCATTCAAAGCAGTAGATACCCAAGCTTATCTACACTTTTGCATGAAACAGAAAGACCCATTGAATGGAAGGTGACATTAAGGTTGCCAAAAAATGACCAAAGTGAAGGAAACAAGTGATTACGACTCACTCACCTGTTACAAGGGGATAAAAGCAGCAATGGAAATTAAAGGGAGAAGATTCAGATGGGTGAATGTTGCAGACAAGCTGAGCTGAGTCGGGGTCATTATTGGAACTGCTGGTTGCAGCAGCTGAGGAATCACCAGTGTGGTTTACTCCTTCCCATCTCTGAGGCCCCTCTTGCTATCCTGACATCTGTGTCCTTGGTGGAGCATGCCACACATGCACCTTACCTACAATGACTGCTTCATGTGCTTCTACTTTAGTATCAAAGTGTCCAGCCATAGGTGTAGGTCTATCTTTGCCAACCTGGTGCCCTTCATATCCCCCCCCTACAATTCCCAGCAACTCCAATCAGTATACTGTATGCTGACTGTGACTGATGGGAGTTATAGTAATCTAAAACATCTGAACGATACAAGTCTGACAAAGGCTGATGTAGGATATTACTTCAGGGTGTTTCTTCCTTTGCTATCCACCACCATTTCTGTGGTTGAGTGGTTGAGGCTGTCAAGATCACAGCTTTCCTGTTTTTACTGAGTTTGCAGAAATAAGCTGTTATGATTTCAAGAGGAAAGGGATCAGATCCCTTTGGAAAAAGGAAATGTGTTTTTATACACAAAAGAGGTGGTTGTGGGGAATATAATATGCCCTGTTTAGTTTGCACAAAATCTTTATTTCAAGAACTCGACCTTGCTATGAAACGGTCACCGAGACCTAGGGATAAAGAAGGCAAACACCAGGAGAAGTGCCGGGTGTTTTTTCAAAACCTCACTGTGCGAATGTATTTTTGTCGGCAGTAAATCTCTTTGCCATCTGCAGCGAGACAAACCATTTCCGCTCCATTGGACCTCACACACGAGATGAGTCATGAAATGAACAAATACCTTTCTACAGACCTGAAAGCTACACCACCAGGCCTAGCAATGCTTTGTATTCCTGTTCCCTGCCAAGGAGCTGACTCTCTCACTTTCAACAGCATTCTTCATATTAGCCACGCTCCACAACACTTTAAGAGAGACATTCTAGGCAGGCCCATGGCCAGTTCCATTGGCTTTAATCCTGATCGCCCATTGCCCTGTCTAAGGGACTCCAGGCCAACTGATTTCAGTTGCAAAGAAAAACAGCAGTTCCCCTTTGCTGAGAACGTATTGCAAGGGAAGTTGCAATAACCTGGCTGGATCTGAAAGAGGCCTGTATTTACTTGCTAATTATTTATGTTATTATGTTTCTGGAGGAGGAACAAGTGACTAAAATACAAAAATAGCTGCTGTTCTGACTTTTACACCCAGCTCCTTTTCTCTTAGTATACCATCTGATACGAAGAACTAAAATCCTACATGCACACTGACTTGTGAATAAGCTCCGCTGAACTCCATGGGCTTACTTCCAAGAAATTGTACATATGGACAGGCTGCATGAAAGATATATGCTGCTTCTTAAGAATGCTGATACCTTAAATGAAGGGCAAGCAATCGTGAAGGACAAGGATGGCAGATCCCACTTCCCTAATTGGGATGCAGATTTAGCAATGGCAGCCCCACAGATTTGGGATGTTTCTCAATTTGTTCCACAGTATCATATCTGGGCATGCTGTTTTGTCCACCAAGCCCAACAGATTCTAGAAGTTGAACCTGAAGCCTTCTATGTCATAGGTGCCAACTCCCTGGGGCCCTGGGTGCCTGAGCACCCACCAAATTCCCCATGAAGGAGCCAGGCACCCACAAATTTTGGTGCCAGGACCATGCACACTGCATGGCACCCACGGCCCTGGACACCCACGGTCGCGGGGCCAAGCTGGCACTCCTGTTCTGTGTGCAAATCACATGCTCCAACGCTGTTTTTCCTCTTGTGTTAGGTAGGAATGACTGAGAGACATCACCTTCTAATGACTGAAACCACAAAAAGAACTAAGAGCCCTTTTGGTGCCCTTTTCATATTTAGAATCATAGAATCAAAGAATTGTAGAGTTGGAAGTGACTGCAAGGGTCATCTAGTTCAAACCCCCTGCAATATAGGAATCTTACCTAGATCATAAATTTATTTATATATTTACTAAATTTGTATATCACCCTTCATCCTTGCTCTCCTTCCTGCTATATCCTTTCTTTTAGGAGGGGTAATAAACAATAATTAAACAATAATCCAAGGTTGAAGAAATCGTGCAACTATATAATCTGATACAAATTATGCTTCCTATACCCCCTAAAGGCTGATATTCAAAAGAGCACTGTGAAGAAAGAGTTTAACCCTGCTCGGCCAACTAAAACAGGGAATAGTTAATGCATGGAGAGAAGGGACTGGCTTCCACCAGTTGTTCTCATCCAGGCATTGATTTTGCTTTTGGGGGCTATAGCATACATGGGAAGGGTGCAACTGAAGCTCAAACTCATATTAATTTTCCATCTATAGCATCTCAGAGGATACTGGATGACACCCCCCTTTTCTCAAAGGTGGCAAATAAGACAACACCTGTTCAATACAAAATCTTCTAAACAACATTGCCCTATTACAAGGGTAGTCAGATTTGTAGCTGCAACAGATAGTTGCAAGAAAAATATATTCAAGTTAACTTTTTTAGCTGTAGGATAAACATATTGATTTAAACATCTGTTTACTCTGTGCCAGGGATGATTGCGGAAGTCAGTTTCTGTAAATTCCAATGTGAACTGACCTGATCTGCAGGTCCCAGAATAATGTGTGCCTTGGATAGTAATTATCCTCAGGTTTCTGCTCTTCTCTGAATTTTGCAATACAGCTGTCTGTTCAAAATGCGTTAAGATGTGCATTGTAGGTTTAAATACATTTAGAAATGCATACATTGAAATAAAAGACATATTTTAATATGTATTTTGTGATTAGGCAGAGATTTAGAGATTTAGTTATGTATGATTTTATGTGTGCAGATCTTTCTATTTATTTGTTGTTTTGTATATTAATGTGTGCAAACTGGGCACAACACACTTATGCATGGGCACCTGTTAAAGTGCCCCAGTCTAGGCACAGCCTGATCTGTCCATCCCTTCTCTGCCATATGTTATTTACCCTTTGGGGTTATTTTAGATGTGCTACTGTAATTTAGGGACCAGGTAGCGCTGTGGTCTAAACCACTGAGCCTCTTGGGCTTGCCAATCAGAAGGTCTGTGGTTCGAATCCCTGCAATGGGGTGAGCTCCCATTGCTCGGTCCCAGCTCCTGCCAACCTAGCAGTTCGAAAGTACCCCCAAAAGTGCAAGTAGATAAATAGGTACCGCTCCTGCGGGAAGGTAAACGGCGTTTCTGTGAGCTGCTCTGGTTTTGCCAGAAGCGGCTTAGTCATGCTAGCCACATGACCTGGAAGCTGTCTGTGGACAAACACCGGCTCCCTCGGCCAGTAAAGCGAGATGAGCGCCACAACCCCAGAGTCGTTCATGACTGGACTTAACTGTCAGGGCTCCTTTATATTTACCTTTACTGTAATTTTAGTCTGTAACTTTGTTTCTTATGACTTGACTGGCATGGGAATGATGGTTTCTGTATAAGGGCATTAATTGCAGTTTTATTTTTTTAACCTCTTTTTGAAATTCTTTATGGTATTAAAACTGTTGTTTTCATTACTACAACACACTAAGACTGGTGGCTGCATTGGGTGAGCTCAAGGTCATTTTTTCTGAGCAGCAAATTTAGAACCCAAATGCATATGTGAAATCAAAGTTTTCTGTCCACTATGTGCTTTTGTTCAAATTCAAGTACCGTACATTTCCGTGTATAAGACTAGTTTTTTAAAAAATAAAAAAATTATGTTAAAAAGGGGGGGTCATCATACACGGGGGCAATCTCCCCCCATTTTCTTGATTTTGAGTCCCTCCAAATAGGGGGCGTCTTATACACAGGGGCATGTTATACATGGAAAAATACGGTACTTATTTGTCACGTTTGTATCCCACCCTTCCTCTCAGGATAGCCTGCATGGAGCGCATTCTGTTTATCCTCACATGAATTAGTTTGTGGGGAGAGAGGTGGGTCAAGGTCAGGGACTTCATGGGATTCCAGTTCAGGCCCCCTGGTCTAAGTACAGCATGCTAACCACTCCACCATCTTTGCTTGTACACAGAACAGTGGAATATTAAATAATGATGATGATGTGCACTGGGAAAAAATAGTACAGAATTGCTTTTAGTAACTGGCAAACTACATCCGGTAAAAGTAATGATGGCTCATTAAAAACAATTTCCAGCATCTTTCCCATAGATTAATAGCGTTCCAGGTTTTGCTTTATTCCTAACACAAAAAGCCAGCTATGTGCTAGAGCTGCAATCTGCAGTGTTGTGTTTAGATTGTGCATTTTTAATTCGAGCCACTGCTAAATAAAATGTGCAATGACAGCTCAAACAAACAAAAGCCTTTAGAGAGAGAGAGTCAAATTTGAGTGTATTTGAGTCTATTTTTAATGTAAATTTCCTTTTTCTCAATCTTACATAAACCTCAGTTAGACACTAAGCAAGATATCTCCAACTGCGATATTTTTGGCCTCATTAACTTCCCCAAAGGCTATAAACAAGCAACCAGGCTTTAAGGTGGTTATTGAAAGCACACCAGTACAGAGTAGCCATTAATAGCAAAGAAGAAGAGAGAAAAAGAAAAAGAAAAAGAAAGAGAAAGAGAAAGAAAGAACATACTCTATATGACTAGAAGGTAGGAGTTGGGCTGAGAAATGAACAAGAGTAGCTTAACTCTATCTGCCCTGATTTTGCCCCCAAATAGTAGTAAAAGAAGTTATAGGTGTTTCTTTAAATAAATCAAATTTTAAAGATGCCTGCTACATAAGCTCCTGCACATGTTGCCTGTTATATGGCTGGCGTTATCCATTCTGCCTACTTTGCCTTCAAATTTCACCTAGTTCTGTAAGAAGAAATAACATTACAGTCACTTTTTGGTTTTTCAGTCATGAGTGTGGGTAAGGAAACAAAGTAGACTCACAAACCGTAATGGCTACTGCAGTTATCCATCTGAAATTCAGCAGAATTCATGCTTTTAGAAGGCGCGAACTTCCTTACAAATATAATCCAATTCTTCCCGCAAATAAAAACAATATAGACATTTTATTTCTTTTTCTTTAAAAAAAATGCAAAGTTTAAAAGTGCCCCTGACAAATGTTTCTGTACCAATCTGTTTGCAATTTTCCAGGTTTTATGCACCCTAGAGCAGCTGCTATGGCTACAAATCTCATCCACCTCTGTCAGAAGGGCAATTTTTAAAGCTTAATTTTTATTATTATTTTCCAGCAGTGTATTTGGAGGGGAAGGAATGAGAAAAAGGCAGACAATCCCCAAGCCAAGTAAGGCAGTCTATGGACTGAGGCAGGCTGTTTTCCAAAGTGTTGAATTTTGATCTGAACTGAATCTTGTGGCCAGTGCACACCCCTAATATTTATACCTGCACATCTCCAGCCGCATCTCAAAAGAAGCATTTCCTTTATGCGTGAGGAAATGTGTCTTCTAAGATGATGCATCCACATTGTCTGAAAACAAAGCAGGTGTTGGTTGGTTGGTTTGTTTTTTGCTATGGTTTACTCCTATGCAAATTTATGCAAATATAATTTATATTAAAATTATTTACTCAAAGGACAGTGGCAACCCAACCCAGCAGGAGAATATTGTTGCCCACTGGGCAAGTCACTACTACTCCTTTTTCCTTTCTCCTCCTGTGATGAGGCTGCATTTTAATATTTTAATGTTTCAATATTTTAATGTTGTACTTTAATCTTGTTTTTAAGTTGTATTCATTCAACTTGTTTTTATTATTGTTTGTTAGCCGCCCTGAGCCCGGCCTTGGCTGGGGAGGGTGGGGTACTAATAATAATAATAATAATAATAATAATAATAATAATAAGCTTCCCATAGGCTTCTCGTTGGCTCCTGTAGGAACAGAATGCTGGATGAGATGGGGCTCTGGTCTGATCTAGAAGGGCTCTTCTTTTGTTTTTATGTCTATCAAGTTGAGGAAAAGTTAAGAAAGAGTTGAGTTAGGCTGCTCCCTTTGTTATGATAATATAATGGAAGCCAGGAGTTTTGATCTTGGAAACAAGCTGTATTCCCTGCTGCTTTTATCTATCCCACAACGGAAGGGTAAATATCTCATGCCTACATGTAGGATAGGCTTTTAAATAACGATCTCATTAGAATGATACTATTTAATAAGAAAGGGCACTTCATCTCAGAAAACATGGCAAACAAAGGCCATTAGGAGAAAATAATAAAGAAACGTGGCACACATTTGCATACAGATGTGGTCACTCAGAAGATAGTAATTACAGCATTTCACATTTTACAGTTACTTATTGTCAGGTCTTTTTTTGCACCCTCTCCAATCCCCTTTAATGTCAGAGAACTAGTGCTTCTCTATATGTGAAAATAATAGTGATTATTATATAGCACAAGTATGACTGGCAGTGCGATCCTAGACAAGTCTACTCAGAAGTAAATCTTACTGTGCCCATCTCTAGTGTGTGTGTTTAGAACTGCAGCCTTAGGCTACAATCCTATATCCACTTACCTGGAAATGAACCCTACTGAGCCTTGGTGAATGTTCTCCTTAGTAAGCATGTATAGAATTGCAGCAAAGCAAGATTTAGGGGACTGGGACCAGTTTGCCTGCATTGGGCACTGGGCCAAGAGGGCACTACCGAGGACGGCACAACAATGACAAGCAACGGAAGGTGAGAGGTGGGGGGTGCTGAATTTTGGTGTTGAACAAGGCCCCGCTGAAATTTTAAAGCCCAAAGTCCACCACTGATTGTACTGTGCTAGTGTGGTGTAGTGGTTAAGAGCGGTAGACTCGTAATCTGGTGAACTGGGTTTGATTCCCTGCTCCTCCACATGCAGCTGCTGAGTGACCTTGGGCTAGTCACACTTCTTTGAAGTCTCTCAGCCTCACTCACCTCACAGAGTGTTTGTTGTGGGGGAGGAAGGGAAATGAGAATGTTAGCCGCTTTGAGACTCCTTTGGGTAGTGATAAAGTGGGATATCAAATCCAAACTCTTCTTCTTCTACTACTTCTTCTATTGTGAACCAGCACAAATCTCATGTAGACAAAGATCCAGATTGTGTTAGGATGTATGACAGAAGCTACTTCACTGCATTCCATGGTTATCCATGATTTTGTATAGGTTGAATAATTTGTGTAGTGTGCATAGGCTGAGTAATTTGTGTATTATTCCAATCAAATATACATGTATTTTTTTTGGTCTATGATTTGGCTACATAGCTTACACATCCAGATTTCTCAATAGCAAGTGAGCTTCTCCTTAGGCTGCTTTACTTTGTTACACAACCTCCCACATGATATACTAAAGGTCTATTAAACAGTGAGTTTCCCTTTCCCTTTCTAGTACTGTTCTATCCTGTTCTTGCTTTTTGATACTCCTTTTTTTTTTTTGAAACGTGTTCCAAAATAAATAAATAAATCATACTGAAAAGGAAAAAGAGAAGTACAGTTTTACATTCTTCAGATGGGAAGTATTGACAGCGATTCTTTCGGAGTGCAGAGGGTAATTTTAAACACTGAAAGTGGAGAGCAGGCTAGTTCCTCACAAAGAACCAAGAAGAATAGTGCCTGGACATTTTGCCAGAATCGTAACCTTTTTTTTAAAAAAAATGAAAACTAAAGCTGTGAATCTGGGGATTATGGTCCATCCCAGGATGGAAGATAATGTCCCTCCTTGCTATTTCCTCTGCTATTTCCTCCCCGTGGATACCCATAAAGTAGAGGCTGAGACATGACTGGCCCATCCATGAGGCAAAGTGAGGCAACAGCCTCAGGCAGAAGGGTCCACAGAGGCAGCCTAGTAGGGTGTAGGGGCAGCATTTTGTGGTACCAAAATGTCTTGGGCCAACCCTGGGCTAAAGTAATGGATATTGATAGCTCAGCAGGGATATCAAACTAGTTTTCCATGCTGAAGTCCTCCCCGAAGCAAGCCCACAAAGGTTAAAAGAATTATTTTCAGTCAGGTAAGGCAAGCTTTCCTTCTTGTTATCAGCATGGCAATGTGGTGAAGTTAAGTGTTGCTTTCCACACCCCAATCTGGTAACAAAGATACTCACAATTCACAGTGACTCGGACTTGCTTGACATCTGCTGTGGACACCTCGTTTGCAGCTTTGCACTCGTACTTGCCCGACTGTTCCCGGGTAATCCCCAGAATCTCCAGGAACTCTTCCTCACCTTCAAATTCCCTCCCTGAGAGGAGACAAAATACATAATTCAATTACTTAAGAGGGCATTGAATGGAATAGGATTTTTTTTTTTTTTTTTTTGGTATGAAAGAAAGATCTGTAAAATAAGGAGTTTTGGGAAATAGGTTCACGTCCAGTAATTAGAGACTCCAGTTGAACTCCTGAAGAAAATTGGGTTGACTTGCCAGCTCATGTAGAAGGTATTTGGGTACTGAAGTGAGCCAGTCTGGCAGTGGCTACAAATATATGCACACATGATGATGTTTTTCACTCCCTCTTCTCTGTTTCCTTTATAGAGAATGGATGATGTTTGTGTTTATTTGTCAATATACAAGTTAACCAGACTTTACAGGACACAGAAGCAAATATGTATGTAAAGGGTGCTAATACATGCAATGTCTTTTTTTTTTTCTTTCCCCCCCTTTTTTATGAATATTTATTAGCATGCAATGTCACTCCTATCCTAAAGCCTGACAGGGACCAAAACAGCTGCTGTTTCTCTTTTTCAATCCTTTTACACCCCTATGAGACAAAAACGATTCCCCTCAAATTTCACGCAACCAGTTGCCCAACGGATCTCACTGACTCTTTTTAACAGTGAAGATGTACCAAAATCTAAAGCAAGGGCTACTTTGAGGGCCCCATAACCACTGTATGAAATGGCGGCAAAGCTTTTGTGTGTGAAAAAAGTGAGAAAACTTGGGCCATGTAATCTCTAATGTTAAACCAATCCACTTTTTAAAGTTTTCACCAAGCCATCAAATATTATTCCTGTCTTTGGGGAAGCCCTCATTGCTAAAAGCAAGCTGCCCCTTGGGAAATTCACAGAATTTGCTTACCACCAGAAGTCATCACAAATGGCCTCACAAAAGCAAGGGAGGGGAAAATATTTGGCCCAGCACTAGTTAAAATGCATGTTTTGAGAGAAAATACGCATGTATTTAAATTCCCTTTTAAACCCATCTAAATTAGTGGCCCTAATCACATTCTATGGTTGAGTTTAATGCTATAGTTTCATTATGATATGTGTGAAAAAGTACTTTTGTCTGTCCTGAATCTGCCATCATTTTTCTTCATAGAAGCATTTCAGTAAGACTTGAGATCTTTATCTATGGTCCAGATGTGAATATATCAAAAACAAGCAAGCAAGCAAGCAAGTGAAAAACAGAGGTTCATTTGCTTCCTTTCCACTGACTGTCAACTGAATGGCAATATCAGCAAGACCCATCCTTAGAAGCTTCTGTTCCCTTTGGATTCCCTACAGTGGCCCCAGTGTCTCTGAACCTTCCATTCATTTTACAGTATTGGCATGGGTTTCCTGTGACATAGAGTACAAAGTACATTAGCCAGCTCTCTTTAGCTGAGTGCAACAGAGCATGTAGGCAAGACCCTGGTTGAAATTTCTTTGCTTGGTTTTTTTATATATATATGAAGAGAACAGATGAAACTTTGGCCAGAACATTGGGTAGATATTTTTTTTAAGAGTTAGCAATAACAAGAATAAATGTCCCAAACAAAACACTCCCAGCTAAAGCATAATTTCCATTTTTGTCACTGGGCAGAAACACTTCTGCATTTGGAAGGGTCTTGATCCACATTCACTGATCTTCTTCCAGACTAGGGTTGGATAAACATGGGCATTCAATTCCAAAATCTGCCAAGACTGATATAAAGAACAACAGACACCTGGATCCCATGGCTGCTTTGTGGTGGCAGAGTGCTTTCACTGGAGACAAAGTAAACCCTCTTAGCATAATCTGGGAATTATTCAGTTACCATTCAAAAATGTGTTGTTGGAGAAGTAATGAAAAAGGCGTTCCATGTGAGGTAGACAAATCAGAGTGTCTTTGAAGGGAGAAGAGCTTGTTTTGAACCTTGAGAGAGCCTATGCTCTCAGAGATAAATATGGGCCCCCAGAGTAGGATGCTACTCATTTAGTACCCCAGCAGGTGCTGGTAAGGTTGGCACTTTTTGGAGATTTCACACCCTAAGACATTTAAATAGCCACATAATCTGTTCCTTCCAATGTAATTTTCTCAGTATGGGCTCTTGGACTATGAACAGGTGCCTGTTTGCTCTGCATGCTGAGATGGACATGCAGATAGGAACAGACACAGGACATCTGATATGCAGGCCCAGCTTTCAATATAACTGAGATAAGGGGATGCAATGCTGACTCTCCCCCCACCATTTTTTTTAACGCCCAAAGCTCCCTTCCTTTTATATTGCTATGTATTCCCTATTTACCTGAGGGCTGAGAAATTCCAGAATCAGGGCTACTGGATTTAGATTTCTTTAGATGAGGGATGCTTTGTTGTTGTTGTTTTTTATTTCAATCTTGATTGAGTTAAAATGAATACATCCATATAATATTTGCCATTACAAGCTTACAACATAAGAAAGAAAGAAAAGAAAAATGCAAGATAAGGACAAGTGTATAAAAATCAAGGAAAAAAGAAGAGAAAAAACATACGTAATTGTGAAATTTCTCAACATTAACTATTTTGTTATTACAATGATTATTCACACAATTAGAAATAAAAAGTGCTGCAAACATTTAAAAAGACTTCCAAGTATTCTCATTTTACTTTATCTGTTATGTACATTATACCACATAGTTACCTGTTTCTTGTGATTTTTCATTATACCTTCGTTACCTTTTATGAATTTCAAGGATCAGCCTAATTCTGCCAGGAGATTTCTGTTTACACCATAATTTTTAAAGTATTCTCTATATATTCTCTATTCCTTATAGACTCTCTGTTTTGTCTGACCTCTAACTCTTCCTGTCATCTTTGATAGCTGCAGGTATTCTACCATTAGTTTCTGCCAACCACTATACTGGGTATTGATTGACTCTTCCAGTTTCTTGCCACTAATATTCTGGCAGCTGTTATCCCATACATGGTCAATAGTCTTTTTGATTTTCCAAGTTCCTCTGGCAGCATGCTTAGGAGGAAAATTTCTGATCTTTTTTTAAAAGTAAGTTTAAGTAGTCTTTTGAGTTCCTTGTATATATTATTCTGTACAATTCCACCACATGTGTAGATAGGAGCCTTTCTCTTTGTTACATCTCCAACACATGGGTGATCTGCATATTTGATCACAGGACATGGCACACTCACACAATTTGAATGGCAATGCCCATAAACTGGGGGGAGCAGTCCCCTCAAATGCTTTATGGGGGTGGGTGGGTCAAGGGACCTCAACTCCTAGGAGTTGGCCCCTATGTTTTAAAGTATGTGCTTCATGCGGGGTCATCAACTTTTCAGATCCATGGGTTCAGTTTGAGGTTTGAGCGGGTACCCTGGCAATGCCCACTATGGTTAATCCTCTTTCTCTTCCCCTCCTCTGAGAGAGAGAGAACACACTTCGCTTTCCCAAGGGCTCTATTTAAAAGTCAGATCTAGTGGAATTAATCTGAAGCTGGAAAGAGGAAGTGGGAAAGAATGTCAGGCTTCCAACTTTCCCCTTCAATTCTCTGTACTTTTCAATGGAGAAAAGGATGTGCATCTCACCACTTCATGACTAAGGGGACTATGTGTGTGTCCCCTTCACAGACTTCATAGTCATCAGGAGAAGACCTCAATGGTGCCATAATATGTACAGCAAAATCCTTGCTCCTTTGGTAATGGTTCTAAACAGATATGTGTGTAAATAAACATGGGTGAATGTTTTCCCAATTATTCTTCAACGTATTAAAATGCAGTAGGAGTCTTAAGTGTTTTCTGTAGCACAGTGATGCTTGGGATTTGTGATAACAGCTGTTCCCTAAACTATGTACTATTTCAAGTATCCCTGCTAAGACTTTTGTGGCCTTATTCCTTGAGTGTCAGTGACTGTTGCTATATTTGCTGCGCTGGTATATTTCTATCACTCTTGCAGTGTGCCTGGAGCTGTACATGCTTACAATTTAGAACAGCACCCTGTTCCTTAGAAAACTTTGATAGAAAAAGAAAGAGGAAGAAGGACACAGGGAGAGATGAACAGCAAAATGCTGCTGTATTTTTAGCTAAACTGCGTTTGTTCACAGAATGACAGTTTGATCCATATACTGTATAACAGCTATGAAATGCAACTCATACTTAAGCCTTTCTTTCTTCAGCTGTGGGCCCTTAAAGCAAACTATTTTTATTTTTAAATTCATTGAATTGTGATGCTGTATCATACTAATACAAAACAAAACTGACACAGCTGGGTATTCTAACTGGACCTCTTTGTCGAGATTGAGCGCTATTTGCACCAATTCAGTTCACCAAACAGAGAATGTGGGTCTTGCTAGCTCCAAACTAAATGTCTAAAAGAGGTTGGAGGCTATTTTTGAGGAAGACGGAAATGAATAGTAAGAAGAACAGAGTCTGTCTGCAGGGAGGCATTAAATTGTCAAGCTCTTGGGGGGGGGGAGGGAAGAAGAGAAACAGCAGGGTGTTTGTTTGTTGCTAGCTATCTTACTGCAGCAAAGGGAGCTGGAGGAAGGTGGACATTTTGGACAATTTCCAGAGCAAGTCTGTGTGTTTGCACCATTTCATAAGCAAGTTGGGAATACCACCCGCTTGCTGGCATTCTCCACTGTTATAGCTTCAGATGGCTCCCCACTGTGTATTCTCCAAATGTTTTCTTAGTTTAGCTTTATATATATCCCAAGTGATGGGTGTTTCTTCACCACTTTCCTAAGGCAAGGCTAGCCAGCATATAAATACAGTTGACCTTTACAGAACTGACCTTTTCTTAGTGACATCTCATAAATCCAAGTTATATACCACTTTGCCCACCCTCTTTACCTTGGGGAATATACCCTTCAGAGACTCCTAGATTGATGGTTTGCATGCTCTCCCTTAGGTGTTGCCCAGCCAAGCCATACTCATGCCATATCTTCCTACTGTCTAATAGAATATAGGAAAGGAGGGTTCTCCATGGTCAATAAAAAGCATGTTGCTCAGGAGCAGGTGTGGGAAATCTTTGGTCCCTGGATGCTGCTATGCCACAATTCCCACCATCAGCCCCAGCAAGCATGGCCCATGAGGGGAATTGCAGTTCAGCAATGTCCCATAGGTCAGTTTGTGAGCAAATCCAGATGGCCTTAACTTTAGGCAATGGGCTTCAGTCTCTACCAGTCCACCACCAACCACACCAGAAGGACCAGAAGAGTAAGCACCATGGGCCAACTGAAATATTGGGCACCTGCCTTTTCCCAGAGACTCTTGCTGTATTTCTGGCTGTGGGTTCTGATGTCCAGCCATGGAGCTCAAAAGCTGCTCTCTGTACATGACCCCCTGGAACTTAAATATGTGCACTGTACACTACCTTTCTTGTGAGAACTTGCAGGTACACCTAGGTGTCTTCATAGAAGCACATGAAGATATATACAATACTTAACCTTTTGTTTTGAAGAACCATTCCCAAATATATCCCTAACCACAAATACAAATACAAATACGGAAAGGTTTACATTATTCACAGCATCACAAATTGTTTTGCCCTAGCATGCATATACAATTTTAATGCCATATTCACATTTTTCACACTCTCTTGTATTTTCCTTTAGTGGGTCACTTCTTACATCTGTAATGTTTCATAGGCATTTTCATATCGGGAAAAGACCCACTCCAAGCTTTCAGGCATAGGATTTTTCTTCTAATAAGGCAGCAAAGGTTGGGTGGAAGCATGGGGATCCAAATGTGAGAATCCCCCGAGTCTGTTATACATATACGTAGAACATCTGTCTAGTAATGAAAAATAGGACATCTATGTTCTTTAACTACCATGCTACTCCTTATAGGGTATTAATCTTTCAAAGTTCTAAGCATACCTAGCTTGTCATCAAAGCACTTCCATAAGCCTGAACTGAAGAACAGGACTTTTACCAGAACAGCAATCTATTGGTAGCATCCTTATTGGCAGCTAAAGGTAAGAGAATCAACTACAGACAGAAGCAGACATTTCATGTTCACTTCACTGATGTATTCTGTTGAGGAGATGAGCACAAAATTCCTTGCCATCCTTCTCTTACACACACACACACACACACACACACACACCTTGCATCTCTCTCTCTCTGACACCCACCCACATATGTTTCTTTGTTTTTTGTTGTTTCTTCTCCTTGTTGCGTATTTACACAAAGATAACATTCAGACTCACCTACGTATATGTTTATGTATGGGGTGGGGGAAATAGCAGAATTCCTGCTGCTTTGTTTGTTTTCTTCAAACACCCTTCTGTAGATGTGTGGAGTGGAGAGCAGAAGGGGCCGTGAGACCGTGTTGGGCACCCTCCGCTTAAAACAAGATGCAAAGGGATGAAAAAGAGTGCCAATCAAAAGATGCCATTTGAAGTTTTCTGTGGCAGCTTCCAGTGCTGTATGGAGGGTCCTTTTTTGTTTTGTTTTGTTCTTTCCGCACTTTTCATGTTTAGTCTAAGGTCTAGCTCACCTAGCTCTTTCCCCAGCTCACCACCTTGCATTCCCCAGGACTGTGCTTCAGAAAAACAAAGATAGTGCAGGGAGCCTTTGGCATCATTTTCTTGTTTTACCTCCAGCTGGGGATTTTCTCCCCCTCCTATTTACAACTTTGAAGCCTCTGTTTATCAGTCTTTTCTTCTTCACCCACCACAGATTTCCAGGAGCTTGGCATTTTTATCTGTCCCTTAGTTGAAGAGACTTGTTTTAAATTACACACACACACATCCAAAGATCAGTAGAGAGTGGCAGATGGTAAATGAGTAAAAGGGTTGGACGTGCTGGAAGGCAACAGGCAACGCTGAAAATGGAAAACAAGAATGACTGGGGAGGCAGGAAACGCAAGGAGGATCAGGCAAGCCAGAAATGAAGAGAGATGGAGAGTGGTAGGGATAGGGAGCTGAGAAAAGAAGAAAGCTTGGGAGACTGAGCATGAGATGGTTAAAACTGCATCAGTGCTGTTGCATTCCTGCTTTAGGAGATATGCAAGAGGAGCACTACCAGGTTGTGGCTAGAAAGCATTGCCTGACAGCCAAATGACCACGTCTCTCTTGCTTTCTTTACACCATAATGATTTTCCATGAGTATAAGGGTCCACAAGGACACACTGCTGGCCCCACTCCAGATATCATGCAACTCACATTCCCCTATGTGTTACGCTTAGTTGCAGGTCAGTGTCCACAGTCAGGACCCTTGAGGTTTGGTTCAAGTGGCAGCCTATTTGCACCAAGGTCTATGTGCACAGGCATCCAACTGGCAAACATCCAATCTCAATGGATGGACCTTGAGGGCAGGGCTAAGGAAGCTATGTGATGCTGGAGACAGCAGACAGCATCAGGGCTCCCCTAGCCCCTTGCACTTGTAGAGTATGCTTTGTGCACTCAACACTCAAAACAGTTTATGCTTTTGCTGTATGTGCAGGCAGCAAAATATATCTTTGTATATTGTTTATACTGGAAATGGAAGCTACCTATTCTTTTCGTTCAGAAGCTAGAGCGGGCTACAAAATCCCAATAAATGAATCAAAGAATAATAGTCCCAGGTTTCAAAGAAGCATCAAGTGCTCTAGGCACAAAAGCAGACAGGGTAAAAATTGGTTAACAATTGTTCTGTCAAAGCAATAAGACACAGCTGAGTGCATGCTGCGTAAGCGAG